>NW_024387492.1:21075441-22470886 GCF_900408965.1 Simochromis diagramma
AAAAACTGACCTCCATTAATGAGATATCAAGTCTTTTCAGGTCCAGCTGCAGAAGATTCCCCAGTAGGGGAAATGCTCTCGGTCCTGGAGGCTCCTTTACATTTCTTTTGGAACTGAAGCTTGAGGAAGAGATGAAGAAGATCAGTATCAGCACAATCAGAACCATTACTAAGAAGACAGAGTTTGTTGACTCAATAAAAACAGCATCTATTGTCCCCATGGCCTTGAAAGAAAATATCCAAAATGTGTTATTTGAACTGAAAGAGACAATTTTTTTTCTCAGAATGTTTCAAAATTTATAGAAAAACTATTTTTTTAGACATTGTCAAAGAGCAAGAAACATGTATATAAACCACAGCTAGCACACTAGACTGTGACTTCTGTGGTAGTGAATTAATTGCTTAATGACTGGCAGGTGGGTTGAAGAGAGAGAGACAGACTCAAAGGCTCTTGATGCTGCAGCTGGAGCTGGTGTGGTGCCTCAGGTCCTAGTCTGCACTATACAGCATACTTTCTCTTTTAGTGTACACTTCTATAATTGGCAAATTCTGATCTATAATAATACCTAGATACTTTTAAGATGTGAACAATTTCAGCACCTTGAATTGTTTTATTCTTAGGAAACAACTCTGTCATTTGAGAACAACATGAACTCGGATTTGTCTACATTTAACACCGTAAGTTAAGTTAAATGGGACTGAACAACATCAAAGGCAGACTGCAGAAATTCAAGGGTTTGTGCTACTGTAGGAGATGAAGAATAAATAGTTGTGTCATCTGCAAAAAGATGGAATGCTGCATTTGATAAATTATCAAAAAGGTTATTCATATAGAGATAAAGACCAACGGTCCTAATATGGAGCCCTGAGGAACTCCTTTGGGTACTGGGAGAAAAGAGGAAGAAGAAAGTAATTTTACAAAGAAATTAAAGATAAACCAATATTGTTTAGTCTGTTTACTAAAATGGCATGGTTATTGTGTCAAAAAGCTTCAAGCTTCCAGTCAAGAAAAAGAGCAGCACAGTATTTTTTGCAGTTCATTGCATCAATATTATCTGTTCTGCCTTTTATAACTTAAATTGGATATTATAGTTGTAAACTGCCCTAGAGCTCCCTCTAGTGGCTGCTTTGTAATATGGGTTTGGTTACTTTGGAAAGGGGAAAAAATGAGAAGGTGAAGAAGAAATAAAAGATGGCGGAAAGTGATACCGTAATGTTATCGTTCTAAGCTGATACAGACCTTAATATGTTGTTTCCTTGGACAAGATATGTCTGTAAGTATGAGTGTCGATAAAATAATTATTATCTTTGGTTTTGTGTAAAAATGGTACGATAACTTGTACATTTGAAAGTTTTATCTTGTTAGCTTGCAGTAAGAGTGTAACAAGCTAGTTTACAATGTTAGTTAGCTAATACAGTATTTTGTACTTTCAGTTTTACGATGGTCAAAGAGAAGGCAATGGTCAGAGGCCATTCCTCAATAAATCAGCGCAAAAAGGAAAATAAGTCTGGTTATTGGAGCATCGTTATCTCACTGTCTAGCTGGTGAAACTAAGAGACTCAGGGCGCAGACACACAGTAAAAAGACATTAGCGCAGCGGGCACAACCAGGAGGAGCTATTTTCAGCACATCAGTTATGAGTCTACGGTCAGGAAAGCAAAATCAACTGGATCTTCCAGAAGAGGAAGAAACACCAGACCAAAGAGAAACAGAACAAGTGCACAACGCAGTGGATATGGAGAACAAGGATAATGCAAGCAACGCAGACACACAGGGGGAGTCTAGACGCTCGCGTACATCCAAGCGTTCATCCACAAGTTCTGCAGCACTTAAAGCACGAGCAAAAGCAGAGGCTGCACATGCACAGCTGGCGTATTCAGAAAGAGAAGCAGCTATAATGAAACAAAAAACTGAACTTGAGGCTAATTTACATGTTTTGAGTTGTCAAAAGGCTGTTGCAGTTGCAGAAGCAGAGGTTGCAGTTTATGAAGAAGAGGAGGAGTGACTCTCAAAAAGTGAACTGCGCTATCCATTGGTGGGACCACCCGCTAGTTCAAAACGACGCACAGCAGAGTATGTACAAAAACACTCAGATATTTCCCTTGAAGAATTCAAATTAAAAGTAGATCCACTTGCCTGTCACAAAGCTGCACGTGAACAATGCGAAATGGCTATGAATGCAGATATAGACAAAGACGGCTCACATAGTGCTCAAAAGGCTAATGTTAAAGTGGAACTCCAAACACAACAGAGAGAGAGAGACTGGATTCCCCCAAACCTTATCCGTACGACACTCTTCAAACATCAACAGAGACACAGGGTGTCCAGGATATTACAAGGTACCTGACACAGAGGGAAATGTTAAGTACTGGACTTTTGCAGTTTGATGACCACCCAGAAAACTACTGGGCGTGGAAGGTGTCATTTCAAAGTGCTATTAAAGACTTGCATGTTACAGCTCAAGAGGAGCTAGATTTAATGGTCAATTGGCTTGGAGTTGAGTCTGGTCACCAGGCCAAAAGAATCCGATCAGTCCATGTCTTTAATCCAGCTGCAGCTCTCAACCTTGTGTGGCAAAGACTCGAGGAATGTTATGGATCTCCAGAAGTGGTAGAAAATGCACTGTTAAAAAAGATTGAACAGTTTCCCAAACTAAACAACAGAGACAACACAAAGTTAAGAGAGCTGGGTGACGTTCTTCAGGAAATAGAATGTGCAAAAGATGGAGGATACCTACCAGGCCTCTCATATTTGGACACAGCTCGCGGAGTCAACCCCATTGTGGAAAAGTTACCATATGGACTGCAGGAAAAATGGATTGCAACAGGAGCAAAGTACAAAGAAGAACATAAAGTTGTTTCCCCCCCTTTCAGTGTCTTTTCAAAGTTTGTAAGACAACAAGCCAAAATAAGAAACGACCCAAGCTTTGTCATCACACCTCCTGCCGACACAAGCTTCAAGAAGGAGAAAAGCTTCAGAGGCAGTAACAGGCAAGTGATTAGTGTACACAAAATGGACATTCCTACAGACACTAGTTCACCTCAAAATAGTTACAGCAAGCCTATAGAAAGCCCTGACAAGGTATGCCCAATACATAAGAAGCGTCACCCTCTTAAAAGGTGCAAGAGTTTTAGAGCAAAGCCCATAGATGAGCGCAAGTCATTTTTAAAAGAGAACAGAATCTGTTTTAAATGCTGTGGCTCTACTCAACATCTAGCAAGGGACTGCAGGGCTCAAATAAAATGCATGGACTGTGGTAGCGACAGGCATTTAGCAGTGCTACATCCAGGTCCACCCCCTGCTCCAGCTGAGAGCTCTGGAGCTGATAAAGATGATGGCGAGGAGACACAGGATAGTTCAAATGCTTCAGTTGTTTCCAAATGCACAGAAGTCTGTGGTGATGAAGATAGCCCACATTCATGCTCAAAAATAAGTCCTGTGTTAGTCTATCCAGAAGGCGAAAAAGAACAGGCTAGAAAGATGTATGCAGTGCTTGATGAACAAAGTAACAAGTCACTAGCTAAGTCTCAGTTTTTTGAGCTCTTTAATATTAAGACACGCTCAGAGACTTACAAGCTCAGAACATGCTCAGGACTGTCAGATAATGTCGGCAGAACGGCAATAAACTTCATGATTGAGTCAATGGATGGTAAAGTAAAGCTCCCACTCCCAAACCTGATTGAATGGGACATGATTCCAGACAACAGAAGAGAGATTCCCTCTCCACAAGTGGCCATGAAGTTCCCACACTTACAGAAGATAGCTGAAAAAGTACCTCCTGTAGAAGAACAAGTACCTATTCTGTCGCTTTTGGGAAGAGACATTATACAGGTACACAAAGTCAGAGAGAGAATCAGTGGGCCACACAATACACCTTATGCGCAGCGTTTGGATTTAGGCTGGGTTATAGTTGGGGAAGCCTGCATGGGAAAGACGCATAAGCCCCCTAGTGTGAGTGTTCTCAAAACACATATTCTTCAGAATGGCCGTGCTTCTTACCTCTGCCCATGTCCTAACACGTTTCAAATCAAAGACCAGTTAAACACCACACCTAACCCCAAAAAGGACAGGGGAAACACAAACACCAATCAACTGGGAGAAATTGTTTTTGACAGGACAAAAGATGATGACGAACCAGCACTGTCAGTAGAGGACAAAGACTTCATTGACATCATGGAGAAGGAGGTGTATCAAAATGAATGTAACAGCTGGGTGGCGCCTTTGCCATTCCGCTCTCCAAGACCAGAGCTTCCGAGTAACAGAGAGCAAGCATTCAAGCGCCTCCAATCTCTCAGAAAGACACTGGACCGGAACCCATGAAAAGACAATATATCGAATTCATTCAAAACATGCTGGACAATGATCATGCAGAAGTCGCTCCACATTTGGACTCAAACAAAGAACACTGGTACTTGCCATCCTTCGGTGTGTACCACCCACAAAAACCTAATCAGCTGAGAGTAGTCTTTGACTCAAGTGCAGAATTTGAAGGACAGTCCCTTAACAAAGTCTTATTAAGTGGACCCGACCTGAATAACACACTACTGGGTGTCCTTATGCGTTTTAGGAAAGAGCCTGTAGCATTTCCAGCTGATGTGCAACAAATGTTTTATTGTTTTGAAGTGAGAGAGGATCATAGGGATTATCTGAGATTCCTTTGGTATGAAGATAATGATCCCGACCAAGGTATTTGTGACTATAGAATGAGGGTTCATGTTTTTGGGAATAGCCCTTCCCCAGCTGTGGCTATTTATTGTATGAGGCGTGCTGCAGTCAAGGGAGAAGAAGAGCACGGACATGATGCAAAGCAGTTTGTAATGAGACATTTTTATGTTGATGATGGTCTCGCATCCACAGCAACAGTGGAAGAAGCTGTTGAGACTCTCACAAGCGCTCAAAAGATGCTGGCACAGTCAAACTTAAGGCTACATAAAATAGCCTCTAATGACCACAAAGTAGTGGAAGCGTTTCCTGCTGCTGAGAGAGCCAAGGATCTAAAAGACTTGGATTTAGAGTTGGACGACATACCCCTGCAAAGGAGCTTGGGGGTACTGTGGAATCTTAAAAAGGACTGTTTTAACTTTCACGTCACCACTGAACAAAAGCCGTTCACCAGGAGAGGTGTCTTGGCCACTGTTAACAGTCTGTATGACCCGCTGGGTTTCGTGTCACCCATCACAATGCAGGGAAAAGCTCTTCTCCGTGAATTGACCTCGGAGCAAAAGGACTGGGATGAATCACTTCCTGCAGAAAGAGAAGATGAATGGAGCAAATGGAGAAGCTCATTGAACGATCTTGAGTGGCTACATATACCGAGGTGCTACCTCCCATTCTCCCAGGCCATTGCTGTGAAAAAAGAACTGTGCATATTTTCAGATGCCTCCAATATGGCTATAGGAGCAGTGGCATATCTGAGAGCTCTTGATGGTGAAGGTCAGTGGCACTCAGGTTTCATCATGGGCAAGTCCAAAGTAGCCCCAAGACCCGCCCACACTGTTCCTAGATTGGAGTTATGTGCAGCAGTGTTAGCTGTAGAGATGTACGAACTCATTAGAGATGAGATTGACATTGAAGTAGACACTGTCAGATTTTTCACAGACAGTAAAATCGTTCTTGGTTAC
The DNA here is from genome assembly GCF_900408965.1 of Simochromis diagramma. Lineage (NCBI taxonomy): Eukaryota > Metazoa > Chordata > Actinopteri > Cichliformes > Cichlidae > Simochromis > Simochromis diagramma. The sequence goes on from NW_024387492.1 coordinate 21,081,063, forward strand.
ATACACAACAACACAAAGAGGTTCTACACTTACGTGGCTAACCGAGTGATTAGAACCAGGAAGACTACACATCCAGCACAGTGGTTTTACATAGCCACTAGTGACAATCCAGCAGACACAGCCACTAGACCGATTGCAGCTTCTGCATTGGCTTCTACGAACTGGTTTAGTGGTCCTTCCTTTTTGACACAACACGACATAGAGAAGTCTCACTGTGATGGTTTCACACTGATCGATCCTGACACAGATGCAGAGATCAGACCTGATATAACAAGTTTTGTTACCAAAGCCTCAGTAACACAGCTAGAGCCATGCCGTTTTGAAAGATTCTCTCATTGGATGAGATTGTGTCGCACTATTGCATCACTAAAGCGTGTGGCAGCATCATTCAAGAAAACAAACACAGAAGGTAAAGGCTGGAAGTGTTTCAGTGAAACTAACACCGCAGATGAAGTGTCTAAAGCAGCAAAGTTCATCATTCACACAGTACAAAGTGAAACGTTCAAAGAAGAGTACAGATGCATAAAAGAAAATCAGCCACTTCCAAAACAAAGCTGTCTTCAAAGGTTAAATCCAGTTATTGATGAAGATGGGCTCCTCAGACTAGGAGGTCGATTGGCACCTGACAAAAGATGAGAAACATCCACTCATTATCCCAAATGCTCATCATATAGCCATCCTTCTTATTAGATACTATCATGAGAAGGTAGCACATCAGGGGCGTCACCTAACAGAAGGAGCGCTCAGAGGTGCTGGATTTTGGATTATTGGCAGTAAACAGCTCGTCTCTTCTGTTATTTACAAGTGTGTCGAAAGCTTTGATGACGACTTCAGACCCAAAAGATGGCAGATTTACCCGTGGACAGGCTGACACCAATGCCACCGTTCACTAGTGTAGGACTGGATGTCTTTGGACCCTGGACGGTCACCACATGTCGCACCAGAGGAGGGAGTGCAGACAGTAAACGCTGGGCTGTGCTTTTCACCTGCATGTCCACGAGAGCTGTGCACTGAGCAGAAGCTCATTGAAACAATGTCAACATCCAGCTTCATCAATGCGCTAAGGAGATTTTTCTGCATCCGTGGACCTGCTCAAATACTCAGATCTTATAGAGGTACAAATTTTGTTGGAGCATGCAATGAGTTGCAAATTGATCACAAGGACACAGAACTAAACTCATACCTGCAAGAGAAAGGATGCACATGGCTGTTTAATCCCCCACACTCGTCACACATGGGTGGATCATGGGAGAGACTTATTGGAGTTGCAAGGCGCATCCTAGATGGTATTCTGTTGAAAGCCGTACATGTCCAACTATCGCATGAAATGTTAAGTACATTCATGGCAGAAGTAATGGCAATAATGAATGCAAGACCACTTGTACCAGTCTCAACAGATCCAGACAAACCAAACCTTCTCACTCCAGCAATGCTCCTACACAAAAGGTCAATGCATTATCTGCACCAACAAGAAGCTTTGGACCGCCAGACCTCTACTCAAAGCAATGGAAGCAAGTACAGTGTTTGGCAGACTGCTTTTGGAAACAGTGGAAAAGTAAATATCTTTCAACACTACAGCAAAGGAGAAAATGGACTGATGATAAAACAAACATAAAAGTTGGTGATGTTGTGTTATTGAAAGATGCTCTCGAACACAGAAATGACTGGTCCATGGGAAAAGTTGTAAGAACATTTGAGAGCAAGGACAATAAGGTTCGAAAAGCAGAAGTAAAGACTGTGAAGGATGGAAATGAATAAGTGTTTTTGAGACCCATCGCTGATATGGTTTTGCTTTTATCAAGTGATATATAAGTGTTTGAAATAGCCCTAAACTGTTCAAAATGTTTATTAGAAAAGTTTGTTGTAGTGGCACAATTATATTGTACCAGGCGGGGAGTGTTCTGCCTTTTATAACTTAAATTGGATATTATAGTTGTAAACTGCCCTAGAGCTCCCTCTAGTGGCTGCTTTGTAATATGGGTTTGGTTACTTTGGGAAGGGAAAAAATGAGAACGTGAAGAAGAAATAAAAGATGGCGGAAAGTGATACCGTAATGTTCTAAGCTGATACGGACCTTAAAATGTTGTTTCCTTGGACAAGATATGTCTGTAAGTATGAGTGTCGTGTTGTGGAAGTTTTCTATTTAAATAAAGCCTGCACAAGCCTGCAGATGAGCGGTAGCTAACATTCTTTAATCCAAACACACAAAGAACATACAACCAAGCTTGATGGAGAGCCTACATGACCACGGGGCAGCAGAGTCTCACTGAGCCTAGCATGGTTCTCAGTTAAATACCTTCTCCAGGAACAAAAGGCAGTACACAGCTGTTTCACACTTTAAGGTTCACACTCCCTTGCTACTTCCCAGAGTCCTCGAAGAGACAAAAGACTGGTCCTCTGGAGTTCCTGTTTCCCCCAACATCCTTACTACACCCCCTACCATTTGTCTTAAGTATGAGTGTCAGACATGTTAAAATCCAGTGGCACCAAGGCATTACAATAATGTGATTAATACATAAGTGAAAGAAATTCCTATACAGTCGATAAAATAATTATTATCTTTTGTTTTGTGTAAAAATGGTACGATAATTTGTACATTTGAAAGTTTTATCTTGTTAGCTTGCAGTAAGAGTGTAACAAGCTAGTTTACAATGTTAGTTAGCTAATACAGTATTTTGTACTTTCAGTTTTACAATGGTCAAAGAGAAGGCAATGGTCAGAGGCCATTCTTCAATAAATCAGCGCAAAAAGGAAAATAAGTCTGGTTATTGGAGCATCGTTATCTCGCTGTCTAGCTGGTGAAACTAAGAGACTCAGGGCGAGGACAGCATAATATCATTCACCACTTTAATAGCAGCAGTTATTGTGTTGTGTTGTTTTCTGAATCTTGACTAATGTTGGAAAGGATTGTAAAAAAATATTGTAGTTGTTCACTACTAAACTAAGCTAATTTAGATATGGCTCTATAGTTATTAACACCTGAAGGATCACCTCTTTACAACATATGGTTAACATTAAAGCAGTTTTGAATGAATTAGTGTTAGAGTTAAAAATTTGTCAATGAAAAATTAATCAATAAGTGATGATTCTTCTGGCCATTTAAAATTTGGACAAGTTGGGCAGTAAATTAGTTGTTTGAGATTGTATGAATCACACATAGATTTAAAGCCGTCTGATGCAGAAGACAACCACTCCCATTTAAAATTAAGATTTCATTAGAATCTACACTAAAATAGACAATTTATCACTAAATTAAAGCCTCATTATTTGCCGAGGGGGGTCTATAAGAATCTACAATACTAATTAAATGGCCCTTGAAAAGTTGGAGCTTGAGGGCAAGAAATTCAAATTCCTTTCAAACAGACACTGATGATTGAAAAGTACTGTGGAATCTGTTTTTAACATAAATTGCAACACCACCACCTTACTTTGGGCATTCACAACGAAAAAGGTTGTAATGCTTTGCTGCAATATCTTCGTCAGTAATTGATTTATTAGCCCAGGTGTCAGATAACAAAAGAATATCAGTATCCAATGCTTTCACCCAATTTTTTAAAATTATTTTTAGGAAGAAGACTTCTAACATTTAAATGAATAATATCTAGCTTTAAAATCAAAGGGAGTACTCAAACATTTGCAATCTGGATCAGGGTTAGGTTGTACATTTCCAGATAAAATAAGCACAAGAACAATGAAGCATTTTGTCTTAACAGAATTTAGAAGCATTACAGATTGATTTTTTTCTAGCCCCCGAGCTCTTTAGGAGGTGAGAGTACAGGGAAATAAACCAGTCATACAGAACAAATAAATCAATTAAATCAGACTGTGGCAGAGGTGTGGTCTTTGACTTCGCTGCAGGGGAGGGGTGGTGCAGCAGGATCAAGGGTCAGTGCCAGCGAGGCTGGTGGACAACTGTATGTTATTGTGTAATCACATCTCACCCCTTTTACAGTGACGCTGGGACCCAGAGTGGTACTGATGTCAGCTAGGAAGCTCGGCAGCTGTGGTCGTGACAACAATGCAAGTCAAAAAATGCTCTTGTTGCTAATAAAAATCATTACACACTGTGCCAAGCTGTCTAGACTCGTGACTGAGGTTACACAGATAACATGAGTTTGAAAAGCTTCTAAAAGCTATAAGATACGATTTTGTGCCCTTTGAGATGACTAAAAAAATATTGCTCATCTTGCTCTCCAGACTGTTCTGTAACAGCAATCTGGTGAGGAAAGAGCAGCTAACTGGTCCAGTGGGAATGTGGTGTGGCGGTTAGCTGGATAACTCGAAGCCAGTCAGTTAAGTTGATCAACAGACCTTTATTTGACATTAGCAACATAACACCACAAGCCAGGTCTCCACGGCTCTACTCCGTCCGTACATATATGTGAGGGGATAGGTAGTCGCTGGCACCAGCCTGTTACAATGGCAAGGTCTCTCTCGGAACAGACACACTAGCAGCATGTAATGGTCGCCACACTATACTCACACACACTAGGAGGACTCTCCCAACGACTACAATAGTAGGGCAACCCCTCCTAGTGGTGCTGTAACACAGTAAGGGTTGTTACAGTTCATGCACCTCAGATGGACAGAGAGCTGCCAATAAAGTCAATAAAACACAGAGCTGCTGAGAATAACGTGAGGATAGACATGTAGCATGAAGAAAATACCTGTGAAATCTACTCTAGTGCATTTACAAAGCTACTAAATTGCTACTTTTAAAAATGTACTTAAATGTTTTCGGAGTTTTACGAATTTTTCATTTTATGTCTGGTTTGCCATGAGATGAAACAAGACTCAAATGCAGTAAAATAATTTTCAGTGAAAAATTTTCAACAACGATGATCTGAAAACTACTGGCAGCCACCAATGTTACCCTTCAGCCTCTTAGTAGGCACACCTCTGGTATCAATTTTATAATCCTACGCCACCTCATTCTTGAGTTGTTGCATTCAAAAGATTTTAAGAAAAACTCTGACTTTTCTTTTCGACCTTGAAGTCGAGGTCACTGAGATTCAAACTCGTCCACGAATCTTAGGAGCTGAACCTATGATCTAAATTTCAAAATCCTATTGCACTTTGTTGAAAAGTAATTTTTTGACATCTACAAAATTTTCAGAAAACTCATCCAAGATTTATTGTACATATGGCTACGGTATTGAGTTCAAAATCTTCTTGAGTTATGGCTTTCATGATTTTTTCAGAAAACTTGACCTCTGAACTTTATGTCAAAGTCACTGACATTTACACTCACCTGAAATTTTTAGTAGCTACACCTATGGTATCAACTTGAAGCTCCTATGTTGCCTTGTTTTCGAGTAAACACATTCACAAACTTAGGTGTAAATGTCACCTGCCTGAAATGTCACGCTGACATTTGAACCATCTGTCCCTCTTAAAGAACAACTAGTTATTTTTTAAAGACATGCCCGTTTGTGTTTAAAGAACTAACAGATACAAATTAACTAAAAGACAGTGACACATTAATGGACATCTTGGGCTAAACTGATACAATGACAATAAACAACAGTCTAAGATGTAGAACACTAAGTGAGTGTGTCAATCATCCCCTGTTTCCTAATCAGTTAGCACAGACCAAAGTACAGTAATATGAGTTAGGTTTTCTGAACCGTGTCTCATTCCTATTGTGTTCATCATAACCCTCAGTCATCGTGTCTTTCAGTTCAAACTCATCTGTGTTTAAGCCATGGAGATATTACATGTTTTCCTCGAGTCCATTTATTCAGTTGTTTTACTTGCAGCTCTGACAGTCTTTCTACTGTTCTATTTATATTCCTCCAACATTTTTCACACCCAAAAGGATGGAAAAGAGCCTCCTGGACCCACACCACTTCCTTTAATTGGGAACCTGCTGCAGCTGGACCTGAAGAGAATATATGTGACGTTAGTGAATGTTACAGGGTCATACTGTAATGTATGATAAGCATGGATGTGTTAACGTGTTTTTTTGTTTGTAGTTATCCAAGAAATATGGATCAATTTTCACCATCTATCTGGGAACCAAAAAAGTAGTGTTCCTGTTAGGATACAACACAGTAAAGGAGGCACTTGTTGACTATGCTGAAGCATTTGGAGAAAGGGATCCAATACCAATTATGGATGAGCTATTTCGAGGACAGGGTGAGTAATTAAAAAGACAAGATTATGGCAAATACATTTCCTGTTGTGCATCATAATTTGAAAATATATATTGCCATATGTATGTCATTGAAATTTGTTTTGATCAAATCAGGTATTGTATGGGCTAATGGTGAATCATGGAAAAAAGATGAGGCAGTTTACGATGATGAAGCTGAAGGACTTTGGAATGGGAAAGGAAGAGGACAAAATCATCGAGGAGTGTCATTACCTTTTGGAAGCTTTTAAACCTTTCAAAGGTAAAAGCTGATTAAGGGCTGTGGAGAGAAAACAACTTCACTCCTTTAAATTTCGAGAAATTTAGTCAAAAAATAAAATTTCTCAAAGAAGTGATTTTTAACACCTTTTTCTGAATTTTAAAGGTTTTAAATGTCTTGAAGAATCTTAAAGAAGTTCCATCAGTTCAGGACCTCTTTAGGGGTCACTTCATTAAGAAGGTAAAATATATCAGAACACAAATGATGTGTTTATTGTATATTACAGCTTAACAAATGCTCAGAGATTTGATTACTAAAACCGTACACTTTTTATCCGGAACACTTCCTGGACAAAGATGAAAAGTTTATCCAGCATGATGCCTTCATGGTTTTTTCTGCAGGTTTGTAATCAACTTCTTGTCAAGACCCAGTCTACTCACAGATATAATCTAGTATATTTTTTTGTTTTGTATTTCAGGTCAAAGGGTTTGTCCTGGAGCAAGGCTGGCCAGGATGGAACTCTTCATCTTCTTCACCTTCCTTCTGCAGCACTTCCGAATTGCTCTGCCATCTGGGGTTTCAGATGATGAACTGCTTCTATCACCATCTGATAGCCTGATCCATAACCCTTCAAATGTTAAACTGTGTGCTGTCCCCTTGTGAGACACAGTGGGCTGACGTAATTAATTCTAAACAAGAAATCATTTATATAAAAGAAGCTGCTAATGAAATAGGTAGAAGGGGTGGTGTTCCCTTGATTCTTCTTTAAGCAAGCAAAATCAGTTTGAGACTCCGAAAGAAACCTGCAGCACCACGAGGAGCTTTGTAAGGATATTTTTAATCTCCAGTGTTGTATTCATTTAATCAGGGTAATTCAGACATGCATCTGACTAGTGCATTCAGCATACCCACAATCTACAGATGATTCAGAAGATAGAAACCTCCGTTTGATTGTAAATACAATACTATGCATTTAGGCTTAACCCAAGTGTAGACAGTCAACTGACACACCAACATCTTCAGTTACACTGAAACAATCCATTCTAACTTTTGTCAGAGTCACACCTTTCCTTGACATTTTCCACTGAGGTTCAGAAAAAGTGTTTATGAAAAGATAAGATGGGATTTTCACTACTAATGCAAACTAAACTGATCTCTTTCACAGTTTATTCCATTCATCTCATTCAAATTCTGTCCTTTGCATTGATGCAGTATAAACATTAATTCACACTGAGTTTTCCTATTTTCTCTTCCTTTCTCATTGTGGATGGTGATTGTGTATTTCTCCTGGCTCTCCTTTTTTCTCTACATTTTCCCTTCATGGCACATAGCGGCCCCTCCCTGAGCCTGGTTCTGCTGAAGATTACTTCTTGTTAAAAGAACTTCTTTTTTTTCTTCCTACCTCTGCCAAGTACTGCCTATAGTTCATCATTTGATTGCTGGGGTTTTACTTCATATGTGCATGCTTTACTATGTGTCAGCATAGATTTACACTTCTGCAAATCTAAACTGTGTTATATCCAAACTTTGTTACATAATATATAAAAGGAGTTGGCAACATATAAATGCAGCTGTGTGAAACTGAATTGAGTATTGAATTGTTAACATTGTTCACCCAGAACAACGTGTGTTCTATCTTGATTTTGTGTTTACAGTTTGGTTCTGAACTTATTTGGCATATTGTAATGATTATTATTTCAGCATCAGATCAGTCAGATCTATACGGTCTCTTTATAAAATGTACTGATTAAATCTAGCGGAGCATATACTGTTAAAGATTTTATAATGAAATATATATGCTTGTTATTCCCTCTTCCACATTATTACAAAAAATATGACATGTATTCTCTGTAGACACAGGAAGAAGCCTCCAGCAGAACCAGGCTCTGCTGTGACTGGTTGGGCTCACAAGAAGAAGAGAGCCAGAGATTAATAATAACCAATAATTAAATACAGAGAGGTGTATCAACACACAATGAGTGGAAAAGGTGACTGAAGAAGAAATATTCAGTGCAGCAGCCTACACCTATTCCAACATAACAAAGGGAGGATTCAGGGTCACCTGATCCAGCCCTAACTACATGCTTTGTCAAAAAGGAAAGTTTTAAGCCTAATCTTAAAAGCAGAGATAGTGTTTGCCTCCAAAATCAAATTGAAAGCTAGTTCCACAGAAGAGGAGCCTGAAAGATGAAGGCTTTGCCACCCATTCTAATTTTAAATACTCTAAGACCCACAAGAAGCCTGCAGTTTTAGAGTGAAGCGGTCTACTGGGTTATAAGATGAGGTGTTTAGATTGGGCCTGATTATTCAAGACCTTGTATATGAAAATCATTGTTTTCAATATCTGTGTTTATTTGAAAAAAAAAATGCTGAACATTAAAATGCTTTATTAAACTCAGAAAGAACATCATAACCAAGAACACAAAACATTATTGATTAATATTTCTGATACACGAGAGATTATGACTTCATGTACGAAAGTCACAGCATAAACCTGCGACAAAGTGAGATTAAATGGCAACTATGTGAATTAATCTTAAAAATAAAAAGATGCACCTGAAAGCATTTGCATATTGATTGTATATAACTGCATACTACTACTATTAAAAAATACAATATACTGCAATATAAGAAAGAAATTTTACAAATGTATACTTCATTAAGATTATGCTGGTCATAACTCTTGATGTCACAGTATTACAGGTATTACGATTACTGTATTTAATCTATTCGTAAATCTGAAAAATATAAAATAAATTAAAAAAAACATTTTGGTTGATGTTTTAAAAAAAGAATTAACCACATTTTAATGTAAATGAAAATGTACTTTTAGATTGTTAATTAGATAAAACTAGACAAAAATAAATTATGAAGGTTATATAATGAATTTCAGGCATGATATTGAATATTACTAAATATTGAATAATATATACTACTGAAAATTTAATTTTACTAAGTAATACTACTAATACTTGTAACTATAACAAATAATTATGAATGCTTAAATATGAAAAAGGTCAGTGCAAATGTTAAGATGTGAATATGAAAAGCTAAAGACTGATTATCAAACGATATGTATGTATGGTATTTATGTAATGTAAGATAGGAAAAAAACACTGAAAAAACAGGGGTCAAAATATCTGGAATATATAACTGTTATGTAAAACAGCGGTCCCCAACCCACGGGCCTCGGACCGGTACCGGTCCGTGAGTCGTTTGGTACCGAGCCGCGAGAGTTGAGGCTCAGGTGTGAAATGTGTAGTTTATGAATACATTTTCTTTTTTTCGGTACCGGTACTAGTTTTATTTTGTTGTATTTATCCGTGACACCTTAAAGGCCGGTCCGTGAAAATATTGTCGGGCATAAACCGGTCCATGGCGCAAAAAAGGTTGGAGACCGCTGATGTAAAAAACATAGCAGATATGCAGAAAATCTCTCTTAATGTAGTTAAACAAATGAAAAGTTTCATTTGCTAGTTTTTTCATTTGAATTCTGGACCATTAGATTCTTTTCATGGTGGCGTAGATGCTGCTGCTATCACTGGAAGCTGCAGAAGAGGCGTAGGAAACTCTGACTCTCCTGTTGGTCGCCACATCACCTTCCTGACGTTTACTGTGAACCTGTGAGATAAGAGTAAGAAACGTAACAAATAAACACTTAAACACACTTAGAGAAAAAAATACATGTGCTCTGTCACCCGAGTAAAAAATACTTGTACTCAGTCTTGTACTTGTAAATATGAAACAAGTGTGAATTTGCACTGGTGCATAATCTCACCCTTTCTTGACTGGTTCCTGGTACATGGCAGTTGTCTGTGCTCATTTCCTGGACAAACAAAGTTTAGTTTAAGTTTATTACTGAAAATGATGGATAGAGAAAATAAAAGAATTCACAAAAGTTGTCATTATTCTTTAAAACCCTGATTATTTAATTTGAAAACTCACAATGTTGCCACTTGTCGGTGATTTTTTCACTAAAAACATAGAAAAGGACACATTTCAGTTCAATACTGACTGACTTGTAAAAACATTTTTGTTTATAAATTGTAAATATACCATTCTTACGTTTACTTATTTTCCATATGACGATTGCCATCATTATAAACAGTACTGCAAACCCACCGGCTACAACGATCAGCATGATGTTGGACTGAACTGTAAAGTTCATAAGTGAAACAATGAAACATGACATTATTATGAACCAGAGCTCAGTATGTTGACAGGATTTGAAAAACTGTACTGACCTGCATTTGGGCATTCTTGAGCTGCTCGAGCAGATTTAATTGTAGTTGTTGCTGTAGTTGATTCTGTCGTGTTTCTTGTCGTGTGTGATTTAGTTGAGGTTATTGTTGTAGTTGAATTAAATGTGGTTGTTTTCGTAGGTGATTTAATTGTGGTCACTGTTGTATTTGATGTAGTTATTCTTATTGTCCCCAGGGATATAGCTTTGGTTCTTATTACAATCGATGTAGTTGTATTTTTTGTCATCAGGGATTCAACAACTGTGGTTGTTGTTGTAACTGATTTAGTAAAGGTTGTTCTCATGGGTGATTTAGTTTTGGTTGTTGTTATAGTTGTTTGACTGTTGATGACTGTTGTTGAGGGTGATGTTGTTACAACTGCTGTTGTGGGTGCTTGAGTAGTTGTTGCGCTTGATATAGATCCTTCTGATTTGGGTTTTGCTGTAGTTGTTGATGATGCTGTTGTTCTTGTGCTTGCTGAGTCCTTTGCTAAAGATGTCAAGAATACCAGAAAAATAAAATATCTGATATTTAGTTTTACAGTCTAGGAATATGCAGATATAATTAAACCAGACAAAACTGTTTTTGTGTTTGTGTGTGTGTGTGTGTGTGTGTACTGACACATATATCTCTGCACCATAACTTTATACATATTTATGTATAAATATATTTGAAACATACATATTTATGTATGTATCAACTGTTCACATTTTGCTCACAAAGGTGAGCAGAAGTTTAGATTCAAATTTGGAAATGTTCATGCTTGAAAAAAAAGACATTGTATGCATAATGATAAACACATACAGTATCATAGGTCAAGCATCAGGGTCCAAAACTGAAAATTTAAACAAATATTCTTCAATCTCATTTTCTGTCTCCTGTTTTAAGGCTCTTAATTTAAAAAAAAAAAAAAAGTCTATTCTTGTGAGTAATAACAACATAATTGTATCAGTGTGGTTTAGACATTTGCATAAAAAGGGAAATATCTTTGGTTGGAGATCAGAGGGGTTGCATCAGAGTGGAATCTGGTATTAAAATCTGCCAAATCAAATATGTTGAGCTACCAGCTGTGGTGACCCCTGTAGTGACACAAGGAGTGTCAAAAGTAACCTTTATCAGTGGCTTTACACTTAACTTCCTCACTCTAATCATAATTACTGTAATGTTTGAAGGTTCACACATCACTATAGAAACACTAACTGTTAGACACAGACAGGAGAGCCCCAGAGTCTGAAACTTGTTTTCCTGATAAAAACTCCCTGCAGCGGTAATCACTGTCATCCAGTGATTTGATCCAGTGACAGTGTCGCTGATGTATTACTTACTCAATCAACAAAGGTCCAGGTTTTACTGTTACATTTAGCATTAAAGTCTGCTGCATTTTGACAGTGCAAGTGATATTTATAGGAAATGGGAAATGCAAAAGGCAGACATCAAGGACCCCCTGCCAAATGCAAAATTGATAAAGGTATTTAAACTCTTTACACAATACTACTTTTCTTATTTTTTCTCTAAAATATGTGATTTAGCTGTTTTGATTTGGGGGGGTTTATTTTTTGTTTTTTTCAAAATGACCTATCAGCCAATACGTATTCCCAGCTAAATGTCCTGCAAGACATTTTGCACACTTTTTAAAATATTTTTTAGTTAGTTTCCCTTTAATGTTTTTTACATTTAGTTTCAGTTTTTTAATTTTCAATTTAGTGAACTATATAAACTTATTTAAACTTAACTATATAAACTTTAAAGTTTTCTTGTCAGCTATGCACAAATAGATTTATTGTATATTTTCACTGTTGTGTCTTGAGAAACCTTGTAGTTGGAAGACTGGTATACTTTTAAATGTTTTTTCTTCTTTTATGGTTTCATAATTTGCTCACCTGTGTTTGTGACTGACACACACATACACACACACACTCACTTTATCACCCTCAATTTCAAGGCCCTTCCTACAGCTCTGAATTTCTGCTCATAGATAAGCAATAGTAATGCTGCACTACTTGCACAAAACAAAGGCACTTCACCTTCATGTCTCACGTTGTTGGTGGAATTGGATGGTGGGATTCCTGCTGCTGATAAAAAAGAAAGAAAAACAAAGTTCATTCTGGGTACTTTAATTAAAATGATTATTTAATAAGTTTGAAGAAGACAGAAGAAGAAAGTTATCATGACAAAAACATACAGCATTAAAGGTAAAGCATAATTTAGAACAATGAATTAGATTCTCCTCTGAGTTTTTGTTTCCTGTTTATGAAGCTATTAGAATCTATAAATCTTTATATGTTTGTGTGTAAATCACACATAATTAAATAAAGGTTGGATTTACACATTTGCTTAATAAGTGAAAGATTGGTGGTTCGAGATCATCTGGCTTTAAATCTGACAAATCAAATACGAATTGTCTCCTGCGGTGACCTTTTGTGAATACGAGAGAAGCCAAAAGTAGCCTTTATCAGTCACTTTAGAGTTAATGACCTTCCTCTAATTATAATTATTGTAATGTTTGAAACAGTTCAAGGCAAAAATATTATGATAGAAATACTCACTGTTAAAAACAGACAGAAAAACCATAAAGTTTGAAACTTGTTTTCCTGATATGAACTGTCTGCAGTTGTAACGACCGTCATCCAGTGATGTGATGTTCTTTATAACCAGAGAACAGTTTTCTGTGACACTCAGTCTGCCTGACTTAGATCTGGCGTCATTGTGAATCTTCCCATGTTCAAACAGTGGCACTGTTATGAAACTTCGGGAAGCACCAAATAGCCAGGTAGTACTGTTACAGCTTTTATTAAAGTCTTCTCTGTTTTGACAAGCCAACGTGATTTCATTTCCAATCCTAACAGACAGGTAGGGGTGAGTTCCTGCTGCTGAGGAAAAGAGAAAAGCAAAGCAAAACAAACAAATAAAAAACATACAAACGTAAAACTTTTGTCTTCATTCTTCATTAGATTAGAAGTTCTGGCATATAAAACCTGGTATTCGATTCCTGTCTCACATCACTACCTGTAAAAGTTTCTGTACTTTTACTCTGGAGACCAACAATGTCAAACTCATTTGAAATGGTGGACCACATACAGCCCACTTTGATCTTAAGTGGACCAGACCAGTGAAATTACAGTGGTCCCTCACTTCACCTTTTGCGGCCTCGCTATTTCGCGGACTCTTTTGGTGCAATTTTGCATGCTTTTTTTTTTCTTTTTACATCGCATTGTGTTCTGCGTCCTGATCGGCTGTAGACCATTATCTGTAGACCATCCTCCATGCCGTGTCTCCTGTCCAGCACAGAATGCATTCAGCTTGTCAAATTTACATAAATCTTCGATCGCTGGCAGTGAGACTCTGAAGTGCTGTACTGTATGTTTGTAAGTTTCCTCCCCAACAAACACAACAATGTCGACAAAATGTTTTGCACCATCAAAGACACCTCCGGTAGCACCCAAAAGGCAGAGGAAGATGCTAACCATCACACAATAAGTTGGACTTCTGGACATGCTAAAGGAAGCTAAAAGTTACCGTATTTTTCAGACCATAAGACACGCCGGGTTATAAGGCGTGACATAAGCAGTGACATAAGTCAAACTTTACTCAACTCGTTCTTCTTGCTTCGTCTATTTCTGTACCATTGATTCATTAATGTTGAATTCTCTCGCAGCTGCTCTATTCCTATGTTCTGGACCTGAAAACAGGGTTTGATCTTTGGTTTCATTCTATAATACTGGATGTATTTTTCTACGAAGGTTTGAACTTTGAGAGTGTTTAAACAAGAGAGAAACGTGAAAATGTTCATGCCTGTCTGAGAAAAGTGTATGAAGTGTGTAGTGAGGGGTTTTACAGCCTTAAAACATCTATAATAACTGTAAAAGTTAAAGTTGGCTACTTTGTGGATTTCCCCTATCGCGGGTTATTTTTAGAACATAACTCCCACGATAAACAAGGGACCACTGTAGCCTTTGTGTAAGTGTAAAGAAGTTTAACTACACATTTAAACACTGATATATATTTAATATATATAACAATACACCTGTTTTTCCACATGATAAAGTAATGCTGCTATTGTAAATGAAAGAGGGCTGTCAGCATGACTCTTTGAGCTTAAGGTTTAAGAAATAATATAAAATTAAAGGAAAAAGTTTTGTTAGCTCATCGTCAGACTTCACAGAACTTTCTATAGTAGATTGTGAAAAATGGAAACTTTCTGTCATTTCATTGTTCAACTATGTCTTATTTATTCAGTGTAGTATAAATGGCAATGGGGAAAGGTCTTTATCAGTATGAAAAGACGCAGAACTTACGAAAATACAGTTAAAAGTCCAAAATGCCTTCTCTATGCCTTCCTTTACATTTTCCAAAGCCATCCAGTGGGACAGTCTGTGGTGGGTCAGTTCTTATGTTTGACACCCCTGCTGTAGACTTAGCTTTAAATTTCCTTATCGTGATGCTGTCTTATTACTGTAACGTTTCAGACCATTCAACGTGCAAACAGTTTCGAAGGACATACCCGCTGTTAATACAGACAGATGCATAACTGCTTCTTCTGATCTGAATTGACTGAGGCGCAAAGACCAAAACACTCAGCTGTGAGATTCTTTTTGACTAAAAAACAGTCTGTCTGATTAAGTCTGTTAAAGATCTGTTTTTTGAAAAAAGTGGCATCACTAGGATAGTGGTACATAGAAATCTTGTCACTATTGCAAAATTTGAACTAAAAAAAATACAGACTCATATTTTTTTAAAGATATGTTAAATGTTTCCTTACCTGCTAATGGCAGCATTAGTATCACAAACACATAAATGTTAGCCAGTTTTAATCCAACCATTGTGCTTTATTCTGTCTTTTCTTGTCTCCCGTTCTCTCACTCTTGACTCTGAAATGGCACGTACTCGAGTGTCATAGATATAAATGTAGACATAAGTATGTTCCACCAAAGCATGACTTCACTGGGGTTTTTTGTGTGTGGGCGGATCATATTAGACCATTAGGCATATGTAAAGAGAAAAAAAAGAGTGATGTTTATCCCTTTTTTTTCTTTTTTTTTTTACCAAAGTGACACTCTATCAGAGCTAACTAATGTGTGCTGTTATTCTATTTGTGTAAATGTGTAAATGTGCAGATGCTGTAGTTTTGTCTCTACTGAAGCCAGAGTACACTTCCTGTCCACAGCCATCTTTAAAAGCAACTGTGACCTCATCCAATAATGAGGTCATTATTACCATAAACACTCCAGCTATTTTTGTCTTCTGGTCATGATTATTATTAATTATTATTTGTATAATTTTCTTATCTCCAGACCCTAAAAATGGATGTGTGATATTAGAAATTGTTTGGTTATTCTTTGTGCAGCAGAAACATACACAGTTAAATGATAGCCTCGTGCAATTTATCCTAAAGCCCACTACTCCACGTACGTTATATAATGCAGTGTGAAATGTGCTTTTAAATAAAACATATATTATTTATTCGGTGTTTATTAGACAGCAGAATTCATGTTAACAGTAGACATAAACAGGTGGAAATTGAACAGTTGAGCCCATCTTTATGTCCAGGTTGTAAACATTTTACTTGTTTAGCAGCTGGGAAAGAACAATTTTTAGTCATATGACACCAGTTATCCTCAAATAATTTTTGCGTGGGAGGTCTTTCGTTATGAATTTGGTCAAAACAACAGCAGAGCTCTGGAGGTGTTACCCACAAATGGACAAAATAATCATGAGGTGTGAACACACTGATGTTAGTTTTAACTTGCATGAGAAACTCAAACACAATCCCCCTCTTTGGAAACTTGGAATAGTATGTTTTGCTTTGTTTTAAATAGCATAACAGTAAACAGCTGCGTCAAGACAATAATTAGAAATGACTTTTTCTAATTATTGAAAGCTGATATTATCAGTTCCAAGAGTAAGTTTGGGTGTGTTTTTGTGTGCACTGGTTAGATTAACTAAGGTCGATTCAGAGGATGGTGAGAATGTAGGTAGAAGAGCAGCAGGCCTGTGGTTTTAGTCTCTAACAAAGGCCACATGACTCATTCATGGACATTTGAGGCCAGTCGGTCAGTATAATACACCTTCCTATAATTCACAGCATCTGTGATGTGTGTTTGTTTCTTTGTCCACTAACTCTGGTGCACAACTGGGAGCTGAGAGACAAACTTTGCAGGTACACCAAGACCTCTTAGCGTCCCTGTCTAAATTATACACTGTGATGCCATCATGTTGTCCACAGACTACCTTGCAACACGCTAAATAAAGCTATTTTTAGCATATACTGTACCCACATATACTATGCCTATATGTTTTTCACATTAATGGATTTTACTGATGTTACCAGCTTCATTTTAATTAATATTGTAGTGTCCCTCCAACAGAAGACAGTATTAGGTATTCCGTTTACTGGCTGTTTATTAAGAACAGTAACACAGTCAACTGCGGACCGTAGCCAATGCCAAAACAACAGGGAAAACGCTCTCTCCAGAATCAAAACAAAACAAACAAGTCGCTCTCTCTTCACCTTTTCATGATCCTTTTCCCTGCATAGACCAAAGGCACACTCTAACACCCACCCCCCAAACACTCTCAGCCAACCACACGCATGCTATCCTACAGACTCTCTCTCACGATCTGATTGACAGGCCCAACGGCCTCTAGATTAATCACCCCTGCTGAGATTTTCACAGGTCATCAGCTCGTTTCTCCTCCAGCTTTTGTTGTGCAAACCACCCATTATCCTTGAGGCCTGGCACATTTGCGGAAGAATCATTTCTTGTTCACATTTCTGAGAACGCACATCAGGATAGCCTCCGTATCACTGCCACGCAGGAAGAACCTCTCTGCGCAACAGGCTTTGGCCTTGCTTCAGGAAATGGACGAAGCAGATCTTGATGGAGGAGAGGTTTCATTTGTCCAGCAGGCCACTGATACCTCCTCAGAAGAATCTGAAAAGGAGACGGAACAAGAACCCAACATGCCTCCATGGAAGAGGCACCGTGGTACTGGAAAGCCCTATTTGAGCCACACGGCAAAAGATGGCACTGTGTGGGTGAGGAGGACATTGGAATGCCCAGTGCAGTAGCAAATCGCTCGTGCTTCACTGCGCAAGCTGGACCCACAGAGTCTGCTAAGGTTTGTCACTGCACAGCAAATCCAGCATGTCCAAATTAACACTGTCAGATTAGATTTCAAAACTATTAAAGTGTCTATATGGGTCCACACCAGAGAGTGTAAATTTAACTCTTTTTGGAGAGTTGGTACGTTAACTCTGATTTAGTGTTAAACACCAAATCTATCTGGAGTTGATAATTTAACACTTACTAATGCCAACTAGGTGGTAAGAGTTTATATATTAACTCTCAAAGAGTATTTTAGTTTAACTACATAAGAGTTATCTTCTAATTAATTCTAAAAAGTGGAAATTTTACTGTTCTGAACTTCTAGAAATTCCTTTGGAAATAAACAGTTATTAAAAAGATGCAATGGTTTTTGAAAAACATTTATTCTGAACTGTGCACCACAATTTCAAAACATTTTCTGAAAGATGTAACAGTATACATGTTCTCACTTTCATTAGAATTTTGTTTATCAAAAGGTTTGACATAGATGAGCTGGTAAATGCAAATAACAGCATTCTCATCACTTATTTCTTCAATACAATATGCATGTCCTCCATTCATCACTTTGTGGAACTTCAACGCACTTCTGCTGTCCCCCATATTCCATCTTCATATTCACAGCATATTCTGTGTGGAGATTGATTAAAAATTGATTAAAAATTAGTTGACACTAATTAATTGCACAAATAATCGCAAATAATCATAGTAAAAAAAAAAGGAATAATTTTTGAGCCATTACTTGTGTAAAGTATTTTCCCAAAATACAAGGACACAGACAACAGGTAATACTGAACTAAATTTAAAACCTCAACCTTTTTCATTTTTACCTAAACCGTGTGCACAAAACTCTGGAGGGATCTAGATGCTAACGTAGAATCCAGTCAGGACGTCAGCTACTGCTGTTTGCTCATTTTTTTATGGGAGATCGTTTTCAGGCTTCAAGTAGCACCATTATACCAACATTTCACATTCTAGACATTGTTTTAGGTGTATTTAAGTTGACCAAAAATTTGACTGAAAATTCACATGTAAGCTTTTTTTCAAGGCTGTAGTATTTGCCCGCAAACAATACCTTTCAGCTAGCTAAAACAGAATATTATGCTATCAGCGAGCAACATGGCTAATGCCTTTCACACAGCGTTGTCTAAACTCCAAAGAGCCACAGAAGTAAAAGCTAATAATAATAACTGAAACAATCTTTGAAAGAATGGCTTATCAAGCATGGCAAACAACTCAAATATGTAGAGCAAAATGTTCTGAAACGGCTGAAAACAGACAAATTTGCGGCGATCTCCGACATCTGGACATGCTTCAACAAGAACTGTGCTAAGAGTTTCACTCCAGGAGAACATATGACCATAGATAAACAGCTGTTCCCTACCAAGGTTCGGTGTCCATTCACACAGTGTATCGCAACCAAGCCAGAGAGATTTGGAATCGAGTTCTGGATGGCCACGGATTTGGAGACCAAATATGTCTGCAACGCATATCCTTACTTGGGAAAGGACGCCAGTCGTCAGAAGGGAGAGAGGCTGGCAGAGAACGTGGTCATGAAACTGATGGAGCCGTTTTTGGATGATGGGAGAAACGTCACAACGGACAATTTCTTTACTTCACTGTCACTGTCGCACAGACTACTTCAGCGCAAAACAACATTACTGGGCACGTGAATAAAGTCCGGCGTGAACTTCCTCAACTTGCAAAAGATACTGCAAAGCGAGAGATATTCTCGACTTCAGGGCTTAGAAGTGGCCTGTTTACCTGTGCAACATGTCACAAATTCACCTGTGCCAAATGCAGGGATGATGGACACTGGGTCTGCCAATGCTGTAAAGTTTGAAACACTTTGAAATAAAACAGACTTGTGTACCCATATATTGTGAATGTGTGTCTTTTGTATCGATACAGCAGGAATTTCTGAAGGTTGTAACACAGAGGTTTGGCCTGCCTTGGATCTGAGTAAACAAATGCCAATGTTGCACACACACACACACACACTGCTCTTGCTCTTGACGAAGGCGGTCGCACAGAAGATCTTGGAGAACGCACAGCTGCCTTGAATACTCAGAACAAGACCTCTGAGTGAAAAACTGGATTACATCTGGAGGGGCTAGCTCGAATAACACCTTTGAGCGCAAATTCGATCAGATCTTGGGGAAGTGCACTGCGGTCGTGAGTTCTCAGAACCTGCTCTTTGAGCAAAAAGAAGGAAAACATCACAGAACGTAAGTTTGGATAACATCATAGAAAGCTCACGGCTCTCCAACGGGAGATTGAGAGACCAGTGTTTGACTGTTAGAACAGCTTTGAAATTCATAAGAGTTGTTCGCACTAAAGTAAAAACCATCATCACTTCATGCGGAGACCCCTTCGGCGCCAGCTGTGGTCTCAAGGCTGGAGCTGAACAAAACACCCTAAAAACGACTGTGTTTAGACTGTTCCCCCCATTCCATGCAAGGCCACCTGGGTTGGCTGGAAGACTGTTTACTTAGCCTGGCGGGGCGAAGGACACTGTCTCAGCTGAACTCTGGACACACACACACACACACATACACTGATATGCACACACTGATCCCCCTCCCTTTCCAAACGCCTTCGATGCTTGTGCCCTACCGGGGAAGATGGCAGTCGACTGGACCAGCTCAGACATGCTGCAGGACCGGATGCGCTGTCTACACCGGCTCTCTCTTACCCTTTACCCGCCCCTGTTGCTTGTCTTGTGTTTCTATGGTGTATTGATAGTCATGTGCTTTTTGTGCTGAGGTGTTTTTTCTGTTATCAAACTGTTCTCCCACTAGGAGCTCAGTCTGAGTGAAGTTTTTTTTCTCCTCCTCTTACCTCATGTTATGTATTTTCGTTGTTTTTTTCCTATCAGCCTACCTTTCTGACATGTCTCCCCAATGTGATGTTTGTGTAAAGTTGGTCAGAAGGTTCCTTTGTAAGTGCGCATGCGCCATTAGCGTGCTGCCTGCTGTAACCCTAATTTCCTTCGGGATTAATAAAGTATTCTGATTCTGATTCTGATTGCCTTCTCTTTCTCTTGTCTGTTGTGGTGAAACTTATAAGGCTCAAATTTTCTGTTCACATCCGTTATAAGGCTTGTGCGTAGTATCTGCGTCATTTGAATAATATCGAATCTTGACCAACATCTGCCGTCATGTTAAATGTTGTTGTGTGTTTTTGTCTCCACCCACGCTTATCCTGAGTACTAATGCCATAATATATTATCCTGATTACCTCATCCTCACTTACCAGCTGCAGATACATAAACGACGATTTTATGCCGTTATAAAGATTGTGTTCCTGCTTTGAAATGTAACCCATGGTCTCTATGGCTATTGTTTGAAACTGTATTAAATCAACTTCTTGGTGGTGGTGGTGGTGGGGGGGGGGGGGGGTGTCCTCTGTTGTTTAGATGATGTTTTTTGGGGGCAATATTTTTGTTTGATGTTTCCAGGATGTGCTTCATCATCAGAGAAAAACATAGATAAGCTATTTTAATTGTGTGAGACGTGATGTAATTTTCCCGAGAACTGAGTAAGCGATCGTTCATAAGAACGTAATGACAAAAGAAGCAGAACTTTGTACGTTTCTGCCTGATGTCGGGTTTGATTCATGCCACTTCTTACTATATGGAAACCCATGCGCATTAGACACAAGTGTAGCCGGATGGGCTACTCGCCTTTCTTTTTCTCTCTCTCCCTCGCTCGCTCTCCCGCCCTCGCTCTCTCCTGCATTCGCAACTAGGTTAATTGGGAACCCACCTGCATATTGATTGCAGGGTGGCATCAGTCCATATAAAGTGAAGCCGGTCTTCTCCTGGTTTATTCCTCCCGTGCCTTTCGCGAAAAGCAGCAGTAAATGCTGGCACACCGCTACGGATTGATCAACAATTGAGCAGATCATGTGACAGCTACAGTGCGGCAGGTTCTGTTTTACTCCAGCGTTGCGGAGAGAGGTGCTAGAGTTATCTCCACCAGTGCAGTATAGCGCCTCCGGTCCAGGGGGTTTGATTGCTGCCTTCACCTCTCCGTGGCAAATCGCCCAACCTTAATTGGAGAATCAAGACGCCTGCCTAGTCGCTGGTTGAGGGCTCCTCCTCAGTGCAGCTGCTGTCTTGTCTTGTCTGGTGTCATCTTTTATTTTCCTGGAACTGTTTTTATTAAGTGGGCTTACCTTTCTTTGGTCCACCTGGTTTTATTCTATTTTATTCTGGATTGCTGCTTGTCCCCACGCCTCTGTGATCGGGCTAGAGCGATCCTCTGCCCGAGTGTCGTGTTGGGAACTTTAAACTTTTTTTAACTCCAAAACACATGCAAACTCCAAAACACTTGCAAATTCCAAAACACAACGGAAGTGCTCCAGGATGCTAGGGGCAGTGTTGAGCTTTTGTTACCTAGTAACTACACAAGCCAGGAAGTACCAATGACCAGATTTAGGCTGTATCCCAATTCAGGGTCTGCGGCCTTGAAGGCCGCATTTTAAGGCCGATTACATCACAGCGACACGACGAAGGCTGTCCCAACTCAAAGGCTGCTTGAAATGTGGCCCCCAAATGCGTCCTTAATTTCCCTGAATTTTAAGGATGGGTCGGTGTAGCCTTCATGGCCCAACATATCCCAGATTTCATAGCGCGGCAGTGGTGTGGATAATTTTGCCGAAAAAAATGGCGGAAGCGGAGGCCTGGACAATTACCACCAACACAAGCTGTGGTTTGACTCGTGGGATGTAAGCCGTGTGTGTGTGTGATTTCTTTTATTAAAGCTATTAAAGATGATATGTAGCGAGCCTGATGCTCAGCGTCCTTTTATTCTTTTAACGTGTTGTTCTGTGTTTTATTTCAGTGAACAGAGGACGTGCCAGTGGTCCAGGGACCTCAGGTGGTGGATCGTTTTCACACTTCCTTTTGTACAACACTGGGTGCCAGCTGTAGGGATTTTCTTTTTGTGTGATTTTGTTTTGGGTCCACGGCTGCTGGTTAGTCCAAGTTCCATGATTGTTTTATTGTACTTTTAGGACACTGTCAACTACGATGCTACATTAATGTATTAATTTTATTCTTTATTTTAACTATAAATAAAACTGTATTAATATTGGAGCCAACCTGCCTCGGTGTGCATCCTTGAATATGTGCGGCCTCTTTTATTTATGTTTCTTAAATATATATATTTCCTGGAGGTGAAATTCCTCTTGGTAGCGTTGTCATGTTATTACTACAGTGGGGCAAAAAAGTATTTAGTCAGCCACCGATTGTGCAAGTTCCCCCACTTAAAATGATGACAGAGGTCAGTAATTTGCACCAGAGGTACACTTCAACTGTGAGAGACAGAATGTGAAAAAAAAATCCATGAATTCACATGGTAGGATTTGTAAAGAATTTATTCGTAAATCAGGGTGGAAAATAAGTATTTGGTCACCTCAAACAAGGAAAATCTCTGGCTCTCACAGACCTGTAACGTCTTCTGTAAGAAGCTTTTCTGTCCCCCACTCGTTACCTGTATGAATGGCACCTGTTTGAACTCATCATCTGCATAAAAGACACCTGTCCACAGCCTCAAACAGTCAGACTCCAAACTCCGCCATGGCCAAGACCAAAGAGCTTTCGAAGGACACCAGGAAAAGTATTGTAGACCTGCACCAGACTGGGAAGAGTGAATCTACAATAGGCAAGCAGCTTGGTGTGAAAAAATCAACTGTGGGAGCAATCATCAGAAAATGGAAGACATACAAGACCACTGATAATCTCCCTCGATCTGGGGCTCCACGCAAGATCTCATCCCGTGGGGTCAAAATGATCATGAGAACGGTGAGCAAAGATCCCAGAACCACACGGGGGGACCTGGTGAATGACCTGCAGAGAGCTGGGACCAAAGTAACAAAGGTCACCATCAGTAACACACTACAACGGCAGGGAATCAAATCCCGCAGTGCCAGACGTGTTCCGCTGCTGAAGCCAGTGCATGTCCAGGCCTGTCTGAAGTTTGCCAGAGAGCACATGGATAATACAGCAGAGGATTGGGAGAATGTCATGTGGTCAGATGAAACCAAAGTAGAACTTTTTGGTATAAACTCAACTCGTCGTGTTTGGAGGACGAAGAATACTGAGTTGCATCCCAAGAACACCATACCTACTGTGAAGCATGGGGGTGGAAACATCATGCTATGGGGCTGTTTTTCTGCCAAGGGGACAGGACGACTGATCCGTGTTAAGGACAGAATGAATGGGGCCATGTATCGTGAGATTTTGAGCCAAAACCTCCTTCCATCAGTGAGAACTTTGAAGACGAAACGAGGCTGGGTCTTCCAACATGACAATGATCCAAAACACACCGCCCGAGCAAAAAAAGAGTGGCTCCGTAAGAAGCATTTGAAAGTCCTGGAGTGGCCTAGCCAGTCTCCAGACCTCAACCCCATAGAAAATCTGTGGCGGGAGTTGAAAGTCCGTGTTGCTCGGCGACAGCCCCAAAACATCACTGCTCTCGAGAAGATCTGCATGGAGGAATGGGCCAAAATACCAGCTACTGTGTGTGCAAACCTGGTAAAGACCTATAGTAAACGTTTGACCTCTGTTATTGCCAACAAAGGTTATGTTACAAAGTATTGAGTTGTATTTTTGTTATTGACCAAATACTTATTTTCCACCCTGATTTACGAATAAATTCTTTACAAATCCTACCATGTGGATTCATGGATTTTTTTTTCACATTCTGTCTCTCACAGTTGAAGTGTACCTCTGGTGCAAATTACTGACCTCTGTCATCATTTTAGGTGGGGGAACTTGCACAATCGGTGGCTGACTAAATACTTTTTTGCCCCACTGTATTTCTTTTATAACCCCGCCGACCACTTGGTCACACAAGCATTGCCCTATATGAAATTTTTTTTATCACTCTTTTTTTTTTCATTAGTCAATTCAGTTGTGGTTGTTATGTCTTAGAATTTGCACAATCCAATAGCAGAATTCGCTAAGAATCAGAAAGGCCCAAAAAAGAAAGCATGGAGCATGAAAAATGCAGACAGTGGTGGCAGAGCACACTTTTCATTATTTTGAACACTGGTTTTCACTTCAGCTCTTTGTGTGTTATAGCTTCACTCTTCTTCAACAATAGGGTGATGGATCAACAACAGCACAAACAAGAGTACCCCACAGACCATTGGTATCCCTGGCAGACTGCCTCCACTGGCAGCAGAACTCTCTGTAGGTACATTTGCCATCATTAGATTACCAGCAGACCTCTTCTGTCACCCCTGAACCATAAATTCTAAATATGGTCATGCTTACGACTGCCTGTCAAGAGTTGGGCTGCAGCATCTGAACAAACTGAAGATGAGAGATCAGAGCCTGGCTGATACCAAAATGAAGACTATTACAGTACTCAACCCTGGATTAAATAAATGCACGTATCACTTTCTCGAAGTTAGCAAATGATAAGAATGTTCTTAGTTTTTGCAAGAGCCCTGAACTGGAAGAAGCTGGCTTTTACAACAGAGTTTCTTTGTGTCTTAAATGAAAAAAGATGAAGGACACAATAAGATTTTTTTGAAATGGGAGTTCTGGACTTTTCCAGAGCCTAGGTCACCGTTAAGAGAAAAATGAGGGTCAGAAGGTCCAAATAGTACAATCTCAGTTTTTTGATCGTTTACATTCAAAAAATGTAATGCAAACCACGATTTAATATCAACAAGGCAGTCTAGCAGAACATTTTTAGAGAGTCTTTAGAATTCTTTTTAAGAGGAAAGTAGGTTTGATAGACATTGGCATAACAATGAAATGAGATTTCATGTTTCCTGAAAATAAAGCCTAATGGGAGCATGCAAAGTGAAAAGAGTACTGGGCCACAGATAGATCCTTGGGGGGTACCCCACATGTAAGGGGGTGGATGTGGATAAAGAGCTACCGGACCTGACTGAAAAATTTCTATCAGTTAAATAGGATCGAAACCAGTCAAGTGCAGTTCCTTTAATACCCACACAGACCAGGTCACTTCTTCACATTTGTTATGTCTACTTGAAATATGTCAGATGATAGAAGCTCAACAAATACACACATAAAGAAAAAATATACGAGTGACGAGACATTAGATATCACAAATATACACACCAAATTTTAATCACTATTTTAAAGAGATAGTAAAATGATAATAGGACAGCTTGAGAAAATAAATTTCAGCCATAAATGTCTTTTAAATTTGCATTTGAAAGTTTTTGTTTTCTTGAAATATGCATTAAACTCACCCTATTTAAAGATAAATACCATCAGTAATATCAAAACACATTACTGATCTCTGTGTAAATATGTTTCTTTGACTGGAACACCATGATACAGACAGACCATGAACTCAATGTTAAGAACATCCACCTGAGAGTCTGTAACTGATTGTCCTGATCTGAATCATGGTGTAAGGACCATGATCCTCTGATGTGACCTTTATAACCAGAGAACAGTGTGCTGTAACACTCAGTGTCTGATTTAGATCCAGCTTCTTTCTGAACCGTACTACATTTACGTTGGTAATTGAATTCTTATCTATCTCAGGCAAAGTAACTCCATCTCCAGCTCTAACAGAGAAGCTGGAACTGGATGGTTGAGATGGAACTGCTGAGAAAAAATAAATAAATAAGGAGAGAGAGAGAGAGAGAGCGAGAGAGAGAAATGTAACACCTTTATAGGTTTTTGATAGGTTACTGGTCTGAAAAATACACTAAATTTGCCATGTTAAAAGAATAGGAAGAAAGAAAAGAAAAGGTTCATGCATAATATCAATGATATTCAGCTAGAAATTTACTGGAAGCAATACTGTGTTAAAACCTTTTCTTGCACCTTTTCTTCACTCACCCAGACCCAGCTTAGCCTTCCTCCTCTCACAAACCTCCACCTGCCATTAGGGATGGGTACCGGTATCCGCTGCGTTCTGACATAAACGGTAGTAACCAGACCGAGTTGTCACACACTTTGGATTCTAGCCAATCATTTTACCTTTGCAAGGATAGTAGGCGGGCCCAGGTACGTACGTTCTTTTAGAGCAGACCTACAGATAAAAAATGCCCAAGGCGAAGCGGTCAAAAGTCTGGCTGTACTTCACAGCAAAAGATGCAAACTCAGCAGCCTGCAACAAGTGCTTTAAGGTGATACTGTGCAAAGGAGGTAACACCTCGAATCTGATGAAACACCTGGCGACGCATAGCGTTTTTTTAAAAGCCGAGAAATGCACCGTATTTGATAGCTTGCTGCGAGACCTCACACCGGCACATCTACTGCGGGTGTGGTGCCTGTTATCGAGCCGGAGTTAGCAACATCCCCCAAGACCCGAAGAGGAGAGTCCTGGCCCCTAGCCCTGCCAGTGTAGCAGAATTGATGACGGATGATGATGGCAGCAGCAGCCGTTCTTTTCTGGGTGAGTAGCTTAATGTTGTTCGTGTGTAATTTACATTGAGTAGGCTAACCACGTTATTACATTAATACACGTAAGGTGAACTAGCAAACACCGTCATAGTTACATGTGGCTGTCTTCTTGTTTGATGGCAGATACTCCCTTCACCCTGGCCAAAAAGGCTAAAATGACCAAAGAAAAAGTGGGAAACAGCTAAACATGAGAGGTTTTTGGACAAAGTTGGTGTTTTTTCCAGTGTTTAAGCACTGCTTCCAGCCAAGAGTGATACAATATATGCCCTATAACTGCAAGGCTAATATTGTTATCTTTTTACAAAAAAAAAAAAAACAGCTAACTATGAGAGGTTTTTGGACAAAGTTTGTGTTCTCCATTCTTTAAACACCAGTTCGAGCACTGTTTAAGCACCGGCACCGTTTCAAAAGTACCGGTTTGGTACTGGTATCGGATAAAACCTAAACAATACCCATCCCTACCTGCCATCAATGACCCTGTCCACCAGCTCATTACCTCTGTCCCCTCAGGTTCTAACTCTGTCTCTAGCCCACAGCCTCCATTCCCAGCCCTGATGTAGATGTAGTTTTGTTTCCTATTCAGGGTTATAGTCATAGCGTGTGTATATAGCACTTCATGTTCCTTGTAATAGTGTGTGTAAATAGTGCCTCAATCGTTCTCAGCCATTGATCCCCATGTATTTGTTTATTCTCTAGTTTTGTTCACTGTTGTACTTCCTGTCACATTCTTGTAAATATCTCCACAGTCTCTCACTGTTGTAAATAGTCGCATGTTGCAATCTTCCACTGTTTACCTTGGTATTGTAAATAAACGCTGTGCACATCAACTGCATCTCGGTCTTTATCTGCTTTCTAGGTCCATCTTGGGGTTCAGCTCTTTCAGTCATGGCACAGGGAGCCTATGCTGCCCTCCCTCTTTGTATCTAAACCAGTTTATCCAGTTAACTAAACAACTCTCAGACTGAGAAGTTTGTGCTGCTGTTCTTCCATCATGTATTATAAGCACCCTGCTGTACCATGTGCTCTCTCACTTCTAGTGAGCCCCACCGTTTTACTCCCTGCTTCAATAGGGTGGAAGTATTTCACAAAAAAATAAGGGTTCTCTGAATATATTGCTTGGGCCATGGCATACAGAGGCCATGATAGTACCATTGCCTAGCCCAGGGGTGGGCAACCTGCGGCTCTTTAGTCTTTATGCTGTGGCCCTGTGGTTAGGAAGAATAAATTGTAAAAGTATTTAGCTGAATTGTATTTTATTTGTGTTAGTTCTTTTTTAACTTGTAGTTCTAAATTGAAAGATTATCATGATCTTGAAATATAAAAATAAAATTATATTTTATTATTTTTCGTTGCTCAAAATAAGAGTCACACTCGTGGAAGCCGGTATACCAGCCGAAACCCGCCGTGCATTTATCGAGCCTTTCAACCCCAGGTAGGCCAAGTATGGAGAAATGTAAAAAAAAGAAAAGAAAAATATCTGAAGAAAATAGAAGATGTAATGATGCCTGTGCAGATTTATTTACTTCTGACGAGAGCGGCCTAACAGTATGCCTAATTTGTGGATTGTCGATCTTCGGATCCACATACGTATTTGAGCAGCTATTCCCCACCATGAACAATGATAAAAACAAAAACTGCTCATGCCTTACAGACAACAGCTTACAGTCCTGCGTAAAGATGAAAGTGACATTGTACAGCCCCAGTCTGCAGAAGCTGTGCGCAGAGGTTCAGGAGCAGAAGTCCTATTGTAAAGATATCACGGCAGACCCAACGATGTTTACATGAACATGTTTTACAGCTTCTCTTTGTTGATCAATTTCACACACGTTGCTGTACACATGCAGCTGGGTTTAGCTTTCCAGCACACAGCCCGACACATAACACAACAGCAGAGACAGCACAGACTTTAAGGCAGCGAGGCGTGATTGCGGATGACGCTCAGGTGTGACCACCTCTCTTGCAGCGGCACTGCAGGCCACGCCCCGCCACTGATTAATATAAATATTTATTCAAAATATAGCAAAAAAATTAAAAGTGTAAAATGTTTTGACTGTTAGCAAAGTTTGGAATTCAGATCACGCAAAGTAAATTGACAGATAATATCTCATTTTTTTTTATTAAACATAAGATGTCCGAAAAAGAAAAAATGTTACAATTATAAGTTGTTGTTTTTTGTTTTGATTTTTGAAATTTGTCTTTATGAATCATTTAGGGAAAAAAAGGATTTATGTAGGTTACTAAATGATCATCACAGTAATATCAAATAATATAAAGCATATTCTGATCATTAAAAATAACTGCCCCTGGCTTTTTGTATGCTTTTCATGTTCATGTAGATCCTGTTATCATTATTGGAGGCTTTGCCAAAGGTGGAGAAAGTCAGTGCATCATCTTTATGGTCATTACTCTGAACCTGTAAAATATAGGAAAGCAGCACACACACACACACACACACACACACACACACACACACACACACACACACACACACACACACACTAACATAAATACATAATAAATACACACATAAAAAAACTGCATAATTTTTCAGTCATTGGAAATCAAAAAATATCTATACAAAATTTTTGCTGCTGTGATTTGTTCTTGACCAATACTGGTACTTACCCGGGTTTTATTCCTGGTCTTTTTGATGGAGGAATAAGAAACATCAGCTGCAGGATTAGCCTAGACATTAAAAATAACCAGAGGTGATATGTTAATATTTTTGATATCAAATTTCTTGTGATTAACCTGTGCCTTCTTTTAGTATTTCCTAGTGTGCAGATTCAGAAAGATTTCTAGATTGAATTTACAGACATTTAAATCTCAAAAGTAATGATTGCAGATATATATATATATATATACATATTTATTTATTTTAGAGGGACATACTTAAAAAATTTGGATTTTTTTTTGAGACAATAAACTAGTCTAGTTGAATAGTTGAATAGACCAGACTGGTGAAGTCATTACTTTTTATACTTTTTTTGTTCTTCATGAATTTCAAACATGTGTGAGATGTGTTATTTTTGTTCATTGCACCCTTGCTGCTTTGATTTAATCTTCTGTAGGGGTTTTACACACACACACACACACACACACACACACACACACAACGCATAATGTAAGTTTTTTTTTCATTCAACACAATTATACACAGCAAATTCTAATTGTTGAAATTTGTCTTCATGCAACAAAACTAACATTAAGTATAACCAATGAGACAGCATACTGGGGCTTTGTAGGTCTTGTTTCTGTTACCAATGGTATGATAGTAAGCAGGATCAGCCTACGCAGTAAAGTCAGAAAAATATAGAAAATGAACATAAATACTCAAATACACCTCATTACTCAATTACTAGAGGTACATTTATAGTATATACTTTTTTACCATTTTCAAACTATTTTGTACTTTTACTCCAACACCATTCAAAAAAGGTGACACATTTTTTTAATCATTTGCATTTTTTGTGAAGTTGCATTTAGGCAACAGGAAACTTTTTTTTAAAAAATATATTTGTTCCTAAAGAGTATAGTTCAGTCAAATATAATCTGAGAAAAAATGTCTTTTGATGTCAGTTTTATATAGATTTCAAATTCCTTATAAACATTTATAAGGAATTTGTAAGGAGCGACCGTGGCTCAGGGGGTTGGGAAGCGCATCTGTAACCGGAAGGTCGCTGGTTTGATGCCCGGGCTCTCTATCCTGGTCGTTGTGTCCTTGAGCAAGACACTTTACCCTACCGCCTACTGGTGTTGGCCAGAGGCACCTCTGGTGTCAATCTGCCAGATTCTGTCAATCTGCCCCAGGGCAGCTGTGGCTACAGCTGTAGCTTGACTCCACCAGTGTGTGAATGAATAGTGGCATTGTAAAGCGCTTTGGGTGCCTTGAAAAGCGCTTTATATAAATCCAATCCATTATTATTATACTTTGTATCTGGACACCCAACCATCTACCCCTGACACTAAGGAAAATGGAAATGTAATGAGTACCATTACTTTTAATAATTGGTTCAGTGTATAGTGTGTGTATGTGTGTGTGTGTGTGTGTTAGAGGATAAATATATCATAAGTAAAATATGAAACAGGTGTAATTTGCACTGGTGTGTGATCTCACCCCCTTCTGACTGGTTTGTGGTATACCGCAGTAATTCATGCTCAGTTCCTGAACAAATAGAGGTTGTTAGATATTTTTCATTTAAACCACTGATACTTAAAATAAAGTGATGTTATAGCCACAGAGAAATTAACTATAGAAATCCTCGCTGTATAAACATCTTTGACTATTCAGTTTAAAACTCACAATTTCATCACTCTTCTGTGTTTTGTTCCCTAAAAAGACAAAATAGGGAATTCCAACAACAACAATTTAAGTCCAACAACTTTATTTAAAAAAAATATTTGTGTTTCTCAAATATAAATGGGGTGTTCTCACTTTTATTTCTCTTCCATCCAATGAGTGCCAGGATTATAAAGAGTACTAGAAAACCACCCGCTAAAATGATCAGCATGTGTTTGGTTTGAACTGGAAAAAAAATTTTATTCAGAAATTAACAAAATATAGCTATTAATTATACTATGTATTTAATGAACCAGTTATCAACATGGTAAATGATTTATATCCAGTGTATTTTCACTAAATGGGAGAGCGAGAGAGATACCCTTTCTTATTGCTCTAATTGCACCTGTGCAATATGGCAGCACGTGGCACTGCCTGTCAGTATTTCATAAGATTTGACAAGTGTTGATAGGGCTTGCTGAAAAAAAGACTGCTACTTCCAGCCTATGTAAATTGTGGAAATAATTTATATATTTTTAGTTTTTTTAAAAACATTTTGCCTGATTGAGACAATGTGTTACCAGAGTAATGTTAACCCTGTTTTTGGTGATGGTTTGATCTGTATTATTTACTCAGAAACAGCTTTTTTATTAAATAAACACATACAGTTTTAATTTTTAGATGCTCACACTGTACCTGTTTTTGAGGGTTTCTCTGGTTCTGTGGTTGATGTAGCGCTTTTAGATTTAGGGGCATTTGCTGATATTGCAGTTTTGGTTGTTGTTGATGTAATTATTCCTTTTGTTGTGTCCCCTTCTGAAATGTTAAAAAATCCAGTGAGAAAATATACACATTTACTATCTACAGTCATTAAACAAAACACAATGGGTCTAAAAATTACAAATCTATCAATATAAAAACAAAACAATTCAGTATGAAATCTCTTCAAACTTTTTATCATATTCTCACTTGTATGCAACAGCACTACTGTACTATAAGATATGCAATACTTTGTATATACTGTAAATCACTCAAACAGAACAAATAGACCAAACTGGTGAAATCATCACATTTTTTATTTTAAATCATTTGTAAAGAATAAAAACTAATGTTTTATCTTTATACTGAATCATGGAGGGGAACATATTGAGCTTAATTAGATCAGAAAACTTATCCATGATTATAAATGAGCTATTAGATCCACTCACTGTAGGCGTTAATGTTCAGATTTTTCCTTGATTTTTTTAAGCTCTCATTAAATATACAGGTGTCAGCATAGGCCAAGATAATGTACTTATTTACTGTACTTTGAGTGCGCTGTAACAAAGCAGTTAAAGGTAAAAACAGTAATACTCAATACTCACTGTTAATAACAGACATGTAAACCAAAGAGTCTGTAAATTGCTCTCCTGATTTGAACTGTCTGCAGGTGTAATGACCATCATCCTCTGATGTGACCTGCTTTATAATCAGAGAATAGTCCGGTGTAACACTCAGCCTGTGTGATTTAGCTCTGAGACCACCGTTAAACTGCCCATGTTCAAACAGTGACACTGTTTCATTGCTTCCTGAACCACTGAAGAGCCAAGTAGTACTGTTATAGCTATTGTGAAAATCTTTTCCATTTACACAAGGCAACGTGACTTCACCTCCAACTTTAGAGCTTAATTTGGTCATTTGAGTAACTGCTGGTGACAAAAGTAGATAAATGAAAATGATAACGTTAGACTCAAACACAGCTTTTATATTGTATGTAGGGCATAATTTTATATTCATATATATAAAATGCACATGGTTCAAGAATTTCCTAAACTCATCGTGTTAACTAAAAATAGTAAACAGTTTCAGTTACATGACTATTACGTCCTGAACCATCATTAGCAATGTCAGTATAGGTTTGATACATATTTTAAATATGTTTCTTTACCTGTAAATAGAAGCATCAAAATAAGAAGAATTTTAAATATTGCAAATTCAACCATTGTGCTTCTTTGTCTTCTTCTTTATTATAACCTCAAGTCTCAATGTCGCTGTACTTGTGTCTCAAGACAAGTGTAGAATCCAGCCTACTTCCTGTCTCCACCTCATTGTGACTGGTGGTTTTCAGTCTAGGCAGATCACATTAACGTCTTCATTTTGTTCAGTTTAAACTTATATCCTGTTTAAATCGAGTTCACACTGTATTTTTTTAGCATAATATTGATGAATGAATACATTTTAAGAATATAAATGTTTTGTTTCAGAACTAGTCTCTAATGAATCGACCATGCATTACTTTTATATTTCAAAATTAGCATTACAACACAATATAATGAGGGTATTTTTATCCTTTAACCATATATACTCAACCAGCTAGTACAAAAGCGTGTCACTATACAGTATGTGTGCTTCTTTGGGAAAATTGACATTTGTGCTTTTTAAACAGCAGGATTCATGGCATGATGGACAGCACACGTAACTATGAGGGAGTTGAACTTCTAAACCATATTTGACTCCTGCTGTCCTAGATGTAACACATTAATGTTTTATAGAGGATAACACGGACGAGATATTTTAGTGGTCTGAGAACTGTGGTCATGAGATTATTTTTTTCTGAGAACTAGGGTAGGAGGTGTTTTGATGACATTGTGGTTAATGTCAGCTCTGTTTGCGTGCCATACACATGACAAAAATAAGCATCAGGTTCAACCACACTGTCATATCTAACTCATTTTAAATTGCGTGTAAGTCACAAACCCACAATCCTACTTATTGGAAATGTAAAATGCTATCCCTCTATCTTTTAGCTACAACGGCTTACTTCGTCCCACCTGGGTTATTGCTGGGCAGGGAAGACTTTCCACTATCATTGCTTCAGGAACCTCCTAGAATTTGTCCCTCTACGATCTAACATTTAGCAGATAACATATTGAAACATCATTAAGCATAGCTAAGCATTTTTCACCAGGACATATTGACACACACACACATCCTTCATCTAAGAAATAACTAATTTGTATCCATCAGGGACACCTCTAGGGACGCCTATAGCATCTATATAAGTTGGAGAGTTTTTAGTCAAATCAGAATCTTCTGACATGGTTCTACCAGTTCTACTCACAACAGTCTCTGCAGTAGCATGAGATCCCATTAACACTATAGGGAGCACTAATCTCACAATAGTACAAGTTCCTGACCAACCACTGGGCAGAGTGTCTCTCATGGTCTTGTCTCCACACCACCAGGAGCGGTCAGCACGAGCAACATTAATGCTGCTCATATTTTCCCATTCAGTGACATCTATGACCTCATTGCACCATGCAGCGTCTGAGTTTCCTATAGGGGTGACACTTACCCTGGTTAAACAGGTGTAATTTCCGGCCCTTGGGGAAAACAGAGGAGGAGTGACACCCTTCCTGACTACTGGGAAAAGTGCACTTAAAATTTGGTAGTCATGACCCAACTCCTCCTTCATGTGGAGCTGTAACATGCAGTCAAATCCTGGCCTGTCCTCCCTGAACAATAAAGGGGCAGTCACAGTGAACAGTGTGGGGCGCGCTGTAGAGCAGGCCACACACTCTATAATGTTGTTTGTACTGGCTGTGTATGTTATCCAATCTAGCCAGGTGTTTTTATCTATGTACCCTGTTTCTACTTGTATCATGTCCTCTGGTGAGGATATGTTTACATACCTCACAAATAGGTCTCTGGAGGTCTCGTAGGCCAAATCCATGACATTCACCCCTTAGTCTTTGTGGTGCTGAAGTGCCGTTGACTGGAATGTAACCCCCACCGACAGTTTCCGCCTTAGAGTGAAGAACTACCTTAATTATCCCCATGCTATCTGTGCCTGCCTGGTCTACTCTGATAATCATGTAAAATGAGTCTTCAGACGGATCATAACATCATCCTGAATATGCAATAGACCAGAGATTTTGTTTCAGACCATTTATGGTCAATAGCAAGGGGTTGGATCTGGTCCCAGTCCCAACCCGGCCTCTCTTTAATGAGAAAAGCGCAGATTTCGTACCTTGTTTGGGCCCCAATAATTCGGTTGCAAGTGAGACCACACATCGTCCCAGCTACTGCACCAGCTTCGGTCTCCAGGTTCGGGCCATCCCCTTGGTGGCCTACACAAATACAAATCATACCCTCTCCAACTGTCACCCTTTCCCTTACAATTAATCACATTACACAGATCAAAACTGAAATCTTGAGTGGTTGAGTATACATAGTGTAGTTCAAGGCATCCGCCATACTTAGACATTTGTCTCTCTGCTTGTTGGCAGTTCCTCCTATTGTACGGATGTCTCTGGGCTTTGGCATGGTCTTCAGCTGCAGGTCTTCAGCTGCAGGTCTCCCCAGATGCTCGACCACAAGGCAGCCCTGTGAATAGCACAAGGGCTACCCTGGCAATGAGCTGCTTCTCGGTTTGGCACATCATTGCAGGTAGAGGGTAGCCTACTACCTGGATGAGGTGCAGGGATTATTCTGCCCCATGTGTTTTGTCTGGTTGTACTTTCTGTGTCACAGGCAATTCTCCTGTGAAGAGCTTACAATGGCTGACGTCGATCAACTTGCCTCTTTCCGCGACCTTCACTGCTGTCTGTGTGGTCAGCAGGAATTGGAATGGGCCCAACCAGCGTTTTGCCTTCGAGTGTTTCCTTCTTACGCCTTTCACCAGCAACCAGTCACCTGATTTGAAAGGGTGCAGGGGTTCTTCTGCCATTCTGGGAGGGACTGCCTTCGCTGTCTGGTGTATCTGCGAGAGAGTCTTGGGGAGATTTTGACAATACACAATCAGTTCACTGTTACATAGCTCTGTAGACACGCCTGTCCACTTTGGGGGTTCAGCCCCCATTCTGGCAGCTCATCCATACAACTCTTCATAGGGACTGAGGTGTGCTGGAGGTTTTCAAGGAGTCTTTCGCTATTTCTACAGCCCCTCCATGCACAATGTGTTTGTAATCTAAACCCCACTCTCACACTGATTTCTTTCAGTGCCTGATTTACAAAATGGGTGCCATCATCACTTGTGATTTTCTCCAGGATACCCCATCTGGAAATGATCTCTGATAGGAGGGCTTTTGCCACTGCGCTGCCATCTGCATGCTTATATCTAAATATGAGGATAAACCAAAATTTTCCCCATTACAAAGGTCAACTTAATAATTTATTGGTTGAAAATTGCCAAACAGCCTTATAAACTCAGAAACTAAGATTGTTACTTAGTGTTGTATGTATTAACAACACAATGGAAGTACTATGTGAAGATTTAAAATATCATGTCATGTCACTACTTCTTCAGTCACCTTTCTCACTCACTGTGTTAATAGACCTTTCTGCATTGAATCATACTTGTTATTAATCTCTCCCTATTTTCCACAGCATGTCTTTCATCCTGTCTTCCTTCTCTCATTCCAACCAGTCGCAGCAGATGGCCGCCCCTCCCTGGTTCTGGTTTCTTCGTGTTAAAAGGGAGTTTTTCCTTCCCACTGTCACCAAAGTGCTTGCTCATAAGGGGTCATATGATTGTTGGGTTTCTCTCTGTAAGTGTTATTGTAGGGTCTACCTTACAATATAAAGCGCCTTGAGGCGACTGTTGTTGTGATTTGGCGCTGTATAAATAAAATTAAATTAAATGTTGACCTCTGACCTGATGGTCTGATGACTGTCTGTAGTCATAATGACCATCATCTTCACCTTTGTCCTTTTATAACGTGAGAAAGGTTTTCTGTAACACTCGCGCTGCTTTATTTAGCTCTTTGGCAGCCGGTGCTAAATTCCTGTGTTACAGCAGCATTATTGTTTTATTGTTTCTCTAATCAATTAGAGCCAGGTATTATTGTGACATCTTTCATGAACATCTTTTCCATTTTCACAAGGTAAAGTGACTTCACCTCCAACTATGACAATAAATTTACTTATATCTTCCAGGTGCTGCTGTTGAGGAAACAGCAAACACAGCACTTTCTGTCAGTAATTAATACTTTACAAAGTAAACTGTAATATAAATACAAGTTTTTGATTGTTGTTTAAATATATGTTATATATTTGTTTCCTTACCTTTGAGTAAAAAAAAAATCTAAAATAGAAAGATATTAAAAATCTTTGCTCCAAATTATGAACTTTTTCTTCTTTTATCTCCTGTCCTCAGTCTAGCATCTCTCAAAGGTTTCTGTTGCACTCTGTCATGAGCAGAAATGTGGTATCTACTTCCTGTGGTTAATGTCTCCTCCCCATGAGACTATAGTGTTGTTTATTTTAAGGTAGGTAAGCTCATAGTATCTCTTTCAGATTTGATTCATAACCAAAGACAAAAACAACATTTTTATTTAAAATGTTCTGAAACATAGTACATCCATATGCACTTACGTAATGTGTCGACAGTTGACTTTAGGAGATGGGAATCATGCATATTTTGTGTGGACATATTGCAATTATATTTGCAGCCTCAGACTATGAACACACAGATTCTGATAATTAGACAGCATTACAAAACTGTGCTTCTGCTGTAAGAGTCTATGTCAGTCATATTATTTTACTTCATTGTTTAGTTACCATTTTTTGGATGTTTGATACTTGGCAATGCTGATACTATTTTAGAGGTGTGACAAATGATGCCGCTTCTGTTTTTCTGAGAACTGAGAAGCACTCAGGCAAGTGTGGTCACAAATCACAAGATATTCATCAGGTGTGATCAAAACAATGATGTCAGTCCTAACTGATCTATTATTATTTTGTGAGACTTATTAAATTTAAATGCAAAAAAAATGTTGCTAAACTGTAAATATAATATTTGCTAGAGGCTTTGTACATGTTTATTTGTGTGTGTGTGTGTGTATTGTGTTTAGACATTGGTACAAGGATCCACAACAGCAGAATATCCTTGTCATCTGATCTGGTCTCACACTCGATGTCTGTACAGGGAGTGCAGAATTATTAGGCAAATGAGTATTTTGTCCACATCATCCCCTCCATGCATGTTGTCTTACTCCAAGCTGTATAGGCTCAAAAGCCTACTACCAATTAAGCATATTAGGTGATGTGCATCTCTGTAATGAGAAGGGGTGTGGTCTAATGACATCAACACCCTATATCAGGTGTGCATAATTATTAGGCAACGTCCTTTCCTTTGGCAAAATGGGTCAAAAGAAGGACTTGACAGGCTCAGAAAAGTCAAAAATAGTGAGATATCTTGCAGAGGGATGCAGCAGTCTCAAAATTGCAAAGCTTCTGAAGCTTGATCATCGACCAATCAAGCGTTTCATTCAAAATAGTCAACAGCGTCGCAAGAAGTGTGTGGAAAAACCAAGGCGCAAAATAACTGCCCATGAACTGAGAAAAGTCAAGCGTGCAGCTGCCAAGATGCCACTTGCCACCAGTTTGGCCATATTTCAGAGCTGCAACATCACTGGAGTGCCCAAAAGCACAAGGTGTGCAATACTCAGAGACATGGCCAAGGTAAGAAAGGCTGAAAGACGACCACCACTGAACAAGACACACAAGCTGAAACGTCAAGACTGGGCCAAGAAATATCTCAAGACTGATTTTTCTAAGGTTTTACGGACTGATGAAATGAGAGTGAGTCTTGATGGGCCAGATGGATGGGCCCGTGGCTGGATTGGTAAAGGGCAGAGAGCTCCAGTCCAACTCAGACGCCAGCAAGGTGGAGGTGGAGTACTGGTTTGGGCTGGTATCATCAAAGATGAGCTTGTGGGGCCTTTTCGGGTTGAGGATGGAGTCAAGCTCAACTCCCAGTCCTACTGCCAGTTTCTGGAAGACACCTTCTTCAAGCAGTGGTACAGGAAGAAGTCTGCATCCTTCAAGAAAAACATGATTTTCATGCAGGACAATGCTCCATCACACGCATCCAAGTACTCCACAGCGTGGCTGGCAAGAAAGGGTATAAAAGAAGAAAAACTAATGACATGGCCTCCTTGTTCACCTGATCTGAACCCCATTGAGAACCTGTGGTCCATCATCAAATGGGAGATTTACAAGGAGGGAAAACAGTACACCTCTCTGAACAGTGTCTGGGAGGCTGTGGTTGCTGCTGCACACAATGTTGATGGTGAACAGATCAAAACACTGACAGAATCCATGGATGGCAGGCTTTTGAGTGTCCTTGCAAAGAAAGGTGGCTATATTGGTGGCTGATTTGTTTTTGTTTTGTTTTTGAATGTCAGAAATGTATATTTGTGAATGTGGAGATGTTATATTGGTGTCACTGGTAAAAATAAATAATTGAAATGGGTATATATTTGTTTTTTGTTAAGTTGCCTGATAGTTATGCACAGTAATAGTCACCTGCACACACAGATATCCCCCTAAAATAACTAAAACTAAAAACAAACTAAAAACTACTTCCAAAAACATTCAGCTTTGATATTAATGAGTTTTTTGGGTTCATTGAGAACATGGTTGTTGTTCAATAATAACATTATTCCTCAAAAATACAACTTGCCTAATAATTCTGCACTCCCTGTATAATACTGTTCATGTCAGTTTTATGTATATAGTGCCAATTCACAACAGTCACCTGAAGATAAAGACCCTACAATATCAAAAGAAAACCTTAATAATCAGATGACCCCCTATAAGCAAACACTTAGCGACAGTGGGAAGGGAAAAGCATCCTTTTAACAGTCTTGATGAATGCTCAATCATCCAGGCAAGTAAATCACCAAAAGGTTGATTCTGATCATCTGGACCCTCCAGCCGATCCTCCAGCAGAACCAGTCTCAGGGACGGGCAGCTAGTGGTGGGCAAATGAAGCTTTCTGAAGGATTGAAGTGTGTATTCAAAAGGGGCTCATTACTCTAAACCATAGGTGTCAAACTCTGGCCCGCGGGCCAAATTTGGCCCGCAGCCTACTTACATTTGGCCCGCGAAGCCATACCAAATTACTATTAGAGCTGGCTTACTGGTATTATACAGCTAATATATATATATTGTTTAGTATTAAGCTTTGCTTGTTCCATATTCAGTTTTTCAGCAAAACGTGTTTGAGTCCATAAGAAAAGCTTCATTCTTATATCTGGAGGAATAAATATATTTCAATAAATATTAACGTTAGCCCGCGACTTTGTTCCAGTTTTGAATTTTGGCCCACTGTGTATTTGAGTTTGACACCCCTGCTCTAAACCTTTTAACACAGTCTTCTTTAGTAGCATCTGGTGGTCAGAAATATGAAGTGCGGCTTGCGTCTATAAATTAAAATCAACTTTTTCATTATGATTGTTCACTCTACAAATCTAAGTTGACAGCTTCTTTTAAAATATCACATATAAACAAAATAATGTTATGTCTATTTGAATATTAATTAATAAACCTTCCTTGTTTAAACATGTAAAATGATGTGGTCTCATTTGTACTGTGACTACTTGACATTTGTAAACATGATAAATTAAAAATCAATCAATCAATGATGTATAATAATACACAACACAGTCATATACTAGGTTGGGAGTATGTTTGTGGTGTGAGGTCTCTGCCCCCACATGGTTATGTGATTAACCAGTGGACAGATACATTTATATATAAAATACTATAACTTACATGTATAATGTATTTCTAATTTATTTTTTTGATCTGGGTAAAATAAAAAGTTCAAGTTCAAATTTATTCGCCACATGCAGGTTGCCCTGCAGTGAAATGAACCCGCCCCCCGACCTTACACATACAACACAGACATCACATGGGGATACAAGTCAGAGAACGGTTGCATTGCAGAAAAAAACACTGAAATGTACACTACAATGGGAAAAGTACAAGAGGAAAAAAAGAGACCTCTACTCATGCTGGACTACAGGAGGACAGCATGAGAACAGGAAACAAAAAAACACCTCTGCACAGAAAGCACATAAATGTCCACAGTACAACATTATAGAGCACGTGACCAGCAACAGGGTTGGGTAGGGGATAAGGAGTAATCCCAGGCAACACAGCAGCCATCCTGCCACTGCGCCGACTCACCAGCGCGGGCCCAGACCCGCCTCGTGTTCCCACGAGGCAACAAGCATCGAAGGCATTGGAAGGGGAGGGGGGATGTGTGAGTGCTTATCAGTGTAAGTGTATGTGTGTGCGTGTCCGTAGTTCAGCTGAGACAGTGTCCTTCACCCTATCAGGCTAAGTAAACAGTCTACTAGCCAACCCAGGTGGCCTTGCATGGGATGGGAAGAATAGTCATCACACAGTCGTTATCAGGGAGTTTTTGTTCGGCTCCAGCCTTGGACCCGTGCAGCTGGCGCCGTGGTGTCCGCATGTTGATGTTATTGATTTTTCTTTTATGCGAGCAGCTCAGGAGAATTTCAAAGCTGTTCTTTAACACTCCGACACTGGTCTCTCAATCTCCCGTTGGAGAACCGCGAGCCTCCCCATGATGGTATCAAACTTCTGTCCCATGGTGTTGTCATTCTTGTACAGATACAAACATAACAGATATAAGGTTATTATTTTTGTTGTTTATTTATGAACAGGCCGAAAGTCCTCACTGGCTCCATGTCATTAAGTCACACACTGGTTCGCTATCTCTGGATGGACATACCTAAACACATCACAAATCCGCCAATGATTCACTTCCTCGTAAACCATTGAATCAGGTACTGAAGCAGTGACATACTGAATTGAGCTTTGGATGTCACTGATCACGTGACTTTGACCAGACGAACCGAGCTTCGGCACTGTGCTTCTGAAGTTCGGTGTTGGGTTGTTGTTTTTTGTGGTTGTTTTTTCTGATACCTGGGACAGAAATAATGGGTTTTATGCCTGATCTAAAATGTAGAGATGGTCTGTCTCCTGAATCCTAAAATGGCAGGGGTCTTTTAAAAACTCTAGGAACAGCAAGTAAACCTACAGTCTGAGAGCAAAGTGCTCTACTGGGATAAAAAGGTAGTACCTCCATTGCTGAGGTTGCTGCACTCAGCTGTGGCTGCAAAGTGGTTGGTGCCTGTGGTGGTGCTAAAATCCGAACCAGCATGGGTAGATAGCACTGACATTATAAGAGGTTTTATTCCCTCTGATTTAATTTTGGTAAGCTTAGGAGATGTTACTGTAGATGCTCCTGGGGTCAATTTCTGCCTTCGTCTTCACAGCAGAATAAGTCACCGCCTCCTCGTTTTTGACCTGCTTCACACAACATTTACATAAGTCAGATCGCTACAACGATTTTGCTGTTGAGTTCAGTTTTTTTATTCAGTTTTTAAATAACTCACTGATTGAAATCAGAGGAGTTGAAGAAAAATATATGCTTTGTAATACATCCTATTATATAGCGCTGCAAAGAAAATTTAAGATAAGATCATAATTATTGTAGGAAAAAACTGACAAACTTACCTTTTACTTCAGAGTTTTTTGATTAGAGTGGTCAATTGTGGCGTAGATGATATTCTCCTCTGGCTCGTCCTGATTAGAAACACAGTGGTTTAGATTGCATAAATATCAATACACAGAACTCCGCTCTTGGGCGAGAACTTTGACATCATAAATTCCATTTTAGGTCAACAAAAATACTTTCAGAAACTACAATATGTTGCATTTCTAACAATTATCAGTTTGTGCATTTTCTCTTTACCCTTTTTCTGTTAAAAAAAAACTTTGGGGAATCTATAAAGGTGAAAATTCAATATGAAAGGATCAATGTGAACATAACCATAACCCTCATTTGTCTTTCTGACAGGTCAATGGGTCACTGTCTCCTGGTGGATCTTAATAGGTTAATTTAACTTTAATCTTAATTTGGCTGTACTTTAACAAGTATGATCAGATTATTGCAGTTCAATAATCTGCCACATTAAATAATCAAGAGAATTTTCTTTAAATAGTTATGAGGAGAATCCTGGAAGCATGGTAAGGTGTTGTAAACTAAATCAGAAACTAAATCAATGTCAAAAAACAAGAATTAGAGGTGGGCAAATGCCATTTAATCTTAGAAAATTTCTAGAGTATAGCACTTTTTTTTTTCTCGATGTACATTTTTTTCCAAAAATTTGGAGTTTATCCTCAAAATGATCCATCATATTTTTTAAATACAGATTAATCAGATTAATGTTGATATCTATCTAATATAGATATTACCTAACTAGCTAATATCTACTACAGGGAGTGCAGAATTATTAGGCAAGTTGTATTTTTGAGGAATAATTTTATTATTGAACAACAACCATGTTCTCAATGAACCCAAAAAACTCATTAATATCAAAGCTGAATGTTTTTGGAAGTAGTTTTTAGTTTGTTTTTAGTTTTAGCTATTTTAGGGGGATATCTGTGTGTGCAGGTGACTATTACTGTGCATAATTATTAGGCAACTTAACAAAAAACAAATATATACCCATTTCAATTATTTATTTTTACCAGTGACACCAATATAACATCTCCACATTCACAAATATACATTTCTGACATTCAAAAACAAAACAAAAACAAATCAGCCACCAATATAGCCACCTTTCTTTGCAAGGACACTCAAAAGCCTGCCATCCATGGATTCTGTCAGTGTTTTGATCTGTTCACCATCAACATTGCGTGCAGCAGCAACCACAGCCTCCCAGACACTGTTCAGAGAGGTGTACTGTTTTCCCTCCTTGTAAATCTCCCATTTGATGATGGACCACAGGTTCTCAATGGGGTTCAGATCAGGTGAACAAGGTGGCCATGTCATTAGTTTTTCTTCTTTTATACCCTTTCTTGCCAGCCACGCTGTGGAGTACTTGGACGCGTGTGATGGAGCATTGTCCTGCATGAAAATCATGTTTTTCTTGAAGGATGCAGACTTCTTCCTGTACCACTGCTTGAAGAAGGTGTCTTCCAGAAACTGGCAGTAGGACTGGGAGTTGAGCTTGACTCCATCCTCAACCCAAAAAGGCCCCACAAGCTCATCTTTGATGATACCAGCCCAAACCAG
Source organism: Simochromis diagramma (assembly GCF_900408965.1). Classification (NCBI taxonomy): domain Eukaryota; kingdom Metazoa; phylum Chordata; class Actinopteri; order Cichliformes; family Cichlidae; genus Simochromis; species Simochromis diagramma. The sequence goes on from NW_024387492.1 coordinate 21,125,328, forward strand.
TACTCCACCTCCACCTTGCTGGCGTCTGAGTCGGACTGGAGCTCTCTGCCCTTTACCAATCCAGCCACGGGCCCATCCATCTGGCCCATCAAGACTCACTCTCATTTCATCAGTCCGTAAAACCTTAGAAAAATCAGTCTTGAGATATTTCTTGGCCCAGTCTTGACGTTTCAGCTTGTGTGTCTTGTTCAGTGGTGGTCGTCTTTCAGCCTTTCTTACCTTGGCCATGTCTCTGAGTATTGCACACCTTGTGCTTTTGGGCACTCCAGTGATGTTGTAGCTCTGAAATATGGCCAAACTGGTGGCAAGTGGCATCTTGGCAGCTGCACGCTTGACTTTTCTCAGTTCATGGGCAGTTATTTTGCGCCTTGGTTTTTCCACACACTTCTTGCGACCCTGTTGACTATTTTGAATGAAACGCTTGATTGGTCGGGGATCACGCTTCAGAAGCTTTGCAATTTTGAGACTGCTGCATCCCTCTGCAAGATATCTCACTATTTTTGACTTTTCTGAGCCTGTCAAGTCCTTCTTTTGACCCATTTTGCCAAAGGAAAGGACGTTGCCTAATAATTATGCACACCTGATATAGGGTGTTGATGTCATTAGACCACACCCCTTCTCATTACAGAGATGCACATCACCTAATATGCTTAATTGGTAGTAGGCTTTCGAGCCTATACAGCTTGGAGTAAGACAACATGCATGGAGGGGATGATGTGGACAAAATACTCATTTGCCTAATAATTCTGCACTCCCTGTATATGTTAATTGTAAATTTGATATTTCAAAGCCATAACGTAAAGATTTATCAAGGTAGCAATGTTACCTCACAGCAAGAAGATCCAGGGGAATTATTATGAATTACTTTGCTCAAGTGATGACAAATATTAAAGCTTAAGAATCATAACTTGGCTTTATTGAGTACCGCTGTACTTTTCAGTGCTTTTATTCTACCAACAGCTACTTAATGGGAAACACCTATACTTTAAGCAAGGCAGCCCTAGCAGAAACTAATAGACAGCATATGTGGACTCATTTGAAAACAAGATGTTACACTATAGTCTATAGGTTTAGCCACTAATAATAAACTAATAATTAAATGCAATCATAAATAAACCTGTAGAGCCGGAAAAGGGAGATTTTCTTTTTCATTTTCACCAAGTGTTTAATTGTTGGGGTCTCTGTGTATTTCTAAATGGAAATTATTCAGACATTACAAAAGAAAAAGAACCTAATGATGAAATCAGTATTGCGTTAAAGCTTATGTTCATTGGGCCGCCTACAGTCTTCTATAAAAGGTTGGTGAAGACATTTGTCACTGGATTTCTGTAAACAAGCTTTACATCAGAAAAGGTGACATTTCCTATTTCTTATGAATTAAAAGGCAGAATTTCAGAGGAAGTTATGTAGTTACTATTGCCCAATTACCATTTAAATAACACAAGATCCCAAAATTAGTCATAACATTTTAATTCCTTAATTTGGTATCTTTTGTGTAGATGTTGTTACGAAATCAGTTTCACCCCGGTTCTTTTATTCCTCGGGCATCCAGAGACGGCACCGGACTCAGTAGTCATTTTCACAAAAACCTTTATTCATCTTTATTCATCTTCATTTAAGCATGCACTTCTAGAAGGGGAGATGTGCAAGGCCGGTGTCCCTCTGCAAATCTTCCCTCCTTTGTCTGTGAAACACAGTTTTGTAGAAGCGACCCTATCATAAAACCCCCATGGTGTGCTGCAAACTTGTGTCTGTGTGTGTATACACGAACACGCGAGTGCCTGTGTGTGCGCATACCCGTGTGTCCATGTGAGTGCACGTGAGTGAGTGTGCATGTAGGTGTGGGTGTGTCGTAACAGCCAAAGCACAGTGTGTGTGTCTCTGTGTACGTGACTTCCTGCCGGTCATAAAAGTAATCTCCTCACCCAAGCTAAACCAAATTCCTTTAGACAACATACAAAACAGAGTTAACAGATTACAAACACTGAGACCCCCACCCTGCATCCACTGGGCCATTGGCCCCTTGTTGTCTTACAGTTACAGATAAGCGTGTGGAGAGTCTCCTGCAAACCTACTTCTAAGTTTATAACAATTATGAGTTTTTATTAAAGGTACAAGCATCAGCAATCCCCAACTGTAGCTTCCTGTCTCCTTTTATGACAGGCAGACCCTCAGTGTCCATAAATTCCTGTCCCTCTAAACAATTACACACTCTCAGGCCTACAGCTAAGCCAAACTAAAACACACAGACAAATCCTTCCCTGTTCCTCTCATCTACTGCTGGACCCTCTTATCTAAGCAAATTTAACACATTATATTCTAATAATTATTTTCTTGTACTCACAATGTGCAATGCTGCTACATTTTATTCAGCAAGAAGAACTGAAACTGCAGTGAACAAAAGCCCATATCCTTATCATTGTGGCAGTCCAAAGGCAGGTAACAATACAGGGGTGAATGACTGGATAATTTACCACAGATGGGGAAGAAATGTGGGGGATTATTAAAATGGAAATTCTTATATAGTGAAGCAAGGTCAGGTTTATTTGTCTTAGATGGGTGGGCAAAACCAAAAATCCAAGTCAGAAATAACAGGGATTGAGCATGGTTATTATCTTTATCTGCTAACCCAGGCTCTCAGGCCCTCAGGCTCTGCTCTCATACAAAAGAGCATTTCATCATTTCATTTTCTGACCAGGTGAGTGCAACTCAGTCCTAGTTCAGGGATTATCTGAGAAGTATGATTATCACATTAGAGACAAACAATCTCTAATTTAACTCTGACACAAATAGTAAAGTGCTCATATTGACACAAAGATGTCGTTTGGTGTCCAAAGCTTACTTTGAAATAAGAACACGTGATATAAATTTCAAATTTTTTGAGTTGTTTTTAATTCACTCTTATGTCTTCAAGTGGCTTTTTGCATCCTGAAAAGGCAGAGAGCACAGCAATTAGATTCAAATGTCAGATTGTTTATCAGTGCTCTATCAGGATCTAAATCGTCTCATCTCTGTCTCTGAGGACAAAAACAGTGATTGCAGTCATTAGGATCACTGCTCCAATGCGAAGAGTCCACATGATGTAGCTCACAGGAAACTGATCTGTGTACTCTATGAAAAACAGTACAAAAAAATGTCATGCTTTTGTAACTTTATTATTAAAATCTGGCCAAATTAATGTTTGAACATTTGGAAACTACAGTAAATTACTTCTACAAATAAAACCAAAGCTTTATTTATTGAAGTGCATAATTCAGATTATTTTGAAATTCATTTAAGCTTCTTATCATACCTATAGGTGTGTAGTGAGTTTCTATCTTCACACTGTTGTTCTTGATATACTGGCAGGTGTATGTTTTGTTGTGGGCCATCTGAGGTTTCACAGTCAAAAGAGAAACGCACATCGGTCCAATGTCCCTCGCATCACTGCCGAGCAGCACAGTTCCTGTTTCGTTCAACCAGACGATGCTGTTCTCGCCACACAATTGGGAGTCAGAGTATTTGAAGAGAGTGCACGTTAATGTGATGTATCCATCCCAGTTTTGCGTCTGAGATGCTGCAACTGAGAGAAAACAGGTGAAAAAAGAAATCTAAAACTCTGTAACAGGTCCTCAGAATTTTTCCCACATTTCAAACAAATTTCACTGGATTCACTGGTGAGATTTCACTTTTAATCTGTTGTTTCAGAGGTCGGCATGAATCTGAAACCTTTTAAATTCCCAAACTAAAACTGTTATACGATGTTTAGTCAAATCTTCACCTCTTTCACAGTTTGTTAGTCTGCAGTTACTGCTTGCTGAATGTTCTGTGTACGCAGTTAATTTATTAAGACAAAAATGTAGTGAACATAACTGTAGTGTTTGGGAGGAGAGTCAAAGTGAAGAAAAGGATATGAGATTTGTCCAAGCTCAGAATCATTACAGTCTAAGTACTCACTGTTCAAAATATGCAGACCCACAATTGTATCCTGGGCTGTAGTGTTCCCAGACCAACACCAGTAAAGGCCAGCATCTTCAGCAACAATGTTCCTGATGCCCAGGGAGCAGTTACTGTACAGACTCAGTCTGGCTGCTTGAGCTGAGTTCTCCATAATAGCGCCATTCCAAACCATTTCTATTGTCTCAGAGTTATCTCTGTTATAAAACCACGTAATGATGGAGCATGATGAGTTCAATGAGGATGTGTTATCACAGGGGAGAACGACATCATTTCCTGGTGTGTAATAAACATCGATGTAGGTTTCACTGATGCATGCTGCAAAGAAATAAACATGTTTATTCTACTTTCTTTTTTCTTTGAATCCATGTATTTACCTATCAATCAATATCAAGAAACAGGAAACTTAAATGTTCATTTTTTTGCCCACAGCCTATAAGACTAATAGGAACCTCTCATACTCATGCTAATTTGAACTTTCATTTTTTTTTTTCATAATCATTTCTGTGATGTAGGTTACGTTCCTTCACTTATTTTTCTGACTTTTATTTGAAGGCTTAAGTTAGGGTGGCATGATATTGTGATCATCAGCAATTGCTACATTTCAAATGATGTTATATTGCTAAATTATTTTCAGCCCCTGAAAATAAGGGGACCATGTATATAAAACCTGTATGATGTTGGTATATCTCATAGCAAGAAAGTCCTGGGTTTGAATCTGCTGGCCAGCTCAGGTATTTCTCTGTAGAATTTAAGAATTACAGCCATTTATAAATATGGTCCCCTTATTTTGAGTTAGCGAAAATAATTGAGCAAACTAACATAATTTGAAATATAGCACTTGTTTTTAACATTTAAAAATTCTTTGCAGTCAATGGCTGTCTGAAGTCTAAAGCCCATGGACATCAACAAATGCAGTTTTTGTCACGGTTTGCGGGGCAAGCCGTGTGGATTTGTAGTAAGGACCCAAAAGGCGGCAGCTCTGGTGCAGGTGAGTGTTTATTTACAGCAGTGGGTACAAACAGCAACGGGGTGTGAACATGAAACCGAAAACCTAAACTGGGTAAACTAACAACACAAACCAGGAATGACGGTGCAGGGAGATCCGGGGAAATACACATGAAGAGACGCAGGGAGACCGAGGGGAAACAACACAGACGAACCAGCAACTACCATAACAGAAGACATAACTTAAATACACTCAGAGAACACAGGGAGATTACACACAGGTGGGGAACACAGGTGACACTGATAAACATAACGAGACAGGGCAGGAGTGAACACAACATGACGCATACTGACGAGAGACTGTCAAAGTAAAACAGGAAGTACACAGAGGTTCAGACAGGAGGAGAGAGAGCACAGGGAGAACACAGACATAACAGGCTGGGGGAAACATGGAATAAACACAAAGAGAGATGAGAGCTCATAAATACACAGAGGGGCACACAGGGGGTAAGAGTCACAAAGGGAAAACACTTAGGGAACACCACAACAGGACACCTCAGAAAACATGGCCTAAATAAGGAGCGAAAATACAAGGAACCAAGAATACTGGGCCAACATGGCCCAGGACCATGACAGTTTTTCCTCCTTTGAGATCCTCTGCTAGTCCAGCCTTCAGTTGCTGTTTGTTTGTGGGTCTCTCTGCATTCAGCTTTGTTTTTAATAATGGAAAAATATGCTCTGTTGGGTTGAGATCAGATGGCTGACTTGGCAAATGAATAACGCTACTGTGGCAGGATGTGGTTTGCAGCTCAGCTGCAGGGGAGGGGTGGAGTAGTGCGTTCAATGGACAGTGCCAGGGAAGGCCTGCTGGCGCAGTTGATTTTCATCATCCTAACCACACCTTCCCTATTTCTAGTAGTTGCTGGGGCCTAGAGGAAGAGGCCCCAGAAACTGCTGGGGTTCTGGTAACGAGTGTTACAGTGGTGCCCAACTTCCAGGTGTGACATGTCAAACCCACAGGTACCGCAGCCAGTTCAGGTGGCCCAGATGATGGGCAGATGCAGGCAGCTAGAGGACCTGTAGGTCAAGACTGGGCGTGGACACTTCCACCAGGAGTGCCCATTCATGGAAGCCAGCCAGGTGTTTGGTGTTGCTGAAGTCCCAACAGACTCCCTGGCTCAGGAGGCACGTACAGGGATCCAGTAAGGTCCCAAGGGGGTACACGCCAGGCTATTGTTGACACGGGCTGTACACAGACCCTTGTCTAACAAACGCTGGTTCAGCCAGGGAGGTTGGAGGCTGAGTTGGTGGAAGTTAGATGTGTGACATACCCAAATATCCCATAGTGCCACTGCAAATTAAACATAAGGGCAAAATGCATAGAGGAAAGACTGTGCATCCCTTAATTCTGGGGACAGACTGGCCAGGGTTTAATAACCTGCTGGGGCAGTGTGCAGGGATGCATGACCTTTAACAGTATGTAGCAGCTGTGCTGCACCCAGCAGTGACACGGGCTCGTCCGGGAGAGGAGACAGCAAGGCCCTGCTCGCCCCAGGATTTCACTCCACAGGAGATTTCCTACTAGAACAATTTCATGATGACACCCTGCACTCAGCCTTTGACCAATGGATAAAAATTGATGGTCACATCTCGGTACCTCAGCAGAGCTGGCAATATCATCAAGGACTACTCTCACCCCAGCAATCAACTGTTTGAACTATTACCGTCAGGCCGACGGTACAGGTCACATAAAACCAGGACAAACAGATTCAGGGATAGCTTCTTTCCCAGAGCCATCACCGTAGTAAATAAGCACAAAAACAATTGAACCTGCTTAGCTATACCATACCGTCACTGTCATTATATTAATGCTGCTATCCTGTATATATTGTACTTACTATTGTTTGAGTACTTGTGATTGTTTTATTGTACTTTTTATATTTTGCATTTATATTTATTATTGAATCTTGCACCAAGGGAGTGGCACTCCAATTTCGTTGTACTCTGTACAATGACAATAAAGGCTATTCTATTCTATTCTATTCTATTCTAAAAATTGATGGTCACATGGTACACCCTGATGCAGCGCTGACCTACCAGCATTTTGTACTGATCAGAGATAGACTTCATAGAGTGAGTCATGACACTCCCAGTTGTTGGTTTCTAAAAGCCGTCAGAAAATGATATCGCCGTCGGCTCTAAAACTCCATGGCAAGGCATATGGGATATGAAAAAACTCAGGTGGACTGGCATCTCTACTGCATGTTTTACCATAATTTTGGGTTGGCGCGAGTAATGTACATAAGTTTAAGGATATAATGGTTTCATCTGTTGAAAGGCTTTTTTTTCTGAACTGTGCTTGCCCTTGAAGTTTTTACCAGCTCTCTGACAGGTTTCTGTTTTTCTGCCTAATGATGTCCTCCATCACTTCCATTCTTCTATTTGGGTCTTATATTTAGAAATCCAGTGGAAAGCAACAGTTTGAATCAAATTCATATATATTATCTGTTTTATTTGTCATGAGATACAAAAGAAAGAAAAAAGTCTCCCCCGGCCATGAAACCACTTGCCAGTCAATTGTACAATTGCCTCTACAAAGCCTCTGAAAGTGTAAAACAGCTGTGATTTCTGAACAGTTAATGCACAATTTTTATAAGATGCCTTTAAATTTAAGCCAAAAGTCAGCATTGCAATCACATCTTGATTGTTTGAATTAAAATCCACTGGTACTGATGTACAGAGGCAAAACAACAAAAATCTTATCTGTCCATAAAGTTCTTAACTCTATATCGTCCCTATCAAGACCTGTGAAAAGATCAGTGTTTTTCTAGTAGCTTCTATCCTGTCATTTGCACCTCTCAGCCAACTGAAGATGTAAACATTATTCTAACAATGATACGCAGATTTCATTCTATAATTAATAATTAATAAACAATAGAAAAAAACAGTAATAAACAAGAGAAATATGCTGTATATTCATCTAGAATGAACACTTAATTGATTGCTATGTGCATAGCAGAATCTACAGTAGCCTAACCTGCTTTGTGTGAAGCGCTGGATCATAACCTTTTCAGTTTTCTGTTGCGGTTAAAGTCAATGGAATTGATCAAATTAAGGTCCAAAATCTAAGAATACAAAGATGTTGTCATTTTGTGTTGGCAACTGATGATAATTTTCCTCATGGCTACAACAATTTAAATGTTCATATTTCATAGCAACATAGTCAAGCACAAAAGTAAGAAAAGAAAATCTGAATAATTACCTTCAAACTGAAGCATAAAAATCAGGATTGTTAAAAGTGAAGAAATGTGTTGTTGCATCTCTCTCTACAGGCTCAAATTAGGCTCTCTGGCACAGAAGAACAGAAGTGATAACATTTCCTGTTCCTGGTTTCAGAGAAAAACTTGTGAAATAGTCCCATTCGTCACCCAATGTATCTGCAGTTTGACAGGGTATGTATGAATCTGAATGTGGGTCACAGTCCCTGGCATTGGGCACTTTTTTGTTTGATTTTACTGCTGTTCTTGTGCTCTACATTCATTTATTTTTTTTATTGTTTGAGTTTTGAATTCCCATTTTGATTTTGTTATTTTTGTAAGAGTAATTTCTAATGATACTGTTGAGTCTTTGTCTGTTTTACTGTCCATGTTTTACTCTTCCTGCTCTCTGCCTCATCTTTCTCTGTTCTGTAAAATTAGCTTTGTGTCTCTTTCTTGGTAATGATAACTGGACTTGCTCTCATACTGCTTTTTACTACAAGCCACCAAGGGCGATCGTGGCTCAAGAGTTGGGTGTTCGTCTTGTAGGAAGGTTGCCGGTTCGAGCCCCGGCTCGGACAGTCTCGGTTGTTGTGTCCTTGGGCAAGACACTTCACCTACCGCCTACTGGTGATGGCCAGAGGGGCTGATGGCGCGATATGGCAGCCTCGCCTCTGTCAATCTGCCCCAGGGCAGCTGTGGCTACAACTGTAGCCTGCCTTCAATGTGAGAGTGAATGAATAGTGGTATTGTAAAGCGCTTTGAGGGGTCCTGAAAAGTGCTATATAAATGCAATCTATTATTATTAATTCAAATAGGACTTCAAGCACTTTTTCTAGCAGTCACACGCACTCACGGCTACATCCAGGACAATTAGGAGATCAAGCCTAGTCAAGAAGAGCAGATGGAACCTGGGACTGAACTACTAATCTTAGAGGTCTCTAATTGTTAGAGAACAGGTTCTACTGCCTGAAATCAACAGGTATGTGTGGCGGCGGTGTGATCGCTGGCTAAGCTGCAGGGGAGGACTGGGGCAGTTAAGCTCAAGTGGGTGGTGCAAAGGAGGCTGGAGGGACAGGTGGCGATGATTTGCCTAACAAGGTTTCTCCCTTTTTATATAGTGAAGCTAGAGGGAGGAGTGTTCGCAGATGACTGACTCAAAAGTTGGTAAACAGCGTGCCGAAACATAAAGCCACATGTATGGTGCTTCAATAAACACTCCTCAAGTGAACAGCATCACAGTGTGTCGGGTCAATCTTTACAGTATGATGTCATTACCTACTGACCAATCAGTTATCTGGAAAACAATGTGACCATTCCTGTGAGTACTAGAGTTTGGGGTGGGGGGTTGATGGTATTATAATATCTTTTGTAGCTATTTTCTGTATTCACACAGGGATATGATAGTTTATTAAATAAATTAAAAAATAATCTGTGAATGCTAAAAAAAAATGAGGGCTCATCTCCTGCACTAACATCCTGAGATAACGTCATCAGAGCAAACTTATGTTAAATTGGCTCAACCAAAAAAGCACCCAACACTGGACACACTTAGACAAAGCTACCTCTAAATGCAGAGCATGCCGATGGTAAAAGTGGGATAGCAACCTCCTTATTCATGGGGGTCAAAGAAATGTGATTCAGAAGGAGGTACATTTTTGGATTATTCAATCCTATCTTTAGGGTTTTTTTCTAATTTGCGCAGCTTCATCGCCTTGTTCTACCAGTGACATGGAGATCAGTTTCAGTATCTGTTGTGAATGATATCTCAATTGCTAAAATACATCTGGAGGACAAAGAAGACTGGAGGCTTGCCAGAAAAGCTGTGTTCAATGATGGAGAGGTGCACCCAAGTGTTTTTGCTTTCAGCATATAGCATATTGATTAATGATCTTTGATCAGTGGTTGTTGATCAATCGTCATGGCAATTTGCATATTAATGATCAAGGAACTGACCTCACAACCCATTGTTTATTTAGTTGGCTGGTTTCAGTTATTGTACAAATGCACTGTTTATAAGGTCTCAGCTGAGAGTGATGAGTGACGAAACGTTTCTCCCATTGAAAAGGCTACGTCCACGTGAACAGAATCAACCGTTTGAGATTCAGCATTTAGAGTTTCCAAAAGAAGAATGTGAGGCAGCGCTTTTAGCTGTTGGCCTCTTCTCCTGTGCTGCCAGTTGGGATTTCAGAAGTCAGACGCCATCGCTGCTTTAGGATTAGACTCCTAATTTTCATTTTTGATAAATCTCATAGGGATGATTCAGATGACTCTGAATTATCCTTTAGTTATGCTGCTACAGGCTAAGGCTGCTAATGCACTGAGCATTTCTTCTCCATTCACAGTTTTCAGCTTTATTTATCTTCAGGAATCCAAAGTTATATAAGCAAGAAGCAGCATAACTTCATTCAGGATCACTCTATTACTGCAGTTTCAGTAGGTAGAAAGTAAGATTTGACCGAAAAAGACTAAACCTGGTTACAGGTCTATTTTTTTAGTTGGATGGTGTACATTACATTATTGTTAATATACAAAAGACTTAAAGAGAATCTAAGTAGTTGCAAACGGATTAAGAAAATGTTGAGCTGAAGTATGTGCTCTGAAGTTCAATGCAGTTCAGAGTCAGCCAGACTTGCCACATTTTCATAGATCACTGTGCCATCATCGCAGTCACCAACATAATGGACCTGTAAAAAGCACACAAGCAGATGTTTAAGGGAAACTCAGGTGGCCACTGAAGTAATAACTTGAGGATTCATTATACTTCACATAATTGTTACCAAGGATCTGGCAGGTTAAAGATTAAAGTCCAGTCTAACTGTTTAGGACATTTATGTTTTCACATGCATCTTTATCAGGTAAGTCCTAGAAAAATTCAGTACTGCCATGCAGGTGTGAAAACAGCTTTATATTAATGGCAACTCACGGTGAACCAACTTTCTCATCATCTGTCTTACAAGCTATTTTAGTTCCTCCTAGGTTTCAAACTACCCAGTTCACACTGACAAATTGTGTATACATGAAATCTGCTTATCAGAGCCACTTACTGTGTACTGTTTATTGAAAAAATCCTACATAACATTTAAAACAAGATCGTTTTAAACTCACGTTGCTCTCTTCAAGAAGCTTTTTGTTTCCTTAAAAAAAGAGCAGCAATTTAATTCAAACGTATACTTTCAGTAATTATAGTTATTATGTATAATCTGAATTGGCTCACCTCTGTATCTGATGACTAAAATAGTGATGACAATCATTAGGATCAGTGCTGCCATGCGAAGATGCCACATGGCATAGCTCAGCGGAGACTGGTCCATGGACTCTCTGAAGTCTGCACAAAGCACATGGTTCACAGTATTTCTTCATGCATTTCAGCGTTTGAATATTTGGAAACTAAAGTAGTTATTGTATGCCTTTATTTTCTGTAAGAGTGGAGACTACACTGTAGTCCAGGGGTACATTATAACAGTCAATTTTTCTTGAATGTTCCTAACTGGAATGTGATTATTAGAGCTATTCTATCAATCTGTTTTCTTATCCAAGTCATCATTGTGGCGGGGTTTGAGCCTATCCTAGCTGCCATAGGGTGAGAGGCGGGGTTCATCCTGGACAGGTTAAAAGCTATTTGAATTCTTCAAATACTAAGGAAAGAAGTCTTAAATGCTTTTTTTTAATCACCTCCTATAGCAAGGGATTCACCAGACCAAAACATTAATTAGAGTTTGATTCCGACCTGGTCCTGTATGTTGGTAAGATCTGCCAATGACGTTACAAATTCTTTGAAAATTAGGACACCCTGGAAGGTAAAAAGAAGAGCGTTGTAGAGTTTAGAAGCAGCTGCTTTGAAACCTTGGTTTCAGCTGTGGACCAAAACACTACTATCGTTTTAACCTGGTCTGGCTTCTACTGTCTTTTTGTCTTTTTCTTTGAATCACAATTTTAGTGGTGGCCCACCTGATGGAAGGCAGCAGGCTTGGGTGGGAAAAGACTGACAGTTACACTCCCAGGTCGGAGCATGGAGCCCACTACCACAAGACCTATGACAACCCTGAGTGTGGTGTCCTTGAGCCCTGAACTGGCCAGACTTACATTTCCAACCCACAAGTTACCATGGTGGTTTTCCCCTCGTCACCGATAGAACTTATTGTCTTTTCAAATCTAAGGCAATTTGCCTTTTTAAAAATGTATTTATAGCAGCGACTTGCACATATTAGGTAGAATTAACCAGCTTATTTATTCTACCTAGAGGTGTGTAATGAGCTATGGAATCTGTGGACTCTGTTCATTAGTGTTTAATGGGTAAAAATCATCTAATCGTTATATATAACCTACCTATGAAGACTGGTGTGTAGTGAGTTTCCATCTTCACATTGTTTTCCTCAACAATCTGGCAGGTGTATCGTTTGTTGTGGTCACTGTGAAGCTTCACAGTTAGAAGTGAAATGTATGTGCGTCCAGTGTATCTGACTTTATTAAGCAACACAGTTCCTGTGTCATCCACCCAGCGGATGCTTATCTCGTCACAAGGGAGGCTACTGAGTCTGAACAAAGAGCACTTTAATGTGATGTTTCCATTCATCTGTAGGTCGGGGTTTGATGGAGATGCTGAAACTGAAAATGAGTGACGACAGTTACCTCAGCATTAAGAAAAAAGTGGAATGTGAATTTAAATGCAAGTTCTGTCATTTCTTCTTACTGTCACAGGTTTACTGAGTGATTGTCCTGTAGAAAAAGTACTTTTGCACATTTAATATATGTACCTTTCATCCAGATGTTACTGTAAAATTTTGCTCCTTTTATTGCATAGGCATATCGAGTTAAAGCTCAGACTCCACCAAAACGGATTCATTCAGTTACTCCAAATATGCCTAATTATGGATTAAAATCAAGGCTGGATCCCTCACAGAGCCTGTGGGGATGATGGATGTTTAATCCTTAGTGCGGAGTGTCATGCACAAATTTGTTTTTGAGGGAAAGGGCCTCAGAGATTTTTTATTTTTAAAAAAAGGATATTAATGACCATGATACTCTGCAAAGACCCAAATCATTTATGTCCAAGTACTCACTAGTCAAAATATTTAGATAGACAGTTGTGTCCTGGCCAGTGGTCCCCTCAGGCCGACAGTTGTAAACACCAGCATCCTCAGTAGTGATGTTGTTGATGCACAGAGAGCAGTCACTGTGAAGACTTAGTCTGGCAGCTTGGGTTGAGTTCTTAACATCTCCATGATAAACCACCTGTGTTGTCTGAGATGGCTCTCTGTTGTAAAACCAGGTAACCATGGAGCACGTATCAGGCGCCTTGTCACAGGGCAAAATGACATAATTTCCTGGTCTGTGATAGAGAAAGTATGGTTCACCACTGATTCCTGCTGCAAAGGAAAGGAAAGTTTCTGTGATGAATAACACGCATCATTCATCCTCTTCCCCGCTCACCCGTCCTTTTCAGGGTAGCAGGAGCCCATCCCAGCTGTCTTAGGGTGAGAGGCAGGGTACACCCTGGAGAGGTCACCATCAGGGTTAACACAGAGAGACAGACAACCATTCACACCTATGAGCAATTTAAAGTGACCAGTTAACCTAACTGCATGTCTATGGACTGTGGGAGGAAGCCAGAGTATTCAAACTCCACACAGAAAGACCCCAGCCTGATGGTGGAATTGAACTCAGAACCTTCTTGCTGTGAGGCAACAATGCAAATGCAACTAAACAAATAATGAACGTAGACCTTAACATTTGCAACATGCATACATAGTGCATGAGTTCTTATATGAAGAACTTTCAATGATATCTAACTTTACTGTACATCTCATGTAATCCAAAATCAAGACTAATTAAAAATAAATTCTACATAAAATTGAGAATCACTCCAAATATAACTCAGTCATAATTACTATTCTTTTTTTTCTCCCAAATACTGGCTACTTTTTAAAAACTGTTACTGAAGCTTATGAAAGTGGCATCTCTTTATCATTTCTGCAAAATTATTCAAAGAAATTTAACATAAACTGTCATGGCATTGCAGGATAGAGGACCCAAATGCAGACCCACGGTGACAAACTGAAGAAACACAAAACAACCTTTATTTTTGGCCTAGCATCATGAAAAAAAAGCAGATTTACCTTCAAACTGAAGCACAAAAACCAGAAATAATTTCCAAAGAGCCATTCTGCACCATTCCCTGTCAGCAGGCACACACTGTGAGGTATTTCTCTATCTTTATGTTGCTGCTGTTTTGTCTTTGAGCCCATCACACGCCACCCATTCTGTCATGAGTTTGGATTTCTTCACATCCGTGTTTGCAAATAGACTACACGCAAGTGCTTTAAATGAAAGACACTGCTAACAGGCTGTTTGATTCATTTGCCCTGACAGTCTTCCAAAATTAAAATATACATCAGTATCATTTACCCAGCTGAGTACTGTGTTGTGGCTCAGTTGTGAGGAACTGTTGCTAGTGCGAAGTTTTTCTTTGCATAGTTTGTTATTTCTGTTTCCTTTGTTTATTGCCATTTTGGGACTGCCATCTCCCCTTTTTCTTTTTCCTATATATTTTTATCAGCACCTTAAGCTTAACCTAAAAATAAAATCAGTTGTTTTGAATCTGGACTTGTTGACTTGTTTCCCCATTTGGACATCTAATTGTTATTCCTCCTCATAGTCCTATAATTCTGACATGACTGACTACACACTGTGGACGCTGAGGAGGACAACCCGAGTAAAGACGGAGAGGGAATTAATTTAAACAGGAACTAAGAACTAGAACTTAAGTAACAGAGGCACTCTACACTGAACATCGGAAACTCAATATTCTGCAAAAATCAAGAACAAGTCAACCAAGCTCAAACACCTAGGTCAAATACCCAGGACCATGAGGAGAACAATTTAATTTATGGATGACTTAAACTAAAAAATTAAATAACATGTCAAAAACACTCACACACACAATTATACAAAAAATTTTTTTTACTTCTTTAGTTGAATGAACTCGTGTATTTTACGGTAATGCTGCCATATTTCATGTTTGTATGTATTTGAAGCTGACAAAGATGTAGGGTTATGTTTATCTCTGACAACAGCAAGCTTAAATAAAAGCAGTGACATTATGAGAAGTTTTATTTCCTCTGATTTATTTTTGGTAAGTTTAGCTGATGATACTGTAGAAGCCGCTGGGGTCACTTTCTACCTTTGTCTTCACTGCAGAATAAGTCACCGCTTCCTCCTTTTTAACCTGTATAACAGAAAATTAAAGGCTTTAAATAATTCAGACCATAACAAACACTAGAGAGTAGTTTTTTTTTTTTTTTGCTTATTTTGTTTCTCAAAAAATTCACTGATTCAAATCAAATGGGTTAATGAATAAAATATGAATCTACAACTGTTATATAGCCCAAAAGTAATTTTAAAATGGAATATAAGTAAAAAACAAAAAACAAAAAAACAATAGTTACAGTTTTCCTCAGTGAGGCATTTTGATCAGTGTGGTCAATAGTAGCATAGGTGATGCTGCTCTCTGGCTCATCCTGAAAGCAAACACAGTGGTTCAAAAAGCAAAGACATGAATGAAAACTACTTTAGGTTCTATTTCAGACACATGATGATCAAACATAGTCTCAAAAACTGAATGTTAACTTTCAAATAAAGACTTGATTTTGGCTTTACTCTTATTTTAGTAAAATTCTGTATAAAAGGGTGAAACTAACCAAAAAACCCTTTTAAAACGTCCACTAAAACCAGTGAAGTCAGAGAAGAGGAATTACAAGCAGGCTGAGGTTATTATGCCATTGTGCCAAAAAAAAAGTAATTGTTGTTCCTCAGTTACTCATTGCATCTCAAACCAGCTTTAAACTGCTGCAAAGTGCACCTGTAGTCACAGGTATGTATTTTTCCCCTCTCTATCCATACAGACTTTAAATAACAGATGGATGTAGTGTCCTGGTTTTAATAATTTAATATAATGAAGACAGTACCAAGAGAGGATGCTTTAAATGCATGTGATTATGCATAGCAGATGTTGACAGATGTTTGATATATCTGCCTCTGTCGATTTGACTTTTGCACACATTACATATCGCTTTGGTTTCACCTACAGTACTGACTGTAAAATGTTTCCACAAATGCATAAAATTCGACACAACTACACAAGCATTGTTCTAACCTTTTAACCGAACGTTAACGTTACTCTGTCAACAGCCTATTTGTAAATTACCGGGCTAACAGAGCTACGTAAACAGAACGAAGACTGCAGTCGTCAGTAATGCAGCGTAATGGAATAGTCTCCCAATCTTCGCTAAAGTTATAAACAGCGTCCGGAACCCAGTTAAGGTACAAAAAAATCTATTCAACAAAAATAGTGATGCAGTTCAGTCTTTTTTCGCTCAGCCGAACTGTCTCTGCAGTTGTGTGGAGCAGCCTGTGTCAGTCACCTCTTTCACACGTCACTCACTCATCCAGTCATGCACAGCGGTTTCATAAGGAAACTCAGCTTTTTGATATAAAGTTTTTCTTGTTCCCGAATACAAATATATTTTTAAAGTATTTGTTCGAAATAAGTATTCGTAAAAAACACGTTATTTGTGCCTCTCCGAATACCGTATTCGGGTTCAGCGTACACAGTAATCTGATGAATCCAGGTTTAACTGGAATACTTTAGACAGCAAATTAAGCCAATGAATTATATAACTAATAATTAAATTTATTACTATGTTCATTACTGTATTTATTATAGATACATGAACTATTTACCGAGATTAACTGGCCCAAGACTCCTTGAAGTATTTCCTCATTCTAAACAAGAAAAGGGAAGAACACATTGTCATCATATACTGTGGCACGGTCAGCATGTTGCAATTTTCCGAGTGATCAGTGGCAATAATGTGCAAGAAACAAGTTCATTTGTAAAGGTTATATTAATATTAAACAAAGGTATTTCTGTTATATCTGAAAACATATCATATATAGTGTGTATCAATATACTTACATGTTTGGGTTGGGTGGGTTTTTGAATGTCTGGAAGAAAAAGTAGAATCAATAATCACAATGTAGAGCTTCTTAAATCAATTTTCCAGTGCAAAGTATATTAGACTGAAGTAACCGCAGTGAAAATGTAGCATTTTCACAAGTTAACATTAAGCTGCAATTATTGCAGATTGCTCAAAATGGGATAGAGCTCTTGTAATAATATATAATAGCAATAATAATATTAGATGAACTAGATGATAAGTAGATGACCCAGGAATGACCACATTTATATGTACTATAATTACTAACCCTCTGTCACTTTAGCACGCCTCCTGTATTTGATGAAAACAGCAGCGATGACGGCAACCACCAGCACCAGCATCACAGCACCAATGATGATGAAAGCCTTGTTTGGGGTGGAATCTGTCAGAGGATTCAAAGTAGTCAGCATTAAAAGTCTTTCAAAAGTCATTAAAAAGTATGTAATTCACTTTTTAAAAAGTGACTCACTCTTATATCCCATCTTATCTTAATTTACTTTTCTTATTGATGTTATCCTACCTATGAGGACAGGTGTGTAGTGAGCTTCTATCTTCACAGTATTGTTATCTTCAAACTGGCAGGTGTATTTTTTCTTGTTGCCACTCTGAAGCTTCACAGTCAGAAGAGAAACACACGTGCGTCCAATGTTCTTGACATCTCTGTCCCACAGCACACTTCCTGTCTCATCTAACCAACGCATACTGTTTTGTTTACAAAGAGAGGGAGTATAGTATCTAAACAGAGCACACTCTAACGTGACGTTTCCATCCTCCTTTGGATCAGCGTCTGATGGAAATGCTGAAACTGAGCAGAGAACACGAGTGACAACAGTTATGCAAGTTCAAAACATCTGGATTATCTTCCTAAAAGTGAGAAACCTTATGAGACATTACAAATAAGTTCTATTTTTCTCCTGGTATTTTAATAGCTTAAACAAGTGATTATCTAATAGTAGTTTTACTAATTTAGAATATAAAATTTGAAATGAATACATAAGCCATGGCCAGATTTACTGCTCTCATCCAATGAAATAAAAACTCTTTTCATTTAAAGACCTGTCTCCATGTTTCAACACGAGAATTTTAGTTCCCCAAGAAGGTGATACATTCAGTTACATGACACGTGTAGAGGGAAATCAATGCTGTATCCCTCATAATAGTAAGTGTGGTGATAACGGGTGTGTTTAATGCTTAATGTACGGTGTCATTCACAGATATGGATATATGGAAGTCCATGGAAGTCTAAATACTCACTGGTCAAAATATTTAGGTGCACATTTGTGTCCTGATCAGCGTTCCTCTC
This sequence comes from Simochromis diagramma, assembly GCF_900408965.1. Taxonomy (NCBI): domain Eukaryota; kingdom Metazoa; phylum Chordata; class Actinopteri; order Cichliformes; family Cichlidae; genus Simochromis; species Simochromis diagramma. The sequence continues at coordinate 21,143,771 of NW_024387492.1, forward strand.
AGGCCGACAGAAGTAATGACCGGCATCCTCTGCAGTGATGTTGTTAATACTCAGTGAACAGTTACTGTGCAGACTCAGTCTGGCAGCTTGAGCTGAGTTCTTCTCAACAATTCCATTATGAACCATATTTATTGTCTGAGACCCGTGTTTGCTGTAAGCCCAGATAACCATGGAGCATGTATCAGGCACATTGTCACAGGGCATAATGACATCATTTCCAGGTGTTAGATACAAGACGTGTTTGGTTTCACTGACCCCCACTGCAAAGAAAAGAGCACATTCTGAAAAATGTGTATATAGCATACATGGTCATCTTCAAACAAAAAAAATGAATAAACTGAGTGCAAGAGGTTTGTTTTCTCTCTCCCCCCCCCCTCCTTTTTTTTTTTAGAATTATTCAATGTCCAATGATTTCTTTGTATTATACAGAAATGGCTTTGGATTTGTTAGAAGATCACAAATCAAGTTTAAATTTGTTTCCAAACTGAACTCACGCTCATGCCACAATTCTGTCTTCCGAAATATTGACTAATTTTAACAAGTAACAAAAAAACCTTGTATGAAGCTATCAAAGTGGTTATCAAAGTAAGCAATAAAAATAAAGGAGGCTTTACCTTCACACTGAAGCACAAGAATTAGAATAAATGTAAGCAGGACCATTCTGTGCCGTTCTGTCAGCGCGCAAACGTTATGAGGCTTTTCTCTGCTGACGGTCTGTCTGATGCTTCCGTTTCCTCTTTGACATCATCACAAACCACCAACATTATTTTAAAAGAACTTGGATTATGTCACATCTGTGCCTGCAAACACAGCTTAAAAAATTCACCTTAATTAGATGGATGAAAACTGTACTGGTTTGGCCTTAGATCGGAATAATGTTGAAATAAAAAGTATTGCAATTTCCATTTATTAATGTCAAAAAGAGGAAATGTGATGATTTGGAACTAAAATGCCGATCTAGCAGAAGACAGAAATGACATGATTCAGTTGCTGGTAGCAACAAACAGCTGTTTTGGGGGGGGGGGGGTGTCCCGTTTTTAAGCTGTGGCTGTTGTAAATCAACCTGTCACATAAAACATGTGGCAAACAGGATTATATGGAGGAGATTTCAGATGAGCAACTCTGTGATTAAACTGTCTGACACTGTGTGTATGTGTGTGTGTACCTGTTTAGACATCTTTATGGGGACCAAAAAAAGGGAGTGTTACTACACTTGTGGGGACCAACAGTCACTTGTGAGGACAAAAGTGCCTGTCCTCACGAGTTTCAAGGCATTTTTGAGACTTCAAATGTGGTTTTAGTGTCAGGGTTGCAATTAGGTAATGATTAGGTTTAGGCTGAGGGTTAGGCTTAGGCATTCAGTTTTAATGGTTACCGTTAGGATAAGTGGCTAGGGAAAGCATCATGTCAATTAGACAATATGAGATATCAACACGAGAGTGTGTGTGTGTGTGTGTGTGTGTGTGTGTGTGTGTGTGTGTGTGCGCGCGCACGCGCGCGCAGTTGAGAGGAGGAGACTGATCTGGGGTACCTAGAGAACACACAGTTCAAAATATTTCTTTATAAATTTGATATCTTTTAGTTAAAGTGTTTAAATAATTTAACTGCTGTGAAAATCCAAATGATTATTTATAATAGGAGTTCAAATGTCATGGGTCAAACTGATCTAACTGTTATACAAATCCTACCTATGAGGACAGGTGTGTAGTGAGCTTCTATCTTCACAGTATTGTTATCGTCAAACTGGCAGGTGTATCTTTTCTTGTTGCCACTCTGAAGCTTCACAGTCAGAAGAGAAACACACGTGCGTCCAGTGTTCTTCACATCTCTGTCCCACAAAACACACTTCCTGTCTCATCCACCCAACGCATACCGTTTTGTTTGCAAGGAGGGAGAGTACAGTAGAGATAGAAGTAAAGCATTATTGTAATCTGATTACTTTTTTCAAGTAACTTGACCAACACTGATTAGGACCCAAGATGCAGGCTTCTGCTTCTGATGCAAGATTCATTTTTATGGTGAGGGTAGAAACAGCAGTGGTGATGGCATGTGCAGAACGTAGCCTGGCTAAATTAACCAGCCCAGAACACAGATTATCCTCGGGGTTCTTTTAATCTGAATGATAAAGTAAGCGCTGGAAATAAAAAGGTTGTAAAAATAAATGCATTTATTTCTTATCCAGTAACAGCTTTGTGCACTGGTAACCCACTGCTATTGCAGGTTATTTTCTCAACTTTGTCAGCGTCTGTAACTCAAAGATGTCTAGCGTCAATGTGTTGCTGATATAAACCCATCCAGAAACAAAATCTCAGCAGTGCAAAAATAATTGTAGTGGCTTCTCCTGCTGAAAGACAGAGCCAAGATTAAACAGTTAACAAAGGTACATTTTCCCTCTTACCCACGGAGATATTATAATACAAGTGTGAACTCAAATACATACAGTGCATTAATCCAGTAGAAAAACGGAATACAGATCCCTCTGAGATGAATGGTTGAAGTCGGTTGCAGACACTTCTGGTGCTTTAACTGTTCCACACTTTGCGTTTCAAACAGATCACGCAGCGAAAAACCGTCGTGATTACATTGTGGGCATTACACACCCACATTACACCAATGCAAGCTAGCACTTCCGTGAATGTCTCTGTAGATCCCCATCATCATCTCTTGCGCTCTCAGAGGTACCCCAAAAGAAACAGCGCCATCCAGTGGCATGTCCCATAATACTGACCTTCCACCTGGCTACACTAAGATAACCTAAACTGGAAAAACTAACAAAAACATACCAGAAACCTTTAAACAGAGACGCAGGGAGACTTGGGGAAACAACACAGACGAACCAGCAATGAGCACAAGATGACACACACTGAATACACAGACAGGAACATGAGGGAATGAGGAACAGGTGGCAACACAGCTAGAACTGATTGGGCACAAAGAGACAAGGAAGCAAAGCAGAATACACTAACGTAAGACACAGACTTTCAAAGTAAAACAGGAAATACACAGAGAGGCAGACTGGAGGGGGAGAGAGAACACGGAGGAGCACGAGGGAGAACACAGACATGACGGGTTGGGGAAACATGGAATAAAACACAAGGAGGGAAAATAAGGCACCAGAACTCCAATACACAGAGGGAGACACAGGGGGTAAAGACACAAGGGGAAATCCAATCAACTAAACCGAACAACAAAGAATAACTCCTTAGAATGACAAATGATCTTAGCATGATACAGAAACGCAACAAAACTGAGAGTGCTAGGTCAAAATGACCCAGGACCCCAACATACTCATTGCCATTCATTTACCATGTTACCTGAAGTGTTTCACCCACAAGGTCAATCTTATGTCACAGTAGATGCTAAATCAGCTATGGGGACAGTGCGGTGTATAACTGGCTTTTCAATAGAAGCCCAGGGGCAAGTAAAACAAACAAAAGAAAAAACAGGTCTCGGTTAATTTAACCTGGTAGAGTTTCTAAAAGTCTGTAAAATACATGTCACAAAAGAAGGACAAGAAGGCCAAATTATGTATACTTACTCCTTGTATAGCCCCTTTTTATCTTTTGTCTGACAGAAAACGTCTTCATTTATACCTTTATAAGCTTTCTTCTGATTGGCTGCTCCTCATCAACACATGTACCAAAAGTTGAACGAACAACTGTTGTCACATCCAGAGCTGTGTGCCTGAGGTGAGCTTTGCACATACTCATTATTTCAAACTCTGGGCTGCAATTAAATACATATACAGGATAAGACACAAGGAAAGGCAAAATATGCTGAGAACTCTGTTATTCTCTGTATTAAATTAGATTAAAGTTCTTCCCTGGAAATGCAATACGCCAAACGCATGCATATGCATTTGATAAATTTAATTAATAAATTATCTAAAAAGAAGAGAAAAAAAACACACTAGTGGCACTATAGGTCAGAGCAATGCTTCAGTGATCCTTTGGGATTACTGGTGTTATGTGGGCCACTGATTTATTCATCATCCTTTTATTGTCTTCTTGCCATCTCATTAACCAGCTCTGTTGGTCGCAGAATACTCGTCCACGTATATAAAGCCAGAGAAGTCAGAGCGTGGAAGTTTGCAGTTGACATCTTGTTCCCTTTCTCTTCCTCCCTCACCACGGGTATTACCTTTTTGTTTTATTTGTGTATTTTAATTACAAGTTAATCACAATCTAGTTTTGGTTTTGTTTCCATTAGTTTAGCTAGAAACCTGATTTTGTTGACTGTCTCCCTCCCGTCTCGTTTGGCCCTTTGGGCCATGAATTTAGCAGCTATAACAGTTGTTTAATAGACTCTTTTTTTAGAAGAAAAACAAGCGTGTGAATGGTTGTCTGTCTCTCTGTGTTAGCCCTGTGACAGACTGGTGACCTCTCTAGAGTATACCCGGCCTCTTGCCCTATTGCAGCTGGCACAGGCTTCTGGTGCCCCTGTGACCCTGAATTGGATGAGCAGAAAAGAATAGATAGAATTCTGAACGTTTAAATCTGATCTATTTAAAAAGGTTATTCTTAGTAATAAATGGCCTTCAAATAGACTGTTTAGTTCAGCAGTGTAGTTTGCAGCAAATTAAGTCCAAGGAAAAAATGCAGGTTCTGCCTTATGTCATTTAAGCTTGTTGGAGTGAAAATGCTTTAATGACACAAAAAGCCTCTGACTATATTTTACTTGTGTTATTGGTGGAAAAAACGATTTAGCTGGCCAATGATGTGTTTACATTTTTAAAATTTTTTTTTTTTTAAGTTATTTAAAATTTGACTTGCACCTAGTTTTACTCAAATTAGAGACACATGGTTTTTCAGTGACCATGTGTGCATATGTGTTGATCACTTGTCAACACATATGCACAAGCAGGATCCTGAGGTCTTAACTCTGAGATGGAAATTTCAGAAAGTTTGGTTTCAGAAAAGCTGATCAGGGCATAATTAATGAAAAAAGACTTCCAATATCACTGTTCACCATGAAAAAGGAGCATAAAAAGCACCAAGCCCCCATTTTTTTATCCAGTTGACTGTAGAATACAAATACATATCTCACTGTGAGCAACAAAAATTGCCCTAAAAAAGCAGAGGGAGAAAATTATCCACTTCATTTACCAACCTCATTTTAACATCGGCTACGGGTAACCTCTTCCACATTGTAAACATTTAAAATTTTACTGTGAAGCACAGCAGAAGATGAAGCATTTTCCATTAGATTATTTAATTTTTCTAGAAGTTACACATTGTACAGTGTGTTTCAGTCTTGTTCAGTATCCAAAGGTTTCATGATGTATTTGTGCAGGAACTGAGAAGCCACAAAGCACAAGAAAGAGAAAGTAAACATGATCTTTCTGAAGAATACAAATTATTTATAAAATGATAAAGAACTAAAAAGAATTATGATGACTCTTTGTTCCTGGTGAGATAAAGTTGGTGCTCTGAGCTCAGCACTGCTTTTCAGGGTCACCAAAATCAGCACGTTCACCATCAACCTGTTAAGTACACCGCAAGTAAATCTTCAAAAACAGGTGGTGTATTAGATATTACAGACACATAAAAAATAATGCCTGTGTTGTTAATTTAGACGGTTGCTATGTTTGAACTGATATGCTTTGCTTGTTTTCTGCAAACATGATGATATTCATTGGTGTGTTCAAGTACTACTTTATAAACCTAAACTGTGCTGCCATATTCCTTTAAGAGACAAGAGGCTTTCTCTCCTGGCAGAACCTCCAGTGAAAGCTGTGCTTTTTCATGTTTGCTTATGCAGTTTTGTTTCATTTTTGTTAAATAAAAATGACACAGTATCAATGGCATATGTTGCTGTTCATCTGAGGTTGCACTTATCTAACTTGAAGGCCTTTTAAAGACCAGATTAGTATGCTGCAACAGTCAGTCATGTAAATATACTGCAGTACTGAATGATGCCACAAGGTGGTGCCTCCTCCTTATAGCAAATCCTGCAATAAGACAGGTTTGCATGTCTTTCCTGTACTAACTCATGAGAGTGTTCCTGTAACAGCAAAACTGTGAAATAAAGTCCTAGTTTCATCCAGTATTATGTTTATAGGTTTTCAAAAACTACCAAATTGTTCAAGAGGCACTTTAGATGACTCATACTGCTAACTGCTAACTTAAACTGTAAGCGTTAGCTACATTTTTAAATCGAAAAGCCTACATATTTCAAGCTTCAACTCACTTTGGTGTTTTCAAGCTTTTAAAGTAGCTGGAAAAAGTAACAGAACAGCAATTAAACTGAAACTTCTGATTATTTTTGATCAGCGAACTTTATATGACGCAAATACTGAAATAAATGCTTGATATAGGTAAAAAACATCCAAATCAAAAGGAAAGCCTTCCAAATTGATCCTGTGCTTGAAATTCTGCAGTAAAACTTATATCCTGCAGCTCTGTTATCATTTAAATTGTCTAACCTCTGTTTCTCATAAGAGCAATGATAGCAATTATTAGGATCAGTCCTGCAATACAAAGGGCCAACATGATGTAGCTCAGAGGACACGGATCTGTGGAATCTGTGAAAAACACACGAAGGAAAATATTAATTCCTAAATTTCTTAAATTTCCTTCTTGTAACCTTATAGTCAATGTCCAGCAACATCAATGTTTTGAACATTTAGAAGCTACAGTAACAAACCAAAGCTATATGCCAAAATCAATCTGTTCTTTATCCTACCTGTGAAGACAGGTGTGTACTGAGCTTCTATCTTCACGCTGTTTTCCTTAAAAAACTGGCAGGTGTATGTTTTTCTGTGGCCTCGCTGATGTTTCACGGTCAGAAGTGAAACACACGTCCGTCCAGTGTTTGTGACACCTCTGTCAAGCAGCATCTTTCCCGTCTCGTCCAGCCAGCGGATGCTGTTCTCTTCACAAGGATGGAGGTCAGAGTATCTGAACAGAGCGCACTTTAATGTGAAGTCTCCATCCCCATTTAGTGTCTGAGATGCTGAAACTGAGAGAAATAGGTGATAAACAAAGTAAATGTAATTAGGTCATCACAGCTGCTCCCACATCTCAAACTAATTCTAATGTTTAACAGCTTTATGCACATTTCATTGGATTCATCAGTGAGACTTTATTCTTAAGTTGTTGTTTCTAAGGTCAGCATGAATCTGAAGTGTTAAAATCACTCAAACAAAAGCCTTTAATACATTTCATCATCCATGTTTAGTCAAAACATTGTTTTTTTAGTTTGCTACTTTCCAGTTACTGCATGCTAAAAGTTTTCAATCCATCCAGTTTATTCCACTTTAGGGTCATGGGGACTAAAGCCCATACAATTTTTAATACACTTCAATGTATGCAGCTTCTAACTCTAAATGTTAAACGCTCCACGGCCCATCCCGAGGAAATATTGGACAAATATTGGACAAAGGCTGTTGATTATAGAGCGGCCAGGCTGGAGAAAAAGAGGAAGACCACAGAGAAGATTCATGGATATAGTGAAGGTGGACATGCAGATTGCTGGTATGACAGAGGAGGATGGTAGGGAAAGGGTGAGGCAGATGATTCACTTAGGCAACCCAATTAAGGAATTAAAAGAAAGAAGAAGACACAAATACATGTAGTGTGTTTTACAGCAGAGTGTAAGTACCCACTATTCAAAATATGTAGATACACAACTGTGTCCTGGTCAGTGTTCTTGCCAGGCCGACAGCAGTAACCACCAGCGTCCTCAGCAGTGATGTTCTGGATGCCCAGGTGGCATTTACTGTGCAGACTGAGCCGGGCAGCTCGGGATGAGTTCTTCTCCATGGCCCCATTGTAAACTATGGCAGCAGTCCCAGATCGATCTTTGCTGTAAAGCCAGTGAACGACGGAGCAGCTTGAGTCAAGTGGGGCTGCGTTGTCACAGGGGAGAATGGCATCATGCCCCGATTTGTAATAAAGGTAGAAGTATCTTACACCAATGCCCGCTGTGAAGAAATAAACATGTTTACCTTTCTACTCATTTCTTTTATACTTTAATTCTAATGGAATAATCCATGTAACCTATTCAACCTAATGCTTTGAAACATGTATAATAATCATAAATCAAATTATATTGTGTTCTGTATTTTCGCTATATTTTTATCATTTGGGTTATTTTTTCCTTTTAATTTTAAATGAACAGCCAAATGCCTCAAACTGAATTCTCTACACCAATAAATCATGCTCATATCCTTCTAATGATCTGTCATAATGAAACTGTTTTAAATAAAAACAATAATAATCTTCATATTTTGGCCTAGAAAATTGTTAGAGAATCACACAGACATAAATATGGAGTGTGTTTCATAGGATCAGTTTGGGAAAGAATCAGTCAGTAGGAGGTTCTAAATATCACTAGCAAATCAAGTTCGCTCAGGTCAGTGTACTCACTTGTCAGGATATTTAGATACACAGTTGTAAGCAGTGCATTGTTGTCCCCAGGCCGACAGTAGTAAACACCAGAGTCCTTCAAAGTGATGCTTTTGATGCCCAGGAAGCAGTTACTGTACAGACTCAGCCTGGCGGCTTGGGCTGTTTTCTCAATGATGTTTCCATTGTGAACCACCTCTGTAGTCCAAGGTAGCTCTCGGCTGTGAAACCAGCTAACGATGGAGCATGTTGAATCCAAAGGGGGTGCGTTGTCACAGGGGAGAATGGCATCATCTCCAAGTCGGTAATTAAGAGTGATGTATGCTTGAATGCTTGATGTACTGATGCATACTGCAAAGAAAAAAGATGTGTTTATTCTAGTCTACCCAATTATCAAGATGAGGAAGGCACCATGACTCAATAGTAACGGGACAAAGGAACATAATTTAAAATATATTTTTAACAGTTTCATGAAAGAATTTTGCAGACAGTGACTGGAAAACATGGACATCAGCAAACGTTGTGATTCCCCCCTTGAAGTGTTCTGCTACGTCTTTAATGCAGCTACCTTCAGTTGTGGGTCTCCGCATTCACTTTTGAATTTAATAACTTGAAAATATGCTCTTTTGTGGCTCTTGGCTTTTGAAGAATACTACATTTCTTTGATTTGAGAAACTCTGGGGTTTCCTAAACTTGCACTGAGCCTTATATTTAAGAAAATACGAAAATAAAATACAAATGAATTCATCGGTGTTGGAGTACAGAGCCATAAGTACTAACTTTTTTGTGTCTTTTTCTAAAAAATTGTGAACGAACTGTATTTCTCTCTTAACCTCCTAGAACCTGGCGTCCACATATGTGGACATCACTATTTGGGTTATTTAGACCAAAATACTCAATTTTGCTCTACAAGGGCCTGATATCCACTTACAAGGACATTATACTGCTACTGTTCTATTGAAATTTTAAACGAATATCCTCATATGTGGCTCTCATTTTTCTTAGAAAAAAAAAAATCTGGTAATTCTTGTTTTTACATTCATCGGGTCCCAATCAGCCCAAATATCAAAGAGAAATTAAAAAGCATGCCGTGGAAGAGTTCGGGTCTTAGGAAGTTAAAACAACGTTTAAAAGATCAAAGCTTTGAGTTTTTCTAATAGTTTTTCTTCCTTCAGCTGCTTTATATTCAGCTGGAATGAACAGTCAGTGAAAGAATATGCACTGTAAGATCCAGGGTAAGATCCCTAGTGCACTTTATGCTTTGGGTCAAGTGATCTATGATGGTTTATATGATATCTAAAAACCCTTTACATTCTATTGTCAACCGAATTCAATGGAATTCTTCTAATTATGACCCAAAACCTAAAAATATACTTTACATGTTGGTATTTCTTTTTTTCCACATGGCAACAACAATCAATTAAAATGTATATATTTCACCACAACATAGATAACAGAACCAAGAAAAGAAAATCTGAATAATTACCTTCAAACTGAAGCATAAAAATCAGGATTATTACAGGTTCTTGCATCTCGCAGACTCGAAATGGGCTTCCTGGTACACAAGTGATTGTGTTTCCTGTTGATGGTTGTATTTATGAGTAAAGAATTGTGTAACAGCACCAACTCATCAGCCAAAAATAGGTTGAAAGGGCATGTTATAAGACCACTGACATTGGTCACTTTGGAGTTTTTGGATGCGTTTCCTGTCTTGGTTTGACTTTTATACCTTTCTTGGTAAATACTGATACTGCAAGCCACATTCACCAATACATAAACCAACACCCTCTTTGGAAAATGTACACACATACACAAGGATAGCCCTTCCCAGCTATCGTAGGATGGGGGCCAGGACAGGTCGCCACTCTGACGCAGGGCTATCACAGAGACAGACAACTATTCACGCCTATGGCCTTTTTAAGATCCCCAATTAGCCAAGTACCCAGAGAGAACCCACACAAACATGAGGAGAACAAGTAAACTGCACACAGAAACCAGTGCTAACCACTGCACCACTGTGCTGTTATATGCACCTAATTCTTATTTATTAAAGTCATTAAAGGCTTACGTACTACAATCATGGCATCCTGGAAAGAGAGGAGTTCAAAGAAATTGTTAAAAGTCCAGAATTATCAGGAAATTCTTGCTCAGGATGAGTTTTTATAAACTTGTGACCGCAGCTGTAACCATCTATGGTATAACACAGGTACAAAGTCACCGCCTACTGATCAGTTCTCTGGAAAACAGTGTCACAGTTCCTGGAAGAACCCTCCTACCTCAGTATGCTATTTTTATACAGTATCTTATAAAGTATTTGTCTTTCTCTGGTAAATATCCGTAATACATTCTTACAACCTCATACTATCAAACTGCCCACAGCTTCAAACAACAACTTTCCTCTGTCGCTCGCACGCAACTTTTTTTGTCTGTTACTTTCAGTCTAACTCACTTTCAGGTAAATGAACTTATAGGTAGATCAGCTTGATTGTTCAGTTCTGAGTTTACTTATTGAGTCGAGAAAAAGTCTGTAAGAACAAATATGTTACAGTAAAATGCTTTTATTGAAAGTGAAGAAAAACAAGATATTTTCTTGGTGTTTCTTATTTTAAGTTTCTCTTGTCTGGATAACAAGTTCTTTGAAAATAAAAGCTACTTTCGGCTACTGTGCTATTTCTTTGAAAATATTCAACAATAATTGGCATTGAGATTTACAATATACATCCTTGTTTCACGGGTAAGTGACATTATTCATATTTTTGTTACAGTCAAAACAGAATTCTCTACAAAGACCCAAAACAAGAAAAAATCCAGTTAAAAGTTTTACGTACATCTCTTGTATCCATCCACAGATAAAAAAAATAGTCCTCCACATTTGCAAAAATTCAATTTTTTAACCAGTTTTCTTTATTTTTAACTTTTGGCTGACCATTTGAGAGAATACCAGTGAGCTAGGGGCTCAATGCAGTGCGATGTGCAGCAGCTTGTTTTGGTCTATTTAGCCTTTAAAGATTAAACTTGTGTGGGAGAACAAAAAGTCGCAAACTACCCTCAACTACTTGATTTTTACATGTCAGAAAACAGAAACTGTCAATCATGCAAAAGCATTAAAAACATTTGCTGCATAAAAACTGTTTCTAATGCTGATATAAAATAGCCACTAAATCCAGTGACCCAGTTAATCCAAACAGTATCCCCAAGACAAAGGAAGCATATAATGCTTTACTGATTTCACATAATTTATTTCCATGAAGAAATGTTCAAAACTGGATGTTGACAGTGTAAAATATGGCTGACAAAATATGAAATATTTTTACCCCAGAGGCTGAAGTCATTTCAGACTACAAGGCCATGTTATTCACCACCTCATCATTGTAATTGTTAAGTGCTGTTTTCTGTAACATACTCACAGGAAAATAAATAGACTGAAAATATATTATATTCCAGATAAAACCTTTTAGTAGTTTATAAAAATTACAAACATCAGTGAGTCAGAAAAAGTAAAAAAACAAAACATATCTTGATTAACAAGAAGCCAGAAAACAGGAAAAATGCATAAAATATTCCTAAATGTTTTACACATAAAGTATTTTAAAGATTCTGAGAGAAAAAAAAAGGTTTAACGGAGGATTTAACAGTTGTTTGGAGAAATACCCTACCATCTCAAAGGTAAGGGTAAAAGTAAAATGTTTGAGGTTGTGGTATCAATATGTAATTGTCAATCAATATTTATTTACTTACAAATTCCAGAAAAACAAAGAGACCCTGTCAACTGACATGAATCCTCTTGGAGTGAAGAGTTGGTGAGATTGCAGCAGAAAGCAGAAAAATAAATGTTTATACCAAAAAATCTTGCACAGAGGAAAACAAACGCTCTCTTTCTACATCTTTTCAGTTCTTAGCTGAATTAAAAGAACACAAGAATGGACAGGTAAATGTCTGTGATGGTGAGCCCGATTTTTTTAAGCCCTCCTACCGATCAAGTATGAGGAGTAGCCATAACAAATTAGCCCTAAGGTTGACAAGTGCGGCACATCTACTGAAGAGGCCACCTGGTGCATATGATTTGTTGTGCTTTGTTTCATCCTATTTAGTACATTTGTAATGAAACTTACTCAATAAGTCTGTTATTTATTCTAATTTACAGTTTTTAAGTAAAAATAGAATTGAAGTCTGACCTCATGCATTTCACATTATAGACCAGGACTTATGAGGTCAAAATAAGTGAAAACAAATGTGTTTCTTACAAGGTTTACGAGCTTGGACACAAACATGAAACAAGGCTACGTGTCAGCTAAGACCAAAGTATCTGCGTTTATGCAAGACTTTAAAAGGAAAAAGAAAAACTTTTATGGATACAGTAGGAATATTAAACTGAGAATATTCAGATGTCAAACTTTTGTGCTTCTCCTGTCCACTCTGCTTTCCTCGTCCCACAAACAGCAGCTCGACCAGCCATGACATGCATAACGGACAGAGTTAAAACTGAAATCATGTATTTCAGAAAAAGGCCTAAAGTTGTGCCTGTGTTTAAAATTGTGCGCTGAACTCAGAAAATCTTTACATTCTGTTTGGTCCAAATTTGGAAAACACTGCAGCACATTCCACTTATACACATATTTCCACATTCCACATATTTATGAGTTCCACAATCTGTTTTATTGAGCGATATTACCGCCGAGTTACCATGTCATCAGCTTTCGCCTTCCCTCCAAATGATAACTAAACTATTTGCTCTTTGTGACTGCATGTGTTCACATTAGGATATGATTGTGTGCGTCTCTATAAAAAGAGCTTCTAAGATCAAGTGTTCTGATCCTACACTATCTTTGTGTGTAAACAGAAGAAAGAAGGTACAATGCTCAGGGATTATTCATTTCCTTAACTATTGAACCTTTTTGGGGGGGACGTAGCAAGTAGGTGCATTCAGTCACCATGAAATGTCACTGGAGCTTTAAATGTGTCCAGCAAAACAGCACACATCTATACACAATGCTGCGGTAAAAAGAAACTACAGTTAAACACAATGAGGTCTTCATGGTGATTTTTAGACATCATCTAGCAAAGAAGTGCAATTCCTTGATTGGCCACTTGCCATTGGCGCAAAAAACGAGTCATTTCCCAGAGACGCCCATGTTGAAATGCCCAAATTCAGCACGACATGAAAATAACATATTTACAAGAAACAGCTGGGCGAAGCTAATTTCTCCCACCATGACAACTAAACTAGAGCTGATTTTCTTTTTAGCTATAACCATCCATCTGGATAAAGTTAAAGGCTTAAAGTGAGGGTGTGGTTCCTTTATTTCACAGGTGTGCCACACAGGCATGTAACTTTCTGCCAGGCCCCTCGACTATGGAACCAGCTCTAGTTTGGATTCGGGAGACAGACACTATCTCTACTTTTAAGATCAGGTTTAAAACTCTCCTTTTTGCTAAAGCATATAGTTAGGACTGGACCAGGTGACCCTGAATCCTTACTTACTTATGCTAAAATAGGCATAGGCTACTGGGGGATTCCCATGATGCATTGAGTGTTTCTTCTTCAGTCACCTTTCTCAGTCACTATGTGTTAATAGACTTCTCTGCATTATACTAGTCATCATACTAGTTATTAATCTCTGGCTCGCTTCCACAACATGCTTTTTACCCTGTCTTCCTTCTCTCTCCCCAACCAGCCGCAGCAGATGGCCCCGCCCCTCCTGAGCTTGGTTCTGCTGGAGGTTTCTTCCTGTTAAAAGCAAGTTTTTCCTTCCCACTATCGCCAAAGTGCTTGCTCATAGAGGGTCATATGATTGTTGGGTTTCGCTTTGTATGTATAAATTTAGGGTCTACCTCATAATATAAAGCGCCTTGAGGCGACTGTTGTTGTGATTTAGCACTGTATAAATAAAATGTCATTGAACTGAATCTTTTAAACCAACTTCCCTAAATTGACGTCTCCATTGTGCCGATGCTTTGTGAAAGACTTTTAATGGCTGTCTGTGTGGAAAAGCCCATCCAAGCTGTCCGTGAAGCTTAAATATTCATTATTATTTTCAGAATTTGAAGTCTTTTACTTGGAACTATTTAGGATCAGTGTTTGTGGACCTGTGCACTTTATGGATGCAGTTTGCTAACGAAAGTTAGCTGAGCCCTAGCTAGCACCCCACCCTCTCATCTAAATATGGTCACTTCTGACTCCAAAAGAAACATGGTGTGGCAGCTTCCAAATTGCTAATGCTGAGGTTTCAAACTGTGGGTTGGTGATGTCACAGTACCTACATCCATCCTTTATATACAGTCAATTCATGCTGCTTTATAGAAAACAGTAAACATGTTCCGTATTCTTTGCTGAAGCAGGTTTGAAACAGATTCCAGGAGTTAATCTGAGTCAAAGGACCTTTTGATTACTGCCATGTAAAAAAATGTAATAGATATTTACAGTGAGATTCACATCTAGAGTAGAGCATCAAAGAATAATTCAAGTAAACTCAGGAAATGGTGGCCTAATATCTGTGGCAGTATAAAACTGAACAAGATTGCTCTGCTCGCTTTCTCTTGCAGTGTTACAGGAACCAGTGTCACAGTCGTCTGGGACTGGGGGGGGGGGGTTCCAGCCAGTTTTCCTTCACTAACCAGCTAAGAGTGCCAACCTTTACCTACAGCCAAGTAAAGTGCAATGGAGTGTCTTCTGCATGTCAGTGTACAACAATCTTTCCAGGAGCTTTGAAAGGAGTCAGGCAGCTTGGTTACAACATTAACCAATCCCATCCATGAGACACCTGTCCTAAATCACCTGTAGATTGTGGCTGTCTTTAATTAGACCTGGCTCACGCCCGGCGCCTTCAACTTTCCAAGTTTTAAGGAGGAGATTTTTGGCAACAAAAAGCAGGTACTGCTGTAGGTATTTGATGCCAACTTGTTTCCCACGGGAGCAGGGAGATAGTCTCACTTGTTTGTGATTGTGTGACTTGGCAGGTCACAGTGAGGTTTCACGAGAGAAGCTGACTGAGGGCTCCATCTTGGCTCCATTGGATTTCTTTTCTGAAGGGCAGTCTCCAGGACAATCAGTAGTAAACTGGGACACAAACAAGAAATCAAAATGAACTGTAATGTAATTAATCAGACTTGATGCACACATCTCTTTTTGGGCTTTTTCTAGTAACTGCCAAATAACCCACAAAAGAACAACTCCTGTGACTCTTGTAACTATAAGATATTTCCTTATTTACATCTCTTCTCGTCATGGTTTTAGGTTTTTCTGAGCTGTGGATTTCAGAAATGTGGCAATTCAGGGTTTTATCCAAATCCAGCATTACTCTTTATGTAATTTATTATCTACTATTTGTAGATTTTGTGTGATTAAATCTCTGTTCTGATTGAAGCTGGCACAGTCCTGTGCTCTATTTAGCACCTACTAAAACGTTATTCTTAACACTGCCACCAGATGGCACCAATAAAAACATGCAGGCATTACTTGTGACCCCTGAAGCAAAGGAACAGTTGGACAAATTATTTTTGCTATTTTATTTTTTGCATTTATTAAATTGTGGTAACCTCATAACCTACAAAAGATTGTGTGAACCATTTTTTTTAAAAAACTTCAAACGTGATAAAAGCAACGAAGGAGAGCCTGAATAAACTCGGGTCTCTAAAGGGCGCTTCAACTGTGACTCAGCAGGATGGTGGGAAGGTGGTTTATCAACTGAATGGAGAGTCCTTAAACAGATTTAAAGGCCTGGCTTGTCTAAAGGGTTTTAAGCAAAATCATTAGAAACAACCAGCTGGCAGCAAGATAATGTGCGAAAGATAGGGTTTTAAAGCCTTGTCTGCTTAGAGGACAATTTGCAAGGCTAAATGCCAGAACAGAAACAAAAAGAGACTCAATGTTCAGGGAAAGTAGAGAAAGGTTCAAGAATCTGTCACCTCTGAAGGTCACATTAAAATATCACACAAAGAGACACTCAAACTAAATACAGTCAGCTGTACAGGACACAGAAAGCCAACAACATAATGTAAAAGAGATATTTTGAAAGGTGCCTGTGAATGGTTTCCATTTACTATCAATTATTGCTACTTTTCTGCCATTACAATAAAAATATAATTTTTATTTTCTGTAAGCGTGTGAATTTACATTTGTTTGTTTCCGGATAAAGACTCTACTTTCAAGAGGCAAAGAACTTTATTAGGTTAAATTTTATAATACTAATATTTTATTTTACTGTTTAGCTAAACTGTTTAATCTAGTTGAAACATTCCTGGGAGGACTTACGGCTTGCAGGTGATTGCCGTCTGCTCCCATGTTCACATTGTGTCTTTTCAGTTCTGATTTGATTAAGGCTGAAAACAAAACATCATAAAATATTAGAAATCTAATATTTCATTTAATGAACACATGAACACATAGTGACATCCATATAACCCCCCCCCCCACACACACACACACACTGCTTACCTGTAAGAATTATTCCCAGGAAGATCCAGGCACAGAGAAAGAGATTTCCAGACAGTGGGCCATGGTCTGTGGTCAGTTTTCCCTGAATCAGAGTGAAAATAATCCCAAATATCTGCAAGATAAGTAAACACCCACATAGCATGTTAGCAACAATTGCTAATAAAGTACATTACATCCTTAAAAAACATTCCAGTCTCTGATCACTGGCAAAGTGATAAGAAGATGCGGAAAATTTGTAGCCAAAAGGTATAAAATGAAAAATAATATTTAGCTTCTTTAAATAAATGCTTCAGATAAAAAAAAATGTTTTATTATTAGAGGAATCAAAAGCTGTTTGGAGAAAGAGGTCCAATCTTATGTTTTCTTACTGCAGATGTGGCCCATAGTGCAAATAGAAGGCACTCCTTAAGTATGAGAAAGTGTTGCACAGCTTCTGGAGTACCTGAGCAAAGGCATTGAGGAGTCCTGATGATGTTCCCTCAGACTCAGGGTAGGTGATCTCCACTCCAAACTCAAAGCCCAGTGGCAAGTAACCTGTCATGAAGAACCTGAAACACAGAAGTCACAGAAACAAGGTTTAGAGTCAAAACAAAATCCAATGACCTGATCTACATAATGTGCAAGAATATGTATTTTCATTTGGTATTTACATGTAAACATCGACACTGTATCTCCCTAGGGGTGGGGTGTGTTTCAACAAAAAACACTGAAAGATGTGTGGCCTGCAAACAAGCTAATTTAACGTACTAGCATCAGCAACAGAGCCTGCAAAATGAAAAGCAGCTGATCAGTTTGTAACTGAGATCTGTATACTCAGTTTAAAAGGAAGGTAAAGCCTGTTCTCTGTTGGTTTGTTTGTTGTTGTTATTAAATAATATAACTATAACACTAAATATATTCTATGTATATATATTTCTTTAATGCTTCTTAAGAACAGCTGGACCTACCCCAGGACTCCAGCAGTGACAAAGACCAAGTGGATGTTTTTGAGGTCCAGAGTGAAGGTGAAGACCAACATGCCCACAAACGACAGGATGTACACGATCAGTGTGGTGATCCTGTGAAAAAGCAACAGCGCGAACATGAGAGCCCCCGTACTCATTTGATTATGGTCACCAAGCACAAACACAGCCTTCATACTTCTCAACATATCAAACTGTTTTTCTCCCACACAGACCAAAACAAACTGACAAAAACTATGAGAAAACATTAAAATAGAGCTTTAATTGCAGAAACTGAATCATGGCCAAAGTGGCAGGTGTTTGACCGCTTTAATTTACTGTACCTGCCCTCCTGGCTGAGGGATTACCACTCTTTGTGTCAGACATATGAAACAACTCTGATATCCCTCTATATGATCAAAAGTATGCAGGCTGGTCTTAGCTGTCATGAAGGGGAATCTTACTGCTACAGTTCACAATAATATTTTAGTAATGGTATGTCAGCTCTCTGGGGAGGGTTTTTTCCTGTCTCAACCTTAAAATGCTCCCTCCGTTGGTTCAGAGCCTGTTCTCAAACACATTCAAAAGTGCTGAATGTGAAATAGACCTTATAATTCAAGCAAATGCTGCTGTGGCAGTGTCCAGTGAGCAGAGGAGGCTGCCATAGCATGCCATAGCGGTTATTATACACTGCAGTGTATAATAACCGCTGAAAAAACACTTTTCACTTTTCAGCAATATGTCTCAGTTTTTCTTAAATCAATCAACCTTTTGTAATATCCCTCAGAAACACACTGGCACAGCTCCTCGGTTTAACAGTCTTACTTCAGTGTCCTTTGGCAGACCAAAGGTAATGTCTTTGTTATTAGGAAGTCTTTCTGCCTTTAATGGATCACCGTTCTTAAAGATGTGCAAAATACACTAATATTTCTGCCATCCAGAAACCATCCTGCAGGCTGATGGGTCATATTTTTGACACCAGCCTATAACATAAACTATATCTATAGCTTGTGTAAGTGTGTAAGTGTCGCTTACTTGTACAACTTTGTGCGGTCCAGCCAAAGGCCACAGAGGATAGATCCAACCATCCCAGCAACAACCAAAGTCAAACCGATTCTACCAGCATTCAACTCCTGGTTCTGGTTCTGAGGAGAGGAGAGGAGAGGAGAGGAGAGGTTACACTAAGAGCCACAGTGCAGACAGCTGATTCAAAGGCATTAGCCTCCGTTTAAACTGAGCATATAGTATCTCAGTTGCAGGTGGAGATTAAAAAAAAGTCACATGTTTTGTCAGTATGATGGCTGTTAATTGGAGGCTGGGGGGAGGGGGGTCAGAGGTTTAAAATGCTTCTGGTGGGAGAGGGCTGCAAAGTCATCTAACAGTTTAGCCAAGAGACGGAGAGTTTTTTAAGGTCATGTAAGGTTGAGGATCTCTGTGTGTGTGTGTGTGTGTGTGTGTGTGTGTGTGTGTGTGTGTGTGTGTGTGTGTGTGTGTGTGTGTGTGTGTGTGTGTGTGTGTTTGTATTGCTGAGACAAGCAGCAGCTGAATGAGCATCAGCTTTTCCATCACTCAGTGTGTGTACAGTGTCTGATGGCGACAGAGAAAAAAAGACATGAGTCTTTCAAAGTGACTGAATCAGCCCGCTCTCTGTTGATTTAGCTTTGTGTGTGTGTGTGTGTGTGTGTGTGTGTGTGTGTGTGTGTGTGTGTGTGTGTGTGTGTTATGGTGGGATGCAGGCATGCATGAAAGCAGCTAATGAACTCAGAGCCATAGACAATAACCTCGTGTCTCATCGCAGCCGTCACAAGTTGCTCTGTTCTTTGCTTTCTCAATAACCTCTCTGTATATTTCTCCCTCTCAGCCTCTCCATCCACTCTGCAGTTTTCTAACACCTGTTTTATCTGCATTTTACATTCACCAGAGTAACATAAATGACACAAACATGGTTTACAGTGGTCGAAGTGGAGCAGCTGGTGCACATATGTGCTGACAGAGTAACAATTTTCCACTATGATGACAGTATTTTACCCACATTGCGTCCACACTCACGCTCTTTTCATCATAACCTTTAAGAACATGAGGGTCAAATTAAAGAGAAACAGTGAACTGAAGGCTTCACTTTGCCCTTTGGCTCAAAATACAGTACACACAGAACTGCAGCTGCTGATATTAAAGTGCAATATCAGATGGTTTTATGCGTAATTTAAGCGTTTTTTTATGCTTAAAGAGTCTATTGAGTTCTGTGTTGTAGAGGTTGGAAATCGGTATATATATTAGACACTTGTATGCAAGGAGGAGAGATGTTTAGCTTTGTTGACTGTCACCAGTTATTGTTTGGGTTATTTTTAAAAGCATTTATGTCTCACATTCATGACTCGCCAACTTTGGTCTCTTGGTGGCTTTTACTTGTTTCTTGAAGTCTCAAAAGCATCAAAACAAAAACAGATGCATCACAGTTATTAGCCTAAGTAAAAAAGCCAGATAAACATGAATAAAGTTAGTAGGTTATGTGGTATTACTTAACATCTTGCTATATAAGAAAACTGAGTTATCTTACCAATAAGTAAGTAAGCATGTTGATTGCAAGTTTCCAGCGCTTTTACCAAACGAAAGAGCTTCTTAACATCAAAAGTATCAGAATAAGTAAGATGGAAATTTCAAACCAGTGGGTTTCCAGAGTTATTGGGCTTGATCTTGTGCAAACATTTTGATGTTTGCACAAGATGTATTAATATGTTTATTAGTATATCAAACTAGTGAGCAATCCATTGACCAGTTTAATGACACCAGAACCAATCAACCTGATCAAAATTACAAAACTGTGAATATCGTCATGAGCTAAGAGCTCAGAATAACGATTACTATGTTAATTATTAATAACAACCTCGTCGCAATCAAATCAACTTGATTGTGATGAGTGTTTGTAGTCATGGATGTCTGCTACATTATTGTACTGTAATGTGTAACAGCGGTTAGCACTAACTGCCTCACATGCTCTGTGGGGCCTCTCTGTGTGGAGTCTGTTTGTTCTCCCTATTCCTGCTTTGGTTTGCCTCCGGGTGCTATGGATAACTCCCAGTCCCAAAATATGCATGTTATGTTAACTGGCATTTCTAAAATGACCTCGTGATACTCATAACTTCTCCAGAGTCATCTTGCCCAGTCTCAGCTGGGATGGATGGATGATTTTACCTCATAACAGACCATGATCATCTGGTTGAGAAGTGTTGAGACAGAGTAGAAGGAGCCAGTCATTATACCTGCAGACAGACAGCAAAGGCAAAGGTGAGCACAGTTTTGCATTTATCTTAAAATTGAAATAATCCATGAGGATTATGACTGAGCTAGAATTGGATGTTTATAATTATAAATAATATATAATAAGTATAATTCTGAATGCAAACACCCAAAGCAGACATTAAAATAAGAACCAAACAGTAAAAGTAGCATTAGTAGTAGTGATGTACTGTAAATTGATGTTATAGCTCTTCTTTCATTGAACCTCTGAGACCCAAAACAAAAAGCAAAATATCAAAGTTTTTGATATTTATTTTTTTTATATAATATAAGTATTGTGGTTGAAAGAAATATGTGACAGTAAAATAAAAGAAATATTTATTTTTAGTCCTATGTAAAGGACATCTGGTCTTGCTTGACTGCAGAATGGTTTAATGTAATGATATCGTTTTCATTTTTGTGTGGATTTCTGGTAAAATGTATTTTTATTTCACGGACATCAACAGTTAGGGGAAGGTAACATGTCTGAAGACTAAAACATGATTTTAACAAAGACGTTTTAGCTTAAACTTTGTTCTGCACACCTGATTATCACTAGGGTTGTTAGGTCATATCTCCCACTGATCATGTGTGACATGACAGAGTGATATGAGTGACGCAGAAAGGATTTCACTCAGAATTGTGAAAGGGGACTCAGACTTAGTGCTGTCAGGAGACGAGGTAGAGAAGGGCCAGACAGCAAAACAGGAAAGCTCAGAGGAAATAACTTTTGAGGAAATGACTATACCTGAAGTTTATTACTGATATGAAGTGTTGTGTATGTTAGGCTGAAGTTGTGGGATTTGGTTTCTCTGGCACAAAGTGGAGAACAGGACATCTCCTCAGCTACTGATGTAGCACTGATGTAGTCCTGTTGCAGTCAGTTTAAGAGAGGTCTCACCTTCCAGAGGGCATTATTGTTTTCCCCTTAGAGCCAACCTTTAATGTACTTTTAGCAAATGTATTACTAATGACAGAAATCAAAAAAAGTTTTTAATGTAAGCTAAATTTTAGCTCATTATGCATTCTACATTTATGTGTGTGTGTGTGTGTGTGTGTGTGTGTGTGTGTGTGTGTGTGTGTGTGTGTGTGTGTGTGTGTGTGTGGGTTACAAATTGCTTCTTACCCATAACGGTGCTGTCACTTTTTCTCTGCTCAGGCTCTGCAATAACTTGTACAGCCTCCTCTGCACTTTCACCATCTTGCTCTAATTCCTACCCTCCTCCACTTCCTCTCCTGACTACAATAGCTCTGATTCTCCTTCTACAATTCTGAGCAAAATCCTTTCTACCTCAATCTTTCCTCAGCTTCCTGAAGGAGGGACGTAGGTTGACACCAAGAGTTAGCAAGTCATTTATCCACGTACACTGCCAAGGACACGGAATAAAAGGTTTGTTTTAAAAGGGTAAAACTGATGTATATTTCTGAAATCCTAATAAACTAAACCTACTAAACTTAATTAAGGCACCCCATATCGAAGAAACAATCTGATATGATTTTAGAAAATATGTGATCTGTTAGCCTAACCCTCAGATAGGATGCATCACTACAAAGCCCACAATGTCCTCTTGCCAGTGCAGTAGGACTCATGTAGGGTGCATAATTTGTGCTTGGTGCAGAGGCCTCAGACTGATTTCACTCACAGAGCACAAGAATGAATTGCTGCGACATTAGAAGTTAATGTTTATTTGATGGAAAATTACTAAATGCACAGCTCTGTTTGTCTGCATTGTAATTACTTCCAGTGTGTGTGTGTGTGTGTGTGTGTGTGTGTGTGTGTGTGTGTGTGTGTGTGTGTGTGTATTAGATTAGATTAGCCTTTATTGTCTCCTTGAGGGGAAAACTGTCTTGGACAAATGAGGAAAACACGTCATGTAAGATAACACACAAGTACAAGCACTGATTTATAATTTCACCTGTTACTATGAAAGAATTTGATTAAGAAAGGCACTGAAACATTTTTATCTATTTATGAAAATTCGATCTATTTAAAAGGTACAGTTTGATACCCTGTACCTTTTTCTTGAGGGTTTCAACTCATACTCTTTATAAAGGATGTGATTTATACCCTCAGTGATTTTCAGACAATGTTTTATTAATGACTCTTCAAATATCACCTGGAGAGAAGATGAAGTGAGCATCCCAGTTATCATTAGCATATCCAGTTATTATTATTTAAGTATCCCAGTGCTGCTCTCTTTAGAACAAATCGCCCCAAGCATCTTGAAATTTACACACTAGCAAAAAAAGGTTATGAAATTCAACCTTGGTGCCACAGTGTTTGTTTAATGGAGCTTATCAAAGGTGAGACAGCGGTCAGCTGTTTTCTAAGAATGCAGAAACAGAGGTGTGCATAGAGGAGTAATTCTAGCATAAAAAGAAAGCATACTAAATGAAAGAAAATATGTGTAGCAGTACTGTGGGTAATGCTGCTATCTGGAGTAACTTTATAGTGATAAGGTTGTGACATTGTAATGATAATCTGTATAGGTGATAATGGTGGGTGAGAAGAAGTTGCTACTATTCATCATGATGATAACAGCATAGGCCGTAAGTCAGGATAACATAGGTAATGATCGTAGTATTATGCAATCTTTACTGGACTCCTGCTTCATATCATATCAAATAATTGGAGGAAATATCAGGGCTGAATATGCTGAGTGTGGCCAGGGTTTGTTTTGACTAATGGTAATGTATTAGATCTGCTGACCTGAAAGAGTCTCCAAAATGTTACCAAAAATAAAGACAAACAATGTAAAAGTCAGGTGTTTTACACTTGCCATAGGTGATGAGGAGCAGGACAAAGGCTTTATTCTTCACCAGGTTGAGGATGGACTGTTTGTAAGAGTAATCTTCAGGAGGGGAGTCTGGTAAGACAGCCTGTGCTTGACTGGGAGGGAGAGGAGGTCTGTCTTTTATGACTGTGGAAAAGGCAGAAACAGTGAAGTGATGGACCTTTTATGCGAGAAGAAAATAAATCAGAGCCTCTGTGAGCATACAAGAACCAGAAAAGTTAGGAAATTATTGATATGTGGTATCAAATGTAAATAATACACATCTGCATACATACAGCCCACATTTTGAATTATAAACTATTTATTTAGATTATTTTTGACTCAATTCAAATATGAGGTTAAATCAGAGATTTGTTATAGAGTCTGAGGTAGTTTCAGGAAGTCAGCTGCCAAAACCAGGAGTTCCTGAAATTACTGCAATGGAACTTTGATAATATGTCAACTCTTGATTGGCTCGTTTTAAACCAGCTGCAGTTTCAACACTGTGTGTTTACATACGGTGTCATAGCTATTTAAAGACACCTACTATTAACCCCACTTTACAGAATGATGCAGAATCTTAATCTCAAACCCAATTCATGATCCTGAACTGGATGCTTAGTGTTTTTTAGAATATTTATAATAATCTTAGTCTCAAGAAGACAACCTGGCCCTTAAATGCGCAAAAGCATACTTGCACACCTGTGTACCTGGAAGCAGAGGTGTGCCAGTGTTCTTTGTACCTGCAGGCCTCTGTACACATGTACACAACAGAAGTCTGAGTTTGAGCACCACTCCCTGGCAACTGAAACATTTGGCAGTACCAAGAAAACGTATGCTGCTTTGCATAATGTAAGCCAGCGTGCGACTGTGTGACATTAAATGTGTACCTATCACTGCCAGGACGAAGAGGACCGTGGAGACGGCAGCTGTACCGTAGAACATAATCATGATGTTGTGACCTGTGAGTTCAACATTATCAGGGGTGTTAGGAACCAAAACAGGAGGCAACAAGAAGCCAATGGCTGTCCCCAACTACAAACAAAAGGCACAGGAAGAGAGAGAAGAAGAGATTATTTACTTACACAAATATTACTATTGCTAAACTGAGCATATAAAGAGCTGATAATCTGGTGATGATAGTTTTGTCCATTAGTTGGCTGTGGCTAAGAAATTATTTTTCATCTACTATAGGCCTATTCTTAGGTTTTATTAGTCCTAGTATGTTCCACTGGTCCCAAGTTTTTCTAATTTCTCTATTTCTAGTAAGGAAAATGTTGGAATTTAGACTGTTCGTTCGTGGGTACAATAATTTCTGGGGGGTCAATAATTGTCAGTGAGTTCTTGGCTGTTATTATTGTATTTGTTGTTCATTTGCTGTAAAAACTGTGAATGATCACTAAAATAGAATCACGTCTCTCTTCCCCCCTGACTCGGTCTGCTCACTAAACTCCACACAAACCTAACCTATCAATAATCTGTGACACGCGCACGCGCTGACCTGATTTCCGAGCACTGCCGTGGCGCACGCAGTGGAAACCTCTCGGGGTCCGAACCACACCGAAGCCACGCGGGAAGGCAGGCCGAGGATGAACACCTGCGCCACGGAGCAGATGACCTGCGCGGTGACGGTGACTGCGAACAGCTGGGGGTTCACGCTCGCGCATTTCAGCCAGGCGCCGGCGCAGTTGAGGCCGGCGCCCAGCAGGGCCGTTAAGCGCAGACCCTTTCGGTCCAGCAGCCAGGTGGCGGGGAAGATGAGCGGCACGTAGGCCACCATGTAGACGATGGAGAGCCAGTCCACCTTGTCGTTGGTCACCCCGTAGTACTGCGTGAACACGTTGGTGATAATGCTGTACTGGATCCACTGGAAGGCGTTCACGAGGGAGTACAGGCTGAAAACGGCCAGCACGGCGAACCGGCGGGCGTACACCCTGGTCTCCAGCCTTTTCTCTTCCTCCTCCTCGCCTTCTCCTCCTCCTCCTCCGTTGGGTAGCATCACCTCTCTTTCATCAGGCGGAGCTTCCTTGTCCTCCTCCAGCTCCTGCGCGCGCTTTGAGATTGTCTCCCCGGCCCCGCCCGCGTGCACCGCTTCGTTTGGCCGTTCCTCGTCCTCTGGCTCCTTCCTGCCGACCGTGATGTCGTCAGGTGCGCCGGTACCCGCGCGCAGATGCTCCTGCACGAGCTCACCGGCGACCATGATGCGTGTTCGCAGCCTTTTGCTCTTTTTGCGCGATGCTGAGTCCAGAGATGATCGACTGAGGCGAGCTGAGCAGGAAACAGAGAGGTTTCCTCATTTGGTTACCGGTGAAAAAGAAGGCTGAGCTGCAGATGACTGAAATATGAACAACTGCTGACTACACATCCCTAAATATGAAAATACTCGAACACTCAACACTCCTTAGAAAACAATACCCGGCTTCTGTCAAACAGCGTGCTGCTCCCGGTCTGACACACTTGATTCTCTCTCTCTCTCTCTCCCTGTCTGGTGGTTTCAATACGTCTCTCTACCTTTTAAACCGACTCTGACACAAAGCCTTTCGATAGCGATGAGCCAATAGCAGAGCAGCATGAGCTTGTAGTATCTAGTAGTGCTGCCTGTCTGGGCGTATGTGTGAATGGTAACCGTGGAAGCTCTGATGCACACGTAAAGAAAAGTCTCTGCTAGGAAGTCAAAACGAGTCAGTTTCGTCACTAAATCATCTTCTCTTTAATCTGCTTTCTAATACCAAAAAAGTAACGCGAGATCATTTAAATGTTTGTGGATGTTAGACTGTTTCTAATTTCTACCAAATTAGATGAGTGAGTTATTTTCATATGTAATCTGTGCTTCTTGTGAGATCTCTCGGTACCATAGTCAGTGGTTCCTAGAAACACGGCCTTAAACTGTCAGACTACTCTCCCGTGGAAACAGCTCAGTTTGGGAGCAATAGACACACCCTCTACTTTTAGAGCCCTGCTTTAAACAAAGTAGAGGCTGCTTTGTTTAAAGCAGGGCTGGAGCAGGCACGCTTGACTCACCTGATATTTATGCTGTTGTATGCCCAGGGTGCTGGGAGACTTCCCATGATGCACTGAGCATTTCCTTCTTTTTCTTTTTACTCCTGCTGCTAATATGCCACTACTGTATGCGACTAATGTTTGGCCACTCTCTCGTGGATTTTATGTTTTATCTACACTCCTCTTTCTTTGGTCACAACAGATGGTTGTGCCTCCCTGAGCCTATGGGAGACTTTGATAAAACAGTGTTCTTCCTCACCACAGTCGCCAAGCCCTACCTTAATGGGGATTATCAGATTGCAGGGGTTCTTCCTCTAATACTGTAAATGGTATACAAGTAAAGATGAACAGAACTGATAGAAAAAATATAAAACTAATCAGTACTAATCAAAAACTAATCAGTGTTCCTTTAGTCTGTAGCTACGCTGCCTGTTCCATATACTCAAAGTAGCCTGTCCATATGCTGAGCATTATCTGCTCTAATCCTAGTGTGACCCAGTGAGACTGGATGCCGCAGCAAGTCTGATCCTACAGGTGATTCACACCTACAGTAAAATCTACACGCATCTGATCTCTTTACTGGACTTTAAAATGCAAAGCAAGCAACATTTCACAGCCCTTTCTGTGTTTCTTTTCCAATGAATGGCAGTGCAGTGTTGTTTGACTTCACTGAACAATGTGTAAATATTCAGCTTGCAATCATTTATAAATCTCCAGCTTCTAAATATCCCAGTTATTATTATTAGGTCCTTTTTCAGTGGGCTCAATCAAACTTCTGTCCACTCCGGACGTCACAACTATGTTAATTATACACAGTGGTTGGTTTTATTTATTTTGTTTTTATGCAGCTGGCTTTACAGGTTCTGCAGACTGTAGAATACCTGAGATTGAATATCGTACAAGGCTTGTTTTCTCATATATCAGTGTTTTGTGAAAGCCTGACAACTAAAGAATAAAACAAAACCAAAGGAAACTAAGATCACACCTCGACTAAATTTGAAATTTAATATCTGATGTGGGATTCTTACTCCACATTCTAGTAATCTCGAGGCGAGGGATGTTCTACTTTCGCTCGCACAGAGTGGCTCATCTCCCTTAATAAATTATCTTTGAGACCCCTCTTCCGGTTTCTTGTTGCCCAGGTAACAAGTGCATTCTCACAGCTTACCTTTGGATAATTTATGAAAGGAAATCTAGTCCACATTAGTACTTCCTACAAAGATAAAAAGTGATGTCCGGGTATGAGGATCGGGCTCTGCTGGAGCTGAATCAGAGCAGGGAGACGTGGTGTCAGGTGGAGATGAACCCCCGGCAGGGCTGGGAGAGATCACAGAGGAGACATTACCGGAGTCACTTGAAGACCAGCTCGGTTCTCCTTACAGCTCTGACCGGCGGACCGCAGCGCAGAGAAGCCTGCACCCAGCGGCCTGCCCCCGTCAAGCTCCCGGAGAGAAGGCACTTCGAGGAGGGCTGTAAGAAGGCTTCTCTGAAGATTTTACAGAAATGTTTCTGTAGATCTGATATGGACACAAGAAACTGTGTGTCTGTCCCAAATACTTTAAAGATATTAATATTTAATTAGGTAATTAAATTCTAAAAGGCTGAAAGATTCAATATTTTAAAACTACAGCAAACCTGTATCCACAGTTATTTAGTTTATCAAAGAATCCCACTTTCCAGATATTCCAATTTCCCGTATTACGTTATTAAGGATGAAATTTGTTTAGTACCTTCATTTGCTCCACAGTACAGAGAAATGAAATGTCAGTGATGAGAGTTTGCACACATGCCATTACATTAGGACCCTACAGGTCACCTGTTTTATGACTGCTGTTGTCAAACATGTGGCCCACATGTTTTTGCTGACAGACCCAGCCTCAGTAGGTCCTTTCCACCTCATTGGGTGGTTTTGCAGAAAAGGAGAGCATGGCTGTTTAACGTGCTAAATCTGAGCCTCAAACCTGAATCATGGTCAGTTTCTCAGCCTTCTCATTAAAAGACTTTACCCACAACGTGTCATACAACACCTTACTAATCCACTTACACCTAGGAGCCACGCTGATGCCTTTAACAGTAGACGGGAAAAGTAAAAAACGAGGCGTATTATTATTAGCTTGATGTTAAAAACTTGATGCAGTGGTCTTACCAGTCCAGTCTACTTAAGGTTAAATTGACGGTATGTGGCCCACAAAGTAAAATGAGTTTCACATCACTTACCCAGGCAATCATCTAATGCAAATTTACCACTTGTACTGTAGTTAACTGGCTTAAAGTTTAAAATCTGTAGTGCACCACTTAATTTCTGCATGTCTTGATCAGGCTGACATAAACATACTTATCAAAAACATGAGGTGGAACTATGCTGTATCAATGATTTATGGAGGAAAACAAAACTGATGCTATTCTTCTTGCTTTTATTTAACTGAAATTCTACTTAAGTATTGTTTTGTTAATGTTCAATAGAACTTGTTTGAAAAACAAGTTTGAGAACAGCCGTATTATTTGATTTTCTATAAAGTGATCAAAAAGAAAATGAGCAGCTGTTGACTCCTGAGATCTGTCTCTTCTCTTCCAGATAAAACTCACCTGGTCTAGAGAGCTGCAGCCTTAGAAGATGACCTGAGCTCATACTGCAGATACACCAGGGACCCAGACGTGGGGCAACTTTCAATATTTTATTTTCACAACTAATGACGTGATACAAAACCCCAAATACGCTGGAGATCATGGCACATGAGGTCTTAAAACATTTGATTGTACTTGTTATTGACAGTACTGAAATTAAAAACTCATTTTTAAAAAATAGTTTCCATGCATCACTCGCTTTGGTCAAGAAAGACACATCTCATTAATTATTAAAATTATCTGCAAGACTTTGCAGAAAGCTTCTAGCTTGTGTGAAACTTAAAAAAAACCCTCAAAAGTAAAGAAAAACCTTTCTGATATTCAAACGTTAGCAGTGTTCATCACGTGTTTAAAAAAGTTCACAGCCTCGCAGTGAAACACTGAGGGGCGGACAGTAGTAATAGGGCTGGGTATCGTCACTGATTTCTAGAATCGATTAGATTCCGATTCACAAGGTCCCGAATCGATTCGATTCAATTCGATTCGATTTGAATCTGGGAAATTTTGCCTCAGACAGTCAGAAATATTATATATAGGTGTGCGCATCAGGGCAGATGGCTTTGTGTCAAAGTAGCTGAAGATAAAACACAGAAAAACATGAAGGTGATTTTCCTGGCCTGGGATTTTATAAAAATATTCTGCAGTAGATCAAAAATGAAAGAAAAACATTAATCAACATATGAACATTACCTCTGAAGTTACAGAGGTTTTATTAGAGACACGGCTAAGCGTTTTGCATTTTGCATAATTTAAAAAGTTTAAATTTGTTCAGAAGCCTATTGAACAGCAGAAATTACGTTTTCTTTTCGGAAGTAATTAAAGGGGGAGGGGACATCGGCCGACAGCGCTGTAAACAACGGTAGACTTGTGCATAACAAGCAAGCGACTAATGCAGAAAACAGTACAGAGAGAGAGAGAGAGAGAGCTGTGCATGAAGTGTGATTTTATCGTGGTGGAAGCAAAACAGCAAAAGTCAGAGTGAATTCATGACACTGTTTATGTGTAGGGTAGTTTGGATCTTCTTTTGCTGCAGGTTCAGTCAATATATTTGGAGAGAGATAAAACTAACAGCTTTAGAATCAGCGCAAAAAGGGCGTAAACACAAAGCGCGGACCGCTTTCAGCCCCGACCGTGTCCGTGCAGTCGGGTGAGAAAGGCGACATCTCACTGATTCGTCAGCAGGTCCGCGCTTTGTGTTTATGTCTTTGTGCAGAATCCCTGTTCCTGCTCGCATTTACTGTTTTAGCTGTTTGGTGGTTCTTGAAATTTTGTGAGGTTTAACCTGAGATTCTGGCGTTTTGGGCAAAATAAATTTATATTAAAAAATTGATTCACCCCTAAGTAGTAAAGGGAGTTATCTTTTCCATGACGTCACACACTGGGTGAGCCTTGGATTTCGAAATCACGCTCATGTCACTGTCAGCGTGTTTTAGCTTTGGGGAAGAGTCTGTATGCATTGTGTGCGGTGACCAGCCGAACAGTTTCTGGAGGGAGACCTTTGACATCGGCGATGTAGCGACATGGCAGGATGATGTTAGCGGGCTCATTCCTCACCTGGCAAACAAAAGACAGATTAAACATGTCTGCACTTGTGGCGCTGTGTCTCAATATGATGATGACTTTAAAGCCTTTAAAACTTACATGCTGGTGAAGCCCCAGGGCAGGAGAGTCGGTCTCAAGACAAATGTGCTCCAATGGGATCTGCTTGATTAACTTGTCTCTCTGTGTGGCGGTACTAAAACTGTTTATTCAGGTGACTCAGCAAAAAATGTTAAAAAATGTTTTTCCACAGGACGACATTTTTCATCTCACCTGTTTGCTTCTGCAGACGGCGGGGGGGAAAGAGAAGAGGTAGCCCGCCTTCACACCTTCCAGAGCGACCGATGGCTTCCCCGCAAAGTTATGAAGCAGAGCTCGGCTGATGCCTGACAGAAAAACAGAACATGAGATAACGTTCAGATGTCTGCACGGTTCGCTGGAATCTAACACTCACCTTGTTCCTTCATGGTCTCAATCGTGACCCTAGCAGCTGATCTGGAGTGGACGTTCCTGAACAGAAATTCACAATCGACACGTTACACAGACTTCTATGTGGATTAAAAACCTTCTCTTCGCGACTTGCGCATGCTCGGCAGGCTGACTGTTTGATTATTTCTGGGAAACACAGGCTCGGGGTAAAAAAGCTCAATGTGAGCTTCATATTTTTATTCTTGGACTCTGCGTGATTTGTTCATTCATGTTTACACTGAGTCTTGATGCACTGGAACTTCTTTAAGCTAAATATAAGGTCTTGTTTGGTCCTAAACAATGTTCCCTCTAAACTGCGCACGTGCGCAATTGCGCACTGCTGGCACGGTCTCTGCACACAGAAAATCTGCGTTGCGCACAAAAAAAAATCTAACCTGAATTGAAATTAAGATTAATACTTCAACTATTCTGTTTTGCAGTGTTAGTCAGTGAGTGACTGGCTGCTCCCATATGGGATTAGAACGATGCCACCTTATCCCATAGTTCAGCCAATAATGGGTATATATGCAGCCAATCAACTTCATTGACAGGCTATGACAGCGTCCTTATGTGCCGACACCGGTGTTTTAGCTGGCAAAGCGGCGTGGTTGATGTGAAGTGAAGCCACGTTAATGACAACGTGTACAACCATTGGAGATGTGAGCAGGACAGACGGAACAATTGACGGAAAAAGTGTGGACTTTATACCAGTTTTTAAATTGTGTTGATAGACCACGTAAAACCAGAGTTGTGATAAAAATATCTGCAATGTTTGGTTTTCTTCCTGAATACTGTCGTTGTTTATATTTATTGCGGGAAGAAACGGTTAAAACGGTGTTTTATAAGAAAAAAACCTGTGAGCAAAAACAAACCCCACCCCCCTCTGCCTTTCCTATTCGTCCAAAAAAGTACCATGTCGACCAATCAAAAAACGATATGGCAACGTGGCATCTACTTGTTAAGAAACGGGGGAAGTTTTAGGAGTGACAGCGGTGTTTTGAGATGTGAGAGATTTGCGACGTTTAGCGCAAATCTTGTGTAGTTAGTGTGTAGTGTAGTCAATACTTTTGTTGTGTGTGTCAGAACAATGAGGCGACTGCTGAATGTTACAGGTGTTACAGCAGTGATACATCTCCTGTTGTCAGGGCTGCAGGTATCAGGCTGTTGTTCTCCTTTATCTCATAGTGGACAGAAATTATTTTTTGGAGTGGCACAAATAATTTGTGTGGCATCAGATTTGATACAGAACAGCTGATTGTTCTGTAAATAGTTTGAAATGTTTAGTTAAAAAAAATGCCTTGGCTGCATTTTAAAAAAAAATAGCTGCAAAAAAACTTTGCTGTTTGCAAAACTCAGTTACTTTTTTGAAGAAGTAACTATATAATTAATTGCCCAGCATTGGTCATTATATACTATATTTTGCAGACAGGACTCTCTCCCAGACCACAGACTCATAATACAAGTCAGAGCTTTATAAAAAAAACAACAAAAAACAAAAAACAAAACCAAAGTTGTGTTTTCGAAATTGGAGTTCAAGTTATTTTTACTTCCAATAGTGTTAACACATTACACAGGTCAATGACTAGATTTTTTTTAATTTTCATTGTAAGTGGGCTAAAGCAGTTAATGAAAAGTAGTCTAACATAAATGTAAATGCTGTAATTTGATTATTTTAATAAACCATGTAACTTGGATGGATTAGATGCCGGTGTGACCACAGTGCACACGTCTGATGTCGCTCACAGTGGTCCAAGGGACCGCTCAGGGAGTTTGTGTGTTCGACACGTGAAAAATTAGAGGGAACATTGGTCCTAAAATGTGTTAAATGAAATCCGTCATTTAAAAGTTCAAACACTTTAAAAGTTTAAACCTTAAAACACGGAAACAATGGAATTCAGCACAGTGGAGTAGCCATATAAACCCTGTGTTATATTTGTGAAAAGGGAAAGAACTTGAACTCTAACTATAGCTATTTTAATTAGTCCTCACACAGGTAAGTCCAGCTCCTTGGCGATGCTGAGCTGTTTGATGAAGACGGTCACTTGGTCATCTCTGTCCTGCTGAGTCGGGGCGCACCAGGGAGTGAAGTCTAAACCAATCTGAAAAATTAAAAGAAGGCTGTTATGGCCCTAGCAGGGCCTCCTGTGAAATTGAGCTTGTGTGGGTGTGTCCTGCTCTCTTCTACCTTAGGTGCCACCCTTTTTGCACAGCTGACTCTAATCAGCAATTAGGGCCAGAGACAGGTGAGGTCTAGTGCCAAAGAGCCTTGTTGGGTTTTGTAGGTAGCCTGCTCTGTGGAGAGGAGTGTGTTTTGGGGACTAACCCTTTTTTGACTTACTTTTCAGTTTATTGACCAACTACTGGGTTTTGTTGTTTTCCTTCTTTAAAATGTGGTAGGGCTTGTCCGTCTCTTTTAGTTGAATTACTAATAAAAACATTAATAAAACCCTTTAATTTAACCATTTTGCCTCCCACGTCTCCTTTAGATATTTCCCTCATCCCCTGGACCCTTTAAGAGTACGTAAAAGTTTGGGGCTCATCCGGGATTTGAAAGTAGGACCTTACACACCTCAAGCCCAAATCGTAAAAAATAAATACATTTTTTTTAATCAGTCATCCCATCCCAGACTACTATTAATGTAGGAAAAGTTTTAGAAGACCAGAATCACTTTGCATTTCTTTTTCACTATGATCGTTCCAAATTTTAAGTCGTTTTTAGAACAAATTTAATCAAAATTTCATCTCCTGAAAAGGTACACTCAGACTAGCATCTTAATGCTCACCATTAACATGACATAAACATTTAAAGCACTGATCTACAAGTTCAGTATTCAAAGGGTTTATGCATGCTACGGTAGAAACTAAACCTTGGTCTCAGGTTCGCTCTTTAAACTCTCAACTTTGATCTATGTCAGTGAATCGTTACTGATTAAGTTTCATAAGAGAAGAAACATAAGAAATTTCTATAAGAAACAGAAATGAGGCACACCAAATGCTACATTGGATTTGTGTGTGCCACCTTAAAAACTGACACCTGCTCTGGTGCATGAGCCTCTGGCAAGGAAGAGGTTTAAGTCGCCATCTCTCAAGTGAGTCAGTTCTCACAGAGCTTATGTCCAAATGAAGTCGAGTCAAACTGGTTTGATTGCTCAACCTAAAACCACAAAGTACCCTCAACCACTCAAGCATCCGCAGATTAAAGAAAAAACTGCCAGAACAGATATGAGGGAAAAGGTTACAGATTCAAACTGTAGCTGAACTAAAATGTGCTCGGTGAAGCAGAGGATGGAGCTCTACGTCTCCAACCTAATCCAACAGCTGGAAACAGCAGTAGGAGAGTGTCGATTTAGCCCTGTGACGCCTGAAATGTGCTGAAAAAAAACACACATTCCTCATTGAGACCATGTAGAAATTCCCTGCACCATCAGCGCCTGCTGGAGAGCAGTTAGTGTGTGTGACTGTCTGTGAGCCTGAGAAAGATTGTTACTGACCGTGTGCATTAACCTTTTCTTACAAGCGAGATTAGCAGGTAAATCGGGGCTTTTAACAAGTTTAATCTGCTTTGCTTCAAGACAGGTTACGTTAACAATGTAAAGATTTTTTTAAAATGGGCAGACACAGTGTGTGTTAATGTGTGTGTTTGTAACAGTTGAACCCATGACCACCCTTAAGCCTTCAGAAGCTGATATAACTTAAATTATCTATGAAGTCTTCCAGTCATGGAATTATTTCTTATATAAAACTTTGGTTAAACTTTTTCCTACTGAGCTCCATTTCATGGAGTCTGAGATGCAGCACACTTCTTAGTCAATTTAAAAAGACGTTTAGCTTAGACATATAAACATGTTTTATTAAATCCGCAGTAAAATTAAAAATAGTTTAATAAAAGAGATTATTATAAGGTTCAGTTAGAGGTTAAAAGTCTACCTCTCCAACAGCGACCAGGCGTTCTTTGTGGTTATAGAAGTGTGGAAGGGCGACGTCCAGATCCTGTAGAACATATTTCTTTATTAAAGGAGAGGCTTAAAAAAGAAAAAACATTAAAAAAAACATTTTTCTGGGTATTCAGCAAACACTGATCTACTGGAAATTTCCCACACCATCTTCAGGGTTTACAGAGAATAGTCTGAAAAGGAGAAAACAACCAGTGTGCAGCAGTTCTGTGAGTTTAAATGTGAAGTTAATGACAGTGATCAAAGAAGAATGGCCAGACTGCTTTAAGGCAATAAAAAGGCAACAGTAACTGAAACAACCACTTGTTATAGCTGAAGTGTGCAGAAGAGCATCTCTGAGCACACAGACACGCACTCACAGATACTTGAAGCAAATGCGTAGCAGAAGACCACAATGGTGGTCTGATTACATCATTTCCTTAGGGATTAATAAGCATTCTGTTTCTGATGGGCTGCCGCTCCCGTCAGCTAAGAAAGGAAAACTGACGCTAAAATTAAACAACAATAAATTTGAAAAACAGAAAGCCAGAATTTGGTATAAACAACATGAAATGGATCCTGCCTTGTATTAACTGTTCAAGTCTGCGGTGGTGTAATGGTTTGACACGTTGCACCACCTTAGAACAGACTTGAACATCCTTTAAACATCACAGCCTTTCTGATTACTGTTGCTGACCATTTCCATCCCTTTATGACCACAGTGTGCCTGTCTGTTGATGGTTGCTTCAAGCTGGTTGGTACATCCTTGTCAAACTAGTTTCTTGAACATGTATGCAAATGTCCTCCACAGTCACCAGATCTCAATCCAACAGAGCACTTTAGGGTGTGGTGCGGTGGAACAGGAGATTCATATCATGGATCTGCAGCCAACAAATCTGTACTGGATGGATAATGCTATCATGGACCAAAATCTCTGAGGAATACTTCAAGCACCTGGTTGAATTGCTGCCATGAAGAATTAAAGCAGATTTCTACCGTAGTAAGCAAACTACATGAATCACTGGATACAGTCTGGATACAGATTTCCTTCCCATTTTTTCATGATTATTTAAGTAAAATATTTAAAAGACAGATGCGCTACACATTGGTTCACTACCTGAGGTTTCACGCTGCGCTGCTGAGGGCCCTCGGCAGCCTGCAGCGGATGGATGCCAAAACACGGAGCCACGAGATCTGGATAGCTGTGAGAAAGGAATTCAACATAACATCAAAGATAATAAATGCAATGCTTTCCAGCTGTGAACAGCTTGCAGAACAGTATATACACATTTGTTTTCTTTACACTCTGCATGACTGACTTTAGAGGAAAAGTAACACAAGCTCTGTTCTTACTGTGAGCGCACCTCAGTGTGTCTGTGTACTTTTACTATACAAATATTAGTTCAGAAAACCTAACCTTTAGTTGCACCTAAGTTCCTGGATAGTTGTATTTATTTCATCAGCAAATAACTGAAAGTTTGTCTCTTTTTCTCCTGTCTTAGTTCAGCTTAATGATTCTTTTAGGCTTTATGCTGTTGATGTCGTTTTTCTTCAATTTGGTGTCCTCTCAATAAAAAGCAAGCAGCATAATATATGTTTGTGAGACAGACAATGTGCTTTGCAGACGTGCAGACCTTTCCTGCAGCTGGAGAACTCGGGCAAACTCTCCGACTTCTTCTGTAACTGCAACCAGAGTCTTCACACCAGCCTACACATAGACACACATAACTGCATGCTTACTATTTTAAATATTATATTAAACTGCACTTATTGTACTTGTGTGAACCAAGATGAAACATACAACTACATGTTTTCTTCATTTGTAGTTTCAGGCTGTATTTCCAAATGGCTCTGAAAATATCTACAGGTTTCAAATGGCCAAGATCTGTAAGGCATATGTGAAGGTATAAAAGGAATTCATTATGCTTACCTCCCTCGTCCTCAGGATCACATCCTCGAAATCCTAAAATTAAAAGAAAGGCTATATTTGAGTAGTATATATAAAGCTAGGAGCTGTAATCAGACTGTAAATAAAAAGAGTAAGTAATGCTGTAAATTTCTTGCAGTTCATGAAGAGGTGACGGATAATTTCCAACATGTGACAATTTACCTCTTCAAACTCATGAGCCGAGATATGACAGTGACAATCAACGAAGCCATTCTCCATTGAAAATCAACAAATAAAAGCTAAGAGACCACATAATATTAGAATAATTTCTCTGCGTTAGTAGCATAGCTAACAACCATCCCGGAACACTCCTCCAGAAATAAACGTTGTTCCTTCACGGTCATCTATGGTAGTAGGACCGGTTCGTTTCTGTTCAGTTCCGGGTTGCGTTAAAAAAATATAAACAAGTTGGCGGTAAAGATGGAGGCCGTAGAGAGTGAAATCTTACCAAGTGAGGTAACAAATCCAGAGTACAGAGTCCAGGTAACCTCGAAGAAAGTAGTAAGTGAGCAGGTGAACAAATACAAACAACTTTTAAAGACGGCTCTGGACGGGCAGCCGGAGGACTTTCCGGAGGAGACGAAGCGAGTTTTACTGCAGGAGCTGCTGGCAGTGAGTCCGAGTCCTTTCTCACATTTTGGGATTGACTGTAACTGAACATGATGTGGGCAATGCTAAACTGTAGATGCCAGGCCGCTAATAGTTGTTTTAATGAAGGCGTATTTATAAAATCTTTGCATATATACTTTACAGCTTGATATTAATAAGCCACATCTGTTAAGCTCACCAGTAATAGTTATGAGGTCAGGCATTAGTGTCTGTGGGCTGTGATATTAGCAGACCACACTGAGAGTAGGTGGAAAAGAGGAGATGGAGGTATGCTCTAGAAAGTCAGTTGAAGCAAGACAGGATAGATATGTGTGGATGAGAGGAAGGCAGGTGTAGCAGCGAAGATGCAAGGAGCGGATGTAGCGAAGGTAGAGGAGCCTAAATACCTGGGGTCACCTTCCAAAGAAATGGACAGTGCACAAGAGAGGTGGAAAAAGATGATAGTTGAACGTGATGAGACAAAATTAGAAATAAGTACATCAGAAGGACAGCTCAGGTTGAGCATTTTGAGACAAAGTTGGAAAGGTGAGGTACAGATGATGTGGAAAAGTGCAGAGGAGGGATAATGGCTCTATTGGACAATGGATGTTGAAGATGGAGTTGAAGAGAAGATGAGGATGATGGGTTAGGATGAGATGGAGACAGATGATCTGCTGTGATGACCCCATTTTTTGATCTAGTTATTTTTACAAATCCTTTATGCACCTATGATTACAGACTGTCTGTGCCAAAAAGAGACAACAGACAGACAGCTGAAAAAATGCAACTATAGTGAATTTTTTTTTTTTTAATTACATAGAGGAAATCTGATATGGTGACAGTACTAAATTTAACTTAGGAGTAGTCTAAATGCTCTGGGATGGAGAATAATTAAATGGAGAGTGTGTAAATACTGTGTGTTTGTTTGTTTTGTGTTTTAAGTTGTGCTGACTGCTGTGTGGATACTTGCGTTATAAACTTACAATCTACAGATATTGCCGGCTGTCAGTCTTCTAACAAATGATTTTATTGTAACCGACGCAGCGTTTGAAGTTTATGTTGTGACTCGTGTCAGTTGTTGCACTGACTAAATCCTCAAAGACAGGCATGACTGTTTTAGAGTCTTTTTGTCACACTATCATTGCTTAATATAAAACCATATTTTAAGTACACAGTAAGTGCATCCCACGTATTTTGAGCTGTGTGCTTCATACTGAATCATCATCACGCTGCAGCAGAAGAAACCAAAAGTTTTCATGGAAATTTGGGGAAAACAGTGTTTCAGTTGTGCAGATTATTTGTAGCCCACTTTAAGCTTCATGTGAACTAAGTACAGAAACAACTGTGATCAACGTTTGACCTTTGTATGGAGGACTGTACAGTGTTCATATAATAACAGTTTCCTGAAAATGATCCTGGTAGTCTTCTTTACAGGGAGTGCAGAATTATTAGGCAAGTTGTATTTTTGAGGAATAATTTTATTATTGAACAACAACCATGTTCTCAATGAACCCAAAAAACTCATTAATATCAAAGCTGAATGTTTTTGGAAGTAGTTTTTAGTTTGGTTTTAGTTTTAGCTATTTTAGGGGGATATCTGTGTGTGCAGGTGACTATTACTGTGCATAACTATCAGGCAACTTAACAAAAAACAAATATATACCCATTTCAATTATTTATTTTTACCAGTGAAACCAATATAACATCTCCACATTCACAAATATACATTTCTGACATTCAAAAACAAAACAAAAACAAATCAGCGACCAATATAGCCACCTTTCTTTGCAAGGACACTCAAAAGCCTGCCATCCATGGATTCTGTCAGTGTTTTGATCTGTTCACCATCAACATTGCGTGCAGCAGCAACCACAGCCTCCCAGACACTGTTCAGAGAGGTGTACTGTTTTCCCTCCTTGTAAATCTCACATTTGATGGACCACAGGTTCTCAATGGGGTTCAGATCAGGTGAACAAGGAGGCCATGTCATTAGTTTTTCTTCTTTTATACCCTTTCTTGCCAGCCACGCTGTGGAGTACTTGGACGCGTGTGATGGAGCATTGTCCTGCATGAAAATCATGTTTTTCTTGAAGGATGCAGACTTCTTCCTGTACCACTGCTTGAAGAAGGTGTCTTCCAGAAACTGGCAGTAGGACTGGGAGTTGAGCTTGACTCCATCCTCAACCCGAAAAGGCCCCACAAGCTCATCTTTGATGATACCAGCCCAAACCAGTACTCCACCTCCACCTTGCTGGCGTCTGAGTTGGACTGGAGCTCTCTGCCCTTTACCAATCCAGCCACGGGCCCATCCATCTGGCCCATCAAGACTCACTCTCATTTCATCAGTCCATAAAACCTTAGAAAAACCAGTCTTGAGATATTTCTTGGCCCAGTCTTGACGTTTCAGCTTGTGTGTCTTGTTCAGTGGTGGTCGTCTTTCAGCCTTTCTTACCTTGGCCATGTCTCTGAGTATTGCACACCTTGTGCTTTTGGGCACTCCAGTGATGTTGCAGCTCTGAAATATGGCCAAACTGGTGGCAAGTGGCATCTTGGCAGCTGCACGCTTGACTTTTCTCAGTTCATGGGCAGTTATTTTGCACCTTGGTTTTTCCACACGCTTCTTGCGACCCTGTTGACTATTTTGAATGAAACGCTTGATTGTTCGATGATCACGCTTCAGAAGCTTTGCAATTTTGAGACTGCTGCATCCCTCTGCAAGATATCTCACTATTTCTGACTTTTCTGTGCCTGTCAAGTCCTTCTTTTGACCCATTTTGCCAAAGGAAAGGACGTTGCCTAATAATTATGCACACCTGATATAGGGTGTTGATGTCATTAGACCACACCCCTTCTCATTACAGAGATGCACATCACCTAATATGCTTAATTGGTAGTAGGCTTTCGAGCCTATACAGCTTGGAGTAAGACAACATGCATGAAGAGGATGATGTGGACAAAATACTCATTTGCCTAATAATTCTGCACTCCCTGTAGGACAGTCCTGCAAAATAAAGTGTAATATGGCTTCCTGTGTTGACCAAAATAGAAACGTTATCAAATTGATCTGATCCTACTGCAGTTGAACCGCTGACATCATATTTTAATGTGTGTTGCCACTGATTGTGTGTTTGTTTATTTGAAACTGTGCAGAATTTTGAGGCTGCTGTTCAGGCTAACGTGTTGGTGAATGGACGGCCTTGGGAGGAGGCACCTGATGATGAAGGTGATCCTTTGCCCTTTTCATACTCTTGTTTCAATTATTATATTTTAAGGAAAGCTTTATTTAGTCAACTATGCTGTCTGTTTCTCTACCACCAACACCCTCAGCAGAGGATGAAGCTGTAGATCTGGAAAGCCTCCTGGACGATACTATTGTTGAGACCACAAGAAGGCGCCGTACATTCCCCAAAAAGATCCTTCCTCATGTGGTGCATGCCCTCAAGGCTGAACGGAAAATCATGGTGGGGCTTTTTTTTTCTCCTTGTTTATTTTTTGATTTACCAGCTCTGATTATTGTGCATTACTCTCAATTTGAGTTTTTTGTATAAAAATAAACAAATATATTGAATAACTAAAGTGCAAAAGTGCCAAGTGTTTTTCAAAGCAAAGAGTATTTTCTATCTTTGAGAAAATGTTTATTGCTAATTATAGATTTCACAGAATCTTTCATGAACAGATATTTGTCTAAAGATTGAAACAAACTGTTTCATGTTTCAGGGGCTGTATGAGCAGGCCATCAAACCTCAAGAGGTGGTCAAAGATCCTGATCAAGGTAGTAGCCTCTGATCATTTCTATAGACACAGACATTTTTTATTTTAGCTTCTTCCCCAAATCTTTACAGGTATACCAGTGACTGTTCACCTGCAGCTGACTTGAAATGCTGAGCACCAGCTACAGAGTGCTGTACTGCTTACTGTCTTACTTTGGAGAGTAAATTTAGACATCTTATGGTTACGTGTAGAGTCAAAAAGAAAAACACATAAAGCGCCCTTTGTTCAGTGAGGGGGTGTTTGCTATTTTAAAGTGCATTTAGGAAGAACTGGTTCTTTTTCAAGGCAGACATGAAAGTTTCAGCATCACTGAAGTGAAATACCTAAACACATCAGTACTTCTTGTTCACCGTTTTTAGTAGAATGAAGCAAAGGCTGTGAATAAAAACATATCGGCAGGTTGTAAATGACTCATGAAGCGATAACAATAGTTTTACTGTAGTATCGCAGGTCACACAGTCATTCATACAGTTGCCATGAAAAATGTTTATATATATATATATATACATGTATATATTTTAAACTTAAGGAGTAATTTGCACAGATGTTGGTGAGCAGAGCAGAGCTGCATTACTTTCATAAGCGTGTTACTAAAGAGCAGTGAGTAGGACCCAGTGAAATGCTGGCAGTTTGCCACTTTAAATGGTAAACGCACAGAATTTTCTACCTTATTTTGCCACTCAAAATGCTTTGTCAGTCATACATATATAAGGTATCACTCATTTACACACTTTCACTTTTTCCTACGTCTTAGTGCATTTTATCATTCTGTGAAACTTGAGATTCAGTATATTTCCCATTGATTCTTGGAGATGAAGACTGGAGCCTTCCAATTAGTACATGACCTGCTCTACTTCTTGAGCCACAGCCGCCGAATCAATCGCTTTAAAATAAATTTGAATCAACATTAGCTTGAAAACGATAAATGATGCTTGAGGAGCAAATGGCTCAAGCAGATATGTTTATATGGTGTATAAATAGATGAGTTCTTCCACCAGTTTACTTTTAATCATTAGTTGTTATTCATCAATGGCTGCCTTCCACAGTGTGTCCTGTCTTCTTACCTTCACCCCCAACCGGTCGCAGCAGATGGCCACCTCTCCCTGAGCCTTGTTTTGCTGGCAGTTTCTTCTTGTTAAAAGGGAGTTTTTCCTTCCCACTGTCACTAAGTGCTTACTTGTAGGTGGTTGTTTGATTGTTGGGTTTTCTCTGTATTATTGTAGGGTCTTTAACTCGAGGTAACTGTTGTTTCGATCCAGTCCTATATAAATAAAACCGCAGTAATATTTGTCCAGATATAGTCACTGTTTCCTTACAAATTTTATACCAGACAGTATTCCCTTCTGCACACGCCTAGAGTGAGTTTAGTTTCAGTATTTCCAATGATTCTGTGACTATTTTGTGATATTCTTTGTGTTAAATTAGTGTGGACAGTTCTTTTTATTTTGCAGCAAATCTCCACAATGCCTAAGCAGACAGACAAGACTAACTGTAGACACAGCTGACACCGATGTGCAGTTTACCCTCGATAACAGAGCCGTTCTTGTGTGTTTTACCAGAGAACATCATGAATGATTTGACAGCAGCCGCTCCTAGTGTGGTAAAGCAGGCCATCCAGGTCATAAAGGTAACACACTGAAAGCTCTTAGCAAGTTGTCCTTCATGTATAGAGTCACACCTTCATGTATGGAGTCATTACTCACACATATTTTTTTTTCTACAGTCAATCAACACTCTGCAAACACAAGTTGAAGGCCTATGCGAAATCCTCAAAATGAAACCCAGC
The DNA here is from genome assembly GCF_900408965.1 of Simochromis diagramma. Taxonomy (NCBI): domain Eukaryota; kingdom Metazoa; phylum Chordata; class Actinopteri; order Cichliformes; family Cichlidae; genus Simochromis; species Simochromis diagramma. The sequence goes on from NW_024387492.1 coordinate 21,187,201, forward strand.
CAAGCCTCTCTGGAGATACACAGAGAAGTGTTTGGTTTTAATGACCAATCAGAGGCTCCTTTTCCTCCTGCGAAAAGAGCCATGGGAAACAAGCAACCAATCAAGAGAGCTGTAGAGGAAGCAGCAGCCGCAGAGGGCTATGTGCCCCAAGCCAAGAAACCAGAGTGCTGCGTGGGAGAGGACAAGCTCGAGTGACACTTCAAGAAACATTAAACCAGTGTGAAATTCCCAAACACTGCAGTTCCTCTAATGGCCACTTGGCTGATCCCAAGAGCCAGCACATCCATAGACTCCCACATTAAAATGTCTAACTTTACAGCGGAAATAAATGTGCTTTACAAGCTGCTACAAAAATGTTTTGCTCTCTGTAACCTGCTCCACCCTCTTTAACAATTGTACAAGGTTTAGCTTTAGTATGATCTGGTCTGTGTCTGTATGCAGCTTGCCGTCCAAACTTAGCCAAAAACGTTTCACTGCTCTCTCTGTGAGCACTTCACCAGCACTGTGGTGGCCAAAATAGCAACACCGGGGCCTTAAAATATACCAGATTGTGTCAAAGTGGATACATCCCTTTTTAATATCCAGTCTGTGGCTGAAATTAATAAGTGTAAACATGATCATTCTTTTCCATGAAGCCAAGCAGAAGTTTCAGTTCCATGTGTGGGCGGCAACAGAGATACTGTTTGGCAAGTCAAAAGCACAAATAAAAATACCCCAAACTGGCTGATTTGTTTGTCCACTTGCAAGGACTAAAGTAGCATCAGAGGTTTAATCTTGTGGAGTTACGTGCAGCATGTTTTTGCATATTATCTCAACTTGATCAGCATCAGATTTGTTCATTTGTTAGTCTAAATTGATTTTTGTAAAGGGAAAACTGTGATTAGTGTTGAGGATTTGAGTGAATCAAATGAAATGATTTATGTCATTTCTGTTATCTTGTGCATGATGTATATAATACAATTCCAGGGGCTTTGCTTGTACTTGTACTTGTAACCTTCTTTCTCATATTGGTCACTTTGTGGTCACTTTAATCCACTTTAAAGAGATTCATAAACCTTAAATTTATGGTTAAAACTCCGTAAAAGCTGTCGGCTTAGTTAAATATATTGTTATGTCACAACTCTTTAAATCCCTTTTCTGTTTTTCAAAACTTTAACTGAGAGAAACTGTAAGTAGTGGATTTATAGTTGTCACCTGCAGAATATGGGAATGATCTGTGCGCACAGTAAAAACAGAAACTTTAAAACATGTTTATGAATGGAAGAAGTGTGTATTTTAATGCAAAACATTTCATTCTGTAAATCTAACCAAATAGTTTTGGTGCATAAATCTAATGTGTGAGTGTAAACAGTAGCTGAACCCTAACCTCCAGGGTGAAAGTCCTGCGTCTCACCAGTTTGTTGTTTTTAAATAGAATCTGCTTCGTCTGTTGATTATCTCAGTGGGCTGTCTGGTAGTCCTGAAGACAGACTTCTTCCATATGCTAAATACAGGTTAACCATGGGGCCCCCCAAGTCACGTGACTTACATTAACTGTGCTCGCCACTTCTTTAAAAAAGGCAGCGAAATTGAAAAGTAAGCTGAAGTGAAACTCGAGCTAGTTTTCTACCCGGTGTGTTTGAACTTGACTGGACTCAGTGCCCAGCACACACACACACACCTATCAGTCTCCTGACAGAACCAGTGTTCGTCGTCTTTCCTTTTAGGTTTTGATTTTAAAGCCTGTGATGTCAGTCTCTGGTTTTTCATGCCAGTCTCAACAGAATAACATCAGCACCAACCAGCTCTGTGAAGGATGGGAGGTAAGAAAGATCACGTCATCGTGTTTTTTCTTAACACGTGTACATTTAGGTTTTTTTTTTTTACTGTTTACCTTCCTATTAATCCACGGGGAGGTCAAGGGTCAACATCATCTTGTGTATATAGGCTGATATCGCTATGGTCGCCTTCGGTGCTTCACATGGAGGTTGTGTGAGAAATAGGCAGATATGTGATGTAACGCTGCCAGTGTCCTCACATGAATCTGCACAAACAAACTCTGGTTAAGCAGTAAAAAACGAGACGTAAAATATCACAATTGTAGAACGTGTCAACGGATTATAGTGTTTGTTTGTGTCAGTGTTCGGAGGATGAGGGACGGAGGATGAAGAGGAGAGAGAAGAACAGAGTTGCAGCTCAGAAGAGCCGCAAAAGACAAACTCAGAGAGCCGACCTGCTGCACGAGGTGGGTGAACGTATTTCTGCTGATCAGATTCTGATATATGCATTAAGTTGGTGTGTCAAACATATGGCACTTGGGCCCAAAGTGGCCCACCAAAAGATCTATTTTTGGGTTCTTAACAGGTTTGCAAAATGTTGCAAATATTTTTGGCACTGTATTTTTTTCCTCCATGAAGGTTTATTTTGCAAGTCACAGAGAACAGATTGTGTCTTTGAGACTGGTTGTCTGAGACGTTAATTTCATCACAGCCAGCTGACCGCCCGCTCACCTTTACAGACTTGTTACTGACCATAACACATCGGCTAAAGTGAGGTGGTTAAACTAACGACCATGCCAACACGTTTCTTTGATTTACAGCTGGAGTGTTTCTGGCTGGCTGTTTTGTTTCTCAAACTGTTTTAGGTTTTACTACAGTAAAGATCAAAGATCAAATTGGGCTGTATGTGGCTGATAAACTAGAGTGAGTATTTTGACAGGTCCTTTCTTGCTTGAGGCTGCTGGTTTAAAGCAAACTGTCAGTTAAAGAGCAACTAGCATTTACATGTGGACCACCGGGATAAAAATATGAAGTGAAATGGAGTTAATTAATATTACTTTTATAGCTTTTTTTTTTTTTTTTTTTAAGTTTACTATTAATTTTAAAAATGTGATGTGTGGCTCCTGACTGTTTGTTGGCTTTTGAAATAGGGCAAGGAGAGTGCTCTCTGATTTCTCTGTCTCCATATTCTCAAATCCAGAGATGACTGAGTGCTTACAAGCTGGGACTGCAGCAATAAAAATCCTATTGTGCACTTATGCAATGAATGTGTAGCAGCCACATTTATGTGTCTATGCAAAAATCACATTTCCAAAGTTACAATCCCAATCAAAATACCCCAAAGATGAAATGTTCAGTCTAGCTTTTGTTTTCAAATAAATATTGTTTTTTTTATTCATATGAAAGCTTTTGTTTTTTAATGTAACATGTATTTCCCACTTTGTTTCCCCCTCTTCACCTCCAGGCCTGTGAGCTGCTAGAGCAGAGGAACAGGAAGTTGAGGAGAGAGGTAAACACACTGCTAATTCTGTCTCTGTTCGTCTTTTACAGACAATTTTATTTTATACAAACAGCAGCAAGTCCTGTTTGTATGAAATGCATAAAACACAGCAGAAATGAAAGCAAATAGTTCTGGTGTACCTCCATTGCTTTTACACAGCAGTAACAGAGTGAATTCATCTCCAGGTGGATTCTCTGTCAGAGGAGCAGCACCTGCTGACCGAAGCTCTTAGAGCCCACGAGCCCTTCTGTCCCATCATGCACTGCTCCTTTGCCTCCTCCACCTCTTCCACCCTGCAGCCCGAGAACATGGCAGCCCGTTCTGTTTGAGGCAGGGAACAAAGTTTCTGAAGACGAGTTAAACTTCTGAATGTGTCTGAGAGTTGGTGTCTCTGTAATGCTGCAGTGAACCTCTAGAGAGCGCTGTTCACCACGCTTACACACAGTGACGATGCAACAGGTTCGAGCTGCTGCTGATCTGAAATCCAGGTGAAGAGCGCCCTCTGGTGGTGCTGTTATAGAGCTAATCATGTTACTGAGAGCAGACCTGAGCTGCAGCAAATACGAAGCTATCAGTCGGAAAGCAACGTCAGTGTAATATTGTTATCTTTGTTGTGATCAGAATAAAATACTGACTCATTCGTATGTGGACATATGTTTAACAAAAAGGATCTGGTTATACATTTTCAGTGTTCCTAAATGATGAAAGATGGGCCATTACTATTATCTCCTTCTTCTTCTCATAGAAGCTAGTCTGAAGCCTTTGCTCATAAAACAACATTAGTTTAATCAGCTTTAATCAGGGATAGGGATTGAAAGAAATTACACATTAAGTAGCCACTTTATTAGGTACACCTCACTAGTACAAGACTGGACCCTATTTTAACCCACAGAGCTGCTATAATTCTTCATAGCGTAGCGTAGCTTCAGCGAGGTGCTGGAAAGTTGATGTGATAGCCTCACACAGGTCCTGCACATCCGTGATGAGAATCTCTTGTTTCATGACATTCCAAAGATGCTCTATTGGATTGACATCTGGTGACTGTGGACGTCATCCATGTATAGCGAACTCCCTGTCATGTTTTAGAAACCCGGTGGACATCATTTGAGTTTTGTGACAGGGTGTGTTATCCTGCTAGATCGTGACACACCCTACTCATCAATAATCACTGCTCAGGCTGTTTAAACATTGCTCATTTGGTACTAAGGGGCCCAAAGTGTGCTATGGAAATATCTCCAACACCAGCAGCAGCCTGAACTGCTGTTACAACGCTAGATGGATCCATGCTTTATGTTGTTTTCAACAAATACTGATTCTACAATACAATACCAGCCCAGTGAGCCAGTGTGAACGGTAGCCTCAGTTTCCCGTTCTTAGCTGACAGGAGTGGTAGCTGGTGTGGCCTTCTGCTGCTGGAGCACATTTGCTTCAAGATTGGACCTGTTGCGCATTCAGATATTGCCTTCTTTGGTTGTAATGAGTAATTATTTGAGTTCCTGTTTCTTTCCTGTCTGCTCAAAGCAGTCTGCCATTCCCCTAAGACCTCTGACATCAACAAGGCATTTTTGCCCAGAGGACTGCATATTTTCTCTTGTTCAGACCATCCTCTGTGAACCTTAGAAATGGCCTTAGAAAAATCCCAGCAGATCAGCAGTTTCTGTAATGTCCAGACCAGCCTATCTGGCACTAACAACCATACTGAGTGCAATGTAGTGTAAATCAGATTTCTTTCCTCCTCCGATGCTTGGCTTGAACTTCAGCAGGTTTTTCGGACTGTGTCTACATGGTGTGGCAATACAGTTTCCGAAAGCACAAGACATATTAAAAACCCCGTTAATAACCTGTTTATTAACTTTAATTCAGAGACAGACAGTTTCTGTGAGAATGCTTCTTCCAGTAGCTGTTTCACTCTGCCAGTGATTAAAAAAAGTCAAATCTTAAAACCTAATTTTATGATAATCCCTAAAGAAGCTGACACTGAAGTAAAATGTTCCTTTAGCATTATTTTGTGCTGCTATATGCTAATACGCCATGAGCCCTGGTTGAAAGAAAAGCACAGCAATGCACTTTATTTTGCACTTAAGAGACACATGAAATGTTAGCATGTCAAGTACTAAACCCACAGACCACACTTTGAATCAAAGCTTTGTTTTCTAATGCACGGTGGTGCAGCGGTTAGCACACCGTCTCCCCACAACATAAAGGTCCTGGTTTTAAATCTCCTGGTCACATGGGGCCTTTCTGTGTGGAGTTTCCATGTTCTTCCCATGCTTGCCTCGGATTCCTCTCAAAGTCCCACAGTGACACCACACCAAACAACCAGAACGTTAAAACTGCTCACCGTGAATTGTGTGTGTTTGTGTGGGTCAAAATCACAAAAGGTCAAGCTCACCAGACCTGCATGATGTATGAAAACTGCAAAATCTCTCAATTGTGTCACGGGCTACTTGCGAAGCTAATGCTCACCATCATCAGTTTAAGTAACAGAAACGTCTTTGAGGACATCACATCCTTTTACTAGAAGTCTTGAGGTCATTTTGAGCATATGAATAGAAATCTATAAGTTGGTAAATGCTACCAGTTCTCCATTTTGACCGCAACTGCATCAGAGTTTAAGACAGCACAGTACAGAGCCCACTTCAGTTTTCCTTCCTCCTTCCTTCCTTCCCCCTTCACATGAAGAGGTGAGTGGATCATTTCGACACAGAATATGATGAAACAAACCACTGGAGACCAACCATTTCATAGCAAAAGATTTCAGGGAAGCCAAACGGATGCTTTTTTTCCACAAACCTGCTGATGAATTCTTTGAAGACAAAAAGAAACAAAGTGGGAAGATGAGCTGTTTTCAGCGTGTTAGTGTAGAATTACAGCTGGCAGTAGGCGGCTCCATGGAAAATCAGTCAAAACAACATTAATGATGTCTACATAATGAATAAATTATAATAATATGTATTATAAAAGAGGTGTGATGAACAGTAGGTTTTAAACTTCTTTAAAACTTTAAATCTACTTAGATTCTGGATATTTTTTAACATTGGTGGAATTTTTTAAATAAACACTTAAAGAGATATGTCACTTCACAGCAAAAAGGTCCTGGTCAAATTCACATTTGGGCCTTTCTATGTGAAATTTGCATGTTCTCCCTCTTTCTGAGGAAGTTCTTTCCAAGTACTCCCACTTCCTCCCATAGCATGCTTTCACAGTTTCAGGATTCCCTGAAACTTTCCCTCTAAAATCCATCTAACCACATACAGGTCAAATTTGATCCGGAAAAGCCTCTTTGCACACTTTAAGAGAAGTCATTAATTTTCAGATTAAAAGAATTTATGGTAGTGGGGATAGGCTGCAGCAGGTCAAATTTAACCCATACTCTATGTATAGTGGCAGAAATAATTATTTGAGCCCACGTAAAACATGTTGTAGTACTTAGTGGAGAAAACCTTGTTGGCAAAGCCAGCAATAAGATGTTTCCAGTAGTTGGCACTGAGGTATGCCTTCGGGACCCTAATGTGCTTCTTCTTTAACCACTCCTTTGTTGCCTTGGTGATATGTTTTGGGTCACTGTCATGCTGGAAAACACGTCCATGACCCATCTTCAGTGTTCTTGCTGAGGGAAGGAGGTTGTGGTTCAAGAATTTACGATACACGCCCCTGTCCATTGATCCCGGCGAAGTTCTGTACCTCTAAAAGATAAACAGCCCCAAAGCATAATGTTTTCACCTTCGTGCTTGGCTGTGGGGATGGTGCTCTTTGGGTCATTCTCACCTTGCGGGGCGCTGCAAGACTTCAATCTATTACGATGTAGCGTGCTACCAATGGTGGTCCCGATTGTGGTCCCGACTGCCTTCAGATCATTAAAAAACTCCATGTAATTTTGGGCTGATCCCCCCCCCCATTTCTGCATGCGTGGAGCTCCAGACCGAGGGTTATTTTATATCACACCAACAGCTATCACCTTCTCACTTGCCTTCTTGCTGATGGTCATATTGTCAAACCGAGCCATGTGCGGATTGTCCCTGATGTCCTTTGACGCCTCCTCTGGTCTTGTCCATGGTGATAGACAGGTTGGAATGGAAGAAACCTATTCTGTGGACAGGTGTGCTTTGTACACATAACAAGTTTAGATCATGAGTATCTGATTTACTGATTGGAATCTGTGTGTCACATGGGCACACTGCACCTGTGTGAACCAGAATTCTAGCTGTGTCGTAGGGGATCACACACTTATTTCACTAAATGACACAGAAATCAATTTATAACTTCGATGTAATGTGTTTTTTCCTGGAGTTTTGGTTGATATTTTCTCTTTTCATTAAAATAAAACTACCGTAAAAATGAGAAACTGGTCATTTCTGCCAAATTCAGTTGGGATCAAATAATTGCTTCCCCCAGCGTGAAGGTTAAAATATTCGACAAGTGTTTTTAAATTATTTCTAATGTTCATTTTATTGTCCATGTGTCTGAATACTTTGGAAAATGAGGAAGTTTTACCTTTTACAGCCTGAAGAAACGAATCATGTTAAGCTGTTGAATATAAGAGAAAATATTTTGCAAGGATATTAGAAAAAAAATTCTTAGGACCCAGAAAAAGCTGACCTACCGTACATCCACTCATTAATCTGCTGCGATGTAAACACCACTGGCCAAAAAACAGTACAAAATGTTTTCTAATGAAACACAGATCAACAGTTTCAGGGAAAAAAATTGAAATGAACTTGCACAACTCCCAGTTGCCTTACTGTGCTGAACTCCACCCATCAAGGTCTCCTAGTTACACAAATTAAACCATATTTGGCCTGGCTTCTCCAGTTCCTCAGACATCCTCAGGAAACTGGCAGCACAGACTCTATGAAACTGAGCCAAGACCAACGTATAAGTGAACCATTCTCTAAAACAACTCACGGTGCACAACAAGTAAGGAAACGCTGCCCAGGCGGAAACGAATATGTCACTGACTTATTCAGAGGAATCCAGTAGGCAGCCTGCTGAGACAGATAATTAAGCTACAAATATATGCTCAATCACACAGAACAAAGATAAAGGCATTCAGGCACCTACACAGCTGTCAAGTAACACCACACACACAAATATCCACAGAGTTCTGCTGAAATTCTGATACAATCTTTCATTCTGTGTACAGATAAAGAATGATGAGAACAGGGCTGTAGGAAATGTTTTAGAAATGCTGAGATCATAAATCATTTTGAGTCCCTGAGATGAAATTCCATAGTAAAATTTCAGCATCTTGGCTCCGTTTTTCAGGAAATGTAGCCTGTAATGGAAAAGTTTATCCAGTGACAGAGGTGACCGATATTAAATTGCAAACAAACTCTTCATGGGAATGGGATCAAGTGTTTGTTTTAAAGGAGGACATTTACTCAGGAGAGTACAGTTTGAGTCCCATTGTTGCTTTTTAGCTTGACAATGTTTAGACAGTATGATGTTGTACAGTATCCCCACACTAAACTTTTCAAATTCTACCAAATTTATAGCTGTTTGTTTGTATTTGTTAAATGTTTTTTAGCCTAGGGGTTGTTATATTTTAAACCAAGTCTCTCACAGACTACAGTTTATTTCCCTTTGTGTTGGTATCCTGCTACAAACTGTGATTGGTTATTCTTGGGACAGCCGTGACCTGATTAACTGATTTTAAAAGATCGAAGTGGCTTCACAAAGCACGACATGATAAAAAAAACAGGAAACCTTCATGGTTAAAAGGTGAAGCCAGTGCAGAAATGCCAAAACTGCAGTTCCACCAATGGTCACATGAGGCTGTCTCCAAAAGTGAGTCAGTCACCATAGTCTCTCATGTTAAAATGTCCATCTTCAGCTGTGAAACAAACATATCTACAGTGTTTCTATAACTATATGCAATACACTAAGATGTTCGGGCTTGCCAGAAAAAAGCATTGTTGCTGTTTACTGACTACTAAGCTTTACTTTTGGCAACACAAGTCTTTGAATTATATGAATTGACTGATTTTTAATTATCTGACATATAATTTGGCTCTTTGTGAATGAAAGTCTATTTGAAAAGCTTGCACTTCAGTTTTGTGGGTGAAATGAAAGTTCTTTATTATGTGTCTCTGTGAGCTGCACTCATAAAATAGATGATTATGATACTAAATTACAGCACTACCGTATTTTCCGTACCATAAGGCACAGTGCACCTTATAATCCAGTGCACCTTATGTATGAATTCTGGTTATACTTACTGTCCTCAAACCAATTTTATGTGGTACGCGGCGTTCAAAAAAATGTTTTAGTACGACTTTGGTAAGCTACGAAGCTGCACTGCTTGATGGATTGTCAGAGCATTACGGCTACTGTAGTCAGGCGCCTCGCGGTGTAATCTGGGTCCAAAACTCCATCCGCTTCAGGTTCCAAAGTCAAACAAACACTGCGGCATCACTGAGAGTTAAAAACTGTCTAAATTGTTTCTAAATTCTTTCTTTAATAAAATGGTCAGCGTTGCTGCTTTACCAGGTGTAACAATTAAGTTTCACATCCAGGCAACCACGAAAACAGAATTTATTACATTTAACGGAGTTCACAGTTAGCAGGAAGTTAGCTCGCTAGTTTCCACGTAAACAGGATATACCATGTTCTGACTGAGAGATTTCTGAAATAATTAAAACTTACAGCTCTGCTATCACTTTCAACATAAATGAAGACAGATAACTAAACAGCAGTTACTTTTGTAGGGCTGCTGAAGTTGGACTAGCTGGTATATAATGATGTGCCATGTGATCGCTAGCAGCACAGCTATGTTAGCACAACATAAACACAGTGAAGCTGGAAGATGAATGCTAACGGTTTTTCCACTAGGGTGGAAACCCAAGGGTTCCCGATGGTTAAGGACAAATGCAATCGCATGGCAGGATGCTATAAACGGACCAAACTTCAGTCAGGAGAACAAGTGAGGTAATGTATCCACAATACGAGGTTAGTCATTCATATACTGCAACAACACGGGAACAGAGCAGCTGCGAAAGAATTCAACATTAATGAATCAATGGTACGGATGTAGAGGAAGCAAGAGTTGAGTAAAGTTTGACTTATCTGTTTTCTTTCATTTAATGCGCCTTATAATCCGGTGTGTCTTATGCATGAAAACAGACGTGTTCATCAATAGTGCGCCTTAAAATCTGGTGCGCCTCATGGTCCGAAAAATTCAGTAAGCTAATGGGTGACCTCAGTGACCATAGCTCACAAGTTCCTAGGCGAATTATAAAATGTATTCATAAATGTTAATGAGATCAAATTAAATCAAATTACAACTTCTCTGTCTTTTTTAAAGTTGACTTACACCATAACGTTTCTAGCAATTACTCAGTTGCATAATTCAGGGATAGAAAGGGAGATCGTGAACATATTACAAATTTAAAATGATTTATTTTATCAGTTTATTGGTGACCATCTATTTAATAAAGCTTTCACTAGATTTATTATGAGACATTAAAGTAAAGTGCTAACTTGCTGAGTGGTGGGGGCATGAAATAGCACTGGAGTAATTCCAGTTTCCTTTAGAAACTTCTCAAAAACTGATGGAAAGCTGAGGGAAAATAGAAATATAAAATAAAATAAATAAAAAAATAAAAAATGTTATCTCACACACAGACGCAATGCACCCACATGCTGTCATAAAAATTCCATTCACCTCCAACGCATCTACACAGACACACACACACACACACACTTCTGCTGAAATATGAACTGCATTCTCAGTAAGTTCCCTAGAAGAGTAGTGGTTGTGCCAATGGACAGATCATCTGTTTCTGCAGTAGTTTAAGTGTCTAAGGTTTTGGTCTGCATCTCACAAATAGATTTAATTTAGTGCAAGCAGCACTATATAATTATAAACACTTTGAAAGCTTTTTGAATGCCTTTTTCATCACACAGTTTACTCAAATCCTCTTTTAACTCTGGAATTATAAGTGAGGGCTTGTTTTGCTGCTTCTAGCAACGTGTTTACAAAGCCAAAGCAAAATGGTGTCTCTGTCTTTGCACTGGAACCTCTTGCACTTTATGACTTGTTTCCTTTTATTCTAGGAAATGCAATGTTAACCTTCCACGTAAAGGCCATCACAGACAGGTGCTCTCATTTTTTATATGCGGTATTTCCTTTTTTTTTTTTTTTTACAGGTCTGATGCTGGACGTCATTGACACCATGAGAAACCATGCTTCCTGTAACTACCTAAGCAACTACAGTGGATTCATGTGGCGTAGAGCACAAAAGAGTCTTTCCCAATTTTTTCCAGGAAGGTTAATACATCCGTTATTTAGAGAGATAGCAAATTAAAAACAATACATCCTACAACCAGTCATGTAATGTAATAGCCACACGTCCCTTCAGGCATCATCTTTTTGAACACCACAGTCAAACTGTATATTGTAATACTACTGTTTTTAGAGCTAAACTTTATTGGATTTCAGTAGTTTTTTTGGTTTTTAAACTGTTCCCAGCGCATTCGCCCACAACTTGACTTGGTCCCCTCACAAATAAATAAGGTCAGGTCGAGTTGATTTGACACATCTCGGAAATTAAAGCTACATGCCTGCAATGTTAAATTTGCCTTGGGGTGAAGACTGAAACAAATATGTGAACAATCCACCCTGTAGCTGTTTGTTTACTAGGAACAGGAATGTAGAACCACCCTTCGTAACAAGAATCTGAGTAAGTAAGTAATACATTTCTGTGTAATTTTATCTTATTATTTCATCTGTGTAATTTCACATCTTTTTCTCTTACATTTCAGTGGGGGGGAATTTTGGCCCTCCCTTCTTGATAATATTGCGTCAGTTCATTGAGGACTACAGGCATTTATTTGTACGCGGCATTTCAATCAGTTCAAGATGTGGACTTTGCCTGGGCCATTGCCAAATCAGACCGTTTATCTACACTCTCCTTCTGTATTTTGACAAATAAAGAAATAATGACACAGGTTGTAATTTTTAAAACCTCATAATGACCAATATTTTTTGTGCTGTTAAATCAAACCTTATAAGAAGATGTGCTGTGTTTTTACCACAAAATACGAAATACACAATCAAAACTGTTGAAACTGGTTTTGACACCAGGATGACTATATTAATTAAATCAAATGTTTTGACAGGATACTCCCACATTAATAATGCAATACATTCCAGTGTTACCAAATCATTTCCCAGATGTTAGCGGATACTTACCCAGACAGATTCTTTGAAAAATGGAGCCCTTTGGACGCCAGATTTTCCTCATATTTCACACTCATCTTTCTCATATTCTGTTAATGCATCAGTAGCTAAGTAAGCAGCTGTGATGATTAGAACAGCGAATGCACTGAATGTAGTTTCGTTAACCGTGAACTGCTCCCTTAATGACCTTTTAGTCTTCATTGGACCTTTTGACCACACAGGGTGACATTGGTTAGAGATTATGACACTGCTGTTTCATCAGTTGTCTTTCCTCTGCTTGTCACTGAATTGCCTCAGTTTCCCTCTCATTTAAGCAAGTGACCAACCATCTTTCCTCTCCATTACAACCCCCCTTCTTCCTGCCTGTGTGTACTTTGGCTCCATATTAGCCAACAACTCATGGGACACACTCAAGACAAACAACCAGCAGTTGAGACCACAGGCAGCAATACGTGTTTGCCAGTGAAACAACCAAGCTGTATGATCAAACATAGAGGTAGAAACTGAGTTCGCCCTCTGGAATGACTTAACATGATGTCACCTTTTGACCCCAAAAAGACCCAAGGATAAACTGTCCTCTGATTTCGCAGCACTCAGGGTGTGTCAAAGCATGCACTTCCCACTTCTACTTCCGCTTGAAATTTGAGAAACAAAGTTACTTTTTAAAAAAGAAAAAAAAAGAATTTAAAGGGAAACAACCCATAAAGGATGTTAATTTGTGTTTCAATTATTTTTGAGTTAAGTTAAGTTACAGATTGATTGCTGTTGAAAATATAAAACTTTATTTCAGCAGCTTATTTTTTTAACTTAATTATTTATCATTAATGAATTTAAAATCAATCAATCAATCAATCAATCAATCTTTATTTATAAAGCACTTTTCATACAGAAAAAATGTAGCACAAAGTGCTTTACATAGTTAAAAGCAGCCCACCCCACCCTCCAACGCACTCCCCACACTCTCAATACACATATATCCCCCCACCCCCACCCACACACACATACACACACGCGCACACTTAAAGAGTAAAAATTGGGCTGGGCTCGCATGAGCCAAGTGAGGAAACATTATAACAGAGAGCCATCTGCACCGGGAGCCGGTCACAGACCGCAGCCTCCGGGCTGGGCACACAGCAGGAGGGAGGCCAAGGAGCCCCCCAACCAGGCTAAGAGGACCCCAGAGACCCAGCAGCCACGGTCAATAACAGCCCCGGTGCAGAGAGCGCCCTCCAAGGAAACACTGGAGATATGGGTAAAATGATAAAATAAATAAGAACAGGATACAATATAAATATAAATATAAATATAAATAGAGTAAGAAGATTAAAAAATGAATAAGAATAAAATCAATAAATATTAGGTAAATCCTAAATTAATAATAGAATAACAGGATAGAATAAATAAGCATAAAAAATAAATAAACGCTAAGTAAAAGCTAAATTAAAAAGGTGGGTCTTGAGCCTGTTCTTAAAAACATGCACGTTCTCTGCGGCCCTGAGCTCCTCCGGCAGGCTGTTCCACAGACGAGGACCGTACCACTGAAAAGCTGCCTCTCCGTGAGTATGTGTCCTGACTTTAGGGACAATCAAAAGGCCAGTACCAGAGGACCTCAGGATCCGCGAGGGTTCGTATGGTAAAAGCAGATCTGAGAGATAAGAAGGCCCAAGACCATTAAGACATTTAAAAACCAATAAAAGAACTTTAAAATCGATCCTGAAACACACGGGGAGCCAGTGCAGCGATTCTAAAACCGGTGTAATGTGGGCCCGCCCTCTGGTCTTCATCAGCACACGAGCTGCCGAGTTTTGCAAAAGTTGTAAAGTTGAAATATTCTTCTTAGGAAGACCAGAGAGCAGGGCATTACAGTAATCAATGCGACTGGTAATAAAAGCATGCATCAGCATCTCTGTGTTGGCCCGAGAGAGAATAGGGCGGACTCTGGCTATATTTTTTAGATGATAAAATCCAATTTTGGTTACATGTTTAACATGTGGGATAAAACCAAGCTCAGAGTCAAAAATAACACCCAGGTTTTTCACTTGTAGCGAAGGACATAGTGAAAATGCCTCTAATTTAGACAAGAGTTTCTCTCTCTGAGCCTCAGGACCGACAATTAAAACTTCAGTTTTGTCCTGGTTAAGCTGTAAAAAGTTTTCTGCCATCCAAGATCTTATATCCAAGATACAGTTAAAAAGGGCATCCATCCAAAATGATATTAAACTGAGCAATGAAGCAGAACAGTTCTCATCAGGTTGAAAACATCAGCCATTTTCACTTCTTGTAAATAAACTTTAATTCATAGACTAATGTTCAACCAAACTATAATGATTACAGAAGGAAAATATTCTTAAATCTCCAGCATTATTGGTGTCTGACATTTCCTAAAACATGGCCAAACATCACTGTAATCAACAGGTCACAGGCACTATAGAGCAATGAACTTTAGGATTGGTAGAGGAGGGGAAGTACAAATTCAAACAAACTGATTATTATGTCACATAGTGTCAAATGAATTGAGCCTGTCTGGAAACAGAGCCAGGGACAAGTAGTTGTCTATTTTTAAAGTCTGTTTAGAATCAGGCTGAAGGACGGACGCACAATTTGTCGTAACTTGTCTCAGAGCACAACTCAGACCCAAACAGATGCGTGCATACTTATAAAACCATAACACTTATGTAAGCCACCCTGCCCCTAATGGTGTTGCCATTAAGCCTGTCCCAACAACTTTGTTGACCTGCCAAAAGTAAACATTCCTGCATGGCAACAAGCAACATAAAAACTCAACTTAAAAGTTATGG
Source organism: Simochromis diagramma (assembly GCF_900408965.1). Lineage (NCBI taxonomy): Eukaryota > Metazoa > Chordata > Actinopteri > Cichliformes > Cichlidae > Simochromis > Simochromis diagramma. The sequence goes on from NW_024387492.1 coordinate 21,202,438, forward strand.
GCCAGAAATAATGTTATCTGCCACATATTATGTCCTTACACTATAACGGTTTAGCGATGTTTGTTAATTTTGTGATTGTGTGCAATGAGATTGCGGGGCGATCATGGCTCAAGAGTTGGGAGTTCGCCTTAGTTACCATTACTAACACTTTTATGAGTTTGAAAACTATTGTCATATCAGTGCATAACGACACTCCCCATGCCTGCATACTGTGAAGTAGTGCAATCTTAGTTCCTTTTTAACGAGCGCACAAAAAGATTGACCAAATAGTTGGCACTGTTTTTTTTCTCAAAAGCAAAGGAGAAATCCCATTTGCATTACAAACGCCTTCATGTGAGATGCTGTTCTGCTGATGTATCTCCTCCTGACATTCCCATTGAACCTGTTAATTACAGCCTGCAGCTGAAGAACGCTGAACCTTGGCTCACCTCTGAAAAGATCCCATAAGCAGTTTTGAACTTTTTATTGTAGTTTTTTATGACACAGGAGTATACCTTAAGCCAATCTGAAGTCATCTCTTTACAAGATGATAATAATGAAACTAAGGTGTTTATACAGATGTGATAAATTGGTCACAGCCCTGTTGTTGTTCATCCCAGCGTTCTAATAAACTGAATAATGAGGAGTGGAGCCCTCTTTTATTCTATTTGTTGCACTCATCATTCACTAGCAAGTACCAAAACCCCACATGTGAATGTTTTATAATAATGAAGCAACAAAGCTTGGAGCCTTATGAAGTATTGGCAGCAGCTCCCTGACTGATACCTTTGACAAAGTGGGTGTGAGAGAGGGTAGGGCATAGAAACAATGAGAAACGTGTGTGGACACAGAGGCATTTATAGACAGGAGTGTTTAGGGTGTGGATTCAATTCTGGACTTAAGATAAATTCTTCTTCTTCCAGTCGCTCCCTTTAGGGGTCTTCCCAACAGATCATCTGCCTCCATCTAACTCTATCCCTATCATCCTCCTCTGTCAAACCAAGTCTTTGCACGTCCTCCTTCACTGCATCCACAAATCCTCCGTGGTCTTCCTCTTTTCCTCCGTGGTCTTCCTCTTTTCCTCCTTCTGTCTGGGAGCTCCATCTGTAAAAAATAAAAAACTACATCCAAAATCCAAGCCTCAATTGTACTCTGCTGCCGGAGCTGGAGAAGTAGTTCCTTTGAAGTCAAAAAAGTTGTCATATAAAGCAATAGGGCTGGGCGATATGACCCAAAATTCATATCTCGATATTTTCTTAGCTGGATGGCGATATACGATATATATCTCGATATTTTTTTAAAGCCAGAAGGTAAGAACAAAAAGAGAGTTCTTAGTCAAAGCTGTGTCCCAGATGTCACACGGGCACTTTTATTAACATACAGCATAGATGTACATGAAAAAAACTACTCAAAAATAAATTATGAGCATTTATTAAATAATAATGCTCCATAAATAAAAGAAAACTATGTTGTTTTTGTGCATAACAAAGAGCTCACAATTGTGCAGTCAAAATGTAAACTAAAAGACGCTGAGCATAATAACAAGGGCAGATTTCACAGCTGCTCTGTTCCCAAGTTCGTGACTGACAGCCTGGAGTTTGAAATCCGCTTCATAACCGTGTCTCTTAACAGGTGCCATTTATGGTCCTTATACACACACAATACGGTAATATTACGTTGAAGCACAGTACGTATCACTCCGCGAGGCTCCTCGGTAGCCGTAATGCTCCGACAAGCCGGTGCAGCTCCGTAGCTTAGCAAAGTCGTACTAAAACATTTTTTGACAGATTGCTGAGCGCCGTGTAGCACATAAAATCGGTTCGCGGTCATCAAGCACAACCAGATTCATACATAATGCGCGCTGTCGATTTTTGAGAAAATGAAAGGATTTCAGGCCGTGCATGGCGTTAGCGTGGTTAGCTCGTTAGCGTGGTTAGCTCGTTAACACGTTGACGCCGTCCAGCCCCACGCACGGGGCGATGCGCAGTAACTCGTTAACGGAGATTTGCTGTGTCCATCTTGTCGCTGCCTGCAGGTGAAGCAATGGGGGAGGGGGAGCTGTGTTCAGTGAAGGAGAGGCAAGGCCGAGTAATGTTGCGTAAAGACAAAAGCGGATGAAAGAGAGGCAAACTTGTGGCTCCACAACTATAATTATAACGTAACATAGACTATATCGATATAAAAGATATTGTCACATCTTATATCTCGTATAAAAATATATCGATATTTTTAAAAAACTCGATATATCGCCCAGCCCTATAAAGCAGTCGTATGGTCGGTACATTGTAACGCGATGTAAATGATCTGTCACAAGTCTGTGCAGTCACGAAAATTGGCAAGCATGCAGACATCCACATGGACCTTCGGTCTCAATGTCTGATGACTCAGAGCCAAGCAGATCCCAGTGGTCTCATTTTTTTTTTTTTTTTTGTGTCCCGTTTGGATCTTTAGCCATCAGAATTGTTGTCTTAAGGCCAAGAAAGATGCCAAGCGGATTTATTTTACCAAGTGGATCATCATGGCCTTGCCATATTGGTCCATTTGATTGACCTTTATTATAATTATGAATTTATTTTATTTTCAGTTGCTACAAACGGGACAGACATGACTGGGGGATAGGACAGGGAGAGAGAATGAAAGAAAGAGAGGGAGAGAAAGAAAACCAAAGGGGAGAAGAGACGGTGAGAAGGGGGGGAAGAAAGAAAAAAAACAAAACAAAAAAAACAAAACACCTGGGTCACCTGTATGGAGAAAAAAAACAGAAGAGAAAGCAAACAACAAAGAGCAACATAATAAAAAAAACGGCACCATCACAATAAACTAGCTAGCAGTAGATATCAGTAGATACTAAATAATAAACGATATTGTGCAGCACGCAAGATAGACAGCGCACAATGTGCTTTGAGGCAGCAGCCAAGAAAGCTGTAGTCCGCGTCTGTGAATACCCGTGTGTACACCTGTGTGCATACCTGTGTGGATCAGCATGCTTGCATTCCAAAGGTTTCTCCATGTAACGATCTGCTAGGGAGTGTGGGGAGCCACAGCCCCGTCCTCCAGGGCATGAAGCAGGTATGGAGGAGATCAAAACTCCAGACATCCAGAGGCCCCCAGAACACAAGAGACCAAGGAAGACCACCAGAGGGGCAGCCGCGCCACTGTCCCAGTAAGAGCTGAGGAGAGTCCCAGATGAGGGCTCACTCAGCAGCCGCGGAGCAGAAGCCAGGGGGAGTTGCAGTGACGCGCCCGTGAGCTCCGCCGGCAGCCAGCTGTGCCTGAGTGACCGAGCCCCAGGCCGAGAGGCCGGGGGCACCCCACCTCTGAAGTGGCCCGAGCGAGCCCCAGGCTCCAGGCCCCGATAAGCGGCCGCCAAGGAGTGAGCCGGTGTGTACCTGGACGCCCATCCCCGGACACAAAGAACCACCAACGCACCGACACCTGAGGGAGTCCGCCACTGGCAGGGGAAGTGGTGGTGGGTGGAGATGGGCCTCCAAACCTTGGAGGGCCTGAGATGTCCCCAGAGAGGTGGCGTCTGATACCCAACCTGACATATAGACACAGAAATACAGGCACACACAGACACAAACATCCATTCCCACCCTCATGCTCTCATATGCACTTACTCCACACTCAACCAACGTGGAGACAGACATAAAGAGACGCTGTACACACGATCACACTCCCCAAGCGTACTCTACGAACCGGGTCTAGGTACCCTTGCCCCTGGAGGGGGGAACTGCACCCAGACCCAGGTGGTGTTACCCTTTTCCCTGCGGTGGGGAGAGGCAGACCGCCCCGACTCCGCAGCAGCAGGGAGGCCCCACACTCCAGACCGCAGTCGGACGGCCAACTCCTCCTAGCCCCCCCGCTCCAGCAGGTCGCAGAGAATGGGGGTGAGAGAAGACTCCAAACCTCCCTCCACCCGCTCATTGTAGTGTTGATGCATGTGGGTTCTAAGGTGCATTTAAAAACCAGGAGGGCATGGAGCTACCTGCCAGAGAGCAGCAGGTAAGCGCATAGTCCCTCCTGCTAGCCCTCAATGTCTACGTGTATTCAAAATTGAGAGACCCAGTGGTCTCATGAACAACTCTGAATGTCAGCAGAGACAGGTATCAACAGAAGTGAGTGTCAGTGAACCTGGACTAGCCGGCAGATATGATCTGTGAGCTATTTTTTTTACAGGAAATTGTAGAAGGATACATTTCTCTAAAATGTCAACAAGTTGAAAGTCTCTCGTGTTCAAACATCATTTGAGAGCATAAAAACATCAAAAATGGACTAAAAGCCAGCCAAGAAATGCCTGAGATGAGCCCACACACAGCACAAGGTTAGAGATTTATATATGGGCGCAAAATTTGGATTATTTGCAGTGAAAAGATCCTGAACCTGACCTTAATATCCACTGAAATCTTAGGCAACCCAAGACTGATACTACTGATGTCCACATATATCTGGAGGCTGGGACACCACCTGTAGGGCTGCAGTGTACAATAGACTCAAAGAGTGTCGTTATTTCATCACTTCAACAACTAGATTGATAAACGATAAGAGCTGTTGCGAAAGGCCTTGAATAACTGACATGTGAACACAAAAAATGCCACCGAGCTCAACATCAAAAAGGTTTGCTTCTCCCTATTAGGAGAAGTATTTGGGGAAATTATTAAAATGTCAATATGGAAACAGAGCGGGAAGAAACTCGAGAGTAACTGGAATGTTATTTTTGGTTTGTGATGAGTTGTAATTAACATACCAGTTGTGTAAATTAAACTGATGGGCAGGTTTAGACATCACCTTCGGTAAACTGCTGCCCCACCCACTTTTTCTCACGCTGCTTGGTTTATGAGAATCTTACTCACAGGATTCTTCTGAAAATATCAGCACAATTGTGAACTGAACTCTTTCTTTATTGATTGTTTTCACTCTTTTATTCCATGCATGGTTTCCTGAAATGAGATGACTTGCTCTTTAAGGAGTTTAACAGGAAATCAGAATACTTGTGATAGGAAAGAGGCGGAACGTCATGTGTTCTCTAGGTTCTGGGCAGCTTACCGGAATACTAACTATTGGTACCGTGAAACTCACTAGGACAGGTGCAAAGTATTGATTACAGTGATTGTATACCTGGATGTTTGCTTTCATCCACTTTCAGTGACAGCTAGGTGGGGTCAAACCATAGCAGATCTCAGGCTGGCAGACCTGGAACAAGTTATTTTCTGTGTGAGTTTTAACGTCCTGGTGCAGGTGGGTGAGATTTGATGCTTGAGGGCATGAAGCTTCTCGTGTAATCACATAATTATCTGTTTATACACTTTCAGTTTGCCGGGATTGTTTAGAACACGTATGTCACGTTTCATCAGAAAGCTCATTTGAATGGTTTCATCGGATTAATTCCCTATCACATCATTCACATCATTCTATGTTGCAACTTAGGCATAACTATGTATAATAAAAAAAGACGGGAAACAAATGGATTTGATTTTGCACATTCCACAAATTGGCTCGTGTTTGAACACGCTTGTTTACGGTGTGATGTACCGCACATCTCTTGAGGTCTGGTTGCGATTGGCCAGTGGCCTTATTGGGCGGGTTTGTTGTTATTTGAACTGCATATCAGAGCCTTCTTGGACAGATACTGTAGAAAACATCCAGTCATATCTAACAAGGCAGTGTTACCTCACCCTTCTGCCTGCCTCTACCTCTTTGAACAGAACATGTTCAGTCTTGTCCTTCAGCTCCATCACATGCACAGTTGCTCTGTGCTTACATGTAGGAATTCTGTCGGAGATTTTTGTAAGCAAACGTTTATGTTGTGAAATTGTTCCACTTGTGGAAAAAAAACACGGTGATAGAAGTACAGCAGCTTCCTAGTACCCATCTGGGAATGTAAGCTTTTAAAACCGAGTATCCTTCAAGGAAACTGTGTTATTTTTCCTGATATTCATAACACACTCTTTATTTTAATGAGAGAGGGCCCGGTGCTGATGTAACTGTGTTCCTAAAGTAAAGCAGAAGACCACAGTTGCAGAGTTAGTTTTCTAAAGATCAAGCATGAGTTTTGTTAGTTCTGCTGTTGTCATTTTCAGACATGGAGAACATGAGACATACGCGAGCGGGTTAATGGCTACAAAATGAAAATCATTGTTTCAAAACTGATCTGATGCAATCCAAAGCAACTGACCGGTCAACTGCATTATCAGAAAGTGGTGATTATTGATGATAAGCATTGCAAACATTTGTTTTACAATGTGTTGCATCAGATGGCACATGTTTTCATAAGTGCAGAAAGTCTATAGGTATATGATATTGTACAGCTCCAACAGCGAAGAGCAAGGCACTAATATTTCTGTGTTTCTGCTCTGTTTAGTGTTATCAACGTACTATCACAGCTTTTTTTTCCACCAGCATCATGTGAGCTCACTGTAGCAATAATCATATCATAATTTAATTTAAGATTATCATAAGAAATCAGCTACTCAGCCCACTTCCACTGAGCTTCAGGGAGCTTGTTTTTGGTTCTACAATCATTGCTGCACATTTATTAAGCTCTAATCATTATTATTATGTACTACTGATATTTTAATAACAATTTTTTTTTTGCATTTTTGTCCCAGTTACATGTTTCAGATCATCAAACAAAATATAATATTAGAAAGAGATAACTAGTCGCTAACATCTATCAGTCTGGACAGGGTGACAAAGCCAAATGTTTTCAATAATGAGTCCTGTTACATCTGGTGTGAAACTAACACAGCATTTCATTAAACAACAGCCAAACATGGTGGTGTCAGGGTGACGGTCTGGGACTGCTGTCCTGTTTCAGGACCTCAATGGTTGCTGTAATTGATGGAAACATGAATTCTGCTCTCTACCAGAAACTCCTGATGTCACATCTGCCCGTCCGTTTCCAGAAAAGGCATCTCACAGGTCGCATTTTCAGTTCACATCTTTAATTATCAAAGTATCAAAATCAAAACAGAGATGGAAGTAGTTACACAGTGATAGTAGCAGTGCAGTTGTACCTGACATCCTTTATTTATTTCTGCTATGACACAGCTATAGAGAAAAAAAAAGTCTTCAGTAGTAGAAATAGGCACAATATGAATACATGCACTCAGTGCTCAGTGACTATCTAGTAATGACTAGCATCGGGACAACAGGTGACAAAAGTACTATGACCACAAAGACGCCTGCGTCCCTTTAACAATGTGACTCTCGCACAACACATACAACAATATAAACCTTCTAACAGAGGAATACAACTTCAGTCTACAAAATTCATTATTATTCTGTCAAAGGAAACCCCTTCTGGTATGTACTCATCCTTCGCTTTGTGCGTCAGAGTTTCAGTTTGATTGAGAATGAGAAGTTAGAGTGTCGCTCAGGAATAAAGGGCTTCTGATCTCATGTTTGGCTTTATTTTACTGCCAATAAACAACAAACAGCAATCATCGTGCTTGTCAAATTTCTGTTTGAGCAATAAACTGCTTTTTTTGGGCTATTTTTTTTTTTCAATGGAAAAGGGTGTGCAAGTGAACAACAACTATTTTGGCAGTTCGTTTTCAAACAGTGGAAGTTCACGACACACTTAGATTCTAACGTGTCAACAAATCTTACATAACTTCAGAGTAAACTGATGCAGCGCTTCTGATACCTAGCTAACGATATCTAATGAACACAACATCCGGACCAAATGTTTTCAATAAATACATTTTTAAAAAAATAACTTTTGGTTTTGCTCTGTTGAGACCAAAGGAGGCATTGGTGTTTACATACAGCAGCACATAGTTAATATGCATTTGATACTTTATACAAGACACTGGGTAGAAAACACATCTGTAAAATAACACTTATGTAGCTTCATTGTCACAGAACAGGTTGAAAAAAAAAATCCCCTTTGCTTTAAGAGAGAACACAGTGATAAATAAAGTGTCCATTGGGCAACTGTGAGTGCCATAAAATATTGAATTCTTAAGAAAAAACCCCACAACAAAACACTTATCTATACATGTGATTACACTGTCTTTTGTACTAGGCTTTTTTCATTAAGTGCAGAATTAGAAACCCTGCCTGCAACGTACATTTCCCTTTTGTGTCTGCTACACTCACAGCAAGGAACCTGACCCGTACTCATGCTTTTGGACGAGTCATCTCATATTATGTATAACAAAACTGACGTCTATAGCATACCTAGGTCCTGAGTGGTTAGTAGTAGCAGCGTTTTTAGTAATTCACTTTGTATACAGGACAAGCAGACAGGGTTAAAACAGCAACATCCTAACATACAGTAATCATTTAATAAATATGTCATCTTTGCTGTACACTAAACAGAGACCGCTTCTTTTTAAAGTCAGTGACTTGCATCTGTACACACTCACACAGTCATTCTGAATCTCCTTACTGTCGGGGTGAACTCTTAAATAATGTGCCTTGATCACCTTGAAATCGTGCTTTGGTACAAAAATCAGACCATCAACTATTCAAAATACTAATAAATCAAGAAAAGCTGTTGAACTTTGTTTAAGTGCTTTAGCATCTGTTCTTGGCCCTGACTGTTTAAAATGTTTAAAAAAAAAGAAACACAATGCAAGTCAAAGTGCTGTCCATCATTTCTCACTCCTGTCCAATCAGCAGCTACGGGTTCAGGGAGCGGAAGGTGCTGAGGTCACTTTACACCGCTCTCTTTTTCTCTAGCAGCATTATGGACAGCAGGTGGGCGTGAGGAGTCATAGGTGGCGTTTCATTCTCAGGTCATAAGTCTGTATGTGGCAACTCCACCTCCTGCGAAACCAGTCAGTCCTACATCAGCAGCAGGAGATGGAAGAATTGCAAGCCCTAGATAACACTCTGGGCGATCATAAGTGACTGGGGCACTGGACATGATCGAGAGTCAGAAGTCCTCCGCCGAGAGGCGCTGCTGTGGACGTGGATGCGGATGAGGTGGTGGTGGAGGTGAGGTTGTGGAGTTGTAAGGTGCTCTCCTGGATGTGCTGGATGAAAAGGTTTCGCTCGTCCTCGGGCGTCTGGGGGTTCTGGGCTCGGACGATGCACGTCGGCCGGTGCAGGTTGAGCATGTAGACCAGCTGCTGCTTCTGCTGCTTAAGCTCCTCAATCTGAGCTTTTAAGTCGGCATTGATGCTCTCCAGCTTTTCAGACTCCTGCAGAGAAGGATGGAAGAAGAAGACTGTTATTCACCCGAGAAACATAAGCTACTTCTCACCGCAAGCTGTGAATGTCATGCTTTATAAATTGTCTAACTGTGAGGGTGCAAAAAGCTAAGAGTAGGTGCAGAATAACCAATGCTCAAATTGATGAAAGTGGAAAACTACCTTCTGGAGTGATTCAGTCTTTTCCTTCTTCTTGTTGCGGCACTTGGCGGCAGCGATTTTGTTTCTCTCCCTCCTCCTTTTCCTTCTTTCATGCTCCTCAGATGTCAACTAAAAAAAAAGTGAGAAATATAGACCATTAAGAAAAAAATACTCTCTCTCTCTGTGTATGTATGTATGTATGTATGTATGTATGTATGTGTATATATATATATATATAACAGACACATTACAGATAACTACATGCTGTAATTCCCCCTCTGCCTTACCTCTCGCTTGACCCCGTTCCTGTATGAAGTTAGCTCAGAGGCTCGATCTGAGCTGGAGCTGGCACCATCGGAGCTCATGTCGGTGCTAAGCCCGTTGGACAGTCGCTTGCTCTGGATTGCCAGCCGGAGCTCCTCTTTCACGATGGGTGTGAAGTTGGTGAAGTCGTCCAGGGTGAGTGTGCCTTGAGGGGAGAAGCAAGGAACCAAGGCGGAGCAGCTGATGTCAGCCAGAGAAGGACCCGAGTGCTGAAGCATCATTCTGTAAACGCAAGAGATGAAAATCGTCAGGTGGGTTAGAAACACTTAATATAATTCAAAAGAAACTGAGCTAAAGTCATTATGAACCCAACGCTGAAAGTCACAAGATAAATAATGTCGCAAGAATAATAAAGGAATGTTCAACTTTTTGCTGAGTAACAATGACACAAATGTCAGAAGGAAGTCCAAAGCTAAGATCGGTTTGAAAGGTCAACATGGCATGTTAAGGAGGACAAACAGATTGTGATGACAAGACAAATAGATGTGTCATTCAAAACTAAGCAAATATTTGCTTTGTGGAAAACATGCTGTAAAAAAGGCTCATTAATTGGGGAGGTGTGGATGTTTGTTATCTAAACGGAGAGGTGAAAAGAGTTGAATTATGGCCATCAGCCAGATAAGAAGGTGTTTACATCAGCTCTGAGACCAAAACCAAAACAAGCACATTTATATTATATTCTTATGTTCTCCAGTAATAAATCATTTGCAACGAAGTCATTAATGATATGGTTTGTATTAGTCTGCACACAGCTGCACCTTCTTAGAATTAAAAAAAAAAAAGTTTTAAAAAGTCTTGTTAGCTCTACAAATATTTTACCACCGCCTCCCTCTGTTCCCTTCAGTTTCGTTATTATGTGTTCAGGTAATTATAAAAGAGAATTGTGCTATTCATATGTTTGTTTTGGTTTTGTTATTATAAAGTTAACTCAAAAGAAAGAAGAAGAAAAAAGCAGCAACAATATTAAAAGTCTCGTCAAAAGTGAGGAAACAAGTGCAAAAATCCGAAATACCTGATTATAAATAAGTTACAAAAAAAAGTGTAACAAAATGCATTCAAGCAGAATCCAAGCAAAACGTCGCATGATGTCATATTTGAAACAAAAACATCTCAAAAGTTTTTATAAATACAAAATACGCTAAAATAAAATTAAAAAAAAAAAAAGAAAAATCGTTAGTGCAAACTGCTCCAAAAAGATGTGCTTGTTTATATATTTTGTTTATATATTTTATATTTTCACGCAAAAACACGCGCGGAAGTTTTCGCAGTGTCCCGGGACGGAGCGCACGGAGACACCGGCTCTCTGCGCTTCTCACCGGGATCAAAGAGCGACAACACCGCTTCTCTGCCCCTCACACACACGCTCAAACACCCCCGTCCTCCTCCACGGGAAACAGATCTCCAGCCTACCTGTTAAAGCTGTGAGTGTCCGGATCGGATGAAGTGCGCCGTGAAGAAAATAAACCTTCTCTTATGTCTGTGCGTTCCGCTCTTCCTGTGTCTGCTTCCTGCTCGTTGGCTACGGTTGCTCTTGTGGCCTTTACGTTGCGTCACCTCGCGCTTTTAAATTGGTTGAAGGGGCGGGACACATGACGCAACGCAACGCTACTAGAGAGCGAGAGAGGGAGCGCGCTAGGGTTGGGAGCCTGAGAGTAGGGGGGGTGACGTCATCCTATTTTTAGAAGGCTGATCCGGCGATGATGCAATCTAGCAACCCCGAGTGTTCTTCTCTGCCATAACAGGACAGGCGTCCCCTCCCTCCTCCTCCTCATGTTTTTTCCTCCTCTGCCTATCCTCCCGCAGATTTTCAGCTCTTCCTCATTCTCCTCCTCCTCCTCTCTGCTTCCTACCCTCTTCCCACCAACGCGTTATTCCTTTCCCAATCTTTTAATGTTTTTTTTCCTTTTTTGTTTTTATATTTGTCTCTTTTTTCAACACTTCATTCATCATCTCCAATCCTCTTTTTTTGGTATAGTTTCTATCCCCCTCCTTTTTTAATCCCCCCCATCAGCTTTGGCCTTTTTCACAAATTTCCATGGTTTATGTCCCAAAATCCCTCTATTCTTTGCCACTCTCATAACATGTTTTTCTCTTATCTTCCCTCCCATCTAATCTCTGTCATCCTATTTCCAGTTGTCTCTTCTCCACCCTTTGCTGTACCTCCTGGACACGCATCTCCACTAATCACTTGAATCTTTTTTTGTTATTGTCTCGTAAATTTACCAAATTTAGAAATACGGGCTAATTTTCCTCTGCGACACCTGGTAGGTTGATGGTATTTACAGATAACCAGTTTAACCTGTTTGATCTTTTTCTTTTTAAAATTGCAGTTTCTTTTATTCCCTTTTTACTTTGTCTCCTGTTTTCTACTAAAAACCTTCACGTCTTTTCCTTTTTCACTCCTCCATCATTATATTTCCAAGTTCTTTCTGCTCACTTTTTCCCAGTATTTACTTTGATACTTTTTTCTTAATTATCCATGTTTTTATATTCCTTCATCATAGTACTTGTACATCTTTCCTTCTTCTATTCACCTGAAGTCTTTTGCCCTCGTTCTTCTACTTCTTTTATCTTATTTCTCTTCTCTCTCTTTCCTCCACTTTTTTCACCCCCATACACTTGTCCCGTCTTGTACTAATCAGCCTCATTTTATTATTCCTCTTTCCCCTCCATTATTGTTTCCATAAGCATCACCTCTTCACACGCTTCCCTTCCCTCTCTGTCATCTCTCCCTGTTTTGACACTGACATGGATTTCCATTCCAGGCATTCCACACTAACGAGTGAATAAGGCCGTTCAGGCTGAGTGACAGTGGACGGTTATTTATTGTGCGGTTACACCACACTCACCAGCTGGGGTATAAAAGAGGTTAGACAGACATGCAGACAGATATGGATCTTTGCATGGATGGATGGATGGAAGGATTATAATGATCTTCCTTTTCCTGTCTGATGATATGATGATATATACCTGTGATGTGAGGACAGGTAAAGAAAACTTTCTGCATGTTTTCATTTCTGAACTACGTGTGCTTTTACATGTGTGTGTGTGTCACAGATTTGTAGACTGCCAGTAAATGTAATCTACACGCAGGGATTTTCTTGATTAGTCGTAATCAGATGATCTTGTTTACTCGACTGCTGACACAGATTTCCTGTGAGAATGTTGGTTTTTGGCTTCAGAATACAAAAATATGTGCGAATTTTCACTATTTAACATCTAAATTTAAATTGTAAGTCATGGCAGCTGTGGAAATACACAACTAGTAAGCATCTATATGTTAATAATATTCAGACATAATAATCGATATTATTAGCAGTCTTTCACACCAGTTTTTATGTATTATTATTGATAATAGTTTCAAAGTTACACCTGCAACTTCAGCGCTAGCAGTAATGTCCTCGTCCTAGCAGTCAGATTAAAGGAAAATACATTTTAAAGGGTTTTACCTTAGCTATAAAACTCTGCTACTGTAACATAATGTTTATTTTATGCTTACTGAATTGTCCAAAACTGCAAAAGAAGATGGTTCATGAAACGCACGTTTATTTTATTTTATTTTTTTCCATATGGGCTGACCCACATCAGGTGCAGCTGTTTATGTTGGGCTGTTTTAATGTGCAGCCATAAAGCAGAAAGCAGCATGGCTTTAAAGTGCACACATATCTAGCAAAGACAAGCAGAGCATGCTGACGTCATCCTGATTCAGAATCATTCCAAAAAAGAAACGAAAAGAAAAGAAACAGATTGTTTTGTCTCAAATATTTCTGTCAGAAAACAGAACAACGTTATTATTTTGTGTGTGTGTCTGTTATGATGCCTACATATCCTGTCAAAGCAGAAAACTCGGCTCAACTTTGTCCGGAATGCGTACATGATACAATAATTTCCTGATAGATTGTTATCTAACACGAACCATGCAACAACAGCTCTGCAGTTTTGTAAAATCCTGCTTCCACTAGATTACTCCTACTAGATTTTAAGTGACCTGATTCATGAGGATGTTTTAATTCTGATTAAAAGATGCAAGCTTTTGGGCATCTTGTTGACCTCTACTGCAGTTTATGTGCTTAACTTGTAAGTGTCATAGGTTTTTTTTTATTTGTTCGAGTGATTTCACACACTGAAGAAAAGGTTCTTTCCCTCCTATTTCCTTGTAGTCTTTCTATCTTTTCCTTCCTTTTCTCATTTCCTGCCATTTTCAGTATAATGCCCTCTCAGTTTTGTAATTTTGAAACTCCCAGTTTCTCTGAATGTACCAACAAAATTGACTTTCAGTTTTGCCAACTCAAGACTTTCTTGGAAACAATATTGCTTCACTATTTCATGAAATTATGAAATGTCAAAATCGAGTGATCATCAAGTGGTCACTATGTTTGCATCTCATCTTTTCTTAACTTTACTTGAAATGAAGCCAAGGAGACATGACTTGCCACATGAACGATGACTGCCATGACTGATCTAGAAATTCATGTAACTATGAATCCCACCCAGTTGTAAAGGCCATAAAATGGTTAATAATTAAACAAATGAGTTTCCACTGCTAAGGAAAACATCTGGCCTTATGTGAACCTCTGAAAAAACACTCCCTGACAAAGAAGGTTATGTAGTGGTGACCTGCTGAGGTGTTTTCTCCATTTTTAGACGGTGAGTTTGAAGGCCGAGTTGAACAAGGGAAATATTTCTCTTTGCCAGGAACTGAAAGAAAAGAACTGCTGTTTCCCCAAGCTGTAAATCTGAAACCCTGAAATAGGTTAAAATAAATTCTAATAAAAATTATTTTAATATAATTTAACCCAGCATAAATATTCTTATAAATAAAAACATACCACAGATGCTTTTGTCGGCCTCAGACTAAATGAAAGTGACTTCATTGACTTATGCCCTTGAATTCTTCAATGCATTGTCTACATTTCCTGTGCATGTGACATGTAATGTATGTGCTAACTCACAGTCACATGGCTTGATTTTGTGCTTTTAGTTTTGGTCCAGATGGAAAACATAAATGCAGAGTGACTGCTGTTTGGAAAGTTAAGAAAATGCTCCGACTCAGAACTCCTGCTCAATCAGACATCACAGAGGATTGGGGAGGGGGTTTCCAAAGCAAACTTAGGATCCTAAAAAGCTCTTCCAACGAAGAATGCTCACTCACTCAAAGAAAGAAAACGTAAATTGTTCCAGACAAATCAGAGGCAGGCTAAATAAAAATGAAAGTAAGAAGAGTAATATATTAATAAGAACACTTTTAGGGGCAAATTAAATGAAGGGACTGAGTCTGAGCTGCTCAGCTGCTCTACTGGGAGCAGGAAGAGCCTCAAAAGTAATCAAAATGACAAATCTAGACTATTCCAGAACATACTGGGAGCCAGTTTAAAAATGCCAAAATGGGAGTGATGGGAGGCTGCTGACTTCTTTATAGTCTACAGTTGTTCAAATAGAGTTTTAGTTCAGGAAAGAAAAAAAGGCTGACACATGTAAAAGCACACTTTTAAATCTTAAATGACATCTTTTTTTAATTTCTAAGATGATAAAAGCATGACTGCATTAGTCTCACAATGTGGTGCTCGAAATTTAGGTTTTAATTAAATCAGATTTCAAGATAATTTGCAACCAGCTTGAAATTTTCAGGCCGAGAAGCAGCCGGTGGGAGAATCTGTTCAGCGTGACCTACGACCTGGTGGCAAGTTTCGTCTGAATTTAGCTGAAGGAAATGAAATGACGTCCAGTTCTGAACCTCATAAAGAGTCACATGATCTGAATTAGCCATCACTTACATTTATAACAGTGAGTCATGCAGAGACTCAATGTATGCTTTGATTCAATGTAGTTTCAGTTAACTCATAGAGTAGGTACACTGGTTTCAGTTTACTTTTCCCCATTTAACTGGTTATATTAATACTGTTTAGATGGTTTTAAAACATTAAGCTTGTAGTGATGATTTCATTTCATTGGGAAATTTATTTATATATTTTTATTCTTAATTCAGAACAACTCTTATGATAAAAAGCACAGATGTGTAACCAACAAAACCTATAAATAAAGATGATTTTTATCTTGACAAAAGCAAAAAAATAGAAAAGAAAAGTGTTTTCGCACATTTTGAGTTTGTTGCTATCAAAGTGAATACATTCAGTGGAATGTGGGGCCTTGACTTTTGCAACACATTTTGCAAACTCCCACCAGCTCTGGTTATCCACCTGTCAAAATATGTTTATGTCCTATAGTATGTGATGTCTCATAGCTCAGAGCCCCAGATGGAGAACTTCAGGCCCGGGTGTGCACGCTGTTCTGGAAAGTTACAGTACTCCCCTTCCTCAGCCTGACGTTGGAAAGGTGCTCGGGAGGAGGGAGGTGTTTCCAACATAAATGCGCCAGAGTTTTCCAAAGAAACATATTTAATCTTTTACAGCTGACAACTTCCTTTAAAAGGTCACCAGCCCAGACAACTAACGTAAGAGCAGAACATCACAGTCATTCACAATAATATATACAAACATTATGAATAGAAATGTAATAGGTTTTACTAAAATATTTTTAGTTGAGCTATTTTCACATCTAGTTTAGTTGAATTTCTGTCAACTTGTCTTGAATCTGCCAGAGAAATACTCGACATATAAAGTCCAGTGTCGTTTGTTCCCAGCTCTGATTTTAAACCGTATCATTAGTTAACTGTGCCTTTTAGAAATGCTACCTGTGCTGATTATCACTTCACAGATCTACTGTGGCGCATGCTTGACCTCGCCTCAAAATACATCCATGTTACACTGCATCTAATTAAAAGCTGACACGCTTGGAGTTGTAGTTTTTATTTTTAGGATGCCAGACAATCGTCAAAATGCTCGAGCTGAATGGCACAAATGCTCACGCTCGCATTTCCACTCCTCTGTCTTTCTCCGCGAGCAGCCAGACGAGTGTTGAAAAGTTTATGAGGTCAGTGTGGTCATCCAGATTGATGCTGCGACATGAAGTCATTGCTGACACTGTCGCTTATTAATACCATATGATCGGAGTGCTAACCCTCCTCAGCTAAATATTGCATTCTCTATTTTTATGTTTCAAGTGTTTCATGCCAAAGAGCTACGTGTGCTCATATCCACATACAGTATGGAGGAGCAGGCTCTTTGGGCAGCTTTTAAAAAGGAAAATACAGTCTATCAGATTAACTTTCTTAATGTCAAACTTTAAAAAATTCATACCTTTTTAAAATATAAAATCCAATAATGGAAACAGGTGGACTTTAAAAAGCTAAAGTAAAAGATAAACAGTGAATTTTAGCTGATTTCTAAATAAATCTGGTGTAAACACATTACAAAAACATATGAAAACAAATACATTAATCCCAGAAAGTACATAGGGTGACGTATAATATGTAAGTGGGTCTTTGGCCAGTTAACCATAACTTTCCCTTGTGATAATAAATCATTTTGTTTCTATTCAGTTTAACCTAAAAGAAAAAAACCCCAGTTCTTCTTACAAGTTGTAAATAAGGGCACCGCAGGATTTCGCCACAAAACTCTCACTTTCACCTGCTATTCTGCTTACAGTTCACATCCTGGACTCCTACGTAATCTCCAAAACAGTTCCTGATGTGAGCTGATAAAGAAAACAGGACAGAGGACGGGTTTCACTATGACAGAAAGGAATGTGAATAAGAGCGAGTTTCTCATTCTGAGAGTTTGCTCTCAGTGGAAGAGAAAGTGAAAACCAAAGAAGAATTCGTAAGCCCATGTGCAGCAGTCTAGAGAAGCAAAGCCTACTTTTTAAACCCTCAGTTAAACACTAAACACCCTGCAATTCGTGGTTCAGGCTGCACATTAACTCACACCTCATTCATGCTTCTGTTTAGTAAAAGCTTCCCTACTGCAACTGTGTCTTATTAAAAAAGTTACCTTCTTGCCTCCAGCCAGTTCTAAATGCAGCAGCAGCAGCTTCTTAATGGTTTTAGCACATGCTGTCACATGTCCTGGCTCTTGTCCATTGGCACCCTGTACGTTTTGGAATTGATTTTAAGATTTAGTGTTAAAGTGTGTCAGTGTCTGCGTTCAAGCTACATGACAGAAATACTGACCTCCGCGTGAGCAGGTTAACAGCCTCAGATCCTTAACTGGGGTTGTAGGGCAGTGAGTAGAACTGGGGCAATGGCTGCACAGACAAAGTAAACAAAGGGCTACATGTTGGATTAACTTAATCAAAATGTAAGCAAATGTTACAAAGAAAGGGATCAAACCCACTGCACTGGAATCAAGTTAAATAGCAGTAAAAACTCACTGCAGCCCTAATAATGATTCAAAGGGGGTTCCTTTTAGGACTTTACAGGCTGGATTTGCTTTTGCTGCTGTGTGACAGCACGCCGCGTACCGAGACAATGTCCCGCATGTTCAGTGGCTCTATATTTTACCAACATGAGTGCACGTGTCACAAGAAACTTGTGGCTGAAAATGTGATTTATGGCTATTGAAACTCAAAGGCGGTTAGCAAACAGAAAAGTAACTGACCGTTAACGGTTGTCACAGTTACTGTAACAGAAAAAAGGAATAGAAAAAGGGAATAAACCACTTTAGCTTTCCTTTTCTGAGTGTAGGAGATGGGAAAATTCAATTAAAATAAAAAGCTTCACATGCTTGATGGCATACTTTTTTTCTGAAACAGGGTTGTTTTGTTTGGGCATTTTTATTTTCATTTTAGTTTTTTTTTATTTACCCCCATTTTATTTATTTATTTTTTTTATTTATTATTTTTTTCCTTGTTTTGTTTGTTTTTTGGTCTCATGGTCTGGATTTTTGCTTTTCGTTGTCTTGTTATTAGTATAACTTCAATAGACATGGAGAACAGATCAATAAAACAATAGTTCTGGCTCTAATCTGAACTGTATGAAGAATGAAATCTTCTTCAGATCCTATCTCGACCCTTACATGTGTAATTTTAGCTCAGACAGAAAACTCATGGACACGCCTGATATTCAGCACCATCTATATATCCATGTGGTGATACTCATTTATAAATTCTTTGTTTTTTTCCTCCGCATTCACCGGACAATGCTGCAGTGTTTTTTTTTAAAAAACTCTTTGAGATCAATACTTGGATTGAACATATGGTAGCTTCATAGTCTTACAATTTGGAATTTCACAAGACCCAGTGAGGCATGGGAAAATTGTCATAATCAATAACTAATATAAGTAGCAGTGTTGCAACAATCAAAGGAAAAGATCCATGATCTACAGTTTTCAGGCCCCTCTTATGTGGAACCAGCTTCCAGTTTGGATTCAGGAGACAGACACAATCTCTACATTTAAGATTTGGCTTAAAACTTCCTTGTTGCTAAAGAATATAGTTAGGGCTCAATCAGTTATGTTCCCCTCACTCCCAATAGATCACAGTAGATGGCCGCCCTTCTGTGAGCCTGGTTCTGCAGGTGGTTTCGTCCTGTTAAAGGGAGTTTTTCCCAAGTGCTTGCTCAGAGGAGGTCATCTGATTGTTGGAGGGTCTTTAGCTTACAGTACAAAGCACCTTGAGGCAACTGTCGTTGTGATTTGGTGGTATATAAATAAAATTAAATGGAACTGTCTGTAACAGCAACACTAAGAGGTTATGTTAAATTCAGTTCCTTAACATTTGATTTAGATTTATAGATGATACTAGAAAAAAATAATTTAAATGATTTTGAGGTTTTGGGGAAAAGGAGCTCCCAGACTTAAATGATGCATAATATAAACTAGAAATGAGGAAAATAAACTAATCATCTGCCCTCAAAAAGAAAGAAACTAAAGAAAAAAGAAGAAGAATGGGGGAGAGTTTCTTTATCTGGAAGGGAGAGCCTAGTTTTCCAGCCTCCTTCATACAGAGGACGATCCACCCACCAGTTATTCCAGGCTGAATTTGTTCAACTGGAACCAGAAACCCACCGGCCCACTTGCAGCTGCTGAAAGACACAGTCCACCAACAGCAAACACTGTTCTCAGAGAAAAGATGAATATGTTGTATTCAGGACCGAAATCATGGAGCCTGACGTTCCTCCCAACTTCAAATGTCCAGTTGTGAAGCAATAAATAGTGAGTTCACTGCCTGGTACAGAAGACAGTTTGCGCATCATTGGAAAGTTCGATGACAACTACACAGATATTGTTTTGAACACATCAATGTGTCACTGCTTTGACAGACAGGTGTGTTGATCAGGAAGCTGTGAGCATACCTGCCGTGGTTTACCTGTGCTGAATGGAGTCACTGAACATGCACCACTTTTAATTTAATTATCTGACAAATTTCTGTGTTAACTGATATCTTAGCACCCATTTGTCTAGATATGATTAATTCTCACTTCGAAAGATGCAAAATTATGAAATTATTTGGTAACATCACTTGGTGACATCCATCCTTTATTTACAGGGTATTTTACAAGCACAAACCCATGATTGGCGTTTAATGATGCTGTGATATATGTGGTGGATTGTGTCTGTATAGTATGCTTGTCCACAAGAAAGTTACCAATAAACAGAAAGGTTTTGTAATTATTTTATAAAGTTAAATGAGGTGCAAAAGCTAAAATGAGCCCATAACTTCTATATAGCGATATCACATAGAATGCTTATTACATTTATAACAGTGGGATGAGAAAATCCCTTTGTTCCAACAACAGGCCACGTTCAGTTATGTGAACACTTTTCAGAGACACTTACAACTCACGAGAGTCCCGCACTGTTTAATTGAATCATGGAGCATGATCGGACATCGAACTCTGTCCTTATGGCTCAGTTTTCATCTTTGCATCAGTGCACATGTATCAGAGAAATCTATCCATACAAACCTGCAGTTTTAAAGCTCAATTTAAACAAACAAACAAACAAAAAAATCTATATTAAAACAGTAACATATATAGCAATTATAACGTAATATACACCTCCTCACTCAAATTTCCAGATTAGGAACAAATGATTTGGTTTTTGGGAAGATCAGCCTTCCTGTTTCCTGTTTCACCTTTAAAATGTTCCGATAATGATATAAAAGTATTTATGGTGAAAACGATAAGTGTTGGAACAGGAGGAGGCTGTTTATCCTGCCGGTGTCTCTTCCCGGTTCCCAGCTGGTTGCCTGGTAAAGCCACCGGGAGGATAAGGGGCATTATTTCCCGGAAAGGGTGACGTAATCCTGGAGGGAATAAAAGATGAGGAGGCGGAGGAGGAGCTTTTGTTTACAGTTTTTACACCACAAGGGGGAAATAAATAAATAATTAAATATTCTGAATAAAACACAAAAACAAGCACAATACATTTTATTGTATTTTATAAAGCCTTATTTAGCTGTTCTAAAAATTGTACTCTATTTATTTATTTATCTTTAAAGAAACATGAACTACTTTTTGTGTATTATTTATAATTTAACAATATTAATTTATACAAGATTTCCACTGGAGTCATTTTCATCAACTTGCTTGCGTTGTATTTATTTGCATTTATTTTTTATTTATAATCATTACTATAATTTAACGGAAAGGATACAGTAGAATCCCTAATATTTAAAGAAACACAATAGACTTACATATGCAGCTCATAGTAGAGATTCGTACCATTTTTAGCACACAACAATATATTTTATCATAATTCATGACATTTTATATTCTTAGTGAATTAAAATGAAGAACAAAAAAAACCAAAAAAAAACCAACCCAACTTTATTTTGTGTTATTAATCTGCTTAATTTAATTCTTCATCATGTCCTCATTTTGCCCTTCCCTTTCTTTCCGGGAAGCTGCAGTTCTTCCTCGCCCTCCTCCTCCCCGTCTTTTGTTTCGTCTTCTTCATCATCTTCACGGGGTATCCGGGAAATCCCCCCCGCCCTTCTGGTCTCCTCTTCCTCCTCCCACTGATGAGAATCTGGGCGTGAAACACGGCGGTTGGGTGGATGCTTAATGCGAGGCTTACAGTATATTGTTAATGTGGTAAACGGGTTTTCGAGTTTACGGCAGCCGGCCGGGATCATTTGCACTTTCGATCTGAGTGATTCAACGCATTCTGGTAAATCTGCATTTCGCTGAAATGGAACTGCAGCACCAGCGGATGCCCGAGAGCTACATCACGAACCGTGCAGATTCATGCTTATTTCTAGAAACAGGCATGGATATAACATCATCTGACATCAGCTGTCCTACTTTCCTGTTAAACGGAAGATCGTTCACTTTATTTTCTTAATAAGGGATTTCAGCCAATTTACATTATCCTGTAATATTAGCCTGTGGCCACATGCTAGGTAACCACGAAGAGATATACAGTGTAATATTATTTCCACAATAGTATCTCATTCATGCTTTGAAAATAACCGTAAGCTGATAAGAGCGTCTTTTTTTGTTATGCTGATGTGATTAGTCATTAAATTAGCTGAGAGACAGAAAACTACTAACTTTGGTATTAAATCGATTGACTGTTGTTAACCTTACTAAACCTTATTTTGTAGGGAAACAGGAAAGGTTTGCATGCAAACATAAAAGGAATTATATAAAGCAAAAACGGGTTATTTAAAATGTGATTTGTGTAAAATCCAAGTTTCTTCCTTTATTGTGGTGATTTTGCTCACACGTTTACTGCCCCTCCATCTGCAGGCCTCTTGGTGCCAATTATGACCATGCATTGCATTTTACAGATGAGAGTTTTAACCCTCATCACTGTATCATAAATTAAAAGTTGGGGCAAGTACAAAGGATGGCCCAGTATCATTTTCATTTACTTACTTTAAAAGAAGAAAAGAAAACTATGTCTACTCCACCGGAGAGTTTTTAACATGGGCTCTCTATGCACATGAATTCATTTTTTTTTTATATCATCTGCCAGTCTAGTCACAGTTTCTATATAATTATGCAAACCTGTGTGTTTGTAACATTTAAGTGATGGATTTAAGAGTATGTTTTGTTGCCCGAACATTGAATTTATTACTCTGTCATTACTCTGTTAGACACGCCACACTATTTTGTGCCACCTGTTGAAGAGCGTTAATGAAAGCGTTACAAAAACAAGACTTTCACAAAATATTCACACCTCTGTCTTGTAGATTTTGTCCATCAAGCTACACGAACATTGGAGTTAAAATACTGCAAGTTTCTTAAACATTAAAAAGAACATTTAGACCTTTAATTCGTGCCACAGCTGCACGGCAGAAGTACAGCTGTGGCAGTTGTTTCGCTATGTTTATTCCCTTTTCTTTGGAATACATTGAGAAGTGGAACCACATGTGAACTTCTGGCTATGGTCTCTGAGCTGAACATCATTCTAGGGATTCGTGCAACAGGTTTTGAGATGTGTTTTCTCTTATCAAAGTTCTTAATCAGCATTAACTTGTATGTAAAACACCCTGTTGAACATCCTATTTTCTCAGGGCTGACTGCAGCTCAGGGCTCTGTGAGGTTTTAACCCAGTTGATGGCATGCTGCTTGGAGGGACTGCTGGGTTGGTCACGTCACTCACCAAGCCCCTTCCAAGTAAGCTAGTCAGTGTGGCCAGATGCTCGACTCTAAGTAAAGTCCTGGTTGTTCCAAACTTCTTTCATGTCACATTTTTTCTTACCCTTGCCCTCACTAAATTTTATGCTGGGGTATGCAGAAAGTTTATTTATCTTCACAGCTTAGATTTTTGTCCTGACATGTAATGAGAATATTTAAAAACTTGCCCAATACCTTCACTTTCCCACAGGTTGTTCTAAACAAGTGACTCCAATTTGAATTGCAAAATGTTATTTTAGCAAATGTTTTGTAAGTAAAAGTTTTTGAAAACCCCGTCAGTGCTCTCATGTTGTCATGATGTGTGACCAAGTGTAGACTGATAGAGCACCTACCCCAAAATCTATAAACACAAGATTGCAGAACATTCGGCAGAGACTCTGGGTATAAATGAAGGACCTGCCTTGATGTTATACTATGCGGCAGACTTATTTGCAGTTATTAAAACAGATCAAAATAACCTGATTATGCAGTAAATTTGATTTTTGGAGTGATTCTGTGGCTCTAGGCCAACTGTGCATTTACTGTATGGATTGAAAAATATGCAAAGTTTCTTATTCTTAAAAAAGTTGAAAAGAAACCAAAGACTTGTGTGTGTATATGTGTAATCATTCATTTTTTATGGTCCTATAGTCCGACTGTTATTTGCTATCACAGTGTTTATAATTCGGTTTGAAATTCAGTAATAAAAGTACAGTGATATCATACCCTTGCGCATACGTCATTCCTTTGTCTGAGTTTCACTGAATTTTACTCTCGGTTGTTCTTAAACTATCTTTCCGTTGAGATTCAATGATCATTCTGTCGTTCAGGTTTTGAACTGATATCTGTGGAGATTTCTTTCTGTGGTGAACGGTGACATTCACCACAGAAAGCAGAGACAAAGATCAGGCCCTATGTGAAACTGTATTGTGGTTATGATTCGTCATGATTACACTGCATTAAGGCAAAAAGCAGGCTGATGATTCAGTTTTTATGGTGCTAACGTGAGCAGCTTCACGTGACAAGAGATGACAAGCAGTGTTTTGTGAACTTTAACCTTGATGTCTGACTTATTTGTAGCACTTTCTTCAAAAGGACTTTGTAGGTGTTGCATGCTTGGCATTCTTTTAGAACATGTCACAACCGTTCTGTGGATTTATTCAGTTTGACTCTCTTCTGTCTCCTGATGTAATCACAAATTGACTGTATGATGTTTAAGACTAGGTCCATGTGAGCAGTCACACAATCTGATTGGGGATTCTTTGTGTTTCTTTGTTGTTGGCATTTTCTTTTAGATCTTTATGGTCATGCTCTGACTCTCTGTGGCCATTTTTCGTCTCTGGGTGTGCTGCATGGTCTTTGTTCTCTTTTTAGTCATTTGTCCAGTCTTTGTAGCCATTGTTTTATTCTACATGGTCATTTTTGCCTTGTGGTCATTGTCAGTCTCTTTCTGGTAATTTCATGCTTTGTTTTGCTCGGTCAATTAGTCTGTGGATGTTTTTTTTTTGTCTTTTATTTAAATTTTGCGCCTATGTGGGATTTTTTCTGTCTCTTTGAAGTCACTCTCAGTTTTTTGTGTGGTCATTTAGAGTCTCTGTCATCACTTTTCTAAAATTGTGTGTCATTTGTCTCTTTGTGGTAATTTTATATGTGACCATTTTTTTAAGTCTTTTTGAGCCCTTCATCTCCTTCCAGACATTTTTTTAAGTCTGTATGATCATTTATCACTTTTTGTGATCAGCCTGCGTCTTAAGTTATTTTATGTCTCTCAGTCTGTGACAGGCTGGAGACATGTCCGGGGTTTAATCAAAGCCAGCTGAGGTTTTAGCCCCTGTGGAGCCTTAGTTAAAAAGATGTTTAAGAAGCTGGATGGACGATTGGACATATTTATAATTTTGACATTATTAAGGGCGGCAGCGTTGCTTGTTCAGATTCCAGAGGTAACTGTGCAATCCCGAGCCAATGCACTCTAACGAACTGTCCTTGTACTAGTTCTTTACTTCCCTGCTTACAGCATGTGTTTGATCTATCCAATTAATTATTATTGTTTTCTATTTTATAAATACTTTTTGCTACCTTGAGGCATTCTTTCATGCAGTAAACAAACCCCAGTTGCCCGAAAACATTAGATCAGAAGTAAAGGTTTTCCTTTAGAGGTTGTTGTCCTGCTCCTGAACTTGAAGCCGTGGGTGGTTATGGTTGCGAAGGCGTCGTTTGTGGGATGAATAGAGTTGAATGGGTCAAAGGTACAGTCTGTTATCATTATAGAGCAACCACATTGCACAGACTAATGTAAGCTTAAGGTCATGGAGGACAAGCAGTGTGATTCATTGTTTGTGAATTTATCCCGGTTCAGTTCACTGCCCAGACTGGTTCAACTGTTTGAGTTTCTCTTTATCAAACCACACCTGAACAGGTCGTGTGAGGTGTGTTCCTGGTCTTCTCCCAGTGTTTCTAACACCTCTTCAAAAGTTCATGAAACAAAAACACCAACCTCCCTGTGCTGCCGTGTGCCGTAGTTTAATCTTTCCATTCGGCAGCAAAGATAAGAAGAGTGATTTATCACACTCAGGAAGCTTGTGCGCAATTCATGTTTACTGTAATGCCCTTGCTGACTTGGACTCATGCCTGTAACTAATAAAAATTCAGCACATAGAAGTCCATAGAGGCCAACGCAAAGGAAATCTAAATGTTTTGCAAGTTAAAAGTCAGGAGTCATTTGTGTTGTTTCTGTTAAGCATAATTACTCCATGTTATATCCAATTTCCCAAATCTACTCAGACTCAGGCTCTATAAAAGTTATTTTAAGACTTTGTTCGTGGCTTATATGATTTCAATGCAAATTTAATGATTCCACCCATTAAAAAAATCTAAAATCTTAACTGATTTAAATTTGCACAAAGTCTCAAGAGGCTGAAACACCCGCTACATCCGTTCTATATACTCCACTTGTAGTACATAGAGCAACTTTATTGATAGACTAACAAGTTTTGTCTGGAAGGCTGCTTTTCAGACAAAAAAATCTGGCCTGATATGAAGCTGCCAAATACTACTTATTGCCAAATTACAAGAGAGCCTTTCAGCTTGTTTCCTTCATGCCGAACACAAACATCAAACAAAAGGAAACTATTCATTTTGGCCTCTTCAGACATTCTCACTGCAAATCATGAACACTTGTCCAGTTTCTTCCTATAGGTACTATTGTGGCAGCACAGTAACACTTCAAGTATTGAAGCATTACTACATCTATGGTTCAAAATAGCAAACCTTTAGTTTCATTTAGGGGTAGAGGACAAAGTCACAAATAAGTAAGTCTGGTAGAGAGCAAAGGTTGTGTTAGCATGGCCAATGAACTAGTTTTCAAGTGTGAATGTCCCCTTTCAGACACATCAGGGTATTCTGACCCTGAGGTGATGATACATTCATTGTGAGCATGCTGGTAAATGTGAAAAAAAAAAAAAAATGACATGCACTGCAGTCATGCTCCGAAACTGACGTGTTGAGTTTGACATTTATGTACTATTTACATCCTCTCACCCCCTACCGGTCGCGGCAGATGACTGCCCCTACCTGAGCCTGGTTCTGCTAAAGGTTTCTTCCTGTTAAAAGAGAGTTTTTCCTTTCCACTGTCGCCAAAGTGCTTGCTCATAGGGGGTTTTCACTGTTGTTGGTGTTTTCTCACTTTTCTTGTGTTATTTTAGGGTATTTGTCTTAAAATATAATCCATTTTGAGGCAACTGTTGTTGTGATTTGGCATTATATGAATTAAAGAGATGACCATGAAGGAGCAATTAGCCACATATAAAGTGGGTATGTTTATTTGATTTTATTGGGCAGAATTGCAGATCATCATACCCTCCTCAAATTACCTATATTACCTATTGCCTATACTTATAAATACAACATTACTGAACATTACTCCTCAAACTTTCCATTATGAAATCCTTTTATGACCTTCTCTCTCTCAGTCTTAACCTTTGTTCTTGGTTTTCATCATTGTTTCCTTCTCCTTGCCAGTCTTTCCTCCTACATCTCTTTGTTGTTCCTCATTTTCTGCCTTTTTCATTATGGTGAAAACACTGTGTTTCTGTGACAGAGCTGACCGCGGATGTTAAGGTAACGTGACTGTGAGTTGGGCGTCAGCAAAGGTCAGCCATGCTCTGATGAGTCTTAAGTTTGAATGTAAGGTCGGCATTTGATGTAAACACCACGAAGGCATGAATCCATCCAACCTTGTAATAACACTTGGTGGTGTAATGGCGTCTTAATTTTTCTTGGCACACTTTGGGCCCCTTAGTACGAATTGAGCATCATTTAACCACCTTGCAGTCCACCACAGTATTGTTGCAGACCGTGTCCATCCCTTTATGACCACAGTGCGCCCATTTTCCGATGGATGCTTCCAACAGGCTAGCAGGCCATGTCACAAAACTCAAATCATCTCAAAGTGGTTTCTTGAATATGACAGTGAGTTCACTGTACTCAAATGGCCTCCAGAGTCATCAGATCTTAATCCAGTAAATCAACTTGTTTTTAATTACTTTAATACAAAGTGTTGGCAGAATCTGCTTCACAGTGAAGTGGTGCTCTTGAATTCTATAAAATCAATTAAAAAAAGCTGCTCTTTTAGACTTTTACTGACGTGCAAATGACTAAATCAGTGTTCCCAGGTTGAGCTGTAGTGTTTTTGCCCATTTTTTTATATTTTATTGCATATTTTTTCCCTTTAGTATTCAGTCTTCAAGAACAACATGGATCTCTATTCTATCAGAGACGTGTCCTACATGATTTGTTTAGAAGTAATTTGTCTCTTCAATGTCCCAGAGAGGAAGTAAAAACCAAACCAGTTTCTGCAGCTTGGATGTGAAAGACCTCTCTTTGTTTGAGGTGCATTCTGCAATAGTGACACCGTTTCCCCTGAGGGCTGATTAAAGTTTCATGTATGTTTCACCTCTCACTCTTCTCATCCCCTCTCTATCCATGCATTACCAATCAGGCAAAAAATAAAATAAAATTCCAAACAGGAAGTTCCTGATGTTCATATTTCATGTCAGTTGATTAAACGGAAACACCATCTTCCTGCTGGAGACACTTTTGTTGCGATCGCCTCTGGGCCCGAAACTTCTCGTTAGACTTGTTCCTGCATCTGCTTATTTTTTTATTAAACCAACAGGTGGATTCAGTGATTTATGACAGAGCGTAGGTGAACTCACCTGCGGTGTTTTAACTGATGCCAGTCACTGTTAATTGTGTTTTCCTTGCTTTTATTTCAGTGGAAGGTTATGCCAAGGGAAGTTTTGACATTTCATGTTGAGCAATGTTAATGAGGAAAACAACTGTCATTTTAATGATGATATACATGTGGTAACATGCCATTGCTCGTAAAAAACATTTTCAACAAACTATTTCAAGGACATTTTGATGCTGTATTTAAATCTTTCACACCTTATTTATTATTGTTGAAAATATGGCAGGAATAATCCTGGACAGATTAGATGCTCGGCACAAGAATTCAAATGTGGCTCGACTGCTGGCAAATAAAGAACCTTGAACTTTGAGGTTAATGAATACATGACATAACATGCAGTATAGCTGTTAAGTAGAATAACTTAAGGAATTTGCTAATAAAGTTTTGTTTTTGGTTATACATACATATCAAGTTAAAATAATGACTTACATGACTTATATTTACCTGTTAACAGCATACAAAAGATATATAAGATCTTTATCAAATCAATATTCTTTTACCTTCAACTTCAAGGTATGCATAAATGTCTACAATCATGCGTACACTTGCATGCTTACATATTATTATGTGTTAACATGCACTGATTGACAAAAAACGACTTCATCCATTTAGAATTGAATATACAAGTTGATTAATGGACTGAATACTCTCTGAGTCAATATAAAATGCAAATGACCTTTGATGTGATTTGCTATGGTTTCTTTCTGTTATTGTAGAGTCTTTGCCTCACAGTGTGACAAGGTGGCTGTTGTTATGAACTGGATCTATATAAATACAACTGAACTGAGTTGGAGTGGAAGCTGGCAGTAAAATATTTCAAGTGACAAGTGCTGACTTGTAATCAGAATTGAACTCATCTGGCCTAATTTCTCAACAGTGAAAACTCCGTGCTTACAGACATGCAATTATGTGTAACACAGTAAAATCATGTATGCCTCTGTGTGTAAGCTTGTGTGTTTGTGGGCAGCAGCGGCAGAGACAGGAACCAGCATTGCACGGGCATGAACCTTCTTATGCTCATAATGTGGTTTATGTCAGTTACATCAGTTTGGTGAGTTATGCAGCATAACTAAAGTTATTTGATGTTTCACTGCTTTTTAAAATTAAAAAAATCCAAAGGGAAAGACAAGGAAATATTCGATTTTTAAAAACTTTTTTCCTTAGATCCCCATTTGTGTCCATTTGTTTTGTTTTTTGTTTTGTTTTTTAAATCCATCTGATGCCATTTTTTGAAGGGATATTTGCTGAAAAGGAAACCTGCAACTGTGTGGGTCATTTGTGTTTCATCAGTTCTAGATGAGATACAGCTAAAACATTTTATAAAGGGTCACAGATAAAAAAAATTTTATTATTATTATTATTTATTTTAATTAAAGTGAAAGTGAAGTTTTTCAAATCACACTCCCAACAAGCAAAATGAAAACATTGTCCGTACATAAAGAGCTCAAGCAGGACTTGGAGTAGAGCCGCTGCTCCTCCACATCAAATAGAGCCAGTTGAGGTGGTTTGGGCATCTGACTGGGATGCCTCCTGGATGCCTCCTGTGTGAGGTATTCTGAGCATGCTCTACTGGGAGGAGGCCCCAGGGCAGACTCAGAACTCGCTGGAATTATTATATTTCTCAGCTGGCGAAAGGCTCCCTCCAGTTGAGATGGATGGATAAGAACCCATTTGCAAAGGCCTAGAGACTGGCCACTGACTCCACTGACAATCCCTAGTTGCTCTGGAAATCTGTGTAGTCCCCAACCAGTCAGTGAGTGGTTGCTGAAGGTTGCTGAAGGCTGTCATTGGTTGTAATCAGTCCCAAAGCAGTCGTGCTAATGCACTGAAAGTCTTCTAGTGATTTCTTTGATTGCTAGCAGCTTGCAGCTGTCAGCAGTAGATTGCATGGAACTCACAAACTTGTCTGCAGGCAACTATTTTTACACTATTTTTTTGTGGTTGCTAAGGAGTCTGAAGGCTGATCTCTAGGCTTGTGTGGTTTGAGCCAAGTCTCTCTTTTCCACAGAGGCTGACCTTACAGCAGTGAAGCTGTGATTGACTTAATTTGGTAGGTTAATAGGTTAATTAAAAACAGCTGAGGAGTCAGAAATAATTTAGTTAAAAAAACACAGACACACACATATACACAAAGCCACAAGCATACATCTTCAGTTATGCATAAACATCCTGAGGGCAGGAAATACCTGGATCATTCTCTCCATTTTGGCTCAATGTTTTCTGCTAACGTGACAGTATGAAGCCACAGAAGAAGAGCAGGATGTGGCAGTGACATTTACTGACTGTCCATGCAAAGTATGCAAGATTCCTAGCAGGAACTGCAAAGTCATAATTTATCCACGTGTTAACTGTTCACCAGCAAGTTGTTAAAGCTAGATTTGTCTCTCTGGCTTTATTCACTTATTTACTTAACTGGTGCAAGTATCAGAACATGAAATGAAGAAATTACATATTTTAAGAAGTAAAAGTAAAACATGATGATGGGGAGCAGAGGTCAGGGTCTCTCAGATATGCTGTATAGTGTGTTATAAAAGATGGGAGGTGTGTTTAGTGACATAATTTCACAGGGGAAGGAGATTTTTTCCCCCCCAGACTATTAAAGATGGGGAAAAAGTATTTATATTGTAATAGTAGGGTTCATTTAATTTATCATTACCAAGAAAATATTAAACTATTCATAAATAACCACATTTTTCTGCAATTGTTTTGTTTCCTCACCATATTAACACTTCCTATTGTGTAATCACCACCTTTTATTTTCATTATTTTAAATGTATTTAACAGCACTCACTGATCAGCAGTCAGACAGGTTATACTTTGTCATTCCTATCCGTTCTTTCAAAGGCAGTCTAAATCTGAAACGCTGGACCTTAAAGAAAGCGTAATCATTAACAAAGCTTTAAACTGTATAATCTGAAAGTGTTTTAGCTGTTGAACTGCTGAAAAAATAATAATTTTAATCAAAACCAAGTAAAAGCTGATAAACATGGAGTAAAAACATTATTTTCTCCTATTAGGGACATCTTTTTTTAAATTTCTGTAATAATCAGCGTACTAATTCAGTGAGAAAGTTCAGCAGTAAACCAAAAACAAGTGACTGCAGTGTCCTTCTGGCTTCTTTATGTTTGCTTATTTTTGCATGAAAGTCATTTCTTGCACATGTTGCCGTCGTTATGTGTGTTTTTGAGCTCAGTCGGATAATTGTGACATTTGCACTCTGTCTTTGTGTCTTCGTATATGAAAACACAAACACTGGCACAACGATGTAAGTATAGTTTGTTGGTAATGCTGTCGGTGACTTTGTGGTTTTGAGACTCTAAACTTGGCGAGCTGACTTCATGTCAGTGCCACACAGAAAGGTTTAGAGTACTTCAACAGTACTTCCCTTTCTTCCTTCCCAGTGTGTGATTCCTCCTTTTATTTCCTTTCATTTCTTATTCATGTTTTTCCTTTGTACTCCTAAATTTTCCTCTTTTTTTCTTCCCAGCAGTCGTGATCTGCTCCAATGATAGGAATATATAATATATATAAAAGTAAATCTAGGATTTTTATTTTTAACTATTTCGTTATTTTTATTTTATTTTATAAACTCCACCCTGCTGATGTAGGTGAAGGTAAAAGATTCTCCAAGACACCTGATTGAACTTTACTCCTTTTTTAGAAGATTACATAATACAAGGAATCATATGACCCCCTGTTGTTTTAACAGCATGTCCTGAACCCGCATGCTTGCTGTTTTACGCAGTACAGCCGGAAGCCATTATGGAAATTACGTGAAAAGTCCACAGACTTGATTTTGTTTCCTTTCCTTATATAGGCATGCAAAGTGAAAGTTAGGTGATCTACGTAAATATTTAAATTTCAAAGACTTGCTGTGAAAAAATGGAAGTTCCCTCTGAGTTTGCTCTGATGGTGCAACTTTTGTCACCTTGACGCTAACGTGAGAATGAAATATGGCAGGTATCCATTCCACGAATGCTTTGCAAGCTGCTTCTTTTGTCGGCACTTAACTTGAGAAAAACAAAAGGTGTTTGTGAGTTTAAAAAAAAGACCCGTCATGAGCTGAGAAAAGCATTGATGCCTTTGAAATCTTTGTCAAAACTCATAAAAATGATTTTTGTTTCAAGGCAATTTCCTGGCACGGCACATTTTTTAACAGTTCTTCATGATGAAAACACTCGACTGATGAATGAGTTTGGCTTTGTCTATCTTGTATTGATGTCTTATTGTTAATGTGAGTTCAAGATATGGTTAATTTATGATGCTGTGATTGTGTCTATTTGTACTGTACTGCTTTAGAAAGGGTTTTTTTTAAACCAAGCTGCTCCCGTGCACTCCTCCAAAATCCCAACTGCACATTGGTCGATGTGTTCACTGCTGACTGCTCATAAAGTGGACCGGAATCGGTAAGGGAGCACCAGTGGGGCGTATTAGGAATGAAAGAAGTACAAAAAAACATTAGAAAGATTAAAAAGATTTATTAAAAAAACAGTTTGCAAAGTGCAGACAGTGGCTGCAGTGGATACTTGTTCATTGTTTTTAACACTCCATTTTACTTCAGCTCTTTGTGCGTTTGCTCTTCTCCACAGCTGGCTGATGGAAAAACAACAGCGCAAGCAAGAGTGGCCCACAGACCGGTTGTACCACATATTTTTGACAACACCCTCATGTGACAGAAAATGATCTCTGCAGGTACACGGGCAGTCCGGAGCTGCCCGTGGAGAGCCAATGCACTTCCACTGCTTGTTCCTAATTTGCCTCTTTACTCCTTCTTTCCTTTCCTTGTGCATTTGTACATTCTTGTTTCCTTTCCTCATCCCTTTACCAAATGTGTTAGTTCAGGACAGGAACCAAGGAAGAGACACAAAAAGAGAGGAGTCAAGGAAACAGGCATTTAGGAAAATAAGACAATTATTTAATGTGTCACTTAAAAATATCACAGCTCCATTGTCTGTCTATTATTTTGTTTAGTGTACTTATGATCTCAGAGGTCACACGAGCAGTGGTTGTGACACATTTGATTTGTATGCTGACAGTCATTAAAGTTCTTTTATTTATCCAGGTGAAACTCTCATTGAGATGAAATTTTCTTTTCCAAGAGAGACTTGGCCAAGAGGGCAGCGGAGGAATACCACTATGTTCACACAGTTATCATCTTAAATGACTCCAGCATTTTATGAATATAAAGAAAAAGATCATACACCACCACAGTAAGGTGCTCGGATTAAGCCAAGGAAGACAGAGATGGTGTGGAAGCACAAAAGAGAGAGATATGAAAGGCCTTGTAGTTTCCAACATGTCCTTGAAAGCAGCAGAGGAAAACAGACTCGGTATTTACCTAGATTTGATGAACCTGTAACCAGTGACCTTGAAAATAAGAGCCCAGTGTAGCACTTTACAACACTTTGCACCTCACTCTGGTCATCCAACCACATCTACACCACCATGCAGGCCCTGAACACAACAACTTTTCAAACTTTTTCAGTGACGCAGAAAAATGTCAGAGTAAAACAGCTTTGATAAAACTATAGTGAACTTCTGCTATCTCAGTTATTTGGTGTAAGGTGGTCACAAGTCTTTGTCTTATCTTGACGTGCCAATAGAATCCAACTTTTTTGCTTTTTGGAAATTTCCACATGCAAGATCATGGGAAATAATTCCAAAATAAATCTACTTGTAGTCTTGTAAATAGTGAACCTGTGAGATCCCCAGTGTGGATCAGTTCAATTCAATTTTATTTAGTGGAGATATCATCTGAATTCCAGGAGCAGGACCACTCCTCCTTCACACACCTTCCGACCTCAGACTATAAATGCCCCCTTCTCCAATACCCGCTGTTCTCATTCCCATGCCCCCCCCCCCCTTTTCCCTCTCTTCTCCTCTTTCTCCTCTTCTCTCCTCCTCCCTTCTTTCATTCACCTCTCGTTAGTACATGGGGTTCTGCCCGGCCCGGGAGCCGTCGCCAGTCCCCTTCGAGGCCTTCCCCAAACCGCAGCACCAGTTCATACACCCTCATCCCTCTCCGCTCATCGTTCAGAGGATGTGGTCCCAGCTAGTGAATACATTACCAAATTATAACAGTCACTTCAACATTTTTTTATATTGTAAGGCAAAGGTCCTGAAAAATGATACAGAGAAAACCCCAACAATCAAGCACTTATTGGCAGTGGGAAGCAAAAACTCCCTGAAGAAACCTCCAGCAGAACCAGGCTCAGGGAGGGTCAGCCATCTGCCACGACTGGCTGGGAGTGAGAGGAGAAAGACAAAAGACACACTCTGGAAGAGAGCCACAGGTTAATAGTAACTCATGATTAAGTGCTGAGTGGTGTATAAACAGACAGTGAGGAAAGGAGAAATACTCAATCCATCAAGGGAAGCCTGCAGGAGCCTACACCTATTGCAGCTTGACTAAGGGAGGATTCAGAGTCACCTCATTCAGCCCTAACTCTATGCTTTAGCAAAAATGAAAGTATTAAACTTAATCTTAAAAGTAGAGAGGATGTCTGTCTCCCAAACAGACATGATTCGGGAGACGGTTTAGATGAGTTTATGACTTACTTCAGAGGAAGACACACTTTAGATATTTGTCTTTATTTTAAAATGGTCTAGTGGATAGTAAGCATAACCAACTCTGATCACAGTTTGTAGCTCTTCATTAGCTGTTGCAGTCTTGGAGCCAGATCACGACGGTATCTACTACTTTTATTCAGATAGTTCATTAACCAGTGATGGATAAAATTTTGTCCCCCTTAATTTTTTCAGGGACTTTTGGAGTTGTTGGAGCTGAGTAGACTAATAAAATAAAAGAGGAACAAACTTTTAGACGAATAAAATGTATCCATTTTGTAACTTACTGTTGCAGGTAGGAGGAGCCTGTTCCAGCTTCATGATGCAAGAGTCAGAGTGCTCCCTTGATAGGTCACCAGTCTAACAGAGAGACAGCTAACCATTCACTCTGTCACAACAAACACCTACAGCTCATATAATCACCAATGCAAGTCTTTGGACTGTGGGAGGAAGTTGGAGTAGCTGGAGCACCTCAGCCCGAATCTTCTTGCTGGGAGGCGACAGTGCTGACTGCTGCACAAATCTCAAATTATAATCTTGTAAATCAAATTTCTTTCTCTGTATACAGAAACTGAAAACTCTTCCTCGGTTGCCAAAAAAACACCCAATCAAATGTTTGCTTGTGTTTCAGCTTTGTGTTTCTCAATAACACAAAAATAATGAGAGCCTGTTTGGGGAGAGCGTAACCCAGGTTACTTTTTATGGTGAGACTATAATTTACAGATGCTCCCCTGCAGGCAATTACTGAAGTGTTTTGGAGTGGGAACATATAAGGATACACTCACTGAGTGTGTGTGTGTGTGTGTGTGTGTATGCATTAAACGGTGTTTGTTCAAAACTTGTCTGAGCAGACTGCAGGTTTCGGCTTTCTTGAGAACCACACCTTAATCATTTGTCAGGAATCCAAGAAGGATTAAAATATATTAATTTATAATTAGAAAGATGTTGTGTGTACTTGCCCAGATGTGAGGCAAGTTTTAGACTGTTAGTGATGAAATTTTGTACTCTTTTGAACTCTTTGGCTGGGTCTCATTTTTTGTACATCCCTGTTTAAGAGATTTAGTTCTAGGGTTAAAGTTTGGTTAAGGTAAACCTGGCACAGGAAATACATGAATGTCAGTAAATATCCTCACAAAGAGCAAAAAGTATAAGAACAGAACTTTTTTTTTTTTAAATCCTGCACTGAGTTCAACCTATAGACACGTTACAAATCCTTGTAAAGGAAGGACAGGGTTTATAAATAACACAAGGAGAAACTGTTTTCTCACTCATTTCCCAGTAAATCTGCTGCCTGACGACCCCAATCATTATTCGCTGTACGCTCTGTAAGTGGATCCCTGACTGAGGCTTCAGGCTGCTCTACTAACCCCTCTGTTTATGTTTACATGGCTGCCACCATGGAGACAACACAACCTTGGCTCACAAACACAGGCGATCAAGCGAGGTAGTCGCACACAGGCAGTGACGGAGAGAGAGCGAGAGAGAGAGAGAGAGAGAGAGAGAAGGGAATCCTCTGTCAGAGTCTCGATACATCCTGTAAAATTCACACCTTTGTTTAGTTTTTATTTTGCATAGTGACAAAAACTGTCACAGTTTTCAATCATGATATTTACTTTCTAGATCTAAAGCTCTGTTTTGGTTCTTGAAAAATAATAAATGAGATTCATTAATGTCAATTTTTTAAAAAGTTTTTCATTTTAATTTTTCCTTCTGGTGTTTATTTAGATGTATTATTTATTTACAGAGTTCTCAATTTTTTTTCTGCAAAGGCATGAACATTTATTATACTGTATTTTTATATGAATCACATCTAATGTCACACAACTGATAGATTTCCAAGTCCTTGTTTAATGTTTGTGTTTAAAAAAAAAAACCTTAAAAGGGGGTAACTGTAACACAAAATGTTGACAACAGGAAACTGACAAAATAACATTTTAATTTTTTCCATCCTCTGAGAAAATCCAGTGTGGCTGACAGCTGCAGAAAACATTCGCATTATGAGGTTGTTATGACGATAACAATGAAAAATAACTCTTTTCAGGTGTGAATGAAGTTTCTTTCTTTCTTTTTATTAAACTGCTGACCTACAAAGACCAGAAAGAAAGCACAAACAAAGACACACAGAGGCGAGCACTGTTTTGGAAACTGTTTTGGAACGGTACGGGTATCTCAGGATTCCCAAGTCATCGTCCTTCATCTCTTTCGGCTTGTGGTGACACCGCCTCCTCGATGGCTCAGTGTTGCTATTTTAAGATCAAGTGTAAAAGGCCTTGGCAGCTGCAACTCACAAACATACAATACTCAGACACATCCCGATTTAAGCCAGAGTGACGTCAAGACACTACAGATCTTTATTTGTCTCACACGACAGAGTGTAAAGCGGTGATTTAAAAAGACATCACGTCACTGTTTCAGTATTAAAGACGGAGATATGTTACTATGTTACTATTGCTATGTGACTCCTGGGCTCTGAAGACATTTCTGCACTTATGCCATCTGTATTTTTAATATTTAAACTTTTTCC
The DNA here is from genome assembly GCF_900408965.1 of Simochromis diagramma. Classification (NCBI taxonomy): domain Eukaryota; kingdom Metazoa; phylum Chordata; class Actinopteri; order Cichliformes; family Cichlidae; genus Simochromis; species Simochromis diagramma. The sequence continues at coordinate 21,239,844 of NW_024387492.1, forward strand.
TTTAATCCAGAATCACAAAAGAATAGTAGTTATAATAAAGTTGATATGTAGATTGTTAGCCTTGAAAGCGTGTAGTCAGTTCACATACCCTAGGGATGTGAAATGGAGGCGGTTCTAAAAATAAACTCAAATAGGAATCCCCTCTCTTTTGTGTGACGCCGCTGTTCCATCGTTAAAGTAAAAGTTTAACTCCTACTGAAGTCAAACTGCTTCCTGATTCCTCTTTTACCAGATCCTTCCAACGCGCACACACACCAAACACAAACACACAGGAGCTGCAGTTGTTTCACTCCAATGATCATGACTCAGTGTGTTTGTTCTGTGGATTTTTTCCCTATCAGTCTTTTTTTTTTTAGTTTCCAGTTTCCTGCTTCTCTGTCAGGCTGCATGACACAGCAGATCTCAGCCTGCAGAGCAAGGTAGCATGTGACCTGGTTTACATCGTGTCTGACTCGGTTTCATCATATAATCGGCTCTCATGTAAGCGTGAGTCATTTCTTTGAATCCCAGCTCGTTTTTGAAAAGTCATGATGTTTCACCTGTATTTACTGTCTCGTTGTGAAACCTCATGTAAGATCACTTAGTCAGTGCAAGAATTATTACTTGAGGGTCCATTTTTTTAATAGTAGTTCAGTTTAGTTCAGGCTTTGATGCCAAGTGTATCATATGTGTGTTTTTATTAGGTTTTTTTTTCTGAAAGAACTAAATAAATCACACAATAAACCTCGAATGTGTTATAAGGTTCAATACTTGAAAAGTAAAAAAAAATTATGGCAATTATTTTATGACTCTGTCTTTAAAGGGTTAAAGACACAACCCATGGTGAGTATGTACACACATATTGTGTATGTAATACACATGTAATAATATGTCGTATATACAAATATTTATTCTTAGTTTTTTTTTTCAGAATCATAATTAATAAAAGCCTTGTGGGTTTGTGAAAGATGTATTTAGTAGCTACAGTAAATATGTTATGTAATGATAACAAAGAGCAGATTAAATGTACCTAAGTAAGTGAGCTATAGTATTTACTCATAGAGAGAAAAGTCAGTCCTTACAGAGATCATAACACAGAATATGATTTTAAATTGGGGTCACAGCACACATTTCTAGATGATATTCATTGTGTAATACTACTTTACACCTAAGAAGTGCCACAATAAGCATTGAAGTGAAACCAAAGCTCCTTTCGTTTCCACACAGCTGACCGACATGTATGTGAGCTTTCAGTGTCACATCTGAGACGTGGTGAAGAAAGTTTCTCATGCTCGTCAAACACCGGACAAGCTCTGTGGACACTTTTTACAGTGAATCCCTTTCATTAGTTTCGGTCCCGAAGCTTTACACAGGCACAGGCAGAAGCATCTCATTCAGTCAGGGGGTTAAAATCCAGAACCGAGTGGCTGTGAGCCTTCATATATAATCACATCTGGCTTGGCAAACTGAGCTGCTGCAGTGAGATATTAGTCATTCAGTTCAACTCAGTTGTATTTTCTTCACTATAGCACCACAGAGAAAAACCCAAAAATCAGAAGTGAGAAGAAGCTCTGGCAAGACCAGGCTCAGGGAGGAATTACAGTATACAAGGTGAAAATAAAGTCTGTCCAGTTCTAACCAGTTTCAAAGTAAATATTTGGTATGATCACCTTTATTCTTCAATATAACTCAAACTATCTGAAGCAGCTTATCTTGTAATTACTCCCCCAGTGGACTTCAGGAATAATCTTCAAGGCTTCTTGAAGATATTTAAAGCTCTTCTGCCTTTTTTCTGTCCATTGTGTTTTTCTTTCCAGGCATCCAGGTTTTTACAGCATCGTTAGTGTGTTTGGGATCATTGTCATACCGAAAATGAAGCGAATGCCAGTGTGATGTTTTCTAGATGTGCCAAAATCTTGCTGTGCTTTCCTGATTCATAATTCCACCAGTTCTGACAGGATCTCCAACACCATGACTGAAATGCAGCCCAAATCATGACAGAGCCTTCACTGAGTTTTAGAGATGGCTGACGCTCACTGTTGTACCTCTCTGCTGACCTCCTGTGTACATATTGACAATAATTTGAACCAAAAATGTAACATTTGGATTCATCACTCCCTATGACCCGTTGACACTTATTTTCAGTCTAGTTCTTGTCTAATTGGCATAGCTCAGCCTTTTTTCATGTTTCCCTTCCTTAAGGATGGCTTCTTAACGGCTATCCTTCCACTGAGACCTTTTCTCAGTTCTCAGTTTCTTTGGCAAACAGTCATTAGTATGACAGTCAGTGCATCAATGGTAACTAGCAAGGTTGAGGACAGTTTTAAGGAAGCCTAATGTTAATTGGACTATAGATGTCACGGTCCACAGTAGGCTTAGGGACCAGTTTCTTTTCTCTCTCAATGGTTTTTCAGCTTTATTTTCTGTGCAGGTAGAGTTGTTGGGAAATGTTCCTCTGGGTCCACCTTCTGTTCCCAGTCTCTTCATCAGTCTGAGTATTTAGTGATTCTGGTTTCCGACTAACGTGCATTTCCAAGGAGCTCTGCATTAATCCAGCCAGTCTCACTTCCCTCCCAACTCTCAGACAACAGTTTTAAATATTTCAAAGCCCCCATGTGTGCTGAGTGTGTCTGTTCAGTCCCACCCTTGTTCTGTTATGACACTAGAGTGATGTCATTCAGTTTTGAGGCATGATCTCACTCAAAAAATACAAAGAAATATAAATGTGTGGTGGAGACTGTATCCTAAGAGTAATCCTTTTTTTTTTTTTTCTCTGTGCTCTTTTGATCCATTCATGCATCCATACATACATACATCCAGTTTCTCAAAGATGGCCTTAGATGGGGGCAAAAGCCTCAGCTGGTTTTGATTATGCCTTGGGGAGGGCTCCAGTCTATCACAGACTATAAGGCATGAAATGACTAAAACAAGACACAAACTGATTATAAAGATAGATTAACAAAACAAAAAGAAACAAAGGGAGAAAAATGTCTAGAAGGACATGAAATGACCACAAATCCACTATCTATCTATCTATCTATCTATCTATCTGTCACTGTGGGCCTATCAGAGAGCTCAGGTGAGATGACATCACCCCTCCAATCAGTAGTGTGACTTCAGCTTAGATCATCATGAATTTCTAATGACTGGTCTTTCAGCATCCAATCAGCTGTAGTCTGGATTATCAGGTAATGAGGCATGACGGCACACAGCCAATCAGAGTTGAATACAGAGATTACTGCCCGGTACTCAGAGGGAATCAATAATGTAGACACACACTCACTCACACACAGTTGCCCTGCGCCTGCCTGTGTTATGGTAAATGACGATGCTGAGGGCAGATACTGTACTACAGAGAAAGGGAGGGACAGACTGACTTGCACAGGGGAGGAAAGACAGAAGTAAAGAGGAGAAAAGTGAGAGCAGAGCGAGAAATCAAAGACAACAAGATGATCTCAGTCTATTGCATATGATTCATTGGCAGTAGCTGAGTCACCCCTGCAGCAGCAATTTAAAACCATTGGGATTAAGTGAGATTAATACTCAGCTACTGTTCACCTGCCACTCATTGCTGATGCTCCAAAGAGGAAACTGATTCCTTCAGCGTCGTATTTTCCTTTTTTTCCCCCCTACTCGATTTTCTACATACTTCACCAATATGTCCTAACTTGGAGAACCATCAGACTAAACAGAACTTGATTTAGTTTTTGCAGAGAGAAATAGTTGCAGTAATACTGCAGTAATAATACAGCAATTATACAGCCAAAACTAGATGTAGCATATGGGCAAAAGATAAATTCAAGACAGTTTGTTTGTTTGTTTTGCCAATCGTGTTGAAGGACAGTAATTGCCATGAAATATTAAATGCAAAGATGGCCAAAACAAAGTTAAAAAAAGACAATCAGCAACTGAAAAGAAGGATATAGTGCTATACACTAGGTTTTAACACCTCTTCACACACTTATGGTAAGGAATGGAGGCTTATTCCCCACAGGAAGCCAAGAATATGCCGTCTGTCCAACAGACCATAGGGCAGGTTGGTTGTTTAATGATTCCAGTGTTGGTTGCTGATAGTAGGCATGCTGCCAGCAACACCATTTGAATTGTTTGACTGAACATTTTGGAAATAGGAGTTAATAATAATACTTAATACTTAATTAATAATACTGTGAAACTGTTGACTTTCCCACACAAACCCAACAAAAGTAGGGCCAAGCACAGGAAAAACAAATGTCTGAACAAGAGCATTTATAGCAGTGTAAAGCCTGAGCCTCTGGGCCACATTACAGACGTCAGTATTTCATCTGAGTTACAAAATAAGCAGTAGCAGTTTGATAAAAGCTGGTAATCTTTAGCAGAAACAGGAAGAGTAGCAGAAACTTTAATACTTCAGGAGGGAAGTATAACTTCTGAAAGTACCTTTAAACCTGGCTGGAGTGAAGCTGAATTCATTTGTGCATGAGTTCTGTATTACTTGTGCACGAGCTTCAAACTTCAAATGAACTGTAACGTGGACTTGAACAAACTTGAATTTAAACCCACGTAGTCCAAACATGATGGGAATTTTTTTCTGAACAACGCCCGCACTCATCTGATATGATCGGCAGTGAACCTGAACTCTCAAAAGGAAATGTTCCAGTGACTGTGGGATTTAAATTACTGACTTCTTCTGTAGGTGACACAACAGAAGAGATGATTAAATTAATTATTGTGTCACGGGACAAGTGTCATAAGGATTGATACTGGCAGTTTGTCATGAACGGTTATTTGACGTTCTGCTAAGGAAATAGTTTGATCTTGTACTTCCCAAATGCATGACTGACAATCTCCTTTTTTAGCCAAAGCTGCACTGGTAGGTGATTATTTGGCACTTGTAGTCAAAATAAGGGAGATGTCTCTACACGTGTTTGATATGATTTTCTTGGAAGAGATTGGAGTGTCGATTTGACCATGAAAAGTAATGTGATTCTAGGATGGATTTGAAGATAAAAGCTGGTACAAAGGTGTTGGTTTCTTGCTTCAGGTAACATTTTGCCACAAAAAGATTGTTAAAACAAGATAAGTTCTATCTCACAATGTCTTAAAGGCTTAAAGGCTTAATAGTGCTCAGTAATCCTGAAATCAGGTATGAAATCAAGTAATCATGATTTTAGTGTTCAAGGTAACCTAATAAAATAAATAACTAACAGAAATGCAAAGTAACGTCAACTTTAGTGCACATAACATTTTGCCTTTTTTTAATTCAATTAATTTCAATTCAATCCAATTTCACTTATATAGAGTAAAATCCCAGACAGTTGCCTCAGTGCACTTTATGTAGTAAGGTAAGTAAACCCTCCTGTGAGCAAGTGCTTTAGCAACAGCATGAAGGAAAAACTCCCTTTTAGCAGGAAGAAAGCTCTGGCAGAACCAGGCTGCCGTGACCAGTTGGGAGTGAAATAAATACTCTATGTGCATCTTCATTACCAAATGAAGATGTTCATTTAGGAATATGAAGTGTCTTGTTGTGGTTTGGAATAGAAAATAGAAAAACTTCTGGATAGATGCTCTGTCCATTCAAGGCAAAATGATCAAGCCAATGACTCTGGGTAGTTATTTCTAAAAGCAATAGGAAAGAATAATAAATTCAGTGGTCACTATGTCATAAAAGCTACACTTATCACTAAATCTAAATATTTCCCCTAAAAAAGGCTTTAAAGAGCTTGTCCTCCACATGATATATTTCTACCACAAACACAGTTTCACAACATCAAGACTCATTGAGGATACAGTGATCCAGATCTCCAGTTGGATTCCAGTGGGTGTAGTTATTTTCCATTTTCTTGTCGCTACCAATGAGAGAGCAACTAATCCCTTAACTTAATGCTGTTCACATACTGCAAAGCATGAATGATGTGGATGTACGTGAAGTGATATCAACAACACAAATACATAATGCGTACTTGTACATATTGCTATGAACAACTAGACAGTAACACACTATCAGTGCAACACACCACACTAAGTTCATTTTGTTTCAGCTTTGATGTTGTAATCACACGTAGCACTACAGCTGGTCTGAACGACCTCTTTGTAAAGTGTGAACATTTTGTTCTTTGCTTGTTGCTCTGCTCATTTCAGGGACACACCTGCGTAATGATGTTTTTTACTGCTATCAGGTGTGATGTAAGTCTGTAACTTACAGCTTTACGCCAACATTTGATGTGCTCATATTTTGGGTCATGATACATTATCAATATACAGCACTTAGACAGCCATTGTTTCAGAATGAACACTGATAATTAAGTGATTTAGTTCAATCTAATGAGGTTGTATTTAAACAGCCTCAAATCACCTCCAGTTGTTTTTATACTAAAAGATAACAACACTAATGGGGAGGAAAAACCCAATAATCAGATGACAACCTATGAGCAAGTACTTGCAGTGGGAAGAAAAAAAATCCCTTTTAATAGGAAGAAACTTCCAGCAGAATGAGGCTCAGGGAGGGGCGGCCATCTCCCACGACCAGCTGGAGGTGAGGGGAGGCAGACGGGACAAAGGATATGCTCTGGAAGAGAGCCAAAGATGAATAATAACCAGTGTTGGTTAAGTTAGTTAAAAAAAAAAAAGGAATTAGTTACTAATTACTGATGACTTCTCCAAGAAAGCAATCCCATTACTTTACTGATTACTTATTTTAAAAAGTAATTAGTTAGTTTATTACTTAGCTACTTTTCAAAAACATGATACACAACATGAATATGTAATAAAACAATACTTTTCAATTCTATTTTTTCTGCATAATCCATCATGTTAAATTGAATCAAATTAAAATTTCTCTTTTTAAAACTTGTTTAATGAGTTTTATTCTTTTAATTGTATGCACATTGCATCAAGCAAAAATTAAATTATATGCAACATTTTTTGACTTGAAGAAATTTGTTTAACATTTAAACCTGTTTTCTCCATATATTCCAGCATATAATAATAAAATCTTGGTTCACTTGGTTCGCCATCTTGGTTCATCAGACCAAGATGGCGCCGCGTATGGATGCCCTGGTGCTTCAGTGCGTCACTTTTGTTTTATTTTTGTGCATTCCTTCTGTGTCTGGGCACTCCTCTGGATACTCTTACACCAGAGAAGAGCTCCTTAACTGCAGGACTACAACGCCTGTGGATTTATTTCCAATATTTGTCGCATCTGCGGCAGATTTACTGCAGACTCGGATCAGGAAAGTGAGACGTCGAAAGAGAGGTAAGCGAGCCGGCGTACTCGTGCGTTTGAGGAGACGCGGACTGAGAACGGCTCTTCCTGGGATCTTCCTTTCCAATGTACGCTCACTCGGGAATAAGATAGACGAACTGGCCCTGATGAGAAGCATGAACAGAGACTTTGCCTCCTCCTGTGTCTTATGTTTTACGGAGTCGTGGCTCAGTGAGGACATCCCGGACTGCGCGCTCAAGCTGGAGGGCTTTCATCTGCTGCGCGCGGACCGGCAGGCCGCTCTCTCCGGTAAAACCAAAGGTGGAGGTGTCTGCTTCTACATCAATAGTGGCTGGTGCACAGATGTAACAGTGATTGCTCAGCACTGCTCTCCCTCTCTGGAATATCTTTTTATTCACTGCAAACCGTTTTATTCTCCGCGGGAGTTTGCTTCATTCATCCTGGCCGCTGTTTACATCCCGCCAGACGCGGATGCGCAGGCAGCTCAGTGCGCACTCGCAGAGCAGATTCTCCACATGGAGCGGACATACCCGGACTCTCTCATCATTGCTCTTGGGGACTTTAACAAAGCCAATCTGAGCCATGAGCTTCCGAATACAAGCAGTATATTAAATGCCCGACCAGAGAGGAGAGGACATTGGACCACTGCTACAGCACGATCAGCGGGGCCTATCGTGCGGTGCCCCGCGCTTCACTTGGACTTTCTGATCACGTCATGATCCACCTGATCCCCGCGTACAGACAGAGGCTGAAGCTCTCCAAACCTGTCGTGAGGACTAAAAAACTGTGGAGCAACGAGGCTGTGGAGGAGCTTCGCACGTGTTTGGAGTACCACAGACTGGGACACAATGAAGGCTGCTTCTAACAGCTTGGACGAGTTTACGGACACTGTCACCTCCTATATCCACTTCTGTGAGGACAGCATTGTGCCATCACGCACCAGGGTGAGTTATAACAATGACAAACCCTGGTTTACTCCTAAACTCAAAAAGCTGTGGCTGGAAAAGAGAAAGGCGTTCAGAAGCGGAGACAGGGACTGCTACAGAGAGGCCAAGTACAGGTTCACTAAAGAAGTGGACATTGCTAAACACCAGCACTCTGAGAAGATGCAGCAGCAGATCTCAGAGAATGACTCGGCCTCTGTGTGGAAAGGTTTTAGGAATATCACCAACTACAAACCTAAAACCCCCCACTCCACTGACGACTTGCTCTTAGCCAACACCCTTAACGACTTCTACTGTCGTTTTGACGAGCCATCAGGCAGCCTTCACACCTCCAACGACCCCAACAATAGAGGCACTTTGGACACTCATTCCCCCACCTCTCCCCCCTCCATAGAACCATCACCACCTTCAAACTGTTCACCTGCAACACCCGCCTCCTCACCCCACACAAAAGAGGATCTCACACCACCTCCTCCGACCACAACTCTTCATATTCATGAAGCAGATGTGAGGAAGCAGTTTAGGAGTCTGAATGCTCGGAAAGCTCCCGGCCCAGACGGTGTGTCTCCTGCCACCCTCAGACATTGTGCAAACGAGCTGGCCCCGGTGCTTTCTGGCATTTTCAACTCCTCACTGCAGGCATGTCATGTGCCTGCCTGCTTCAAGTCCTCTACCATAATCCCTATCCCCAAGAAACCTAGGATCACTGGACTAAATGACTACAGACCCGTGGCTCTGACATCTGTGGTCATGAAGTCATTTGAGCGCCTAGTTCTCTCCCATCTCAAGACCCTCACGGCCCCCCTCCTGGACCCCCTGCAGTTTGCATATAGAGCCAACAGGTCTGTAGATGACGCCATCAACATGGCCCTACACTTCATCCTGCAGCATCTGGACTCCCCAGGAACCTACGCCAGGATCCTGTTTGTGGACTTCAGCTCTGCCTTCAACACCATCCTTCCAGACCATCTCCGAGACAAGCTTTCCCAGATGAATGTGCCTGATCCCATCTGCCGGTGGATCACTGACTTCCTGTCGGACAGGAAGCAGCATGTGAGGCTGGGAAAGAATGTCTCGGACTCCCGGACCATCAGCACCGGCTCCCCTCAGGGCTGTGTTCTTTCTCCTCTGCTCTTCTCCCTGTACACCAACTGCTGCACCTCCACCCACCAGTCTGTCAAGCTAATCAAGTTTGCAGATGACACCACCGTTATTGGACTCATCTCGGACGGGGATGAGTCTGCCTACAGGAGGGAGGTTGAACGTCTGGTGTCCTGGTGCAGCCACAACAACCTGGTGCTGAATGCCCAGAAGACAGTGGAGATTATTGTGGACTTCAGGAAGCACACAGCCCCACTCCCCCCCATCATCCTGACTGACACCCCCATCACCTCTGTGGACTCATTCCGCTTCCTGGGTACCACCATCACCCAGGACCTGAAGTGGGAGCCCACCATCACCTCCGTCATCAAGAAAGCCCAGCAGAGGATGTACTTCCTGAGGCAGCTGAAGAAATTCAACCTGCCAACACGGACGATGATGCAATTCTACACTGCAATCATCGAGTCCATCCTCACCTCCTCCATCACTGTGTGGTACGCTGGAGCCACTATCAGGGACAAACAGAGACTGCAGCGTGTTGTGCGCTCTGCTGAGAAGGTGATTGGCTGCAGACTCCCATCTCTGCAGGACCTGTACACCTCCAGGACACTGCGGCGTGCAGCTCGGATCTCAGCTGACCCTTCTCACCCTGGACACAGTCTGTTTGACCTGCTCCCCTCAGGCAGGAGGCTCCGGTCCATTCGCACCAGAACCTCTCGCCATAAGAACAGTTTCTTCCCTTCTGCTGTTGGACACATGAACAATAACCACATGACTGTCCCCGCCACTAACACATGACCCTACGCTATGTCACTGCATCATTTCATGTTTGGCACCGATCACCACCTGCACTCATGTATATATCCTTCTACGTAGCACTCATAAGTCTTATTCTCATGTATATATCTCATGTATATCTCATGCACATATCTTTCTTTCTACATAGCACTTTAATTCTTATTGTTTGCACTGAAGCACCGCAGCAATTTCCTAATGTTGTAAACCTCAACATCTGGCAATAAACCCCATTCTGATTCTGATTCTGATTCTGACTCTGAAAACAATTCTTTGTGTTTACACTCACTCTTTCAAAAAGATGCAAGTAAACCACTCAAACTGGGTCTTGGCTTCGGCTTAAAAGCTGAAGCCAAATCTTTAGTTGATTTAAGACCATGGGAATGCCCCTCTCGCCTGCCCATGTGACTTGTAAAGCCACCACTCCTTGTGCAAAGCCAAATCTTTCCAAACTCTTTGTTTGCCATCTTGTTCTCAGAATGTCTGGCTTGTTGCATTTTAACGCCCACTTGAAGCACAGTTTCCCATCACTGAGTTGCTGAATATGTGAGAAGGTAGAGATAAAAAAAAAAAAAGGTTTGTTGTCAGAAAGAGTCAAACAGAAACTGTAGATACTTTTGCTATTGTGCTCCATATAAAGGCCCAGTTTCAGTGACGCTGAGCTCTGAAAGACTCACAGTTGAGTAAAATAGTGGTGATTTCAGATTGTAAAGCCAGTCATGTTTTTTTTTTTTTTTTTTACTTATTATTACCTTTTATGCATTTTGAAAGCAAAACAAGGAATTCATTTATTACTGTGTGAATAATCACTACACATTTATTGAGCACGTTTAATGTAACAATGTATACTTTATTAATCCCATGCAGGGAAATTACTCTCTGCATTTAACCCATTCACTCAGTGAAGCAGTAGGCAGCCAATCCAGCGCCCGGGGAGCAGTGGTGTAGGTAGTAGTCATTCAGGTGATTCGAAACCCCGACCTTCCGATTATGGGGCGACCACTTTACCTACTGAGCTATCCCTGTCCATCTCGTTTTTCCAAAGTTTATTCTATTGTCCCTAGGTTATGTTTAGTTTTGGTTTATTGGATTTCCCCTCATGTCTTTGCCCTCTATGTCTCCCTCGGTGTGTCTGTTTTGTACTTAGGTGTGTTCTTGTGCCTCGTTTCCCCTCCTTGTGTTTCACTCCGTCATGTTTATCTATGTTTCCCCAGTCCGTCACGTATGCACTCTCTCTCCCTCTAGTCTGCCACTCCTACATTCCCATTTCCTGTTTTATTGTGAAGGTCGTGCTTCCATGTTGTGCTTCCCCTGTGGCGTCTAGGTAATTTGTGTCAGCTGTGTTCCACGTGTGTCCTCATTTCCCTTGTTATCCCTCGTGTGTTTAGTGTCCGTGTCTTCCTGTGCTCATTGTCGTGATCTCCCTCATTCTTTTTTCTTCTTATTCGTCTTATTTTAGCTTTGTAACATTTCCCTTGTGGCAGCAATAAAGCTGCTTTTCAAATTCATTTTTTCACCTCCGTGAAGTCTGCATTTTGGGTCCTTTTCCTGGCTGCACACAACAGCTATCATGACAGTGTTTTTTTGTTTATGTGTAAAAAATAGAACACTATACAGAAAAATAATCATTGTCTAAGTATCTATGAATGTTATGTAACTCACAATTATAGAGAACTGCACTCTGGCTAAACATTAATTGGACACAACGAAGAGTCATAACAAGTGGAGAATGTCCAATCCTGAAAAAAGTGAAGAAAAGTAGCAGGCTAATGCTAAGCTAACGAAAACCGTAGGGGTGCAACGATACACAAAATTCACGGTTCGGTTCGGTTCGATACTTTGGTGTCACGGTTCGATATTTTTTCGATACAAAAAAAATGTTCATGCCTTTTTAATTTGTCATTTATTAAAATTATAAATATATATTTTAACTCAAAAGTATAGTTTTTAAATTTAACCCTAACCCTTGTGCGTGTTTTTTTATTTTGACAGCGAATGCGTACCTGCGGACCACTTATATGCAGCCCTGGTTATTTAGCTCGTCATATTGCAGCCACAGAAATTCTTTTGTCCATGAAACCATAAAGCTGCACTTTCTTTTTGCCTTATAGTCTGATTTGTCATAACTTCTCCGTTTTGTGGTAAGCTTTTCTTTGGCTGTCACTTCTTCACCCTGACCTGTCTTATTTGGCTCAGCAGAACTAAAATATATATCTGTCTGTGAAGGTTCTCAGTCATCCAGGTCATCGTAGTCAAATATATATCCTGCAGATTCCTGCTGCTTTTACACACGCACTCACATAAGCTCAGCGATTCTCTGCGCGATCAACCTCTCATATGTTTAAGCTTGCTGCGGGAGATTTCACTTGTCATGTTTGCATAGTAAGCTAACAATTAATAAGACGATGTCAGAGGAATTGGTGCACAAATTATCATCACTCACAGATCAGTGCTGTCGCTCTCTATAAACAGTTCGCACGATTGCAAAGTGAAGGCAAAAACCAAGTGCAAATTCAAACGCGATTTCAATATGTCACATATTGACAGTGGCTCACCGATGCCAATGACATAATTACCCAGCTACATTTCTGAAAGAATGCAAAAGCATTGACATATATTCTTCCTTCCTACAATAGCCCGACGGGCAGGGAAGAGATAGATTTTGGTAGCCCGACTGAAAAAAATCGCTAGCCCCAGGACGTCAGGCTAACGATATTGCAAGCCCTGTATCTGATTGAGGAATCACTCATCTTTGGAAAAGAGAGTTTATTACAGAGAAATGTCTCTTTCCAAAATAAAAGCTATACTATCCGCTTCTTCTGGGCTATATTCTCAGCAGCATAAGGAGAATCATGTGCTAACAGCTGTCTAAATGACTCGGCTAAAGTTAGTAGCATGCTTGTTGTTTTTGTCTTTGCACTAGGATGATGTCGGCGTAAATGTGCAGTCATATTCGTTGTGTTCCCACTAGTGCTTTCAGGTTAATCTCGTTGAAATGACCTTAACGCCACAACACGGCAAATCTCCGTTAACGAGCTACCGCCGATCGCCCTGTGCATGGGGCTAGACGGCCAACACGTTAACGAGCTAACTGCGCTAACACACTAGTTCCCACCCATGTAATTGAGCATTGCATGGCACATCCAATATACTGTTTTACTTTAGTCCATGACTCGCTTACCTTCAGGGTCATACGTCACATGAAAACCAAAATAATTCCAAACGCCAGATCTGAATGAGGGTGGGGGAGGTGCCCTGCGCTCTTCCTTCTGTCTATGCTGTCTGTGTTGAGCGCTCAGTGGATCTGCGCTCGACAGTGCAGCCTAGGCGGAGTAGTCGAACGCAGATTCACTGAGCGCTCCACACAGACAGCATCGTCAGAAGGAAAGTTGATAAAATAAATTACAAATGTTGTATTGTTCGATACATATGTGTACCGAACCGAAAGCACTGTATCGAACGGTTCAATATCGATACGAATGTCGTTGCATCCCTAGAAAACCGTTTGGTATGGGGAATGGTTTAGGTTCCCGCTCATTGTTGCACAAATCTCAAAAGTAACTACAAGAAATGTTTCGAGCACGTTGTTACTACTACCCTCTACCAGTTTTGCAATGTAAGAGTTCATGTACCTTTTTCTGAGTATGCATTGTGCATTCATTAACATAGGAAAAACTGGGGAAGTATAAGAACTATTATTCACACTGGGTTTGTCTGTATTTGCAACTTTGCATGACTTTGCATGTTTGTCCTTTGGATAATTCTTGTATCTATGATGAAGACTTTTAAGCCTCTGCGAGTTCTTGGTTAAGAGCTCGCAGACCATCCATCAGGATTTTATATATAGAATGATGCCACTTGGCACATCGCTAAACACCATGTTTAGCAGACTCCAAATGGTGCTCAACACTTGCTAAAACAAATCCTGCAGTGAAGCATGGTAGTGGTACTATAATGCTATAGTGTTGCCCATACGCAGGAAAGATAGAAAGACTCATCAGTGAAGGGAAAATGCAAAGGTCCTCAGAGAAAACCTGTTACAGAGTAAGAGGTGTGATTTACAGCGACAGAGAACCAAATTATATATCCAAAACAATGCTGGACAAGTTTCTGACCAGCCAATGCCTGGTCCACTGAACATCTGTGCACACTTCCCATCCAGTTTGAAGGTTTTTATACAGATAAACCTGCAATGACATTCAAAGGAACTTCTGCAAAGTCCTAAATTTAGTGGCTGAACAAGAGATATTACTCTATCTTTAACACATTTGGGAAAAAAAAACTGTTTTCCTCACCTTCACCAGTTATTGAGGAGGGAAAATAGCATTTTAACTTTGAGTTAATATTAGTTGCCCAACAATGTGTAACAATCATAGCAAAATGCTGTTTTTCTCTCTGCACACACACTTATACGTGTACAGTTTGTGGGGCTGATGGTGAAGAAACAGCCACATGAGAAGAAATGCCATGTGCTTTGACACACTGTGACTATAAGGGATGAGTTTGACCCCCAGTGGTTTTCAGACTTTCAACACAGTGTCATGTCTTGTGATCTACTCTGGACAACAGATACAAAACTGGCAACACTCCTCTGACGAATGGACATGTTAATTGTGCCAGTCGGCCAGTTGCGCTGACGTAATTTGCTGCGTGCTGAAATAATGACCGAGCTCAACATAAACAAGCAGAATCATGCAGCGCAAGAGAATGAAGGCTTTGTTTTATGAAAAAAGGCCTTTATATGCTGAGTAACTGTGTGTGGTGAGGCACTTTTCCATGAAAGCACTGCTGGGCAGAGGCACGTTCAACACAGCAAAACAGGTTCAGCTCAATATGGCCGCTCACCACATGACTGTTTGTAACAGTTTGAACTCTTGCAGCGGCGCTGTTTGTTCCTGCTCCACACTGTGACTGTCTTTGTCCTGTTTGTGGTACAGAAATGGAAATCCCCTTGTTGTTGAGTTAAAGTCTGACCCGGTTCATGTTTCTGCATGACGATAGTCACGCCTGAACTCTCAACCCTCATTGCAACAGAGGAACAGGTAGTTCCTCTGAAAATACATGCTGCAAGGTTATGTGGAAATTCTGCCACACTTAAATCGAGGAACAGAGAAAATTGCTTCAGTCTGTGCAGTTGTCTGACTTCAAATGCTAGATAAAATTATCTCTAAAAGTCTTTATCTCTACCTTACAAAAAAAACTCTTCCGACATTTTTTTTTATCCTAATTTGATATTTCAAAGTACATCTTTTGAAAATTGGGGTGCCCATTCATTTATTTATATTTTGGTTTTTGAATGTGGCCTCCAAAGTGTGAGCAGTTACCCCAATGTGTAAAACCCCCAAACAAAAACACTGTTCCCTCACCTCCCTCTCTGGGGGAACAGTACTAACCTATGTTCTGAATAATTTAACTTAAACAATCAGTGAAACAGTAAAAGTTCTTTCATATTTAGATTAATTCAATCTAATTTTATGCATTTATTCATACATTAGATCCCTAAAAGAGTACACAGTTACGAGGTCCAGTGGTTACTCCTACTTAGCCTAATTCCTTTGTTTCCATTTACTGTAAATTAACTGAGTTGCTCGGTTTGTTGTAATGTATCATTTTAACCATTTAATCCACCCACACCCAAAGGAGAAAAAGGGCTCATATTCTCTCCTCCATATAAGGGAAATGTTCAGGTCAGAGAAGATGAAGTCATGTTGACTCACACTCCACCAGGAAGAAAATGAATGTCATTATGTGTGTCAGTCACACACACACACACACACACACACACACACACACACACACACACACACACACGACTTTAAACAGATTTTCGATTAAAATCCCAAAAGGACACCACGGCACTGGAATATTAAAAATCAATCTGAGTGAGGTTGATGATTGATTGGTGTTTTGATTGTTCCTGCTTCCTCACAGCTGACCCTTGTACTTGTGTGCAGCCGTGCCTCTTTTGTCTTCCCTGCTGCTGATGTTTAGTCTGTTTTTTTTTCCACTGTTTGCACTTCTTGCACTTTTATTTAGATAAGAAGAGTGCTCACAACAGTATTCAAATCTTCTACCAGCTTCTGCTCAACACTTGTGCAACAGCTGATTCATCGATTATTTTGATAGACGGTATACAAAAATAACCCCCCACCTGGACCTTGGGTTATCTGGAACTGTGGTGACACAGAGGCAGGTAAACATTTACGAATGAATTTAGCTGACTCCGGAGCTTTTCTCTCCAGTTGTCTGTCAAGTCTGGAACAGAGACTGAGGTTAGATATGTGAAACTTTAATTTAAAAGCTCAAACTTGGGAAACATGTCAATCAGTTAAGATCTGTCCCTCGGTTGACCTACAGAAACACTTCCTCCACCCAGAAAGCAGACAGCCTAGAGGTTACTGAGTTTCTTAGCAGGAAGTTTTCTGTTAGTGTCTGGCTTAGTTTTAGAGTAATCTTTTCTGTCTGTAGTTTGACATTTAAATTCAAAACATGATGCATAAGCGGAAATGAGTATCGGGGAAATATGTCTACATAATGTTTGTACTGTAATTACATTAACTTGCCTCACAACCTTTAGTATACGCTTCTAAGTGAATCCAAATTTTGAGAGCTAACCTTTCACTTTCTTTAAATGAATCTCTTTAAACAAGCATCATCGTCATTGTGCTATGACTGGTGTCATTGCAAATACTATGGCGTTTTCAATGAGACAGTCCAACAACAGCATTCTGACTAAATAGACTGGCTATGAAGTTTTCTGAAAAAGCTGAAAATGGCACTAAAATGGGACATTTTCTGTATTTTCTGCCATACTGTTAAAAAGATGGATGCTCTTTCTGATCATGGAAAAGTTTCAAATAATGAGGTGAACAAGTAATCGCTGTGAGCAAAATGCACGGGCTTCAGACTGCTGTAAATGCCCAGTTTCAGCCATTTTTTTCTACTCTTTGTGCTCTGTCATGTCAGAGTTAGAGGATATATCCCTAATAAGGTCAGCTCTGGCTGTGAATGTGGAAGCCCCACCCACAAGCTGTTTGAATTTTCTTTGTAAAGTGGAGCCAGCCAGAACAAAAAGCTTAAAGGTTTGTTGCCTTTTGAGATGCAAGCCCAGCATTTTCCTTTGGCACTAATGATTCACAGACAAAGACAGATCCTTAATAATAACAAAAGTAAAAGTACTTATTCTCTAGCAAAATGTTCCCATCAGTGTTATTATTACTGCTGAAGATTATTCACATGTTTAAGGTTGAATTTCCTGTAAATAAGCTACACAGCAATCCATCATATTCTAAAAATCTGCTCAGAAACAGGCATGCCACTTGATTATAATAAGAATATAATAAGTATATTTATTTCAAACAAACAGCTTGAAAAGCCTGAGTAGAGTGTGACGTGGGTATTTATCAATATCTACAGGCGAATCAAATATTAATGAAAAATAAAGGTGGGACATTAGCAAGACAGATGGTTAAACTTTGTAGATTTAATCAATCAAGTGATTTCTCAGAGATACTAATCTGGTGCTGATGGAACATGCATCTATTCAGCATTACAGTTTTATTAAACTGGACGTGGCAGGAGGTCCGCTCTCAATCATCAACGCTTTCATTAGTGATGAATTATTAAAATGAGTTATTGAAACTTTCATGTCTTACATGTTGGCCGACGTGATTAGCTAGACAAAGGTATCGGTTATAACTGAATGCGAGTGCTGATCTACTTGGTAATGCTAGTTGTTTCCACACAAAGTCTACATAGTAACTGATCTCAGAACTGTGAAAGCAGAGCCAGCAGCAGCTTGCCTAGCACGATAGTCTCCTATCAGTTTCCTGTCAAACACCAGAGGCTTATCCACACATGCACATGGACAAACAACCAGAAAAAGAAGACTGCCTCTCAACTTCAGAAGCTTCATTTATTTTTAAATGGGATAGAGACATGCCCATGGGAACGCCCACCTCAGTCAGATTTCAGAAGCTCTGTAATCAAGCGGAAATAATTTTGCTTGCAGAGACAATGGCCGACTGTGGCCACAAGATGGCAGTAATGGAAAAAGGTGGTAAATATGCAATAGCAAAGCTTTGCGATGATGCTTGAGATGAAACGAGAGAGATCGTTTTATTTTAATTGATGTTGATTTTTACTTCTCACTAGATAAGCACTGCTTGCTTTGATGGAAAGTCTCTTGTACCCTTGTCTAAATATTGTTGGCTTCCACCCAAAACAAAAGACTTGGCAGTGTGCTGGAGCATAGCGCTGGCTGTGTCAATCTTTTATGCTGTCTGTGCAAAACTCCAATATGGGAACAAAAAAGTGGTCAGCTAGAGGAACGGCAAAAATCACTGGGTGATCAAGGTGGCAACACTTCTTATTAGACACTAGTTAGTGATGTTCCTTTCTGCTTTCTATGTGGAGTTTGCATGTTGCCCTTGCACCCGTTTTGGTTGGAATAGTTTCACATTATAACCACACTCTGATTTTCCAAAACTCTAACGCTTAACTGGAGCGTTTATGATGGGTTTGATATGTTCGAGGGCATGTGAGCTGTAATCTCTTAAACTTTCTCTGATCAGATTTAACCTTCAGGTCATAAACTGCATCAGATCTGCGAGTAAACTTACACTTCTATCGAACTAAATACAGACAACATTACATCAAGTTGGCAAATAGAAAAATTTAAACTCTGATGAAAAAGTTAATCCACAAACTACATCTGAATAATAATAATGACAATATTTAATCTGCTTTCTCCTTTTGTCTTAATTTTCAGTGTGACCAACTTTTTTCACATCATAATGCAAGTTCAGCCAGCCTTATCGTGGTTTACAATGCAAGAAAGCAATGAGCTGGGCGTTTAATAGCACACACGAAGAGGCTGTCTCAATCTATCCATAAGACTACAGTGGAAACAAAATAATGTGACTGTGATTACAAAATGTTTTATTTCTATTTTAGGAAAATCTTTCCACTAAAGTAAGTAATTAAAAGATTATTTCATCCTTTCATACGTCACAAGAGTCACACAATTTTTAACAGCCACAATGATCATTTTCCAATACCAGCATTTTCCAACATGTGGGATCTTATCTGAGAATGATAAGAGCCCACAGTAGAGTGCCCCCTAGTGGCACAAAAACGCCATGACAATTTCCAGTTTGAACCTTTAAAAATACACAAAAGAAAGACAGTATATGAAATCACGTGTCATATGTATTATCTCTTTAATAAATTGATACAAACATACATTTCAGCTGTCATTCAGGACATTATGCTTCAAAAAGGCATAACATCTGTGATTAAATACAGAGTTTTACATTCTCACCCTGCTGCGTTTATTATGCAACTCGGGAACCAGGAACTAAGTTAGTCGGACTGTCACCTGATGTTTCCTCATCTTCTGAGAAGGAAACTAAGTGAAAAATCTGCCTTGACAAACAATTAGTGGAAAGTCAGACTCGACTATAAGGGATGACTTAGAAAACTTAGTCTGACTCGACTAAGTTTTTCTCCATTACAGCTGCAGGAGCATTTCAGGTCATCAAAAGTGATCCCCAACTTTGCTTAAATTAAGACTTTTAGGAGGAGAGATTTTTATGCAGCAGATATGAGAGTGAATACACCTGGCTGGATGTTGTAAATTCTTGCAATCAAAGCCAGATGAGACATAACATATCACACATCATATGAAAACTGTGATGGAGACAGAATTCAAAACTGAAATCTGGCACTGACTTCTCTGCGATCTCATTCCTCTCAGTGAAATAGTGACTCATAGGGGCTCAAAGTGCAGTATTTATCACTGTTCTACCTACACGATCAGCTGATCAGGTGTGACTATTTCTTTTAAACTCTCTTTTGCACATGCACTTCTTCCTCCCCACAACCCGATGGCATCTCAGTGTCAGCTTCACATCTAAAAGCAAACAGTGGCTGCTCCTTTGTAAAACTGCAATCATACCAGCTCCTAACTAGTATTCATTTTAACAAGACTGCATACACGCTGCCATACTAACGGAAAGGCATATACAAGTGTGCATCCTTGTGAGTTGCTTGTGAGTTAGACTTCATAAAACAATTCATCTCACAAACTCAGTTTCTGATTTACAGGATGAATTTTTACTGTTTCAAAAATACAAAAGACATTTCTTTCTCAGAGGACAGCCCAGGGGTAGGTACACCATCCAACATTCAAAGGTGGGGTTACACTTTTCTAGAAACAATGCAAACAACACACAAAGAGTGTAAAGGTTTGTCTGCCCTTGTTGCAAATGCACACACTGCTGCTCTTTCCATCACCGTGAGAGGTATGCACAAATAAAGCAGTGATATGTGCCCATGTCTCAGAAAAGGGCCTGATGTAGCATGTGTAGGCAGAGAGTGAAAATATGTAGCACAGCAGGACGACAGGAGAAAGATTGGGCTTTGAATAACAGTCCTGTTGTGTCTATACAGATGAGTCTAAAGCCAAGTGGTCAAATACATATGAGCATAAGAAATATGGGAAAGATTAGAAAGATTTTGCACCAAAAATAACATTAACTTGAAATTAATGAGAAAAATATCTGTGCCATTTAAATAAAATGATGCTGCATTTTCACAAAGACCAGAATATTATACCAATAACTTCAAAACAGGGGAAGCAACTTCATGTGAAGCTAAAGGTTGGAAATAAGCATATAAACAGTTGAAGAAGTGTGACACCTTCTGGACAACAAAGGAACTGCAGAAGTTAGAGTTAAAAGAGCCTCCAAAACAGATCAGTAGCATGAAAACAGATTAAAATTCAAGGAAGTCTTCATGTAATTTATAGCTCCATATAAAATTTAAAAAAAAAAAAAACCAACCAGTTAACTACACTGGGTGTTTCCAGGATGAAAGACAACGCCATTGGCATGTCTCAGCTATGCACACTGTCTCTTTCCGTAGCTATATACACTGGATTACAGCATTGGTGACATACGACTGTCACTCCCAGCCTGTCATGCTTCACACATATCCCGTTGTGGAGCGCCCCATTTCAACCCAAACCACCACGTCTTTTCCTAAGACCAGCCGAATGAATTTTAGTGCCCAAACTCAACCAGTAAATGAGAGTGAAAACATGTGAAAAAGGTCCAAAGGTGACACAAACCACTGTCCACTGACTGATCAACCTGTGACCAGAGACCTTACGCCATCAGCACCCATCAAACCTCCCAATGTTTGTAGAGCTCTAAAAATGGGTCATTTACTCTCATTCCATCACCATGTGACACCCCCAGAATGAAAACAAACATACAGATTTAACTATCCATGACATTTTCATTAGCTTCTTCATCCAAGTTTAAGTTGAAATATTCTGAAAACACCATCTGCTTCAGCACCCCCACAATAAAAATACTGCTTAATAACAATAACAGAAATGTGTCCACACCTGACCTATCTTACAAACAGGCCACTACAGAAGTTTGAACAGGAAAAGAGAAACACACTGTAAACTCTTCTGATCTTCAAACACACAGCTGAGGTGCAGAGCAAACAAAAGCCACCTTACTGGGTTAAATGGGACTCCAGTTCCCAAGCAGCAATGGTCCTAAAGTTGACTGCAGGCTCTGCTCTGACTAAAGACTCAGTGGAGGTCTCATCTTCCTCCTCCCGTTTGGTAATTCATCACGGCGCTGAGCTTGAACACCCCTGCTGTCCTGCCGTGGCCACAAATCACGGAGTGAGAAGTTTGCGAGATGCTGAGGAGGAAAAGTGTCTCAGGAGGAGCTGACAATCCAGGACTTTAATAATCTCCACTCTTCTTCCTCTCGAATCCTCCCTCTCCTTCTTATCTCGTCCAATCCAGTCGATTACTTCTGCAGCTCCTGCGGCGTGCTGAAGGTCTCGTAGACATTGGCTGCAAACTCCTTCACCTGGTCGTTCATCAGCAGCTCCTGCAGAGATCGCACAGATTTAAACATGTTTGATTAACATACAACCAAGTTTGTAAGAAAATAAAAGTGAAAATAAACAAATCTCTCAGTTAAACAATGCGATATGTTGTCTTTGTACAATTTTTTATTAAGTAAAGGATATAAATGATTTGGTTTTATTTACATGTTACACAAATCCTAAATTTTTTGGAAATAAAAAAAAATTAATATATACTCAGACAATCCTCTTAAATAATTTAAATTAAAATAAAGGTTTGATAAAGAGCCCAAACGTGCAGATGAATAAGAATAAAATAATCTAAGAGTGTTTGAAACACATTAAAGAAAGTGAAACGGATCATGCAAGATTAAAGATTTCATAACCAATCTGACAGTGATTCTCTAGAACTCATTAACATGTGTATTCTGAAATGAGAGCTGCACCTGTCAGCAGATTGGAACATGTTTGAACATTACGCTCCCATCAGTAAAGAAAATCAAAAAGCAAACTGTGTGGACAATGACCGATTGACAGATAACTAACAGCCACAGCAGCTGCCTGTTCCAACTGTTTCACCCTGAATCTGGCTGTTTGCCATACTGCACATCACTCTGATACAGTTCACTCCACCATCTGGTGTTCGATGTTACCTGAACAAAGTGACTGGGGGTCTCACTGCAGATGGTGTTGATCTGACCGTTGATGATGGGGATGATCTTTGCCAGCGGCAGACTGACTGCAGACAGACTGAACACACAAACACAGAAAAAGACAGCAAAGTTTAGGTAATGCCCACTTCATGCTAATGTTTGCTGGGAAATAACAAGGACAAAAAAGCCCCATCCACCTCATAACACTTAATATGTGTATAAGGAGTGTGTTTTACATTACATTACACATGGCCGGCATTTATGTTCAGACAAAACCGAGGAGTGATCACGACCTAAACAGAATCATATCTAACAACCCCAAACAACCGAAGCACATTAGATGTTAATGTAGTCCTCCTGAACAGGTAGGACTACATTAATGTCCATTTTGGAATTCCAAAAGGAAAAGCTTAAAAAGAGCTATCGAAGTACACGTCTGAGGCCTGACTTGAATGTTAAAATCTTCTAAATCATTTGTGCATTTTCAGTTTCAGCTTGTGAAACTGGCTCTCTGGTTACCTGTCTAAATCACTGCGTCAACCTATACCTAAGATATGCCCTGGTTTTTAAGTGCAAGCTGTTAAGCCATACTTTACTAAAACCACTGAATGAAGTACAAATTGAACGCTGTAATGTCACAGGAATGAAATTGTATAAATGTCTTTATATTTGATGGTAATCTGCTGCTTGGTCTGTTTAACACTGCTGGAACTTCAGCTGCTCGAATGCAGGACACATAGGGATTATTTTGTGTGGAAGAATATGAAGTGCCCCGTTTTATGTGAGCAGAATGAAGCAGTTGTCAAGCCAACGAAGCCAAAGAAAGCCCGGCGTTATTGAAATTTGTTCATAGTGTAACCCTCAGGTCACCAAACTCCAGTGACAGAATAATAATATCTCCAGCTGCTATCACATATGTAGGGATTTAATAAGATTTCTCCATGTTTCAAATGCAAATGATAGCAGTAAAACAAATAAATAAAACAGGTGTCAATGGCTTACCTATCAGGTGCACAGCTGAGGGCAGAGTCACTTGGAGGCGGGCGGAAGAACTCGGCCAGGTTGTCACAGAGACGGGAGAAACCTCGGTTCAGACAGACTTTGAGGACAGTGGTGAAGTCTGGACTGAAGTCAGACACAAAAAGCAGAAATTCACCTTTCACAGGAGCACAAACACAATCTTGTTAAAGCATACCTACAGACAGGTGTGTCATTTACCTATCCAGCATGTCTCTAGTCTCGTTAAGCAGCTTTATGGTCATAATGTCATTCTCTGTGAGCCCGCACGCCTACAGGAGCAGAAGAAAAGAGATCTGTAAGACTCTGTAATGGGGTTTTCCCGTGAACGGCAGTGTAAATCTGCTTTGAGCAGTCACCTGATCGGCCAGCACGTTCTCGTCATCTGCAAGCAGGTACCAGGACAGAGACCGCCTCGAGCTGGCCTCCACCTCCGCTCTGATCCAGTTCAGCTGCTGCTCCAGCTCCAGCAGAGACCAGGTCTCCTTCAGAGACACGCTGGAGATGAGAAATAAACCACCTTGATGTTTTGATGATTGATTTTTTTTTTAATTTAAAAGATGCACAACAAAGATCAATACAAAGAATTTGTTCCACATTGTTTTTACCAGCCTAAGCTACGTTGTTAATAACTTGTTCTGTTGCTTCATAGATCACTGATGGATAATGAAGAGAATAATTGTTGCAGATCACCTTCCCAGTGAGCTCTGTACCGCCTTCTTCACTACTGTTATCAGCTCTGTCAAACCTAGTGTGAGACAGAAGTCTGTTACTACAAGAGTCCTGCACTGACAGATGGAAACAAGGATTTTACAGGTTTATGCTTTTGTGTCAGTGCTATACCGTCTCCCAGTAGGTGCTGGATACTTGACAAGTACTGCTGCTGGACGTCTGGGGGGGCAAGAGGGGTCTGCAAGCAGACACACAACACAGACACACTCCTGAATAATATTCACCTCAGCTTTAAACAGGCAGAGATTTTTTTGAGCCAATCTAAGCTTATTTTAATCAACAGGTCATTAATTAAATCTTTAACGTATTCTCTTCTATGTTATTCAGTTCAGGCAAAAAGCACTGCTGTGCTGCTCTCTTTAATCACAGCCATGTGTTACACTGCACCGAAAAGCTTCACCAGTTTTACTGGGGAATCAAATTAACCTGTTAACATGTTCGTCAGGGAAACCTTGGGTCCTGGCATATGTGGATATCGATTCAAACATTTTCACACAAACCTTAGATAATCTTTCATTTTACAACAGGAAACAGGATTCTGGTGCAGGAATCAGTACACAGGATGAGTATTTCCTAGCTGTGGGTACACCAAAATATTACCCGTCTTACTCTCAGACTGACACAAATCAGCATAACTGGACACAAACTGGGAACTAGCAGGTCAGAAATGGGCATTCTCACATTCTCATATCACTGACAGATGTGGGAAATATTTTCTGACATGTACCACCCACCCAAACAATGTCCACCCTGCCAGGGGACATGTATGGAGCATGACAAAGAACCCAAGGCTTTGCCCTGGGCTCCAAACTCTCAAGCAGACAAACCACCCCACAATTCATCACCTCAGTGCGGCAGAAACTGCAGGACAGCCCGAGAGGTTCACAACAGGTCAGGGCTTTTTTTGGGGAAACCAGGTAATGTTTAAAAGGTGTATTTTTTATGATCATGGATAAATATTATCAGACCGATATTTAACCTGTCTAATATGTATCTCTCTTTCCAAACAGTTTCCAAAACTCCTGACACAGTGAGCTGCAGCTGATCATTTTACACACAGTCAATCAGTTCTAGGAATCACTGTGCTCCTCACCGTTGTGCTCTTTCCCACTGAGTTATCCAGGTACAGGTATCCTCCAATGATGTTTAGCTGGACTCTCAGTAAAACCACCAGCATACAGGTGCTGTACACCGCCACAACTGTGCGTGTAAAACCTGAACGAAACGACAAGTTCTGTTATCATATTTTAAGTTTTCTTGTGTTTGTTTTTAAATCCAATAAGTCAATTATTATTTATTATTATTAGATTATTTAGAGGCATTTAGATTTTACTCAGATACACTCAGTGACATCTGAACTGAAAAACACTTACTGATGATCTTTAAATCTTCCCAGATCTCCAGTTTATTAGCCGGTCTGTAAAGTAGATGTGAATGAGGGAAATGGTCGTCAGCCACTGTACACATTTATTTCACTACATGAACTTGTGCTAATTTCAAAATTTAATGTTTTCCTCAAGAATAAAATCAACAACTGCAATAATCAACATAAAATAACAAACAAAAGAAAAATGTAGCCTTAAACAATAAACTTGTGTACTACTACTGTTTGACCAAATTAAAGAAGCTTTTTCCTCACTTGGACTTGAGTAGTGCTGTGAGACTTTCTGAGTTGAGTTGCGTGACGATGGCTTCTTTGAGCGCTGGGAGCATGGACAGCACTGCAACACATTTAAATCTTTCACTGTAGTGTTGGTCCTCACCTTTTTCTGTCAACTGTTAGTCATAACCAGGTCAAGTGTAAAATAATTACCAGTCATGTTGCAGGTCCTCTGGTTGCTCTCGAAGTGGAACTGTCTTCTGGCCTGAGCAATGTACTCTGTAGCCTCCCTCTCTTGGATCTCACTGAACTTCTTCTGGGCATATTTACCTAGAAGGTATACGCCTGAGGAGGGACGCAGAGAGCACAATGAGGTCACATTAAATGCAGAAAACTATCCTTGGCTTTGGTACGATGCCAAAGCTAACCAGGATTTGCCCTGCAGATATTTATGACATGGAATAATACCAGAGGGCTGTACTTTCAGTAGCAGATTTACAGACTTGTGACAAATTAAAGGTGTTGAATCACTGTGTGAAATGTAACAGCTGAAATGAGCCTTGAAATGGATTCTCCAAGTTTCTCCAGTGCAAGGATAAACAGTTTTTCAAAAGTATATTCCCTAAACCTAACCATCCAATAATTGTAACTGTGAAAACATTATGGTGCAAATTACACCATATATAGTGGTATTGTAAAGCGCTTTGGGTGCCTTGAAAAGCGCTATATAAATCCAATCCATTATTATTATTATTATTACTACACAGGACGGGCCATTGGGACTTCATTAAATCACCTTTAGCACCTTTATGGGGAAAGAATTTTAATTGGTGGGGCACAGGTTGACTGGCTACAGTGGCGTAAGGCAGGCATCCTCTATGTATCACATTTATTAGATTGCAGAACCAAACGTTTCCTGAGCTTCGATCAGATTGTTAAGCTATATAATTTGCAGTGCAATCAATTCTGGAGATATGTCCAAATGCGCAGTTCTTTATCAAAATGGCTGGAAAGCCCCATGAGTTGTCCTGCAGGCAGCCCTGTGGAAGCACTGCTTTCAAGATCACCCTTTGGTAAAGGTATTACCTCTAAGATGTACCATTTACTGCAAGATCAGTTAGCTGACCCTCTTTCCAAAGTTAAAAGTTGTTGGGCCCAAGATCTGACAGTGGACAGATCTCCAGCTGAATGGGAGTCATGTCTTCATAACGTTAATACCATGTATAAGGAAATAGGCAGCAGTTTTATCCAGTTAAAGATAATCCACAGGTGGCATTGAACACCGCAACAATTGCACAAATGGAATTTGATTCAATGGACAATTGCTGGAGATGTGATGGCCAGGATGCCTCGACTCTACATATTCTATATATACTTTGGGACTGGTGGGAAAATATCATGGAGGTCATTTTTAGTGTTCTGAAAAGAAGATTTCGCGTCTCACCAAAACTGTCCATGCTTGGTATAACCACAGAACTTTCTAACTGCGACTTCTCCCACGATAATAAAAAATGGATCATCCCGGCCCTTACTACGGCTAAGCAGGTCTGACACTGGCGGTAAAAGCGCCCCCCTCCCCAGGAAGAATGGTTGACGACAATGGTTAAATTGGCATCCTACGAAAAAGTGACTTATGGTTTATTAGACAAACTTTATCAGTATAACTGTATTTGGTCTCCTTTTACTAGCTGGCTTTTCTGCAACTTGAGGTGCATAGGGGATGAGGGAGTGGTGGGTGTTGGGTCTGGTGCGTGAAAATAGGGTGTAATAAATGTAATTTTTCTTGTTTTGTTTATAATTAAAGTTTAAAAATAAAAATGTTGAAACGAAAAAAAGGTGGTCATTCAGAAAAACTTGCACTGCAGGGACTCTTGCCTTCTGGTGCCATTGCCTACTATCTCTGACACCCCCCCCCCCCCCAATTTACCACTCTCAGTTTTAAACCAGTAAAGTCAAATAGCCACCGGATCCCACTTACAAATGTGTGCCTATGTTACGACTTGTTGCAGATGCTATAGCTTATAAATTAATATGGTAAGTGAGACTGAATTTTCCATAATGCCACGTGAGATAAAAGGCCAGCAGTTATGTGGAGGTCAGCTTACACTTAATTTTAAACACGAATAATGAACAGCTACACCAAACTTCATTCATTTGTTGGCTATTTAAAGAGCCCCAAATAAAATACACGGTAAGAAATCCAATGAATAGTATTTAACTTAGTAATCAACTACCACATAAAGCAGTGTTAATTTCGGTGAAACTAACTGGTTTCCTAAAAAGGTCTTTTCAATGCAAACACACCTTGTGGGTTGTAAAAAAAAAAAACAGGGTAGTTTCACTAAATATTCTGCGGCACGATGGAGAAAACAAATTCCGAATAAACCAAATACCATTCTTTTTTGATGCTTTTGAAATATGGGTTAGCGTGCATTTCTTCCGTCTTTATTTTACAGGGGGATAAAAAAGCCCAGTCTAAAGGCTGTTCTGCGGAGTCTGGCGTGTTGCTGCAGTCTTGCATTAGCACGGCGGCTAACAGGAACGTGACTTACCTCCAATTAGTGCTCCGGTGAAAATAAATTTCTTTTTATGGCGTTTTATAAAATTCCACGCAGACGAAAACATCCTCGGACAGAGAGAGGGCCACCAACTAAAACAACAAAAACTATATTTCTAAATTCTTTCTTACTATTTTACGGACATGTTTCGGATAGCAGCTTGCTAACTCTCAAAAGTGCCAAAGTACTTTGGTCATGGTAACTATTGTAATGACTTCCGGTTATTTATGTCAAAATAAAACCACAAGTCGAACTACAGTAGTCATAAAGTGACTTTGTGTCTGCAACAAGGCTCCTGGAAACATTCTTATTTATTTAGGCAAGGAAGAAACACTTAATATTTTTAAATGCTTTTAAAATATACAATACAATGCAATATACCAATGCACATACAAGCTTTGCAAAACTGAGCCACAAATTTTAAAATAAAATATTTCAAAATTTGACGAAAACAAAAATGAATATCTAATATATAGATAGTTTTGAGACACTAGTTTGTCACCATCGTCAGACTGGTCTCTGAAGTAAAACACAATAGATCTTTTTTAATCTTATAAACGAATCGTATCGAGCCCTAAAAATTTAGTTTATCCCTGTATAAACTAAATTTTTGTTCTTTTATTTTTGGGGGTAAAATCGATAACATCCGGTTTAGATCCCTCCACAATAGTCATCAACTTGACGTCATTAGACCAGAGCGAGCGTGGAGCGCAGGTGCAGCGAGTGGTCCGTCCAATATTATCTTCCCCCCACCGGTGTGAGTTCGTTACATCGGCGCGGCTACGGGTAAAACAGGAATTAAAAATTAGCAGGTGTATTATATGCAGCTTTTTTATATTGAGTTTTGGTCACAGCAATTGAAATGGGAACAGAGGAGGGTAGTAAAGAAGAGTCTGTGGAGCTGTTCTGTCCGAGTGAAGAGGAAATTGAGAGGTGGATGGCCAGAGCTTTTGACATGGTGAGCTCGTGTTTTTAATCACTCCGTTAACTCTTTAGCCGAGTCACGGCGACTTTGTTTGTTTTGTTAAATTTGCCGTTTTGAAGTCATTATTTAATTTTCATTTAAACTACTCGGTATGTGAACTACGAAGTTTCTATTTTTTTATTTGTCTTATTGTATTGATTGAGGTATTGGTTATTTTTCTAGCTAATTTTATATAGTAATGCTACTTAGATGTCTTTATTTGTATTTCAGTTTTTCTGTTATAGACCTCTGATGCCCTTTTTCTGCTGTTTTATCCAGGCTCTGATCATGTTTAGGGATTAAGTAGTGATATTATATACAGCTGGAAAAAAGTTTCTTTATAATAGTAAATAATAAATAATGTAAACATTTGTCAGAAGTGGTCACACAGGTGTCTCCGTGAACCTCGTGGATGTTTGTAGATAGCACTGTGATCTGTAGTAAACAGGTGGAAGAGAGTGTAATGAAAATCAGATAGAAAATCTGTGTGTGAATGAGAACGAGATAAGTGTAATAGTCAAGGTAGACGAGTTTAAATACCTGAGGTCAACCATCCCAAGCAACAGACAGTGCACAAGAGAGATGAAGAAGAGAGTACAGCCAGGATGGAGCAGGTGGAGACGAGTGTCAGGGGTGATTGTTGACAGAAGGTCAGCAGCAAGAGTAAAAGTGAAGGTGATGGTAGTGAGACCTGCTGTGATGGTTTGGAGATGTGGCACTGAGAAAAATACAGGAGGCTGAGCTGAAGATGCTCAGATTTTCAGTTGCAGTGAGCAGGATGCACAAGATTAGAAATCAGAGGGAAAGCTTAAGTATTTGGAGATAAAGAGGCAAGGCTGAGGTGGTTTGGACATGTGCAGAACATGTACTGGATAAAGGGTGTTGAATGCAGAGTTGCCAGGCAAGGCCACAGAGGAGGTTCATGGATGTAGTGAAAGAAGGGTTAGTATGGCAGAGGAGGATGATAGAGATGGCAGGAGGCAGATGATCCACTATAATAACCCCTAAATCCTTAATAATTAGTGTATAATGTTAAAAATAATTTCATGTGCCTCCTTTATGATATTAAGAAATGTCTAAAAGTTTAATCTAGAGAACCCTAAAGACACCACGCTCTCAAAGCTGTGAGCTGCAGCCAGAGATCTGTGCACAGGCGTATTGGGGATTTTTCTCTTCTGAAGTCCTTCTTAACACTAACTAATTTTCCATCTTTAGTTGCTTCCTGTTGACTGCCTTTTTAAATATGTTGCTGCAGGCCAAAGAAGCTCTGGAGAATGGAGAGGTGCCTGTCGGATGTCTCATGGTCTACAAAGACGAAGTTGTGGGGAAGGGAAGGAATGAAGTCAATGAGACTAAAAATGTAGGCGAAATGTACAGCACAGTTATTTGTCTCTGCAAATGCAGATGTATGTATGAATGGTCTTCTTTCAAAACTCATAAGTCAACAACTAAGACAAAGCAAAATGAATAAATTATAAAACTGATACAATAACTATTGGTGAGGAGAAGAAGAAATAATATATTGGTATATTAAAATGTAACAAGTTCAATAGTTTGAACAATTATCTGTTCAAACTATTGAACAAACAGGTCCCAGAGGGTCTGGGTTGATGGTACTCTGTACAGTAATCCCCCACTGTGTAGTTTGCTTTGACCGACCTAATTAGTTTCTGTACTCTGCAAGTGTCAGATCAATCACTGATCAATATTTGTCCTTAAGTAAGCCGGTGACTCTGCAATAGTGAGTCCTCTGTGGCGTGTGGAGTGAGAGCCCATAACTGAGAAAATTCTTTCATGGTGTGAACAGTTTTCCTTCCAAGTAAATGTGGCTCAAACTAAGGAAAAGTCCCCGCTGTCCCTGCATCATGTCTGATGAAAGATGAGCAAAAGGGAAAACACTTTGCTCCTTTTATTTGGTTGCTTGGGTCATTTTTGTCTTAAAGTCTGAATAGCTTTATTTTTAAAGTCCATACAGGTACAGGAAATCCTTTCAGCTTTACATTTGAGTGCAAAGAGAGATGGTATCAAAAAGTGTTTTTACTGCTGAAGAAATTCAGAGTTAAAGCGTCACCTTATCTGGACCGAAGTGCAAAAAGTTCCCACCTGACCTCCACAGAATCAGCTGTGCTTTTTTGTTTAATGATTTCAGCCCATCTCATTAAATTACAAAGAGTCTTTTGTAAATTTTGAAAGTTTCAGGGCTGAACCTCTGTTTAAAAACTGCAACCAAATCAATTTAAAGCCACTCCAAGGGTCACACTCGCCATTGGCTTTTGAGCATCAGTATGATGGGATACATCAGAGTTTCAATCAGCTGTTTAATGTTTAATGAAGTAGAGGAACAAATACCTGAGCGTCAACACGATACCTGAGGTTTGCATACGTTTCTTTGTGCGTGGTGGTTTTTTTCAGGCCACTCGGCACGCTGAGATGGTCGCTCTGGATCAGGTCCTGGACTGGTGTTGGCGTAGCAGCTTGGACGTGAAGAGCGTGTGCGAGCGGATAGCGCTGTACGTCACCGTGGAGCCGTGCATAATGTGTGCTGCAGCGCTGCGCCTCCTCAGTATCCTCGCCTCACCTCTCTGCTAGTGTGTGTGTGTGTGTGTGTGTGTGTGTGTGTGTGTGTGTGTGTGTGTGTGTGTGTGTGTGTGTGTGTGTGTGTGTGTGTTGGGATTCAGTTGTTGTTCCTTTACCAGCTGTCAGACATCCCCGTGGTCGTGTATGGCTGCAGGAACGAGCGTTTCGGAGGCTGCGGCTCAGTCCTGGATGTCTCCTCTGCAGACCTGCCTCACACTGGGACCCAGTTCAAGGTCCGTGTTTGCTCCTGGTGTCTTTCTGGATTCCGCCTGCATGTTTGTGGAGTAGTTTGTGCTTCCTGCAGCTGAGTTCAGAAATCTTTAGGCAAGCAGATCAGCTCCTTTTCTGAATGGGATGTTCAAGAGTTACATGAATGTAAAGTCCTTGTGTGGTGCAGTGTGTAGTGTGTATTATATGTGTGTGTGTGTTCAGTGTATTTCAGGTCACAGAGCAGAGGAAGCCGTAGACATGCTGAAGACTTTCTACAAACAGCAGAATCCAAATGGTGAAAAACAAAACCACTCTGCATGTCTTTTTTTTCTCCTCCTCACGCTCCATTATCAAAATGTTTTATATTTTCATACTTTACTGTTGCTTTTTTGCACCTTTGTTTCTTTTTTTACACTATTATTCCTTCTCTTCTTTTCTCACAGTGTTAAACTTTCTGTCTGTTTCAGCCCCCAAACCCAAAACAAGGAAGGAGTGATCTCCAAGAAACATCCTATTACAAGTTTTTAATAGTTTTGTGTGGATTTTTTTATAATATTATTAATTAAATTATATTTTACATACATTTTTGTCTATTGCTTTTTTTTTTTACTATTTGTCTAACCTTTTTTTACCTATTAATATGACATTAATAAAGGACATCTTATTTACAGTTAGAATTTAGCATTAGTGTTTCTGTTCATGCAGACTGCCACCAGAGGGCGCTATAGACCAGCGGTCTTCCTGTCACTGAACCTCCACATAGAAGAAATAAAACTATAGTCTTTGGACTAATAAATACTATATTTAAAAGAAATGTATGATATTTTCCAAAAGTAAAGGCTCAAGTATGACAATAAGAAATCATTTTTAGAAAGGAGGAGGCAAATCTTCACTGGATGTTGTGTGGGTGAACTTTACACGCTCTTTTCTCCGTCTTGCGTATTGATTTGTATCGTTCAGAAGCACACTCTTGGCCTGCTTCAGCTCTAAATGTGATGCATACCACTTCCTGTGATATTTTTCCGAGAACGAGTCAGGCAGTGTGAGAAACTAAGGAAGTGTGCCTGAGAGCGCTTCTCAACGGGAGTGACCTTCACAGCTGCTCGTATAAGAGAAACACACATGCTGACACAATTCAGCTCGTTTCACTTCCTCTCAGACACACACACACTCTGTGGTGTGTCAGTTGGTAGCATTAGCAGTTAGGTTGTATTGACAGTGTCTGCGTGTGCGTTGCTGGGTATGTGTGTCTGTTTCATGTCTCCTGCTGTTTTTATTCCTCCCCCTGGCTCAAAAAAGGGATTGATGGAATTCAAACGTTTTTGCACTTTCTTTTACTCTTTGTCTTTTCAAGGTTGTCACCACTTCCTTCCTGTCTCCTTCCTTCCTTTTTGTGGCTGATAACTTCCTTCCTTCCTTCTCCATTTCCGTCCTTTTATTTGTTAATTTCCCACTCCCCTTCTTTTCCATAATTTTGTAAAAGTAGTTTTTTGTCTTAAAACTTTCTTCTGCTTACCGTCCTTTTTCTGCTTTTTACTTTTTTAATTTGCCATTCTCATTTTTTGCTATCTTAAAGTAGAAAGTTATTTTATGTCACTGCATAATAAAATAATAATAATGATGAAACAGAATAACATTGTGCTAACACGATCAAGCTGCATATTATACACCTGCTAATTAGCACTAAGTGCTACATTTTAATCACCAAAACTGAAGCACAAACTTATTGAAGCTCAAAGCAGTTCATGTTATTTGTTACATAGTAATTCCATTAAAAATGCGCCAAAAGCATAAATGTGACGTTCAGATCAGCGACTCTCTTTAGATAATAAGAGTTATAAGCTTTAGCAGTGATGCTTAGCAGACGGCTATCGCACAACAATAATCTAATATTCCATAACCGTTTGTGTGTTAGTTAGTTTGTTTTTCCCCCATATACTACACATGGCTTTCTGATGTGCTGTTTTGAAACTTTAAGATTTCTTAGACGTGACGAAGGAGGCCCTGATTGTTAAACTGGATGCTAATTGTCTAATTACTGACATCTTGTTAGCCAATGAGTATATCATTTTGATACTACCGCCAATCCTTCATTTTAAAACACAAGTATCATTTTCTAAACAGCTTTAATTTTTTTAGTCTATATGACTAAAAATGAGTAACTGAGCCAATAAACTCAGCAGGAAAGTATTTACGGGGGTGAAGTCAGAAAGCTGTTTTTCCACAGACTCTTACAGGACTGGAAGCTTTGTTTTGTTTTTATTTTTTGCATTCACAGCTATCGCCACACTTCCACATTGGCTTCATTTTTCCCTCCTACACATAATCCAGGTAGGCTATGCTGCACAAAAACTGTATTTATATTTATATATATTTATATGAATGAAGTTACACCTTTAGAAGCTTTGCTGCTGACCTACAGATGAATCCTGTAGGATACACTTCTGTGATAAGATGCCTTTTATAGGGTGAATAAAATGCTTTCAGTCTTCTACAGGATCAAATCCATTGGGATTAGTTCCCATATCAGTTGGGATACTGATATGGGAACTAATCCCAATACTTTCTGTATTTCAGCTTAAAATTGACTTAAATATTAAATTT
Source organism: Simochromis diagramma (assembly GCF_900408965.1). Classification (NCBI taxonomy): domain Eukaryota; kingdom Metazoa; phylum Chordata; class Actinopteri; order Cichliformes; family Cichlidae; genus Simochromis; species Simochromis diagramma. The sequence goes on from NW_024387492.1 coordinate 21,274,677, forward strand.
TTAGAAGGAAATTGAACTAATCAAACACGGCAGTGGGATTTGAAAATACTTATGTGCCATTATCATTCCTCTTCTCACCTGTTTTTATTGCTGAGCTTGTCATTAGTTGGAATTGAACTTAACTTGAAAATTAAAGCTGTTAATGGCGAATGAAGTTTTCATCAAGAGTCACAACTGAAGTTTGTTAAATTCCAAATGGCTGTTCTATAGAATCTAATTTTGTAGTACCTTGTTGAAAAATAGAAAAGTGATGAGTTTCCAAGACCTTAAGAAAAAGTTTGGGTTGCAAAATCAAGATCTTTTTAGATATTTGCAACTGAGGGACTTCCTGAATAAAAAGCTAAAAAATTCTCAGTTATCGACTGGGAATGAAGAGATTATAAATATATTCGAGAACGCGTATAGAGATGGACCCTATTAAAAAATTATTTCCAAATTATATTGTTCACTGATCAATCTACGGGGTCATGATACAAGATATGTTAAAGGAAGATGGGAAACAGAGAGCAATCTATTCTTAACAGGAGAGGAATGGGATGGGATTTGTAGGCAGCAGTGGTCAGTAACAAGCTCCCCCTCGTGGAGGGAATTCAGCTGGAAGAACGTAATTCGTTATTTTATTACCCCAGCCCAAAAATTCAATTATTCTCAGAATACAACATGCTGGAGGCAGTGTGGACATGCAACAGCAAATCATTTTCACATTTTTTGGGAATGTCCCCATGTGGTTCCATTTTGGAAGGAAATACATAAGGTCATGGAAACAATCTTTCAAAAGAAAATACAATTTCATTTTGCATTATTGTACCTAGGCAACCTAGAGAGTCTTAATCTATGCAAACCGGATAAATATTTGTTTAGTGTGCAGTCGGTAGCTTGCAAAAAGGCCATAACTCGCCTTTGGATTAAAGAGGATATTCCTACCATAGATGAATGGATTGATGTGATATATAATATTTTTGTTATGGAAAGAATAACTTTTAGGCTAAAATGCCAGGCGGACGCATTTGATGAATATTGGTTGACCTCACCTCACGGTGATTAAATTGAATTTGTTGTAAAAAAAAAAAAAAAAGAATCTAATTTTGTGCAAATGTTGGTGTCGCCTCCTGCTGGTCGTTAGAAAGAGTACAGGTTTCTGGCACGTTCACGTTTTGTCTTTCATTTACAGTCTGTGATCTTAGATGGTGTGATGTTTTAAACTGCCTTCTTCCTTTTTCTTTCTTGTGTTAGCAGTTCCTCACCAGTTAATTTACTTCAGCGTTTTTCCACTTCCTTTTATGACCTTGTTCACTTTCCCCTTCATTCCCCCTTACTATCTCTTCTATCATACAGGGTTTTTTATATTTTCCACTTCCCCTTTTTTGTTCCTTTTATTACAAACTTGTAAAATACATGCACACGTTCCCACAATATTTTTTGTTTACTAAAATCATCACAAGAAGCAGCTGAGAATTTAAAGCCACGTAGGTTTTCTCATGAACCCGTTTTCCTGAGGACACTGAGCTCACAGATACATCAGATATATCAGATACACAGTTCTTTGTATTCACGTGAAACACGTGCCTCAGTCCAGCTCCTCTCTTCTCGTTAGCATGTAAATATATGCTAATACATGCAGAGCAGAATATTCGAGAATGTTTTAATGTGTCACCTCAGAGTGGAGGAGTTGATGTGTTAATGAAGAGACAGCGCACACACACACACAGAGAGAGCAGTGCAGGGTTGGCTGCGAGGCGCTAATGAACAGAGTGTGTTGTGTCAAACTCTCCTTTCCAAAACGACAGCGAGAGGAGTCTCACACAACCACACTTCTACACACACACACACACACACACACACACACACACACACTGGAGAACACCAAAAAAAGGAAAAAGCTGTGTAATACGAGATGTCACGTTGTGTAAAGGTGTTTTTATTATATTACTGTCACAAGAGAAGAGGTGTGTTTGTGTTCAAGGAGGAAGCAGATGCGGGGGGGGGGAGCTTAGCTGCTGACAGGAAGTGTTGCATTGATGTGTTTTTTGTGGGTTCACAATTTTAACCTTTGCAGTCTAAAGAAATCGAACTAAAAGGGTCGTGCTCCACCTTTCTGCTCAGCACAGAGGGGGAGGCATCTTAGCTTCTGCCTGTGCTTTGTTTTGCAAATTCTTTTAAGTCAAATATGTTTCAATCAGTCTGCATATATTTACTTTATGGTCCTAACTTCTCTTTCATCCTTCCTGCGTGTCTGTTTTCTTTGTCACATCTGTCCAACATTGAGAAACCCACCGCATTACTTATTTTCTGTTTGTTCCCGCTTTATTATTTTTTTCTGCTTTGGTAATTTTCTGCACACATCAGTTTTATTTTCGTCTCCTTATTTAATTAGTTCCTCTTTCATTGTGGGTCCAACTGCTTCGGTTCCTTCTTTCATTCTTGACATATTTGCTTTCAGCCTCGCACATCTGGGCGACAGATCTCGATTTATTTTGTTCTGGTTTATTCAGCAGAGGCCTTGGCAATTTACAGCTAACAGGGTGTCATGAGTGTCATTCACATCGTGTCTTATTGTTGCTTGAAGTTTCCATTGTGACAGAGAGCTGGAAAACTCGGGCACGGTGAATTCTTTCTCTCTTTGCTCACTGCTTTAACCCATCTCTGCTTGTGTGTGCGACCAGCATGGACACCGAGGCCAAATATTACAGACTTTATAAGTCAAAGTATGTGTAGACTGTTAGCGTCTTGTAATGTGTGTGGGTGTAATTAGGGATGAATTTATATTTCTATTCTTGGTTTTAGAGGCCTTATGAAGGTTTTATGACTAAACCGATGTTTTTATTAGTCTCATTATCTGATTATTATTCTCTAATTGGATGACTGAATTCTACCTGGTGTGTGAGTGATTATACGAACACTGCTTTGTACCAATTGGAGGTCAGTTCGACCAAAACCTTGTGACTCAATTAAAAAAAAAAGTGTTAAGTGACACAGTAGGAGAAATGTATCATTCATTTTTGCAGAAAAGGCACATAAAGTGAAAAAGGGGATGTGGCTTGAATCTTAAATGACAATGAATCTGATATGTTGCAGATATCAAATTCAAAATAAACCTTATTTCCTATCAAACCACCTTATTTATTGAAGAAGATGTCGATGAATCTCACCATCATCCATGGGTTCAACTTCTTATATCAGTGTTGGTCGAGTTACTTGAAAAAAGTAATCAGTAACTAATTACTGATTACTTATTTTCAAAAGTAATTAATTATTTAGTTACTTAGTTACTTTTTAAAAACATGATACACAACCTGAATAGGTAAGAAAGCGATAGATCTTTCAGCCCAATTCTACTTTTTCTGCATAATCCATCATATAAAATGTAATCAAATGGAAAAGTCTCTTTTTAAAACTTGTTTTATTAGTTTTGATCTTTTAATTTTATGCATGAAGCAAACGTTAAATTATATGCAGCATTCTCTGACTGGAAGAAATTAGTTTATCATTTAAACCTATTTTCTGCACATTCCAGCACATAAAATTAAATCGTTTTTTGTGTTTCGGGGTTTTTTCGCTGTAAAAAGAAGTTTTCTTCCCACGCAGTGAACAGCGGACGCTAATGTTTTTGTCACTTTTACAGAATCAAACTCAAAGTAAGGTCAGTATTTCCACGCTTCAAACGCTGCACGCTCATCCTCTCTCCCGCACTCGATATATCATCCATTTTTGATCTGCACACAGCTGTTGTCACGAACGTCGCTCTTGTTTATGTCATTGTCATAAAACACTCGCAAACAAAATCACGGTTTCGTAATGCAGTAACGCAGCATGCTTACAGGTAATGGTAACAGTAATCTAATTACCTTTTTTGCAATAGTAATCCCTTACTTTACTTGTTACTTAAAAAAGGTAATTGGATTACTGCCCATCTCTGTTGGTGACAGATGTAGTGAAGTACACACATTGGAGGACCTTTGATGAATCTGTCTTTCAGTCTCAAGTACAATATTCAGCTTTCAGACACCTTTTTTTTCCAGGTGTTTCTTTGATTAGATGTGTCGCCAGCTTTGCTGATGTTGTTGCAGGAAGCCTCGTCTCCCGTGACATGGCCTTGCTGTGTTTCTTACTCCAAATCAGATGGACTCTGGTCTATAGTATTCGGTAGTACTGACATAAATCTGATTGGCACACTAAAAAGGACAGAGTATGGTAAACGAGTCTAAGCATCACAGCTGAGCAGAGAGCACTAACTACTCTGTTAGATCCACTACTTCAATATAACTGCCAGGAAAAAACTACTTTCTGTTGCCCCCTTTGTCACCATTTGACATACCTGTAAACGCCATATTACAGCTGTCCTGATTATTATCAGTGGCCTCCAACAGCATCAATCAGTCAGGTCATCATGTAAAGTGTGGCTGTATTTCCTGTCTTGTGACTTGCTATTAATATGTTTTGAACTTTGAACAGTTTGTTAAATCGACAGTCAGCCTCTGCACAGAGCTGCTGCGGTTGTAACTCGCAGCCAAGACGAACCTGTTCTCGTAAGTTTCTTTGGTTTTTTGCAGCATCGAGTGCAACTCTGGCTTCACATGAAGAAAGAAAATATTTTTAAATCAGACTTTATTGATAATTTACCGACCTCTAGTTTCTTTCACACATGTAGTGAGAGCGCAGGATGAATAGTACTAATAATAATAATAATAATAATCTTCAACACAGCACTGGTTTTCAATCATTATGAAGAAGCTAATAAAGAAATTTGTTCACTTGAATGTGCTCATTCCACAAAAACAAGTCCCATTAATGTGTGTTTCCTTTCCCTGCATACATGTGTTACATACATGTGTTTGCTGTATGTCAGAGTTGATATCCTATGTTTTATGAAGATGTATGTATGTGCATATTTAGTCCATGTTTTGTCCTCGATCTGCAGGATGGATGCTTAGCTTTCGCTTCTGAGGAAACGAAAGAAAGCAAACAAAAAGATGAGCTCTCATTCATTACCTTTTTTTCTTCCTTATTTACATTTAATCGATGATGCATCTGTCTTCTTCTTTTTACTGCGTAATGTTATGGATAGAGTTCAAAAAGTACGCGTCTTTTCCACATCCAGAGATGTCGCTTGTTTGTGTTCTGGTGCTGTCCTGGGAGCGCGGGGCAGGAGAAGTCCTCTGAAGATCACTCACCTTTGACCTTTTCTTTGAGACAGAGACAAAAGGGGCCAGATTTAGTGAAAAGATGGCAGGTGACCTTTATGTTACAAAAAATAGAAATCTGAGCATTTTTTGAGCAAAAACATGAGCCTGCACAGAGCCACCTTTGGTCCTTAGAGTGTAGGTGACACAGGTTAATAAGCAGGTGTGCGGCTACTCTTCAGAGCACATTTATGATTATTTGGTCCTTTTAACTGTGCATTTTAAATAATATTATGTTTTTGTTGCATTTAAGAAGAAATGCTCATGTATAGGCACGCTGTGAACACACAGTTACTATAAAGATACATGTTTTTGTGCAAATAAATCAAACTAAGTGACCTAATTTAATAATAAATAAAATAGAATAGCTTTGAAAATACTACAAAAACAACAGTGACAAGCTTCATTTCTATAGCAAAGCACTCACAAGGTGCTCCACAATAAATAGCAGTATTAAAACATTACAAAGTACATGAAATGAGTAAACGTGAGGCTTGAACAAACTTATTATAAAACATTAAACAAAAGCCAGCCTCCACATTTTGTTTTGTTTATTTACTGAGGGGAACTGATTGTGCTGATCGTAAGAGGAAAATTGTTCCACAGTTTGGGCCAAAACGGCAAAAAGCAGCCAGATTCCAGCCCAGACCTGGAATCTATAACAGGAATTGATTGTCTGATCTGAGGGACTCAGGGTCGACATGTAGTGATTTTAAAGTAATCAGTGAAATTTTAAATTGGATTCTGTAGCGGATGGGAAGCCAGAGTAATTCTGCGAGGGCTGGAGTCGAGTGCTTGTGAGCGATATTTCTGCTGTGTTTTCTACTAACTGTAGACAGGAAACTGCTGCATCACTGAGGCATGTTTACAATGAGTTGCAATAATCTAATCAGGAGGAAATGAGGATATGGATAAGATGTTCGATTGCATTATTTGGAAGAACTGGTTTGACCTTTGCATTTGTAATCTGCGCACAGTGAGGCCGGACAAGACTTTTGATATACTGATTGAAACAGAGACGTTGACAGAAAAAATTGCACAGGTTTCTAGGAAATTGCTTCGGGTCAGTTATCAGGACACTTTCAATATAATTTTGACTCAGGTCCACCCACAGACCAGGCATGCCGCTAAGCCAGCAGTGTTGGTGGTGAAAGCAAGAAAATCTGTCCACTGTTGTTTGGATTTAGAGTCCAAAGCCAGGGGGACTCAAAACTAACCTTTTAAATACTAAACACCACAACTGAGCTTCAGATAAACTAAGAGGATAATGAACCAGGTCATAGACACAGACTGTGACTCGCATTTTAGTTGTCAAAACATTAACTTTTTTGTGAAATTCTGTGTATTTGTTGCATAGTTTTTGCACTTTCAGTGCATCTGGAAAGTATTCACAGCACTTCACTTGTTCCATATTTTGTTATGTTACAGCCTTTATATTCAACTTTAAAATTATGCACATAACACCCCATCATTTGAAAGTGAAAAAAGGTAGCTTGAAGTTTTTGCAAATGTATTAAAAACAAAAACATAACATACACATAAGTATTCAGAGTCTTTGCTTAATACTTTGTTGAAGCATGCTCTTTTTAAGTACGATGCTAAAAGCTTGGAACACATATTTATGGGACGTTTCTCTCATACTTCCTTGCAGAACCTCACAAGCTCCACCAGGTTGGATGGGGTGTGTTGGTTCAAGTCTGGGCTCTGGCTGGGGCGCACAACGGCACTCAGAGAGGATCCTGAAGCCACTCCTTCCTTATTTTGGTCGTGTGCTTAGAGTTGTTGTTGGAAGATGAATTTTCGCCCCAGTCCAAAGTCCAGAGTGCTCAGGAGCAGGTTACCATCAAGGATGTCTTTCTTTTTGCTCTACTCACCTGTCCCTCGACCCCAACTAGCCTCCCAGTTCTTCATGATGACAAACTTCCCCACAGCATCATGGAGCCTCTACCATGCTTCACCAGGTGATAAATGGCGCCTAGTTTTGTTTGTGTTTAAATAAATTTGCAAGAATTTCAAGGTAACTTTTTACATTTTGTCATTATGGGGTACTGTGTGTAGAACTTTGAGGTAAAAAATGAATTTAACCCATTTTGGATTAGGGCTGTAACACAGTCAAATGTGGACCAAGTGAAGCGCGCTGAATCCTTACGGATGCACTGTAGAGAATGGAAAGAATCACTTACAGCAGTGATGAGTGAAAATGACACTTGTTTTATTGCTAAAGAGCAGCGTGCAGCTACAGAGTCGCAGGTTCTGTCTTACGGCAACAATAAAAAGGTTTTCGCTCTTAAGCGTCTGTCCTTGTGTGTTTTCAGATCTCTGCTTGGAGCCCGATTTTGACTCTGTCGTCTCTGAGAAGCTTGTATCTAGTGACCGTTATTTTACAACGTTCGATTGGTTCTGAATCACATTTTATTCAACTTGAAAATAACGAAATAATTTCTTATTATTTCTTATTACTTCAAAAAGATGTTTTGCGACGTGAGAATTTAGCCTCGATGTGTGACAGCTGGTGTGTGTGTGCAAGTGTTGGAAGTTTACTATACTTGTGGGGACCAACATCCCTTGTGGGGACCAAATCCCGGTCCCCACGAGTTTAAAGGGATTTTTGAGACTCAAAATGTGGTTTTAGTGTCAGGGTTACAATTGGGTTATGGTTATGGTAGGTTTAGGGTCAGCATTAGGCATTCATTTTTGATGCTTAGGGTTAGGGTAAGTGGCTATGGAAAGCATTATGTCAATCAGATGTCCCCACAAGATATAAATGCCCAATGTGTGTGTGTGTGTGTGTGTGCGTGTGTGTGTGTGTATACCTGTGTGTGGTTTCTCCCAGATGTAGCTGTTGAGGATTTCTCCGAGGACATAGAAGACACCAATTACTGCCATCATTGCACTGAAGAAGGCGACTCGAGCTACGGGTGCGATGCGCTCCAGCACCGGGTACACCCACACGCCCGTCACCTGGTGCACCCAACATGTCCTGAGCAAGCAGAGATATTGATGGGCTTTATTTTACACATCAGTTACTATACTGTAGTCATTTGGCTTAAGTTGAACTAGGGGTAGACTGGATGCTACACTGACTATTACTGTATTCTGTGGCATAATAAAACCAGTAGATTTCACCGCAAAGCTAAACATACGGAATTGTTGTTTGATTACGTACTGCACCTTTAATTCTCCCATACTGCTAAATGTCAAGGCACTTCACTTGTTACTTATTTAGGACGTGTGGTGTACGTGGCATTTATTGACTGCTGAGAAGAGTAAACATTCATTACCAGAGGATATATCCCACACCGAAGCAGCACACCGCCGCCAGACCCCACAACCTGCTGGGATACCGATGGTGGGTGGTCCGCATCTCGATGATGATGAAGGGAAGAACAGTGGTGTGCTGAGCGAAAGAGAGGGGAACAGATGAAGGTAAGGATAGCTTCAAAACAGTAAACATATTTCTGGCATTCATTGAGAGGTTTCTCTTGAACTACCCAAAACTGACAAAAGCAAAAATGGGAATTAGGGAACTAATTGCCATTTTTTGGCATATTGTACCCAATATTCATCGCAGCTACATCATGGACAAGGCTCAGTGCAGACTTAAATCGAAAGATGGTAAAGTGACTGCTGAAACTAGTTAAATCTTTGAAAAAGAAGTGCTTTCCTTTTCAAAGATTATTTTATATTACTAAACCAAAGACTTCCAGTTTCAAAAAGTCACAGTTACACAAAACATCAGGAAAAGAAGTTCACAAATCTTACAATCTTTACAGGACAAGAAGGTTACGGCTTAGTTTTAACCTTGGGGTGCTGAAGGCCACGGAAACACTAGCATGATAATTAACATGGCTGGAGTAGAGACTGAAGATTTTTAAGACTGAGATGATATCCTAAAAGTTTCATTTTCAAGTTAACTTAATTGAAAACGACTTTATTATTATTTTTTTGTTTGTACTGTAATTTCATTTTTTTACCAGCTTGATAATGTTGAAGTCATAATGACGTGGATAAGAAAAAACGAAAGGATTTTAAAACGCTTTTTGATTGAAGCTTAAGTTCCTTTATTTAGAGACACCCACCTAGTGGCCATTTGTGGTACTGCACATGAAAGCAGCCAATCTATAAACAGCTAACACTTTATTATTATTGTCATCACCATTATTGGAAAAATCTCGATTATGAAGACAGAGCCATGACTCTATTCTGCTCTGTATTCCTTTATCCAACCAGCAAAACAAACAAGGAAATAACACACTATCCACCAGCATTTAATTTTCTTTAATTGATTCATTTCTGCAGTCCCAGAAGTCCAGAAAAACTGGAATAAAATAAATAAAATAAGATCCCTGTACTCTTTTTACATTACATGTAACCCCAATTGTCACTGGTTTGGTCTGTTTTTAATTATTCATTCATCTCTAAATACAGAATGCGCGCGCGCGTGTGTGTGTGTGTGTGTGTGTGTGTGTGTGTGTGTGTGTGTGTGTGTTGTGTTCAGGCACCAGAGTTATCCATCTAAACACAAAAGTGCCATTTAATGGAGGTCACGACATGTGGTGCTATTTTCTCTGAAGCCATTTCTCACAAAAACACATGAGAATTGTCATTAATGTGACACACTCACAGCTGTTTGCACACGCACAAACACACACTTCCTGCATGCTTGTAACATCTGTCTTATTCATAATCCACCAAACATCAGTAATTCAATCATTTCATCCCACTATTAAAGTCCACCAGTGTGCACTACTGTCCAGCAGGGGGCACTCACACACATGCCTACGAACCAAAAATCAAGCATAATTGTCTCAGTAGAGTTTAAACCTCTTACTTCACTTGCTCTCAGAGGAGCACAGCTGTTGATTGGTGTGTGTGTGTGTGTGTGTGTGTGTGTGTGTGTGTGTGTGTGTGTGTGTGTGTGTGTGTGTGTGTGCGTGCCTAACCTGAGAAGAGTCAAACAGTTGAGCCTTTTAGTCTCCAGCAGTTGAGCTAGTCGGATTTGTTATGTTACAATGGGATGATGTTCCCAGACGGACAGCTGGGAGTGATGCTGTTTGTACGATGCTGTGGGCTACAGTGGCTGTAAAACGTTGGTGCATTTAATTCAAGTTTCTCCTATAAGAATTCTTTATAAGGAAATTCATAAACAATAAATGCCTGCATCAGTGTGAACAGCTAAAAATGGAGTACCCAGCCACAAACTGAAGAAACAGCTGTAACAGAGGCGCAAAAGACAACAAAACTGTAATTCAATCAATTAACTACACAATTATGCAACAGTATCCACACTTCACTCAACAAAGTAACAGATTAGCGGCTCCTGTGCGAGTGACTCAGCAGGTTCACTGTAGGAGATGATCTCTGCTGGTGTGTGAGAAAAGTCGCTGCAGTGACAGAAACTGAACGCTTTCAGGTGCCACCTTAGCTACTCATGCATAAAGTTCAGGTAAGCAGTAAATTATGAAGGATCCATATGGTTAAAAATAAGTAGCCTTAAAATTTAAATAATTTCTGCCATTTATGGTTTCCTCTTTATATTCACATGCCGCGTGGGCCAGAAGGTACGAATGCTAATGCGCACCACGTTCACCGTTTTATCATCAACATTCGACAACATCTTTGGCTTTGTAGGTGGGATCATTTTGTGCAGAAACAATCATATGAAATGCCATTTTTATGTGAGAACCTGAAGCGGAAAGATTGGTTTAACAGAAGAAGTTGATAACTTCTGCCATTATCTCAGATGGGTTTCAGCTAAGACATGTCTGTGAAGGTTCTCAGTCATCCAGGATATCGTAGTCAAAGGAGCTTGCAAAGAAAAGCGTCTGGACTTCTTTAAGTTGCTTAAGTTGCTTCAGCTAAGACAGAATGATCGGCTGAGTTTTTTGTAGTTTAGCCCTCTGCTCTACCTTGTGAGCTGCAAATGTCTCTAATAAATCAGTATATACATTTCGACAAAGGAAAACAATAAGTGACCTTCAGATTACAGCAGAATTTCAGTGTTAAGTGTTCAGTATTAAACTTCTCATTGTCTGAGAGACAGGATGTGTATGTAGCATACATGCCAGTAAGTAACAACACTGCATCATTTACAGAAAACAATCTTTATCAGATCAATAAGTGGAGTGGCCCACACTGATTAGCATCACTTTCGTTTTTCCCAGCCTGATTAGCTGATCTTGTGGCTTTACAGCCAGACTGAAGAGCAGACAGAGCTAAGTGATGGCTGGTGCTGGATTTTTTTTTACAGTTCATAAATACATTTCAAAACAACCACCTTACAAATAAACGAATGAATCTAAAAAGAAAAAAACAGCAAGGAAATCAGTAAGTGGTAATCTTTCCTTCAATCATCAACGGTAGCATGACTTTTGTGGCTTGCCAGGCTTTAATCAGATGCTTGCATAACACCAAATGATTATATAATAATGCAGCCAATATGCATAATTTCTAAAGTCCCTGAAAGCTACACAGGCTACAAACAAGTGACATACCCATACTCGCTGCAGCTCACAGCCTTCTAAAGAACCACAAAGTGCATTTGGACTAATGAGCTGATCACGATTAATCTGAGGTGATTATATATGTACACCACAGTGCAATACAAACATGTAGACTTTGTTTATCTCAGTCAGTGCTTCTGAATGAAACTGGAGAAAATTGTCCAGTCTGGCCACAGTGCTATTAAGCAGTTTCAAGGTCTCTTGCTAGCTAACATGTGGTCCACGAACAATGAAACCGGATTCATTTCTAATCAAAGTCGCAAATTAAGTGGAGCGAAACGAGGGAAGCTTGCAAATAATAAAAAGAAAATTGAAAAATAACTCCTAAGTATGTCATTGCGAGTTTTCACAAGCTTACCATTAAATTAAAATATTTAAAATTTAAGTGAACAGAGGGTTTCCACTTTACAGCAGGCTGCCATACTGGCCGATGAGTTTACCCTAACTCATAAAACAAATGCTGTAGAATGTGACATCCCTTCTCACTATAATACATCTTGGAGAGCTAGGAGGAAGCCAGCTAACGAGGCTGAAAAAGTTGTGGTTTCAAGACCCAAAACGAAGCTTTGTTTCTTCTGCCACAAACCTGGACACCTTGTTGCTAACTGTTTGAGACTGAAACTCAAACAGAAAGCACACTCAAAGCAAAAAGGGCCTGCTTTGAGAAAAGTCAGTCGTGGCTCTCAAACCGACAAGGTTGCCAGGCCTACTAAGAGGCTACACTTGGAGCATAATTGCTCAGTAGTGTCATGTAGTCGGGGTAAGAGGTCAACTGACCCTGAGCTGCCACTGGTTGACAATTTCCCAGGTCCTCAAAATGACCTGCAGGGGGACAGGCTGTGTATAAAACCACCAGTAAGACCCGCAACCCTGGCTAACAAACATGCCTGTACCGGTGACTTGAGGAATCGTCTGCAAAGTGTTGCAGTAAGGTCTTCTGACTGCCTGCTGTGTTCTCCACATGTGATGGCTCAAAAAAGCCCTAGCCATCACATGAGACATTGTTTTGAGGGTCTGCGGCCACCTTCAGTAAGTATTTTGAACCCATTGAGATGGGGTTGGCAGCTTCCGCTGACAATGCCTAACCGTTGCTATGGGGTTTGGTAGATGGAAAACCTGCAATTTGGTGATGCAACGGTTACGGACTTGATTAGTTGTTTTGGTTATCGTAATCAATTTGGTTATCGTAATTTGACAAACCATGGGTTTGCATTTATGGGAGGGGGTGTTACGGCCCTAGCAGGGCCTCTCTCCTCCTGAAGGTGCCTGTGTGGGCGTGTCACACTACCTCTTCCGCCTGAGGTGCCACCTTTCCCTCTTGTGCAGCTGACTCTCGTCAGTAATCAAGGAGATTTAAGCCCAGGGAAAGGTGAGCTCTGGGCCAGAGTGCCAGTAGTGTGGTTACAGCTAGTGAGCTGTGTTTTTGGTGGTTTTCAGCTAGTGAGCTGCTCTTTCTTTCTGGCTTACGTTTTACTTTATTGACCAACGCCTGAGTTTTGTTTGTTTTCTTAAATGGTGATAGCGGCTTGTCCGTCTCTTTTAGTTAGTATAAATTGAAACTTTAATAAAACTTCCCCCTTCCCCGCCTAGACCCCTCAGGGGAACGTAACATCTAATCAAAGTCGCAAATTAAGTGGAGCGAAACGAGGGAAGCTTGCAAATAATAAAAAGAAAATTGAAAAATAACTCCTAAGTATGTCATTGCGAGTTTTCACAAGCTTACCATTAAATTAAAATATTTAAAATTTTAATCCATGTGACAGATTCTTTCATTTACTAAATATCGTGTTTAAAAGTGAATTTAAGCAGGACGCATGAGGCCCACTCACTGGCTGTGAATTCACCGGACAATGACCGCACCATTCTCTTATGTGTGCAGTTGGACATCACAAAGTCTTTGCGCTTGAGAATTAGCAGGCAAAAACAACAGATTATTCCCAATCTATCTACTGTATATATCCACAAATATCACACATGCACCTTCTTCAAAGAGGGTCAGAAAAGTTCAAGGCTGCTGTGCATGTCTTAAAATGGCTTTAGTTTCTGTGTCTGTAGGGAATCGGAAGGTTAAAACGTTCAGTTACAGTTTAGCAATTCTCAAACATTCTAAGTGGTTTTCACAGCAAATTAAAAATTTCTGAGTGTCTATTTGTGAACGCAGCACTGATCTGTACACTGACCGCGGTGTCAAAGCCTGACCTTGACTCCTTTTCAGGCTTCCCTTGAAGCACTCGGAAAGGTCAGAGTGGAGATGCCAAGAATGCACAAACTGAGTAACAATATAGCTCTGTCTCCTAGGGTCTTAAATTTTAGGTTTCTCCTCCTTCATTATACTGTACACACAGACACACAAGCAAATGTCCTGACGCTGCATTTTTCCCCCGTGCGCCTCAGAGGAATTCCAGTCTCCCGGTCAAGTATAAGTTTAGTATCTGCTGAGAGGACGCGTAAATAATACTCCCTTTATTCCCTCTGTCCCTCTCGCTCTCTATTTTTGCTCCTGTGTCTCTTCCTTTGTTGTTCTCTCTCTCACCCTCTCTATGTCCATCTCCCCCCAGGAGGTTTGCGGTTACACTCCAGCAGCCAGCTTTCGGCCTCCGTGGAAAATCCCCCCTCGCCGGCAAACAGCAGTGGTGCGATCCTGTGGTCTGGGGCTAAAAATGGGACAAACCATCTCACACAGAAATACACAGCTGGGGGCCGGGTGGGGTCACATGACTGAGGGCAGCTTTGCGAGGTCAAACATCTTCCAGCGGCAACGAACCACTGAAACTGACGCATCAGAAAAAAAAGCTTTACTGTGGGAAAGGATTTAAAAGGAAACCATCTGACTTGCAAGTTCGAAATTCACCAAAATCAAAAGAGAACATTTTATTCGAGAAACACTAACCATGCTATTGATTGGCTCTTGAGAAAGGTGCTACGGCTGAAATTATGACACTCAAGTGGTAGTTAGTATAACAAGTAGGCAACTTTGGTAATTTTTGCATCACTGCAATCATCAGTGGGTTTTAAATTAAACGATCAAGACGTGACTGAAGTGCAGATTTTCAGTTTTAATTCAAAGGCTTAAAAAAGTATTACATTGACTGATTACAAATTACAGCCTTTTTTTAGTCAGAGTAGTCCTCTGTTTTCAGAAGCTCAAAGGTAACTGAACAATTGATTGACAACCAGTATCATGACCAGTTGAGGCCTGTTTCCTTGTTATTCCAAGACAAATTAAGCAGACAAGAGATCTTGAGGTAAACTTGCACTTGGAAGCATTTCACAGGAACTGGAAATATTAGATCCAAAGAAGGAGCGTCAGCTAAGCAACAGCAAATGCCTAGAAAATGTGGATGATCGCAGAATTCTTTCCATGGTTAAGGAAAACCCGCTTCCCAACAGCTGAACAATTCAAGAATATGGTGCACCTACCTCACTGGAGGTTTCATTCTCCAAGTCTACAATCAAGACATGCCTTCATGGATGGAAATACAGAGGTTTTACAACAAGGTGCAAACCACTGGCTACACCCAAAACAACAAGGTCAGATTAGACTTTGCCAGAAAACACTTAAAGAGCCTGCAAAGTACAGAGAAAAAAATCTTAGGATAAACCCACTAAGGGTTTATTGATGATGTGACTGCTGACAGAAGGAGCCGGATGAATTCTGAAATGAATATTTTTGGGTAACCTTGAAAAAATAAAATTCATGATTGCATTCATTGTATCCAGGGATACTGTGGTGGGTATTATTCCCTCAGAGTAACTGATGATGAAAGTATTAACTGGTTACAGCTCGTTTTACTAGCCGTGTCCACTTTAATCAGTTTAATTTTCCCATGTGTTTATTTAAATGTATGAGAAATATATGATTGGTGTATAAAATATTGAGTGAGTGCCATTCTAGACCAACACAACTTCTTAACTCTCCACAATAACATCAAATTGACTCTTTTATTAAGTTAAACTGACACTTTTCATATCTTTGCAAACTTTTGTAACCTGAAGAGAATTCAAAATAAACTTCAGTGGGTTTGGGGGGAAATATTTCCCTCCCTATAGTTACAGCTTTAGAGTTTAAGCAGTCAGAGGGAAGCAGCTGATGCAGAGCTCATTGCTTAGTCTTTTAACCCTGCACTGATAAAGGTTTTTAACTGAACTCAAGCTGAACTCTGAAAATCAAAAGATAAGTCTCCTGTTGACATTTTTCTCAGCTTTCCAACTAAAGGAGCTTATCATGTCACAGAGGGACAATCCAGTTACACTTTCTATCACTCACTGAAAACGTGTGTGAACTTGAATGATCCTGCGGCAACACTGCCAGTATTTAGCATGATGTTTTTCTTGGAATAAGTTGCATATTTAACACCAATATTAAAGTTTCTTTTAGCTGTCTTCTACTTCTGAAGCCTACTCCAGAGTACTGATCTTTAATGAAGCCAAATGCCCAAAATGTTTTGATAAACTTAACTCTTTGCTTTATTGCATCAACTAAAGGTAAGTAAGACAAAAGAAGTGAAAGCCCTAAAAAAATACAGTATCTCAAGACATTTGCACAGTACTGCACCTTAAATAACTGTAATAGTAAAATTGGCAAAAACCTGCAGCCTAAGTAGCATTTTCAATTTCCCCAAATCAAAAATGATGCTTTCAGTTTGCTTGTTTTAATCAACCCACAATTCTTGCCTCCGAAATTAGTCAGTCTTGGATAATAAAACAGCAGCAGCTCACCTTCTCACTGTGGAGAAGCAATTTCTGATAATTTCCTCTCATTTGACATCACTGCAGCTCCACATGATATGTAAAAGGTAAAAATAGGTTTTCACATTGGCACAGCGAATGAGTCTGACGAGCACACATGGAGTGATAACGATGCAGGCTGAGCAGACAAGAGATGAAGGTTAAGTGTGGATGCTGAATGAGGCTTCTGTGCATGTGTGTGTTTGTGTGTGTGTGTGTACTGAAACTCCACAGCCAGAACCAGAAGAGCTTTAATAACAAAGCAATGACTGTGTGTGTGTGTGTGTGTGTGTGTTTGTGTGTGTGTGTGTGTGTACGTGCCATAAGTCAATGGTGTCAGACCCAGTGTGAGGCTATAATCCCCTGTTGCTAGGAGAAACCTTGTGGTGTGTGTGTGTGTGTTTGCCTTTATAAACTGCAAGATTAACAGAAAAAGAAAACACACACACTATCAATCTGCTGGTTTTGCACTTATGAACACACTGCTTTGGCCACCATGGAGAAGCCTGACCCTCTGTGGGGCTGGGACAATTCTGTTTTAAGTATACAAGGATATAAATATAAATAAATGATGGTCAGTGTTTTTGTTGTTATTTGTGTAGTTTTCCTAGACACCAACACTAAGCACAATGATGGAACAGGATCCCATCCTTGTACTTATATTCTCCACATTTCCTGAATTTCTTTCAGCTTCGGTGTGCGAGTCTCTGCTGTGTGCCGCTGTTATTTACAGACATGCTCTTTGGAAGTCTTTCTCTCTTCACTCTTGACTACCATGTTTCACAGTGTGCGCTTCTTATTAGAGTTTTATATCTTTTAAGAGTTCTTAATTATCTTTATCTTATTTTATTTTCATTTAGTTTCCAAAGTTGTTTTGCTTGTTTCACTTTGTCTTCTGTTGTTAAGAAATGCACAGTAAGACAATAATAAAAACACTAGACACAGTCAAGCAGGCTGTAAAACCTATAAAAAAAGACCTCTGAATTGTTACTTTCAGTGTAAAGAAATGTCTGAAATGTCTTGAGAAAAAAAAGGCAATTTTAATAATACCTCTCACTTTATCAACATTATAAAGAAACAAACCTCTCTTTTAAATGGTGAGTAAGAAGGAACTTTTCTTTTATTAAATTGAATATTAACAATAAAACAAACGAATTTTCTTGCAGTTAATGGTTCATCAGCTTCTCTGGTATATGAAGTTAATTCTTACCTCCTCTTACACATAATGCAGAACCAAGCCAGTCCACGTCCAGGGCTTAAAAAATGTATCTAAGATGCTGGTTTTACATAAAATACATGAACATCCCTTTAGTAAAAGGACTGATTTATTAGAGCCCACCTAATGTAGCATACTTAAGACTGATACTGATGCTAATATTCAGTGATTCTGATATATCGGGTGATATTTTTTTACTTTCATACAACGTTGCAATGTCAACACTCTAAGCATGGCCGAAGGGTGTAAAATACAGAAATCAACAAACAGCTAATATCAGGCGATAATATCAGTCAGCTGATAAATCTTTTTTTAAAAGCAAGAGGGTTTTTTTTTTCTTTTTTTTGATTCCCTCTCATGCAGTTGCTTTTATTTTCTTGCATCTTAAAAATGGAAAAATGAGAGTTTGAGCTGCACTTGTAAATGGGTCAAGATTGACATTAAAATAAAATTTAAGTTGCACAAACTGCGCCTTAACTAAATTAACGAGTGAAAGCAACAGTAAAAAGGAGGACAAGCTGCAAAACACCAAGGTCCAAAAGGGTGGCGTACCACAGTCTCAGGGCCCCGTCACGGGATGAGAACCAAGTAAAACTAAGATGAAAAGAAAATGAATCTACGAGTTAAAAAAACAAAGAGCACCACATTCGAAACAGGAAATGAACCGTGGTCTCCTGGCTGATAAACCTGTCCCTGATACTGCCACCAATTATCCACCCCACTTTGCACAGCACTGCTAAAATAGCAGAGAACATTAGTTATTCTATTACTGCAAGTTTAGCAAAAGCATCCCAAGCACAGTTAATCTGAATCAAACAACAGGGCAAAATAAGTCTCTTTCTCATTTCTGTACCCCACCCATCCCCCTTATGCAGTCAACTGAGGGGAAACATACTTAACTTTAATCCCAAACCCAAGCCTGCAAATGACAAAAGAAAGCAATCTGCAATCTGTGTGTATAAACTCATTGCATAATGAGCATTAGCAAACAGCGGATAAATCACGACAGTTCAGTTACGAGCCTGCAGGCAATCTTCTTTTTGTTAACTTCCAATTAGCTTCTAGCTGTGAGAGTCAGACACATTATTACAATATCATGTCTCCTCTTTCTCCCTCAGTCAACATCACTCAACCCTTCCCTCCTCCAATGGGAACGGCCATATGGTTGCCGTGGTAGCCCAGATAAACAAACAACAGTGATACCATGGAATACCGCAAAATATTTACAACCACACTTGGACTCACACACACACACACACACATACAAAAGACTCCTCACGTTTTCTGTGTCTAAGGGACACGCATGCACGAAGGCTTTGGTAGTGCTCTGGTTGTTTTGGTCTTTGGCGATGGCACCATAGCAACAATTCTATTACATCAACTCCTGGAGTATGATACATCAAACTACACACACACACACACACACACACACACACACACACACACACACACACCATCTTTGTCTTTTTCATTTCAGCAAGCGTTAACGGGAACGATCACCTCACACGCCTCTGTGGATCACTTTCTGGCTGCAGGAAGTTTCATGAGGTTTTGCATATCACAGACAGAGTTCTGGAAAATTTTCCGATTATCACTCACAACACACACAGCTGACAGCACTATCAGCCAGGAGGTGTGGTGTGCTGGTCGTTGTCTAAACATGAGATTAAACCTGCTTCCTCTAGATGACAAATCAAAGCGACCCGCCGCTCGCTCTATTCAAATTTAGAGGTTCACCAGCACCAGTGTTCTCCACTGATAAGATTTATCAAGGTTTATGGAGTTATGATCCACTGACATGACTAATAACCCAAGGAGGACCAGCTTTACATGTCCTGCCATACAGAAACCTAATATGGCGATTCATCAATCAATACAACTGTTTAGTGCCACTTCTTCCACAGCAGGCTGAGGAGAGGGTTTCTCAAACATCCTCCAGGTTCCCATGACAGTCCTGAGGAAAATGCATGCCAGGGGAAAGATGTATGAGTCCTGCACTTGATGTGCTCACCCAAAGTGCCTGATACTGTGCAAAAAAATATAAAAACTTTTAGACAGTGCCTGTCTCTGCTTTACATTTTACGTCTTTGAACATCTATTATTCTACACAGAGGTCCTCAATTTAGTTAAAAGTTCTTTAGCCCTGACTTGAGACAAATGGGATCACATTTTTAACCATTTTATTTTCTTAACTTGGGGACAAATTCTCCCTCTCAGCTTCAAATCAGATGAGTCTAGAACTTGTAATGTCTTTTTGTAAAAGTGCACAATACTAGACAGAGACACAGCCTGTCGGTGTGGAGTTTACACACTTTCCTGAAGTCTGTGTGGGTTCTCAGGCTTCCACAGTCCCAAGACAAGCTTGTTAGGTTAAATTGTGAATGTAAATCAGCCACATGTGTGGATGTAAGCATGTAGCTGTCTCTCTGTGTTAGCCCTGTGACCACCAAACCACGTGTACACCCCACCTTTCACTCTATGAGAGCTGCCATAGGCTTCAGTGACCCCTATGAACAACATAGACTGAAAGAAATCTTAATGGTTCAAATTAAGTCCCAAAAGCTGCAGTTCCTCTAATGACCACTAGAGGCTGGCTCAAAAATGTATGTCAATCCCCACAGACACTCATGTTAAAAAAGCTAATGTAACTGCAGAAATAAACATGTTTAACGGTTTTGGTCTTTAGAGATTGGGCAGATGTTGCACCAACTCACTCATTTAAAACGTTTGGATTATTAGCGACGTGGTTCACCAGCTGCATCAGCTACTTCTAATAACTCAACTGGACCCCTTCATGAAGTTATAACTTTGATGTGCAGTTTGCGGTTAGTCTACACAGTGCATCCATACAGTTTATACACACAGCTTGCTGATCAGGCTTCTACCACTCGCTGATGCTCATGGTTAATTCTGGCTCCAGGATGCTAATGGCTAAGCTTTAGGCTATTATTTCAGCTCTAGAAAAGGGGAGGACTCTAGTTCCCAAACATAAAATGGTTTTACTGGTCTGCTCAGATATGTTCCACAATCTTTTCTGCTCAACAGATGTATCACCAGCTTGGGTGAATACTGAGTATGCATCACTACCAAACCTTCCATTAAAGTTATAAAAAGCCTATCAGCATATTGGGGATACCCTTCTCATTTCTCACTTCTCCCTCACAAGGGAAAACACCTATTTCAGAGCAGGGCGGGCAGATGGTGGTTTCAAAATATGTGCTGACAAAAGTGTAAAGAAGACAGGAAACCTTTGTTTGAATGGTAATTACCTTTCACTCGGTGCGCCGTGTCAAAATAAATCACATTCCTAAAATGCACATTTTGAGGTCTTTTATTTCATCCAACTCTAAACTCCCACTATCATCTGAAAATCCTACACCTGAAAGCCTAAAAAGGAAAGATTCAACTTACATGTTCCTCGCGTTCTTCTTTGATGTATTATGAGGTTAGATAAAGCCGTTACAATACAAATGGTTGAATCCCAGAAAAGCTGAATAATTGGTCCCAACATCCCAGACTCATGTTGAAAAAGTTTGTGAGGAAAAGCTGCTCTGGCTAACTGCATGTTGATGTGCTCAAGACTGAGGAAATACCCTTCATACAGAAGAAGCTACGAAGAAAAAAAATGTGTTTCTATGGGTATGTATCCAAATAATTTTACAGTTAATTTGAAGCACTCAACTCTAATTTGGACTACTCCAGGCCAGGAGAATGATTCTTATCATGGAAAAATATGGAAATACGTTACCTTCAATTCATGTGTGGATGAAAGGAATGGCTTCTTGTATTACACTGGTGAAACTAACTTATATCAGGAGATAGCAGCAGAATTTAAAAGCTGCCTTCAGTGACTTTTTTTAATTATTAATTTGAGCGATTCTTTGTTTCTTTAATCATTCAGTGTTCATTATTATTTATCTAAAGTTGAGAAGAAGAGGAAAATTTCCTTCTTTCCATTTCTTTCAGACCTTGATGATTGCTTTATATTAATCCAATGAATTTAAATACATTTACTGCATCTCATCACTTTCCTTCACCATCTACCTCTACAGCTCTGCCTTATGTGTTGTAATCTCAGTAAGTCGTATGATCAGTTGAACCACAACATCTGTAGAGAAAATCCAACTCACCATGCCGTGGTTGAGCCACTGAGGAATGAAGTTGTCCAGTAATTTGGGGTAGACTAGTTCTCTGTCATACAGGTAGAGGCTCCAGAAAGTAAACACCACAAACTGGAGAGAGAGAGACATGCACACAGAGAGAAAAAAAAAAAAGTTAGCAACTAAAGTGCAACACGCCTTATGGAAAAGACATCAGTGCCAGATAAGTGGACAAAAACAGTGACTTTTAGCATGCAGCACAACGTTTCTGAACTAGTCCTGCCTACACAACGTCTGCTCTGTTGTCAGGTCAGTGATGAGAAACATTCCTCATATCCACCACTTACATTTCATTACACTCTATCAGTGGTTATTTAATACGTTGACGGTACCCCACTGGGACTATTTACCTTGGAAAATGCAGTTAAGTGTTACAGAGACAGCCAATTCAATGTTTGTGACATGCTACATGAGTAAAAAAGTCAGCAGAAAGTGAAATCTCAGTATAATTTAATAAAAACAGACAATAGAGAATCGTTCAAGAGGCAAACTCCAGCACTAACAAATGAAATCAATGTCCAAATGCAGTTCCACTTGAGGCAACAGCAAGTCAATGACCATGAACCTCTTGGTTCAAGTAACAGTTTTTCACAGTTTTTTTTTTAAATTAAATTATTTTAACAAATATTATTGCTTGTTGTGAGGTACAGACTATCGAAGGATTGTGTGCTGTATTTTTGGTGAGTGAAAATTTAGTACTTGCTAGCACTAACTATGATTCAGCTTGTAACCCTCTCAACCCAATTTGATCTTTTCTGGCTTCAAAAACTAAAATGGCAGCAGTCTGGGAGTCTGGAACTGAGTCTGGGAACCAATAGGTGACAGCATCCATCTTTTGGATACAGTCTGTTAAAATATAATATGCTTAAGATATGTATGTTGTTTATCTAATTTTTAATTTAACATGTGCATGCATGTTGACTACTTACATCTTTTAGTTCTTAGGCAGTGGAAACCTGGCCCCTGGCACATGCATTAGGCTACACTCTACTTTTTACCTACTGTTAGAGATACATATACACTGTCCTCATTTATCCATTGGGTAAAGAAGGACATTGGAGGGAGACACATGAGGGTCATCTGTGATACCTTCTGCATGCCTTCTGTAAACCAAAAACTTCCCAATGATACATGCAGCTATTGCAGCAATCAGATTTCCCACATGACCTGAACGCACCACACGCTGACCAGCTTCCAGTCTAATGTATCTTCACGGTTTGGATCAAGGCCAGTCCAGGTTCTGTAAGACGAGGGTGGAATTACCTGACAGGCATCTGCGTTCCAGTTCGAGGCATCTGAACCAACCCACCTCTTTTTATACCGTGACTGGCGTGTTCTCTGTTTCAACAGGCCAGTGGTGGCGGGAAACAATGCATGCACTTTGTCCCCTGTGGGGCACCCACAATTTTCCACCACACCATACCGCGTGCAAATGCCTGCAATATATGCACACTCCACACTCACGCATATATGCAATGCACAAATGGAGCTATAGCAACATATGCAGGAATGCACACACTTCCTTTACCAGACGGGCAAAGTTTGAGACATTACCTGTGGTAATGTAGTAGCTGCACCTGTTGTGCTGTATGTAACCTAAACTGTGAGGCCAATTCACACGCACCAGTTAACAGCTTCTACAGGGGTGTGTGTGTGTGTGTGTGTGTGTGTGTGTGTGTGTGTGTGTGTGTGTGTAGGTGTGTGTGTGTGTGTGTGTGTGCCAGTAGAGCCAGGAACTATTGGGTTATTTAGGTTTAGAGATCAACTGTGTTTGACTAGTGTCTGGTAGTCTATAGCATGAATATTTATGATCTTGTGCCAGTGATCTAACCCCAGGACACAGTAATAGTCAGGTAGCCACACAAATTCTCCAGTATGCCAGCTGTGGGGCACGTTGCCTAGTAAAATCTTGAATAAAAGTGTGTGTGTTAAGCAAAAGACTGCCAGCCTTGCAAAAAAAAAAATGGATTAGACAGAGGTCAAAGTCTGGCTGTCTGGATGACTCGTCAGTGCTTTCTCTGTTCTGTTCATTCACAGCAGGATTGAAAAAGATGAAGCACATCATACCATTACACCCATTTTTTTAACCTCAGTAAATTTTCACATCCAGTTAATCTATGTTCTTTCTCTTTACACAAACTCTCACAAAAGGAGTTCACCCAGGTATGTGAATGTAGCCAAAGTATATCTGGTGACTCTTTTCAGCATTTTTTTCCATCTAACTGAGTGAGCAATCGCAGCTGTTGATCTTCTTTCACTTTTACTTTTAAGTTTAAGTTGCTGCTAACCAGCCGGGACCCTTTTCATCTCATGTTTCCCTACTAACACGCTGACCATCCATAGTTGTGGCAGAGCAAAAATTAGCTTTTTAAGAGATGATTTTATTTATTAATAGAAAAAAGCCATCTAAACCTGCCTGACTCTGAGTGAAAAAATAATTCCCCTCTAAACCTAATAAGTGATCGTGCCAACTTTGGTAGCAAGAACTGCAATCAAGCATTTGTGATAACTGAAAATGAGTCTTTCACATTGCTGTGGACTGATATCAGCCCCCTGTTCTTTGCAGAATTCTTTTAATTCAGCCACATTGGGGGGTTTTCAATCATGCCATTTAAGATAACTTAAATTAATACTTTAACTAGGCCACTCCAAAACCTTCTTTTATCGAACCATTCACAAGTGGACGTGCTGGTGTTTTTTCAGGTCATTGTTGTGCTGCACAACCCAACTGAGCTCGAGCCTCAGGCATGAACTGAGACGTTCTGGACATTCTCCTTCAGGATTTTTCTGGTAGCAAAGCAGCCTCAGACCACAACACTATAATCACCGACTATCAGTACGATATTTTTTCTGTGAAATACGGCGTTAGTTTTATCCCAGGTGTAATTAGTTTTTCTACACAGGATCAGGTGTGTTTGCACAGCTTTTTTCCCTTAATAAATAAAATCATCCTTTAAAAAATGCATTTCGTATTTATTTGGGTGGATCTTGGTCTAATACTAACATTTTTTTAATGATTTGAAACATGAAAAACAAATATTAAAAATACTAAGAAATCAAGCAGGGGGAAATTGGTTTTATTCTCCTATTTCCTAGTTGTTTCCTTTTAGTATGGCTTATTCTCGTTTGCCTTTTTTTTCTCTTTTTACCTTTTATTTCTTTTTAGAATGTCGATATTATATATTTTGTTTTGTTTTTAGGTTGCTTTTAAGGTCTAGCCAGGGATTATGGATGAAAAATTAGCCTACAGCATTTACAGCAATGTTTAATAATGAACATTGTCCCTGTTACAAATAAAAAATTAAATAAAAAAAGTTAAAAACAATAATTGTTGGCACCAGACAGTGTTTAGATATCACATTGTAAACTGTAGACCTCTGTGCTTTGCAGTGTGATCGTTTGCAGATACCTGGTGTAATGAGATTTTATAGTTCTGATGTTTTTAAATAGTTTATTGTTGTTGTTATGTGAACCATCAAGGTCAAAGGCTCTCGGGCTAACCCAACCATGCGCCAAATCAGAAAAAAAGCTCAATTTAAAGCATCATTCCCAGACATTAATCACCCCATGAGGTGAGACTGAAAATGTCAGACAATTTTTATGCGGTTGACATTAACAATTTCCATGATTACAGGTTGGTAGGACACTGCCACCACCCTCAGGAGTGGAAGAAAAATAAGGGCAAGATAGGCGTTAAGAAAAGGGGAGCATGGCGGAGAGTTGATTATACTAAAAATGGATTACTCCGGCCTTCAGTTCCTGCAAGGCAAGCCCATCCATTCCCGGGCTATTGTGTGTTTGCCTGTGTACGTGCTTGCCTATGTGCATTAATCCTCTCACCGCTCCGACAGGGAAGGCCAGGACGGCCATCATCCAGTCTCGCAGGCCAATCAGCTTTCTCAGCTGCCGCTCCTGCTCCCTGCTGTCGCCTCCCTTAGTCAGCAGACTGGACACATCGATCAGGACACACAATCCGAAAAACACTGCCTGGATCACCTGCAGAGAGGAACAGGGGGAGTTCAGCGAGCTCTTTGGCAGCACAAACACTTTCTCACAACAAAGAGATGAAGAGAGGAGGAGAAAAAGAGCTTAGACGGTAGATTTTTCAGAAGAAAGAAGAAGAGCCAAAGAGAACAGACTGCAGACAATCGTTAACTCTTTCACTGCTCACTTCTCCAGTCAAATTCAATAAAAGCGGTTGAAAGAGAAAAAAACAGGCTGTGCCCAGGCACAGAGTTACGAAGTCTTATGATTTAATAAATGACCAATGTTATGCTAATTCAATATATATTTATATCTGCCACCACTCACCTGAAACTGTCATGAACCAGAGCAACAACACAATCGTTATCTGCTATAACTACAGAGTTTCAAACCTCCTCTGGCATTAACATCAGTACAAACGCTGTATGCTGGGAGCTTCTTGGCATTGGTTTCTATGCCTGTAGGGGTAATCTGCGGGCGGGCCAGTGTTTTTGTCCTTATCATTTATGTTTCAAATTAATTCAACTTTATTTATACAAATCACAACAACAGTTGCTTCAAGGCACTTTCCATTATAAGGTAAAGACCCTGCAATAATACAGAGAACACTCCAACAGATCAGATCACCCCCTATGAGCAAGCACTTGGTAACAGTGGGAAAGAAAAACTCCCTTTTAACAGGAAGAAACCTCCACCAGAACCAGGCTCAGGAAAGGTTGGCCATCTGCCACAACTGATTGTGGATGAGGGGAAGAAGACAGGATAAAGACACGCTGTGGAAGAGAGCCAGAGATGAATAATAACGAATGATTAAATGCAGAGAGGCGTATAAACACATAATGCTTGTTTACCAGTTCAGCTGCCGATTAGCTCTTCAGCTAAAAGGGCTACGACAGCTACCATGTTCAGTGAAACAGTTTCTCCCATAGACTTCTATTAAGAGTTATTTGAGTGCTATATCTCTATCATTTTAGTAGTTCTGGCTTAAGTTTGCTTCCAGCAACCAACAAAAGCCCACAAATATTCTCTTAGCAGTTAGGATTGGGTTTAGTAAAGACCAGCTGTTGGTATTAACTAGTTCCAAGAAACTGGCACCGTGTTGAAAAACTTTGTATGAAGTTCCTTTAAAAGGGATCACCACAGTGGGCAGCATTTATCTGCCAAAAATGTGGAAATCCCTTGAGTTTGTTGGCAGATCAAAAAGTGAAATGAATTTTATTGACTGAACAGACATTCTGTGTTCTAGTAGCTGCATTTCCAGCAGCGTAAAAGCAACTTAGCAGCCGATTAAAATTAGTTATAACTTATATACATTTTCTGCATCGCTAAATGAACACATGCACATTCCCCTACCAACGTGTTGCACAGTTTGCGCTTCATTTAGTCAGTGTGGCACAGTTTAACAGCTTGAAAGTGTAAAGCACAGAATCTGTAATGTACTGTAATGTACTTAAAAACCGAACGATTTTAAAGTGAAACTCAGAACAAGCCTAACCAGTTTGTTCAGCAGAGGTCGCCTTGGTGATTTACACAGTTAAAAACACACACGAAACTCTGCCTTTAAGCTCAACAAAGCTCGCAAAGCCATTCATTTTGCTTCATAGTACAACTTCAGAGGGCACTCTGGAACTTCACTGTTGGCGTTACTCGTGTTTGGAAAACCACAAACACAACAAGCAGCTGATAGAGTCGGGCTGAGCGCAAATGAAGAATCCGCGATTTGCTGTGAAAGTGAAGATTATTAAGATTAATGAAGTCTTTTTAAAAAACTGCACTGTGATATCATCCTAACAAGGACTGATATAGAAGTACATTAAAAAAACTGTTAAAAAAAATGTTTCGATATGAGTCTGAGAAAAAAAATGTCAGGAAAGATATTGGTTTTTATTAGTACTTTAATTACTAAATATCATTATTGTTTTTTAAAAGCCTACATTGGTCAGTCTCTATCATAGGTTCACAGCTCTGGCTGTGAGCACAGAAGCTCCATCCACCTGCTGCTCAAACCTTCTACTTGTGAGGGACAGCCAATCACAAGAGTGTTTGCAGAGAAACAGGCAAAGGGGGAGGAGCTAAAACAGCTAGGACAACTAAGGGTCATTTTTAATCAAACCTACTCTTGTGTCCAAGAATAAAAACATGGAGCTGGAATCCAACATTATAGGTCCACTTTAAATAACTTAAAGTTTCAGTGGGTTTTGCTCTTTTCTTTCTAAACTTAATTCAGAAATCCAGTGAACAAAAATAATTTGCTGCCTGCAAAAGGGAGGAGGGATATTTCCAATTCATGCCCATCACTTAGCAACAGTGCTCTCAGGCTTGAAACACTTAAATGCCAAAGACATCCTGCACAGTTCCTGTGTTAAACAGAACCTTACTTAAAAGGCATTATAGTGTAGTTACTGTATATCGAGCAAAGAAAATGGTAAATATACATGACAATAGGCCATGCCATAATAAGATGCAAAGACCCCGAAGAGCTTTCCTTTAAGCAGGTACAGTGAAGAAACTAGCAGCTATAACTGGCTATTATTGTAGCTGATTACCTAAAACATATAGAAAACAGTTGGAACAATCTCTAAGGGCACTGCTGCATGAATCCCTGAGAGCAAAATTGAGCTTAACAGCTCTCAAACTGACTTCTGGAGTGTTTGTCCAACATGAAAGAATCATCCACCAGCAGGAAACACTGTGACCCGCGTGCAAAAACTATTCCTCACGAGATGCACAATATTTCAATAAAACCACACGTGGCTTCTTTCAACATGCACCAAAAATACTTCACACTTCAAATGCTCGATTTCAATAGAATCTCCATTAAGTGGGCTGTGGTGAAGGAGAAAACCAGCTCTGTATATTTTACCCATCTTTGCGTAAGGAAAGACTTTCAACATGTTCGCAATGATGGATGTGACCTTCGCTTCCAGAGGAAGATGGAGAGGAGGCACAGACTACCTCTCCTCTCCTCAAACCTCCCTCTGAGACTATTAGGTATCGCCCGGTGTGATGATGGCTGGTCATTAGAGGCATTTTGGCTTTAAAGCATAGTTATGGGTGCTTCGGTATATACACGATTCTGCTGGTGAATACTGGCATTTTACAGCGGGCAGCCTAAATAAATGTGTGTGTCTACTCACTGAAATATGTGTGGACAGCAAATATAAATCTTAGACAGCTAGCATGTCTAAAGCAGCATGCCTGCTACATAAATAATAGGTTTCCATGAGAACTATGAGCAGCAACAGCACACTCACAGGCACGCACACAAGAAATTCTGAAATGGACCTAAAACTCAAGCCCTCCTTTCCGTATCAATACTGCATCAATTTTGAGGCTTTTGTGTTCCTCGTGAGAAACTGATACACACAAACGCTGGAGCCAGATGTTGCAGCACAGTGTGTTTCCTGGCTGCTGGTGTGTACGGGTCTTTAATGGTACAGTTAACTGGGGGAGAGGGCTAATGTGGAAAATATGACACAGCTATTTCCCATGCTCACAAAGACACAGGTATGCTCTTCAGAGATTATTTTGCCTTTAAAAGGGCCTAAACTAAAGTTTATACATGCCAAATTGATCAATCCCACAGATTTGTATGTGTATAAATAAGGATTATTATTATTGTTATTATTACTACTACAAGTAAAAAATTAGAAATCCACTTACAGATAGGCCAGACAAACCTGTTTCAGCTGATCGGCTATAACTGGTGACAGGCCAATCAGTCACAGACATATTCAGTTCTGAGCAAATTTAATTAGCCTGTGCTGCTGCCTGACGCGCACCTTATCAAAAACGTAGCTATAGAAACGTGGCGTGTTGATTTGTGCAAAGATATTTCTTCAGAGGAACAACATGTGATATGTAACGGGTCATGATTACATCTGGCATCTTCATAATGCTAATGCACTAACTGGTAATCAGCGAGCGCAGCCATCTGCTGTTTTTGTTTTTATAGCTCTGCTGATCCATGTGTACACTCAGATGGTTCGGGCAAACTGTGTTGCAGCAATTTGAAGGTACAATTCTGAACTTTTCCCCCCCCCAACATGTGCCTGTATTTGAAGTGCAGAAAGAGACGCCATGCATTACAGAAACCTTACCACCGACTAGTATTTTAGAGGCTAAACTGCAGAGCACTGTAGGCACGTAACATGTCTAACAGGTCACATCAACTTGGATATACTGTAGCTATTATTTAATTTAAAGAAATGTTGAATATTCTGTTAGGAAACTTCCTTGAATGAGAACGATAAAAGGTCCCCTAACCTGCTGATAACTGCAACATGTTTTTTATAATGATTATTTAAAGAGAAGTTTTATATAAAACAATTATTGTATACTTTCAAAAAGAAAGTCTAATGTATTCTAATCCTGACATGTTGTAGAGCCTGCAAGGTGTCCTTATATTGGCTTTCAAGAGATAATGTGCCTATTTTAGAAATGTCCAAAGTCTGCATTAGTAGGTTGGAGGGGTGGAGGTGACATTTTTCCCCCCGAGTTATCACCCAGGACACACCTTTGTCTTTTGCACTTTGCTTCTTTTTTTCACCTCACCTTGTACATTAATGAGCCATCGCAGCCAGGGATAAGAATATGGCTAGTGGCCAAAATCGATTACATTTGTAAAAACTGTGAAGCACAATCAGTGGAACATGAGCATTTTTATATATGATATGTGTTGTTGTTTTACTTTTCTTTAAAAATGGATGTCAACCAGTGAATGAACAAACGCATCGACATCCCAGCCGCATTTAGATAACGACAGCAAGAACTCAAACGGTGCAAGCAAAACAAGAAATGTCAGCTAGCTTCCTCTTCAAACACAAACATTGCAGAAAGAAGACAACCACTGGCTGGATATTTCTCTAAAATTGGTTAGCTTTTTATAGCGACTTCACACCAACTTTAAAGCGTGCTTGTGAATGACTGCCTAACAGAACCGGCCTCTAACAGAAGTCCCTCTTTGTGAGTGCATGTGTGAGCGCATTGTTCGGGATGAATGGGAGCTGTGTGTGTCTGCAGTTTTGTGCCTCTCGTTGCAGCATAATTTCCTTAATTTAATAACACTTGAGAATCAAGAAAACTGATTGTGAACACTAATGTTTGGCCTGTTGCTGCCTCTCAGCTGATATGTTAAGCAGCTTTTACAAGTACAGTAAAGAGCGCCGAGACAAAATGCCCGTTGTGCACATTTTATGGCCTCACAGCGACACATGTGCTGCAACTATTGAAGGAAATACGCGGTGTACTTTAGCCCAAGCACTTCATTTTGCGTTGCAGCACAAAGTAAATATTACCAGTGCAAAAACTTCAGCTTCCGTCATTGCAGCTTCAGGTTTTAGTAATCAATTGCTTTGTTCGACTGGCAGCAACTATAATAATATAAAGTATGTTATCAGTAATTAACAATATATTCAGAATAAGAAGTTTGATAACAATAAACTCATCTAACAGAGACAAAGACAATTTTAAAGCACGAGAAAACAAACACTATCGCTCTGTCAGCAGTCACCACACAAATGAAAACTCAGCTGACACGATTTACTGATCTCTATGGGAGAACTGATTTTATTAGAGTCACTACTGTTAGTAAATAATGGCTGATGATTAACCTCTGGCAACTCTCATGACGTCTGGCTACCAACGCAATGCTGCGCTTTGTATCATAAAACTAATCAGATATCTTTCTAGATATTTAGGCACAAGGTAATCACAGGTAAATATCATATCATATATGTGCAACGCAGTACAGCCCTGTTTAGAAAGCATAAAGGCAGCAAAAAGAAGCATGAGCGCTTCCTTGTTGATGAATCACAAAAACTTGGAAACTAAAGTGAGTGAGAAGAAAACAAAAGATTTTAATGCAAAAAAAAAAAGAATTAGGGCTGTTATTACATCAGGCTTTCAATACAAGAATAAACCACAGAATTCACTTCAATGACATTATTGCACGATCTAAAAAAACGTTTTAATTAGATCTTACTTTTGTTGTTTATATCTCTGTGTTTGTTAATGTGTGTTCTGCACATTTTTAGCAAATAAAATACGAATAAGTTTAGCAATGTGACAAGACAACAACTGCACAAATGGATGCAAAAAGAGCACATGCACTGAATGGACAGTGAGACGTTATGATACACCATGTAAGTGTACAAGAATAAAATCTACACGGGCACAATCTTCAAAGAACGCTGACCACTGATCTCACTCAGGGTTGGAGCCGCAACGTTCAAACGCTTTATTATTCAAGGTTAGGGGATGCTGCGCATTTTCACTACACCATATTTTGACTTTCAAACTGACAGACACTGCGCTCTCATTGGTCCACACCTTGTCAATCACAAGCTTCTGCTAATATCGGCTTTCAGTGTTGTTTTAACTAGAGATGGACCGATCCGATATTACGTATCGGTATCGGTCGTCCGATACTGACGTAAATTACTGGATCGGATATCGGAGAGAAATAAAAAAATGTAATCCGATCCATTAAATATCAAAAAAGCACCTCACAAAACTTGCGACATGGCGTAACTTGGCTCATAACCGTAGCACGTCGGAGCAGTATGCATCACGTCATAGAGAGGCTGTGGCTGCGAGACCTCTCGGCAGTCTGGTTGAGTATTTGGAGCCTCGCTACCAAACCGGCATTTCATCTCCGAGAAAGTTATACCAGAGAGAAGGAAAGCAAGTGTGTAAGTCCATCTCTGAATGTTTGTAAAGCATTCTCACGTTAAGCTTAACAACCGATTTATGGAGCGACTGCCTCTTCTCTCTTCCTCCCTCTCCTGCTGCTACTTCAATCATGAAACTGATCAATGATCAGCTGATTGGCTTTTCTGTCCCGAGTCCGTCTCTCTTGTTTGTTTTTGGCCCACTTTGCACCAGAAAGAGGAAACCAGCGGCTGAACAACAGCAGCACGTTTAAGCTTGATAAGCTGTTGTTAGAATTTATTTAATATTACTTTCTACACCAGGATCTTTTTCTACGCAGCTGATGGCTGGTAACTGTGCAGGGGCGGATCTAGCAAAGTTTAGCCAGGGGGGCCAATTGGGCATGAACAGGGAAAAGGGGGCACAAAGACATACTTTTCTTTCTTATTCTCATTTAAAAGGTCTAGCTTTTAATAAATAATTATCTGAATCTTACACCCAAAGTTTTAATCTGATGAAAAATGTATAGAAGTCCATTACTGTATATAGTAACTGTTAAGTCTAATATACCCTAGTAAGCTATAGTACTTTTTTTCATCTGTGCAGTCTGCAATTCTGTTGAAGAAAGATGTTGAATCTATTTAATTATTCTTGAAAAATAATTGATTTCTGTGCATTTTGTTTCCACACTGCATCAAATTAAAGTTGATTACGTCGATTAAGCATCATGAGGTGGGGGGTGGTTCCCTTTTTTTTTTTTTTTTTTTTTGCTGGGAGTTTTAGAACCCTATTGGTTAGGTTGTTTACTCTTTAAAAAACCAGAATAGGGAGGATGGAGTAAGTTTAACTTTATTAGATTGATCAGTATTGCTGAACTATGAAATATTTTGGGTGCAGTATATTTTTTGCATACAGGTATAACAGAATAGCTTTAGTGTTTGTTTGTTTTTTGTAACTTGAGTATGAACTTATACAAAAAGCAGCAAGATATTAAAAAACATTTTTAGTGATTAAAAAACACACTATATCGGATTCATATTGGTATCGGCAGATATCCAAATTTATGATATCGGTATCCGACAAAAAAAAAAAACTGTATCATATCATCTCTAGTTTTAACATTATGTGTCTTTAGCCCCTGAGAGGTCACTCTCAAGCACTTAAACATATTTCCTTTGCTGTTAACACAGAATTTATATCATTGGGTCAAGCCTCTTCTTGATTTTGATTGGCCACTGAGAAAACAGGGACACTGAGCACTGAAAAAATTCTGTGCATTGAGCTGCCAACTTTGCAGGTGATTGCAGGCACTTATCTTCTATTCAGACACTGTACAGGAGTTTTTGTGTTTTGTCTGGGCCTGATCCTGTGTGATGATCTACACCTGATGAGGGGTGGATAAAGGTATCAGTCTTTATGTTGTGGCTTTTGAGTCCGGTCACAACGATTACTACCTAAATCCAGGTTACATCATTACTGTTTACTGGGGTCACACAGAAATCTAAACGTTTTCCTGTAGACTTCTATGCAACCAGAAGACTTTGTGCAACAACAACAGACACCTTCTGCTGGTTTAAGCCACTTTCTCCAAACTACATCTGTCTTGTATGATGTCTGTAAAGTGGAGAACTAATTTATAAATTAAAACAAGCAAAATTTGTTCACAAGCAGGACCTACAGATAACTTATGCATATTTTCACCACCATATTTTTATTCCCTTATGCTATTAGCGTGAGTGTGCACGATGATCAACATCATCAACCCGAAATGCCTTAACCGGCACTTTATAAAGGCCACCAGGAGTTGACCCTAGTGCTGTGCGAAACAACTCCGAGTCTATGTGAAAGCATCCCTCGGTGTCCTTGCTCCATGACCTCGGTAAGCACTTTGGCAGATAGCTTCAAGTTTCACTGAATAAAACATCAAGTCTATTTCATAGAAATCATTTCATTCTGCAAGTCAGAAAAGAGAATTTTCCAGAACATGTTCTTGAGAAGGTGATTAGTCTGATCTAGCCCAACAGTGCAAGCATCCCAGTGGCTATGTCCATCTTTTATATATACAGTCTATGGTCTAAAACGGACTTGAGTGTAAATCCCACTTTCTTAGTACAGATATGTTCTGGGCTGCAGCTTGTTTCAAAGTTCTTTAAAACACATAAGAAATAACTGAGAAATTGATTGACAGTTTATTACCGATTTTTTTTTCTTGTCCTACAATCAGCCAGCACTAAAAATCCCACATCCCTGTCATTTCTGAGCTTCTCAGTCCTTCATCGTCATTTTTCTGACACTTCCCAACTGCAAGCTTTCACAAGGTTCGGTGCACCCGCGGCGCGCTCCCGCAAGGGGAAGCCTTTATGACGGGAGAGCTTTCTGCCCCACAACGCACCTGTTCCGGTTCACCTCAGCAACTAACCACGTTGAGAGATTCAAACGCGACTGCAGACAAGTGAAACTCCGTGTAATTTACCCCTCCCTCTGCCACTGCCGACGAATCATCGAGTCAAACAAAGAGCGCAAGGAGGCGGAATTTAAATGTGATCGCAGCGCCACGCGCGCACTCTCTCCAGCGCGTGCATCGCCTCGAGCTGCGCGGTAACTTCACCGGGGTGTTTAGGGTTGAGATCAGATTAGACGTGAAATCTCACCAGGTCGATGAAGGTGAGAAACTTCCAGCTGCCTCCGTAGGTCTGGTGTGCCGGCATGTCTAAGGCTTTGTAGTGGCACAGGATGGAGAAATAAGACAGCAGGATGGCGACCCGGAGAACCTGCGAGGGGATCAGCGCCATGATGCTCGCTTTGCACCTGTATCTGTTTGTCCGTCTACCTGCCTGCGCTTTTTTTTCACCTCCCTAATGTCTCTATGTGTCCGTATTTTTACTTGGTTTAACCTGCCTGCCTGTCCGTGCTTTTCCTGCCCCCCTACTGTCTGTGTACTGCTTCCGTGTTATGGTGATGATGAAAGGGGGAGGAGTGTAATCTCCACAGTCCGTGCAGTTATAGCGGGACTTACAGTATGTTGCTGTTTTCTTAAGGAACACATAGCTTGAAGAATATTAGAATAAAGCACACTAGGACAATAAAAAAAATACACATCAAAGCTTAGTTTAGTTTAAATCCAAAATAAAATTGCAATTAAATAAAAATCAATCTGCACTTAGAGATACAAATGACCCAAAGGTTCGGGTACTGTGCATTCATTCAGCTGGTGGTGCAGAAAATGTTGATGAAACTAGTGGGAATAAAGCCAGTAGAACAGTAAACACATACCAAGAATACCTGTTTAATCAATAAGTGAATGAATAATTTCACTTTGATATACCAACAAACTGACACATCATCTCCTTCACAGGACTATGTGATGGTAGCCCTATAATGTGTCAGAGCTGTAATGAGCAGCCAGCCAACGTATTAAAAATAAGTGTCAGCAGTGAGAGCGCACTCATAAAATAACTAATAAAAAACAAATTAAAATGTTTGTTTCACCACTGTGTGTAATAAATCATCAGATTTATGGCTTTCTGCAGCATTAGTCTCTTATTTGCAACAGTATTGTATGTTGCTGTTACATTTTGGGCTTTTTTTTAATAGTTTTTTTTATCACAATTTTATCATCTAATAACAGCTTATTGAAACAGGCAGCACCCATCGATTCTATATGCACATATGAAAAATCATACCACACATGAAACAAAAATCACACAGAGGCTGAAGTGAAAAGCTGATAGCTGCTGTAGTGATGGCCGTTATCTTAGACTGGGGTTTTAGGTTTTATAAGTGCCAGCTAACGAAAGCATGGCATTGTTTAACATACTTTTATTTTTTTTTAACCTGAGCCATACCAAGTGTCTCTGGTGAAATTATGTTCAGCATCCCCATAATTTCGCCTTGCACTTTGTCACTGCCAAGAAAATAGTTTTGAAAGGTGTGGCCTTTTCTGGCTTCATGGTCAGACAGTATTTTCTGTTTGATTTAGAATTATTCTGTTTCATTGACATCATCTAAAGAAGCAACAACATCTGAGAAGCATCTGTTAGTCTGGAAAGGGTTATAAAGCCATTTCTAAGGATTTTGGATTCCAGTGAAACCACCATGTCCATCCATAACCGCCACCCATAAATAGAGAAAACTTGGAACAGTGGTGTGCCTTCCCAGGAGTGGCTAGCCTACCAAAAATTACTCCAAGAGCACATCAGTGACTCATCCAGGTGGTTGCAAAAGAAACCAGAAAAACATCTACAGACCTGCAGGCCTCACTTCTCTCAGTTAAGGTCAGAGTTCACGATTCAACAATATAAAAGCGACTGGGCAAAAATGACATCCTTGGGAGAGTTCCCAGGTGAAAACCACTGCTGACCAAAAAGAACACAAAGGCTCGTCTCACAATTGCCAAAAAAAACATTTTGAGGATTCTCAAGACTTTTGGGAAAATATTCTGTGGACTGATGAGACAATAGCATAACCTTTTAGAAGGTTTGAGTCCCTGTTACATCTGGCATAAAATTATTTATACAAAGAACGTCAAGTCAGCAGTTAAATTTGTCAGTGATACAAATCTTAAGATTGGACCAAATATCTTCAACAGTGATGTGAAAGAGTCATTACCAGTTACACTGTAACAGCTCCTTCTGGTTTTCAAGAGTGTCCACCAGCCTGATGGTGGACTTGGTTCATTTGTTTGTCATACACTTCAAATATTGTTTGTTTTTTTTAAACTATACTTAAGCTTTAATGAAAATAATGAATGTAAATGTGTGTCACCTAATTTTATGATGGAGGGTAAACCTGTGTGTTTTTAATAAATCAGTTGCTGAAATAAAAATCGACTGATTTAAGCTATGTAGAGTATCTAAGGAGGCTCTGCAGGCGAGCAGAGAGGTGATGTTGTTGCTATGGTGACGCTGAGCAGCTACTCAGGCAGAAGTGCTGTGCCATCTCTGCACTTACAGCTTTATGGATGGATGGGCACACGAACAGATAGACCTTACACAAGTCTCTTGTGATTGTCATGTAATGTGTTTCAATGTGTTTAGTGCAACATAAGTCACGCCTGTGACTGAGCAGCCTGTTCCACCTGCCAAAATACTGTAAAGACCACACACTTGTGCCTAAAAAAGTCTCCCTTTTTGGGTTCCTTTGCCAGGCCAAATGTTGTGGTGAAGCTCTGTTTACAGAGCCATCTGTTTATCTGTTCATTTTTTTGTCTGCCAGCAAGACAACACAAAAACTACCAAACTAAAGGAACTTAGTGGCTTGGTGACACATCTGCAAAGGGTCCATCATTTTATCATTTTAGTGTTAATAGTCATCCTTTTGAGTAAAAATAACATGCTTTGGATGAAGATCCACTTTTCATGTCTAATTACAATGTGAAGAACTCAGTGCTAATGATGAACCTACAGAGATTTGTCAACAGGATGTGCAGCTCCATTCTAGTATTTTAGCTCATATATTTCATATATTGAAAATTTCTATTCATTTGGATAACATAAGTAGGCACAGTACAGAGGTTATTACTGTCACCTCACAGCAAGAAGATAAATTAATGATGGAATAGGAGACTTCAGTCAGCCTGACTAGCCAAGGGGTGACCACAAGAGGTGACAGTACATCTATCCCACCATAGCTGCCCATCTGGTTACACCACACAACCAGTGGTTGTGGTGGTTAAGTGGCTAAGCTACATGTCATAGACCTAGAGTTACTTTCTATTTAATTTTATTTGCAAAGCCCCAGTTCACAACAGCACTTGTGACAAAGTACCTTCAAGAGTAAAGATCTAGAGAGAATACAGAGAGAGCCTCAGTGATCATGTGATCTAAATAACACTTGGTGATGGTAGAAAGGAAGAACTCCCCCAATTCCCTTTCAGAAACAGGCTCATAGAAGGATGGTCATCAGCCGTGATTGGCTGGGAGCTGGAGCTGTACCAATGCATGAAGAAAAAGACCAAAAACAAAAAAAAAGGTTATAGGGGTTTGTTCTCAGTTTTGTCCACCTAATAAAAACTTCAGCTGAAACCCAATTTTGTCACCAAATGTTTTCACCTTTTCAGAAATACGTACTTCTCCACCACAGTGTGGTTAGGAGGGAAAAAAACAGGGGTAGATGCTATACATGGAAATAATACCTGTCAATGACTGGTTCTTATACAGTAAAGCACTTTTCTACTCTACCTTAGTACTCAAGAACTCGCTTTGTACAACTTTACCTCATTCACCCATTCATGCAAGCACTTCATTCTATGCTTAAGTGCTTTCTAGTTAACATTCACACACATCTAAACTCCGATGGCTGGATCTGAGAGCAATTTGGGGTTAGTTTTTTGCCTAAGGATATTTGGCAGGCAGACTGCAGCAGCCGGGGTTTAAACTATGAACCTTCCAGTTAGCAAATGATCTGCTCTACCTCCAGAGCTACAGCCACCCATGAGGTTGTGTTTTCCATGAAGGAACACCAAAACTCAGGAAGTGGATCTAAGTCCACTTCCTGTTCCAGAACATTCAGCATTCCTCCTTGTTCAGAATAGACATTGAGATTATGGTTAGCTTTCCCCTCTTACCTTGTTTGGACTGTCTGCCTGCACTGACGGTTTTGTAAAATCCAGTCCCTTTTAGCTGCTAGATGCTTTCCATGGACCCAGCAAGAGTAATGAATTGATTTGACTCAGTTTGTGACATCTTTGTTTATAAGAGTAGTGATGAGTGATTTAATTTTGTGTATCTATCAAGTTTGGGAACTCATAAGAAACAGGTCAAAATCAATACATCCATACTTCCTAATATAGGTCGAGCCCAAAGCAATTAGTTTCTTTTCCATAAAAAAGTATGACCCAACACAGTAGTTTACACTGTAAAACCATTCACACCTGGTAAAACTGTCGATCTCTGCACCCCCAGTTTACGTTGCAAGCTTCTTGTTATAAATTGGAGGGGTCTGAGCTTGAAGTCAAACTGGTAAAGCCCCCTCTTAAAATACTGAGTCATTTATTTAGTCGTGCCAGAGACATTATGACTTCATCCAGCTGCCTGCCTGCAAGGCTTGGAACAAGGAATACTGAATATGTTTTGGTGATGATCCAGATTTGGGAAGATTTGGGATTTCCGCTGTTAAATTACCATAACATAGTGATAGACGTGTCCAAATCCAAGTAGTCAGTTCCATTTAAAATGCAAGTAATATGTGTGAATACTTTGAGATTCAGTAACAAAGTGTGAACAAATCTGTTGTCAACTGCCACTGTTGCTTTCATAGTATCTTTTGTAAACACAAAAGATTCCCAACAACAGAGCTAACAGAACAACTCCACTCGAGATATTTAAAGATTGAGTGTCTTGCTAAAGGGCACCTCAGTCGTCGTTGCTGAGTGACTGAAAACAGTGTCTTATTCCGACTGGCAACTCAAAGCAGTAACCATGGCTGCCATGGGAGAAAGCTCTTAATACTGCTTGTTTTGGGGTTTGGAAGAGTTTTGTGGAAAATGCCAGAATGATTGGATGGAATAGTTTGACCCTCACAGATCCCTGAGAATCCTGGAAAAAGCTGGTGCTTCTGTGTGTGTGAGAGAGTGTGTGTGCATGTGTGTCAGTGTGTGGCTGTGTGTATAAGGCTTGTGAATGAACTGCTGGGCTGTATCTGTGCCCAGTAAAAGATAAGTAAGGATTATTTTGAATAGCAAATCATAAAAAGCTAAAAAAGTATAACATTTTGGAATAATAGGTCCCACTGTTGAAGGGTTCAGGTTTGAGTTTAGGTCAGATTAATGGGGTAGCTGCTTGGGTAGACTGTGGCATTTAGTTGCACTGATTAAGGTAAAGTAAGGTCCTAGGAAACTATGTTAGTATATGACCTCACAAAGATAGCTCTGTTTCTGTCAGTGTGTTAGGGGCATGTGAGTTTCCCATTGTGGAAATAAGTCAGTTGTACCAGGATGCCAGTTTCCAGCCTTGTGGAGACACACTTTTAATTCTATGGAGGGTCTGCATAGAGCTGGCAGAAACTTGCTTCCTCTTTCCCCATTTCTCGTTCTTGTTGTCTTCCTCTTTTCCTCTCCAAAATATTCCAGTGTGGAAACATTATTGTGACTGTCGGGGAATAAGAGGGAGAAAGTAAGAACAAGTCAACATATTCCAGAGGTTAAAAACTAACCACACTTCCTGAAATAACTTGTAGAACAGCAGTAAGATCTGAATGACTTTATCCAGCTCTCGCATTTGTTTTGGTGTTTTGCTCTGAGGCTCTTTGTGATGTCTATCTAGAAAGGTGCTATACATATAAAAGATTACTTTACTTAAATTGTTGTGGAGGAATATTGGTCCTCTCTATGTTCATTGAGGTTTGAGGGGATTCATTTACCCACATCTCTCTTAAGGTCCTGCTACAGCACTTCAATCAGGTTCAGGTCTGGACTTTGGTTGGTCCATTGCAACACCTTGACTGCTGTCTTCTTTCTATTTGCTCGTGTGCTAGGCATTATTATTCTTTTGAATGAACCAATCTGAGCTAAGCTTTAGATGTCACACAGGTGACCTCACATTTGACTCCAGAATACTTTGGTATACAGAGGAGTTCACGGTCAACTCATCGACTGCAGGGTGCCCAGGTCCCGTGGCTGCAGAACAAGCCTACACAATCACCCCTCCATCACCGTGCTGACAGTTGGCATGAGGTGTTTGTTCTGATATGCTGTGTTGGGTTTTCACCAAACGCAGACACACTGCTGTGGTTTTGTCTGTCCAAAGGACATTCTTACAGAAGGTTGTTTTTGTTGTTGTTAAGAAGTCATGCATTCAAATAAGTCATACTTGTTAAGTCTTTTTATGGTTATACAGCCATGAACTTTAACTTTTAACATGTTGACGCCTGATTCCTGTAGGGTCTGAGATGTATCTGCTGGGCTTTTTTTTTTTAAAGTTTCTCTCAGAATTGCACAGTCTGTGGTGAAGTAGTAA
The DNA here is from genome assembly GCF_900408965.1 of Simochromis diagramma. Taxonomy (NCBI): domain Eukaryota; kingdom Metazoa; phylum Chordata; class Actinopteri; order Cichliformes; family Cichlidae; genus Simochromis; species Simochromis diagramma. The sequence continues at coordinate 21,316,053 of NW_024387492.1, forward strand.
CTGAGACATCCACTCATGTGAAGATATGTGAATGTCTTGACTGTTTCCACTTGTACCTTTTCATTGTAGAATGATGAACTTGAAATTGTTATAACTCTTATAACTCTTCCCAGATTGATAGGCAATTTCTCTAAGCTTACAGTTGATATCTTTCCTCTCTGACATTTTGTTCATCCGGACCAGCACAAAATCTCCTTTTTTTTATATAGGTGCTCACACTTACTGGTGATCAGTTATGGAAGTGCATTTGATCAGCAGCACCTAGCTATTTCCTAAAAATGTCATTTTATGTAGGTTTGGTTACTTTATGTTATCTTTAAAGCTCGATGAAGCCAGTAGGTGTGATGAGTTGTTAAAAAGAAAATAAAGTTATTTAATTCCAAATATTTTTAAATTAAACACTACATTATTATTCAATGTATATAGCATTTTGACCAAACAAGGTCTATCTGCAGAAGAATAAACACAGGTCCAGGTGATTTCGCAGATACTCTCTGTCTTGCTTTCTTTTATTTTGAAATACTAGTTATGATCCACCACAAGAGAGTAAATGAAAACAAAATTCTGGGATAGAAAAAAAATAAAGTGGGGAACGATTAGACATTTTCTGATTGGCTTAAAAAGTGGAAGCAATAGGTGAACAATGTCATGTTATAATGACAGCAACAGTAAAGAATATAAATAGATGTCAACAGAATACAAGTTGAGAACATTATCCACATCATGAACATAATTATTAATAATCACACTGATTTTTAACTCCTTGTTTTTCCAAGTTCACAATGAAGACACTGGTTGAGTGTGTCTGTGTATCACAGACCAGCAAGGGGCACTGTTTAGCCCTAAAATCTCTGGTATGGTGCTATTACTGTTGGAAGTATCACACCACCTATGAAGATGCCCCTTTGAACGATATTTTCATGTGGTTTGACCTTTGCCCTCCCAAGCTTTTACGTAACCCTTAGGCCACGCCTTAGTAAAATGTGAGCATGTGCAAGTGTCTGTGTCCACCAGCAAGGAACAGAAGATGGTAAGATAAAGAGTACAGTATGTATGTGTGTGTGATTGTGCGTGTGTGTGTGTGCATGTTCAGAAGTGTGTGTCACTCTGTGAGAAACTAGGTGTGGTAGTAAGGGGAGCGGTCTTGCTCTGTGTGTGTGTGTGTGTGTTGAATATGCGTATCCTTGTATGAGTAAGCATTAGTAATCACTCAGCTGTCATAGAAGTGCTTTGTCTTGCAAAGCGTTACAGTTCAACTCAAGCACAAAGCTGAAGGCAACTACTTGACTGTCTGCATGTGTTGTGTGTGTGTGTGTGTGTGTGTGTGTATTCACTTCTCTTATGTAATGGATTATTCACAACTTCCCATAAATACTCAGCAGGTTCCTTGTTCACGGTTGTTTTTCTTTACACTGAGCAGAGCATACAGACCATGAATAGAGAGGATTAAGAGTTCCAGTCTGGGACTACAACCAGTACATTAAAGCTTGATAAATGACTCGCTTGATGGGATTGTGGCCATGCTTATTATTTTAGCCGATACTCAATGTGATGAGAGAATTGGCACCAAAACCATCTCTGTGTCATAGAAGGTTCTGTGAATACTAATGCTAAGTAGTTGTAAACGGCTGATTTAATTTGAGTCATGTGCAATGATCTCATTTTTCATGAATTGCCACTCAGTACTTCTTATATCAGCTTTAATCAGAAGAACTAAATAACCTGTGTGTGAGGCGAATCTTGAAATCCACAGAGAATTATGACCAAGCAGCAACTTCAGGGGCCGAAAAATAAAGTCAGTGTGTAAGTGCCAACACACGTTTGGACGTTCAGTGTGTTTTGCAGCATATTGATGTAATTATCTGACAAAGAAGATGGCTTACTGTGTGAGACAGGCTGTCAAAAAGTGTGTGCATGAGTTTTAGTGAGTAAAATTGTCTTTTTGTGCATGATTTGGTTCTTCGGGCTTCATCAGGCTGTGGTCTCCACCTGGGTCTGGGGTGGTTTGCGGCTGAGTGTGAAGCTGCATAAGAATTGTCACCTCCAAAACACTGGTTCTCATTTGGAAAAAGGAGGAATGATCAGTTCATGTCTAGAAAGACTTGCTGCCCCAAGTATCTCAGATTCTTGTTCGTGATTGGGGAAGATAGATTGGGGGGAGCTGGAGATAGACAGGCAGACAAGTGTCGATCTATTGTGGTGAAGAGAGAGCTGAGCATGAAAGCAAAGTAGTTGACATCTGACCAGGACACCTCCTAAATGCCTCGTAGGTAAGGTGCTTTGTGGTGTCTGTAGCTCAGGAGCTAGAGCCGGTCATCTCCTAATCCAAAGTGGTTTGATCTCTGGCTGCTCCAGCCTGCATGCCAAATGTCTTTGGGTGAGACTAACCCCACGTTGCTCTCTGACGCATCCATTGGAATGTGAATGTGTGTGAATGTTAGATAGAAGGCACTTCAGTGGGACAAATCATAGAGATAAGTGCTTGTGTGAATGTGTGTAAATGGGTGAATGAGTCATGTTATATAAAGCGCTGTTTAAGAATCAGTCCAATTATCATTTCCTATTGGAAGGAAGCCCTGGCAGAAACCCAGAAGATACTTGAGAGATTGTATATATTTGCTGGCTTGGGGGCAACTCCATGTTCCCCTTGATGAGCTGGAGGAGAGCTTCTGAGCTTCTCAGTGACCACAGATATCATTTAAATTAAGTCAGATACACCATGGAAAGGTGGAGCCAAAAATGAGGTGGGTTGTAAAGTGGCTTGCAGAGCCAAGCAAACACAACTTCTTTACAGTAACAGTGGGCTGAAATTGACTTTGTGCTTTTGTACCTGAACTGATGTCATGCTTGACACTAAATAGTCTCTAAAAGTTAAGCTGTAATCATCAGAAGGTCATTTAAAATAATGTGTAGCTGTTGTGAAAGACTTTTGCTAGAATCCTCTGAGACTTGTTTAGTCACCGGGATCACAAAACGTTCTGTCTGATGAATGAGTCGCAGCTCTATTTCCTCTCCTCAAATCTTTGAGGGCTACAGTCTTTGTTTTGGTTTTGAAACAGAAATTAGATTACGCAAATGTACACTAATGCAAAACTGGTAATACAAAAACATGATATTTTTCTCAGGAACTGATGGAGTAAAACTGGAACTTCTCCATTGACTGTACTCAGAATCTCATAATAAAACGTCAGCTGTGTCAGTTTGCTGTGAAATGGTAGTGGAAAGATTTTTGTTACTTTTTAATAAAACACTTAAATGATTTTCATGACAGAAAAGAAGCGTCTACTGTGTACTACAGACATTTCACTCTGTGTTACTCTAACTCTTTGGTAAGTATTTTTATATTCAGCAGGATGTGGAAGCAAGTTGAAGCTAAAATGATGATGATGATAATTAAAAATAATACTGACCCAGACTGCTCCACCAATAACATACATGAAAAGCAGTTTTTCCTTTAACATCTCACATAATTTAAGAAAAAAGTATGAGCCATGTGTGATAAATGCTTTTGTATTATTGTATATGGAGACATTCCAATTTTAATCCATTCGATTACCCTAAAATTACATTTTTGAAAGAGCAAATAAATAAATAAATAAATAATAATAATAATACTAAAATCCACGTCTAAAAAGCTCTAGGGTTGGTAAATGTTATTCCTTTTTATATCGCAGGTGATGCCAGTTTTTTTCCCTCTTATTTTTAAATTATCTTTCAAAGCAGAGGCGTACTGCATGGCAGAAGAACAGTGTATAATCAAAAGATGTTGATGTGTTTCATTAAAGTAGAATGACATATCCACCACATGAAAACGGCAGCTGGCTTGAAAGAAAAACAAATTATTAAAGCTGTGAGTCATACGAAGGCATTTGCTAGAGATCGACTAATGGCATTCAAGTGTTTTCCACGTGTTTTTGTTCATGTATGGCATTGGGGCCTGAAATCCTGCAAACATTTCTGTACGTATACAATATTTGTACAGTATACATTGAAAAACACTGCATGGTCTCCAAGACTGCATTCACCTTCCCGCTGGGCTTCGTATGAAAAGCAGATGCAAATTGTCACATCAGAAAATGCTCCAGCTCCCTGTCGCCATGGTGCTGTGTTACCACGGTGTCGCCATGGGGACTCCGGGGCCAGTGGTGATGAGGTCATATCCCGATGAGCCTCTTATGGGAGATGGCAGACATTAATCCACTTATCTGTAACCGGCACAAACACACCCACAGATACAAATACACATGAACAGGAACACAAAGCAACAATAAGCATGTATACGGGCCAAGAGAGAAATCTGTCTGTCTGTCTAGTGTGGCAGTAAACAATTCATTGTTCCCCTGTGACATCACATCATTATCACGTTAGGAACGCCCACATGGAGAACAAGACGAGGCAAGCCAGCTATTATGACAGGGTACATGATGTTCAGCCAAATGCTGGATAGTTCTTAAATCAGACGCAATAACGAGTAACCCTTGCGAAGTGTAGCTTAGAGCATGTGTAGCACGTATGAACACACTTCTCCCGGCCCAAATCCCTTCTTTTACTCAGGTTTTTCAATGCTGGGTCATTGAATCTAACATTGGAAGTCAGTGTTGATCAGATCAGATGAGGTACTGTGTGAAAGTGCTTAGCCACCCATCGCTTCTTTACATTGTTGCTTGGAAAATGGGAAGTACATGCGGCAATTTTTGAAACATGTGTAAACAGATATGGAAATTAAGTATATAAAGCAATAACAACAATATTCGGTCTGACCACCTTCTTCAATACAGCCAGAACTCTTTTAGCAGCTTTCTTGTAATTTCTTGACATAGTCTTCAGGAACGGTTCTCCAGGATTGTTGAAGGACATTCAAAGCTCTTTTGGGATGTTTCTGCCTTTTGATGATCCCACTCTGCTACAATGAAGTTAGACTCTAGGCTGTGGGGAGGCCAGTCCATGAATTGAATTTCTGTTTTCTTCAATCTGGGTATGTTTTTACTGCATTGGGAGTGTTTTTGGGATCATTGTCATGCTGAAAAGTGAAGCTATTCTGATGGTGCTTTTGTATGTGTTCAAATGTAATCAATTTTGACAAAATGTCCAACAACACTGGGTAAAATGCAGTCCCAAACCATGACAGAGCCTCCACCATGTTTTACACATGGATGTAGACATTTACTTTTGTATGTCTCTCCTGACGTCCTCTATACTGACAACAATTTGAACCAAAAATGTTTAATTCTCTCCACTGGACCTGATTTTCAAGTTACAAGAACTGGGCTGATTTTCATTCCAGTAATTTAGCATACCTCAGCCACTTCTTCCTTTCCCCCTTCAATTAGAATGGCTTTTTGACAGACATCCTTTCACTGAGACCATTTTTGATGAAGCATTAGATGAATCAGCTGAAGAGCCAAATGCATCTCTCATGTCCAGCTCGTGGATTTTTTCCCCCCAGTTTCATAATGGTATGACTTTCAGATACTGTTCCTCTGCTGTGGATATGTAGGCCTACAACTTTTCTCTTCCACTTGTCCAGTTTTCTCAAAATTTTTAAGACCACACTGCACACCATGCTGAGATATATATGTTTTCAGCTAATAGCTCTTTGGCACTTTGTTAGGATAAACATACTATGTTAGGCTCCTTTATAATGCTTGAATGATTGAAATGTCAGTGAAAATAGATGAAAAATGTTCAAAGAAAAACTTCATCATACCATCAGAAAACCTGGAGAACTAGCCGTCCAAATCACTAAAAAATGACGAGAAAGGCCTGGACATTTACACATCACTGCATGTCATGACACCTAACCATGATATTACTGCCTTGTCACTATACTGCCTTAGAGCACTGACCACAGGACCCACTGAAACTAACAACCAAAACACTGAAGCGCTCACCTTTGCTTTAAAACACGACAAATCTCCGTTAACGAGCTACGCTGTCCAGTGTGTGGGGCTGGACAGCGTCAACACGTTAATGAGCAAACTGCGCTAACACAGTAGTTCCCACCCATGTAATTGAGCATTGCGTGTCACATCCGACATACTGTTTTACTTTTGTCCATGACGCGCTTACCTTCAGGGTCATATTTCACATGAAGACCAAAATAGTTCCAAAGGCCAGATCTGAAGGTGGGTGGGGGAGGTTCAATTTGCCATGTTGCAACAAACTTAGCTTCTGTCTTGCTAGCTTGCGCTCAGTGGATCTGCGCTCGACAGTGCAGCCTAAGCGGAGTAGTCGAACGCAGATCCACTGAGCTATCAACACAGACAGCATCATCAGAAGAAAAGTTGATAAAATAAATGAAAAATTTTGTATTGTTCGATACATATGCGTACTGAACCGAAAGCACTGTATCGAACGGTTCAATGTCGATACGAATATTGTTGCACCCCTAGTATTTATATATTTATCAATGTAGTTTGTTTTGGTTTTTTTGGTTTTTTTGCAGCCTCATAAGAGAACAGATTTTTCACGATTGCTTGCAACTGCCCAAACCTTGAAGCTTTTTCAGATCTGATTTATTTATATTTTCCTTTTGTGAAGAGGTGTCATAAATGTTTATAGTTTTATACAGATGGAAAATTGACCAGCTTTTGAAGTAGCTCCACCGACTGTCCTATGTAGCAATGTTTTTCCCCCCTTCCAGGTCTCTACACCAGTAGCATGACTAAAAAAATGATGAAACAAATCAAATGAAAAATTGAATAATTCATGATAGCAGAACCTTCTGCTATACTTTTTCTTATTTTCTGTTTTAAATATATGTTGGAAAGGTCAATGATGACATTAAACAAGTTTTAAAATGAGGTCAGCGTATGTAAACTAAAAGCTCAGGTGTTTCACTGCTCTGTCATATGGTCGTCATAGAAACACAGCTGTACTGGTGAGCACAGAAGCCCCACCCATTACTCAAAATGTTTTGCTTGTGAGGGGCTGCCAATCAGAAGAGAGTTAGGTTAAAAGGAAGGCGGCCTTAAAGGGAGCAGAAGTGAATTAAGCAAAGCTGTTTTAGTAGAGCGCATGAAAAAAATATATGAAGTTAAAAAATTTGTGGATATCTATTCATCCAGGAGCCTATCCCAGCTGCCATAGGGAGAAAGGCGGGGTACACCATGGACTTCTCACCAGTCTGATGCAGATGAATGGAATATGTTCCCTTTAAATCATCTTTGGGTTCAATTTACTAAACCGTTTTGCTAGTTTTAGCTTATAAATGATCAGTCATATTATAAACTTTATATAAAAGATGATCATAGCTACTGGGCCTAAAAAGCAAAGACAATTCAGGAGTTCCTCAAACCAGTTCTTCCAGTTTCAAAAGGATTTCTTTGCGAAGTCTATGAGAAAACAATCCTTGTCTCTTTTTTACTTCTGACCTTTGTAAACACATTCCTTATGAGGTCTCAGTTGTTTATATCAAGTCTTACTGAATGCAGTATTACATTATATTCCCCATAAGCGTCAAAGTGGATGATAAAGCAAGCCAAATTTGAGTAACTGATTTTTTAGTCAGTACCAAATCAGTCTCTGATGACTTCTCGGCATCTCAGACTGCCGATTGTTTGTTTAGAACTCAAGTGTTCTTTGAATAGCTGGAATTGCAGGGGAGCAACTGGCATCACAACTGTGAGCGGAAGGTGGAATTCACACTCTGCAAAATTCACACCACTCCAGACAAACACTATGTCCTGGAACACTGGAAAACAAATTAGAAATAAATCACTTGCTTCTTCTGGTGGCTCTATTACCACAGGAAAAGTGCTTGAAATGTGACTCAGGACAGTCATATGTTGGTTTCTTCACTGTAGGCCTTGAAATAATAATGCCACAAATACAACCCTTTGAGATAAAACTTTCACGGTGTTATCGGCTGTGGGCACCAGCGAAGCCTCAACAAGAAAAAAAAACAAAAAAACACAGTGTTTCTAGTCCCTTCACTGATGGCTCCATCTTTGCCGAACAAGATCTTTTCCTCTTTCACTCTCACCTTGGGTAACTTCTCTAAAAGGACGGATGCCATCGAGACAATTATCAGACCATTATGTGTCATTATGTGTTCCCGGGTAAAATGGGAGCTATTTGAAGATGTCTGAGGGCTGTGCAAAAGCCCTGACCTGTTTATTGTCAGAGTGAATGGTTACATCAGAGCCCGTGTCTTTGGCTAATGCTGTACCTGTCAGAGGCATCAAACCTGTGAAGCTGAAGGTACAAGGTCCAGTCATTTATAAAACCTGCCACCTGCTACTGAAAGGCACTTGCACAGCCTAATGTAACTTAATAGCACAAAGAGATAGCCACATTCAAAAAAAGAGGCTTTAACAAGCCTAATTTATTAGCAGGAGGGCTGCCTAAATGAGCTCTGCTGTATTTCCAAATGTGTTTTACACATGAAAGGAGCCAGAGTAGGTATTGTGTGAATACTAAGGGCCCACCTAAAAATATAGTGCAACCCACCAGATTGATGCACAATTGCTGCACTCACTTTCTTGGATTTTCAGTGGTAAGAAACATGATTATGACCATTAGCACACGGTCATCTTCTGGCATCATTATGGTTATTTTTCAAACTGTTCAACACCGGCAGAGTGTTCTGAACTAAAACTAGAATATAGTAGCTACAGTTTTAGTTTCATGTGATGTTGGCTCTTGGCAATATGTAACTCTGAACTTCAAAATCAACTGACATAATCAAACCCTAAAACAGTTCAACATTATTAGGAATACGTGAAGATTAATGTCACTTCATATGGCGCTTTAGCCAAGATCCAGTCAGCTTAGCTGAGCATAAGTATTGTGCAGCAGGATTGGCTGGCTTCCCTCAGTCCTGAAGTACATAAAGTCAAACAACCAACACCTTTGCTGTTCACACACAAAAATCCTAAACACGTCATAGTGACATATTATTCTATCAGAGCACTTTGCTCTCAGACTGCAGGCTTGCTTGTGGTTCCTGCAGTTTCCAAAAGAAGAATGGGAGGCGGAGTCTTCAGCCTTCTGGTCCCTTTCCTGTGGAAGCATCAAGCTCCTTGTGTGGCTTAAGGAGAGACACGCTCTCTATCTTTAAGGTTAGAATTCAAATTTTCCTTTTCTTTATGTAGTCTGCAGTGAATCAGATGAGCCTAAACCATGCCTTTGTAAGTGTGGGTTACTCTTGCTTCTACTGTTGTTGGTCCATCAGTCAGCTGTGGAGAAGAGTGACATTATAAACACAAAGAGCTGAATCGAAACCGAGTATTTAAAACAATGAAAAGTGCCCACTGCAGCCACTGCCTCCACTTCTCACACTGTATTTTTTTTTTTAACTTAAACTAACGTTTTTTGCACTTCTCCCATTCCCAGTGAATTCTGCTGTCACTTCCTTCCCTGCTCTGGTCAGCTCATCAACCAATCAGGATTCAACCTAATGCTACGGCTGAAACTCCTCTCTGCAGTCTCTCTGTAAGCAAACCTACACAAACGGACAGAACTATCACCATAAGACAAGCATTTTATAGTGCCAGATACTGATCTGGCACTAGAGAGTGAGTTAGAGTGTAGTCAAAAATGACAGTGAGGAAAAATCTTTTATTTTTATTGTTTAGACAATAAGTTTTCTTCCTGCCAGTCACGTTTAGACTTGTGCCTTCTGTGACGTCTGTGGGAAATCGAACCAGAAACCCCTTTTAACCTTCCACATGCACCTCACCAGAAATGTAATAACTTAGTTATGCTATAGGTTTAAAATGAGTTTCCACTTACATCAGATTTCCAATGTGGATTTCCCTCCGAAGTCTTAACTTTTTAGTGCTACCAGTTTGACTGGTGTAGCTTCAGATTTTTGACAAATAAGTGTTATACTCAAATCAAATTCAAGCATCAACTTGTGACATTTATTGACATAAAGCAGGACTCAGTAAAACGCACATTTACACCAACCAATCCTGAAAGCAACTAGCTGCCTTTTATATCCCGCCTGTCTCAGACCCAGACAAGGCATGAACAAGCCTACGAAGACCATACATGAAAATAAACATCTACATAAAAACAACACCTAAAAAAATAGAATACAAACATATGTATTTACATATAAAAGTCCAGTTATACAAATTTCTGGCACTACATATCATCTATCTGTACCCCTCCAGCCTGTTAAAATGGTTTGCCCCGTGCTCTCTTAACCAGGTGATTGGCCTTCCTTAACTCTTTTACTGCCACGCCCTGCTGTAGAGACTACAGTGAAGCAGAAAGGACTGCTGCTAACATGTATACACTGAGCACATAAATTATTTTGGTAAAACGGATGCAGCATAATTAGAAGTCATGAACAATTCTGATGAAGATTTTCTTTTCCACACAGGTGGGAAGGTCACACACCCTCTGCTTCCTCAGTCAAATACAAGCACAGTAAAACAATACAAACTCACATAAGAATGAAAAAAACACAACACTCATTCACGAACAATTAAAGATAGAGTATAAAGTGATAGAGAGAACACTGCGTACATAAAATAGGTCACGTAGGTCAAAACAGACTCAGTTGTAATTCAACCCATGTTGCAATTTAGAGTCTGCATAACTCCTGGCCCACCTAGTTTTTTGCTGTATAGTCAGCACTGATGCATGCCTGAGTCAAATGTTTAAGAGCTTAATGGTCAGTATGAAGGTAACACCAAATGCCCAGATGAGAAAGCCGATGCTGAAGGAAAACGATGTGAAAAGAGTGCAGGACTGAGAGCCTCTTTACCAAGAGTTGGCTGTGCATCCATCTGTCTTCAAGATGATACAAGAGACATCGACAGCAAACAGAGACCACAGAAAATTACTGAAAGAAGCACGTGACCACACCCAAATATGTTCCTGCCAGCTAAATCTCAAAATGATGGAGCACAGCAGCACAGGAAATGGACCAGTCAGATATAAAGTTTATTTTCTGTGCAGTCAATGTCATGGCAGACGGCTACTTTTCTTCATGTAAACCACACAACCAAAGAGTTTCTCCTGTTAATTTTTTAACACGTCTCACATAGCCTTGACCAGTGGCTTTAGAACAGGCTTTGTGAGACCTGTAGAAATGTGTGCATCAAGAAATGTTTAAAAAATATCATTACTTTTACATTAGCATATATTTTGTTTAATCACATGCCCCTTCATACTGAAGCCTGTGTGGAAGCTTGCTTTTACAATTGCTTTTTACAATTGTAACCATTATTTTGCTTGGATAAAAACTATTTTCTCTGAAAGACTAAGATTTTAAGTCCCCTGTCTTAAAATCAAACACTCTAATTTCGCAGAAGTGGTGAAGGCAATACTCAGTTAAAGTGTGTGATTTAGGGATCAATTACTCATGATGTAGGTCTTGTAGAAGAAGAAGAAGAATGCACTTTATAAACCATGCTAACCAGTAACAGCTAAAATAACAAAAAACAGTAGCATCTGTGCCATTAAGCAGAAAGAAAATAATTTTTCAGGCTTTGTGCTCATGCTACCAAAAGCAAACAAGACTGAGCAATAATGAGATGTTCTGTTTATCTCTCCAATGCTCTATTTAGTGGTGGAGCCAGCATCGAGCAGCTCCAAATGTTTCTGTAGTGGGAAAAGAGATTGAATGAGAAAACAAGCTTCATGTTCTGCAGGTGAAAACTTCAAACTAAGGGTTTCAATCCTGTTCCTCAACCAGAAGGTACATGCATAATAATGAAAGTAGAGGAGTGGCAAAACATGCAGCCCCTCATTCATACTCTTGGTTCGGGGTCCAGCCAAGTGTCAAGTCAGGTGAGACATTTGGGCCACATCTGGTCCATGCTAATCCCATACCTGCCCTTTAATGCGTCAAAAACAGCCCATGGTAGGCCCATATGTGTCTGCTACCAGCGATAATTCTCAATTAATCCGTTTAATCAAATCAATACACTGCACATGCGGGAGCCTAAATATTCCAGCAGTGACTGCATGCACACACTGTATTAGAGAAAGAGGGAAATGAGGTGAACGGGTTCATTTGCTGCCATGGGGAATTAAGACATGTACCCTGCATCCAGCTGTGCAGTAAACCCATAAGAAAAGGTAAGAAGATGAAATAAAACAAACACATATATAATATTAATAATATCTGTGGACATCTATAATTCAATAAGGTCGTGTCATCTGTAAACAATAGAAATATTTGATTTTTTTAATACGACGACATGTGCTAGATTTTTAAGTACAATTTGCAAATAATGCTTTTGAATGTGTTCCATTTTACTATATATCTATGGATGTGCAAGCAAAAAGAAGGCACGGAGACAGGCAGGCAGTCAGACAGACAGGTCGCTCCAGAGGTGACCGGGGAATCCTGCTCTCTCTCTGCCGGCAGACAGAGCCTCCTCCTCGGCCACTGCTCCTCCTCCCCTCCCCTCCCTCTGCCCTGGTTGCGCGTTGGGGGATCCGACGACGTCACAGCGGCACACACATTTGCACGGACGCGCGCCTGCAAGCGGACACGCACACGCACACACACACACACGCCCTCTCTCCTCGCTCTCTGCCGCTCCGTCTCTCTCACTCTCACTCTCCTCTATGCTGCTATTCTGGGAAGTGGCGCTTGGAATAACCCCCGTGTGCGTATGAGTGTGTGTGTGCGTGTGTATGTGTCTCCTGATTTCACCCTGACACACGCACACATACACACTCACAACACAGTCAGACGCACACATTTACTGTCTGTCTGACTGCAGGAGTGGAGCTCTGGCAGCAGAAATCCGCTCGCAGAGGATTCCTTCCAATTTTACGCGCAACTTTTCCTCGTCGGCTTCTTCTCTGCGACGTTTTCAGCGCTCCCCCCTCGATTGTTGTGGATTTCTAACAACCACCCCCTGGCTGTTTGTAGCGGAGCGACGAGCGAAGCTCGCCCGGAATCGGATCTGCTGTCACCGGGCTGCTTGTTGTCATTTTCGCACGGAGACGCGCAGCCGGAGCGCAGACAGAAGGTAAGAGCGGAGAGGGGAAAACGAAAGCTTACGGATCATATTCTCACACACATCACACTGACAGTGGGATTTTATGCGCCATGGTGGACATTTATGGCATCTTTTCAAGGCACTTGAGCTTTTGCTTAGCTTATAAAGGCAAGGCTATGCTGGGGGAATACCCCGGGCACGCATTGCATTGCATGCAGATTACCCAGGTTGCGTAATATCCTGAGGAATTTGCAGTAGCCTGCCCGGCCAGGCTGGTTGCAAGGCCGGGGAAGAGACAGACAGTGAGGAAGAGAGGGAGGGTACGTGTTGGTGGATAGGAAGCGATGAAAGTGGAAGCTCGGATGGTGTGTGATTGGTGTGATTTTTGCGTCCAAAGGTTGATTTGTTTTTAGCACAAACCCACGGCAGGTTGGTTTGATTAATAGACCTTCACCTGCAGTTCTCTCTGACGTTCATGTGGGACTTCTTTAATCACTCTATAGCGCGCGTGGAATGTTCAAAAGTGAGTTGAAGCTGTGACCTCCGCGCACTCTTTGGTATTTCCTTGTTGCTGCTACAGTATGATCAGTGTGACACTCCTCAGAGAGTCACAAACGACTCTTGTTGCTACAGTACCTAAGCGTTGGTTTACACTGTGCTTGCCGAAAACGAACAGGGGAACACTGGCCATTTCTTTTTCGGATGGGGGTGACTTTATCTCATATGCTCATCGTTTGTTTCCTCTGTGTATGTGTCTGTGTATGAGAGGGAGAGAGAGATGGTGGGTGGTGCGCTGGCTGGTTCCGGGAATGTTCCATGACGTGTTGCCGTATAGAGAGGGGCCCCAGCCGGGGAGACTGCGACTAACGGCTCGGCCCTGCCGCTCTTCCTGCTCTCACTCCCTCTCTCCCTCTCCCTCTGTACTCTCCTGGAAAATATGTCAGCCTGTCTTCATTTCCAAAGAAGATTTACATTATCATCTCGTAGTGGTCATCTCTGCAGGCTGGGTTCCATTAGGTCAGAGGTCAAAGATCAGGGTCAAACGCAACTGCATGCAACAGGTGGTAAGATCCTGCTCAAGGACACTCACAGCAGTGCACATGATTGGCAGGGTGAGGTCTGAAGTGCAGGTTTGAAACAGCTGAAGGGCAGCATGCAGCCAAGCTGCAGCCAATATGACTTTCTGGATCTCAGAGCATTTGTTTGATGTTTAATGTGTGACAGAAAGTTCAAACAAAGAGCTTCTCTACAAAAGCATGCAGTTATCAAATAAGTAACATTTTATGATAAATTGTAAGAAAGATAAAAAAAAAGTATAAAACAAAAGTGAAAGAAATGATAGATTCATAATTAATGAAAAGTAAAAGTCAAATCGCAAAAGTGGAATCAATAACAATTTTATATAAATAATGCATTTGTGTGTTTTTATTATCTTTTTGTTCAGGGATGGTGGCTAATTTTAGACTACAATGGACACCATGCGCATGCTATTTATAGAAACAGTAAAAAGCTTTGGAGACTGTGAAATAATGAGAAATATGGCAAGAATAACTGCAGATGAATGCCTCTTTTCCGCCAGTCAAAGCTGCAGAAGGAAAAAGCAGCTACAGAAATGAGTCCTGAATGTGCTCATGGTGTTGGTGGCATTTGTAGCCTGCAGCTGAAGAGATGATTACAGTATGTATTCTGCTGTCAGGGAACATGCTGCTGACTCTGTGCGTGCACGTGTCAGTGATGGATGGATGTTTGAGAGCGTGCACGGGGGAAGGCCGACCTACGTACCATCTGTCCTACTGCCACCTCAGATGGCCATCGCGGTGTAGCTACTGCGTAGGAGCAAGCATCGAGGCACGCACACACACAAGTGCACTGTTACCAGGGAGGACAGGCGTATGGAGAACATGCATGAGGTGTGAGAAGACTTTCAGCACTAAACATTCAATTAATTTATTACTTAGGCCTTGTGGGAACTCTTATGTCTTCCCAACATACAGCAAGCGACCCTTGTACAAGCAGCACGCAGCGGAGTTGAAAAGGTTCATAAAGTGCTAACAGTCCTTGGCTTAATGTCTTGGAGATTTTTTTTGACATATATCATGCTTGTGCCAGGGCTGGCACAGTTTCAGGAGCATTTTAATTTAGAAGTTGCTGTGTTAGCATTTGGGACACACCATTCTTAAGCCTATGGATAGTCCGGTGGCTTGGCCGTAACAGCGGTGTTAGCTCAAGGGCAGCTGCCTGCATGGATCAGTATGCCAGATTTAAGCAGCAGCTGTCTGGAAAGTCATTTATGTCGGTGAAGCAGTGTGATCTTATGTAACAACAAGCTACATATGTAACAACCTACAATAACAGCGGGTAGCACAGTCACCTCACTCCAAGAAAGTTGCTAGTTCGAACCCCATCTGGGGCCTTCGGAGTGTTATTCTCCCTGTGACTGCATGGGCTCCCTCTGGGTACTCTGGTTCCTTCCTGAAGAGATGTACATTATGCTATAGTCACCCTAGGGCAACCAGTGGTTGGTGACACTAACAAAAATTATGGCAACTGTGTGCAATGAACTTGTAATCTCATTGCCTTTGAAACGGTTGCTCTGAAGAATGGGACTGGGTATGTGTAGTCAGTTGCCTTCTTCAACGCAATTTTAATGTGTTAACATGGAAATAAGACAGAGTTCATCTGCCAGCAGTTTGCAATTGACTGGGGTCAAGTTGTCAATTACATGCAGTCTGGTTGTGTTGATACAGCAATTCACTGTTGGTGTTGACATACACAGAAATACACATTGAACAGAAATTGACGATAACTACTTCCAGGATCTCAAAGATTAGAAAATGAAACTAGGAAATTCCTCCATAAATCCCAAAATAGAGTCCTGGAATTCCAACCCAAGAATTTAAAAAAATCATTTAGCTTCAATAAAGCTTTTAAATAACAGTTTTTGAAGTTATCTGTGCAATATGTGTTCGTTGCCTTTAAGTTGAGTGGTTTGTGTTTGTGATTATAAATAGACTACTTTCCTTTATTTGTCGATTCATTTATTTTTATTTTATTTTAATGTTTATTGACTCTTTGCTAAGATGTTTCCTGGGAAGCAGTTAAGTCCACAGCGAATTTCCCAAAGGAGATTATAAAATATATCATATCATAAATAGTGATGCAAATGCTGCAGGATGGTGGTGACAACCAGCTGCCTACGAGTGATCACAGTCTGTCTGAATCAGACCGCGAATGTTTGGCAACAAGTTACTTTCCACCAGGCGACCTGCGCGATTGCTTTCAGATTGAAAGTTGCCTCCCAACTTGAGTTTGAGGTTGTTGCTTGTTCAACTTCAGGTCGACCAGTTTGTTATGATTGTGAGCGATTCACAATCAGTCACCAAAAACGAAAAAATTCAGTGCAACTTTCTTTAGTTGTAACAAGGTTGTTACAACCGACCCGGATGTTGGTCAAAGATGATGATGAATAAGATCAAGTGCTTTAAGTGTGTAGAATAAAGTGCTGTATGAATGTACGGCTAAAAATGTAATTGTTTAAAGTGCTTTGAGTGGTCAGTAAGACTAGAAAAGCACAGTATAAATTCAAGGACATTAAAATTACGTCTGGTGATGTACTGTTCTGACCTTCTCAGGCCTGATACTGATATTGAGTCTTCTTTGGCTCTAACTTCAAGAAAAAGGGACGGAAATATATATTTTTCTTGTTTAACATAAAGTTTGGCTAAAACAGAGAAAGAATTGTAACGAAGAAATCAATACATTTATTAATGAAATAACACGTAACAGAAACAAGATAAGAAAACTTAAACTGTATAATGTATTTATTCTTCACTCCTTTAATTTTAGCAGACAAGTGAAAGTAAAGTGAAGATAACAGTAGTGTAAGTGCCGTCAAATGTTCCCACCAAGTAATGAAAGAGAGAGGAAAAGTTGCAGACAGCGCCGTGGATACCGTTCTTCAGTTTTTGCCAACTCACTTGTTGCTTGTTTGATGTTAAATCACAATTAAGTCACAAACTAGCAAAAAGACACAAATGGAACTTGTTGCTGTGTGACTGGGAAGTGCCTCTAAACTGCTGACCGTTTGTTGTTAGAATCAGCACAGGACTACTATCAAAAATGCCGTTTCTCACGTGCACACAGCAGGAAGTAGTCCACTTCAGACACTCTTTCACTACAGCAGTGGGGTGCCTGGTTAGAAGGTCCGGGAGGTTGGACAAATGACACGCGCTCACTGTGAATTCTCTGGAGATTTACCCATGCCATCCTCACACGCTGACAATCAGCATCGTGCATGCTCGACACTTTCACTGGATAATGAACAGAAGAGTTAAGAGCTGTGAAAGCAGCTCGGAGTAGAGCTGCACCGAACGGGCTCAACCGCTCGGCTGTTGTCACCAGTGCCTGATGTGGGAATTTGAGTCAGACTCAGTGAAGCAGTTGATTGTGCTACTTTTCGTCATGCCGTGGTTCCTGGATGACTGGTGTTCTGTGAGGTGTTGTGGGATTTTGTGAAATCCATACATTATTGTTGAAGTATAACTGTGAAAAACATTATGAATGACTTGCAAATTCACTGTGTCTCTCCTTTGTTTTAACTCATTTCCCCTAAAAAGCCTCTGTCACAGAAAAAACCCAGGCTGCTTGTGCAGTTTCCAGGTGATGGCATGGCTCATCAAAGGCCTTTGCAAACACGGTAAACAGCTTGTTTCTTTTGTGGGGCAAATTACAACTAACCACAAGTGTGACCCACCACCTAAAGGAGAAATTACCTATAGGCAGTATTGCAAAAGCTATTGTGGAGGCTCTTGAATGATAACATATGACATGTAGCTCAAAAGGCACTTGTGAAACTAAACATCCCTTCAACTGCTTCAAAAGAGCACTGGATATGAACCAGAAGAACAATGTGTGGAAGTGTCTGATAAGAAGATATAGGTCCAGATTCCACTGAAGGGCTGTCAAAAGTGGCTGCGAATGACAATACAATCAAAGAAGACCAGATCAGATAAGCTAGGGGCTACTTTATTATTCACATAGGCTTTTCTCTTGTTCTGCCTGGAGAACAAAAAAGTCTGAAAACCAAATGTTTAGCAGACAGAAGTCACAGTCCTCTGAAAAACCTCCACACCTCAAAAAGTTGGGCTTATACTGAGTTTAAAAATACAGCGTTTAGACTGTTAATCTTACACAACAGCTTCTTTACAGCTTTAAATTTAAATAGTGGGAGAATTATGCCAAATAATAAAGGATCTCTTAACCATTATTTCAAAATTCAAATTGAAAAACTCAATGTCCAGTTTTCTTCAAGGCTTTCAAACATGTCTCCTTGTTGGATTTGTCATAGATGTAATAAATATTTCTTATCTGTCATGTTACCACACATATATTCATGCTGTGACCAGAATCCTCTTCTGATTACATTACATTTATCTGCAAGATGCCACTGTCCAGAAAGTCTTATGCATGCAGCAGGAACTTTGGACTCACGGTGTCCGGTTTGGCTCAAAAAACAATAGCAAGGCTTAAATTACTTTGAATAGTTGGAATTCAACACAAGAATTCAGAGAATTCAATTCCAAATGTCTGTTTGACAACCTCCATTTTTCTTTTCACATACTTCTTATTGCAGCGCTCTGCCTCTCCTCCTGTCTCTTCGTCTGTCTCACCGCTGACTGTGCTGCAGCCGGTTCGCTGCAGACGTGTTAGGTTAGCATTCGCTGTCAATTATCACAGTGCACACATCATAGCTGGAGAATTTGAAATGACTGCAGATGTATGGCATGGTGTGAAGACATAAGCCCTTCACACATACAGATGCACACAGCTTTCATTGTAGCTCGGACTCACTGGTGTGCAGGGTGTTCATTCGGAACTGATTCGGTGGTAAAAGCATGCACGTGCACATGAACCTATAGACCCTAATATAAAGAGTAAATATTGTAGTTTTGACTGATAAACAGTTTGAAAAGTTGAAAGAGAACCAAATAGGGTTACATCTAGTAGTTCGTTCTCATATTTCATATTTTACTGCCAAAAAATACATTCCACATGTCATAGTTCAGTGAAAAAATAGCCGCTGATATTCAGATTATATCATTTAACCTTGCTGGATTTCACTCCATGACAAAAGATTTGACAATAGGAACTTTGTTCCACTCTGTATATTGTTGTCCTTTGCCTCACTCACTCTGTTGTTGTACTACCATTGTATGAGACACCTCAGAGTGGATTATTACTAACAAAGAAGTGCACAATCTGCTTTGCAACATAATGCACCCACAGCACGCTAACACTGCGCTCAGCGAACAGCACACTGAACTCGTATAAAGTTTATCTCATTGCATTGTGCTGCTTTTGAATGCAATTGCACAATTTTTCCCTGTGTGTGTGTGTGAGTGTGTGCGATCACCTGAGAGCTGTAAAGGAACCTGAGAGCGCTCTGGTGACCGAGGTCCTGACAGCGACGGGTGAATTATTAAGACACATCCACACATATGCACACACAAAGCCTAATGAGGTGGTTGACTGGGTGTACCAGATAAATTGTTCCACAGTGGTTTAGTTTCATACCGTTATACACGTGGAGGAGTGGAGGACTGGAGGACTGGAGGAGGTGAAGAAAGAAGGGAAAAAGGAGAACAGTGTGCGAGCATGTCATGTGCTGGGACATTAGTTGTCCCTCAGCCAATCAGCGATGAACTCTTTATTGTCCATTGGTCCATATCAGCCAGTTATATTGCAGGTTTTTAAACAAAAAAGGTAGAGGGAGGGGGAAAAGAGGCTGATATTGAAATCTAATCTCTTTTTACGCAAAGTTAGGCGCTGAACATGCTGTGGGCTGTGCGTGTTTTTGTGTGTGTGTTTGCGGCTTTTCAAATGGACATAGCGATGCTACAGAAATAAATGGAGAGAAGGAGAAAGAGAGACCTTTATTCAAACTGGCCTACTTTCTCAGCAGCTTGTAATTAGTCTCACTTCATGCATTTATGCATCAGACAGTGGAGCTAAATCAGTGTTTTGTAATCAGGAAATCCCAGATGACACCACCGTCATCCTGTTCTCCTTTACTGTACTCTACACTGCCAATTTGACAACTTAAACTATAGTTGAATAATTTTGAATATCATTGTAAAAGCTGCTGTTTTCTGTCATGACACTGTATGCTATAAGGGCCTGAAATCAAATACAACACCTTCTCTGCCAACACGTCTTCTATAACTGTACACTGGATGCCTTTGGACTTGTGATCAGACAGAATTTGATCACCTTCCATTTATATGCAGTTTTACTGGCATATTTTCTCAGTTTTTGGAGACATTTGGAAAGATTTAAAGGTGATCTATATGCTGCTCTTTCTTCTTATTCTTGGACTGTTTATACCGAGTCTTGCTGCAGCCCTTTACTTCATCCCAACCAGTTTCAACTCCTTTCTGAGGCCATCTCCCTTTTCACTGTACTTAGGCATGTAGACATGGTCCAGACAACCTGCAAGCTGAAGTTCAATCTAAGCATCAGAATAAGGAAGAAAGGTGATTTAAGTGACTTTTTGTTGCTATCAAACTGCAGATTTACAGGGATTTTCCCACACAACTATCTCCAGTGAACAGCAGTCGTAAATGCCTCGTAGATGTCAGAGGTCAGACATGAAGGCCACAATAACCACTTGTTATAACCAAGAGCATCTCTGAATGCATTACAAATTGAAGCTTGAAGTACTGTAGATGGGCTACAGCAGCAGAAGACCACACTGTCTGCCACTCTTGTTAGCTAAGAACAGGAAATTGAGGTTACAGTTCACACCAGCTCACCAAAAAAGGGAAAAGTACGAGGGGGCAAGAGGGGTGTGTAATCCAGTACTAGCAACGTGTACCTAATAAAGTGGTCAGTGAACAGTAAATAGTAAATACAAGTCTTTCATATCATGAGTGTAGTAGGAATTATTTCTTACTTCACAAGTAAGATGACACAGTCAAACTCCTGCTTTCATTAACACCCAGACGCTCGCTTGTATTGATTTTTCTTTTAATCTTAGATGTCTAAGTATGATAATATGATTTAAAATGATTAAAAATCTGTGATCTCAAACACCAACATACATCCCTTTCTGATGTTAGTCACTCAGAATTTACTGCCGCTATTTTGTGCCGACGCTCTGCAGTCATACCGGGAGTATTTAAATATCTGCACCCACAGAAACGAAACCCGAACCAGAATACGTTGCAATGAGTGTTTGCACAATTAAAAACTTCTCACTTTCTCTCACTGGGAAACTCTCACTTTCATACTTCACTGATGAGTCCAAGTGTAGGTAAAACCCTGCTGAACCCTGGCATTTTCTCTGGGGGGTGTCCAGAGGCATTTTGGGAAATGTAGTCAATCCAAGTGACGAAGGTTAGACAGATTTAGGGTAAGCAGATGAACTTTAAATGGTAAATTATGATGAAAATGATTAATCGAATGAGAAAAACATTGCAAACTGATTATGTGTAATCCATATGAGGGTTTTTCCCCCTTAAAGCTCATTACAAAAGATCTACCACAAATGTCTGGGTTTTTAAAAATCATAATTATTGAACTATGCATTGATATTTACTTTTACAGCTTAATCTAACCTGTGTTTTTCATCAAAAGTTAATGCAAATCTGTAAGAACAAACTTCGTTAAACACTCTAGCTGGTATCGGTGTGCCGTTCCCAGGCTTTGTTTGCCCAGTCTGATATTATCACAGTGAAAACAGAGACAGCTGCTACTGTAGGTTTAGGGTGAGTGATTTGCATATCCATACAAAAGATAAAAACACTTCAGAAAATATCTGGGGATGAAAAAAAAATCCAATCTCAGCAGGTGAGACTAAACAGAAACCCCAGTGGGCTTAAAAAAAATAAAACAATGGAAAAACATCACATCCAAAGAAAAAAGTGACAAAAGAAAAGCGAAAATCAAGATGACAAACAAATGACATGAGTGATCTGAAGCTCTAAGACAGAATGTCGTGTGTTTTTATTTGCTTATTGCTGGATTCATTGTGGGGTTTGATATGGCAGTGTCAAATGTTCCCAATCCTCTAAGATGGCAGCAGAGACTTCAGCTACTGAAGACGTGTTTTTAGGAATTTATGATTACAAACCACAGGATCAGCATGTCACCTTTGCTGTTCTGAAGATATTACAGAAGCATTGCTGCTGTGTGTTTTTAGCTGACACCCATTTCAATTCTACGCTGATATTCGCGCGCCGAGAGTGTCTTATAACTTTCTCACCTTTAAAAAATGTGAGACGTCCTCAAACCTGAACAGTTTTCAATCGTCAGTAACTGCTGAAATAACACAAATGCACTTTTGTTTCCCACGCACTCACTGGGCAGGCTTGCCAATTATGGTAAACGACACCTTAGTATATTTAATGACTTGTTTTTCATTTTTATTAATTTATTAGTGCGCAGACCCTTTGCTCTCTTTGCTCAGTGATATTAAGAAATATAGGACAGAAACCTCCTTAGAACTAGGAAAAAATCAGTCATTGCCGATTCCCTTGAATCTTTGGATTGCATATGGATCGCAAGGCAGTTGCACAGGGTGCCTTGTGTAACTCAGATGGACTGCAGTCAGTCTTGTGGGCAAGAGTTTTTGAAAATAACTGCTGTCTAGTTTCTAAATGCAGAAGAACTGTTAACACGCTGGAGTCAGACTGAGTCAGTCTGTGCCGATGAGTGTGGTCTGTGATGTCTCTCTTTGGAATTGGACACTTGACTCAGTTGGTTGCCAACTAGTTGTATTTTGGTTATGATCCTATACCAAAGCAAGGCTGCCGAGTGTTTTGAGGGTGAGACGGCCAGAAAGTAATAATTCCCTGCAACACTGAACTTTCATCAAGGAGAGTGGGGCTTGTGATTCATGTGGGGCCACTGTTTCTGAAGATTAATTGTCCTTCTAGATGGCTGAGGAATTTCTGTTTGGAGTTTGCATGTGCCTGCCTGGGTTTCCTCGGGGTGCTCCAGTTTCCTGTTACAGTCCAAAGACATGCTTGTTAGGTTAACTGGTGTTTCTAAATTGGCGGTAGGTGTGGTGTCGGTCTCCTGGGATAAACTTCTCCCCACCTCAGTCGGGGATTTAATCTGGTTCAGTACAACGCTGCTGCTGAATGAAAGACCTGGTTGACAACACGCATTCCAGTTCATCCCAAAAGTGTTTTATGGCCTTGATGTCAGCCAAGTGTTTTCACACCAAACTTGAAAACCATTTCCTCTTGAACCTGGCTTCATGTCTGGAGCCATTGTAATGCTGAAACAGGAAAGGGCCTTCCCCAAACTGTTGCCACAAAGTTAATCCATCTAAACTAAAAATCTTATTTGCTGTAGGGAAATAATTTTCATTGGATGTTTGTTAGGCAACCAACTGAAGGTTACCAAGTACTCTTCAGCAATACTCCAATTAAAACAGTAATTTATCATTTTTACACATCAGTTTAAAAGGCATGAAATAGACTCAGTGTAACTGCTTTAATTGGTGAGCTGTAGATTAGTGAGCTGTAAGGGAAATATTATTATTTCTACTCTTTTTTTCTCACCACTTGGCAGTCATCTTTGAAAAAACCCCAGGGCAGTTTTTTGTGGACCAAGAAGCCGTTCAGAAAGGAAAAGCTGCATATATAAAATTGCCAAATCTAATGAAAAAAAAAGAGAGTAATATTGCTTTAACTGCTCAAACGCAGATGACCGGCCTTTTAGGACAAGTGTGATACAAATGCCGTTTTTAGTATTTCTAAGGCCCCCCATAGATTTTGATTATTTATAACATGTCTGGTTTTGCTGGGTGTAGCCTAATCGACAAAGATGAACAAAAATATTGATTGTCATGTTTAACTCTCTGCCAAAAAGGAAATTTGCATGCTTTTTGAAGATGCTCCTGTTTTGAACTACAGGACAAGCAGCACTAAGCCAAAACTATGCAAATACTGCGGGTCACATCTTGGTGATAATGTGGCTTTGGGCAGTGGGTGGGTTAAACATCCCCCAGCCATGTTCATATCGTCGGTCCAGTGGGGGGCTTTTTTCACAACCGTACTGCGATACAGACTGCATGGGCATTTGGCAATATGTCAGAAATCAGCATGACTCCAGTGCAGGAGGCAGCCATTTGTATGCATGTAGCACGCAGAGTGTGTTTAAAACTGGCAGTTTTGCATAAGAGTGCCATCATGCTCTAATTCTGTCATCTGTCTTTCTCCTCTAGGGGCAATTTGTGGACTTGATAAACGGACCAGAAAGCAAACGGTTGCACCAGGTAGGATCCACAAACCTAATAACCACTGTGTACTTGTATATCGCGACTACCCGGTCGCAAAGTCTGACGTCACTAGCCGTGTCTGGGCCTAAACTCCGCTGCAGGTCCATATATCAAACGATCACTATGGCATTACTGAGAGTTGAAAAACTGTCTAAAGTCTTTCATCTTTAATAAAATGATCAGCGTTCTGCTCTACCAGGTGTAACAATTGAGTTTAACATCCAGGCATCCATGAAAACAGAATTTATGACATTTAACGGAGTTAGAAGTTAGCAGGAGGTTAGCTCACTAGCTTCTATCGAAATACAATATAGCATGTCCTGACTGCGGGGTTTTGGAAACAAATTAAAACGCACAGCTCTGTTATCACTTCCAACATAAATGAAGACAGAAAACTAAACAGCAGTGACGTTTGTAGGGTTACTGGAGTTTGGCTAGCTGGTATATAATGATGTGCTACGTGACCGCTAGCGACACAGCTATGTTAGCATAATATAAACAAGCTAACTTTTTTTCCTCTCGATAAAAGTTAAAGTGAGTGTTCTCAGTGGTCAGGAACAAATGTAATCGCATGGCAGGATGCTGTAAAAGGACCAAACTTCAGCCAGGAGAACAACTGAGATAATCCATCCACAATACGAGGTTAGTCATTCATATACTGCTGCATGGGCTGGGCTGTAGTTACATCCTAAGGTTTTAAAAACTGAGCTTAAATAAATGATTAGCGGTAATAAAAGCCGAGGGAGGTCAACGGTGATCACTGACTGTTTTAGGAGCTGTTTGAGATTAAATAGAAGAAAATACAAAACATTAAACATGTTAACAACACAAAAGCCATATTAAACGCAGACTACTTTAGGCCCGGAAGTAGGATTCGTCACGTCATCACTTAACGACCGGATAGTGTAAAATAATATATGACATCCAGTCATTGCGCACAAAATAGAGTAATTTATGAGCTAGTTTAGGTAAAACATTTCGGGTGCAATGAATAGAGGTCAAATTTGACAAGTCAGTGATTATCTATGAAGATATTTAAAACTCAGTAATATAAATAAATTCATAGCTCAGGTGACATTTTGCCCTTTAAGCCAGCTTCTAGTGACTGGTTGCCTATTGCAATATCAAAAGTAGTAGCAGTCACCACAGCATGCTTTATATTCTACGGTAAGAACCCTATAATAATACAGAGAAAACCCAACAATTACACAACCTCTTATGAGCAAAGACTTGGCAACAGCGGAAAGGAAAAACTCCCCAATAAGAAGATAGTCAGAGATGTCCATATAAGGACATCCTCTCTTTGTCGTTAAATCACTCAGTATAAAAGGAGCATTTCGACCAGTCTGAAGCCAAAACTTCTGCCACATGGATTATTTGAGCTTACACTGACCTCATTATTTGAAACTTTGGCCATGTTTAATATGAGCATCCACAACTTTAACAGACTCTTTAAGGCAGATAATAAGGAAAAGTACAGTAGGTCACTTTAATTATTAAAAAAAAGTCAAGAAAACTGTTTAAAAATGCAGTTTGTGTAGAAAAAATGTTGAAAATAGTTGAAAATATTTCAACTATCTGTGCAAGAGTAGAGTTTTCATTTAAGAAGTCGTGCTTCTCTGCAATAATAACCGTCTTTTAAAATGGCTGATTCTTCTGTGATGAGCGAGAGAGGGAGGCTCATAAAGAAAAAACAGACGGTAAGACAAGGAGCCATTTGAGCTGTTTTCATTTAACCAGAATTACTCTCAACTGTTTCCTCCCGGCTGGTTGCCGGGGAAACTGGCCAGCTTCGTTATTGGAGGTGCGACCTCAGCTGGGAGTGCAAATGATAGAGCTCACTTTAACGTTCCCGCTGCCTGCAATCACATTTCTGTGACTCTCTTTCATTAACATGCTTTGTACTGTTTGGTAAATGATCTAATTTTCCTCCTCGCACGCACAATAATCAGGTCGAGCTTTTGTTTGCCAAGACCAAAGTTTTGCGAGCTGAGCTGATTATGGTGCGTAAAGGCAGAAGCAGACGCTGTGTTAGGATCCAAATCCAACGGAAATCCAACGGAAATGTATACCCATCTCTTCTAACTCTGCTTTCACAATGATGGCCAATCTGCCTGAAAAATGAAATAAAATAATATTTGGTGTAATAAAAGCAAACATATACCCCAGGCTGGCAGCAGGGGTTTGTATCATAGCAAGAAGTGCAGAATTGCCAGACATCATATGCATGTCACTGATTCTCAGATTTTGTCATCTCAAACTGGAATTACTGCCCTGAGGTTTTATACCTTTACCAAACAAGTCAAGTTACAGCTTATCTTCATGTCTCTGTTTGAGCTTCTGAGTTCATGATGACATCACCTCATCGCATTTTACTGGAACTGTCATTAACAGACATCAACTGACAGAAGGTGTGGCTTTTTCTGTTGATATACAAAAAAAATCCAAAAAAACAAATGAGGCTTATGTAAAAAAAAACACACAAAAAAAAACAACTTACATCATATATATATATATATATATATATATATATATATATATATATATATATATATATATATATATATATATATATATATATATATATATATATCTGTGTGTGTGTGTGTGTGTGTGTGTGTACCAGAAAATTGTTCATGCCAGTTGTTGAGGACAAATATACTTTTTCTAAGACTAAACACAAGAAAATAACAAATGTCTTTTGCATGGCTTCTTATACAGTTTAATACCGTAACGTTTTGCAAGGATCTTGAGAATTAATTGTTGTACAGAATTAAACAAATCATTACTACTCAATAAATATAATCACAAATTTTGAATGCAAGAAAAAAAAACTTTGGCATTAATTTTATCCTTCTTGTTTAATTTTGAAAATGTCATATTTGCAAAGCCAAACAATTCTCAATATTACACAATTTTTCAATAGTTTTCAGCTGACAGTAATTATCACTTTAAGTCTCCTAAATTCAAAGTAAAGAAAAAAAATAAGTCAGCACACGTGTTGTAAAGATAATAATAATAATAATAATAATAATAATAATAATAGCAGTCTTGCCCACTCAGCAACCATCCTGGAAACGAGTTAAAGGCCCAGCTAGATTAAGAGCACAGTCGTTAAATTTTCAGGTTTTATTGACGTGGTCAATGTTTCTGGTTCATCCCACCAATGTGCTGAATAGATGGTGTTGTGAACACCAAATAAGAGGAAAATGAGGTGCTCTATAAGTTTACTATGATAAAGAGTAATTATGCTCCCCTGGCAATATATTTCCTGAAGCAGCTAAAGCAGATGACTGGCTGTTTAGGTGAAGCAGTGGGACAACAACTGTCATGCTAATGTCTCCGGTAATTCAGTGTTATTGGAAGCTGTCAGATCGTTCGTTCACGTTACTCATTTCTTTTCAATTGGGGATAATTTATCCAAAATTCAGGAGCAAGATCTCGTAAACCCCTCTTCCAGTCGTATGTCTATAAATGCCTTCCCGCTCCGTGTGCCTGTTTATTGTCGTCATTGGTACCACAGGGATCTGCCTGGCTTGGGAAGCACCACTGATCCTCTGCGACGCCTTCCCCAAACCTCAGTGTAAGGCTTTAACTGAGGCCTAAAATCCATCTACCATTCCCTATCAGTAAGCATTGTATAACCCGTTTGAGGTTGTGGTCCTTGCCAATGATCTTTTATTTTATCAGGAAGTCAAACCAGAACATGCTAACAAAAGAGATTCTCAATCTGTCTTGTAAGACGCTGACGTAGGAAGCATAAACTTAGCATGTTGGGGTTTTTTAAAGAAGGGAAAGTACAAGTACTACACAGCAAAATCTCCAGTGTTAAATTAACACTGGAGATTTTGCTGTGTACACATAACTTCCCAATGCTTAACATGACGCATTAGTTTTCTGCTAGTTGATGCCACGATCACAAAGAAACATGATGCTGAGTTTTTAAAAATCTTAAAGCGAGTGCGTAATCTTATGATTTTCTCTTAATCAAATAGAAATCTTGACATAATTTTTTATGCGATATTCTTGGCTTACCCTCTAAAAAACATCCTCCACGGCCTCATATAGTGCAAGAAACTAGAAAAACACAGATGAACAATGCATTCATTCCCTCAACGCACTACTACTGTGTGAAAAAAACAAGATGATGTGCTTTGTAGCATCAAAAGACTGAATGCAGATCTTATTCCCGACCTTGTACAGCTGCTTTGTATTAAAATTAATATGCAAGTCAGGTCGAAAATCATTTTTTTTGTGGGCCATTAATGTTTTAATGTAGTTGATATAAGCCCCTTTTCCAGTAATAATGGGAAGGTTAATGGTCAAGACACAGAAAACAGTCATAAGCACTAGCATCCCCTGACAATGATCACCAAGGACAAATGTTTTGCATTTGAGTTCAAAGCAGCGGAGTAGTAGAGTAAAGGAGCTGTGCAAGAATAGTGCTTGTGCTGGAAGAAAAATACTGATGCAGCAGTGACTATAAACAGATGGAGGATAATTCATGAAGGAGGACTCGTGAAGTGACTGCTGCGGTGAAGATTACACTAAAAATGATGGATGGAAGAAGTGTGTACTGGAGGCTGAAGATTAGGGACTGGGCTTTTGCGTTCTTTGCTTTTCAAATGTGTGTTGGTTGCAAATATGATGGATAGCAGAAGAAACTGTGTGTGTGTGTGTGTGTGTGTGTGTGTGTGTGTGTGTGTGTGTGTGTGTGTGTGTGTGTGTGTGTTGTGTGAGAGAGAGAGAGTCAGCGGTGTCACTTCCTCTTCCTGTGAAACAGGCGGCTTGGTATCAAGGATGAGATGAACTATGTAATCCAAAAATCCTCCGTCTTTCTCTTTTCTATCTCCCGCTGGCTCTCACATCATGCTTTCTTCTATAACTGTATGTGTTGTCACCCACGAGTCTTTGTTTCTGTGTGTGTGTGTGTGTGTGTGTGGTTGAGGCGGACCGTGCACAGAAATAGATCATGTAAAGCAGAGATTACTATCTGCACCTCAAAGCATAAACGTGTGGGCCTTTAAACTTCACACTGTGTCATTTCTGCACACACCAGGTTGCGCACTCATGCACACAAACACAGAGCAGAAGACATGCACAGGATGTGCGTCAGTGCTTGCACAGGGTGCACTCAAAAATGCATATGATGTCTGCGTGTGCCTGTGCGTGTCAGGTGGTTTTTGAGGATATCGAAGGTGACAAATGTCAACGGCTGCACTAGACAGTTACAAGCTGTTCTGACAGCGTCTTCGTGCATGTCCGTTTTCTTGTGTGCGCGAATTTCTGTGAAAGAAACTGAATGCAAGTGGCACAAAGCACAAATTATAAAGTATTTCTTAGATTTTGGAGGGGTAATGTTGATGCAATTAACAACTTAACCTCTTAATATCCACCAGGCCACCTGAGCTAAGGTTCTCCTAGGTTTAAGGTCAGGGGTTGGGTTTTGTTGAAGAAGAAAAATGTAGAATGATGTTAGCTTGGCAGATTTAGTTTTAAAAGCTTTTATGTGTAGGTTTTCCAAACAGGTAAAAATTCCATAAAAAAGAGACAGTAGCTTAACCCTAAAATTCTCCCCACCTCTATGAGTCACTGGTGACTTAGTTGATATAAAGAGGTGAAAAAAGGGGATGGTACTGTGAGAACTGGAGGGCAGTTTTCTCTCTTTTTAGATTTCTTCCACATTGTGCAGTAGCTTCATTTGGCATAAAGCTAGCTTTTCATTTCTGTGAATGTTTACACAAACCTAAAATTCTGTCGATTTTGTAGCTATATGGCTTTTACACATGGCCTTTTTTGTATGTTAGGCTGTGGGATCTATGTTGTCTCTACCTTCTTTGTTTTTTCTTCCTATTTTAATGTCCAGCATTTGCAAATACACATTTTTGGTGATAAAAACAAGAAAAACAAATGAATGAGGAAATCAGTTTTTAGTTTTTTAAAGGTCATCACTTCCATGGAAACACTTTGGACAGCTGCCCCCTTTCCCCCTTGCACCTCAGACATTATTATTTAATTTTCTTCAGCTGGAGTTTATCCTGCAGATTGCAGATAGTGAGCACAAGCCCGTTGATTTAGGATGACTCCGATATATCAACATAAACACAGTGGCAAGAGCAAAACCGGCTGGTATGTATACGTCATAAATCTGGTGGTGATTTTATGTGCTCATTCATGTTTTGCGCAGGTTGAGAACATTTCTATGCACGTATTACTAAAAGTGGGTCATTGTTTGCTTGGCACAAGTTGATGGTAATGTACTCAAAACTGGAGCAGCAGTTTTCAAATTAAACCGCTGTTGATTCCCTGCTAGCTTTATTAATCTACAACACAAATAAACTTTTGTTCCTGACATTTCATGATACTACTTACCACTAGCCTGGACTCCAGGCCTGACAGAAGGCTGCAACCTGCTCCATTTCTCTGTGGTGGAAAGTGGCAGACAAGCCATTCAGAAAGTAAAGATTTTATGTTGTACAATGAATCAATGAACTTCTGCACAGATGTGAGGACGGTAAAATGCGAAAAATGAAGGTCGCCGATACCAGTGCTGCTAATATTAGCCACACTTTGTTACCTAGTCTGACAAGACCACATAAACAAGTTAGAAAAAGTCCACAAAAGTGAGGTGAAATAATAAAAGGAAAATTTTAATTAAAAAAAAAAGAGAACCAAATGGACACCATGCGGTGAGTTGGGAAGTAAGTAGATAAACCAGTAAAGAACAGCAAACCAGTGAAAGCTTCACATCTGTTGAGTCATTGGTTAAAGCAGACAAGGAAGTGAGAGAAACACACCCGTCCACTCCGACAAAATACTGTGCTCTCATAAAGACTGTAAAAAAAAAGGCGGAGAAGGAGGTGAAGAGGAAGAAGTGTATGTTCTGTAACCATGGTGACCACAGCTTGGTACAGCGGATGCAAGCTGTGCCCTTGACAGCATCACATTGGAGAGTGAGTCTGATACACACACACACTTGTCGAGGGCAGACTGACGATCGTGTGCACTGTGTCAGAGTGAGTGGTTGCCCTCCTGATGTGCGTGTGTGTGTGCATTCATCCATGTGCGTGTGTGTATGTGTGTGTATGTGCAGGGCATGAGTGAGATAACAGAGTGATGAATTTGAATAGCATTAGTGGGATATGAATATTGCCGAGACAACAGCAGTTAGTTTGGTTCCCATTTCCTCCATGTAACCAGAAGTCCACTGGCTTCTTTGTTTGTGCATTCAAATGGCATGGAAAGCAGTGTGTGTGTGTGTGTGTGTGTGTGTGTGTGTGTGTGTGTGTGTGTGTGTGTGTGTGTGTGTGTGTGTATGTGTGAGGGAGAGAGAGAAAAATAGAGACAGGGAGAGTAATAGTGGTGTGTCTGAGTAAAGTGCGGTACAATAAAGAGTCTCAGTTTCGCTTCCGCATCGTTCCTCATGCAAATGACAGCTTTGTTGCGCTTGCAGCCTGCACATTTCCTGTACATGCTCTATATATGTGTGTGTGTGTGTGTGTGTGTGTGTGTGTGTGTGTGTGCGTGTGTGAGTCAGAGAAAGAGAAACTCTACCCATCAAATTTAGTTCATGCATATCTGCATATATTAATCTATCCATGTGGTTTTACACTATTTCACCTTCTTTCAGTCTTCACTTCATCTCCGTTGCCAGTTTGGACAGGCGGTTGCCAGCACTGCACAGGTTTTGCATTTTTCTTCACATTTATTCAGAGATGCTGGTTTCAGGCTTTCGCCTTCTTGCCACTCATCCTTTGAATGGGATGATGCCTGCTGCTCCACTTTGTACACATTAAAGAATTGAAAAAAGTTCTGCTTTATCGCACCCGTGCTGCCGCTAACCAATCAAATCGTGTTATGAATATGTGCTAATACATATGTACAGTCACTGGCCATGTTTATAATCTGAAAGCATCTTTAAACTTCCTGTAAACACAACACAAGTCATTTGTCTATTCACAAAGGTGACCTTCAGAGTGCAGTTTAAACCCTGTCAGGGACGATTCCTTTTCTTTTGCCATCGAGTCGAAGCATCACTCGTGGCCTGCAGAGTGACGTGGCGACTGCTACGCTCAAGAGGTGTTCAGAAAAAATAACAGGATGTTTGTGGGAGGAAGAGCTGGAGTGATGAATGGAGAGAGGACAAGGTCAAGAGAGAGGGAGGAGGGATTGTAATTAGGCGTCCCCTGCTTTCTCCACCTCGAGTCGCCTCCTGTCACTTCCAACATCCTTTTGCTCCGTCTCTGCTTCCAGTTGATTTTTTGTAATCTTTCATTTTCCCTTTTAACTCCTTTCATCCCTTTGCCTTACCATCAATCTCTCTGCTTTCTTACCTTCAGCCAGTTTCTTTTTTCTCCTACTATCCATCCAGTTTCTCTTATCCTGATGGCTCCATCTTTCCCTTGCTCTGTCCTCAGTTTCCCCTTTCGCCCCTTCTCCTTCAGTTCCTCACTATGCTGCCCTTCTATCTTCTTAGCATTTTCTCTACCTTTGCCTTTCTTTACCTCTCTGCCTGGTTTCTTTTTTTCCTTTTTTGTTCCTTTGTTCTAAATTGTTTATAATGATCTGTAATTTGTTACTTCTCCCTTCCATCTTCCTCTGCTCTTGCACCCCTTTCCTCCATCCCTCCGCTCTTCCTTTTTGCTTCTCTACCCCCTCCTTCATCTTTTCATCCCTCCATGATCTCCTCTGCCAGGGAGGAACAGGTGGCTCGCCTCTGCTGTGCCACTTGGTGGCTTCCTGCCTGAAACACAGAGAGCAATAGAGAGATTGTGGCCCATGTCAGTGCACTGCCTCTCCGGCTTATAACATGTGACGGACGGAAGGAGGAGGAGCGGGAGGAAATGGAAGAGGAGGAGGAGGAGGGGTCCGTCTGAAGGCTGTGATTTCAGAGACTGAGGGAGAGAAAGCGAGCAGCAGGTGCTTCAGTGTGAAGCACTTGTAGAGGCGCACACATGCACTTAAAGATAAGAGCTACTGAGATACTTCTGTGCCCACACCAGCATGACATCATTTCCTGTCCTCACACTGTAACTCGGCACACTAAAGACCCTCTGGTGTTTGTCTCAAACTGGTAATTTAGCTGCTCTTTAACCCAGAAAGATTAGCTCAGAATAGGTCGTCTCTCTCACTTCCTCATTTGTTTTCCTTTTGAGTCCTTATTTCTTTTGCATCTCCATCTTTTGTCTTTAAGCTTCCTTTGTATAAAATAATATTTATCTCTGCACTTTTGTTCAGACATAATTATTATAAATAAACCTTAGAAATGAACATGAGCAAGTGCATGCTTTCAAAATAGCATGCCCAATCTTCTCTCCTACTATCTCTTGTCTTTCCTTTGCACTATTTTTATTCCCCTGCTTTAATCTTAATCTTATGCCGCAGTTGCTAAAATTGACATATTCTTTAAAAGTGAAGGGATTGAGGTTGTTCCTGTAGCCGCTAGGATTAGCTGCTGCTATAGTAGCTAGCCATCTCCATATGCATGGCATTAAGACCGATTAGCTCAACGCTAGCTCACTCACTCACTCTCAGAGTATTAAAGCTTAAAAGCTAGCACAGCTGGCTAGCACCTCTCGCACCTCTCGCATGTCAAGCGATGGGGGATTAGCACATGCTAACGATGGTTAGCTCTCTGGCAGGCTAAGAATTAGTGCTTCAAAGACGAAGTAAATCTGGCACGACCTGAAAATATGCTCCAGCTGAATGTTTTTGATGTCTTCAAAGCAGACATAAGTGTTTAACTATGGAGATATGTATGTTTCTATGTGCAATTACTGGTTAAGTCTTGGTAAAACAAGTGTCCCTTTTTCACATCTTAAAATGCCTATGAGCAAGGCACCACTTGAAGTAATAACAAAGAGAAAAAACAAACCAAGAAGAGGCTCAAATAAGTTCTTTCTTCACAATTTAATTCCAGTAAACAGATTAAATGTTCCTCTTCAGGTTCACAAAAAAACTACCCCCTTTTTTTTTTTATTTTAACCTCTTAACACCCTTTCAAACCTTCATGGGATACACTTCCATCATTGTGAAACTAAAATAAAGAACATTAGTCTCCAGGCATTTTAAAAACTCAAACTTTCTCTGGATGTTATATAAAGACTATCCAACAACAATAACACAAGTCACTCATACAAGACTAAAGCTGAGCAGCAGTTTATAGCAACAGTTACTGTGGTTTCCTGCAGTGCCATAGAATATTATCAATATTCCTGGTACCAAGTTTAAATGTAGCATGGCTATTTATTTGCAAAGACTAAACAGGCTAGATATAATGTTAACAAAAATGCATTTGCATGCACATTCACACTAATAGTAGCAGAGCTACCACACATGGCCTGCTTACAGGGGATTTATGATTCAGCAGGAAAGTTACGCCGTAGCTAAGTCATAACCACAAACCTCTCTGAAATCATACACTGAAACCTGGCGTCTGCTTCCCTAGAAATGTAACACATTGAACCTACTATTGAGATTGGCCTGTTTAATACTGTTCATTTCTTTTGTGCATTTCTGACTACCTTCTTTATCTACCCCCATGAAAACAACATCT
Source organism: Simochromis diagramma (assembly GCF_900408965.1). Lineage (NCBI taxonomy): Eukaryota > Metazoa > Chordata > Actinopteri > Cichliformes > Cichlidae > Simochromis > Simochromis diagramma. The sequence goes on from NW_024387492.1 coordinate 21,350,809, forward strand.
GATGACCTCCCCTCTACCCTTAATGACGAACTAGGTATATATCAATAAAGATGTAGTTTGACAACCTTCAAAACCATTTCTGGCTTTTTTGAGAGTAGCTGCATAGGGAGAGACCACCCTCATTAAAATCAGACCCAAAGCTAATCATTTTGTTCTATAAACAGGCCTGAAATATGACAGAAACTGCTGAGTTAAGAAAACAGCTTAATCCTGGTGGATTTATTCATCATCTCCACGTACAAATGAAAGATATATGTGGATATCTATATGTCTTTACATGTGTAAAATGATAATCCGTATTGGCAACACTATCCCCACTAAAGATGAAATATTCCAGCAATCAGTGTTTGACATAATGTGAGGTCTTGACTGATTAGTAATTCATGAGTTACTGTTGAGTTTAAAACAATACTGTGGAGGCAAAAGTGTGAATTGGTCTTTATTCAGATTATATTCACATGCATAGAGTGCATGAAGAATAGCCACACATGTTAATAGATTCTAGATCATGTCTTAATAGATATATACATTTTGACATTAGTATTAGTATTTATAACATAATGTCACAGTTAACACTGCCATGTGGAGATTTTCTCAAGTCTAGCTAACACTTCCTGTGTGTTGCTATGTTTTAGACAATCAGTAGATTATTGAGATAATACAAGATGGAATTTAGTGACTTAGACACATCTTACTAATCAGACTGCGGTGGGTCTGAGTGCAGTAATAAGTCAAAATATGAAATCCAATTCCAAAATACTGTGTAAGACAATAATCTCTAATAGTGTTTTGTAATATATTGCTGTTTTTCCCCTTTAACTATCAATATTTGCTCTTATGTGTCACTCACCTCCATGTCAGCTGCTCTCCCAGCACTCTCCACCCTCACTCTCTCTTTACCCTGAACACACCACAGCATCAGCATTAGAGTAAAATGTTGTCAGTAAACAGGTGGAGTTTGCTGCCATGATGTTCAGGAATAACTGATTAACTCTTTCTCACATGTATGGCGATGACTTTCTCAGACGCATTTCTGACGACAGCTGTGTTTCATTTCAGAGCAAAGTGCGACATTTTTTTTTATCATGTCAAAGCAGACGCTGTGTTGTAACCGGGCATTGTCTGAGCCCAGTGTTGTACTTGTGACCTGTCCAGCTGGGAGAAATCCACCCTGTCAGTCGCCTTAAGTTAGATAAGCGGTTATGGGAATGGATGGATAGATGGACATGGCACGACAGCTAAATTTAAATGTTCCCTCTTGTGTGCACGCTACTCATTACTGTTTAACGATAAATCCACATGGTCTGTGTCTAACTTTTCCTCACTAAGGTTTAAGTTCTAAAAGAAGTCGGAATATTTTGCATATGTTTATGCAAAATTGTCACATCCGATTACCGCCAATGCAGTACAGAGCCCTCCACTTTACCACAAACTCCCAGACTGTGTTTTTGTCCGCCTGCCTTTATAAACTATACTGCAAATTTCCCTTTTCCGACTAAAGTTTTGTGCACATTTTTACAGAAAATGTAACTAAAACGCGTCAGACTTCTCGAAAAAACAGAACTACTTCTTTTCTCTCTCCCTTCACATTTCAGCTTCTCCCCTCTTGTTGTCCAGCTCCTTTTCTCCTTTCATCACTCTGAGTGGTTCGCTCACTGTTTTTTCACAACCCGTTCATCCCTCCATCCAGGCGTCTCCCTTCTTTCAACCACTCAGTCCTTTTGCCTTCTGTTTCATCCATCACTCACTCTGATCCCAGTCTATCCCCCCTCCTCCTCTGCCGCCTCCTCCTCCGCCTCTTCAAAGCTCTGTCTATCTGTCTCTGGATGCAGTCCTCTCCTCCCTTTCATCACCCTTTCCTCTCCTCCCTCTCCTCTCCTCCCCACTCTCTTCTCATCTCCTCTCCTCTGTTCTTGTCCTGTCTCAACTCGTTGGTCTCCTGTTTGTCTCCCCTGTGATGTGCTCCTCTCGCTTTTCTTCCTCCTTTCCTCCTCCTCTATTTATTTTCCCTTTTCTCCCCCATATCCTGTTTTCCCCATTCCTTCTCTCTTTTCAACTTGCTCCTTTAGCTCCTTTCCCTTTAATCTGCTCTCTTTTCCCTCGCTTCTCCTCTTGTTTTCCCTCATTCTCTGACTAACTTTTCCTCCCTTGTCCTTTCTTTTCCTCTTTTCCCTCGGCTCCTCTTTCATCCTAATGCACCAACAGAAACCCAAAAACCCAAAACAGATCCTCCTTTTTCTTTTCGGCTGTCAGTGGTAAGGTCTCTCTCCAGGCTCTCTTTTCAGTTTCAGGCTTTTAAGTGACGAGGCACGAGGCGAAATTAAAAGACGCTCAGATATCTCCACTGTTAGTTTTGAACGTATCTGTGTCTAATGTGTTTTCCACACTCAGACGCACAAACGGTGTCAGTGACAGGATTTGTCTGACAGCTGGGTGATATTAGACCTCTCTCTGAACTTAAACTACATAGGATGATCAGACGCAGCTGTCAGGCATCTTGTGTGTGCATGCGTGCGATTTCGCGTTGGACTACCTTAGTGTCATCAGTAAAATTTGTCCTTCATCTCTCTAATTCCCACTGGATATTAAACACAGAGACATTCAACTGAGGGCCAGAAATATCTATGCAAATATGTTCAGATAAGTCCTGTTTTTCAAAAAAAATGTAAATATAGTGACGTTCCTACAGAAAGTGTGATTGTTGGCATGAACGTAAAGCACATTATGGGGAAGTATTAGAGTTAGGGGATATTTTCAGGTGTTTCACATTCGTGAATATAGACGTATAAGCTAAGCTGTGTCAATTTTTAATTCAGTGAAGACGGAGAGGTGATTTATCTGCATTTAGGACCATTAAGTCAGTTTGATATCTTAATATTTCTCCTGGTTAGCTTAGTTAAAAATGTAAGTAAGAACAAGAAAGTGCGACACACTTAAAATCAAAAATGAAAGAATGCAGTAAATGTGAATAAACCTCACCAAAGAGTGAACATTTAAGTCATGGATACCAGCACATCCTGCTGATCCTGTAACTCTAGAGCCTTAAACAGAATGCTGGACAAACAACAGTGAGGTAGTCTGTTGAGGAAAAACCACACAAAGCCATGAATAATTAACTAAGACTAATAATATAATCTGAAATCCTAGAATAGTGAATCTAATTTAAATGGAGGCCCACATTCACAATACACAGTACATTTTTGTGTGGCTGGTGCTCACTTAGAACATGTTAATTAGCAGCACAAGACAAGGAACCGATGTCATGTATTAATGTGGGAAGGTGCCATAATGTAAATTCACATACTGGACTACTATACTCACCTGGTTGAACCCCCTTTTGCCGTCAGATCCACCTTAATGCTTTATGACTTAATAAGGATTTGGTCCAAAGTGATATCATCACAGATTTCCCGTTCGTTCTCATCCCAAAGTTGCTCTATTGGATTGAGATCTAGTTACTGCGGAGGCTGTTTGAGTCTAGCGAGCTCATTCTCATGTTCAAAAACCAGTTTGAGATGATTTGAGCTTTGTGGCATCAGAAGACGGGTACGATGTGGCTATAAATGGACGGATATGGTCGGGAACAATACTCAGGCTGTGGCATTTAAAGGACGCCCAACTATATTCAAACCAAATATTCTCCACATCATTACACCACCACCACCACCACCACTCTGATTTGTTGATACAATACAGGATGGATCGATGCTTTCATGTTGTTTACACCAAATTCTGACCCTACCATCTGAATATTGTGGCAGAAATTGATTTGCCTTCCTGTCAGCACCAAGCAGCTCACTGATTATTTTCACTCTTTCGGGCCGTTCTCTGTGAACACTAGAGAAGGTTGTGCAGGGAAATTGAGTAGTTCAGCAGTTTGTGAAATACAGACCAGCAGGTCTGCCACCAACAGCCATTCCACTTCCAAAGTCACTTAAATCACAGTTTCTTCCTCATTCCGATGCTCAGTTTGGACTTCTGCAGTTCGACTTGACCGTGTCTACATGCCCAAAGGTATTGAGCTGCTGCCATTTTATTGGCAGGTTAGACATTTATGTTAACAAATGGGGGAGTCTATGTACCTAACATAGTTGCCTGTGAGTGTGTCTTTATTTGGCTGCTTTATTTGTGGAGGATTTAGGGAAATAACTGAAAAAAACATGCACATTAAATAAAATCAGCACATCATAAATACATGCATTTGCACATGAACATGTACATATAAAGGCACATACAGGGATGAAGTTGCTGCTCATGAACCCAGTCACTGTTTCTGGCCTCCTCACCAAACCAAACACTGTAATTTATCTCCATCTCTCTCTCAGGCTGACCTCAGGCTGTTAAAGGTTTCCAGTTGAGCTTGTGGCGGGCAGAAATGTCAGAGCTGTGGATTCCAGCGGCGGGCAGAGAGGCTGCTACAGTATGTGGCGGGAGACTGCGATGCTGTAAGTGTTTCTGTCTGTGTGTGTGTGGTGATGCTTTTCTTAGGCGGTGTGAGTATGCGATGAAAGGAAGGCTGCTTGATGATCTGAGCTGAAGAATTCTAGAGAAACTGAAGGTTTCCCACCTGCCCTGTTGACTTTGGGCATATCAACACATATCAACAAGTTATTTTTTGTCTAATGACTCCACGGTTCCTGTTCTTGCCCGATAGTCAAAAACAACCAAGTGTTTACGTGTAGTTTGTCCACTTTGAGTGAGTCTCAAGGTTTGTCCTGACCTGCACTTGAGGGAAAGTGGGAACGTACAAAATAACCCCCTCTGATGACATGTGGTCACAACGAAAGAATAGACTTTGTTTGGAGAGAGTTTTGTTTAGAGAAGCAGGTTGGGTCTAGAGCAGTAGGTTGGGGAATTACTGGAAAGCAGTCAGGTGCACGTATACGAAACAATATTGAAAGATTGTTGGAAAACAGTTATTTTGTTCTGTATCTTTAAATCTTCAACTTTATGTAGAATTTGTCTTTTCTCGCCTCTTATCTCCACTGCGATCATTTTTCGTCTCTACATCTTCCCTCTGCTCCTTTCTTCCTGTTTCTCAGATGCTGCTCAGGGCCAGAAGAGTTATATTTAGCTCTGCTCTCCTCCTCCTCCTCCTCCTTTCTGCCCTCCGTTTCTGTGTTTTGCCCCTGCAAAGATGGCTTCATTAGCCATAGACCTCAGCGTGAAAACACACACACACACACACACACACACACACACACACACACACACACACACACACACACACACACACACACACACACACACACACAGACACACACACATGCTGGGGTAGAGAAGGGGATAGAGTCTGTTACATAAGAGGCTCTCTTATATAATTTGATGCATATTTGATGCTGAATGGTGCAATGGTAATGCAGAAAGCTGTGAGCGTGTGTCTTTGTGTGTCTGTGTATGTGTGAGTGGGTGTGTACATAAGGTAAGCCAGATTTGTGCAATGTGGCCTGCCCTTGCCCTCCCTGAGTTGTTACGTCACAGGGAAAGCTAAAGGTGAACGGGCAGTCACAACTAAAAGAGTGTGTGTGTCAGTCTGTGTGTGTGTGTGTGTGAGAATCTCCAAAGTATATTACAGCTCAGTATGAAAGGACTGTTTTGATACTGAGCTGCTTATATGTTTTTTTTTTTTTTATCAGTGTCATCTTACCAGAGTAGAGTTTGAAAGCTGGTCCTGTGACTCCTGTACTTCTCTCTCTTCTCCATTTCCTCCTCTGCCATTGATCTAAGTAGACTAAGAGGATCAATGAAGGTTAATGGCTTTCTACCTGGGTTCACCTCATCGATGCACTTCATCAGGAATGCCCCTGCTGGCTGCACACTCAGGATACAGAAAATAACGGAGGGAAGGACTGCAGACATTTCATTAGATGTCGCTGTCAAACAAGGTCAGCTTCTTTTGCTGACTTGTACTGCTTCAGGTGCTTTACTACCAAAGATTTGTCTTGAACGGTTGCTCAAGATTATTGTTCAGATTATCCTCATGAAAGGGAAATTTGAGAACTAAAACTTGACTGACTCATGAGGGACAGATCAAGAAAGGAACTGCCATAATTTAATCTAGAAGGGTCTGAGATATCTGGCCTTTTATTTTGTCCTGAAATGTCCTACATTTCCCATAATGCAGTTCAGAACTGAGGTTTACTGTCTGTGACAATTAAACGGAATCTGATGTTAAAACTGCCCCTTTCACCACATTTTTATTTGTTTCCTCAAAAGCATGAACTCGCTTGCCTCATGCTGCCTTCAAGTCTTGTGGGAATTTTAAGGCTTTGGAGCAGAGTTCACACGAGCAAGCTAAAAAAGGCTACAAAATAAACAGAATGCAAAAGAAAGAAAGTCACTAATAATTGTTGATTCGGTGGATGGGTGTAAGTTCACTTTCAGGGCTTTTGATTTCCTTTTTTTGCCTGTAATATTCGTGTAGAGCTCTGCTTTTTTTCTGTGACTGCAGCATTGTAATAACTGTCAGGTTGACAAATGCATGAAAGTATGACTGCTTTTCCTCTACATTGCATCAGCGTAAAACCAATGTTGTAGGTTTATTTTTCTTGGAAGTAGTGAACGCGTGTGGTTGACATGTACAGAGTTAAGAAATGGCGTTAAACAGGAAATGTGGTGCAGACTGATTTATTAAGAAAGAGCAATGTTTTCCCATTAAGATCCCAGCACTGCTGCAAACATACCACAGATCAGGCCACTTAGCTATTTCATTTGACTCTATTTTCAGTTCTGTAAAGATCAGCAGCAGCAGCCAGTCAAGCTTTACACTCTAAGGTCAAAAGCCTGCCCCGCTAGAGCTCCCAGTTGAGCAAAGCTGTGGTTATACTGGCAGCTCCCAGGTGGGAATGTGTGGCATTCCCTCTTATAGGAAAAACAACAAAATAAAAACATTCCACGCCACCTTAATTAAGCTTTCCTGACATGCTTTAAGTTTTCTGGGTTGCCAGAATCTGTACTTTGGTGGTAAACAACTTGTTTTAAATTTGTATTTGTCGGGAAGTAGCTGGTGACTCGTCAGCTGGCTATGCTGCACATTTATTTGTTTGTTTCCATTCTTTCACTTCTGGGAGGAAGTAAGTCATAGTGAGTCTGGCAAACAGAAGCAGCTAAAATGGAAAAACAAACTCGTTCATAACATCTAATCTCTACACAAAGAAAATCTATCAAATTCTGAGACAACCAGGTGCCACATAGCTCACTTGGTGTAGCGCAGGACCTGTAGGCTGAACCCTTTCCTGTATGTCAGCCTCCCACTCTCTCTCCCCACCTTCCTGTCTTCTCTATAATTGTTGCTATTTAAAAAAGGCAAAAGCCAAAAATAAATTCAGAAAAAACTGAGACAGAAATGTTGTGTTAGGAGAATCGACATACATGACGGAAAAGGTACAAAGGAAGTCACAAAGGCAGAAAAGAAAATTGCTGTGTTGTTGTGTGCACATTTGAAAGTGTAAAAGGTAGAAAAAAAGGAGTAATAGTAAAGTGAAAATGACGTGAGACGTATTGTTTTAGCTACAAATTTAACAACAATATGAAAGTTAACCTTTGATGCCCTTGTTCTCCCAGGTTTTGGCAATCGGGGATACTGAAGTACATGAGAAACTATTTACTTTTTTATTGTCATTTTCAAGGGACTGGGATTACTCATCAATAATTCAATTACATTAATTTGAGTTTAATTCTTTTTTTTTTTAATATATAGCACCAAAAAGCAACAACAGTCACCTGTGGGTGCTCTATATTGTACGGTAAGGACCCACTTTTGAGGAGTGAGATTCAAAGGATGTTCAGTTTTTGTTTGATAAAGTTTCATGGTGACTAGCTTGTTCTTTAAATGATTAATACTAAGCAAAAGTCCTACACATTGCCACTCTTCCAGTGGAACACACTAATACCAACTGCCCATGTAAATGTGTGTTGGTGTGCATCCTGGCATTCAGATATCATCCGGCAGCCAGCTAGTCGTGCTACCTGACCTAATTTCCTGCCAGTAACAGGAAGTCTGCCCTTCTGCTGACATTGGTGTAACACAGGAATCCTTCCCCTCTGTGCAGTCGCTGCCAGATAATGAGGTTGCGTAACAATTAAACTCTTCACAGTGTTGTTAATATCGATTAGCACGCTCCGTCTGACGTACAACAGACACACACAGGGGCGCTCAGTTGCCAGTCCATCAGCTGGCAGATCAATCAGAGCCTAATGAGATAAACGAGCTCACTAATTAGTTAACGAACCACTGGCTGACTGAGTGACACAAGCACACACAGAGTCAGCCTGGCAGCTTCTCCTCTTGTCAGCACAGGGGAAGAGAAGGTAAGAGTCTCTTAACAAACTACTTCTCAGTAGATTTGAATCTGTAGAAGTGTAAAAAATTTAAATACCCTCAAAGCTGAAAGTGCCATAACTTTCATGTTTTAGAAGATATCAAACTGAATCGTCTCCACTTAACTTATAATACACACATAAGACTTTTCAATACTTGTTTTTAATGGAAGTTTTTTTTAGTCCACTGTTACGTGTCTTTATCACAGTGACCACACCACAATTCTTTATACTGCAGACACATTAAAAACATAATATTAATTGTTCAATCATAGTAAAAAGAAAGTACACCCTCTTTAAAATCAAAGGTTTTACATATCAGGACATAATAAAGATAATCTGGTCCAGATCTGTCAAATATAACCTTAAATGAATTAAAGCACATGACATATACTGTTTCATTATTTAACAACGATTGATCCAAAATGCAGCCAAATTGGGTCATTTAAGTCTGAAAAGCACTTCCTATGCCAGTAACTGAGCTGGAAATTTACCTTATTCAAGCTTAATGCTTTCATGGTAGCATTACCTTTGGTTGTTTTTGATTACTATGCTTTTTTTTTTTTGGTTTTGTGATGCAGGAAGTCAGGAAGGTGGTGTGGCTCTATATAAACAAGCTGAACATGTCACTTCTTTAGCTTGGACTGTTGCTGATAAGTGTGTCCCACCTCACAGGATCTTATTACAAAATGTTCCCCCCACATTTCCATGACAACTCACAGGTACACAATGAAACTCATGGGTAAACACACACAGATGAAACCCATCTGGAAAAGGACAAGAGCTGTTTTATAATTGCTATAAAAGGCATCGGGGAATTGGCACGATGCAGAAAAAGACTTTACTCAAATTGGACTGAAATTAACTAAGAATTGGGGAACTCATTTTAAAATTCATCTTGTCTTGGAAAGACTCCTTATTTAAAACCTTGATTACATTCCTCTTAAGACCCCACATTCGAGGGCACATGCGGTCTGATTTTTTTTTTGTCTTTACATGTGAAAGTGACCTGCGTATTGAAGCCTGTCAGTTATTCTGACTCAGTCAGCCGTGATGGACAGCTCTGCCCTCCTGGTCCTGTCATGCTGCTATTTATCTCAGACTTTTTATGTGACTGTGCATGTGTGTGCTTTGGCATGGTTTACTTGTGTAACACTAAACTGGATACCCCTGATGTCTCAAAGAGGCTTCTGTGAAACAAGCACATATCTGGAGTGTCCACGGGGACAGCCCGAATAATTTTAGCATCGTGGGGCAAGCCTGGGCCGGATGATGCAGAGAGACAAATAGCTGAACAGACAGAAATACAAACAGACAGACAGATGGCTGTCACTAAGGTTCAGCCAAAATTGTGCAGAATATTCTGGATGCATTTTAAAAAGAGGTTTCAGATGTTAGCCTCCTTTGACCTGTTGAAAGCCAGGTTGTCTGTGTGTTAGGGGACTCATACCAGTAGCATTTAGGCTAACTCGGGGTCATTTGTGAGAAACCATATTTGCAATTCAGGAAACTATTCTGCAAGTGGGCAAACTCTGGCTCATTAAACTAAAGTTCCCAGACTTTCCCACGCTAAACCATCCTGAAAAGGTGATGTAAAATCTTAAATCATATTGTAGATTTTTTTTTTGTGTAATTACAATTCACATTATCAAAATATGTCAAAAATACACAAAAGTTACTAGCAGGAACTGGCCCGGGGGAAACTTAAACCCAGGCCATCGCAGTAGCCTTTCAGCATATCAGTGATCCCTTCATATACTATGCTATACTGCACACTATACTGGCACCTTCACACATAATTCTGGGCAGACTTTATCCAATGCTGGATTATTACAGTTACCAGATTTATGGTCCAGATTTACATGTCATTATTATTACAATTTGGGGACCTTTTAGTGAGTTGGAGCAATGGCTATTTTTTTGTAGCCAGAGCAAGATTTTCTGTTCAATCTGAAGATAAATCTCTATCACATGATGGCTGCTGGTTTCCAAATTGCATTTCTGTGAATGCTGTCCCTCCTTTGCTCACCACTGGGACCAGTTTTTCTTATTAAAAATCGTATTGCTTACCTCTCTATTCTACATAGTGACGCAGATAACTGAGCGATTAATCTCACAATAATGAATACAATTAGACATGTTTTCAAGGACCTGAATTGTTACCTAAAGAATAACTGTATAAACCAGGTACAGCTCCCATGAGACTTTTAAAACATAGCAGTGGTGAGGGCTTGTTGGAAATTATGTTAAATGCCAGCAGAACTGTTAAGAATTTCAGCTATCACGTTTATTGTTAGATGGGAACAGGAAACCATGTTCTTTCTAAGAAGACAGGTATTTTTTTTAGAGCTACAGAAACTAATGGACGAGCTAAAGAAAGGTCTGGTCTTTTATCTGAAAATCAAGTAGTTTTACCAAATTTACTATTCTCCAACAACCGGTTGTTGACTGCATTGTAAGGACAAATTTGCTTGCGTAGTGATGAAGTCTTCCTTTTCATCTTTATATCTGTCATACTGTTTCCATCAAGGCACTGCGTCACAGGTGTGACCTCTGAAATGCGGGTATGTGGGGTGATTTGAGTTTTGTGTTGATTTTCTGTAATTAAAGTCAGGGATAACCTTTGTGTTTTGAGGTTTGGCTTTAATGAACAGAAGTTTGGGGTAAACACTGTGTTTTTTTGGAATCGGGCTGGATCTGCTGTGTTTTTCACCAAGGGAGGTTTATGGTAACCTTTAAGAGCTGACGTCAGTCGCTTTTGTCCGCTGTACCTGTGCAGCCGGCCACTGCTGTGTGTGTGTGTGTGTTTGAGACGCAGGCAACAGTCTCTTTAATGAGGGTGAACTCGAAGGGTTGTGCTTAGTCTTCATTTGCCCTGCTGGGAAGGTTGCTGGCAATGGGTACTTGTGTGTGTGCGTGTGTGTGTGTGTGTTATGCTTGGGAAGCCCCCTATACACACTGCAAGACTTCTAATAATGAATACCACCTTTTCGAGTAAGTCGAACCCCGTGTGTGTGTGTGTGTGTGTGTGTGTGTGTGTGTGTGTGTGTGTGTGTGTGTGTGCGCACATTGTGTCACCCCCACGGGGCGACAGGTGCCACAGGCAACATGAAACTCTGCAGACCGACATGGTGAGAGAGAGAAAGAGAGACAGTGTGAAGTGATGGAAGAAATGGGACTAAAGAGATGAGAGAAGTACTGAAGGGAGACGGAAAGGTTAGACAAAGGGAGTCAGAGCCAAAAGTATGCGGACACACACAAATGTTAATACTATATCAAGTTAAATCACAATGGGAATTAACCTAAAGTGCTTTCCAGTCAAGAAAATAGACTGTATATGACAGATGGACATAGGAACTGTGACGTCACCTTTTAATCCTGGCTGCAGGAATTTTGATGTTATGGCAGGGCAGGAGAAAAAACATCCAACCAACCAAATCAAGTAGTCTAAAATACCTGTGTATGCCGTGGCATTGAGGTTTACTAAACTAAGAGACTTGATCCAAGCTTGAAAGGGGTGTCCACGTACTTTTGGCAGTGTATTAGAGAAGGGATTGACAAATTGACCGAGAGAGATGGATGGAAAGATAGTGAGAGGAAGGGATGGAAAGACAGGGAAGCAGAGATAGACAAATAGACATAGAGATAGTTTTCACTGCTGGAATCAGGGACAGCTGGCGTGTGTGTGTGTGTGTGTGTGTGTGTGTGTGTGTGTGTGTGTGTGTGTGTGTGTGTGTTGGCATGGCTGAGTTGCATAACACTCTACTGGGTCCCCCATGGCTTAGAGGCTAAAGTGGTGCCTCTCTCGCTCCCTCTTCCTCTGTGTTGAGCTCAGAGAGGTTTTATCTGTGTGGCATTTTTATAAAAGAAAATATTATTAACAAAATCAAAGTGAAAAACAATATTGATCATTTCTCAAATATGGAAAATCTTTGTGGAAAGAATGTCAAATGCAACATTTAAGAATCCAAATTAAAGGTAGAAAGTATGGAGAAGACGCTCGCTCATGCGGGTCTTCCGAGTGTCGGGAAGGGAAGCACCCTGTTGTTGTGACCATGCCATATTTCCCATGGTGCTTTGCTGTGGGGAAGCTCTGCTGTGGAAAGAACAGCCCTGCATTTTCTCTGCTCTACTTCCTAAGATGCTGGCTGCTCTTTGTTGTCTATACATGTATGTATGTGTGTGTGTGTGTGTACTCCACATGTGGGCACTTGCAGGCAGTCTTAATTGTTTGCATGCCGGTATTTGTGTGTGTGGGTGTCTGTGCACATTAATGTGTGTTAAATGCTGCTTCAGGATATCTTTCGTTTTGGTCGATGTTTAAAGCTGTGGAAAGTGGAGAAGGAGGTGAGGGCGTGCGTACAGTAGACAGCTGATGGTGTGGTAAATGATCCAAGTGAGTAATTTGCGCTGCGTACACATATTATGAGCTGTTTGCACTGCAGCCCTGACCTTTTTAGACATTACCCAAAAGACACCTTTAATTCTTCCAAAAGCCAGAAGGCACAAGCACACACAATGTCCAGTACAAAATTACAGAAACGATGCAGCAGTAATCTCTGTAACTGTTAAGATCCAAATCTACCAACCCTGGGTTCTCTCCTTGCTTCCACAATCCAAAGCCAAGTGTGCTACATTGGTCATAAGTGTGAATGTGAGTGATTGGTTGTTCATCTCTATGAACCTATTTGTCTCTCTAGCCCTGTGACAAATAGGTGGCCTGTCCAGGGTTTATCCCACCTCTCAGTTCACCCAGTAAAATTGAATTGGATAAGCAGAGGATGATGGATGGATGGAGTAATCCACGTACGAGCCACAAAGTTGGAAAAAAACATCAGAAGCTACAATGCCAGCTACAAGTCACTTAATGCATCACTGGTCTGCTCACATTCCATTTGTAGTGCGTCATGCCCGTCATTCATCGACAAGCTACTTCACTGAAAAAGACGTGTAGCCATTGATTCTTCATTGGAAGTGTGAAAACGGCATGAAACAGCAGTAATCTATACGAGCGAGAGAGCGCCCTGAGCGCAACTTTATTGGAATATTGGAATTCATAAATGTGAGCTAGCAAATACATTATATTTGTAGTGAAACTGTTAAAGTAGTCTGCATAATAGTAGTTGTAGTAGTACGGCCCTGTTTTCGGGCCTGCTCACCTTGTCGTGTTCAAACATGGAACGATGGGCAGAGAAAGCAGCAGCGTGCCCCCCAAACATTCCAGAGGAGGCATCAGGGACAACGGGCATGACAGGGACTTAGTCAGACACGGAGGGAATGAAAAGCAGTAAGAGGAGGTGGGTTGAAAAGTGGCTTGCAGGGGCACAACAACTGAAGGCAGTACTCTGTGTGAGCCAATCAGATACATAGAAGGGCATGAGCTAAGCTAGCAGCGCATGAGGGCTGACACTGAGATGAACTAATCTGGCAGGATTGTGGCTTATCTTGACCTCGTGGCCTGTCTGCACTCATGCTTTGCTCTATTTTTCATTGTGGTGTCTTTGACAGTTACCATACAGCTTCCGGTTTTCCTGCACCTGAAAAACCAACACGAATTTGCGAAAAGACAAACAAAGACACAAATATGTGATTGAATGTAAAATATATGTGTTAATAGCGTATGGATTCAACATATGTTTGTAAATGTGGTTCATGATAGCATTATAAATCAAAGAAAGTAATCACTTGTTTGGAAATGGTGACTATTGTGGACAGACGAATAGCAACATACACAAATAATTCCACTTCAGAGCTGAGCTCTCTTTGGCTAAATCCACCCACAACTGGCTGTGGGATATCACTTGTTTGAACAACTGTTGCTGGGTTGACAACTCCCAGTTTTAGAGTTTTTGGCTGGATCCACATCATGCCTCGTCACTCATGGGAAGAAAAGGAAGTAAAGCCCTGGGATCCTGTTGGCAACAGTCAGCCTGAAACAGGCTTAAGACCGACGGATGGAGCCGAGAGGAAGAAACCCATGATAGAGAATAATTCCAAGGGAGCAAGTGAGAGATTGGAACAGAAGACATTTCAAGGGTTTATCTTGATTAACTGACCAAAGAAAACACACAGAGGAAGACACAAAGCAAAAGACAAATGCTACAATAAAACAGACAAATTAAATACTTTTTGGGAAACTGAATGCAAACCAAGACTGAGACAGAGCCTTGCTGGCAATGAGCCTGAGACGCTCCCGGCCATATTTAATCATCAAATATTAATGCAGTAAAGATGGAATACAGGAAATTAATATTCCCCATTAACAAAGAAGAAGAGTGAGCAGCGGCTTATAATGGCCACGAAAGACAAACGGCCTCCGTCCAGAGGTTTACGTTCTGTTCTTACTTTCCCTGATTATGGGATCCAAATCAGGTCACGGTCTACATCCTATATGATAATCTGAACACTCATCTGTTCCACCTCACATTTATCATGCTCACTTCCCCTTCACTCTTTATTTTATGCTGTTTAAATGAATCATCTATTACTTCCTCAAAGTGTTTTTTTTCCCTTGCTGCTAAGTGCACATTGTAGCCGTGTTTCCATAACAAACTTCCCAAGATCCACCTGCCGGTCAAACGTGGACTGGACGGTCTTAAATTTGAGTTTGCGTACGTACTGGTCTTACTGGTATCTAACTGTCTTACTGACCCAGTTTCTCTTCCTTAGTTCACTCTAAAAAACACTGTA
Source organism: Simochromis diagramma (assembly GCF_900408965.1). Lineage (NCBI taxonomy): Eukaryota > Metazoa > Chordata > Actinopteri > Cichliformes > Cichlidae > Simochromis > Simochromis diagramma. The sequence continues at coordinate 21,365,818 of NW_024387492.1, forward strand.
AATAAGACACATCACTTCGTGTTGCACATGAAAGTCGACTCCTTTCAACAGTTCAAATGATAATGACACTGATTTCAGTGACAGTTCAAGATGATGGACGGCTTAGGCAGTAAAGTCAAACGTATCCAATGGGTAGAAAATGGTCCACTTCAGCTGCCGGCTACTCAAAGTTAAAAAAAGGAACGGGCGTACTGTATTGTCACCGGGCAAGTTTTTGTTGTTTCATGTGTTTCATTTTAACCGGACTGTCTAGTTTTCAGTATCAGCCGTTTTTAACGTGTTTCCATACCTCTGAATCACCATTCACATCTTTGATGAGAGAAAAAGGTGTGGCAGTGTCGCTTTGATGACTGCTTCTACCTACTGAGCAAACAGAATATAAATCAGTGCTTTTTGGGTGACGTCAAGAATGAGTAACTGGTTCCCATGCCAGAGCATGGAGTACAAGCATTCTGAAGCAGAGTCACAGATATATATGTTGGTGTCTTGATGCAGGAAAACTAAGTGCCCAGAGGTAGTCCTGTCATAAATCCTGAGTTTCTTTCATGACTCATGTGGGAGATTTGTATTTTACACTTTTTTTACTTGCTAATTTGTTATCTTTTAATGCCATTTTGACACAAAGACGTGGGAGAATTGAACTACTGACTTTCCAGTACTCTACCTCTTAAGCCACAGCCACCTCACTAATATAGAGGCATAAATCAACTAGCTCTCCAGAAGACAGATTTCAGCTGGTGATGGTAATCCCTGTTAGATCCATCCATTCATTTTCTTAACATCTTAACTAAGACTTGTAGGAGATCTATCTCAGCTCAGCCTAGCTGTCACTAGTCGAAAGGCGGAGTACATTCTGGACTGGTCACCAGTCCCTAACAGGGCTAACACAGGGAGACAGACCACCAAACACTCTAGCATCCACACCTACAGCCAACTTGGAATCACCTAACAAACATGTCTTTGGACTGGGAGGAAACCAAAGCACCCAGAGGAAACCCACACAGGTACAGGAGCGCAGGGAAAGCATCCAAACTCCACAAAGAAAGACCCAGCTGAGCAGAAAGTTTGAATTGGTGAGTTTCTTGCTGTGAGGCAGAAGGGCAAACTGTTGCACCACAGTGCTGCCCACCTGACCACCCTACCTCTAGGAAAACACAGTAAGGACCAGACCTAGCTGGTTAGCAGAATAAAATAAGACTGAGGGGATTGTCCGGTAGTAAATGATCCGAGTTACTGTCTGGAAAAAATAAAAACAAATGGCCACATATGCTTGGGTGGCTTGTGTTTTGCATCCTTTAACGACAGTAACCCTGCATACTGAAAATGAAACACTGTGCATGTGTGTATTTTAATGATAATAGTTTAATGTTGGCACATGAAAATGAAAAATGTCCTCAAATCTGATATTATCACTAATTTGACTGTTGAATCTAATTTAAAACGATTCACCTCTCCACTTTAATTCTTTTTGTTTTAACTTGTTACGGGGCTGCTCCAAATATACTTCAGGACAAACACGGACAACTTAGACAGCACTTCTGCGGTGTGGCTCTTGGGGGATTATATACTGGAATAATGCATGAATGTTCCAAACTCCCACAGTGCGAACATGATGTGGCATGACAATGCTGGAAAATGAGGGGTGTCAAAGCCTGCTGGGAACTGTAGTTGTTGAATGCAAAAGGTGTTTTTTGATGAACGACATGTTCAAGTGATGCGCTTTGAGCTGTGTATCCACCCCGCTCTGACAGTTGATGCTTCTTTTTTGTTTTCCTACTCTTCCCCTGCCTTTCTGCTCCTTTTCTCTTGCTCTATCTTCTTGGCGAGTGATCCTAACAAGGCGGATTATACATTTTCAGACTGAGAGCAATCCAGATATGATCAAGTATTTATGTAAGCTGCACTCTCACTGCTCAAATACATACAGAGCTCTCTCGACTCAACAGCTGTTTCATAACCAGCAGTCACTACTCACTGTGTGTGTGTCTCTGTGTGTTACTGTATGCATGTGTGTGCACGTTAACAAGTCTGTGTGGTGTGATAGCTGATAGTCAACAATAAAGCACTGAATTATAAATGTGCAGTTAATGCTTAGGAGAGAACAGACATCTATCTGGCCTTGTTAGAGGAAATGTGTGTGTATGTGTGCGTGGCCATATTTTTGCGCTTTCTGTTCCTTAAATATAAAAAAAAACACTAATTGTTTGCCGCTTAATTGAAATGTAACTGCTAATCCAGCAGACTATGTAACTGTATTAATTAAAAGAAAAACACTCAGCGACTTGTGCTGAGTTAAACCGAACAAGGACTATTTATAGAGAGCAGGCCAGGCTGCACATGTGCATAATTCATAAATCTTTATGTGTGCGTATATGTGTGTGTAGCAATACATAATACATAGTGTATACATCAGTGTTAAACCAGGCGCAGGCTGCAAAGTGCTGGGATTTACAAATATACTGCACTGCGTGAGGCACATACACACATACAGTACACACACAAAGGCAGCATGTACATACAGCGAGCGGAGGCTAGCCCATTGTGCTTGAATAATACCAAATGCATTGAAGTTTAGTATTCCCAGTGCACACCAGCATGGATTGTGGTTCCAGTGAGACACACATATAGAGTACAGTCAGATGTTTTCTGTTTATTTACCCGTTTGTGCATGTAGATTCTTCAGTTCCTGTGTGTTTGTATCCAGTATTTGCATATGTGTTTGTGTGGGGTTTTTCAAAATCTCTTTTCACTTGTAATGTGTTCTTTTGCTTTTATGTGGATTATTATGCTTCCCGTCTTTATATTCTCACACCTCCACTTGTGCTAATTTCTAGCTCCCTATTTTTGTTCTTGGACTCCTCTGGAGTACCTTTTATACTGTGTTTTTTTATGCAGGCCCTCTGTTAATTCTTTGTCTGAATCTTTGCCGTTTTAGCTCCTGTCTCTTTAAAGCCTCTCTCTCCTTAAAAGTCACATTTTTTTCTGATTGGTTGCCCCTCAGTCTCTTCCACAAACCGAACCCAAGGCTTGTGGGCTTCCTTCTCTTGCCTTTGTGGAGGTTTCAAAAACAGCCTTTATACACAGTAAAAAGTGTAATAATGTATTTTCCATTGAAAGGAAGCATCCGTGGCTGCTTTCTGAGTTAGACTGACTGGTTTGCGGTGTTCTGAGCTGCAACACGGGCAGCACTGGAGATGATCATATAAGGAAATTCCCTCTAGCTGACATCAACCATGCTGAAATAGAAAAAAAACATTGTAAGCTGACTATTTAAAGCAAAGTAGTTTATTTTCTGACTGAAACAAGCCTCTTTTTTCTTATCCCTTAAAGCTGTCTTTCTTCTGATTGGCTGCCTCTCATAAACAGAAGGTTTGAACAGCACAGATCTCAGTGCTTGAAATTTGTAATATCACCTCTTTGTGGATTTATTCAGAGCCAAAAGTAGGAAAACAGAGTTTGAAACTGTGCATTAATGCTTTACAGGGATCACTTGTACATTGACCACATTATTTGAAACTTTGTTTAATGTGAACATCTAAAGTTGTAACTGTATGTGTGTAACAGAAAATAAGGAAATGCTCATTAAGGAAGCTGTAAAAGTTTGTGTGTGTCTTATTATGTATTATATCATGATACAGTGTGTGAGTAAATATCTAAACATCTTGGTTTTGGTGAAAAAGAAAATGCATGCTTCAAGGGAATACTCAGTGGCTGTTGGTTGGATTAAAAAACCACAGAGGTGCACATCACTTTGGATTCTGGTACTCGCATAATCCTGAGTGGGAATAGTTGGGTGGAATAACAGTTCTTGACACTAAGTCAGGTGTGATCGATGATGCTACAGAGTGCATGAGTTACTTTTGTAAAGCAGTTATAATGACGGCAGTGGTAGTTTTTTCTTTCTTCTGATCAGTTTCACATTTTTGCGTTTATACATTGTGCTTACAGCGCAGTCTGCACTGAGATTTTGCGAAGTCTGGCTTTTTGGAAATTAAAATGTGGCAATGATGAGAAAGTGGTCATTTATGCCTTAATTTGCATCGTCAAAATAAGTCTTCTATATGTAGGGACAGGAAGTTGGATGAGCTGTTTGGTGTCAGATTTGATGCATCTGGTCTTCTGCGTGCACTACAGCCAGTTGCACTTTTTGTAGTTCCTTTGCTCAGAAACGTTATTCTACTGCTATAAAATTGATTTTCCGCACTAATGCTGTCATTGTTAAAAGTGCATATGCTGGCCACCCCTTTCAAGTCTAAATATAAGCGTGCATTTAAGTTGCCTTCATATATATGTAGTAAATACTGTGTATTACATATTACAACACACTCTTCATGTCCTTGCAAAAGTGCCATATGCGTTGGCCTGGCGCCTCCTCCCCCCCTGCTGGGGCCCCTCCATCTATTTCTGGCTCTGCGTCATGCCTGGGCTTTACTCCTGTGGCAAGAGGAGTGTTTCTCTAGGGCTCCCACTCTGCTGTACACACACACATATACACACACACACACAGACACAGAGAAAACGAGCGAGCGAGCGAGAGAGAGAGAGAGAGAGAGAGAGAGAGAGAGAGAGAGAGAGAGAGAGACTCTCATACACATACACCTCCCTACTGAGACACGCTCACATGCCTGCCTGGTGAACGAGTGAGCGCACTCAGATGTAAACACACACAGTGGCAGACGGACAGAGCAGCGGATGGAGGCATGGATGAATGGGTGGCTGCTGACAAACTGGACTTCATATTGGGGGTTTGAACTTGTGTGTGCATGTGAGAGAAAGTGTGTGTATGCGTGAGAGAGAGAAGGAGACGGTCGGCCGGTTGGTCGGTGTGTCTGTTTCCGTGGCGATGGAAGGAGGGAGAGCGAAAACAGAGGAATGCTTTCGGTGATAGAAAAGGAGAGCCGGCCAGGTTGGTTCAAAGTCTGTCTGTCCATATCCAGGCTTCTTCTTCCTTTCCCTTCTCTCGTCTGCTTTGCCTTGCTTTCTTTTTCAGTCAAGTGGGTGCTTTCCTGTGAGTGTGTGTGTGTTTGTGTGAGATTGTGTTTGTGTGTAGCAACCAAGCAGGGGGGATGTCCTCGTCCGCGGCTGTGAATGACAGTGTGTTGTAATATGTGTGCAAGAAGGGTGACTATGACATAAAGTAGTTCATCATAAATATCTATCTATCTATCTGCCCCCCCCCCCCCTCTCTCTCTCTCTCTCTCGCTCATCCTCTCCCTCCCAGGATGCTGTTAATGGACACACACACATATAAACTAGACAGCTGACTGTCTCACACAGCGGTGTCAGTTCCCTCCATTAACCGAGGGGTGCCACCACAACACACACATACACACACCTAGTGTGCTTGTCCTCTTGAGCCTTGAGCACAGTGATTTACAAGAAAACAGGCTGAACTCTGTGTGTGTGTGTGTGTGTGTGTGTGTGTGTGTGTGTGTGTGTGTGTGTGTGTGCGTGTGCGTGCGCGCGTGTGTGTTTGTATTTATGTTTCATGTCTCCCTCGCTGCCGCTGGGACGTCCCTTGCATAACAAGTTACTCTAGTACACACAGCACAAACACACACTTGTATACACACACTGCCATTTGTCTGTCAGAGCAAAGAGGTGCGATTACAGTGACCTTGCTCTCCCCTGTTGGAGCTTTTTTTCTCCTTCTGGTTCTTTTCTATTAATGCCATTCTTTTTCTTTTATTTTCCTCTTTCTTCCACTAATACTTCTTGACAGTGTTCACTGTCTCATTACTTATTATTTTGCTTCTTCCCTTTTGCTACTACAAGTGGCATCACAGTATAACCTTAGAACGAGTTTTATTTTCATACATGTTATTTGACCTTCTTCTTCTCTGGTTCACAGTGTCGCCATGTCTTTCTTCTCATCATCTGATTTTTGTACTTTGGAAAATATATTAAAGTATGCCTAGTCCAATTTAGCATGCCTCTTTTCCATATTTGTGTATAGGTGTGTTAAAAGGGTGGCTGCCCAAGTTAAAGTTTTGAAAAATGAGGTCAGTACGTGCACAAGTAATCCCTGTGAGGTAAAAGCTCAGTATTCAAACTGCTCTCAATGCTCAGTTTCAAATAGTTTTTTTCTGTTCTTCGCTGTGTATGACATCATAGAGAGAGGGGGGGGGGGGGGGTCCCTAATATGGTCCTTTCCATGTTCTATTTATGAGGGACAGCCCGTCAGAAGAAGACTTAGGCTTAAAGGAAGAGATGCTAAAACAGCTTTGTTTAAGACAGTGGAACCGAGGACTTGCAGATACATACGGATTATTTTGAAGTGTGAGTCACGTAAAGTATAGAGACAAGAAAATAAGCATAACAGCTCCCATTTATGCTTTAAAAAATAGGTTTCTATTACACCATTTACATCCTACACAGTCTGAATTTAGTGACAGACAAAGACAGTTAAAAGGATGCAGTTGTGTGTCTAACTTTTTTGGTTTTTTTCTAGAAAGACAGCCCGGTAAATACTGTAGCTGAAAAGACAAATAAAGTGACAGACAGACATAAACATGAGACGGGCTGTCAGACAGACAGAGATTGGGAACTAAGAAAGGAGACTGGCAGACAGATAGGAAGTCACTCGAAAACAGAGGCAGTCAGACGAGCTGGCAGTCAGACGGACAAGTAAACACATTGAAAAAGACAGACGGACAGACAGACAGGTAAACAAATGTACACGAGGACACACAGACAGAACGCCTGGCAGAAGAGGTTGAAAAAGAACTGTCTTGCTAACTCAGCCAAAAACAGCCAGACACTCAGACGTGCAGGCAAATTCTGAGACAGCCGTTTAGCACAAGCGATAAGGCTCCTATACAAATATGTATTTGACAGACAGTCGGACTGACTGATGGACAGAGTGACAGACAGAGCAGGCAGGCAGACCAAGAGATGATCAGTCCCTCCGGTCCTAAAGCGTAGGAAGTCCTGCCGCTCTGCCGCCAAGTGTGTTAAACCATTTTTCCATTCACAAATTCTCAGACAGTGAAGTGTGCTGCTTCTGCCCTGGTATGTGCACGTGTGTGTTTGCAGTTCACGTGTGCGTGTGTTTACGTGCATGAGCGGTGTGATGCTCCGGAGGAGGGTGAGTGGGTGAAGGCCACATTCGATTGCTTTTCTTCAGCACTGATAACACTGTTCATTTAAATGCATTTTGTTGCGAGTTGTGACTCTGAAGAGGAGAATTTTCTAAGATCTTGCTTCCCAGAAATGTGCCGTTATACAACTCAGTTTATTCACTTTAACCACATTGTTCCCCACATGAAGAGCTCACTGGGGTTATAAACTTTTAGTCATCGTATTACTGATGATGAATGCCTGTTAGTGAGGAAAGTCATATTTGTTTAAACTCATTTCCCACTAAAAACACAAATTCATATTGGAGCTGACATTTGTCCAGAGAACAGTGCAGTGTTTAAAAATTCTGAATGTTTTTGCTCTCCTTCCAGGTAGGCCTCTACTCATTTGCATACGGTATGAAAATCATCCCACAGAAACAGCTCGTCCACAGAGCGAATATCGAGCCTCACACACTGTGTGCTTTTATTTTTGTCCGTGTTGTGTGGCTGTTGCTTGGTAAAGTCTGTCTGGGACCGGAGCTGCTTCTCTGAAAAAGATTCTGAAAAAGATTCTCTTCTCTACAGGAAATTAGGCTTTGACTAGTTTGAATGCACATACAGTGCCGGTGATGGAATCGGCAGCATGCAAAGTTAGGAAACAGCAGTTTGCAACACAGATGTCTTTAGTAACTTATGAAATGGTAATTAAAGAAATGGCAAATAGCTGAAAAAAATGTAAAATAAATCAAATTTCCGGGTCAAGAAACAACGTTCATACTCAACAACTAAAATATATTTTTATTTTATTACAGTTTGAGTTCACTTTTCCTACTGTTGACCATTACAGCTGTTGATTATGGCACAAAGCTGAAGAGTAACTGCTAGTGAGCAACTCTGAAACACTTTTGATTAAATATTGGGGTAGCAGATCTTTACGTATAGGCAAGTGTGTGTGTGTAAGGGGGGGGGGGGGGGGTGAAGCTGCAATCTTCTAATGACCAGCGGGGGCGACTCATACTGATGTCTATGAGATGATTACAGTACTACTCACTGGATCTGTGACCGCAGTAAATACTTTCCTGATGAATACCTAATTTCGAGTCTTTTTTCATACAGCACTTTTTTTGGGTAACTAATACTTCTATTTGCAGTAATACAGAAGGTCAGGCAGTTGATGATAGGCAGTCCAGCCTACTGGACGGCTTTGGAAAACGCGACAAAGTTAATAGATTTCAAATTTCAATTTTATTTATACTATATTTTCATAAGATTTACAGCCTTTCCTATTGATAGAGCACTCCCAGGCCCTGCACACGGAAAAAAAGGGATTGCCCATCTCTTGGATTTATGTAAGCATCTTGTGTGTATTTAACACAATTGCATCATGCTTTAAAGTTAAGTGTAACTATATAGTGTAGAAACTACATGATATGCAGAGAGGGTATATTAAACTGTTTATGTCATGTTCAGTGAAGTAAGTCAATAATATAGCAATGTTAAATCCTGCGACACTGCTTGTGATTTTGGCTCGCGCACTTTGGATCATGGTTTGAGGAAGGCATCCATCTCATTCAAGTTGAGCAGCCGCCTCTACTTTTTTTCAGAATACCGAAAAAAAGGAAAATGGGTGGTTGTTACATTTACAAAAGTCTAACTTGTAATTTGAACAAAATAATTTCATGTTTCTATGGTGAACGTAATTAAATCATGTAGTATATGTATGAAATTCAACAACTTAATTTGATCTCATTGAGATGACATGATACAATCTAGTAAGAGTGGTTAGTTGAAATTCACAAGATCACACGAGATTTCAAACTGCAGGGAAATCACTGGAGTTATAAGAGGCAGACAACTACACACACCACGCGTATGCTGTCGCCATTTTTTGTGGTTGAACCTGTCAAGGACAAAAACGTAAAAATTGTGCATCAAGCCTTGATAAGCCTTGTTAACCCTGGATTGGTGGCGTGGTCGTTAGTGCTGTTGCCCCACAGCAAGAAGCTCCTGGGTTCAAAGCCACAAGCTGGTTAGTTTGCACTGTGTTCTCTCCCACAGTGAAAAGCCATGCAGTTATTAGAGTTAGGTTAATTGTGGAAATGGTTGTTTGTCTCTATGTGATACACTGGTGAGCTGTCTGGGGTGGACCCTGCCTCTTAACCTATCACTTTGGGGTTATGCCCCTGCAACCCAGATAAAGGGAGGAAGTTGTTGTAAATCCATTCCTTTGTTGAACAATATGTTAATATAAAGACAACATGTAGTATTTAAGTAACCAAGTAGTATTGAGCTAAAGGTTATTGAATAGTGTTGGAATAAAATGACAAAATTGTGAAGGATTAAAATATTCCAAGGGCTCAACTTACTTCATCTAAACATGTGTCAATCATGTTTTATCAACACAAAATGCACCAGTTTATTTAATATGAATAAGTTGTGTTGATTTAACATAGTTAAGTTTCTGCCAAAGCAAAACATCTGTGTGCAACCAATGTCCACTATTGAATCAAGTAAATCTAACATGCTCTTTTTTTCAGTGCATTTGCCATTCATACTAAACCAAAGTAATTAAGTAATACATAAAAAAAATTAAATGACAGAAAATTTACAGTTTTTCTGTCTGTTTTGGGGTTTTTTTTGTGAGTCCACAGAAGAAAAAGAACATTTTCTATGAATTAACAAAAATATATAATTTATGTGGCTCAAGATATAAGACGAGTTTGACATCCTGATGTAGGGCATGACTGCTAAGTCACTATGTCATTGTGTTAAGTTTCATAGTCGGCCCTCAGTGCCTAGTTTTATCCTCCTGAGACCCTGAGTCTTCATATAGCACTTTGTAATCCATTCTGCTCAACAGTGTTTTATACTTTGTTAAGCCGCATTAACTTTGTGGTGTTATGTCGTGAAATAAACCCACTGTCGTCACGAGGACATACTTTTTTTTATGTAACATATGCAATGAAATGTTAGAAGAGGTACCTTCATTTTTATATATTATTATCAGGTGCAACTAAGCTTGGAGAAATTACAAATTTATCCCAAACGAGAGCTCAGGTGGTTAAAAAGCATCTCTTTGTGGCATTTTTTAAATTCATTAATTTTTTATTATAGTTTTATTTCAAAACCCAAGAAAAGAAAAGTTGACATCTTATTTTTCTTTCAGAGTAACATTGAGAGTAACTAAATGTAACAGAGTAACTAAATGTTTTGTTTAAAGGAACTGCATTTCCAGCCAATAAGACCAAATTAACCCCGTGAGGTCTGACCTACTTTGCCAGTCATTGGTTTGCTTGAATAATCTCAGCTTCATATGTACAGTGAAGTTAAATATATAATTTATATTTCAGGAAAACTTGCTATCAAAATAAGTTAAATGACTATAAAGACAAAAAGCATTAAGCCTTTTAGAGGTAAATAATAATGAACTTTGCTACTAAATCTGATGGTTAATGCTTCACATGATTAATTAAGAGTTACTACATTTATTATTCTTTTAATAAATATTGGGGCCCTACTTTTAATAGGTTAGCACATTGCTCAGACCTGTAACTGTGCTTTCCCCTTCAACCCCAAATCAACTGCAAAACTCATGTTTCCTTCTATTATCCTTAATACTCACTCTCTCACACACACATACATAGCAGGACAGGTGGCTGTATCACCTTGACGTCCAGTTTTACACCTCACTCTACAGTCATCTCTCTCTCTCTTGCTCTCTCTCTGCAGGTATAAGCCCCTTATACCTTCTGTGCTCCAAACACTGCCAGGACCACACACACACACACACACACACACACACACACCCGCAGCAGGTAGTGGCAGCATATCATAGCCTCTGGTCGCCTGGCGAACAGAGCGTCATGATGGAGGGATGACAGGAAAGATGGTTGCACAGATGGAGGGAGGAAAAAGGGTTAGAGCGAAGGACAGATGAAACAGAAATAATACATGGAGGCTGGGAGGGGTGGAGGGATGTTGATGGAGTGACAAAAGAAGGAAAATAATTACTGAGGGATTCCAGCTTGATGGAGGGAGAGATGGTAACATTGAAAGAGAGATGAGGGAAGAATAGAAGCAGAATGGAGGAATGAATGAGGTGGAGGAGTGTGTAACAGAGGTAAAAAAAAAAGGTGATGAAGAGTTAGCAGATGATGGAAAGAGTGATTGATTAATGGGGGAAAGGAGAGATGAAAGAGAAGATGAAGTAGTATTAAAGAAGAACTGACAGAGGATAAGACGCAGGTGGGAGAAGGTGTTGATGGAGTGAAAAGGAAACATGATGAAAAGAGTGATGTGGAGCAGAGGGCAGAGAAATGAAGGATGGGGGTTAAAAGTCCACTTAAGTGAAGAAATGATAACTGAAAGAAGGAAAGCTAATGGTTGATGATGGAGATGCTTTGTCATCAAATGTTTTCTGTTGCCTAACTTATCGTTTCAATGTTCTCAACTCCTCCATACTCCTTTTGTTTTCTCTCTGTTCTTGTCACCTCCCCCTGCTCTTTTCTTCTTGCTTTATCTCTCCTTTGAACTCATGTTCTTTCCTTTATCTTTCTCTGCTTTTGGATCTTCCTTCTCTTGTTTCTCCCTCATCTACATTCCATTTATTTTTTGCTTTGTCCCCCTCTTTCCTTTGTCGTTTCCTTTTCTTTCCCATGCCTAGATTGCATCTCTTTAGGACTCTGCATTGTCACCTCTTTACACTAACTGTGCTGCACATTGCAGCAACATGTTCGAAAAGGCCCTCCTGACTTCCAAGGAATGGCCTTATGTTTCTGCCTCCCCTTCCTTCTCCGTCAAAACGAAAGAAAAACGATAAAGAGGCCCAGCGAGGACGTGGAAACTTAACTGTTTTCTCCCTGCCAAACTTCCCCTCTCTACCTCTCCCTCTTTCTTTCTGCTTTTCTTCCAAGGTGTTAAAGTAAGTGTGTTTGTGTGTGAGTGTGTGATGAAGGAAAAGAGCTGTGTATGTGTGTGCGGCTGGAATGTGGAGGCTCGTAAGTCACCTCTGATTTTCCACTCCCGCTGGGACACATCCCATTATCAGTTTTATATGAAACTAGGAAATTCCTCTGTGGTCTGAGTGTGTGTGTGTGTGTGTGTGTGTGTGTGTGTGTGTGTGTGTGTGTGTGTGTGTGTGTGTGTGTGTGTGTGTGCGCGTGCACGCGCCTGTGTGTGTGTGCGTTAAATCTCAAGGAGCAGAGCTGCATGTTGCATATGTGTGTTTATGTGTTTTTGTCAGATTGGAGGTTAATGTATGTGTGTATCAGTGTGTGTGTGTGTGTGTGTGTGTGTGTGTGTGTGTGTGTGTGCAGTGTCTGCCTTTATAATGAGCAGCTTAAGAGTGGAATAAAAAGTGGGCATTTTGCTTCTCTCTATACTTCTCTGTGTACTGCAGGACCACCATAAAATCCTAAAATACAGCGCCATACAGTACATCAGTATTCAGGTTCAAAGGGGCTCGTACAGAATTTGTGGATACTTGATTGGAAAATTTGATGGTCAAAACTTCATGTTCTTAATCTGGTGGGAATTAGAAACAAAAAAAATTGTTGCTTTGCTAAGATGTTTAGACATTTTTCGGAAACTTTGGTTTTCTGCTCAGTCGGTTTAAATTGGAAGGATTAGACTGTTTTTGGCTGGGCAAGTAGGTATTTATCTTATTAGTGGCTCCTTGTCTGAGTGTACATGAAATACATGTGTTATCTAGGTTAATACAAGCTATGATAGGCACGTAACACCTTCTAAAAGATCAAATTGAATGTGAATATTTAAGTTTATGGAATAAATCTCCTTACAGTGATCGCTTAAGGGATCACTGTAAGGAGATTTATTGCATTTAACCTATCCTAAAGGTTGGGAGCAGTGGGCAGCTATCATGCAGCGTCTGCACCTGTAAGCTCATGCCCAGGTCAAGGGCACAGTGACAGTAGTTGCCAGGAGACACATGCAAACTCAACACAGAAGGGCTCTGGCTCAAATTCAAACCAAGGACTAGTTGCAGTAAGGCTAACTACCAAGACACTGTGCTGCCCCTATAGGAGCAGAATAGAAAAAAACTGAGTGCGGAAAAAATCTCTATAAAATAAAATATTATTTCCAATTTAATATAAAAAAATATCATCAATGTTATTGGATCAGTCTAAGTAGAATACCAATGCGTATCTACCACTATTAGCATCACGTGTATGCATAACATGATTGTTTCCACATTTATCCACCTGGAATTCCAAAGTCAGCAAAATGAGTGCTTCAAGTCCCATAACGTCACTAATGGGGAAAATCAAACCAGAGGCCTGGTTACCTGTTCAGTGGTTTGGTTTACTTGGTGCCAAAAATCTAACTTCAAAATCACTTGTGGTGTCATTGATATGAAAAGTGGATACAACTACCAACAATGTAGCAACTTTAAGATAATCTTATGTTACTGCTAATTAATACTCTGACCGAGTGACAGAAGCTGTGGCCGACTTGCACAATTTAAAAAAACAAAACAGAAAATAAAAATATCTGGTGAAATAGTCAGACGGGACAGCTTAAGCAGACACGAGAGGCCAAGAGCTAATTGGTTGATAGGCTGGAAAAACAAAAATTCAAACTTTTCGTTGTTGTTTCTAACAGCTTCTAATTATTATACGAAAAACTGAATGATATGTAGAAGGCATTTAGCCAGCTGACTGGACACTTGTTTTGAAGCAAACTTAATGAATTTCTTATTGCTGCCAGGCTGTTTCAGATTCCTTATTTGTGGGAGATGGATTGATTAGTGGGTGTTTTTTATGGGTGTTTTGTCACATTAATATAATAAAAGTAGGACACGTCTGGAAAGACTAGAATAATACCAGAGAAGAGGAATAAAGAGAATGGGGAAGAGATGAGAATAGAATCCAAACTGTTCCTAGCCCACAGGCCTATAACTTCCCATTCTGCGCTCAGTGGAAAATCAACAAAGGAATATTCCACATCTCTTTTTTTCTCCTTGCCCTCTCCACCTTGATCTTTCCATCTTCCAGTTTGGAAGGAAGGTAGGAAAAGAAGCTGAATGAGAAGGATGTGATTAGCTGGATTTAATCTCTTACTTTCACAAAGTCACATGGCTTTAAGGATTGTTTTTTACATCAACTTGGTTTTATTGGGCAGCATACTGAGCAGACTATCGGGAATGATGGGAAGAAAGCTGAAGATCTTTATCTGCCAGCCTAGGGCGGTTAAAAGATTCCAAAATTCACTTGCTTCTTTCCTCATTTTGGCAGCTGAATGTGCTACTTAGAGCAGAATCAAACTCCAGATGAGAGTTGGTTACCTGCCAAAACTGGCTGGTTCAGAAGCCAAGCCTACCAGACACAGGCACAAGTTGCCAGAGTTTGGCTGGTGGCTGGTGGTAGTTTCCCACCCTCCAGTCATGTATTCCAGATGTTGTGGATTTAAATCCAACTTGTGACCTTGTTTCATGTCATCCCCTCTCTTGCGCTCTCTCCTGAATTTTTTCCTTTCTCAGTCTTTCCTCATTCTTTCCACACTCAACAAGCAGTACTGTAAGTAAAATATTGAAACAATTTGAGTATGATCTCGTTTGTGGAATACAAAAAATGTATTTGGATGACCGAAAAAGAGAAGTTTGTTCACCTTAAACTGCATTGTTTTTAGTTCACACTCCTTGTATTCCTGGAAAAACCTACCAGTAGTGAGGGAAGAGCTTCTTTCTAGTTAACTCTTATTGAGATGACCTTGAAATAGACACCTGTCCCAAAGCAGCTTTGGTGTTGGCATTTCTCTCCGTGAGTTCTTATTAAAGGCTATGACTAATTACATTTTTAAAGAAACATGTATTTCGGGCTTTCCTTAGAACAAGTCAAGGTTCTGTTTTTTAAATAGAATCATTTTGGACCGTCCCTTTAAAAATATGATTGTTTTTTTGAAGAATTTCACATTGTAAGTTAGTTGATGAATAGGAAATGAGTCACAGTGTTGTGCGGGGTGACATAATCCTTAATTACAATGTAAACACACACACATACAATGTTTGTATTATGATTTCCACATCCCACTGCCTCAAATGTGAACCAGCGCATCCATGGACTCTATCCAAAAAAGATAGTTAACATCACTCGCTGGTATGTGAAGTACTTTTTTGATCCCTTAGTCAAGCAATCCAACCATTGACCTCTTAGTTTCGAAACAAGACAAGAGATTCTGACTGAGAGACAGATTACACCACAGATGACAGAGTGGTAAGCATACCCAGTTTATCATCAGTTTTAACCTGAATGGGACCAAAATGTACAAAATGACCATCGGGTTGTAGAAAACAACACTTAAAACTAGCAACCAAGGCCATAAACACTCCAGGAAGGTGTTTACCGAGTTCGTATATTGAGTGAGAAGTAGAGTGAAACTATTTTGACTTGCTTTTCTAATAACTCGCCCCCTGCTGGCTGTTAGAGAACATGGAGTGTGCAAGGCATTTCTGCACTGGCGTCACTGTTTTGATCCAATGGCCATTCTGATCAAGTTCATGAAACCAGTTGGGTGTCAGTCCACAACTAAACGCAACCCCTCAACAAATCCAATGTTCTCCTTTGTATGGCTAATGTGTGTTAAACGCTATGCCCACTGACCACCTTTCACACTTAAATGGTAAATGGCCTGTATTTATATAGCACTTTACTAGTCCCTAAGGACCCCAAAGCACTTTATATATCCAGTCATCCACCCATTCACACACAGGTGATGGCAAGCTACATTGTAGCCACAGCCACCCTGGGGCGCACTGACAGAGGCGAGGCTGCCGGACACTGGCGCCACCGGGCCCTCTGATCACCACCAGTAGGCAACGGGTGAAGTGTCTTGCCCAAGGACACAACGACCGAGACGGTCCTCGAACCGGCAACCTTCCGATTACAAGGCGAACTCCCAACTCTTGAGCCACGATCGCCAAACAAAGAGAAAAGAGGCTCTTTGTTTGTTGAAGAACATTTGTTGGGTTTGTAAGGTCTCAGAAATACATATCTTTGTAAAAATCTGAGAAATATGGCAAACGCATTTCAAATCCTTGCTTGCTTCATTGTGTTTTTGTATCACTTAAAAATTAAATCTTGCGTGCTACTTGAACTATATTTTTCTTGCTGACTCTAGAGAAATAATTCATGGGCTTTCCCTTTAAAGCCTATAGTGTCACACAACTTGCATCAGCTTCATTTGCCTCCCGTAAGTGTGTTTATAGTCATACTAATGAGGTTAACCTGATTAAGACTACAGAATTTATATCACCCCTCCTTCATCCTGTTTATACATCTGTGTTTATGTGATAAGGTGCTTAAAATCTGCTTAACTTTATCTATTTTTAACCCATTTATAGCTGATTAATGATAAACTAATTGACACTTATTTGAATGTTAGTTTGTCATTTATTGAGGATAAAATCTATGTTATCAATTGCTATGATTTGAGAAATTAAACAGAATACGACTGATCAGGCAAGATCATTAAATGCAGATTAGCCAGTAGTAATAATATTTTTGGGGGGCAAAGGTCGACAGAGGAAAAAATCACAAAATGATTATTTCTAGAAGTGATGCAGCTGGTTTAAATATTATTTTCTGGCATTTTTGTGAGTCTGGAAGCATAATGAATTTCCCCATCAGGTATAGCAGTAGGCATGGTTTTACAATCAATAAGTGGAGCTGATCGGTTTCATGTTAGGCTCTCATGGAATCATTCACTGGACTCAGCCTAACATTATTATGTCTAAAACACGCAGAGAGGCTGCGTTGTAGATTAAGTGTGATCATCTTGTTAGGAATTGTCCAATAAAAGAGACTCGACCCGGCGCAGCTGGTTGACTTTGTTTTCCTCTGCGGAGAAGCTCGATGCATGCACACGGATGGAAACACACGAGTCAGCCTCGCCATGTGTGTGTGGTGTGTGTTTGCACGTGTGTTTTGACAAACATGAAACAGAAAAAACGTCGGCGTAAATTTTTCCCTGCCTCGCTCCTGGCAGACTGGAGCAAGAGGACGACTTGGAAAAATCTGATCTCTAAACACAGTGTGTGTGTGTGTGTGTGTGTTTGTATGTGTGTGCGTGTGTGTGTGCGTGACACATATGACTGTACACTTTTCTCTCAGTGTATGTGTTTTGTTGTTTTCCATCTATTACGTTGTTGGTATGTGTTTGGATTTCTTTTGGTCTTTTCCGCTCTTGTTTGTGAGTAAATAGTATATGTGATGTGTGTATGCGCGCGCGCGTTTCCGTTCTCAGCCATATTTGAAACCATGTGGCACCGAGACGACAAATCAGATGAATAGAAGGAACTTTCCTGTCTGAGAGGTTTCTTTCTCTCCTCTCTTCCCCTTTATTACTCACTCCTTCCTCCTCTTTCTGTTCGCTACTTCCTGCTCCCCACTACCCCTCTTACCATGTCTCATTCTTTCTCTCGTCTCCCTTCTTTTCTTTCCTCTACACCCTTGTTTCTTTCTTGTTTACACATCTCTATTTTCCTCTGCCTGTCCCCTCCTCTTTCTTCTCTTTCTCCCTCTTTTTCTTTCTCCCCCACTGCCCCCTCTGTCTTTACACCATCCTCCCGTCTCCCCTCAGTATTCTCTCTTGCTTCCTCTGTCTGGCCCTCCCTTTGCCACCTGTCTCCTCCATGTTTGTGCAGCAACCTCTTTCACCTCCTCCCTCCTTCTTCAGCTCTTCCTCTCCTCCTTTCTCGTGCTCTCTCTCTCTTCACTCTTTCATCCTTTAATTATAAATGTGCAGCTCTTTCTTTCACTCTGTTTGCCTAACCCCGCCCATCCTCCATCTCTGTTGTTGTTGTCCTTACTCTTCTTATTATTTTTGGTACTTTTCTTTCAATCTTGTTCTCCCCCTCATCTTCTCAACCTCAACGTCTTTCCTTTTGTTTCACCTTCTTATCCCACTCCACATTTCTTTTTTCTCACTGTTGTCTTTCTCTCTACTCTTCCTCTTTTTCTAAGGTTTCTCCCCGCTTGTCTCCTCTCCTCCTCCTTTGTTCTCCAGCTCCTCTGCCTTTCTCCATTTTTTTCTTCCTCTCTCTCACCCCATCTTATCTTGTCACCTTCTTACTTTTAATTTCTCTCTCACCCCGACTTTCATGGCTCTCTCTCTCTCCCTGTCCATCCAACACTCTTTTTTCTTCCTCTCTTCTATTTTCTAGTGTGTCTTCCTGTTGTCTGGGTTTACAACACTAAAAAGGGTTAGGATTTCTTTTCTTCGCACCTCCTGTGACCACTTCCTCCACCGCATCCTGTTTATTTCCTGTTACGCCTGTGACTGGACTCTCTCAGAAAAATACACAGACACCCCCCCCCACACACACACACACACAGCAGCCTCTAATTGAATCTACAAGAATAAACTCTATAAAAAGACAAACTTAAAAACGGCACAGCAGCCATGAGCAGTATAGAGAGCCTTGATTTCACACCTTGAAATGCAAAAAAGGCAGACAGACCTTTTGGGCCCTTTGCTGATGCTACAGGATGTTTGTACAGCATTTGATAACTGAAACTTATTACACATTTTCATGGCTAACATGTTCCATGCATCATGGAAAAATATTGTTGATATTTTCATAGCCAGTTATCTTGTCACAGCTATTTTTGTTTGTTTGTTTGTTTGTTTTATGAATGATCTCACACTAATGATCACTGTCATGTGTGTTTTCTCACAGGATGGCCACATAAGGACACTTTCTGTCGGGACTCCCATTAAAACCAGTCTGACAGAGCGCAGACCGAAAGGTAAGCCGTGCCGGCATCTCATCCTGATTTCATGATGGACTTTTAGGGTTTTTTTCTGGACAGTGGACTGTGCGGTTTGTGTTGCATAATGTGGGCTTTGTAGATGCGATGATGAGTTTTTCCTTTAATAAACACCGGTGTGAATCAGAGCAGTGTGTTTGGGCCAAAAATGTTCCTTAAAGGCTTTGTTTCCATCCACTTATCAAACTGTTCGTACGCAAACACATTTGAATAGTCAGGGTAATTCAGGTTTGTGTCTCTAACCTTTGGATTTTCCACGCAACATGTTTAACATTTAATGCTGCATTTAGAAAGAACATAAATCCGCTTTAAAGGAAATTTCTTTGAGGAAAGAATTTTCAGTTTCACTGTAAACACCTGTATACAGTCAGACTGGAGGGACATTGCAAAGACTTTCCATAGTAAAACATTATTTTGTTATTTTGGCATTTGAAGTGACGATGACTGCTTAACCCTCTGAGGTCTAGGTAATTGTTGGTGATAACTATTCCTCACCCAACCATGACCATATGTTTTGGAGCAACGTGACACTGAATTGTACAGGGGAAAAAAAATATGAATAGTTTCTGAACAACTGATGAACTTTCAGGTTTGCATTCAGCCTCAAATCTCCCCGAATTAGAAGAGAAATACATACAATTCAAACTTAGGATCTTATTTTGAGAACATTTCCAATCACATGTCATTCTCTAGAAGAATCAAAGGGACTGAATATTGGAGCTTTGAGTTGTTGTTACAGCTTATGCAGAGGTTTGACCTTCACGTGGAGCTAACTTAAGCAGAAGCTGTGTGGGCAATCAGCCTCCTCTTTGGATGCCTCATCTGTAAATGTAACCCTTTCCCTTTGGAGGCCTACTAGGGCTAACCCTTGTTTCTCTTTTCTGAACTCAGCAGTTTCTTTCATATTTCAGAATTGTTAGAGAGGTTGATCTCTGCCTATACATTTTACTAGCGCTACCCTTGGAAAATTGCACAACCTATATATATGCTGAGGTGTCAGATCTCGTCACTGAGGGTACTGGTGAGGTCGTTAAATGTCATCTTTAGGGGGGGAAGAGTTAAGATCATTGTTTTACTGCTGTGTTGAAAAATCCAACCACAAGTGTAGAAGCTCAACACTGTTGTGAATCTCATACTGACTGGCTCATCTCTGGCTTGAGCATGGAGTACATGCAAATCTATAAGTTGGCCAGTGAGAACTAACCGCAAGCCTTAAAATGTTGTGATTACAACCCTGGGTTTCCAAGCTGTGACACACTAATAGATACAGTTCTGCTTTCCTGTGGTCTCAGTGAAAATGCAGAATTGTATTCAGTCAGTTCAGATCAGCTTCCTGTTTGCCTTCTCTGCCTGTTGATGGCTAGTTGCCTTGTTTCTATTGGCCAAGCGAACATTCGTCACAGAGCGATCAACTTTCAACTTTCAATAGAATTTACATGAGATCTCTGAAGCTGCAGGCTGTGTTTGACGCAGCAGCAGACTACCACTGCTCATTGCAAGCCACTGGAAATACTGTGTTTCAGAGTGCAGCGGAGGTGGTTACATCCTGTCTGACTGCTTCACGATCCAGCATCCTGCGTCTTGTGTGGACACGATGCCGATGCGCCGATTAGTTTGGGATCCGTGATTCTTCAGTTAAACAGCAATGCAGGGTGGTGCTGAACTTGTTGATGGATCTCTGTGAAAATATTAGCATGTTTTTACAGTTAATATTGCAAAACGAGTTATTCGAGTTTCTGTGCTCTTGTTGCCCTGGTTACACTGGTTTCTATGGTATTTATAGTATTTTTTGTCTTCTTTTCAAACTTTATTTCTGATTGTAACACTTTATTTTCTTTCTGATTACACGTTATTTCTCTTATCTTATTGATAACCTTTGAATGTCTTTATGGATCATAATGTAGCGTTAGCTTTCTCAGGTTTTATACCCTCCTGACCTGGTTACACTTGTTTTCTAGTGTTTCTGATGTTTTTATGAGCATGTGAAAAAAGGAAAATTCTTTTAATGTGAACCATTAGAGCTGCAGGAGAGGACAGGATTACAATTTGACCACAAACAGAAATGGAACTAGAAGTCAAATATAAAACACACACACACACACACACACACACACACGCACACACACACACACACACACACACACACACACGCACACATTCCAGGGAGCCAAATTACCATCACCCGAAGTAGCTGAAATGATTTTGGTTTGACACAGACACTGCGGTTGGCAGACAGAGAAAGTATTTTAGAAAGGTGTAAAATAATACGTTACCTGCCCCAACATGCTAACACACACATACACGCACACACACACACGCACACACACACGCACACACACATGCACACAGACAGCATTCTAAACATTGCCAGCACAAGATTAACAAGCCAAAACATGAACAGACACCATGAAAAACAAAACAAATCAGCACCACAGAAAATGTTGCAATGAGAAGATGTGCCATAGTTATGTCACAGCGAAGATGTGATGAAGTGTTTTCTGATAATTCAAACACACATGCACACAAACTCAGAGGCTTTCAGCAGCCTGCTGCGTGCCAAGGTTATGAAACAATTTGCATGCACGTGCCTTTCAACACAATTCTTCTTTACGTCCATTCAAGCTGAGACCCAACTCTGGAAAGATAAAAATAGAACCTCGCTGACCTCCTCTTTCTCTCCCTCTCCGTCCCTCTATCTCCTTACTCCCTCCTTTTCTGCTTTTCTGTCTCTGCTCTGATATTGTTGCAGCTGTTTTGCCCCAGTTGGGTAATGCTTGCACTGTAACAAAAGCAAAAAGAGGTGTTCGGGGTCGAGGCTTCGAGGATTTTTTTTTTTTTTTTTACTCTCCCCAGTGGGAAATATGGCTTTCATCAACACAGTACTCGCTCACAATAATCCAAACATACAGAAACAAGAGATCAAATGACGCAACAGACAGTGATTCACCAGCAAAATGTGAGGCGAGAGTTTGTTTGGTGCAGTTTTGTTGCAAATTTGAGGTCCAGAGTGCAAAATAAACGGCAATGACAAACAATTTGAACTGGCTCAAATTACGGGTCACCGCAGTATTTAGATAGAACTAAACAGCAGAATAATTCAGGGGTAAATTCACCCACGCTCGGTTTATTGACAGGGAGTGAGGATGCAGTTGCCCGACAGCCTCCAGAGACGGCAAGTCAGGCATCCCGCTGCGCTGATATCAACTTCAGAATAAATCCAGTTTGTTTTCGCAGCCCCCATGCACAGCAACGACCTAAATGGAAATACATGTTTGCATGCGGACAGAGAGGGGAAATGCACGCGAAGCAAACAGGTGGCAGACATCTGGGATAGTAACTTTAAACTAGCTGTGAGTATTGAAAATATTAACTCGTAAAAAGCAGCAGATTGTTGTAGATTTAGAACAAGCGAGCATCTGCTGTCAATTAAGATCTGAGCAAACTTGACAGTGATGACAACAATGTTTAAGGCTACTCAGCCGAACATGCTGAGTAGCCCTAAAGAGGAGTTTAGAGAGAGCAAGAAAAACAACCAATGTGTCCTGTTTCCTTGAAAGGTCCAGGCCTTTTTAAGGGATGTAAATATCAGCTGGTTAAATGCCAAATTGAGAGACCGGGCACGGTGACTTCAAGGACAGAGGAGATGCGTGCCACTCTCGAGGTCAAAACGGACGTAATTAGATAATTAGATCCTGCTTGGGAACCCTGCAGGGTTATAAATGTACTCTGGCCAAGCCAGAATGACGAGGGGAAAAAACGTGCAGGGCAGTATATTAAAATGATGATTGATTGACTGATTATTCCTTTGAGGTCTCATGAAGAGTAATTCTAAACCAAACCCCTGTCCATGTATTTGTGAGAAAAATAAAAACGACTTCTTTGGAAAAATATAAATAGTGTCTCATGTGTTACTTGGAAAGATTTTTGAGGCCATAGGGTTCGAGTTACTTCCTACTATTGATGAGGACCTAGGCCTCGGAGACCTGAGTCATCCTCTTTGTCATGATCACTGTCGGCACATCTCCAAACACCTATCACAGATACCAGCGGTGGAAAGTATTTAAAGTTGGGATGAATATTTTTATTGTTGGACTCTACTAGACAAATTTACAAAAGTAGTTTTGCATTATCTCGAGATCTGATTAATCAATTTTTATCTGTCCTAAACACATTGTTTTATTTATCTTTGCTCTGATTGGCTGTGGTTGTATAACATTGTGTCTATATTTCCATCTACATATGTGTCTCTGGGAAGAATGGAACGTTTTCCTTTCAAAGATGCCACTAATTGTCTGTTTTAAAGCTTTTCAGAATGCACCTTCCTCACCCTTTTCGGCTGACTATGGCTCGTTGTTCCTTGATTTGACTGGTTAGCCTGTTGTGGGCTTTAAAGGACAGTCCAGTCTTATCTGAGAATTATTTTTAAAGCTCCAGCCCATTTTTCTGTTTCCATGCAAGACTTTCCAGGCATGCTAGCTTACAAAATCCATGTACTTTAATATCTACCATCTTCTAATACAAAGAAAAATATTGTACTTGTAATATTGTACACTGCTACAGTTACCAGTACAGGGTAATTACTTTGTAATCTTTTGTTTCACACGTATTTGTTATATTGCACAAAATAAAAATAAAATATTTGTGCCTTTTTGAGTGAGACTCAAGAGACTGAGTCTCGGAGTGCACTGCAGACAACTGTGGGATGCTTTAATTTGACTATTTCCCACTATAGCACCTTCTTGAGTCAGCTGTAACCTTCAGCATTTTGCTGAGCACGCAGTAGCACAGGATGAATAATGGGCGAGGGTCAGTACTGTACAGCAGCCTTGTTGTACTCTATTAAACTGTATCAGCATACAACAGAAAGGTACAGTAAAGGTGCTGGCACATATGTGGTGAATAAAAATGTGTAACTAGTCAAGCAGCACAGCCACATTTCATGAAAATCAGCTGGTTTACAGCAAAGCAGACATGACATCGCACCATTTCAGTCATTGGTCAATCAGAAATGATGTCATTGAGCCACTTCCTTATTCTGCGGTGATGAGGGAGTTTTCTGAAATCCAGAAATTTGTGATAAGAAGAAGTTGCTGGATATGTAACTGGATGCTGGCGACACTGAAGTGGTTTCCACGAGGAGCGATTATCATTGCAGGTCAGAACTTTCTAAAAACGATCAGAACTTCAAGTTCAGAAAAAGCTGCTAATAACTACATGTGTTAGAAATACATCTTTGAGTTTTCTTTTGACCAACTGGGGACTGGTCCAGGGTTTAGAGGGAATTGATAATTTTGCAGCTGACCCAGAAACACAGCACTGGGTGCGGGCCTAGAGGCTGGTTTGGTTTCTGTGTTAACGTGTAATGATAATAGCTTAGTGCCACTAAAATCACTTAAGCTTTGGGTTTGCACATCAGCAGAAAATTAAGTTTTTAAGTGTTTCATTTTTTCCATGAGGTAATGGATAATTTTGTAAATCTAGAAGATATTTATTCTCGTTTGCATGCAACAATGTGAGCATGTGCTCTTGCACTTCTTTCGTCTTCATTTAAAACCCTGATTTGGTTTTAAGGTTAAGGGTTAGAGGTCAGACGGTGAAGCTTGGGCATGTCACTGAGAGTCCTCGTGGGTATAGAAGAACACATGTGACAGGGTCTGAAAAGAAAGCTGCATCTGTTTCCTCTTCTCCACTGTTGCCCAGTTCGTGTGGTTGTATTTTGAAATGGGAAACTATAAAAAAAAAAACAGGTCTCTAAGTATTCAGTACCTCTGGTTATTTTTTTGAATATAATTCTGTTTGTGTTTCACTTTTTGTTTAATCTTTCTGTGTGTGTCTCTCCCCCTCTCCTCCCCCTCTGTTCAGTTAAATTCAAACATCCATCATTGGCACGGCTGTCACTACTATGTTGCCAAAGCAATAAAATACATAACAATCTGGGACTCTGTGTGTGTGTATGTGTGTTGGGTGTGTGTACATGTATTTCCCATCAGTCATGGTCATCCTTACCAAACCCTTTCCCAGAATCCACCACTGACTCATTTGAAGTAAACCTCGAGTCAGCTGTTTGACTTAAAGCTTACAGAGGAGACGTCTGTTATTCTGTCTAAATGTGCATGATGTGCGGTATGATCACGACTGGTCACACCTGTAGAGGTATTTGGATCCTGCAGAACTGGACCGGCTGGTTTTTTTAGCAGTTTTTTTTTGTTTTGTGCAGTTCATGTGTTTGTAATAAAATTGAATGAAGGAGCAGCTTAGGTTTCCTTAAATGAGGGGAAAAAATGTCATGCTTTAATAAAAAATCCTGCCACATGCAAAATGTTTGTGGAAGATTTAAAAGAGGTTCTCTGGGGTGAGCATACATGTGATGACGTACAAACGGCCTTGACGACACCTGACAAGGGAAGCAGCTGGCAGCGTCTCTCCGACCAGATATGATTAGTGGTTGTTGCTTAGTTCTTTCAGTGTGTTTACAGAGGGACCACATCAGTGGCACGTGTGGAAAATCCCAAATTATTCCCATGCAAATACCACACGGAAAGCTTCACATGTGATGATGCAGGGATCACAGCAGTGGCAGAGAGCGCTTGAAGCACTTTAATGGGATCCTGAGTTTGTGATTCGGCAGAATCAGACGGAACTTGAATTAATGTGTTATTTTATGGTACCTGATAACACGTTTAAGCTGTAGGAAACATGTCTACAAGGATCCGGATTTGTGATGTAGCAGGCGATAGCTCGCTGTGATGTGTGGTGACAGGAAAAAATGGGAAAGCTGGTTGGAAATCTGCTGTTTGCATCACAAAATCTACTAATCTACTTCATTACACATGGAAGAAAATATGATAAACTACGAAATTAGGATGTGATATTTATATGATTTGTATTCGAGCAGGCTCAAAATGCAGTTTAAAAATCACCGTCTATCACCTGAGGACACTTAAGCTTGTTTAATTTTTAATTTTTGCTTCATTTGGTACTTTCTTCCATTTCAATTCAATTTTATGTATTTAAAGTACAAAAAAAACATCCGGGAGATCCAGGCTCAGGTCAGAGCACCAGGTCAAGACAAAAGGCAAACGAGAGATTAATAACAACAAATGATTAAATGTAGAGTGGTGTATAAACAAAACCTAGGTCTTTTACAGTGTAACTAAAAGACGGTTCAGGATCCAGCCCTAACTATAAGCTTCATCAAAAAGAAAGTTTTATGCCTAATTAAAAGTAGAAAATCCAAACTGGAAGCTGGTTCCACAGAAGAGGGGCCTGAAAGCTGAAGGTTCTGCCTCCAACAAATACTCTAGAAACCACAAGTAATCCTGCAGTCTGAAAGCAAAGAGCTCTAATGGAGTGATGCAGTACTGTGAGGTCTTTAAGATAAGGCTGGTTGTTCAAGCCTTTATATGTGAGGAGAAGGGTTTTTCAAGTAGAACGGTGCTCTTTCTGTCTTTGACGGAAATCAGGTGTCTCTGTACAAACTGAGCTGTCAGTAAGATCGATTTACTTTGCTTTCTTGCTAAAAAGGAGTAAATGTATTTATACATTAGTAGTGTCAGCCCTGTCATTGCCATGTGAGCATAAATCAGCAGGGCTATTGTTGTTTTCTTCACTGCTATGTGAGCTACGACAAAACGTCACCCTGCCAAGTCATGCAGGGTAAAGTGTATATTTCAGGTTAAGTTGTAATTAATGTCCATGTGAACCTTAACGTAAGCTAAAATGAAAACTAACTGAAACTAATGCTTCTGTTAATCTGCTTGTAGTAATACTTTGAATGGTCAGCTAGGCTAGAAAAGATGCAGGCAGTTTAAAATAATCAAGGAGCAGCGATAAATTTACTCTTTGCCTATTTTACTGTTAACACCACCTGGATGAAGAACAGTTGGTGCATACTGTTAGTGAGACTGGTTTCAGTGTTGGTCAGGAGTTTGCACTGTAATATGTTTCATTTCTTGGATCTTGCACCAATATGTCATCAATGTGAAAAGCTGCGGGCTTTGACATGTAAACCCAGCAGTCCCTTGCAAAGGTTGGGTATTTTATGCTAATACATTATATTATTATAAAAAGTACTAACTGCACAGGCTGTGAATGAACTGTACCTTAATTGCGATGTGTGCTCATCTTTACATACTACCTATGTGGGTGTGTGAGAGTGTTTATTGTTTAATGCGCATACACACACGTTGGCACCGTCACCGCAGTGTGACGGCCGCAGGTGTCGAGGGCTGGCTTCTCTGCACGATGGAGACAATCAGGTATTCACGCTTCAGCGGCTCTGAAAGATAATAAAATGTAGGTGTCATGCTGTTTCATCCTCACCCAGAAACACTTACACACACTGGTAACAACATGCAAAGATTAAGAAAACAAACATGCAAACATGCATACGCCCAGTAGCGCTCCACAAAGACAAACTACGCACACATTCCCATGTGTGAGCAACAACACTGACAGGACACCTGAATTCCACAAGGTGTTCATTCAATAGCAGGTGTGAGTTAATTTCTTTTGACTGTGACGTGCAAAACTTTTCTATGTTTTGTCTTTGGCACATCCAGAAATGACCTGATCAGATCTCCACAGAGTACCCTCTTTACGAAATAGGGTTATATGTTAAGGTCATGTAAACAGTTTTCCAGATATTTGGTAAATACATTGACATTTTTAAATTATTTTTAATGTGGCTTTAAGCTAGACCACACCAGCTGACATAGCCATTTAGATTTCTCTAACTGTAATAGAGTGTTTATTATTGTGGCCTCTTCTTTGTTAGTTCACCTCTGAGACCAGAACAGCAGCTCCGAGTTTCTCAAGTTTCAATTCATAAAACATTTTTAATAATGGTAAACCAAATCATGTCGTTTCAATGTTTAATGAACTGAAAAATAAGCAGGTTTCAGCCATATGAACAATTACTAGCAATGAATACTAGTTATTGTAGCCAGTAGGCTGAAAATTTTAACTGTGTAGTTTATTGATATGACGGTAATAAACTGGTGAAATAGAAGTGTTATCTCTTTATCTTTGGGTATTCAACACTGACATAAACAGTCTAAATTAATAATAGAGATAAATTAAGATCTGAGTCTTAAGTCATGTAATGTTTCTGTTATCCAGTAACGTAACATGGAATGACATGATAGGTAGAGTTTTAGGTGACATCACATCTTTACAGGAAAGATCAGGAAAGGATGAGCTTTCTTCTACTCATGGGTTTATTTTTCTAGTGCTGAATAATTTTTCAACCAGGTGCAGTAAGTAGCCATTTACTTAGTTCACACCTGTTACAAAGAGAGCCCTGCACGTGAAAACATTTCTTTTAACCTGCAGTGCAAACATCAGCACTAAATTTTACCGATTTGTCCTTCTTCACAGCAGCCCCTGGCCCTTTTACCCTGCAAACCCCAAACAGTAAAACAATCTACAACTCCAGACTGAAATATATTACGCTCTTTATTTTCGTATGTGATCATCTAGACAGCAGTAACAAAGGAAAGGGTTTTCCAACATTGCTAAAATTAAGCTTTGGCAGGAATTTTGCTGTTGTTAGTAATTGAAATTGCTGCAGCATGTGCTATTCAGTGACCACAACGTGCAGTTTGATTTTATTTTTACCTTTGGTTTATGTTTTAAACATTCGTAGCTTGAAACAAAAACAAAAATTGAACGTAACTGTTATTCACTACAACTCATTCACACACACATTCATACAAGTGCTTTGTTTTCAATACCTAAGCACTTTGACACTGTCACTTTGTAACAAGTGTCCAGCAGCTCTGAACAATGACTTCTTCCAGACAGGCCTCAGCTCCAGTCACGTGACTTAAAACTATGTTTTTTCTTTACAATTTCTAGTTCAGAGCAGTTATATAGATGTATTTGAGTAGTATTTCTGGTTGGAATATGTGTTTTTATGGTATTATTTTAATAGTATTGCAATTTAGAATTTGAAAATAGGCTGGGAAGTCTTTCCTTATCTTATTCTCAGGTTGAAAGTTAGGCAATCACTGTTTTCTTACAGGTAGCTCTTATTTACCCCCTCTCCCATGTGACTTGAATGCAGCATTCTTGTGAAGTTACAGCACTGATTGAAGGGGCTTGCTGCAAAATTCTTGAGGGACTCAGATACCCAGAATTCCACAGGCTTGATAGTGATAAAGTTCAGATGAATATTTTTTCAAGAGCGAATGACAGGAGGAGAGGAAGTAAAGAGGAAGGGTGTCATTCATGTATCTGGTGTCAATAGGTCATCATCATTAGGCTCCACCCACACTCATTCTGTGTGTGCTTCACAGCATGTGTTTCCCATCTGGTTCCACCCAGTCCCTCAACACTGACTTAATGCTGACCTATTTTCCCTCATCTTTCTTCTTTCTCTTGTTTTATTGTTTTGTTCTTTCTTTAGCAGCCAGAGCACATCTCTCCCTCTCTCCCTCCTCTCTCTCTCTCTCTCTCTCTCGCCGGCTTTCCCTCACGTTATTTCTCTCTCTCCCCTAACTCTCATTTCCTATCCTCGTCTTCCCTTGCTCTTCATCAGTGTAACACAACACCTTGACCTCATGCTTTTTCTCCGTTGTGGATTTGTGTTGTGTGTGTGTGTGTGTTTGACAGTGTGATGTCATCGCTCCAACTTTCCCCAGCCAGATACCACAGAGATGCCGTCATCTCCCATCTCTCTCATTTGCTGCCTGTCATTCTGCCTCCTGTGTCGCTAAAGATAACCGTCAACCAGTCATTTAACATAATTAAGGGTCTTAAAGTCCCATTTGTTCTACACGAAGGGGGAAATCTCTGAATGGGGGTGAGGTCACTCCAATGTTGTGCCACTTGTGTCATGACTTACTTTCAATCACGTGCCAGTTTACACACATTTCGGCTCTTTAATTACATGTAGCAATCTGCCTTTGTTTTCCTCTTCTATTAAGATCCTTACACTTGCTGCCAGAAAATTCTTGAAACAAGTGAACTGAATTGGAAACAAGTGGAATTACCTCATTCCCTTGGCAGAGCTGTTTTGATTCGCCCGAAGGACGAAGCAACCATTCAGGACTCAGATCTGATCTAAATTGCAGCTCTAAATCACTGAGATTTGTGTTTTTGTAAATTTCCCAACCTTTCCCCTGCCAAACAAGCGGAAAAACATCCAATGGTCCTCAGCAGATTGTTCCAGTGCTTATTGCTGTGATACTTTAGCATACTCTGTGTTGTCTTTTACAAGTTTTGAC
The DNA here is from genome assembly GCF_900408965.1 of Simochromis diagramma. Lineage (NCBI taxonomy): Eukaryota > Metazoa > Chordata > Actinopteri > Cichliformes > Cichlidae > Simochromis > Simochromis diagramma. The sequence goes on from NW_024387492.1 coordinate 21,395,893, forward strand.
ACTTTATATTACTGTGTTTGTCTAAAATTACAGATGGAATGTGAGAACTTTCACCAGCTCAGACCTTAAGGCTACATGCACACAATGTCCTGATAGGTGTGTTAGCAAAATGCTTCTGTTACACTCAGACTCCTGAAAACAATTTTTCCCATTGTAAACTTGAAACAAAGACTTTTAGAATTAAGACTAGTTCTCAGACTGAGACTGAATCTGCTATCCAAACATCGCCAGTAGAAAACTCATGGATGACATCCTCTCCTTGCCCAAGCTTGCTAGTTAAAGCATGCTAGTCTGGTGAAAACTATTATATTTAAAGCGTTTTCAGGTAATGGTTTTATTAAAATAGACGGAGGGTGTTAGGGCGTTCTTATTAATTGCATGTGATGCTGGCTTCAAAAGTGAGTCAGCCCTCGCAGACTCTGATGTTAAAGTGCTGAAATTTATAGCAGAGATAAACATGTTAACGGGCTTGCATGAAAAACATTTTTCAGTCTCTTCATGAGTTTACTGGGGTGTATTTTTTATGGCTTATAGTTTAAACCATGTTCTCAATTACTAAGACTTAAAGTTGTGTATTATTAGGAGTGTGACTGCTTTTGGTTATTTCTACCTTTTGGAGCATTTTCAATGCAATTATCTGACCAATAATATGGCTTGCTGCATGTTTAATTGGACTAAAAGCCCATTAAATAAGTCGGCGTTCCAGTTTTGGTCAGTGAAGCTTACTAACTAGGCCAGCGTTTAACATTCGGCATTAGCTGCTAACCTAGCGCGCCACTCTCTCATGAACTTTAACTTTAACTTCCAGCTCTGTCATCGCGTGAGGTTTCAAAATGGGGTTTTATGGTTTTTGATACTTTATTTTAGTTTGTGTGTGTAAAATTAAAGGGAGTGTGCTTGAGGCTTCAAGATGGGACTTCACAAACTACTGAGTGGTGTCGCATTATCCATCTTTTCTATACACTTTCTCATATAAACTGCTCCAGCAACCTCAGATAATTAAGATAATTCCTTAATTGTAATCTCCCTTGCAGGTAAGTACTGCCTGCTACCTTAATTTATCAGATTACCCTTTGGTATAACATGCAAAAGGCCTTTATAAGTTTCTATTAGACATCATGGGACAACTAACTGGACACTCTGTTCACACAGTACATAGCTATGTTAACACCTTTGTGGTCAGCAGATAACCTTGTAAACACGAGCATCAGTCCGACAGAGTAAAGCATTACCCTTGTTGATTTTTTTTTATTGATGTAGCAGAATTGTGCCACGCATGTTTGCCATCTTTTATTGATATATGTGGGCAAATAACGGCCATGCAAATATATTTCTGTGAGCCAACAGTGGGGTGATGTTGGTCTTAATAACCGCCATCGTTAATTTAGAAACACTCACCAGTCCAACCTGATGTCCACATTACATTTGAAGGAGGAGAGGTGTGTTGTGACCCTTCGGGCTTTTCACATCTTTACAGCTTCCGAGGTCGGAAGTTGGAACTTACGTGGAGCACTTGAAGGCAGCATCAGTCTTCTCATGTACTCCCTCAGTGTCTGCTGTCTCCCTGAGCGCTATCATTCTTCCCATTCAGCTTCCTGCCCTATAAATATTTGAGTAGCCCCATTAGAGAGTGAGGTAATCTTAACACACACGCTCACGCACACACTCACGGCGGCTGCCATTGAGGCGTAGTAGTGGATAATAGTCTTGTCGGAGTGTTAGACCCCCGAGCTAACGGTCTAATTAAGAGCGAAACAGGTTTAACGAGTTTAGACTGTTCATTAAGCCAGAAACCTGATTAATTAACAGTCGAGGGGGAGAGTTTGCTAACGAGTCGCGTGATTAATTAAAACTACAGACGACAGAAAGTGTAACTTTAAATGGGGAAAAAGGTGAGGGATGATTACTACCAACGGAAGGAGGGGGAAAAGAAGAGGAATGAATAGAAACAGGAGATAGATGATGGAGGAGAGGGAGGGAGTGAAGTATGAAACAGAGAAATAGAGTACGAGGAAGAAATTGAAAGAGTGGGAAAAGGAAAGATGTGAAAATGGAAAAATGAAGAAAGATTAAAAGAGAGCAGAGGAGTGAGAAAGTGAAGGATTGAGAAGGATGAAAAGCTGAGAGAAAGTCTCCCCCCATGGTTCTCTCCAACTTAAAGATAGAGAGAGAGAGACGCAAAAGGGAAAGATGGAAACTGTTCCTGCTTTTGTCAACCAGAAATGACTGAAAGTCGTTGAAACAGAGAGAAAGAGGGAGGGTGGCGGAGGTCAAAAGACATCAAGACATTAAAACAAAGAAAGACTGTGGAGAGAAAAACAAAGGCTTAATACAACAGCCTCTCACGCTCTCACTCCCTCTCTTTCTCTTTCATAAATACACACAATCGCACAAATGCAGATTCCTGAATCTCTCCTCTTTGTGTTTGGCCGAGTCGAGTACGAGTCGTGTGACGGCTCCCCTCGCTGGACATCTGAGGTCGAACAATTTGACCTCGAGAGCTAAGGGATCAAAATGTTTAGCACGCTGGAAGAGAAGAAAGAAATACTTCTTTCTCCTTTCAAAATAACGCTCTGATTATTTTGTGTTTTCCTGTTCTTATTCCTCATGACCAAGAAATTGACTAACAACTCAACTTAATTTGTTTGTGGTTGTAATTCTTTTTAAGTTAAGTTACACACATAGAGGAAAAATAAACCGTATCATATCTATCGATTTTTTTCATCCTAGCATTGGAAGAACATGCACACTCCACACAGAAAGACCTCAGTTGGCCGGTTGATTCAAGCCATCTCCACCATCCTTCCTCTAAACTGTATTATTGTATTATTTTTTTAACATTCTTCTGTGTCACTCTTTAGCAGACAGTCTGTGCCAGTGCAAATAGATGTATAAAGAATAGAGCTTCAGATCAGTGCCAAATCCAATGAGCCAAAAGAACATGAAGCACCTGTCATGGGAAATGTGATGGGACACTCAACAGCTTCAGTACTTCTTGGCATTGCTTCTCCAAGTCTCCTTATTCTTCGGGCTACACCGCTTACAGTAAACCGCGTGCTTCCATCTCACGCTATACCTCTGTCACCTTCGTCTTATTTTCCTCCTGCTTGGCTGCTCCATATTCAGCATCCTTTATCCAACATATCCACTGTCCTTCCTCTGCACATGTCCAAACCATCTCACTCTTGCCTCCTTAACTTTGCCTCCAAAAGACTCAACCTGAGCAATTCTTTCAATATCTGCCATCCAAGATAGTAGAGCTGGAGTCTGTTCCACAGTGTTTATTGAGACAGGTGTTCATATCAAGAACCACAAAATAACGTGGATGAAAATCTTGAAATATATATCAAAAAATATTTCAGTTGTTATTTATACACCTGAGTAGCCCATCCAATCATAGTCTGAGTTGCGTACACTAATAGTGTACTAATGCATTTAAAATCTTCTGAGGTGTTCAAGTAGTCTGATGTGTGGTGGCTGCAAATGTTCTAGTAGTTAATTCACATAATTTTCAGTTGCCTCTTGACCCCTCTCTCTAAGTGTACAGGTCAAATGTTAATGTGTTTCCTATACTGCGTTATAAAGTAATGGCAGGGTTGCGAAACATTAATTTATGGAATCGGCACCAATTACATAAAGGAGCTGTATGTGTGGTTGTAGTACTGTAGTGTTTTTGGTGAATTGAAGCACTGCTGATTCAAATCCTTTGCGGATTGATGCTAACTGCCAAAATTATTAAAAAATAGTAAATGTAGCCACAGTACAGCTGCCATGGTCTAATTAATATAATAATTCAAGCGCATTTGCAGTGTGAGCAGTATAACCATCCATCCCCATGCAAAGCTGTGGCTGCTGTGCAAATAAGGCTGAGCAGCACAGCTGTCCTCACAGCCAGTGGCTGCGTAGCGTCAGGGATCCACATGTTTAACAGAGTAATGAGCAGCAAATGCTTTATGTAGCGCGTCACATCATCGGTCATGCCATTCCCTGAACTGGTGGTGTGTTGAACTGGACTAAAGTGACATATCAGCTGTTCATATGGCTTAGGGAAGAAATGCAAAGTTTTATGCAAGGCAGTGCAAAGTTTATTGCGAGGTAAACCAAAAGTATTGTAAGAGAACATAAAAGTTATTGCAAGGAAAAGCGAAAGTAGTTGTAGAATGAAAACAGCTTTTTTTCCCAATCTTTTTTTCCAGCAAATTATATGGTTCACCTCGTGTGATTTTGTTAATGTTTTGTAACCCCACGTTGAGGTTAAAGAGGCTGCGGCGGTAAAGAAATAAGACTGTTGAGGGAGGTGGTTGGGTGAAGAGAGGAGGAAGTTGGAAAGAGAGTTGAGTGGAGACTACAAACGAAAACAGAGAAGGGAGAACAGCGATAAAGATATGAAGGAAAAAAAGGGGGGAGAAACAAGAGGGATCAGGGGAGGACTGTGAGCTGTGGAGGAGGAGCAGGTGCTGCTGACAGCAGCTTCATCTGTTCCTTTGGTTTCCTCACCTTCTGTGTGTGCATGTGTGAGACAAGACAGTAGTAAAGACTGCAGGAGAAAACAAGAACTGTGTCAAGCCCATGTGTGGCTGGTATTGATCACGCATGTGGTTTTGCCCTCATGTGTTTACGTAGCATAAAATGGGCATTTACCAATGACGCTATTCCAGGTGACCAAAATCCCAGGAGACTCAAATGAAAGAGTCATAGTGATAATGTGAGTCGTGATGTCAGATGGTGTAATGGTCTTACATGGAAAAAAAAAGTGGATCGTTGACACAGTCACTGTTTAAAGAAAAAAAGGAAAAGACAGAAGTAAAATATGCAAAATAAAAAGTTGCTGCCAATTCAGTGTGCAGTCAACGTTTATGAGATCCATATCCCACAGCGTGGCCTACAATGACCGTATAAGCTCCTCAGTGTGAGGGTAAAAGCCAAAAGAAAATCCAAATAGTTTCTCACTTCTGGAAATGAGAGGCACTCCACCATGAGGCACTCCACCCTTTTCAGCCAGAAAAGGGTGGAGTGCCAAGTGGAGGAGTTTAAGTATCTCGGGGTCTTGTTCACGAGTGATGGGAGAAGGGACGGATTGGTGCAGCGGCTGCAGTGATGCGGACGCTGTACCGGTCTGTTGTGGTGAAGAGAGAGCTGAGCTTAAAAACGAAGCTCCTAATTTACTGGTCGATCTACGCCCCTACCCTCACCTATGGTCACGAGCTGTGGGTAGTGACCGAAAGAACGAGATCATGAATACAAGCGGTGGAAATGGGCTTCCTCCGAAGGGTGGCTGGCCTCTCCCTTAGAGTGAGAAGTTCGGCCATTCGGGAGGGGCTCAGAGTAGAGCCGCTGCTCCTCCACATCGAAAGGAGCCAGTTAAGGTGGTTCGGGCATCTGACAAGGATGCCTCCTGGGCGCCTCCTGGGTGAGGTTTTCCAGGCATGTCCCACTGGAAGGAGGCCCCGGAGCAGACCCAGGACATGCTGGAGAGATTATATCTCTCGGCTGGCCTAGGAACGCCTTGATGTTCCCCTGGATAAGCTGGAGGAGGTGGCTGGGGAGAGGGTGGTCTGGGCTTCTCTGCTTGGGCTGCTGAAAATGGATGGATGGACTTCTGGAAATATTTGATTAGGTAGAACTTCCTTGGACATAAAGTGCTTACACTAGTCTTTCTTAGTGACAGTCATCTGATTTATTTGTTACATTTTTCTCCTTAATTAATTCTTAATTTGGTTTTTATTGAGGTGAGTGAGCCTTCACCAGATACTTTTGTAATATTTATTGCTGATAAACCCCAGAAAAAGCTAAGGATTGCACATTTCGCTAAGAGTTAAGCACAAATACTAATAATCAATACCATGTAAAGAGACAGAGTCTGTCTCTGCATCTGTTTTAAATTTCCCACACTTACTTGTTTATCAGCATCTCAAAACTCATCCATGTGATTGTTCCAAAAATGAGCATATGAGTGTCTCATGATCCTTCAGCACTGTGGTTAAGATGTGGTAGAGTCTAGGCACAGAAGCTACTTGGTTAAATTTAGGGAAGGGTTTAAGTCCTAGTTAAACAAAGCCATGTTTACCGATCAGTCGCTGCAGGTTTGTGCTAATTTAAAAGTGAACTACTACTTCTGTTTGTTCCAGTAGCACACATTTTCTTCTTCACATTTTGTATTTCATTTTTTAGAAAATATTTTTTAATGTGAATTGTAAATAAGAGTATATTTATACTGTGTACTATATGAGTTGGAGGTGTTAAATTAAAGACAAATCTGAATAGAAATTTACAAAAAAATAATGCACCACCACCATGGTGGTTGTATCGTTCTGTGGGGACGGAAACTGATTTAAAAGGATATTTGGGAACACTTTAGAAAATTTACCAGCACTTTTCATGATGGTCAGGACTACTTTAGTTAGCCTGCACTGACATACTGGAGTGGAGGTGTAACCAAGATGGCTACTCTGTGTTGAGCTCTGCCTCTAAGGACTCTGAGCGAATGGAAACCTCTATCTTTGCAGGCAGGAACAGTAGCAGGAAGCAGGAATCTTTAATCAATCTGAAGTTTCTGTTTCCTGGAAGCTGAAATTCACCTGACCTCTGCACATGATTCTCTCTCTGTGTCTTTGTTTCATCCGCTGTAAAGCCTTTTGTTCTTTCCGGCTTTATGCGATCTCTCTCCTACATTTCCTCTCCCTGCTTCTTGTCCTTCATCCAATTAACTTAACCCTCTGCTTCTCTTTCTGTCCCTCTGGGTGTCTCTTTTTCTCATTCACTTGCTGAAAAACAAAAATGCCACAGCTGAAAGTGCCAGTGTGCTTCTATCAGGTGTGCTGTTTGGACTGTAAACATCCATCTGGTTTCCACAGAGACGGGATGTCAGCGCCCTTCATGCGGGATATTTTTACAACACTTGGGGATTTGTCTACAGTCCAGCACTGTACACATACAGTATACTCACCCAGGCATGTATAATGCAGCCGTGTAGATCTAGAAAATCTGATAACTTTCTCACTGATGCTTTGATGTCGATTTATATGATGTGACCAAAGGTATGTAGACGACCCGGTCAGCATAGCAGACTGCATGTCAAAGTTCTGTCTTGTTGTGTCTCGATGAAAGGAAAATCCCAGCAATGGAGTTTCAAGCTCAGGTAGAAAGTAATGATTAAGTGTATACAACACTAAAAGGAAGAGAGGCACATCCACGCTAAAAAGCCAGTACTGAAATATCTCAAACAGAGTGATGTTTAGAGCACTACTCTTCCTCATCAGACAATCACGTATTAAAAAACACCATCATCAATCATATGGTAGGAGTCATGTGATAGGGTCACAATGGTAAAATTTATGATTGGATTAAAATATTAATCCACATGCAAACATCTCAATATTTCTCCTGCATATTTGTTGAGCCGCTCCTTATTTCTTTGTATTTTGCTTCCAAGGAGCCAGACTTTGTTTTGTTGAGCAACAGTTCTCCAGTCCTGCTTTTTCACTCGTTTTCAGTCCAGTCCTTGTACCTTACCATTTCAAAGGAATGTTTTTTTGTTTGTTTGTTAAGCCACTGACCTATGAATCATTCAACCATAGAAAAGACCTACCTCGAGGGTTGATCCAGTGTTGTGTTTACACATAACAGACAACTTTAAATTGTATGTTCACACTTTGTTACTAGCGGTCTGTTGCAAAAACACTGAACTGAATGTTAAAAGAAAAATCAAAGAAAAATTTTAATGATAACACAGTTTGACTGGCATAAAACAATATTTTTTAACAGTATCCGGACACAGGACCTGAGCCATGCATTTGGCTCTCCTGTTGATCCACCTACTGTTCACTGAAGCTTCATCAGGAAGTCTCAGTAGATGGTTGTCAGGAAGCCATTCATAAGGAAAGGAAGCAGGATGAAAAGGGTGAGGTACGCCAAACTACAGAAGAACTGGACTGAAAATCAGTGGTAACAGGTCTGATGATGTGATGAATGCAATTTAGATATTTTTGGTTAAAATATTTGTCAATATGTATGGAGGGGGTCAAGAGAGAGGTTCAACAGTGGGTTTCTACAGTTGTCTGGAAAACATGGTTGCATTTCTGGCAGTGGTGTTGGGATATGGAAAGTATTTGATTGGCAACACCATTTTTTAGCCTGACACTGATGCCAGACACACTGCCAGTGCAGTAATAGCATGCCTGAATAGACTACTATTATTATAGTATTATTAACTATTAATCATGGATTGGCCTCCCCAGAACTTGGACCTCAATATCACTGTGGCAGTGTGAGAAAAGGCAGCCAAAGAAAAGTTTTAAATGTCCTTCAAAGAGTGGTCATACCAAATGCAAACACTCACACATACTTTTACAGAATCTTTTTTTGCTTTTTATGTGTATATTTTATATTGTCAGATGTCTCAATACATCACTGCACCTATTTAACATTTTCCAGAAAAATATAAAGAAATGGGGTTGGCTCAAGACATCATACTATCATACTATAGCGATAAGTTACGGTGTCTTTTATGGAACAAAGTGACACCTAAAGTGAGAGACATGTTTTCATCCTATTGTGCAAAAACAATGTTGACTCTAAACTGGAAGTTCTCTTACAACACATTTTCCTTCTGGTGCGTCAGAGAGCAACATGTATAGGGTTCTGGCACAGCATCACCTACTTCCTACTTACAAGAGCATTCAGTCTGCAAATGTTAAAACTCTGAACAATTTTATTATTTCAATTTTTGACCATTGTTGAGGTGAATGAACACAATAGGAGTACAATTTATTACCATTTTGTCAAATGTTTCCTGTGTCCACAATGTAGAGAATAAGATAATTCATCACATGTAGGGAACCCTTAAACAACCACCATGTGAAAAATATCAGGCAGACTTAAAAAAAAGAAGAGCGAGAATACAGAAAAGGTCATGCTGTAATGTCAGTGTTGACCTTCTTGGGAATTACAATGTCATGTTTAGGTGTCCGCATAGTTCTGGCCATTCTCTGTCTTACATGCTGAAAAGTGTGAGGGCAAGAAGGAAGAGAGATGCAAATCAGCAGCAAAAACTGCAGCAGCAAATGTAACAGGAAGAGTTTTACATGCAGGTGTGGCGTGCACGCAAACAAACGGATGTGTCTGCTTCTGGCCTGAAAATGCGGTAACATCTAGGAAGAATTTCATGCATTAATCAGTTGAAATTAGCCAACTCTTGTCCGTCTAGTTTGCTCACCGAGCCATCTGTGCTACTGAGGGTTTTTAATTCTGTAAGATGTTAGTCATACTGGTGAACAGACACACACACACACACACACACTCAGACCACACACCTCCTACCTACCTGCTGCTCTGCGGATGTGAAGGGACAGAGATTAGCTCTGTGCGTGGGTGGACAGTCAGCACTAGTGTGTGTGTGTGTGTGTGTATACGTGCGCGCGTGCGTGCAAGTAACGGGTGTTGGGGACAGTAGTCATTCAACCACCCGCCCCCATTGTGTCAAGAATAAACTGCTGTGCACTCACACACACCTACAGCATGCACAGCACATACATTTTGCTGCTTATAAATAACCAGCCAGGACAGGATAAGATGCTACAAACAGACTCAGAAATTGCCGGCAGCTATCATCCAAATGTTGGGATACATTCTGGCAGAGTCTGGGTTTTTCTACTCTGTCGGCCAATTTTGCAGCTAACCAACCATCATTTGGTCCTTCTGGAGTTGTATTCTTCTGTAAACATCAAGTTACTGGCAGAGGGGGGAATTGGCCACTTGAGCGACAGTGATGGCTGCTGCTTTCTTGGAATACCTATCATGTTAGAAGCAGCTTTTACTCCCTTTTCGTCGCACTTACGTCTTCACAGATCCATCCCGACATGTTCATACAGTGGAATTACAGATTTAAGCTGTAGATTTGTACCCCAACTCTGCCTTTTAATAGGTTTCCTTTTAACAGTAGTTTAAAAGTAGTTTCATATGGAAACACAACAAGAAACGAAAAACTCACATCGAGCCCTGAAGCCATGATGATTCTCTCACCTTTAAGGTGAAAAGAAAGCGTTGGGAGCGGAGAGAATTTCTCATGTTGATACCGCTGCTGTGTAAAAGATTTATTTTATGCCATGATGTCATTGTGACACATTACTGAAAGTGCTGGAAGCTCGTATCAGAAACACCAGCTATGATTCAGATGATGCTGAGCAGCTCTGGCAGTCAAACAAACACAGCTCGATGTGTTCACGGTTCACTTCGCCTGAGTGTTTTTGGAGGATACAGAGATCCTTGTGACAAACACCTGAACCGTGTAAATATATAATGTTGGACTGAAGATGCGGGTTTTGCTCCATAACCAACATTTTTTTGACAGAAGTAATGTGCCGTAGCTGCACAAGCAAAGGCCTCTGTAGTGGATGAGTATTTGTCATGTTTAGTGGAACCTATAACTCGATTAAAGATCTACATCAGGCAGATGGGTTACATCCACAAGATTATGCTTAGGCACAGAGGTGATGAGAGGTTAGGGTTATGGTAGACAGAAGGCAAGGCAAGGCAAGGCAAATTTATTTGTATAGCACAATTCAACAACAAGGTGATTCAAAGTGCTTTACAGAGACATTAGAAACCAAAACAAATAAAAAGCATGATTTAAAATTGATTAAAACAAGCAAACAAACTAACTAACTAAACACACACATTTCACACCTGTTCGCGCGATCTGAACCCTTATCGTAAGGGGAGCTACCAGTCCTTCTGTGGACGAGCTACTTTCTATTTTAAATTCCCTGAATTTAAAATAGAGTGTAATGCAAAAAGCAGTGCATGGCAGAGGAAGTTAGGGTTAGAAAACCAAGTGGTTAGGATTGAGGATTAACCATTCAGATCACCACAAAGCAAAGTGGAAAAGCCATTTGAAGAACAAGGGAGTGTATTTAAGTTTGTATTGCAAGTTAAATGGTGTAAATGTGCTTATACTGAAATGTTGAAACAACTGGTATCTTTGATGTTTAGCAGATTAGATCAGTTTTCTGAGTTTCAGCCATTATCATTGGACACTCTCATCCAATGTGTTGCTCAAGCCTAGAGATGTGTCCCCAAGCTAATATTGATATATTATTATCATTACTGTATTGCAATTAGGGCGGGTAGGTTAGTGTTACCTTCAAATCTGTGCCTGGAGCATATGGCATTTTCATGTTTTTGGGATACCCATAAAGGAATCTTAGTAGCTACAGAAGATCTTTTGGGTCCAAATTTGAAAGGTGACATCCTCAACTTTCTGAAAGTAAGTCTGTTATAGCATTCATCAAAAACTAACTCAAACCTTAGCCCTAAGTGGTTCACTGTTGACCCTGGTGGGTGGTAAAAGGTTAAAATGTGCTTGTTTTGTAGCTACAAGATGAACCTCCTGTAATTGGAGGTTGTTAAAATAATCTGTTGCTAAATCACTGGCAACTCACAAGTTTAGGAAATTAACCCCATTCTTTTAAAAATTACATTCTCCAGTAGATAGTCCAAAGATGCTTTTGATGCCGCAGAGGCACTGAGATGAATGCATGAAAGGTTAAGATTTACAGTGAATGCCCGAGAAAAAGACTGTGATTATCAAAAAGCACTTACTCTAAGTCTAGGCTGCAATTCTGAGTAATACTAGTCTTCTTTTTGTAGAGTACAACAGTTCTTACAGGACTGCATGTTCCTTCATTCAAGTACAAGGTGTTGTTTCCATAATATACATATTTTATTGCCCACCACAATGGGCAACTCCCAATGCCTGGAGCCAGAAAAGTAGTTGCGCTGGAATACTCTTTGTCTGCCTTCCTGACATAAATGAGGGTAACAAAAGCCCTGAGTGCATCTCGCTTGGTTTCTGAAGTGTGTGACTGAAAGTTTTGGTAATTATCTGCCCTACATAGTAGGAGTTCTATTATTGGTGATGTTGCAAGCTTTGGATTGCAGATTCTGATGTAACACAGTGAAAAATGGCCTCCAGGATGACACTTGGTTCCTGAGAGTAAAACTAACTCAGCATTATAGGTGCTGCTAAAACCTGCCTGCAGGCTTTTTTTTAACGAGAGCAGAGCAGAGGAGGGGGGTGAATGAAAAGGAAAAGAAGGCTGAAAGAGGAGAGAGATGCGTAAACAAGGCAGCAGAAAATCGAAGGAAGCGTTGAGTTGGGAGAGAAGAGGGGACTGAAAACAACAAGGGGAGGAGAGTGGAGTGGGGAAGAGGGATGCAGATGAAAGACACTTACATAAGTGTGAGCATCATGCCCATATGCGCAAACACACACCAGGAATAGTCTTGAGTCAAACATTTACAGAGTTGTTGTGGGCTGGAAGCTCCCACTCTGGAAGCAGCAGAGCATCGATGCATCTTTTCATTCAAAGACTCACGGATCTCTAAAGGCAAGTTACATAAAACACACCGACTTCTACAACGGCTGCCACTGTGCACGCTGCTAATTCAACATGAATGCATGAAGAAGGGCTCCTACAATAGCTGCTAGTGTGCGGAGGTTCTGCAGTTTGCGTCACAAACGTCTCTGCGGCCGCAGCTGCAGGCATCACGGCTAAATATACATCAACCAGGAAAGAAGAGCGATTGTTTTGGTATGGCTTCAGGTCAGCTCGGAGATGATTCAAGTATAAATGAAATTCCAGATCAAGGAGATCAGAGTGTTAGCTACTCTGACACGCTGCCCTGGTCTCCAATAGAGGTCTACAAGGGTGTGAAACTGAAACCTGTAAACAAAAACACTGACCCAAATCTGAAACTGGAATTTGAACTCAAAACCGTGAATTGAACCCATCCCTACTTGTACCTACGTTACCGAAGTAAGCCAAAAGTAAATTTGGTTAAACTGGAAAATAGGCTTAAAAATCCTATTAAACTACATCTCATGGAGAAGAACTTAGGCCAAGCTTTTGGTTAAAACAGGCTTTAGGATAGCTAATTGTTTGAATGATCCATCTCATTAAACATTTGAACTGTTTAGACTTTAAACAATTAGTCATTAATTTCAACTCTGATTGCATTTCTTCAGATACACTAGTGCTCTTGCTCTTTGGTTACTTGGGTTAAATTTTCATTTCCTGCATCTCCTGCAGTAGCTTTGGTGGTTTGTAGTTTGTGTCTTCTTTGTGCATTCTGCGACTCTTAAACCTCGAAACATGCCACAAACTCACACATGATTCAGACCGATAGCGACTGTGCAGAAGTCTTATGTTTTTTTGTTTTTTTTTGTACTGCTGCAACAGCAGGGTTAAGTATTGCCTCAGTGCTCCCATTTAATTGGGTATGGTGTCCTTTTATATAGAAAGTAAAGTATAGAATAAGTATAAAGTATTAAATTAAACCAAATTCCCCAAAAGTTGAGCAACGTCCTGCTGAACGGGCTGTTAGTATAAGTAACTGCATAGATGTATAATAATGATATTCATCAAATAATTTCCTCCATTGCCCCAAATGGGACCAACACCACAGTCACTGTCAAGAGCTCCAGTTCACAGGGTTTTAACATAGCAGACAGCGAGCGGCCACAGCTTTCTGCGTAGTCAGTCAAAGTGGCCACATCTCTAGCCTTAAGCTGTAACAAGAACAGAACTTTTTTTTCTTAACATGTTTGATACGCATTTTAACACGGGAGTGTTTCTGTGGCCAGTGTCAGCTACTTGAGGAACTGCAGTTTGGGGCACTTCCACATTGGGTTCATTTTTCAGCCCCAGATGGAGCCTCCTGACTGAGTCAGACTTTTGTCACTTGATGACCATGTAATTTTGTCTTTCAAGCAGAGGCGTTGGTTCAAAAGGAGAAAACAGGATTTGCTGTATTTAAACATCAAAACAATAGAATTAAGTATCAAGCTAATGTGACATACCTATTTTTAATGCTGCTTTGGCCAAGCTTGGACTCACCAAAATCTCACTTTCTGGACTTGTGGTTGAGCAAGAAGAGACGTGCCGTCATCCTCAACAACTTTTTGACTGTGGACTGTGCACTTAAAGCATTTCTCCAGGAGGAGATTTAAAGTGGTTCAGACAAACCGGGTAGCATTGCCCATCTGACGGTAACTCAGGGGCCAGATGACAACCCTGGATTTCCGTCATGTTCAAGAAATATGGCAGTGCTTCCACCAACCTCCAACACGGTATAATTTCTCTGTGTAACTTTACGCTCCTTATTGGCTGTTGCCGGGTTACAGAAGAACCTTTAACAGACCATGAGAAGATGTCCATCCCTGAAAAAATCTTAACTACCTCTTCCTCTGTCCATCTCGCTTCCTAGTGCGTTTTGCAAACTGTTGTGGAAAATGTAATGAAGCTACACACATGCATGCACACGTGCACGCACATACACACATGCATGCGGCTAACTCAGTAATAGTTTCAAGGCTGGCCCAGCAGCCCTGTGGAAAATATGACTGCCTTCTCTTTTCCACTGGCAATTTACACCAACAGGACGCCTGTTTTTCCCCTCCTCACCTCTTCACCCCCCTCCCCTCTGTCTCTTTTGCCCCCCCCCTCTCTCCTCCATCTTTTTCGCCATCTCTCTTTTTTGCTTTCTCTGTTAAATGGAAACATGTTGGTCAAACAGCCACAGCTGTGGAAGAACCGCTGTGTCGGAAAAGAAAACTCTGTAGGTACAGTGCATATACTGTATGTTTGAGCGTGAGCCAGGAGCCTGAACATGGAACACGGAATTCTTTAACAGCCTGAATTGGTGCTGTGTCACATTATCTTTCCCAGGGTGTGTGTGTGTGTGTGTGTGTGTGTGTGTGTGTGTGTGTGTGTGTGTGTGTGTGTGTGTGTGTGTGTGTGTGTGTGTAAACTCTTGTTACCTCTTCAGAATCACTGTGGCTCAGTAATTGTACACTGCAATATATTGAGCAGCATGAGAACAGAATAAATAAAGAAAAATACTAAACTGAAGAGCTGACAAAATTTAATCATTGCTTAGTAGCTGTTCGGGATCTTTTGACTTTATCACACAATCTAGCCTAACAGACGAAGTTTGCCAAGTTGTCATGAGTACTTCTCATGTAGCTCTGCAGATTCTTGATCCGCTAACGAACTTAATACATCTGATACCTCCAGGACAGTTACTAAATGGGCCATGTGGTTTTGGCTCCCACTGTTTCCAAATTCGAAATGAACATTATTTAACAGAGAAAGTTCCGCCCAAGAAAAAGCCTCCAGGCCTGAAAAATGAAGCCAATTCAAGAAAGAAGTTTCTTGAGGTTGGCTCCAAAAGCAAGTCAGTCCACATAGACCCTGATGTTAAAATGTTCTGCTTTACGGCAGCAATTAACAGTTTACACCCTGGCATCCAGATATGCAGTTTTGGTCCCAATAGCTAATTTCCCCCTTCAGTTATAACTGAACATGCTAAACTGCATGTAAGGCCCCTTTTTAAATTTCATTAGGGCTCAAAGTTTGGCAGAATTAACTGATTTGACTGACACAAGCTCATATCGGTCAACTCTGCTAGTTCAAGTCACAGAACTGGATCAGTCAGCCGTGTTTGTGGTGGTGCTGTTTTTTTTTTTTGGAACATCTTTTATATACAGTCTGTTTCAACTAAAATTTATGATTTTAACAGATGGGTTCAGCATTTGGGGGAAAAATATGGAAAACCAAAATTGCCAATTACCAAACCCCAGTCTTCACAATGACACACATTTTCATAGCTCCCACTGTGTAAACAGTCATCTTGCAAATCCGTGTTTAATTCTAAACAAGAAGCCTGTCCTCACATGTTTATTAATGCACTTTAATAAAGTCTGATCGGTGATGCTTTCAGGCTTCTTCTCCCTTTAGTGGTCACCAAAGCAAATCATCTGCCTCCATCTCACTCTATTCCTTGCATTATTCCCTTTATGTTCTTCTTCACCGCATCCACTAATTTTCTCCGTGGTCTTCCTCTTTTCCTTCTGCGTTGTAGCTCTGTATTCAACACCTTTTGTCCACAATTCCTCCTATCCACATGTCCAAATCATTTCAGCCTCGCCTCTCTACCTTTGTCACACACTGCTCAATCTGAGCTGTCCCTCTGATGTACTCATTTCTAATTTTGTCGGTCCTCGTCACTCCCAATTAAAATCTTAACATCTTCAGCTCTGCCACCTCCAGCTCCACCTCCTGTCTTTCTGTTAGTGTTCGCCATGCTTTTGAGCATGCTTTCTTAATAAAACCCAACACTTCCTTAAGGGTTTCACAATTAAAGCTTCCCAGCAAAGGGTGGGGAGTATCCCCAGTAAGCAGCCAGAAACATTTTAATTTGAAACAGATGGTTGATGTTAAGAGCAAACAGAGGTAACGGCAAACAAATGGGACTAAATTAGAAAACAATTTGAGAAGTCAAGTAGATTGGCCTTTGGTTATACAGTAGTAAGAAAATGTAATTTGTGAGTGAAAAGCCAAACTTGATGTCAGTTGATTTGACACTGAAGGTTCTTTTCCAGGACTAATATGGTCGTGGTCTTTCAAAGCTGAAACCACATACACACATGTGGACATTGGACAGCGCTGCAGCAGACCAGAGAGTGACCTCACCGCTCAGGACTTTCAGACTGAAAACATATAATTTTGTGTGTACATATACAACACCATAAAGCAATCATTGATTCACATGTTTCACACTGGCAGGCTCACACACAGTTTTCACATGTATTTACTCCACCAGCGAGCCTGGAAGAAGAATCCGTGTGTAGGAAAACATACAAATACCCTCATATTGTTTTCCCCTTGGACTTTATGAGCTTGCGGTGCTTTCTTTTCATTTGAGCGCCAGAAATATTTTCTTTAAAAAACATATTTCCTTCTTCATCATTTAATTTTTCTGTATTTTCTTAAATTTGTAAATTAAACAGCATTTCTATACTGCACTGGCTTTTTAGCTGTTCCTTAACAATTCAATGAAGACAGTTAAGCAGGCTAGAGAAAAGGACAATGACATTCAGCATACTGTCAGGCCAGCTGGAAGCAGGGATCAGATGCTCAGGGGACCCCAACCGCTCCGCCTATCATGTCGCCCAAATTTTGTGTTTCTCGTGTCTGTTTTTTAAACCCATTTGTTGGTTGAGTTTAGATTCATGAGTCATTCAGCATTTCTACACTGCTGGTACTGTAGACTTGTTACTTAAAGAAGCATAAAGCAAAGTAAGAAAATACTGCATTATAAGTAAATGTCTTGCATTCTTCAGTCTTACTGGTATCAAGACTAAAGAGTAAAGCACGCAGATTCAGCCTTGATGCATCATTATGTGCATCAAGGCCGTAATGATGCATCAATTATGTCAGCAGCATTTTACCGATGTTACAGGTTGATGTTTTTCTCACTTAATGAGAATTCAAGTTGTCAGAGGATTTGTCCTAATTTCTGACATAAATAATAATAATGATGAGAAAAATCCTCTGTACTTTCTGTAATATTCTTAGAGATCATGTGGGTACAGAAAGAATTATGCATCATTTTGTTCATTCCAGTCCTTATATATCTATATCTATATCTATATCTATATCTAGCATTAGAAGATAAAGTTAGATTTCTTCTCCGTCACAGAGTAGTGATAAGTTTGGAGTATTTTCCGTTGTGTAACAGAAGCTTTTATAACTGTAATTCAGCAGCAGCAAAACTATAACCTTGGCACACCAAAAACTTCCTCCTCCCACACACACACACACACACACACACACACACACACACACACACACACACACACACACACACACACACACACACGTGCACATACACCCTCATCCTGTCTCTGCAAACCTGCCTGTGCTGCCACCTCCCACACATTTACTCTATTCTGGGCCCACACACACACTTGTACACACAGACACACACATATTTTCAGATTTTTTTTCTGAGAGAAATATTCAGTAGCATAATGACTTCCTACCTGCTGTAAATCACTGTCTACAAGCCGCCTGCTCAAGTGTGTGTGTGCATGTGCATGCATGCGTGTTTGTTGTGCATCACAGTTCAAATTGAGTTCATTTGATTCATCTCTCTCACACTCTTTTAGATTTAATTTCAGTCATTTCTGGAGAGCCTCTTCTCTCTGTTTTTCTCTTTCAAATCCAGCAGTGCATCTGCCGACCTGATGATTGACAGCACTAAATTAAAACCAAACACGGCTGCCTCAACATGAACGGTGGGCAACATGAGTGCTTGACTGACAAAACAATGATGATAGTTTTGCACTCTGGAGATAAAATAATCAGTTTTCGGTGCTATTATTTTTGTGTCCGAAATGAATCTATGTCTTCATTTGCCTCTGCAGCCAATCATAATACCCCATTCTTAGTCATTTCAAGTCAGTCTTAACCCTAAAAATCTACTTTGTAATGCTAAATCTCGGTGGAAGTGCGAATTCAGACCAGGAAATGACAAAGGAAATTATGTTTTGTATCACTTTACATGAAATTACACAGAAACCTTGTTGGTACAGTGACTGTGTTCGTTGATGAGGTGACATGATTGGACAACAGTGAACATGAACAAGAGTTTATCATGCCAATTCTTTATTTAGATAAAATTGCAGCATTTTTTCACCTGTCAAAGCTCCCAAATGTGTTGTATCTGTTGTAATTTGTTGTATGGATGAAGCAACTTGAATGATTTTACGTAAAATTAAGTATCTGCCAAGTTTTTGGTATTTAAACACAGCCAGTCCACACTGAAAAGTAAGGTCAGTGCAGAAGCGCCTTAATTCAATTTATTTATGCAGCGCCAAATCACTACAACAGTCGCCTCAAGGCACTTTATATTATTGTAGACCCTACAATAATGCATACAGAGAAAAACCCAACAATCATATGACCCCTTATGAGCAAGCACTTTGGCGACAGTGGGAAGTAAAAAAACCCTTTTAACAGGAAGAAACCTCCGGCAAAACCAAGCTCAGGGAGGGGCGGCCATCTCCCTTGACCGGTTGGGGGTAGAGAAGGAAGACAGGACAAAAGACATGCTCTTAAATCTTCAATGACCAGCAGGGGGTGACGGCTAAGGTTTCAAAAAGAAGACTGTGACGTCGGACCCCAACACACGCACACACACCGTGAGTACAGTGACACACACTTATTTTATTATAGCCGTGGTTTCGGCTTAAGCGCACGGGACACAGACACTCCCGCTCAGTAGTCACTCCCCTCCCTTCCTCGACTGTCACTGAAACATAAGAAGAGTCACAACAGTCACTCGTCCCAAACACCTGTTCAGCCACGCCTCTGTGCCGCCCCGGGAGCTCACCGTGCCACCCCTCCTCTGCAGCGGGCCAGAGACCACACCCGCACCACAAAGACTTACTATGCAGAAGTCTTTTGGAAAATGACCTTTCAGCTCTCACGAGTTTTTTCAAATACATTTATGGCCTCAGTTGTTAATTTTTGGTTCATTTAATTGGTCTCCATCTAGAGTCAAAGGGGTCAGCGCTACGGCTTCCTTGTGATTGTCACTACCATAGTGATCTGTAAATCACAATATAGCCACAACCTAATTTATTTCACTCAAAATGTAACTATAATTTAAATGAACATCATGAAACCAGGGACTGGGGTCATGGGCATTTTCTCATAGGCCTTTATAGTGTCTGACTTTTCAAACAAATGCTGTCCATTAGAAGAATTGCAGGTTTATGTGGTGTATATCTTTCGTATACAGTTTATATATCTGCGGTTGATCTTATAAACTGAATCTCATTGCTGTTTATAACTTTTCTCGCGCTCAATGCACTTGTACATTTTTATTTGCGACGATGTAAATGCTTGTTTTTTATTGCTTCTTTTATTATTCCATCTGCCTTCTTTTAAAGAATGAGGACCTGCTTTTGGCAGCTTATTGCCCACATTTTGGCGTCAGTCCCTCTGAATCGAACAGCGAGGGCTTCTTTTTCGAGTTACCTTCTTGTGGTGCCACTCAACGTTCTCAAAAGAAGAAATGTTTTGTTAAAGAGGCAGGAAGGTTGAATTTTGCACCCACAAGAGCAGAAAATAGACCAGAATTCGGTGCAGCTGCAGTAAAAGACAGGACGGGTTATGAAAAAGTCTGAGTGTATTTTACCTGGAAAAGCTCTCTGACCACCTACACGTATAACCCAGAGGTGACAGCACCAGCTCAGGCACTCTCTTTTGAGGCTGTCAAAGCTCTTTGGGAAATGTAGAAAGTGAAAAACAGAAATAGAAGTCAAGGAGACATTTTGAAGGGTAGTTGGGATGGAGAAAGTGTTACAGTTCCCTTCCTAAGACCTGGATTTTTCTGTCAGTAGGTAGAGCTGCATGTGTTCCTGTTCTGCTAAACTTCATTTCACTTATTTCATGCTGGGAACATCCTGGTGAAACCACAGACTCCTGCTGTTGGCCTTCACTGGACCAGCTTGAGCTCAAAAGCCCTGCTCAAGGGCACAGTAAGTGTGTAGAAGGAAGGTGATGTTTCTAATTTCCATTAAGACGTAAGCCTTGTGCAACCATCATAATTCACACATGGCTTTTTAATTTTTGACACGGAGTTGTGTAAAACTTTTACCTGGCCTAATTTAAGAAAGCAGGTATTGTAATATAACTGCTGAGAAAGTGAATTTTTTATTTATAAAACTTTTGGCAGGGGGTGAAATTGGCCACAGATTTTATTTGGCCTGGCACAGAGAAGTCTTAAAGTACTTTAAATTTAACTTTGCAACAACCTGCAGTCAGCGCGCTGCTGTGGTTCACACATACACCACTTTTGTTTTCACCCAGAAATATAAAAGGATGTTTTCTCTCAGACATAACTCCCTTTCTTCACATTTTGTCCAGATTATACTAATCTTTATGGACTGCACTGCTGTCTTCAATTCTTGTAAAAAATTGATTTAAAATTTAATATCACATTTTTTTGACTCATAATTAGCATCAAACTGTGCTTTCTTGGAAATGTCTTTGCGAAAGGAAATATTGGGGGGGGGGGCATTTTTTTTAGGGTGATATACATTTAGGGAACTAAAAACCCTAAAAGTCCAAAAGAGAGAATTGGAATCGGGTGACAGGTGAGAGTTGTGGGTGATTACACCAATCTGACCTGGGCACTGTGGTCACTGGGGTGGATGGATGGGTCAGCAGGCGTTCGTTTCCTGTTTCTGCCTGGTTCAATTATCACTTGATGACTATAACACAATGACAGTGATGACTTTTCCTGAATCCAACCACATTATCTCTGAATCTAATTCCAAGAAGAGGTATATTACAGCTCACTGGGCTTGGAGAAGGTAGAGCCCTGTGTTGTCATTCATGCTTGAAGTGTGTCTTTTTTCTTCTTCCAATGAGAATGACAGTCTTAGGATACTGGGCCAGGATTAGATAGGCACACTGCACAAATCATATTCATTCAGCTTACTTTAGAATGGATTTAAGTAGTAGTAGATGTTGTGGATATTTCAGCCCTTATTGGCACAATTTACATCTACAGATGGTTGAAGGGCAGATGAAACACCTAGTTATTATGCCAGTAAATGAACCAGCTCCTGGTGCACTCTAACAGCACACACACACACACACAGGCATGGGTGTACACACTCTCTCAGCAGTCCAACTTATTGTTCCAGTAACTTCTGTGTCCCTCCAGGTAAAACAAAGGTAGAGTTTTATTGGAGGTGTGTGTGGTTTCAGTCCAGTTGGGGCCAAACAGAGCAGAGCCAAAAAACAAACACACTGCCAGCTGCCCTCAACCGGCCCTTCTCCCTCCACCCCCCCTCTCTCTCTTTGGCTGTATAAAGTTGTTAATCACTGAATGGAAACCATTAGTAACATGTTTAAATAATTTACTTAGCCTCTGACCACCCAAAGCACCAGAACACTTCGGCTGCTGCTCAGAAACTCGAACCCAGGCTTTGTGTGTGATCAGTCCATGCATGCATCTATTTGGTATACATATAACTGTGTGTGTGTGTGTGTGTGTGTGTTAGTAGAGTAAAGGCATCTGACACCAGCTTGCATGACCCTCTTCCTCACCAGCTACGTTCCATTTGTAAACATACCATTACCTCACCTGAATTGTCTCTGCTGTGGCCTAGTTCCCCAGTTTCTATGCTTGTTACCTTTCTGTAGTGTTTATTTCCTCACCTCTGTCCTGTTGCACTCTCCTTGATTACTCTTGTGAGTACTTATTCTCAAACTCCTAAATCTTTCAATTTAAACCTTAACCTTAAATACCTTCTCTATCCCCCTTTTTTGGCTTGTCATTGTGTGCTCTTTTACTGATGTTTTGCCTTGTCTCCTTTCTTTAGATTTGTTTCCTCACCTTTGTTCTACTTTAGACTCCTCATTTAGTCTTCTTCACTCTTAGTCTTTAACTTCATCTGAGTGCTTGTCGTTTTTTTTCCCTCACCCCTCCTTCATCTTTATTCCCGCAAGCGAGTCCTTAGTCTTTCCACTTTGTCCCGTTCCCATTGCATCCTTGTTCTTTTTCTCCTTTCTTGGTTTCCACATCTCAGCAAGGTCTCGGTTTTCTTGACAAGTGCTTTCCCCCCTCCTTGATGTCCTTGAGCTTTGTCCTCGCTCTTTGTGTAACCTTCCTGTAATTTGTGCCCTTTCTCCTGCTCTTTTGGTCTTTTTTCCTCTTCTCAAACAGTTTTTCTCTCCTGAACTCTCCTCGTTTACTCTCTACATTATGTGCTTTTTCCGTCCATCTGTATTCTTGGGTGCGTGTTCCCTTTTCTTTGTCCTCTTTCTGTTCATTGTGTATTCTTCCCAAAATCCTCCACCTGCCTTTTACATCCTTGTTCCTTCTCTCTCTACCTCTACCTTGGATCCCTTATGATTGTTCGCGTCTTTATCTTTTTTTTTCTTTATAAATTCCCCTTTCTTTTCTTAACGAGCATTAATTGTTCCATCTTTTGTGTTCCTGTTCTCTCTCCTGTAAGTTAATACCCATAAGTATCCATTCTCCAGCTGGATCCCTACTTTCTTATTTCCTTATGTATTATTGTTCCCTTATCTGAGTCCTCATCAGTGGCTTTGTTCCTTCTTTATCCTATAATCCATACCTGTTTCCTCATTTGTGTCCTGTATGATTGTTCCCTTTCTGTTTCCTTGCACCCTCCCTGCATCTTTGTCATGTGTTCTCCCTCTTTATCCTTTTAGTCTTAATCATAGAGTATCAAATATGGAACGGGGATCTAATTTGTATTCTGCTCGTGTCTTTTTTACAAATATATTATGCAATGAGTGACAGACAGGGCAAGACAAACACTCGCAAATATGCTTTCTCTCTGTTTTTTTGTCACAGGAATTCCAACCATTTGAGTTGGTATGCAGCACCCTAGCGGGCCAATTTAAGAATAACTAGCCACACGTACACGCGCGCAAACACACAGACACACACGCACAGAGCTCTGTCCTCAACTGCTTCTTTCACTGAAAGTAAATGAGAGGCTTATCTACTGCATATCTGAACAAGACACTGTAGGAGAGGGATTACTGGTGAGCGTGCGTGTGGGTGTGTTAGTGATGCATGCATACTCTCATAATGATTCAAGGAGGGAAGGGATTTGTACAAATGTTGATCTATTATCTTGTCGTTTTGGCAACATTATTCCCAACTGTCTTCCCAATAAGTCGGATGAAATCGAGTGAAAGAGAAAGGGAGAGAGAGAGAGAGTGCCTTCAGCCCTCAGGATTGAACAGCCTCCCACACACTTCACAGAGCAGCGCACACACACACACACACACACACACACACACACACACACACACACACACACACACACACACACACACACACGCGCGCACACAGCCTTTTGTTCTTACTGCATGGTTAATGCCCACACAGTGTTCATACCTCCAGGGTTTGGCATATGTGCGTATGAGTCTACTTGTACATACCTGCAAGCACATGAATTCTCTTGAATCTCTTGTTGCTTAATTTATATCAACATGTTTATTTAATTAGTTTCCATCGAACTTCTATTTTGTAAAGCAGTCTGTCAAGAGGTCTGAGGGCATTCCTGTACAAGGAAACTGGGATATTGAGAAGTCGTTGCAATATCCTTTTGAATTCCTCCGTTTTAAAGGACAGGTGTGTTGGAAAGATCCCAGCAGGACAAAGCTAGAGGATGGATTCAACAAACTGCTGAAAAGCTGCCAAGTTTCATGTCCAGGGTAAAACTGCCAGTTCAAACAAGGTCTGGGTGAAGGCAACGGTGAGAGGAGTTTCACTTTCAGCTCCTCATACACTCTATAGACTGCTTGTCATCACTTTTAAACACACTGAGTACCTTTAAGTCTAATTCTTCAGGACGTATAGCTGACACTGAGAAAGGAGACTAATCTAATTCCAGAACCACAAGATAACCAGGTACCTTAAATCAAGAAGAGCAAAAGTAAGAAGCAAAGTGAGACAAGGACAAACTGAACATGGACCATGATCTGAAATTGACTCTAGCCAACAACACCCCCTCATACCTCCTAATAATGACCTTCCCCCTTCATGTTTCCATGTTGCTCTTTGAAAATGTCTCTGAGGATCCGACTATGTTGTTTTAGCTGGATGCACTTATTCATGGCATTGTACAGCGTTATGCCATTTGACGCAGTTCACTTAATCCTTATTTATTCCTTATACCGACCGGCCTTGAGTGCAGCCCTTCAGCTCATCCACTATCATGTTAGCTCCTCTCCTTTTACTATAGCTTCTGATTGGCTGCATTTCACAAACAAAAGATTTGAACAGCAGGTGGGTTGTGTAGATCTTATATAACACAAGCAAAATATAACAGGTTTCATCAATACATGTGTTAACCTTCATATAGATATTTTAAAGCTCCAAATTCTTTATTATTGAGAAAACACCTGAACACGTTTTCAGTAAATTCGTGGAGGTTTCTGCATTCATACAAACAGCACATGTAGTGTGCTTAAAACTGCCTTTAAATGTTGTGTTTAATGTTGTGTGAAATGTGTTTTGGTTGGACGATTGAGGGCACATTATCATGCTTACTGAAAAGAGGACCATTCAGTTTGCCTACACACAAACGTAAAAACTTAGATCGAGTGTGTTGTTCCAAGTAAAGCATGCCGTGGGTATAAAGCACTGCCTAGATCTATTTCCATGTCTATGAAAGCAGAGCTGATCTCTGCTCCTTTATGTTAAGTAACTGTGTTTATTTGGGGCATTTTGATAGATCACTTTTTACAAGTGTTTGAGTGTGTATCACTTCTACTATTTTTACCTCTGAGTGTAGCCTCTGAATGTACTTAGTTTTGACCTACCTACAACTTGGGTGTCTCGTCATGCCCTTTGCCAGCCCACACACACACACACACACACACACGCACGCACAACTGGCACGTATACTTCCCACGCTCATACACACACAAACAGCGCCAGTAGCTATGTCTCTCCTACGCACAGGAACTGGGGCAGGTTGTGTCGGTGAATGTATGAATAAAGCTTTATGTAAGCCATTCACTACAGGCTCCCACTCACACAGCAGATTGTGACCATTCAAAAGTTTCATTACAAAACCAGTCACCTTGCATAAGGTTGAAGGGAAGTTAAGCCAAGTTAACCATGTAAGCTGAAAGGTCAGTTTCACCGCTGGTTTATTTGTGGGGTGTGAGTTGAATTCTGATGGATGTTGACGTGTGCGTGACAGCAGCTACTACAGCTGCAACTGGCAGGTTCATCCATATGAGACCTCCAAATGGCAACAAGAGGTACAGTAGAAGTCAAGTGATTTTTTGTCTTTTTTTTATTAGAGATGATTTTTAAGGAAGCCATATGTGGCTTTTTAGGATAGGATTGTGAAACATTCACTGAGTCGAAGTCATCTTGGGTGCTTTTAAAAGATCTCTTCAAAAAGCCACACCAAGTAGTAGAAATTGTGTAAAGGTATATTGCTAGGTCAAAAGAATAATAAAGGACATATGGTTCCCAGTGGGCTTAAGAGGGAACACAGAATCCCTTCAGTCAAAAATGGTCTATCTCCAATATTTAATGATGGTGCAGCTCTGTTCTGTGACCTCCGTGCCCTTCCTTGCTCATACGTGGAAAGCCTAAGGCAGGAAACACCTCTGATAATTACAAACCACATATTTGCATATAAATATTAAAGAATCTGTAGACAAGGGCAACTGTTTTGTTAAGCAAAGTGTTCTGCTTTCAGTTAAAGTCCTATTGATTAACCAAAAAGGAAAGACGTGTGGATGGGTCCAGAAACAGAGAGATCACAGTTGTTGAAAAGCTGTCTCAAAATCACCAGATATGGTCTGAGGGTGAAATTACCTTGTATTGCTCTTGAAAATGTATGTGCATTTATAAAACATGACCGCAGGATGGAACAGGAAGTCTCAAGCCAATCCAGCTCCTACAAACTGTATAATAATAAAAGCTGGTCCAGGAATTTCTTGTCATGTCAGCTTTTATGAATGTTTAAGTAATCAAAGGTTTTCTGGTTACTTTGAACAGGATCTCGGACCATTATCCTCACGTGTAGAGTTATATTCTGTATATTCAGTGACCAAGCTGTTTTGACAGCTAAATCAAACTTTTAATCTCAACTCACTCTGGACTCGTGTTTAACCCAGAACTGACGTTAATCCACTCTCCTCTTTGGCACATCCTCTGCTGCTGTGCACACTGGCACATCCGATGTGTGCTACAGGCGTCAAAGGACACATGAGCCATGACTCATTGATACTGGAGTGTTTCAACATAGGGGAATTATGCCATTCACATTACTGGATTCACACTGTGAAAGGTCTTTAAAAAAAAGCTGTGCCTTGCCTTGACTATTATTAGTAGCATACTTCCCCTGTAGTAATCACCAAGATTGTCTGTCTTTGGCTGCATTTGTGTCAGCTGACCATAATGCTAACCAATCAGCATCACCGGATTATAATGCTAGCTAAACTCAATTGAATCCCCATTGTTGCCCAACTGGAGTTTTCTTCCACATTCTTTCACTCTTAACACCATGGAAAACACAAGATATGACCCAAGGTTGAGATAATGTTTCTGGTATTTGTTTGTCTGTCTTTCTGAGTGGGCGTAGGGGTTTGGGGAGTACATGTGAAAAACACAAGTTAGCTTAAATTTAACGTTCTTGCTGCTAAGAATAAAACATGTTTTCCTTCGGTGCTATTTATAGGTCTCACGTTGGGCCCCCAGACACAAACGTCACTGAGCCCTGCTTACCAGCACTGAGGCCACAGTGTGGGTGTGTGTGTGTTTCTGTCGCAATCAGAGTGTGAGGGAGGTTGTTTAAACTCTGAGATGAGGAAATACAAAGCAAAAATGCAACTTCAGCATGCATGTTTATGTGTGCTCTGTGGCTCTGTGCCCCTTCTGCTGTCAGGTGTTGGTGTGGTTAAGAAACGTTAAACAACGGAAACACACACATATACACTGTCTACTGCAGTTTTGCAGTGCAGTTACAGTGCCTGCAAGCACTCTGTCTACATCTGTGTGTGTCTTCTTTTGTTTCTGCGTATCTGTGAGCATTCTCATGATTGCTTTTCAACCAAGTGCATACCAAGTTAGATGTAACCCAGAGAGGAAGAAAAGGTGCTAGCGCTGATTGCTGCTCTTCGACTTGGCCTTTTTGGACGCCTACACATATTATGACACTCCGACGTCACTTCCACAGCGCTATTTATAAGCCTTTGTGTCTCTTTAGGAACAGTGTGGGTTTGCTTTTCATCGGTGACTCACTGAGTGGAAGGAGGAGGGAGGGCGGGAGGGAGGAGAAAGGAGTGAAAAAAGGCAACAAGCACAGATGGAATCCAGTGTGAAGAAACTAACTGAGCAATCAATGACATTTATATTCGCACATCAGGCATGTACTTGACAACTTAGTGAGTCGTCTCTGCACAACAAAGTATGTGGTAGCGTGCTGAATTTAGCAGAAAAAAATGTCACATCAACACCAATCCGACTTATGTTATAAGGGTGATGTCAGACTAAAGGTTATTTACCATCTGTGTATCTGATTACTGTATTGTTGGATGATTTTTGTACACAACACTAATTAGCCTTTTCTCTCTTTTGCTTTGCTTTAGGTCTTTTGGTGAGAAAACTGAAGGACTTGAAGCTACAGAAAAAGGATCTACAAGCACCCTTCCCTCAAGAAAAGTTAGTAATTGAGTATGTTGTTAAACACAGTTTATTACAATTGTTGACTACAGTATTTACCTAAAATGTTCTCCATGTGCTTCTTCTTTTCTTTTTCTGTCCCTCTGCAGGTCACTCAAGGTTTCTTCTGCTCTTAGATGAACTGGACAGAAGAACAACAGAGAGCAGCGTTCGTGTTTTTACAAAATGGCAGAAGGAGAGAAACCTCTCTGATGTTATCCACTGAAGCTCCTCTTTCTGCTCCACTTGATAATTCCTGTTTCCAGCTTGACTCTATAATCAGTCTTTCTGAGAAATGGATGGATATTTTATGTTTCTGTGAACTTGTTGGCAGCCAGCAAAGGTTCCGCTATCATGCCTGGTAGTTTCGGGACCTTGTAACCCTCAAAGACCTACCCTCCCAAATTCCCTGCATCCCCTCTTCTCTCCCTCTTCTAAACCACGGAGAGCTTCAAGAAAATGGAGGCTCGTGAATCACCTGCGACAGGGCAGAAATGTCCAAACAAGGAACTAGCAAGGGAGAAGGTACCTCTACAAAGAAAATGGGCGTCAGAGCCTTCTGCAAACACCAAACGAAGCACTTTTGCTGACCTGGAGGCTCCTGGAGGATCAGCACCCCAGCAGAAGTACCCAATCACAGGGAATTCTGGAAAGCTGCTATCTGGACCATCTGCAGTTGGGGCCATAGGAGGCCCGCCATCTCAAGACCCACAAGGCCCCTTTGCTCAGGGGTTCCACAGGGGATATCCTTACCAACTTGGCCAGCCATACCCTCAACATCCTCAATCTGAACGGTTTCTCTCAGGAGCCAAACCACAGCCAGGCCTAGAGCCTCATGCCTGG
Source organism: Simochromis diagramma (assembly GCF_900408965.1). Lineage (NCBI taxonomy): Eukaryota > Metazoa > Chordata > Actinopteri > Cichliformes > Cichlidae > Simochromis > Simochromis diagramma. The sequence goes on from NW_024387492.1 coordinate 21,424,825, forward strand.
CCATTTGCTGGCCAGTTGCCCTCGGATGACCTATTCCCAGGACACCCAGGACACACTCACCCACATGGGGCTGGTGCAGGGAGGTTCCCTCGGCACAAATCTCCTAGTTTACCCAGCTCCTTTGGACAGTATTCTCAGTCAGGCCCGGAGCCCGGAGAGGAGGCCTATGGCAAAAAAGAGCAAAAGCCAAAAAAGCCTGGCAAGTACATCTGCCACTACTGTGGTCGAGCGTGCGCCAAGCCCAGCGTCTTGAAGAAGCACATCCGCTCACATACTGGAGAGAGGCCATACCCTTGTGTACCCTGTGGCTTTTCTTTCAAAACCAAGAGCAACCTTTACAAGCATCGCAAGTCCCATGCTCATGCCATCAAAGCTGGACTCGTACCATTTTCAGAGCTAGCTGTGGCCCGTAGTGGGGACATGGACCAGGCATCACCAGTGGGTGACGCTGAGGTCCATTCAGATGGAGAGCAGAGTACCGATACGGATGAGGAAGGCGTGGAGCCCACCACCATGCTAACAGACAAAGACAGTCCAACCCTGCAGATCTCCTTTGAAGCTGACAAGAATACAGGTTATTTTCTTCTATAAGACACTTAAAAAAAAAAATTTTAAGTAGAATTTTCCCAAAGAGTCAAAACAGTTTTGGTTCATAGAAACCCCTTCTTAACACGTAGCTAGTTCTTTATATCTATGAACATCTTTTGATGCTTAAAATACTATTTGTTATGGGTATGTTTACAATGATCCAAAATAAAAATGTATTGGTTTACAATAATGCTGTTACGCAGTTCAGCTACAGTGATATAAACTCTGCATGTATTTTGTTTACTGTGAATGGTTGTAATCTGTATCATCTTCATTTTTCCCACTATAAAGGTGGTGCCGAACCAGCATATGCAGATTCACCTGAAGAGCTACCCATTGGATCTATGAAAGTGCCTATTCTTATCGTTCCCAAGCCTGGGGGAGTCCCCTCCACAGGGATGGAGTGCCCCCCCTTTCATGACATAAAAGTGTCACACCACATGTTAGCTTCAAAGGCTGGTGGAAGAGCACGTTCCCTGGATGACTCCCCAACAATCAAGCAACGTTTGGCCCTGAGGCTAAGTGACAAAAAAGGACAGGACACTGACCTTGCCATGTCCCAGTCACTTAACCTCCTCAGTCCTCACAGCAAAGGCAGCACAGACTCTGGCTACTTTTCACGCTCTGAGAGCGCAGAGCAGCAGATCAGCCCTCCAAATACCAACGTCAAGACGTACGAGGAGATTATGTTCGGTCGAACTTGGTACTACCGACCAAGCTCCAGGTCAAGACACTCTATAACAGTAGGCATGGCAGGGGCAGACCCCACTAGCTTGACTACCTTGAAGCAACCTGGTGCAATTCTGGAAATAGGGAAGATAGCTGAGGATCACATCTCTTTTAGAGGAGATGTAGGAATCTCAGAAGATCCAAAGCAGTATCCAACTGGGCCATGTCAAAGCAGTACAGGACTTCTAGAGCCTCCATCAGATTCTGGGCATCTTATTAGGAGTAACTCCATGCCAACTTCCACCCCTCCTAACCTCAGTGTTCCCCAAGGGATACGGGGTAGCCAATCCTTTGACAATGTTGTGACAGATGATGTGTTTTACCCGCCAGGCCATCGTAGGCTCACAAGACAGAGTGCATTTGAAAATTCAACCAATGAAGCCCACGTAGGAGAGGCCGAGGGCTTTGGACACTTACCTAAGAATTTAACTTCGTCTCTGGGTATGAAGATTGGTGAACGTGGCCCAGGAGTTCCAGAACATGTTGCCTTTAGTTATGGTACTAAAGTTAGTATGTCAGAAATAGCCACAAGAAAAAGGAGGAAAGAAAAGAGTGTTGGGGATGATGAGGACAGCCCTGGACACTGCGACAGTAGCTGTAGTGGTTCAGTGGAAATGATAGGGGACTATGACTTTAAACAAGGTAGTTTTGATGGGTCCAGAGCCACCCCAACAGGTAAAGGTTCCCTTCATAGTGCACACAGTCAGTCTGACAGCTTTGACACCTGTGCCAGCATGTGCTCCGAGGACATTGCACTATTTACTGACTCTGAGGGCAGAAAAACAGCTGGGAATGTCATATCAGTTATCCAGCACACCAACTCTCTCAGCCGTCCAAATTCCTTCGACAAGTCAGAGTCTTTTGAACAGCCAGCATATCAGCCTTCAGATAAAGCTCCATGTACTCAGTACTCTGAGCAGTCTGACACAGAGATCTTTGAAGATGCTCTAAGTCCTGAATCCACCCTTCTGAGGACAGAGAGCATGGAGCAGCAGCCACAAAGTGACAGTGACTTGGCCTCCCTTTCATCATCATCAGCTGCAGCCTCACCTGGACAGCCTTATCATATCCCACCCAAACTAGTCAGACAACCAAACATCCAGGTTCCTGAAATCAGGGTGACAGAGGAGCCAGACAAGCCTGATAAGGACACAGAAGCTCCAATGACCAAGGAGCTGGAGAAGCAGCAGCATGTCGAGGAGTTTCAGTTGCCACAGAGAAGCGACACACTATCCCAAATGCCATCAGAAAAGCTCCCACCCAAGAAGAAGAGGCTCCGCCTAGCAGACATGGAACACTCATCTGGAGAATCAAGCTTTGAATCGACCTGCACCAGCCTTTCTCGTAGCCCCAGTCAAGAGAGTAACTTGTCCCACTCCTCTTCCCTTTCCATGTCATTTGACAGAGATGAAGGTCTCAAGTCTGTCTCACCAACAAAACAGGTACCCCATTTTTTAGTAATTTCAAGTGCATTTATGTCTCTTTTATAGTAAGGTCTTCACTGAGGGGTTTGCATCCTGAACAAAGTGGAAACGTTGTCTCTTTGTTTCTGTAAAGGATGATTCTTCAGTATCTGGTGGTGGACCAAAGCAATCAGAGTTCCTGACTGTGCCAGGCAGTGGTTATTCTAGCCACCACCAGCAGAGGGAAATGAGGAGGTCTTCATCAGAACAGGCACCATGCACGCTGCCTATGGAGTTGCCTGAAATGCGCAGTAAATCCTTTGACTATGGAAGCTTGTCAACCTCAAGACAGGGAGAACTGTACTCCAGTGCTTCTGCAATGAAGGAACGTCGGCGTGGATATCTTGTTAGACAGGTAGTGTATAAACGATTAACTCATATTTAGATGAATTTGGCCGTGTGCCATTTGTATTCCTCAGAAAGAGAACACAGAAGTTGTCAGTGACAATGCATGGAATAAAAGAGCTGGAGTAAAGTAAACAACCTTGCAACTTCTTCAACTGAACATTTAAAAACTCTGAGCTAGATGGAAGAAGAGGACTAGGAGCTTATTAAGGATGAAGGCACTACAAAATAATTTAGTATTTTAGCACCCCCATCAGCCTCATTCAAAGACATCCTAATGATGCCATGGTATACCGACATCATCATCTCAATACAATGCAATCACAATGTTATCATGCACTATATTAAGGTTTATATGGTATCCTTAGTCAAGCTAACCAAATATAATTTTATTAAAGCTAAACCACTTTCCCTCCACACTTCTCTGCATTTGGCAGGCTTCACTGAGTGTTTATCCAGAGGCAGTTACCCAGGAGCCAGGGGGCGCAGAAACGTCAATCAAACAGGAGAGTTTGGAGCATGGCGGATGGCCTGGTCCAGCAGGATCCCCTCACAGCAGCAGCGAAGCAGTCAGCAGAACCAAGAGAACTGGGACTGGTGCTGGTAAGCTTCACATTCATCTTAGTATGTTATCTATACATTTTTTTGTCTTATACTTTATTCATCATACTTTCCCAAACTTTTATTGAAAAATTTCTCGACTCAATAAACTACCCACATCCTTCCGTGCATGGATTGCATTCTGCTATTATAGCTTACTTTTGTAAAATGAGTATTCTTTTCAAATGTATGCATTTTATGCACAGATATAGGACCTCACCAACATCAACAGCACCACCAGCATATTCTCCAACAGAGTGTCAGCGAAGACAGCCTTCCAGAGGAACCTCTCTATAGCAGGTCAGACAAAATATGCTTACAGAGAAATAACCTAAAATAATAATAGTACAGCCCTGCTTCAAAAACATCTGGGAAACTGTGTAAAATAACGCAATGAGAACAGAATGTAGTGAATTGCATAGAATTTAAAGTTGAAAGTAGTATCATGGATGCTGGCCTTTAAATTTGTGGTGACAAGAAAGCCTGAATACAGAACACCAAAGAATTCTTAAAAGAGATTTAAGATTTTGATTGTTTAGACCACAAAATGTTTTTTCTCACATTTCTGTAAAATAAATATTTGAAATGTTATGATTTTGGTTGTAACTTCTCTTAAGAGGCTTTACATTATTTGAAAATCATTGCATTACATTTTTATGGTTGTATTTAGGGTCACATTTATTACTGCAAGTACTATGTCAGAAATTGCTGTAGCCTTCAGCAAAATTGATAATGTTTTTGTCCTCTATAGGTCCCAGCAGCATCGCTTGCAGGCCCAAAGCTCGTCATCAGAGGGAGAGCATCCAGGTCATGAGGTCATGAGTAAAGATATGATGCAGCAGTACCAGAGTGGCCCTCCTTTCCTTTCTTTCCCACAACCAGGCCTCTTCTGGAATCAGGAGCCTGAACAGACACCAAGACAGCAGCAGACCCAGCAGGCCCAACTGCAACTCCAAAAACTCCACATCAGGTCACCCGGTCTCCCACTTCACAAACAGCAGCCACTCCACTCCCTGCAACAAGTCCACGATCAACAGCCATATGATGGAAAATCAGAAAATCCAACCTCTCAGATTTACTCTGCTTCTTTTTCAAATCGCAGCTCTCCTCTGTCAGCCTCGCTGTCCACCACCTCCTCCATGCTTCTGCAACAGATCCAACCCATATTTGCTACCCAGAACCTGGGCTCACAGGCCTCTTTGCCTGGTTTGCTGGTTCCTGTACGGATCCAAACCCATGTGCCATCGTTTGGTAGTGTTATGTACACCAGTGTTAGCCAGCTGATAGCTTCTCATGGTAGTGGAGCACAAGGTTTGGGTTCAGCCAGGCCAGGCAGTACTGACAACAGCAACATGTCTCCCCCGGTTGGTGTTGTGAGTGTCACAAAGCCACATGGAGGAGTTGGAGGAGGTTTCAACTTAGCACATTTCCTAGGGCAGACGGATGGTGCAGTGCTGCGGCACCCACTCTGGAAGGGTCCAGATTCACTACCAGAGCAACGTCTAAACACAGGGATCCCCCTATCACTAACATCAGGCACTATATCCACCACAGATGCCTCAGGGTCTGCTATCGGAGGGGGCAAGCGCATGCTCTCTCCTACCAGCTCACTTGAGCTCTTCATCGAGACTAAGCAACAGAAAAGAGTAAAGGAGGAAAGGATGTATGGACAGATTGTCAAGGAGATGAGTGCTGTGGAGCTAAGTGGAACTGAAGGTGGCAGCAAGCCTGACAAGGGACAAGGAAGAGGTCTGAAGAGCGAAGGCTCCATGGATGATTCTGAAAGGATGTCCTCTTCTCCTCCATTAAGTGACTTCCCAGTTGCTACCAAGATTGCCATTCCTGTCCGTTCCTCTGCCCCCCATCTCTCTGACGTCCCTCGGCCTCAGAGCTTCACCCCTCCGCTCCAGATTGTCACAGACCGTTCTCCAGCTTCAGGTGGCTGCGACTCCCCAGAGGAGCTTGACGTGGACGATTCAGCCCAAGAGCCGAGCTCCAGCCCAGAGTCCATGGTTTCCTCTAACGACGCAGAAGACGCTGACAGCACGAAGCAACCTACTTCAAATAAAATGCCTGTCAGCATGCTGGTTCAGCTCGATGCCAACCAAAGCCCAGGATTACCCGGAGCAGCGGGTCAGACTCTGCTGCTCACAGATGTGGCGGATGTCCAGCAGCTTTTCCAGTTCCCTAGCTTACGCACGATGAGCAGAGTCAGCTGGTGTTTCCTGAACTACACCAAACCCAACAACACCCAGGCAGCTTTGCGTAGCTCCGTCTACAGTTCATGGTGTGTCAGCTCATACAATCCCAATCCTCTGAACCTGAGTACCAAGGCTTCACTGGCTCTGCTGCGGTCCAAACAGAAGAGGAACACTGATTTGATGTACACAACGGCAGCCATGTCTCCACCCAGCTCTGGAAAACTGGTCTCTTCTGTAGCCTGGAAGCTGCGGTTTGATCAGGTATGTGCTGCAGTCATCAGAATGATAAAAGATTGGCAAGAGAAATATTGAATTATGCACGCATGGACGCAACTACAGAGAAACGCAACCGCAAGAATCTTAATCTGCCCTTTATGTTAACTTTTTTTTTCTTTAGCTGAAGCCAGAGCTGATGCCAGTAGATGTCAGTCATTTTGGGAGGAAGATGAAAGGAGTGGTTTCATGGGATCGTTCAAAGGAGGAGCAGGTGGAGAAGGAGGTCTCAGTCAAACAGCCTGCTGCTGAACCGACACGCATCAAGATCTTCGAAGGCGGGTATGTCTAATAAAAATACACAATTAAAAGGGACAGGGACAGCCTCTAAACATGACTTGTCAAACCCCCAGAAAACTACTCTCTCTTTCTTTTGTGTACTTGAAGCCATGCCAGTTGATGTCATTCACGCAGCATCAGCTTGTTGGGAGAAATTGTGGACTAGAAAAGGACAAATCTTCATGTAGGAAGTGTCCTCTTTCTAACAGATAAAAGCATGCGGCTAACTAACGTTTAGAGCTCAGCTCAGGAAGATGCTCGAATGTTTACATCCTGTCACACTAAGAGGAGCCTCTCATTATCACAGCAATATGTTTGGCTGGTGTAGAGGTACAGAAATAAAATAATTCCTTGGTGAACCTTCTCACTCCAACATGAACAGAAATCATGTACAGGGTAGCAAACATTTAAATATTTGATGTTGGGGTGAACTGCTCCTTTAAAAGCATTTAAATGCTGTTTCTGCTGTGGCATCATAGATCACATAAAGAGATCATTCTGTAGCGTGTTTCGCACTTCCTCAGAGACTAGAGGGATAAAGAAAATTTTAAAAAGCGGATTAAAACTTGTATGGTCAAAATCAGTTTATTTTTCTGTGAATGAAAAGAGCAGATAAAGATAAAACCCTAAAGATATGCAAAATTAAATCGTCAAAGGAAAAGGTCAGGCTTTACTTAAAATGTAAACATATACTAATTAATAACCACTTTTATGATATTATTTGTATTAATGCTTTTCCCTTAGAAACTCAGGAATAAGGTATAAAACTTGCATACAGAAAAGTGATTTGTTGCAAGTACGTGATTCAAAATACTGAGCTGCCTTTTGTCTTTTTCTTAATCCTAACAGCTGAGTATTCAATAAAAATGAGCACTGGTGACCTCTGTATGGACTGTAAAGACATCTGCCTCATCATGATTAGTCAGAAAAATCTTCTTAGGTATTAAAAAAAGAAGACTTATCCCTTTACAGCCTATTCTTTGGGCTTAATTTGTGCCTGCGAGAGTCGGGCCAAGAGCCTGAGCCTGGTAAACCCATCACGGGCTAACGACTCAGGCTGCATTGCTGTAATTGGACATCAACTTTCATAATTCTTGCTCTGAGTTTTATAGACTGGTGTGAAGTGGGATTTGTCCCTCGTTAGTTGTGTTTTAAAGCCTTTTTCACGCAGTTTTTCTGACACCAACAACTTCAGTATTTATTTCTTTTGTTAGTTGCTGAGAGGAGAAATGCTTTTTTAAAAATCCTATTAGATTACTTCATTTATTCGGCGCAATGTTTTATTTTAGTTTTAAAATTTTTACGAGTTTTTTGCCTTTATTCCAAATTATTTATAGATTTTTTTTCAAAGTTTATTGTTTGTCTGTGACTTCATGTGCGATTGCAGTTCTAATAAATTACTGCAATGTGCAGCACCTTTTTGAAAGCGGTGCATCTTTGCCAATTTCTGTTTTTAGAGAACAGTTTCAGCATTTTAGAACTGCATAAAGTTCGTTTACTCCCACACAACTGAAAAGATTTCCACCATACAGCGATGACAAAACGCAGGACACGTTGGAAATGAAAGTTCAGATTGACCAGAGCTTTAGAAAAGTTTTTTTTTTTTCTGCATGAGATAAGAAAGCTCTTTTAAGCGACTTTGCATCCATCTTTGTGAACACGAGTCAGCTGATGAATAAAAGCAGAAGCCAAAAGAGAAAGAAGCAGAAAATCTTTGGCAGAAGTCATAACGTTAAGAATTATCTTCTGGTTTTGACTCAAAGCAGATGAACTGCTTAATCACATTGTTACAGCAAACGTTGCCCCTCCTTTTAACATAAATATTTAACTGTTGTTAAAACCCTACTTCAGCTTTTTCATCCTTGTGTTCAGTATTTTCCCAAATAAATTTATCAGTTCCCCAAAAAATGAGTGTATGAGGTATTGTTTCAGCACAACAGATGTTGCAGGTGCAAAATTTATCACCAGCTAAACTAACTAAAGTTTATGCCTGGGGCAATCTAACCATGTCAAACTAATGTGTTTTAAAAAAATTGAATAAAATATGTCTCCTTCTTAGTCTCAGAGTGTCAGATACTGTTGTTCAGTCAAAGTGGCGGCTCAAAGATACACATACTCGTTGGCAATTGTGCCGTGATGAACCGCATTTAAGGGCTGTCACTCCAAACTAGTCACGTATGAATGGTTGGAAAAGATCTCTGGGGGTCACATGAAAAACACTGGATGATCATCATTTTTCACCATCCAGGGTTATGATAAGAAGAGACAAATCTTAAATCTTAAACCTTTAACCAATATGTGTAGTTTTTGGTGTGTTCTGGCTTAAGACTGTCACGCTCCTTTTATTCTAGTAAGAACTTTGGGTTGTTTCCCCCAGAAAGACATCTGATGACCCTCTCTGTGCTCTTAATGACATGTTTTGACACCTCACTACATATCAATAAACACGTGATTTGACAAGAATTATAATAGGCTCTGGGTTTTCCAAGGGTAGCCCTGGTAAGCTAACCCTCACTAACTTCTGATGCACACCTTGTCATTTGGTGCAGGAAGCAGACGTGAAATACAAGAGTAAACGCTCAGTTCAGAAAGGAAAAACGAGTTAACCTGAGCAGGCGTCCAAGGGGAAAAGAATAAAAAATGGACATTTAGCATCCAGTACCACCATGGCTGCACCAACAATTAAGGATTCTTAGCTTGTGTGTGTGCATGTATGTGAGACACCTCCAGCATCTGATACTCTGAGAGGACTGCATCTTGTCGGGTGCATAAAGTTTTTAATTGTTTTATTTTATATTGTTCTCATGTTGGCGGAATATTTCCAGATAGATTCACGATAAAGCTGAGTAAAGAGACATTAAGAATGTTTCGGTACAGCAGATATGTTCTCACTATTTACAGGAACCTGGCATGGAGGTAGAATCTATTTACAGAGGATGAAAAGGGGCCCACAGCACCTTGAGGCTCCTAAATAGGTTAATATGGCCACATGAAACTTTTTTGGTTAAAGAAAATGTATCTATAGCACAAAGTATGCAAAGAATCATGAAATCTTTAATCTACTCTGGCTTTATATCATAAATTAGCTTGCATGTCTGCGTCTATTTGAGAAGGCTGGCATCTTTTGCTGAGCAGTCAAAGTTTATATGTTCTATTTATATTCCTGAAAGTTACTCAAATCTAGCGACGAAGCAGAGAAAATGTTTTGTTTATTATTGTGTTGTCATTAAACTCACATCTGGCTTATTTTCCACATAGAAAACTAAGAGATTTTTTTTTTTCAAGTGTACATTCAATGGTCAAATAAAGCCTGTACGAGGGAGTTAAAGCTAACCCCTGTAGAGAGAGACATTCCCACAGTGTCATAATGTTTTATAGCCTACAGTAGAGCCAGTAAGACCAAGGTTACCGAATGGAACAGACGGTGCAGACACACACAACATTCAAATATACCCCTTCTCTCTCTCACTTTCACACACACACACACACACACACACACACACACACACACACACACACACACACACACACACACACACACACACACACACACATATATACAGGGAGGGGAGTTATTAAATGCAGCAGACAGTGAAGTAATTCTCTGGTGTCCCCAAAGGACACTTAAGAGGAATAAGTGGATGAAAGCACACAAACAGAGTGCACAGGAAAGACAAACATATGCACACATACACTCACACAACCAGGCACACAAACAGACTATACCTTAAAAAAAAGAAAGAAACCTGAGGTGAAATCTTTCTCTATGAGAGTAATCCATTAAGTGCAAATTTTGGCCGAAGAACCAGATCTTTTACTGGCTTTACGTTTCGCCGTCAGTCGAACGTTTCAGTAGTTTTGAAAGTGAATCTGCTTTTATGATCTTACCGTGTGCCCTGAATAAAATAGAATAAAACGAAATAATCATCATAATTCATTTTTGGTAACTGGACACAGCTGTGCAAACGTCTCGGCTCAGACGAGCACTCAGAGGTATTTCCCAGTCCGTGGTGCAGTTGAAAGACAAATTTCCCCTCGCTGCTGCAGATGGATTGTTTGATGTACCTGATATTTGACCTCCTTTAACACATGAGGCCCTGAACTACACATTATCCACTTCTCCAGCCACTGCAGACACAACAGGAAACTATACAATCCTCCAGCAGCTTTTGCTACTCCTCCACAAGGATTTATTCGTTTTTTTCTTTAGTACAAAAAAACTGAACTAAATGCGATGCTTCTGCGGCAGAGCAAAAACAGACAGAATTTACCAGAATTTGACTGGTGGTTGGTGGTAACTTCCCTCCATGACTGACAGACTCAGGCAGACATGCACTGATCCCACTGCCAAGTGTCCGCTCTTTCACTCATGTGGGATAGAAAATCACGACTGACAGCGATGCTTAAAAAAAAGAAATCTTGTAAAAGAATAAGTGGGACTGGCTGAAGGAATGTGGTTATCTTTTTTTTTAGAAAAGATGATGAACAACAAAGCCAGAAGTGGAACGCTCCAGTGGTTCCCGTTTTAGCTTAAAACAAAGAAAGGTTGCATCTGTATGGAGGTTATGACCAGGTCAACAGAATTCACAGGGATAATAAAAGACAGCAGGCTTGTTTTCTGCTTACATTAATCATGGTAATCATCGTGAGACACAAAGTAATCTGTTGCAGCTTACTACAAACACACGATGATCAGCTGTGGCAATAACCCCCGTGGAATACGCCACCAGCTGCTTCACAGCGTGCTTCGAAAGCATCCCAGAAGCGGCTCTCCGCTCTCCATTTTTGACAGAAGCTGCGTCAAGATGTGCAGAGCTGATGAGCAGAGACAGGCGTGGCAATGATATTTATTTTCAAAATAAAAGACTTTGTTTATGCCAAATGTGTGACTTGGGATTGTGCAAAAGACAGATGAACAATCAGAGATGTAACATTACAGGCAAACACCTGGTGTATTCCTCAGAGTAAAACTGATAATGCCTGACAATATGTTGGTGCCCCTAAGCTGCCAGAACACCTCTGACCCATCAGATCTGTTAGACATCACTGGGACCTCTGTGGATTGTGTTTTTCACTGGAATCATTCGAGCGAATGCTCAGCTTGTGGGATTGTGGTAGTGTACAGGCCAAATCAGTGCCTTGAGTCATTCCTGAGCATTTTTTTGAGGGGTGTGGGTGTATTGTCCTTCTGGTGTCCATCGTGTCACCAGGGGTTATTGGTGGCATGCAGTGGTTGGGTAATGAATGGGACTAACCTCAGCTTTGAGGCAAGCAATTGGAAATGACTGCAAATGGAAATTAAAAATTCCGCGGAGTGACATATGATAAGGTGTAAAATATAGCACTATATGAACCATCCCAGCAGGGGTGATGGGATTTAAACATGAATGAATGGTTACTGCAGCCTCTGAGCCCTATGATGCATCTGAGCAGAGGAAACCTCATTTCAGTCTTATTTAACCAGAACCTCTGTGTCAGCAAGCATCTGTGTCTCTGACTTTGACCTCTGACCTCTTTGTGGTGAAGGACAAAGATCTTCAATAACCATGAATAGTGTCCAATGAAGATTGGAATACAGGTTTCATATATTTTTTAATATAAAACTGGATTGGTGTCTTCCTCTGTGTGTGTGTTAGCATTGTGCTGTATGTGTGTATCCGTTTACTGCTTCACCAGCCTTTAATTGTCCCGCTGGGAAAAATAAATTGTGATGAAGTGAACTGAATCACAGCCAACCGTAGAGGGCTGTCTGGCAGTTATATTATAGCAGTACATTATTTATCTTTATACTGTATACATAAGCATAAATAACAACTGTGGCAGGACAAAATTATGATATTACAAGTAAAACCCACTTTCATGGCTTCATTGTTAACAATTGTTTCTGCTATTGTGTTAACAAAGTGCCTGTTTTGCAAAAATGTAAAAAATCTAATCGCTGCACTGTTTCTTTCCTCCAGCTATAAATCCAATGAGGACTACGTCTACGTCCGCGGTCGCGGACGAGGGAAATACATCTGCGAAGAGTGTGGCATCCGCTGCAAGAAGCCCAGCATGCTGAAGAAACACATCCGAACGCACACCGACATCCGACCCTACGTCTGCAAGTTCTGCAACTTTGCATTCAAGACGAAAGGTAGGGCTTCTTTTATATTGTGTTTTGCAGCATGCTATGAGCAAGCCTGGCTACAGTCACTGTGCAACTGCAACCCTCCTTGCAACCCGCCTCCGCCCTAGGTGCTTTTTCGTATCTGTTGTCGCTGATGTCTGCTCTGATCGGGTTTTGCTTCTTTTGCATTTATACTGGCGAATATAAGTTAGTGGAGAGGAAATGAATCTTCTTTTGACTACAGCGCTACTGACTGAACTATGTTTATCTCTGTATGCAAGTAATGCAGTGACTTATTAAGGCCGGGGTTTGATTTATTTTATAACTGCAGTAACCACTGGATATTGTAGATCTCCATAAATATCTTCTAAACTTTCTCCTTGACCATCACAGTAAACCTTGTAAACATTTTTCCAGGTGTTAGCAGCTTTTTACGGCAGACTTTTAGTAGGAAAACTCTTAAGGCGCAGCACTAAGTGGTTAAATGAATGAATAAAACATGCAGAAAGGCTGTTTTTCTGTAGCTGTGGTCAGCAGGAACCTCCATCATATCAGAGGTTAAAGATGCTGACTACCCGATATGTGATCTTTAATAAAAAGCCATTATCCACGGGATAGATTTTCAAATTCATATGTAAAGTATGCGTATCTTTGGATTCTATACATTCTGCCAACTGAAGCAGAGTCCAGACAGGTTGAGTAATTTTGTTATTAAATTAAATTTGTTATAAATTATATATTATTTGTAAATTGCAATCTTGCGGTCTCACTCTTTCATCCGCTTCTATTTCCATTTCATCCTTTCTTTTACAGTCTTGTGTTGATGCAGCCCAACAAGCTGTGGTTTCCAGTAAGACTAGTCGAAGGGTCATTAAATGGTGTTTGTGCTTGTGTGTGCGCATTTTGCAGGAAACCTGACGAAGCACATGAAGTCTAAGGCTCATATGAAAAAGTGTCTGGAGTTGGGAGTCTCCATGTCTTCCGTTGAGGACACTGAGGCAGACGAAGGAGGTAGGAGACAAACACACTCATGCATTTACACATACACACACAAACACACACACATATACACACAAACACACACACACTTCTTGAGCTGGACTACATCCTGCTGTCTTATTGAGTGCAGCCTGCAGAGCTCTTGGCTCGGTGTAGCTGTGCGGAGACAATTAGTGTAATGGAAAGCAGAGCTTATCCTGACAGCCAGCATCCATGTCAAACAACCACACCTGACACACAAGCTGACTAAAAAAAATATTTTAAAAACACCTCTTATGGCCTTAAAATACTCCAGGAACAATTTAAAGCTGCAGCTTAGAAAATGAAACAAATATTAGCCAGTCAACCTCGGTGACGAGGTTCATGAGGATACGCCAAGGAATACGCCGTGCTATTAATCTGCTGGTGTGGAAATAATCTGAAAATTATTACTGGCGAACCTGTCGTAGGCTGATATTGACGAATGAATATGATTTTCCATGAAATATTCATCAGCTGTCTCTCGGGGCTGTGGTCTCGATTTCCCGTTAATCTCCTGATGACTTGATAATGAAGCTGGAAATTAGTGGGATTATTTTTATAATCTATGGAGTTTTCACCATTCGCAGTTATTACTTTCAGCTGATCTTTGCTACACTTTGTTCTTTAAACATCTGAATGGACAGCATCTTGGTATCTAGTTTGCTCTTGTAAAGAATGGATCCACTGATTCTCTATACCTCTCTATAGCCGTTAACTAATTATTTAAGCAACCAAATAAACAACAAATAAAAAATCAAGTATAAAGCATTTATTGTCATATCTGACTGACATACCAGCGAGAGCATCTCTCAACCAATCACTGCAGATTTCTATGAAAAAATGTTTTACGAATAAAAAGTGTAGGTTTTCTTTGCATAATTTTTGTAAAAGCGGATGAACTGAGCCCTTACCATCATATTTAACCAGAATGGGACTGGTAGCTGGTGGTAACGCCCCACCATGTAGACCACCAAATTAAATGTAACTATGTTTTGGCGTTCCGTTTAATTGGGATATGATCCCACATATACACAGGGGGTTTTTGGGGAAAGGGAGCACTACAGAAATCCAGTGAGTGAGTCACTGAGACATAAACACTGGTGGTTTGTGAGAAACTGTTGTATATAAGACTAACTGGAAAAGTAGTCCAATGTTAGTGCAACTGATTTCCGCTGAAATAGTTGCTTAAATACGATTTATTAACTACTTCTTCCTTGTGCTGCATATGGGGGGAAAATAAAATGCTGATGGAATTTCTTTCTTTTTCTTTTTCTTTTTTTTTTTAGATCAATTTCATATTTTTCGATCTCTCTCTGGACAGATAAGAAGCTCTGAACAACAAAAACATGCCTCTGTTTCAACTTGGACTCTTTTGAAAGTCACAAAAAGCAAACAAACTTTTTAATTCCCAGAATTAACGTTTTTTCAGCCAATCGTCTGGCTGCATTTTAAAGCGTTGGTTACCTGCCAGCAGTAACTTTGCTGCTACTATACAATAAGACCCTGCCAACATTTGGCTGTAGTCCATCCTGTGGGAAAAACCAAAGTGTTGAGGGTTTAAATAACTTTCTTTTTATTGTGTTTTATTGTTTTGAGCTGGTGGGAATGAGATTTCATTGGTGTTTTGTTTTACACCTAAACTCTGTCACCTATTAATACAAACCATTTCTCTCTCTACTCATTCTTCTGTTCTTCATTGTCCTTTTCGTCTCCTCCTACCTTATTGTTTCCCCCTCCTGTTCCTTTTACTTTATCCTTTCTTTGTCTTCTTCCTGTTTCTCTCCTTCCTTCTTTCTACTCCTTCTGCTTTCTTTTCTTCTTCCTCTGCTTCCTCTGTATGTTTCTTCCCACTCTTTTTGTTTCTGCTTTTTCTCCCTCATCTCCTTTATACATTATTGTTGTTGTTTCTCGTCCATTTTCCCCTTTTTTCTTCCTCTTCCTGTCCTTTTGTCCTTATCCTTGTGTCTGTATTCTGTCTCTTATCTTTCCTTCCATTCTTCTTCTTCTTGCCTTACTACTTCACCTTCAATTATTTTTCCTTATCTCTTTTTCATACCTGTTTTTCACTCTTCATCTCCTGCTTATAATATTTTTTCACATCTTCTTCCACTTCCTCTTTTTCCTTCTCTCTCTTGCTGCTTTCTCCTCTTCTTCAAGATGTCGGAGATGAAGGCCAGAGGTCTTCAGAGAAGAATTCCAGAGGCGAGATGGCAGATCACCAGTTTTCAGATGCTGATGACTCAGAGGGTGGTGAAGAAGATGGTGATGAGGTGGATGATGAAGACGACGACGAAGAAGACTATGATGGTGACTCCACCCCAAAGACTCGCTCGCGCTCCACCAGCCCGCAGCCTTATGGCCTGCCCTCCCTTTCTGTCACAGCTGTGGCCGCCTCCCAACCTGTTCCTCACTTCTCTTACCATTCAGCGTCCGACCTCCTGGGAAACACCAGCAGGCCGCCTCTGTTTGGCTATTTCACCACCGTGCCGAGTATCCAGATCACACCGCAGGCTCCGCCTACCGACCTGGCCAGGCGGGAGCACAGTCAGTCAGAGTACCAGAGAGGCCAGCAGCGGTCGCAGGGTAGCAGGTTGCTGGTTCCACCCTCCTCCTCCTCCTCCATGGATGAAGACCTTCCCGTCCCCTCCCCAGATCTCTCCTCCCCCTCATCACGACTTTCCTCACCCGGTTTGGACAACTCTGGCTGCCCATCCCCCATTTCCCCATCCTCCTCACCCTCAGCCCGCCGTTACCTCTCCCCACGTCGTGACCTCTCACCCCGCGCAGGACACCTGTCACCCCGGCGGGACATTTCTCCTCTGCGTCACATCTCCCCTAAGAGAGACCTGGGAGCAGCAGGGGGATACAGGCGAGACCTTTCACCAAGAAGGGGACACCTGTCACTGCTTTCTCCCTTGTCTCGGCCCACGTCACCATCGGGAAGAGATTACAAGCGAGACCTTTCACCACGAGGCCGCCACAGGGGGATGATCCGACCTGTGTCTCCTCGCAGAGGACTTCACCAACACCTTCACCACCAAAGGTAAGCTCAAATTCTGAATGATTTCAGCCACTTTGTTACTTAATGGTTAATGGTTTTAGCAAGTTCCAGGTCCGAAGAAGAACCTTTTCCATTTAATCCAGTACCCCTAACTGATTCACTTAAATAGCTTAACAGCAAACCTCAGTTCAACTTAAAACTACTCAGTATCATTAACAGATAAACAGATGCACATTTTACACTTGATTAAGGTATAATGTGATATTTGTCCGTATTTGTGACCACCAGCCAGCAGAGCGGGGCGCGGGGCCTGAGGCTGAGTCATCAGACTGGTGCGCTGGGTCAGGGAGAGTTCAGCGCTCTGGGACGTCACACAGCCAGCACAGAAATGGAGACGGTAAGATTTTGTTCATGATTATGCTTCAATGTTTAAATATTTTAGCTCCACACTGACGCTGATTGGTGCATGGGACAGACAATGGTTTAACTTTAAAGAATAACATGGACACATGAGGGAAATTGGCCAGGAAAGGGACATAAGCAGTCTGATAGTTAGACTGTGAGCTTGAACCTAATGCATATTTTGGAAACAGGGTTAACAATTATATCAGATGAATTCATGAACGAGCATCTCTAGCACATATTTTGAAATTCTGGATCCTTTATTTAACTTATTTATATTACAACAAACGAAATCTCGAGAGTAATGCTGTAAGTTTTGATGAAAAATTACCTCTAGTAAGTTTGCTTATGAAAATTATTAGTCTGGGAGGAAAATTTTGATCAGTTTTGTTCACAGAAATGGACTTCTCCTCACTTTCAGTAAATGCATACTTGTGGTTTTGTTAAAAACATTTGCCTCTCTAAAGTCTACCGTTGAGGTAGAGCTTTTGAGTATGCGGACTGTGGTTTTGATGTGAAAAACCCGAAGCGCAACTTAGGAATATAGAAGAAAAGGACAAAAAGAGGGAGCCAAGAAAGAAAGAACCTGACAGAGACGAAGCCGTCTGGCAGACAGAAGAAACATTCAGAGAGGATGAGGGAATAAAGAGCGAGTCAGATAGACTGAGAGGGTTGGAGAGACGGATGATTGAAGATAGGGCTGCTGGGTTTTGGTGGTAATGGGATCTTGGCTGGCTGGTGTGGTTAATAGCGCGGCTGTTTTTCTTCTTAAGAGCCCTACTTCAAACTCCAGCTCCTGCTGCTGGTCCCACTTAAACAAAGCGTGAAGCGGAGAGCGACTCTGCTTGGATAACTGACTGCTCTTCAAATAACTGATTAATGCTTTAACAACCATTTTTCATACACAAGAAATCTGAGCGCGCCTTCATTCTTTGGATTTCTTTGTTCTCGTACCAACACCTGTTGTCCAGCACCGTCGCGCATTTCATCAGGGTTCATTTGTTTATTTTGTTACATAAGATTTGGATTTCCATTGAAAAACCTCCTGTGTGTGTTTATTGTAAGAAGAATTGTCCAATAATCATGTGTGTTTATGTTGAGGGCATGTGCTGCCTGTCAAAATGTAGAAGAAATTTTCAAGTAAATTCAGCAGTTTGTGATTATATCCAGCAGCATGTTTTCATCTTCATCTTCTCTTCCAGGAGCATCCGGGTTCACCGTCATCAGTGGATCAGGGTAGCCGTGGTAACCAGTCTAGTCCACCCCACCAAGTCCTCTTCAGTCACCTTCCCCTACATTCTCAACTACAGGTATCTTTTCTATTTTTTTTCGTATAATACAGATTTTGATTGTTTCACAAAGACTGTATGTAAAAGATGGACCTAACCACCATGATGTCAGCCCGTCCTGTTTTAAAGCTTCAACTTGAACCTTTAGCATTTTTTGGTTTTCCAAAGCCAGCTGTCACGAGCAAGAGGTGGATAGCAAAGTAGCCACGCATTAATCATACTATGCTTTATTGTTCATTTGATCGCTTACAAAATGAACATCATGTTCTATTAAAGACATGAAACTAACTACTGAGGCTATAAACTCACCAGGAAAGTATTTCCTGCGGTGAGATGTATGGTCATTTTTTCTTGTTTGCAACCAGAAAAATCGCCCCCTGCTGGAGATTTGAAAGAATGAAAGTTTAAGACATTTTCATGTTTTGCATGTCCTTAGTTAAGTAATATTTTATATATTTCATTTATTACTTGACTTAATTTGAGAAAAAAAGCATATGTTGTAAAAGTGCTCTATTGTTAAATTATTATTCCCATAATTATAAAGCCATTTTATACAAAAAGTTTGTACGTAATAATGCTACTTCTGCTAATTAAGTAGAGTTTTGTTATGTGATAAATAAAGGTTAAATAAGACGATAACAATCCATCTACTTATCTAAGAAAACAGGTTTTTGTCATTTACAAACAACTTTTCTTCTTCTTTTAAAGATTTTTTTCTCGAAAACTGCAAAAGAGCATAAATGTTACTCACTTCAGAGTAAACAAGGACTGTTTTCAGTGGCATAGGTGCTCCAGTGGAGTATTTAGTTCAGTATAAATGGGATCAGACATTTAACACGTGAGTGAATTAAACGTTTCTCTTTCAGGTGCGCTCGCCTTACCCAATGATCCCCATCGGTGGAATCCAGATTGTACACTCTGTTCCTGCGTCCGTTAACACCCCTCTGGCCCAGCAGGGGGCTTTGCAAGCTGCTCGGATGTCATTGCAGAAGAGCATATCGGAGGACTCCATCACCAGCGAGGCACATTTCACCTCCTTTTCAGAGAGGGGCGGGCATGGAGCAGTAGTGGGAGAAACAGTGAGGGATTCAGTATCACCTCTCCGCTCCTCACAGGAGAAGGAAGGAGGAGGAGGCGTGAGGCAGGAGCAGGAGCAGGAAGAGGGAATCCAGACGTGCACAAAGGCCATCGCCTCCCTCTACATTGACTCCAAGGAGTTTGCTGAGAGAGGAGGAGGTGGAGGCAGAGTGGATGACGGGAAAGACGGAAGCAGAGCGCCTTCCTCCTCTTCCTCTCCTTCAGCTTTGTCCCCAGACTCCCATCAACACCATTCGCCATCTCCCCACCCATCACCATCTCCTCCTCAAGGTCCTGGTATTCAGCACTTTAGCAGCCTGGAACTCAGGCCTCCCCACTCATCAGTCCCAGCCTCTCCTCACTCGCCCTCTTCCTCCTCATCCCCTTACCCTCCAAGCCCCGGATCTGACAGCCTGCAGCCTCCAATGGCATCCAAACTTCTCAAGCTGGAGAGAGACAGAGAGGCAGAAAGCACAAAGAGAAGCAAAGACGTGTCGTAGTGCTGCAGAGGAGGACCAAGGGGAGGAGGAGAAACGATGGATGTCTCCTTTTTTTTGTTTGTTTGTTTTCGGATAATAGGAAGGGATGAAGTGCAACAGGAGAGAGAAAAACTGACTTTTGCACACTTTACACACAATTTCTTCTCCCATTTTCTCTCTCTTACACACATAAAAACAATGCATACAAAGAAAAATGAAAGACTCAAACGGACCTCTTAATGTTCGTGTACAGCATGCCTGTTTTAAACGGGGCCTGCTCTCAGAGACTTTCTTATTTAAAGACTTTAAAGAGCATACACATGTACGGTAACTCCCACCAACATGAGCCCGACCAAAATCTGCTAAAAACAAAACAAAGGACTCTAGTTAAACGGTACGACGAAGAAAAACAAAAAACCATCGGACAGCTACGTGTGTGCCTTTTCTTTAATCTCTCTATCTCTCTCTCTTTTTGTTTTGCTTATGTTCTTATAAGCAAACAAAGCAGGAAAGTAAATGTAAATAAAGTACAATACTATCACGTATCAGCTTTGTAATAAATGCAGCCCCCTCCCTCATCCTCCTCCCCCTTTCATCCCTGTTTTTTCTTTCTCTCTCTCTCTTTTTTTTGGACACCTTAAACTTAAAAGTCTCGACAAACGATGTGAAGTTATGAATATGACTATTACGTACGGTTGCACTAAAACATATTTTTATATGAGTGAAATTTAAAAAATTGCTTTTTTGTGTACAGCAGCAATCCTATAATACTATTTATTATTATTGTTACCATGTTTCATAAATTGTACATTTTTTCTTAAATGTCGTGGATGCCTTTTTCTATGTAAAGCATGGGTTTTTTGCTATCGCTTACATTAGGGCGAGGATATGCACACTGTAATATGGCTTTTTATGTTAGACCTATTTATATACGTCTAAGTGAGCCCCCTCTACTTGGAGGTATATACACATAGAAGATTTACCAGAATATTTACCCAGCATATTAATACATATAGTATATAGAATCTATCAACCTGTCTGTCTATCTATCTATCTATCATCTATCTATCATCTATCTATCTATCTATCTGCACTTAACATGTAGAATGACATTCACATTAAGGTTATGGTAGTTTGCTTGTACATTTTCTCTGCTGCTCTTTGCCTGCCCCCTGCTTGTGATGTTTCCTCTTTTTTATCTTAACTTTTGTGGTATTATGTCTTGTTTTTCTTTTGATTTTTAGAAGGCACAGATTTGCGCTCAGCATTAAGTGAATGCCTTCTTGCACCTTGGCTTTTTTTTCTTCTTCTTTTTTTGTGCTTAAATGTTGGTTTTAACTCTGCCCCGCCTCTCTCCATACACCCCCGCACTCCTCCCGCCCAACCGATGCATCCATCTGCAACCAAGATTAACATCAGGCAGAGGCAAAGGTAGCTCCACATTCTTGAATGAATGCCAGATATGTAAACGGGAAAAACATTCCAGTCCATGTAAATACCCAGTCATCTCCCCCTAAACTCACACATACACACATTTTTTGTTATGGATGCACATTTTTTGGGCAATGGCAATCAACCCACTGAAACTCTTACTGAATGGATTTATTTCGAGGGGGACACACATGCAAACACATGCATCAAACTTTCTGACAAATGCACCTTATATTTCTTCTGTGGACGTCCCGGTATTCATCGGTTTTTCTTTCCTTTTCTTTTGCAGCGAACTTTGAAAGAAGTGGTTAGGGGGAGAACTGCTCTGCGCTCTTAACCCTAAATTGTCTGAGAATATTAAGAATACATACAACAGTTGTGATTTTAAGGCTTTCTGCACTGCTTTTTTGGCCCGCCTGTGGTCCCTCTTCATCTCCTGGATATCCCTTTTGTAGCTAAGCAATATTTAGCCAAAACTCTGCTCACCAGCAGGGATTGTATTTGTTGCAAGGCAACAATAGCATACTTAAAAATCCTAAAATCAGGAGAAGAAGGGAGCGGTTGGGACAACAACTCTTTACTCTTGTTGACAGTTTCGGGCCGAGTCGGGCAGGCTGCAATGTGAGTGTGTATCTCTGTATTCTGTACCAGTGTGTATTCGACCAGTATATCCTCTTCTTACAATGTTTTTTCTATTTCGATCCTCTGTTATGTACACTTATCCTGATGACAATGATGTCTTTAAAAACTCTTTCTCTCTTTCGAAGATATCAAAGCACAAGTCATTGTATAGAAATGACAACAATACATAAAAAGGACAAAAAAAAGAGGTAAACATACATATAAAAGGGTAACTTTTGTGATGGTGTTCTGTGGAATTAATACAAATATCATGTATGACCCCAGTTGCAACAAGGAATCGCAGTAGAAGTGGAAGAAATGGATTGTTGTTTTCAAATAAATATGAATAGTATAATTTTTTTGTGTGCGTTCAGTTTGTCTTTAACAAGAAATTTTAATAAAATATTTATAAATGTGTCTACTTTGCGAAGTGTTGCTTATAGAAAAATATAGGAGGTAATTATTGCTGGACTTATA
The DNA here is from genome assembly GCF_900408965.1 of Simochromis diagramma. Taxonomy (NCBI): domain Eukaryota; kingdom Metazoa; phylum Chordata; class Actinopteri; order Cichliformes; family Cichlidae; genus Simochromis; species Simochromis diagramma. The sequence continues at coordinate 21,447,209 of NW_024387492.1, forward strand.
TTTTCCCTCTTAGCATCTTTTGCCTCTCTTGCCTGTTTTTTTCACTTGCTCGTTTGGGACCCACTTGCCTTTCCATATGCACACATGGAAAAACCAAGGGCAGGCAGAGGAGCAGCTAAAACTCCAAAGAAAGCAGATATCAGATATGCACACAAGCTAATGAGAGTGGGTTGTAAAGCTGCAACCCACAATAGTTTACAACATGTTGTCTTGAAACTGTCATTTCAAGAGGTAGAGCAGGTCACCCACTAATCGGAAGGGTGGTAGTTGGATCCTTCACCCCAAGTTGCTATCTGATAAGGACTGTAAATGTTCAGTAGAAAGCACTTACATAGGGGGAAAAGGTAGAAAAGCTGTACAAAAAGTCAATGCACACAGTTAAACAACAACAACTAGTACAATCAGCAATCAACCCTCGGGAAGTCCTTGAGAATCCTCCAGTGTTTCTTCAAGATCAATATCCCAGTAACAGCTGTCAGTACATGCAAATGTGCACATAAAATAAATCCGCTGTTCATAGTTCCTTTTCTAAATTGCTAACAAATGTATTATAAAAGAACGGTGTAACTTAAGGTTTTAATTAAGGAGGTCATCTGCATGCCATTGTTTTGAAAGATGATAATTTATAAAGGGGCCAGTTTTTCCCTCGGTTTCCCTCCAAACTGTCAGGGTTATATATATCCGGTCGTTAAGTCTGATGTCACTAGCCGTGTCTGGGCCTAAACTCCGCTGCAGGTCCATATATCAAACGATCACTATGGCATTAGTTGAAAAACTGTCTAAAGTCTTTCATCTTTAATAAAATGATCAGCATTCTGCTCTACCAGGTGTAACAATTAAGTTTAACATCCAGGCATCCATGAAAACGGAATTTATGACATTTAACGGAGTTAGAAGTTAGCAGGAGGTTAGCTCGCTAGCTTCTATCGAAATACAATATAGCATGTCCTGACTGCGGGGTTTTGGAAACAAATTAAAACGCACAGCTCTGTTATCACTTCCAACATAAATGAAGACAGAAAACTAAACGGCAGTGACGTTTGTAGGGTTACTGAAGTTTGGCTAGCTGGTATATAATGATGTGCTATGTGACTGCTAGCGACACAGCTATGTTAGCATAATATAAACAAGCTAACTTTTTTCCACTCGATAAAAGTTAACGTGAGTGTTCTCGGTGGTCAGGAACAAATGTAATCGCATGGCAGGATGCTGTAAAAGAACCAAACTTCAGCCAGGAGAACAACTGAGATAATCCATCCACAATACGAGGTTAGTCATTCATATACTGCTGCATGGGCTGGGCTGTAGTTACATCCTAAGGTTTTAAAAACTGAGCTTAAATAAATGATTAGCGGTAATAAAAGCCGAGGGAGGTCAACAGTGATCACTGACTGTTTTAGGAGCTTTTTGAGATTAAATAGAAGAAAATACATAACATTAAACATGTTAACAGCACAAAAGCCATATTAAACGCAGACTACTTTAGGCCCGGAAGTAGGATTCGTCACGTCATCACTTAACGACCGGATAGGAGAATCCAGCCTCTTGAGTAGATTTTCCTGCAAGAGTGTAAATGCCCTCCAGCACGAGCGTGAGCTGCCTGGTTGCTGCTTTGTGTGCTAGGTAGATTGACGAGGGCAGTAGTTGAATTTAGGCCCAGAGTGTTGCCATTTGGTGTAACAGTGAATACCTGCACATGTGAAAAATGACCTTCTCGCAGGCATGTGTCATCGTGCTTTTAACCTACAACATAATAACATCACATAATCTGTTGTCAACCATTTAAGAGATTGTTGACTTTGTATTTGAGCTAGTTTTGGTTTATGATTGTATTAGGATTCCTTATCATTTAGTTGTTGACATATTTATGTCTTTGGTGAAGTATTATGAAACACAAATATGGACATCTGTCACTAAGCTCACCAAGCTGCCATATGGAAAAATCATCATGTTCTTTTCAGGCACCCAGCAAGGGGCGCCATACTGTTTGAAAAAACCACTTACCCACAACTGCTGAGACCCATATGTAATTCCCAACAGTGGTGCTTCTGTCTTGGCTCTGTGCTCTCTCGAACACAGTTGGCAGTGTTGGCAGGTGGGAAGCCTGTGAGGGATCATGTCCTTGTCGCTGCCCTGGTGATTCCTAATGGCTGACAGCAGAGCACGAAGGGTGGATGTGTGGGAAAGGCATGAACATGCTGACAATCCCCTCAGCGGCAGGTGGGGAGAAGCAGCTTGTAAATCCACATGTGTCAGAGCCTCCCCACATCAATGCCGACTGGGAGTCAGCTGTCAGTCGCATTAACTCCTCCCTGCCATTTTCCATCCATCTACCACATGCCTGCTGACTTTCTTTCCCATCCAGTTTCCCACTTTCCTTCCCTGCAGTGATGTCTGGATTTACCAAACCTACTTCCCATTCTCTCAGTATTCCTCAATATATGTACCAGGCCTTTTTTTCTCCCCGTTCATTCAACAAATGTGGTTCATCATTCATATTTAGAATATTCTTGCTATCCTGTAACCTCTACTTAAACCTTCATCATCACATATATGTTGGACTTCTAACTGTATGGTCCTCTTTCCTGTTGCCTCGTGGTGAGCAGTAACGATCATCCTCACAGTGGGTCTTTTGTCTTGTTTCCCTCTCTTCACGCCCAACCAGCCGCGGCAGATGGCCGGCCCTCCCTGAGCCTGGTTCGGCTGGATGTTTCTTCCTGTTGAAAGGAAGTTTTTCTTTCCTACTGTCACAAAGCGCTTGATCATTGGGGCTTGTCTGATTGTTGGGGTTTTCTCTCTGCTATTTTAGAGTCCCTACCTTACAATATGAAGATTTAAAAATAAAATTGAACTGCACTGTGTTCGTGTGGTCATCCTAAAACTAGAAACATTTAAAAAACAACAAAAAACAACCCACAGCAAAATACACAGTAAAAGACACACATTGTCCACAGCGTCTTGTGCATTTTCACACTTCGGAGCTGACGCTTGGCTGCTTGGCATGTCTTTGAAAATTTGTTCACATTCAGTTTTGTGCCTCCTCTGACTCAGCCGTCAATCAAACACGTCCAGTGCCTTTTTCCCTCAAAAGCTTAGAAGCTGAAAATTTATTTCTGACATGTTTCAATTGTTTTTGAGCCCAACAGCAGCAAATAAAAACTTGAATGCAAGAACAATGAATGTTTAAATTTTTGATGGATGCTTGTGTTGTGTTGGCGCTGCAAAAAAATAAGAGACCAAAAGAGCATGCCCAGCTGTTGTCAGGATGATGTCTTTCAGCCTCGAAAACAAACTATTGTTGAAGACGGTTTTAGCCAGCGGTGCTTTATTTCCATCTCATTTCCATTACATTTGAAGAATGCAAAAAAATAAATAAATAAGGGACACTTTCTAGGAAGTACCCCGTTCAACGTCTTGTCCATGTGTTGCAAACAAAAGAACACAAGATGGTGATTATTAAGCACTGTGGAAGGGATTCATTCCCCCAGTGCTTATTAATAGATTATACTTGTAGTAATGCCAAAAGCAGTACTGACAAAGAATAAATAATAATAATAGGTCCGATTTTAATGTCACCAGAAGCAGGAGCACTAATTCAAACTGTCTAACATGAACACTATTGGAAAACAGTCTTTGAACAAGGTCAGCTAATAAGTCTTTGGCACATGCGACTCCAACAGTATTAATGTCTTTATTCTGCCTTCACCCTCTTTTCTGTCTCACTCGTTTTTCTAATTTTAATACAGTCCCTGTTGTTAGCCATGTCCCACATATGTCTACCTGTCTACATCTCTTTTTTTGTATGTTTTTTTTTTCTTTTTTGTTGACACAACTGGGTTGGTGTCAACTTACATTTATTCTGTCAGTCTGTCCACATGTCGGTGAGTCCCGTGGCCTTTGATAGAGGATGATCAAGCGAGTTATTTTAGTCATGATTAGCGTTTGGAGGAATCACTTTCATCACTAGTTTGTAGGGTGTGAGCGCGAGTGTAGTTTTCATGGTTCAGCGCTGCGAGCATATGGAAATCTCCCCTGAGACTTCAGCGCGTCGTTGCTTTATAGCATCTGTGTGTGTGTGTGTGTGTGTGTGACTGCTTTTGTTTCTCTGTTTGTAAGAATGTGTTTTGTTGTTTGCATGCGTGTGAATAACAATGTTAAAGCATGAAGACTTCTTTACATTTTGAGCAAGCTAAGTCCAATTAGCCAATGACTGAGTCAGCAGTTACCCAGCTGTAGTTGAGGCTTTAGGACAAGGATGTCAAACTCGTTTCATATCACAGCCCACTTTGATCTTTGAAGTGGCTGGAGTAGTTAAACTCACCTCTCTGCCATTGTAAAGAAGTTTAACTACATACTTAATCCCTTGGATATCTTAATAGAAGAAAAAAAGAAGCACAGTTTCTACACTACATCTCAGTTTTTCTACAAGATAAAGAAATGCTGTCATAGTAAATGAAAGAAATCTGTCAGACTCTTTGGGCCTAAATTATAAGAAATCAAAGTGTAAAATTACAGAAAACATACATTCTGGTAGCTCAATGCCCAGACTCACTTGTAATTGCAAAACAAAATTACAAAAAGTTTTTTTTAATTGCAGAATTTTTTTCCACTGTTGATCCTCTTATTAAAAACTGAAATTTCTATTGTAGACAGTGAAAAAGCAGGAACCTTCCTGTCATTTAAGTATTTAGCCACTGCTTAAATACTTTGGCAAAGTATGAATGGATCAGGGGGACAATAAAGCTGTAAAACCTGCACTAAAATTTACACTCTGCATTACATTTTCCAAAGCCATCCAGTGGGCCAGAGTGGCGTCTTTGCCAGGCCGATTCTGGCCCCTGGGCCTTATGTTTAACAAGACTGCTTTTGGATAAAAACTTTTATCTCACTGGTTTCCACTGCTTTCTGATTGAATCCTAAAATCTGTTTCTGCCCACTGGAGGATGAATATGCAGCCACTTACATTTAAGTGATGTAATGGGGGTGGATACTGTTGACCCGATGTGGTTAACCTTTCAGTGAATTGCTGAGTGGGCACGTGATACGATGCATTTCTTGTTATTGGTCTCCAAAATGAACCATTTGACTTTCAAAGGTGCAGCACTGGAGCAGCTCTCCTGGTTGAGCGTGCTCCACATGTACTGTGCGATTAAATCCTTACTGCGGTGGCCCGAGTTTAAATCCACCCCACGCCATTTGCTCCGTGCCCCCCTGGTGTTGCCTCACAGCATGAAGGCTTTGGCTTTGGAGGCCGGCGCCTTTCTGTGTGGGTTTCCTCCCACAGTCCAAAGACATGAATGCATGGGTGAATGTGGCTTGTAGTCTAAAGTGCTTTAAGTGGTCAGTAATACCAGTGCATTATAAGTGTCAGTCCACTTCTGCTTCTGTGGAAATATATATAGACGGATATGTTGTGTTGGTGTTCGCGTTTGACGATGGAAGAGACAGGCCAAGACTCAACGAAGGGATGAAGGCACAAAATAAACAAACTTAAGATGGAACCTGTAAATTAACGAACCACAGACAGACAGTAGGCTTTGTTGCTTGTACAGTATGAGTCATATAAGATCGCACAGAATCTGAAAATGGGACAATAATTGTCTTGCTTGGAGACTGATATTTGAATCGTGCTGCACTTGAATCTGTCACCTCTATGTGAAAAAATGTCAACAAGATGGTGGCAGCGGTTGTGGACTTTGTTAAAATCTATGTAGAGGGATCAAACCAAATCAATTTATTTACATAGCACATTTTACAGGATAAAAACCACAAAGTGCTTCACAGTAATATAGAAACAGAAATACATAAAATACATCAATAATCAAACACAGCACAAATCTAATTAAAAGCCAATCTAAATAAATGAGTCTTAAGCTGCTTTTAAAAAAAAAAAAAAAAATCAAGGCAACGTAATGATGGAGGGTGAGCATTCCACCGCTCTAAAAGATCTATCTCCTCTGGTCTTAAAACGAGTTCGTGGGACTACCAACAGCCTTTGATTAGATGATCTCAGGCTGCGAGAGGGAGCGTGGGGTTCTAAAAGATCAGAAATGTAGGCAGGGGCATCACAATTCAAAGCTTTAAAAGTCAGTACCAAGATTTTAAAATGAATTCTAAAATGTACTGGAAGCCAGTGACAGAACGTAACACTGGTGTAATGTGCGCTCTTTTCCATGTCTGTTAAAAGCCTTGCAGCAGCATTCTGGACTAACTGGAGACGGTCAAGACGCAACACCAAAACTAGTTTCATTATGCTGTTGTCAAATACAGGTTATTTGAAAAACATGGCAAAAAGAGAGAATTATATGCCTTGTTAATTTCCCACTATTGATATCACTGAAAATAGGTACACATGAAACTCAAAAAAGATTTTAAAAATCAATAATAATCTGTTTTAATGATTGACACCTATCAACACCTATGTCACTGAGCTGTTGCTGACAAATTTTGCAATTTCTGGACATTGAGAGACTCACTCAACATGTGGGATTCATAATGCCAACATGACGGAGAGACTACTGCGGGAGAAAAGCTTGATACTTGACACATGCATACAGCTTTGCAGGGCAGCAGAGTTCTCCCAGGAGATCAACAAAGCCATCTCAGGACAGGTTCATTGCTATCCAAGGAACAGCTAGCCAGAGACAAAGCAGCACAGTGGACTGCAGGTACTGTGGGAAATCACATGAAAAAACCAAACTCAGATGTCCAATGTATGGTGAGAAATGCAAAAAATGTGGCAGAAACAATCGCTTCACAGCTAAATGTAAAGCGTGCTCAGAACACAGGAAAAAGAAACTTGTACACAAGGAGGCAGAATGAGAAAAAACTCTCTGTGTATCAAAGTAGTGACAGAGAATGTAAATGAAGTGGACACTAAAAGAGTGAATGATTCTCAGCTCTTTGCAAGCATGCTCATGGACAACAATATTATAAAATTCCAGATTGACTGTGGTGCCGCATGCAACATCACTCCAATTAGTTGGCTCAACCCTGACACAAAGTGCTGTCATTATTTTGTCTAGAAGAGGACTAAATACAACAAAAGTGCTAACCAACACCCAAAAGTGAGGTCTCATGACTTTTCTGGCTTTCGGTGTTTTAGGCAGGAGATATCAGAAAAGTTACCAGAGGAATAACTGACTTGTGGCGAACAAGCAGTCATAGCAGCATTGCTTCTCTGTCGCTCTTCCTCTCACAGGAAGTGAGCTGGATTTAGACCTCCATAAGAGAGGTTAGTTTTACCCTGCTGATGATCTGTTGTTGCAATAGGAATTCTGCTCAGTACGCAGACCTCCATGAGGAGCCATTGGTGCTAAGCTACCATCTATGGGATTATTTCTGAATACCTCTAAGTCCGAATCCTGCCTAGAAGTAATGATACCATATTCCTGTGGATGTTTGGTTGTCTCTGATAACCGGCACCAGTTCAGAGAGTCACTTGTGACAGGCCTGAAGGCTGGCCAAACGGTGGTCGCCCGTCTCCAAAGTTGCAGTCATGTTTGTGGAGAAACATATTAACATTAAACAAAGTGCAGTCATAATTCAGTGTATCTAAAATAATGAAAGCAAAGCTGCAGTTTCACATTTTTTTCTTCCTTGTTGTTGGCAGCAAGGAAGAAAATAAAAATAAAAATGAAAAACCAACATTTTCCTGCTCAGGGGATCACCCGATCTTAAAAATATCTCCTCTGCTGGCTCTGCAGTCACATTTCTTGTCACAAACACTGACTATTATGATTTGTCAGAAAGTACTTAAGAGCCAATTACACCAAACAAGTTGCTGAGCATGTCATTTCCCAACTGGGAGTTATTTTGCAAAGTCACGCTATCGACGCCGCTCTGTCAGAGCCGCAAGCCAACGAACACAGGATAGATCTGTGAGCGCACCCTGGGAAAGCTCTCATTTCTGGTTGTATGTCACCCAAATCGCCTTGTTTACATGCCTTAATGGTTAGCAGCAGACAGCCTGTGGTGGGACGCCCGCGTGTGTGTGTCTGTGAAAGGGAATACCACGTTTAGCTGCAGCATTTTTCCTAGCTGTAATTAACTCTAAAGATAAAGTAGGGTTTTCTCCCGCTGCCAAATTTTAGGAGATTTCTCTGGCTCATGCTGAAAATGTCAGCTTACGGATAAAGCAACACATATAGTATTTAAAACTGAATATGTGGCTATTTTTATCAACGGCGTTTTCACAGCCCAGCCATATTTAACTGTTGTTTGAGTTGGGCATCTTACAGTCATTTTAAAGTCCCCAGGCGGTGATTATTGTAATTGTTCAGCATCTAACAAAACTAAGTGAGTAATTAGGTTGCCGGAAGCCTTCTGGTTTCTGTTTGCAGCCCATCACCTATTATCAGCTATTTCTCTTTTTGTATCTTTTAAAAATATACTTATAATCTGACTGTAAACAATGACCAGTGCTTGAAGCATGAATTTGTGGCCCAGATAACCATGCTCCTGATTTCTGCTGTCAATGCTAACAAGCCTTAAAACTATTGACCGTGACCAGAATTCCCCAGTGACATTAAACAAAGAGCGAGATCATACCTGACTTCTATTAATTAGCTGCTTGTTGAATTCAGAACTGAATTTAAATCCTTCTTCCCACGTACAGTGAGATTTGAATGAGTCAATCAGGCCTAATCGTACCTTAAAGACCTTGTAGCATCATATTACCCCGACAGAGAGCAAACATTTCAAAACCCAAACCAAGTTAGCCTTCAAACTTTCCTTTTTCATAAATCTCATAGATAAGACTGAATTAGGTGACCCTGAACCAAAAAAAACTCCCCCCAGCAGCCTGCTGGGAGACTTTCCATGATGCACTAAGAATTTCTTCTCCCCCCCCCCATTACCTTCCCCTTTCCTGTAGTCGCATTTTGTCCTGTTTGTTTTTAATGGTCACTCAGTACTCTTGTTTTCCATCTTGACTTTCTTCTCACCCCCTAAACCAGGTGCAGGAAATGAGTGCCCTCATCTGAGACCTGAGAAAAAAAGTTGTTCCTCCCCACCATCACCAAGTGTTTGTTTATAGGGAATCATGAACCTGTAACCAGTTAACAGCGTACACTATGTTACTTTGTTTATGTCAGGAGACCCGATCTTTGGGGTGGACCAATTTATGGCACACCCATGTTTCTGCCTGTAGAACTGACCCTTGTATGTGAAGTAGGTGGAATGAAGACACAGTTCCAAAAGCAAACACACTTGGTCGACGCTGAGAGTGGTCCTGTTGCTGAGGTTGGTGTCATCCTGTAATCTCTTATGGACTACCTCCAATGCTTCCGTGACCGGGATGCAAGTGAAGAGAGATGTAACATTGTACGAGACCATGGTTTCATCTGCCTCCATAATGATATCTCTCACCTTCTCAACAAAATCCAGGGTGTTCTGGATGTGGTGTTCAGAGCTGCCCACCAGCGGGCCTAAGGGTACATCTTTCGCCATCTTACAATGCTGTGATTGCAGCCATTGACCAATTCTCTGTGAATGGTACTCATGGCCATTGATCAGTGGTCTTTGATCAATGGGTTTTGGTCAGTGGTTGTTGATCAATGGTCATGAGAATTTGCATAATTATGATTAAGGAACTGACCTCCCAGCCCATTCTTCCTTCAGTGGGCTGGTTTCAGTCATTATGCAAATGTACTGTTTATAAGATTGGGGAAACAGTCAGCTGAGACTGAAGAAGTCACTTGAATGAGTGACGAAACGTTTCTCCCACAAAAACACTACGTCCAGATCAACAGAATCAACTTTTGGAGATTTACTTTCCTGGATGATTGAGAATGCATCAAGATGTACAACGTTAGCATGACCCATAAGGTCACACTAGTAACAATAATTCGGGTTAACAGAGTGACGTGTCCTGGAATGAACCTTTAGTGTCTTCTCCTGCATTGTAAATACATTCCTATTTGTATATGCACAAAGAAGTGGACACAGATTTTTTCCCACAGTTAAAACTTAGCTTTGACCATCGCATATCCTCCCTCTTATTTATCACCATTAGAAAAAATCACTATGGACCATTCATGGTCCCTGTTAAGTACAAACAACTCCACATGATCCAGCTCCCAAGGTTGTGGAAATAGTTTTAGACCTTGATATGATCTTACAGGTCAACTTCACATGTGAAAACCTGCCCTTATAAAGTTTTAAAGAGTGATAATACCCCTTTTCATTCCCTGGCTTTTTCACCGTCAGACTCTGAGAGATTATCAAGTAATTCCAATTTAAATAAATCACACTGACACTTCATCATGTGAGGGTCGATTTTGATTTTGTTGAGTATAAAGTCAGCAGATTACTGACTCATACATCTCCTATTACTCACATTTACACTGTTTATTCCTGCATAATACCAATCACAACGTGAATGATTTATGAATTCATCTCTGAGTTTTAACAGGTCGTACTTCTGGGTGTTTGAGCTTTTAAGCAGACTTTATCCTCGGGTTGGCCTTCGCCATCGCTGATGTAATATGTCAAGAGTCTCTGAGGGACGGGCATTTTCTTTTTGTAATGTGTTTGTGCTGAGAGGAAATGGAATTGGAAGTTTAATTTGTCTTTACTGGCAAGTGACTGAGAAGTGGCACTGAAGCTGCAGCCACACAAGGCCAAGCTGACAGTGAATAAAGAGTGTGAAGGTGCCGACAACTGTTGTGATTGCTGTGTGGCATTTGGATGAACATGTGTTATGTTTGACCCAAAGAGTTATTATCATAATTATAAATACAATATAAATATGTGTAAAAAGTGGTTATTTTGCAACCAAGTCCATCCTGAGGTAATAATTTCTAAACAAGTTTATATTACGATGTTTTGTGGCTTCAGATACAGATGTGGCTCTAATGTACCTGCGAATTACTGCTGAGTAAAAGATTAATAAAAATAATTTCGCTCACCTAAACAAAAGCACAAACTTCTTGGATTGTCTGTAACACACATCAAGACATACTAGTAGGTATTACTGGTCAGGTAATTCATTAAAAATCCTCTGAGAGGCACCAACCATACAAACACAGTTGAAAAAGTAAAGTTCAGTGACTCTAATTGGTGGACAGTGATTGACAAAAGCTGCCATCAAGCATCAGAGTCAAATTGATGGAAATTATCCATAAAGTCACAAACTGCAGACATGCTTTTTAATGTCATTAAGTTGGATATTTTAACATAGACATATGTTATCCATTCATCCATCCATCAACTGTCATAGGGCAAAAGGTCACCAAGCTGCAGGTCAAACACATGGAGACGAACATACATTGACACCTCACCCAATTTACAATCACCAGTTCATCCAATGCGCATGTTTTTGGACTATGCAAAGACTTGGAGATAACCCATGCAAGGTCAGCAGTGCTGGTTGTATGTTTGTGAACTAATTCTGAACATTATCAGCACCCTAGATGGCGCTGATAATGAATTTTATTGGGTTTTATGGCTATTCATAATGAACAGTCATTGCATCGTCTGCTGCTCTGATAGAAACCACACTGGCTGAATGAGGCTGAATAGAAATACGGGTCAATTAAATCAACAGGTGTTTTCAATGGAAACAGACTCTCTTTGGTTATTGTTTGTTCTACCGAGCAACCGTAACCAAGGAGCGCGGAGGAGAGGCGAGACTTGACAAAGGGTAAATCTGGCCCGAGTGTGGTTTTAGCCTGTCCTCGCCTGAGCGATCCAACATACCCGCCTAAAAAATCTGCTCAGATCACATTTTTCCTCCTGCGCAGGAGAAGAAGGAATGAGAATATTTGGAGTTTTATTCCCTGCGGGAGGAGGAAGCATCACATCAAACGGCAAAGTGTGATGTTTCAGCTGATCACTGCCTCGTTTAGTGGGAAACACACAACTCAGCGTGTGTCTCACACGCGCACACACACACACACCCGGAGCCACGGGTGGTCTCTGTGTTTGAATGTGATATGTCTACTTTACAGGTCTGTGTGCATATGTGTATGTGTGTCTTTGATGGTCTGTGTGTGTGTTTGTGTGTCATAGAGGCATCTGTTCATTGGAATAAACAACTTTCCATATTTAGCTGCCAGGAAAAAGAGAGGGAATTAGCAAAAAATCCTTCCCAACTATATATGTGTGTGTGTGTGTGTGTGTGTGTGTGTGTGTGTGTGTGTGTGTGTGTGTGTGTGTGTGTGTGTGTGTGTGTGTGTGTGTCCAAATGGAAAGAAGTGATAGCTCTTTTTTTCTCTAAGGGTGATGCCAGCATGAAGAATTCTAAAATTAATTCCTTTGTCTTTTAAGTGGAGAGAAGAGGAGGTGAAATTAACCCAGAGAAATACGGGAGAGGAGCGTCGCTGTGCTTCCTAAATAAACTGGACAAAGGAGACGAGAGAGTGGATAGGAGGACAAAATAATGAGATAAAATGGGCAACCCAACAAAAAGCTTTCTCCCATGATCTCCAAAAGCAATTAAAAAAAGATAAAATATATAGAGATGAGAAGATTAGACGAGCTGAAGTAGAAGGAGAAATAGCAAGAAGAAGGGAAGCGAGACAAAGGTTAATGGAAGATTTTAATGTGGTGAGAGAAACAGAGATGGGAGAGAGGACAAAAATGTAGAGGAGACATACATAAGGAGACACAAAACAGGAGAGTGGCACAGAGAGAAGAAGAAGGATAGGAAAGGTGTGGAAAATCCTCCCTCTTTCAACAAGAAAACAAAATTAGGGACCAGAAGACAGAAAGGACACGTGAGAGATAAAATGTGCAGAAATGATACAACTGAAACTTTAGTCGACACTAAAGGAGTTGGGAAATTTGCAAAAGGATGATCGAGAGGGGAGAGGAGAGTGTTATTCTGAACAAGCAGTAAAAGGGAGGGAAGGAAATGATAACTATGCCAGAAGATGATGGGAAAAACTAGACATTTAAACAGATGGGAGAGTTTGAGATGGATGAAAAAAAAACAAAAGAAGAAGAGAGAGAAATGCATGAGGGGGCCAAAGGAAGATTTAGATGAGGGGACAGAGGAGTAAATTTCCTATAAAGAGGAGAAGAGGCGGAAAAGAGGAGAGACGATATGAGATAGGAAGGATGGAACATCTTCATATCTGAGAAGGCAAGCAGAGAAAAGAAAAAAGATCAAACAAAACAAAAACAGGACAGAAAAACAAGCGACAAGAAGAGAAAGAAAGGAGGGAAATTAACAGTTGCTTGCAGAACCACAGTTACACACTGACCCCTTTTGGCTCACTGAGGTACTGCATGCACAGATTTAGCCATTTGGAAGAAATGACAAATGTTGTTTTTCTTCTGTTTCCTGGAAGTCAATCAAGAAACCTAGACCTCATAAAACACCCTGAGTCACAGGGATACTGGGATTTATTTAATGAAAAAAAGGGGGAGAGAGAGAGAGTAACATTATTCCATCAAAAGGACCAAATCTTGCTCACTTTCAAACCGAGCCAAGGACTTCCAGGTAGCAGCTGGCATCTGCCTGCCTGAAAAACTGCTGACTGTCTTGTTTTCCCCTCCCAGCTCTGAGTTGAATTACATAAAAAACAGGTGCCGTTAGTGAATCAGCGTATCTGTAATCGGTGAATCTGTTCCATTTGTGGGTGAGTATCTAACCAGTGCCAGATATGGATGCAGATAAGTTGTTTGTTGGCTGTTTACTGGAACCATCTTCTCGTTTGTGGTGCAAGTTAGAGGCCGGAGCAGAGCCGCAGAGCGACCCCCTCTGTGGACATTATGCCTGTTACTTATCTGCGTCTCTTTGATTAAAAACTGCTTTTTACGAGACCAAAGCGCTTTGGTTAAACAGCAATTATGCATGTGGTTTAATTTTCTGACCGAAGGACCTTGTCAGCTTTGAACTATTCTGCAAGATATAGTTACTGCACACTGGAGCGTGAAGGGCAATACCACATTACTGCAGGCCATTCTCAAAATAAGGTTGCAGTCGATGACAAACTGATGCTCAGTGCTGCACTTGGAAAGTAAAACGGTGTAAAAAAAAAATCGAAATAAATGCAAAGGAAATTCAGTATTTTGCCAGGAAAATAAATAAGAACAAAAATGCGGACATATTATTGCCTTTGAAATAAAACGCTTTCCTTTTTTCCTCTTCTCTTCGTTTCCCTCGGTTTTCTCCTTCCTCATGTCTCCTGTTTGTTTAGCCCTCTCTCTGGTGTAGGTGTTTACACTGGGCATAGCAGACCATGCTAAATCACCTGGCACACTTGAAGCTCATCTTCACACTAAGCTTGGAGCGTTTAAACCACAACTCTTCTCTCCGTTCTCCACCAGCTCATGCAACATTTCATGCAGTCATCTCATCATCAGTGTGCCCACAACCTTGTTAAACCCTCCAAAGCCCAACCATCAGAGCCATGTGCCAGCTCCAGCCTCCATTCCTCACCAGCTACTCTACAAATTCCCCTCGTAGAAAGCAACTCTGCAACTCAGTTTATAATAAACCTCAGGGTCCAGCTTATATAGTCTTAACAGTTAACCTACGCTCTACATTTGGTGCTCTTCGTGGAAGACGAGATCGCTAATCAAAGTGGAAATCTAGTCAAACAAAAACTACTTTAACTTTACTTTTCTTGTTTGTCTGGGTTGTTTTTTTGTTGTTGTTGTTTTAAATTTTATTTCAATTTTGACCACCATAAAACCACAAATATATACCAGAATTTAGAGCATTAAGCTTGAGTAGCATCCATCCATCCATTTATTGTTGCTTATCTGGGTTTAGATCACAGTCTAAGGAGAGATGCCCGGACCTCCTGCACCTAGATCAACTCCTGCAGCTCAACCCGAGGGAGGGACACCGAGGTTTTCTCAGGCCAGCTGAGAGGCATAATCTCTCAGCATGCCCTGAGTCTGCCCCTGGGCCTCCTCCCAGTAAGATGTACCTGAAATATCTCACCTGTGAGGTGTTCTAGTCTAATCTGCAACATTAATGAAAATACACAAAACAGATTTTAAAAACAAATCTTATCTCCATCAGCAACAGGACGGATCAGGAGCTGAAGTCAACCAAGGCAGAGAGGGAGACCTGAAGATGGAGGGTTGACAGACGGTACCAGCACACCTGCACGTCTCATTAGTCTTCATCATCTAGACCTCGGGGGTTTGTGTAGGTTTGTGCAGACGGTGCAGGAACGCTTGAATGTTTGCTTTTAGGGATTTTTGTAGTTACCACAAAAAAGTCAAAGTGAAATTCCAGATAAAGGTCCAGCTGTGTGTGTTGTGAGTTTCAGTAAGTGGAATCTAAAAACTTAAGCAATGTAATAACTTGATTGTTGTAATGATACTACAACACGATTAGGTAAAAAGTAGTATGTCTTCAGCTCCTCAATTCATATTTAGCAGGCAAAGTGAAAAAATGAATAAAATATTCAAGTTAATTAATACTGTGAAATCATTTTGACAACTTGGCTCACCGGTGCACTGAATGTGACGACCTGTAGAAATGAACATTTTAAAATAGAAAAAGAAAAAGAAAAAGAAAGAAGAAAGAAAGTCAGAGTAAAACTGGCTGAAAGTGCAGCTTGTAAATTTAGCACTACTTCGCAGCCAAACTGTAAATGTCAGATGTTGAAATTCAGCTTTTTTTGGTGCCACTAAAAAGGTTTCAGCACTCAGGAATAAAATATAAGGATAACAGTTTATTTATAGGATTTAAAATAAACGGCTTTCTTTACAGCCACTGAATTTTGAACTTTCACAAATATATTAACAGTTTCATTGTGATTATGATTTTCTATTGACTTCCTTTTCTAGAGTTTTTCCACCCTTTATGTTCAGATTTTTTTTAACCTTGTTTTTTTTAATTCTTTGTGAGTTTAAATTGTTTTGTTGATTTCACGTGAAATGGTTTAAACCTCTTCGAAGTCATTGAAGTGATTGAACCAAAATATCTCTGCACAACAATCACACACATTACCTGGATCTGAGTTTTTTGTTTACGGGACAAATGACGAAGTCTGTTTTCTGATCCAGTGAGTCTCTTGGGATCCTCTCCATCTGGGTGTCCTCCAAGTGCCCATGTTGGCAGCTTTCAGACATCCAGGCTGTTCTTCACAGCCGATGTAGATGGTTCCAGTCCCAAGTCTCTTCCAAATGCACCCTTCATCCTCTCAAAGGTCCTACTTTATTTAAAGCTGTAAGTAGCATATGGCTTCTGATCTAATCATCATATAACAGACGTTCCTATTTTTGCCTGTGCTTTTTCTTTCTTCATCGGCAGTGAAAATACAGACATATCACTCCATTTTGTTACTGCATAGTCTTATGAATGTCTCTTTTCATAAAATAGTTTGTATTTATGTATACATAATATATAAGGTTACAGTGTTATTGTGTCACTTGCTGATTTGTTACGTTTACATATGAAAACTACTTGGATATACTTAGTAAAAAAAATGATTTGGGGTTTAAAGATGCACTTTCTCATAACTCTGTATGTAAAAAACGACATTCATGGTTAGCCAGTTTAAATAAGACACCAACAGTTAGTACACCTTGCATGTGCAGGATCTCACAAACACCCCGGCTTTCATAAAGTGGCAGTGATTAGCACTCTGGGAATGAGGAGAGGCTGGGCTTACTTTCACACAGGCTTCACTCCACTTTATTGTGCGTTGACCCTGAGACATCTCAGGACAGATTTGAGGGCGGGTTCTACTTTTGCATCATTTTTTTGTTTGCTTAAGTTGCATTGAGTTTGACCTCTCAGGTCCACCACATATTTGGACAGAAAAGATGATGGAAAAGTTGAGTGAAAAAAATAAGAACAGATTCTTGAAAGGGGGTCTTAGATCTTGCCCGCTGTCCTGTTTTCAGCTTGAGAGATTAAGAAAACACCAGGAGCACCACTCTGATTCAGACTTTCAGGCAAAGGGATTTTCAGACGTTTACCGAGCATATCGTGATCAAACAAGTTCCTCAAACAAATTACAAGTGAAACATTCTTCAGGGCTGCTTGTCAGTCAACTTCCTCTTTCTGATGTAAAATTAGCCCCTGCAAAGTTGGATTGTTTTGGTCTCCCAACTGTCTCCCAGCTAAATCACTGCTTCATTTTCTATAAACACTCTTCTTTTTGTTTTAACAGAGCCCCTGGCCCTAATAGACAAACTTTATTAAATGTCTAATTGCATCTGTAGCACAAATGTGTTCACCGCTGATCAACCTTAGGTAGGACTAATCTATCAATTCTTGATAAAGTTAGAGTTATTTGCAACTTACAGTCATGGCTACTGTAAGAACGGCATCATCAATTGTGATTACATTTTAGGCTTTAAATAAGTTGCTGTCACGCATTGTGCAATAAGGAAAAGGGAATTTAAAGCAAAAACTGAATATTTAATTCAGCCGAATGTGTTTTCCAGAGTGGATGTATGTCTGTGATTTATTATCCCGACTATAACTACAGCCCTCTGATCCTCCTCTGTGCCAGACAGGCAGAGCATGTGCAGACTGCACCTTCAGGTGACATTACCCACACTGCAGGCTGTGTCAGCTCCAGCTGACTTGTGGGTAGAGCCTCAACTGCTGTAATACAGCTGTTTGTGTGTGTGCATGTATGTGTGTCTGTGTGTGTGGGGCGGTAGATCTGAAAAATTTATTATCGGAGATTCAGGGGAAAGACGGCATCAATTTCAATTACACATGTACGCACAAGTGATAAAAATAGCCTGTTTATGATTCAACAAACCCTCTTCCTTCTTAGAGACATCAGCTGAATTGATAGTTCTCCTCTGTGTGTTTGTGTGTGCGTGCCCTGCAGAAGAGTTATTGCACTCATCAATATTATGAAGGAACAAAGCCAATAACTTCACACGCACACAAGTATGGAGCACAAAACAACACACGTACGGGAACATCCTGCATCTACACACTTACCTGCACGTTCTTACCTTGAAACTGTCCGCTGTTATACCGAGAGCCAAGGCTCCCAGAGAGACTGTGACAGGAGTGATAACTCTGCCAAGACCCGATTCTGTATGTGTGTGTGTGTGTGTGTGTGTGTGTGTGTGTGTGTGTGTGTGTGTGTGTGTGTGTGTGTTGGATTTTTGGGATATTGTTGAGTTTGTTTTTTTTTTCATTTCTAAGTTTTCCCTTTTCTCTGCATCATGTTCAGTTTTCTGGTGTCTTTTCTGATTGTTGGTTTTCTCATGCTTCTTCTTTTACTTTTTGCTTCCTCCCTGTCTGATTATCTTCTCCTGTGTGCACTGGTGTCTTATCCCCAATCAGTCCACAGTGTTTGTACTCCCGTGTTCCCCTTGGTCTTTAACCCTCTGGGGTCCAGGGTATAATTGGCCGTTTTTGACTACTTTTGATTTTACCTCTATATTTCACCTTTAAAATATGTTTTTCTTGCCTTGTTTGGTATCATTATTTTCAGCACAACCTCAAATATCTGAAATTTGAGTTCTTTTTTCATTTTGGTATACTATATTAGCACAGTTGATCTAAATTCAGACAAAAAATTCAAAATCCGAGTAGAAAAAAGTTATATTTTTTACTGTAAAACCCACAAACATGTTTAACGAATCATTTTCATAACTTGAAATGCAAATAGAAATTGTACATTTCTAAAAATTATGTACAAGTTTTGCAAACAACAAAGTTATATGGTACTATTTACCTAAAAATGCAGCCAAGGCCTCAGGCGTTTTTTATATAACCATTTAAATCTATTTACTGAACAATCAGGTGTGCTGCATCAAAGAAGAAGGCACACAAATTATTTGTGCCAGTCCAAAAAAATGTAGTTTGTGTTCAGTATAAGACAAAGGAGAACACCACAGGCCTAAACCCTGCAGGTCTGACAGCAGGAGGTGCATCAGTCCAGTTTTCCATGTGGGAACAGCGTTTACACTGGAATCTGCCTTTGACAGCTTTTTTAGAGCAAATATGAAATTCAGCAGTCTAACTGACACACAATACAAGACAATAACTACACAACACACTAACTACAGCCTCCAAACACGCTAAACGTCACTAATGTCTCACATATGAAAACTCGCTCTCTCTCTGTCTTTTGCTCGCCCGCATTCTGTCGCGGGTGTCACTCCTAAAAACTTCCCCTTCTCCCTAAACAACCAAATGTCACATGTTGCCATATCATTTTTTTGATTGGCTGACATGGTAAACTCTAACACCAATAGGGAAGGGGTGTTTTTTCTTTCTCTTTTTTCACTCGCAAGCGAGAGTGTTTGCTAGCGATGTCTGTAGAAAACGCCGTTTTTACCGTTCTTCCCGCTGTAAACGCCACTGTTTTGTTCAGAAAAAAACATTTTTTTATCATAACTCTGGTTTTACGTGGCCCATCGACACAATTCAAAAACTGGTATATAGTTTGAAGTCCGCACTTTCGACCCAAGCTGAAATGGAGACTCTGACGTGCTGCATCTTGTAGCTGTGCCGTCTTAAATTGGTCATGTGATTTTGACGCGCCGGCGCGTCCAGCGACCCCAGAGGGTTAATTATGCTCCCTTGTTGTGCAACACTGTTTATCCTTCATTTTCTTCCTGGCTCCTTGTTTGTGTGTGAATTGTTTTTCAGTCATTTTTTTTCTTCCTCTTGTTGTACATTTGAGTCTCCTACGAGTCCCGTGAGTTTTTCCTGTGTGTTTCCTTAGCGAGGACAGAAAAATTGGATCATGTGATTTACATTTTGGATTTATTGTCAACAGACAGCGAAGTCAAAAAGTTTATTACTACAAAATACAACAATGTTGAATGAAAATATGTCCGTTTGAGATGAAGCCCACGGATATCAAAGAATGAATTGTTTTGCTTTAATGATTGCACTGACACTGGAATGAATATTTGGGCCATATGTGGCCCACCCCTGCAGTTTTCTGTGAGCCATATTTGGCCTTGACTACATTGATGACTTATACGGCCCAGATGTCAGGTGTGCAGAGACCATTCTTACTGTAAGACCACATTTGGCTCACATATTTGCCGGTTCCGTAACTGAGAAAATCTGAAGGCGTTATTGTAGCTAAGAAATGGTTTTTAATTGAAAATAAACTTCTCTAAAATTCCAACAATCGTTTACACCATGAGATCTTTATGCAAAATAATGTTCATCGCTGTTATTTAATAATATGTGACATTTTTTTGGTTTGTTTTGGGGAATTTTATGCTGTTGTTTTTACATGATCTTCTTCACTCTGGTATATATTTGTCATTTTACTGAAATTGGTTTCAGAGCTTACGCCAATAAAAGGATTGAGAAAACAGAGTGACGTTTGAAGCAGGCAAATTATTTGCTGTCTGCTTGTAGTGTTTGGAAAATGGAAAACATAGCAAACACACGCACAGAGTTGGGTTTCGAGAACAAATAATAAACCATGAACTTAATAAACTGTGGCTTGAGCATAAAAAAACATGAATATAAAATGTTTTATTCCACATACAGTAATTTGAGGGATGATTGGGACGTTATCTGTAAGCTTAAAGATGATGGCATTTCAAAAGTTAAAAATGAAACCGGTTGGTAGTTTTATTTTGTGTTTTTTTTATAATAATCTTTTTACAAAATGGGAAAATATGATGATTTTGCAGCACTAACCGAACTGGAAAAAAGGAAAGACAAATGTTTGGGAGGAAAGCTGGTGGCATTTATAATCCGAGTGACGCACAAGGTGTACTCCTTTCCCTCTGTCTTTGTGTGTGTCTGTGTGTGCATGTGTGTGTTATTCATAGTCCTGATTGGCGTCATCAGCTCTGAACAACCCACTGCTGCTTCAGAAAGTCATGCTGCGATGCAACATGTCAACCAGCAGCAAGCGTCATGGCTCTCACCCAAATACACACCGAGCTGAGCCAGTGTGTATGTGTCAGCCTATCTTTGTGAGGTCCATGTGTCACTGAGGTTCCTTATAAAGATAGAAAACTGTGTGTTTGTCCATATGTGTGTGGAAGACAACTAATTGAATTTGTGAATAAAAGTGTTGTTCTGCAAACCTGATATTTCCACCAATACAAATCTGTTGGGATAATTAAGATAACAATCTAAAACCATATGGTTAGATATGACTTTTTTAACATGCAGTCTCCTGAGATATTCCCATCACCTCTTTGTCATGGTCCTGGGTCGTTAGACGCAGCGTTTTGTGTTTAATATTGGTGGCATCTTATGTTTCGGGTTAATTTGTGTTTTCTTAGTTCCTAGGGTTTTGGTTCTTGTGTTTAGTGTTTTACTATTCCTACCTGTGCTCTCCCCTTGTGCTCTGTTCATGTCCCTGAGTTTGTGTTGTTAAACAGTCTGTGAATTTCCTGTTTTACTTTGAAGGTCTGTGTCTCGTCATGCCCATTAGTTTCAGCTGTGTCCTTCCCTGTGTATCATTTCCTGATTACCTGGTGTGTATTTATATTGTGTGTCTGCCTCTGCTATGTAACTTGGTGAATATCCGCGTCTCTCTGCTCTCCATTCTCCACTCTTCATCCCCTGTGTCACCTCCATGTTTTTCCCTGAGTGTTATTCCGTGAGTTATGGTTTCGGGTTTTGTTTGTCATTAGTTTCCCCAGTTTGGGTTATATGTTTCGTTCTGTCCTTGCTTTTGTTATTTTCACCTTCTACAATAAAGCTCCCTTGCATCACAGCAGGTGCCTGCATTTTGGGTCCTTCTTCTCTACACCACACAACTGCTGCCACAGCCGTGACACTCTTAGCTTTATTCTGTTTAACATCAAACTTACCGACTTTCAAATCTCTGACTTTAAAACCTTAGCTAGGTGCCCAGGGAAACACTCAAATGGATTTTGCTTGCTGTAGTCCCTTGTCCCATCTATCCTCTGAGAGCTAATTCACCACAGAGTTGCAGTGAGTTCCATAAGTACTTGGACAATCATGCAATTTTATCATTTTCATACAATTGTTATGATGTTTTTGTCTCATTTGTCTTTTGTAGCGTCACTTCCATTAATTTCTATTCATGCATGGCTTCCAAGCATTCCTGTTAAACACCATTGTTTTTTTGCATGTAAGCACATGTACACTGGTTGCATACACTTAATGTTTCACTCTGCATAGTCAAAGACCTATACAGTGACACAAATATAGCCCAGTTAACTGTTTTACCTCCCCTTCTTTCTGATGTCTATACTGACTTGCACACAACATTGTTGCTTTTGTGTTTACTTAGTAGATCTCATGTGTGGACTCTTACATATCAACATATTATTTACCTTGAGCCTGTTTGCTATGTTTGGGGGCTCGTCCAGGATTGTTCAAACCATATGTTAAGATGTTGAACTGTTAAATTGAGTTTAATGGTTTTTGTTTGTTTAACCCTTTCAGGCATAGTGGTCACTACAATGGGCAGCTATTCAAAGGCTGTTTTCTTGTATACGTGTCAGTGTTGATGCTATACTTGCACATAAACCACTACATTGGACACTAATGTGTCACTCCATACCCTGCCACCCACTGGTCATTTAATGTTATTATAGTTGTATGACGTGCTTCATTGTAATCATTGTTATTTAACCCTGTCATGCATGAATTATGACAACCTCAATCAGAATTTTTATTTAGTATTTTTATTATTTTAATGCCTAAAGATGAATAAAAATACTTAAAGGGTTAAGTACAAGTGAAGTGTTTTGGTTGACGGGGGATAACAGCAGCATCAGGTCCTATTTTATCTACAAACCCAGTTATTTTACAATTTAACACACGATAATCCAAAGAGAATTTTTTTATTTTTATATAGAATCCAATACTCAGAGACTGCTGCACTATCTTATACATAGACATTATATTTTAACCAATTTAAGTTTGATTGGCATTCCTTTTATTGTTTTCTGTCGTAACCTCTTTTCAGAGTTTTTAGTGGCACAAAATTATTTTCAGTATTCATGTAAACTCCTATTTGTTTGCATCTTTTACGAGAATTTGAATACTTCAAATGAATAGAAACCAATGAATTCCCTTTTCATTTATCATTATTCCTCATCATTATTATCATTTGCTTGTCATAATTTTGCTGTTGTTGGGTTTTTTTGCACTAAACAAGCAAACTTCTGTGCCAAGTCTAAAGTCTTATTCACACATTCCCAACATAACATAATAACACTACATTCAAAAAGGGGGAAAACAGCACAGTAGGAAAAAAGTCATTTAAAAGTTACTAGTGTAAAAAAAACATTGGTTATATCATCTCTCCTCCCTTGTCCTAGAACAAACTCCCATAAAGGTTAAACTGGTCATGCCAAAACCAATAGGAAACCACCTGTCTCCATGTTACATGCAGATTGGCTATTTTCCCTGAACTGAGTGCCAGAAATCCCAGAGCCAAGTGTGTCTCAACATGTTTTCAGTGCGTCCTCTGATGCTTGGAAGCATGGCTGCAGGAACTCCCAGTGTCACCAACACAAATACAGAAAGAAGACACTGTAACTGCTACAAGTACATTTTTATATAGTCTGGGGATATTTAATGACTAAAAATAATAATAATTGGGAGAAAAATATTTTTGTTGGTTATTGTCCAATGCTTGATAGTGTTATTTTAACCCATTCACTGAGTGCTTTCTGTTTGGTTAGTAAAGAAGATTTACTGGAAAGATCCCAGAACAAAGTCTGTCAGTGCTGAAAGTCCAAAAACAAAATAGTCTTGATACTCTGATGTTTTAGGGCTTCAGCCCATTAGTCATATAATAAGGTCTTTCAGCAACTTGTAAAACTGTAGGATCTTTAGTCTACACTAAGCTCCTAAAATGCTGTGTCCTAATTTAACTTAACTTTTTTTTGGGGACCACTGATCATAACAATTCAGGGTCACAGAGGCTAGGCTTTGTTAGCACAGTGGCATGGTGGTGCAGTGGTTAGCACACAGCCTTACAGTAAAAAGGTCCTGTGTTCTGTGCCTGTATGTTCTCCCTGTCCTCCACATTCCTCCCACAGTCCAAAGACGTGTGGGGTTAATTTGTGATTCTAAACTGAGAAAATAGACGTGTTTCTTCTATATTTGTATAGATGAAGCTACCCGACAGTCTATAAGTGATTCAAACCATCTCCAGCTGCAACAGTTTTGCTGAACTCTGGTCTTCATTAATTAATATTTACATGTTTATTAATAATTACGAGCAAATAATACAATGTACATGATACCTACGTAACGAATAGTTTATGCTGGATCTTATCTTATACAGATAAAATAAATGAAATAAAAAGCTATTACATGCTTACATTTGACCTTGGAACGGTTTTGTTGATCATGATGCAGTGATGACGTCTGTCCACTGGGTGGTGGTGTTGTAAAGGGATCAGATGGTTGTAAAAAAAATAAGAAACGAGCTGGTATCATTAACTCCAGAGCAACTGTTCATATTTGAAGCCGAGTTTTCAGGGTATTCAAAATCATAACTGAGTCAGACGGTGTTCAGGGCAAACAATCATCTTGCAACTGCTGCATATTTTATCAAAAACTAGATTTGCTCACAGCTTACACAGAGACATGGTGAACATGGACTTGAATGTACAGAGTAAAGCCAGCTCAAGAGGAGATTGGTCCATCAGGCCAAGCCACATACTCTGCCTTATTTTAACACATTTTCTCACAGCAGATTTTAGTCTGTGCTTTCCATCATAAAATGTATAAATAATAATAAATAATAAAGCTAATTCTACTGTAAAATGTAATAGTCTATAAATACATTCCTTATTACTGGCTGTGTGTAAGCATAATCTTATGCTGCACATACATTTCTCAGAAGCTTTTATTTTGTCATCAGTCTGTGTCGTTATCTGCCACTTGTACAGAATCATAACACATTCTGGGTTTCGGAGCCAGTGTTTTCGTGTTTCCAGTGTCCTGTCTTATTGTGATAGCCTCTGCTCCTGTGTGCATTGTGTTCAGGTTTTTGGCTCATGTGTTTTCTGTTTTGGATAACTTTTGAACCCTGTTTTCTTCAGCCACCTGGACATAAAAGTTCATTTTTGTTCATTTAAACCTGCCTTGGAGTCTCCATTTTAGGACCAAATTCTCCATAAACATGACACACTCTGAACACAGTAGGTCCAGAAGGAAGCCAAGGTTTCCTTTCCTGGTGGTGGAGGTTCTTTCAGTCCTTTTGAATAGCTTAAAACAACAATATTAAAATACTGGAATCATATGCATTCATAGCTTTTTTTCCACTTATTCATCACTTAATATCTGATATTTCACATCTAAACAGATGTGAAGAACAGATTTGCTGGATGAAAGAAATGTGAGCTTGGATTCAGATCAACTTTGTGTATTGTAATTTATTTCTTTGCAATAAGTAGTCAGTGCATTCTCCTCTAGATTGGTTTACCATACGAAAGAAGATCGGATGAATAAATGTGGGTGTCCCGTTGTATAAGGCAGGACTTGCGGCCGTGCAATCAAACAGAGATTTAGTTACAACACCAGGTGAGTTATATACATATATAAAGTGATAAGGGAATGAGGGCTCCAGGGATGCCAATGAGAAGAAGGTAAAGAGTAAAACCTATTTAGTATGAGAGACTATATAGAAGGATTTAATGCCAGCTTTAGGTCCACATACACTGCAACTGTTACTGCACTCCTGACCCCTATAAATCATGATCATTCAGGTCCAGCTCTCTGAGGAAAGAAGACTGGGAGCTCACAACCTTTCTCTGATAGGTTACAATCACCTAGCCTGAAGATAATGAGAATACTTTCTCATCAGTGACGTTTTGTTTCACTTCCAGTTTATAAAAATATCACGTCTTACGTGTGTACTTGATTATGGACATATCTTGTAGAATCACTCTTTACAAGACATCCTAAATATTGATGCATTAAAAAAAAAAAAAAAAAAGACACATACACACTACACTTCCCAAACTGCGCCACACCTCTTCTCTCACTTAAATATTCTAACTATAACATAAAATCCAATAAATACATGAGTGTGTCAGGCATATATGATGGCTTCATTGACCGGCATGGTTGTTTCAACATAGAGCTTTGCAGACAGTTGTTGTTAAGTTGCACTTGCAGATGTGTACTGACACCAGAGAGAGGTGTAAAAAAAAGTGGACTCTTTCTTTGGCCTGTTTTTTAGTTTAACTCCACTGCTACATTTTTTTTTTTTGCAATTTCTTTTTTATAAGTGATGTTTATTTCTTCTCCCTTCATGGTGAACTCCACTGTGGCTCCCTTCCTGTTCAAGCCAATGACTGTTTTCTACAGTCATTGGAAGTGACCCAAATGCTTGAGCAAATTAAGGCCCGTTTCAAACATGAAAGGCAAGAGAATCGGGCCATGACGTCAGAAATTCTGACAGCCTGGTGAAAAATGTCATTGAAGATGTGGTAATGCACACTATGAACCAAAGAAAAAAGTCAGCAGATCCAGATATAGTTGAGTTTACTATACAGAGGCTTAACGGTAAGATGTGGAACAAAATTGTGTCCAAAAACGATAAAATGTCCTTGGAGAACATTGAACAACTCAGCCTGACAATATACACTGAACTCCAAGAAACGTGGCCTCCTTCAATACTGAGGTCAAGCAACTCATTGGTTGACAAACTAATCATGGCAACCTTCAAAAAACATGCCAAACTGAGGAGACCAAACATCATCTTTAGGGTTTTCTCGTGTGCACGCTAAAATTGAACTGACACGTGCATGTAATTATGTGACAGAACTCTTAAATTGGCTTAAAATATTCATTTAGATTGGGCATCTAAATGAACTTTTCAAACCAGAGTGGTTAAAAAGAAACTCTTCTCCCAACTTCCTTCCCTCATCACCAACTGGCCAAGGCAGATGGCCACCCCATCCCAGAGCCTTGGTCTGCCGGAGGTTTCTCTCTTTTAAAAGTGAGTTTTTCCTTCCCACTGTCGCCAAAGTGCTTGCTCTAGGGGGTTGGAGTTTTTCTGCATTATTGTAGGGTCTTGACCTTACAATATAAAGCACCATGAGGGAAGTGTTGTTGGGGTTTGCTGCTGTTTCTTACATCAAAATGTCCAATTACAACAGGACATTTGGAGTTCAGAAACAGCACCAAACCAAGAAAAACAAAATAAAATTAAAAATTTAAAAAAAAAACTTTGAATTTGTGCTTTGTTTTATTTGCTGTAAATTTGCTAAGAATGTCATATAAGATTAGAATTGTGTGTCTCAATATCATGTATCATAGCATCACCCTGTAGTTCAATTTGAAGTGGATGTCATAGTAATGTCTTTCTGTATGTGTGTATAAAGCGGTGCTGAAAAAACACCGGAGACACTCAAAGTATGACCGGTGTTTGAAGTTAGCTGGTTACATTTGTTTAGATATTCTACTTTCCGTGTTCCAGATCCCCAGAATTGATATTTTCATTGAATGGTCTTTTCTGCCTGTCTGTGTGCCATGCAGTTTTCAAGATTAAAGACCTTGACAAAGAAAAAAAAAGCTCCCACTCCTGGAAATGCATCTAGCCTTCATAACAATATTATTTTCATATAACAATGAATTATTTTCATTTTGAATAGTGAAATGCCAAACAGTGAAATGATTTAATGCACATCAGAAAGTGCATATTCAAATGAATCTCCACATTAAGATGAGTGATGCCTTCAGACATTATATCTGTGGCTAATCAGACAAAAGTTCGGAGTGCTACAAAACACAGCCACGTGATCTAGATTAAAACATTCTACATGACTCGGCCTCTCTCTAGTCGTCCTCTGGATGTAAAGTGCGCATCAGGAGTAGAAGTTCTCGGCCAGCTTCCTCATTCTTTTATTGCAGTGTGCTGATGGGGCAGATGGACAGTGGTCTGCCATGTTTTCTGCAGCTGCAAACATACGTAATCCCACCTCATCTTCAGGTTGCTGCTCTGTGCTGGCCCCTTACAGCTCGTCTTTGTCAGGGTTTGGATGGAAGATTTTATAATAAATAACTTTAAGTATTAGACATAGGACGTAAACAGAGGAATGGCTTATTTGAAGAGTTTCAGTCAGGTTTCAGAGCTCATCACAGCACAGAAACAGCTTTAGTGAAGGTTACAAATGATCTTCTTATGGCCTCTGACAGTGGACTCATCTCTGTGCTTGTCCTGCTTGACCTCAGTGCAGCGTCGAAACTGTTGACCATAATATTCTATTAGAGCGATTAGAACATGCTGTAGGTATTACAGGTACTGCAGTGCAGTGGTTGGTATCATATCTATCTAATAGACTCCAATTTGTTCATGGAAATTGAGAGTATTCTTCATACACTGAGGTTAATTATGTACTGTTTACATTATACATGCTTCCCTTGAGCAGTATCGTTAGAAATGAGTGAAAAACATGCTGTGAAGTTGAAGATTTATTAGGCTGTGTTTTGAGTTTTGTTTGAAAAAGAATAACTTAATATAAGAAAAAATATATATCGCATATGCAGGACATTGTAAACTTTTTTTTTTATTAAGCAGCAAGGCAGAACAAAATCAGGCTGTATCAAGACACAGGGACTAAAACCCAATTCAACCAGACCCAGAACTGATCCATAATCAAAACAGGACTACAAGGTGAACTGGATGTCTGTTAAATCAACTAGAAACTTGTAAGGCGCTAATGTATAAAGACCTAAAGAAGATACTCTCAAAAGGGAACACTAAGTTTCTAGTACCTAAGTAAAATTTATCACACTGTTTTTTTGTTTGTTTGTTTTCAATGAAGTGACCCAAATGCTTAAGCAAATTAAAGCCCGTTTTGAAACATGAAAGGCAAGAGAATCGGGCCATGACGTCAGAAATTCTGACAGCCTGTTCTTTGTGGGCGTTACCTATTTTCAATCAGCCAATAGGGAGCGTTGCTGTGGGCGGGGTTAGTTTCAAAGATGAAAGGCAAGAGAATCAGGCTGTGACGTCACAGTCAACTCAAATCCTTAAAAGCAGGTGAAACCGCACACTGGACAAGCACGTTTCTTACTTACAGTCACGAGCGACTCATTGGATGAACTTTTGTTCTGCTTCCCTCAGTCTTATCTCAATATCTGTTTTTAGCTTTGTTAGCTTTGTTTCAAATGTCAGAAATGAGCAACCAAAAAGCAAAAGCAGAATTTGTGTGCACTGTGCCAAAAAGTGCACTGGACAACCTTATTCAGGACCAGTATGAGATCCAAGCTGGACAACTCACTGATGAATCAGTGTCATGCAAAGTGAAAATGAGCAGCACCACCAACGAAAAAGGGGATCAGACTTGTTGTGTTTTCATCTCAGGTCAGGAAAATACCATCACCTTTGAGCTTGAGATGAACTGTCTGAAACAGCAGCTTCAGCAGAGTGACAGCAAAATCCTGATCCTCAAACAGGAGAAGGAAAGTCTGTCTGCTGAGCTCGCACAACTTCAGAAATATGAGGCCTCTCTGGAAGAAACTCTGTCTAATGAGAAAACACACAGAGAGAATCTGGAGCAGGAGAAGAAAGTCCTGGAGGAAGAAAATAAGAAAGTCCTGGAAGAGCAGAAAATGGTGACGGACACAAATGAAATGCAGAAAAAAATGGACGAGCAGACAAAAGAATTAGCGGAGGCAAAGACAGAGACAGCAGAAACGATAACCCCAGAGAGATACATCCTCCAGACGTATCTGAGCGCAGATGAGCTCAACCAAATACAGGAGACAAAGGCTGAAATATCACCATGGGAGAAAGCACTGAAAATGGAGGATAAGTTGTGTGTGAACAGACTGATCCAGTTGGTGGTTTCACAGGCCATAGAAAAAGTCTCCACTAAATACAAGCTCTTCACAGAGCGCCTCACTCCTAACTGCATCAGCGATCGCCTCATTCAGAAAATCTGGCCTGAAATTGAAACAATGAAACATTTGGATCTGTCCCCAAAACAGCTGAAAAATCTTGACAGGGCCATTCTCAAGGATCTTTGCATAGCACACAACTGCAAGGACAAGTATTTGATTTTTAATCTGAGGGAACAGCTCGATAACTTTACTGTCCCAGCCTTCACAAAACACCTCTTTGCATTACCAAGAAGAGTACTCAGTGTCTCTAAAAACCGGCAAGAGTACAAGGAAGTGGTGAAAACTGTCATTGAAGATGTGGTAATGCACACTATGAACCAAAGAAAAAAGTCAGCAGATCCAGATATAGTTGAGTTTACTATACAGAGGCTTAACGTTAAGATGTGGAACCAAATTGTGTCCAAAAACTATAAAATGTCCTTGGAGAACATTGAACAACTCAGCCTGACAATATACACTGAACTCCAAGAAACGTGGCCTCCTTCAATACTGAGGTCAAGCAACTCATTGGTTGACAAACTAATCATGGCAACCTTCAAAAAACATGCCAAACTGAGGAGACCAAACATCATCTTTAGGGTTTTCTCGTGTGCACGCTAAAATTGAACTGACACGTGCATGTAATTATGTGACAGAACTCTTAAATTGGCTTAAAATATTCATTTAGATTGGGCATCTAAATGAACTTTTCAAACCAGAGTGGTTAAAAAGAAACTCTTCTCCCAACTTCCTTCCCTCATCACCAACTGGCCAAGGCAGATGGCCACCCCATCCCAGAGCCTTGGTCTGCCGGAGGTTTCTCTCTTTTAAAAGTGAGTTTTTCCTTCCCACTGTCGCCAAAGTGCTTGCTCTAGGGGGTTGGAGTTTTTCTGCATTATTGTAGGGTCTTGACCTTACAATATAAAGCACCATGAGGGAAGTGTTGTTGGGGTTTGCTGCTGTTTCTTACATCAAAATGTCCAATTACAACAGGACATTTGGAGTTCAGAAACAGCACCAAACCAAGAAAAACAAAGTAAAATAAAAAATTTAAAATAAAAAAACTTTGAATTTGTGCTTTGTTTTATTTGCTGTAAATTTTCTAAGAATGTCATATAAGATTAGAATTGTGTGTCTCAATATCATGTATCATAGCATCACCCTGTAGTTCAATTTGAAGTGGATGTCATAGTAATGTCTTTCTGTATGTGTGTATAAAGCGGTGCTGAAAAAACACCGGAGACACTCAAAGTATGACCGATGTTTGAAGTTAGCTGGTTACATTCAAGGTTCAAGGTTCTTTATTTGTCACATGCATGGTTATACAAGTATAACACACAGTGAAATGTAGCCTGACACGCTCCTCGACATGTGCAAAAAATTGGGGGGGGTGTAGAGGAAGAACATTATATATATATATATATATATATACAGACATTTAGTATATACACTGGGTGAATGTGCAGTAGTAGCAGCAAGCAGGTGAATTCTGTACATTAATATGAATAGACATCTGACTATTTTACAGGATAGACAATATAAACATATTTAAAATTAAAGGAATTGAAATGTACATTGTTCCTTGGTTTAGAGTGTCTGGAAGAGTCCTGTCTCAGTCAATTATAGATGATGTGAGAGGGCGGGTGTGTGTGTTTAGGGCACGGATGGCTTGGGGATAGAAGCTCCTCTTGAGTCTCTCTGTCCTTGCCCGGAAGATGCAGAACCTTCTACCAGATTGCAGAAGTTGGAACAGTTTGTTGCCAGGATGGGACGGGTCCTTCAGTATCTGCGCTGCTCTAGTCCGGCATCTCCTGGTGTAGGTGTCCTGAAGCGGGGGGAGAGCAATCCTGCAGCAGCGTTCTGCTGTACGGATCACTCTCTGGAGAGCTTTTTGGTCCTTCACACAGCTGTTCCCAAACCACGATGTCATGTTCTGTGTGAGGATGCTCTCCACAGCGCCTGTATAGAAAATCCTGAGGATCTTTGGAGAGACCCTGAACTTCCTCAGTTGTCGTAGGTGATACAGGCGCTGCCTAGCCTTTTTGGTCTGGGCCTGAATGTGGGCAGCCCATGTCAGGTCTGAGGAGATGTGGACACCAAGATACTTGAAGGACTGCACCTTCTCCACTGGAGCTCCATTGATGATGATGGGCTTGTAGTCTCTGTGCTGACCCCTTCTGAAGTCCACCACCAGCTCCTTGGTCTTGCTGACGTTCAGCTGGAGGTGGTTGTCCTGGCACCACGATGCCAGATTCTTCACTTCATCCATGTAGGCCGCCTCATCGTTGTTGGAGATGGCACCCAACACCACTGTGTCGTCAGCAAACTTCACAATGGTGTTGGAGCCATGGGTGGCCACACAGTCCGAAGTGTAGAGGGAGTAGAGCAGTGGCGAGAGGACACATCCCTGAGGTGCTCCTGTGTTGATGGTGATGCTGTTGGAGAAGCACCTGCCACCCTCACCACCTGAGTTCTGCCAGTGAGGAAGTCCAACACCCACTCACACAGACGGCTGTTAAGTCCCAGATCCCTCAGCTTTGTGAACAGTCTGCAGGGCACTATTGTGTTAAACGCTGAACTGTAATCAACAAACAGCATTCGCACATAGTTACCCTGTTTCTTGTCCACGTGGCTGAGAGTGGTGTGTAGGACGTGGGCGATGGCATCCTCTGTGGATCTGTTGGATCTGTAGGCGAACTGCAGCGGATCTGTGGTGTCTGGGATGGAGGAGGAGATGATGTTCTTCAGCAGCCTCTCAAACACCTTCATTACTACCGAGGTCAGTGCAACTGGCCGGTAATCGTTCAGGGATGAGGGTTTGCTGTTCTTGGGCACAGGGATGATGGTGGATCTTTTGAAGCATGTGGGGACCACAGACTTCGCCAGGGACTCGTTGAAGATGTAAGTGAACACTGCTAGCTGGTCAGCACAGCAGACGGCCGGTGATGCCGTCTGGCCCCGCCGCTTTCCTTGTGTTCACTCTCCTCAGTGCCGCTCGGACGTCATGCTCCGCGATGCTGGTCACCGGGCTCTCGCTGATGACGTCACTGTCCTCGGTAGTCAGGCGGTAGATAGCATTAGCCGCCTGGCTAACCTTAGAAACGGGCGTAGAAACTGATTCAGCTCGTTGGTGAATGCAGAGTCGGCGTTTGATCAGCGCAGTGTCCCTGGCTTTGTAGTCCGTAATGGTGCGTAGTCCGTGCCACATACTCCGTGTGTCGCCCTGGTGGAAGCGGGACTCCACACGTTCCCGTACCTGCGTTTGGCATCTCTCACCGCGCGCCGCACGCCGTATGAGGCCGCTTTGTAGGCGCTCATATCGCCAGTGGCGAGACCCGCGTTGTAGGAGGCGGTCCTGGCGTTTACTGCAGTGCGGATCGATCTGTCCATCCACGGTTTCTGGTTTGGGAATGTGGTGACTCTCGCAGTGGGGATAATC
Source organism: Simochromis diagramma (assembly GCF_900408965.1). Lineage (NCBI taxonomy): Eukaryota > Metazoa > Chordata > Actinopteri > Cichliformes > Cichlidae > Simochromis > Simochromis diagramma. The sequence continues at coordinate 21,480,349 of NW_024387492.1, forward strand.
TCCTCTGCTAGCATATTGACGAAGCATACTGCTACTTCCGTAAACTCGTTGATGTCGACTGCGCATGCTCTGAACATGTCCCAGTCTACGTCGTTGAGTGCGTCCTGTAGCGTAGCTTCTGATTGGGCAGTCCACCGTTTTACCTCCCTCTTGGTCACGTCTTCCCTCCGTAGCTTTGTTTATACTGGGGAATGAGGAAGATGGCGTTGTGGTCAGACTTCCCAAAAGCCGGGTGTGAGACAGCTTTGTAGCCCTGCTTGTATGGCGTGTAGCAGTGATCCAAATCCGATCCCCTCTCGTTGGACACGAGACATGCTGGTAAAAGTTTGGCATGACTTGTCTGAGATTCGCTTTGTTAAAGTCTCCTGCTACAATGAGGGCTGCGCCCGGGTCCTTGTTTTGAAGCGAGCTCAGCACATCATGTAATTCGGACAAAGCCATACCTGTGTCCGCTTGGGGTGGGATGTAGACCGCCGTGGCGATGACTGAGGTGAACTCACGGGGCAGATAGAAAGGGCGGCACTTAATGCTCAGGACTCCAGATGTGGCGAGCAGCCGCTGGAGAGAGTAGAAATGCTCCTGGCATCACACCACTTTCTGTTATCATGAAACACACTCCCCCACCTTTGGTTTTGTTTGACTCTGCCGTTCTGTCCGCGCGGAGCACAAAGAATGAATCCGACGGAGTTACGGCCTGGTCCGGCACGGTGGGGGTCAGCCATGTCTCCGTGAAGCACAGAATGTTGCAGTCCCTTATGTCACGTTGGAAGGTGACCCTTGCTCTTAGGTCATCGAGCTTGTTCTCCATGGATTGTACATTGGCCAGTAGGATACTGGGCAGTGGTGCGCGATGCGCCTGCTGTCTCAGTCTGTTCCTAATACCAGCGCGTTTTCCCCGGCGCTTCTTTGTTCTGTGCCTCGGATGAGCGGCCCGTCCTTTGTTGTTCTCCGCGCCGCGTAGATGCAGTTTTCAAGATTAAAGACCTTGACAAAGAAAAAAAAAAAGCTCCCACTCCTGGAAATGCATCTAGCCTTCATAACAATATTATTTTCATATAACAATGAATTATTTTCATTTTGAATAGTGAAATGCCAAACAGTGAAATGATTTAATGCACATCAGAAAGTGCATATTCAAATGAATCTCCACATTAAGATGAGTGATGCCTTCAGACATTATATCTGTGTCTAATCAGACAAAAGTTCGGAGTGCTACAAAACACAGCCACGTGATCTAGATTAAAACATTCTACATGACTCGGCCTCTCTCTAGTCGTCCTCTGGATGTAAAGTGCGCATCAGGAGTAGAAGTTCTCGGCCAGCTTCCTCATTCTTTTATTGCAGTGTGCTGATGGGGCAGATGGACAGTGGTCTGCCATGTTTTCTGCAGCTGCAAACATACGTAATCCCACCTCATCTTCAGGTTGCTGCTCTGTGCTGGCCCCTTACAGCTCGTCTTTGTCAGGGTTTGGATGGAAGATTTTATAATAAATAACTTTAAGTATTAGACATAGGACGTAAACAGAGGAATGGCTTATTTGAAGAGTTTCAGTCAGGTTTCAGAGCTCATCACAGCACAGAAACAGCTTTAGTGAAGGTTACAAATGATCTTCTTATGGCCTCTGACAGTGGACTCATCTCTGTGCTTGTCCTGCTTGACCTCAGTGCAGCGTCGAAACTGTTGACCATAATATTCTATTAGAGCGATTAGAACATGCTGTAGGTATTACAGGTACTGCAGTGCAGTGGTTGGTATCATATCTATCTAATAGACTCCAATTTGTTCATGGAAATTGAGAGTATTCTTCATACACTGAGGTTAATTATGTACTGTTTACATTATACATGCTTCCCTTGAGCAGTATCGTTAGAAATGAGTGAAAAACATGCTGTGAAGTTGAAGATTTATTAGGCTGTGTTTTGAGTTTTGTTTGAAAAAGAATAACTTAATATAAGAAAAAATATATATCGCATATGCAGGACATTGTAAACTTTTTTTTTTATTAAGCAGCAAGGCAGAACAAAATCAGGCTGTATCAAGACACAGGGACTAAAACCCAATTCAACCAGACCCAGAACTGATCCATAATCAAAACAGGACTACAAGGTGAACTGGATGTCTGTTAAATCAACTAGAAACTTGTAAGGCGCTAATGTATAAAGACCTAAAGAAGATACTCTCAAAAGGGAACACTAAGTTTCTAGTACCTAAGTAAAATTTATCACACTGTTTTTTTGTTTGTTTGTTTTCAATGAAGTGACCCAAATGCTTAAGCAAATTAAAGCCCGTTTTGAAACATGAAAGGCAAGAGAATCGGGCCATGACGTCAGAAATTCTGACAGCCTGTTCTTTGTGGGCGTTACCTATTTTCAATCAGCCAATAGGGAGCGTTGCTGTGGGCGGGGTTAGTTTCAAAGATGAAAGGCAAGAGAATCAGGCTGTGACGTCACAGTCAACTCAAATCCTTAAAAGCAGGTGAAACCGCACACTGGACAAGCACGTTTCTTACTTACAGTCACGAGCGACTCATTGGATGAACTTTTGTTCTGCTTCCCTCAGTCTTATCTCAATATCTGTTTTTAGCTTTGTTAGCTTTGTTTCAAATGTCAGAAATGAGCAACCAAAAAGCAAAAGCAGAATTTGTGTGCACTGTGCCAAAAAGTGCACTGGACAACCTTATTCAGGACCAGTATGAGATCCAAGCTGGACAATTCACTGATGAATCAGTGTCATGCAAAGTGAAAATGAGCAGCACCACCAACGAAAAAGGGGATCAGACTTGTTGTGTTTTCATCTCAGGTCAGGAAAATACCATCACCTTTGAGCTTGAGATGAACTGTCTGAAACAGCAGCTTCAGCAGAGTGACAGCAAAATCCTGATCCTCAAACAGGAGAAGGAAAGTCTGTCTGCTGAGCTCGCACAACTTCAGAAATATGAGGCCTCTCTGGAAGAAACTCTGTCTAATGAGAAAACACACAGAGAGAATCTGGAGCAGGAGAAGAAAGTCCTGGAGGAAGAAAATAAGAAAGTCCTGGAAGAGCAGAAAATGGTGACGGACACAAATGAAATGCAGAAAAAAATGGACGAGCAGACAAAAGAATTAGCGGAGGCAAAGACAGAGACAGCAGAAACGATAACCCCAGAGAGATACATCCTCCAGACGTATCTGAGCGCAGATGAGCTCAACCAAATACAGGAGACAAAGGCTGAAATATCACCATGGGAGAAAGCACTGAAAATGGAGGATAAGTTGTGTGTGAACAGACTGATCCAGTTGGTGGTTTCACAGGCCATAGAAAAAGTCTCCACTAAATACAAGCTCTTCACAGAGCGCCTCACTCCTAACTGCATCAGCGATCGCCTCATTCAGAAAATCTGGCCTGAAATTGAAACAATGAAACATTTGGATCTGTCCCCAAAACAGCTGAAAAATCTTGACAGGGCCATTCTCAAGGATCTTTGCATAGCACACAACTGCAAGGACAAGTATTTGATTTTTAATCTGAGGGAACAGCTCGATAACTTTACTGTCCCAGCCTTCACAAAACACCTCTTTGCATTACCAAGAAGAGTACTCAGTGTCTCTAAAAACCGGCAAGAGTACAAGGAAGTGGTGAAAACTGTCATTGAAGATGTGGTAATGCACACTATGAACCAAAGAAAAAAGTCAGCAGATCCAGATATAGTTGAGTTTACTATACAGAGGCTTAACGGTAAGATGTGGAACAAAATTGTGTCCAAAAACTATAAAATGTCCTTGGAGAACGTTGAACAACTCAGCCTGACAATATACACTGAACTCCAAGAAACGTGGCCTCCTTCAATACTGAGGTCAAGCAACTCATTGGTTGACAAACTAATCATGGCAACCTTCAAAAAACATGCCAAACTGAGGAGACCAAACATCATCTTTAGGGTTTTCTCGTGTGCACGCTAAAATTGAACTGACACGTGCATGTAATTATGTGACAGAACTCTTAAATTGGCTTAAAATATTCATTTAGATTGGGCATCTAAATGAACTTTTCAAACCAGAGTGGTTAAAAAGAAACTCTTCTCCCAACTTCCTTCCCTCATCACCAACTGGCCAAGGCAGATGGCCACCCCATCCCAGAGCCTTGGTCTGCCGGAGGTTTCTCTCTTTTAAAAGTGAGTTTTTCCTTCCCACTGTCGCCAAAGTGCTTGCTCTAGGGGGTTGGAGTTTTTCTGCATTATTGTAGGGTCTTGACCTTACAATATAAAGCACCATGAGGGAAGTGTTGTTGGGGTTTGCTGCTGTTTCTTACATCAAAATGTCCAATTACAACAGGACATTTGGAGTTCAGAAACAGCACCAAACCAAGAAAAACAAAATAAAATAAAAAATTTAAAAAAAAAACTTTGAATTTGTGCTTTGTTTTATTTGCTGTAAATTTGCTAAGAATGTCATATAAGATTAGAATTGTGTGTCTCAATATCATGTATCATAGCATCACCCTGTAGTTCAATTTGAAGTGGATGTCATAGTAATGTCTTTCTGTATGTGTGTATAAAGCGGTGCTGAAAAAACACCGGAGACACTCAAAGTATGACCGGTGTTTGAAGTTAGCTGGTTACATTTGTTTAGATATTCTACTTTCCGTGTTCCAGATCCCCAGAATTGATATTTTCATTGAATGGTCTTTTCTGCCTGTCTGTGTGCCATGCAGTTTTCAAGATTAAAGACCTTGACAAAGAAAAAAAAAGCTCCCACTCCTGGAAATGCATCTAGCCTTCATAACAATATTATTTTCATATAACAATGAATTATTTTCATTTTGAATAGTGAAATGCCAAACAGTGAAATGATTTAATGCACATCAGAAAGTGCATATTCAAATGAATCTCCACATTAAGATGAGTGATGCCTTCAGACATTATATCTGTGGCTAATCAGACAAAAGTTCGGAGTGCTACAAAACACAGCCACGTGATCTAGATTAAAACATTCTACATGACTCGGCCTCTCTCTAGTCGTCCTCTGGATGTAAAGTGCGCATCAGGAGTAGAAGTTCTCGGCCAGCTTCCTCATTCTTTTATTGCAGTGTGCTGATGGGGCAGATGGACAGTGGTCTGCCATGTTTTCTGCAGCTGCAAACATACGTAATCCCACCTCATCTTCAGGTTGCTGCTCTGTGCTGGCCCCTTACAGCTCGTCTTTGTCAGGGTTTGGATGGAAGATTTTATAATAAATAACTTTAAGTATTAGACATAGGACGTAAACAGAGGAATGGCTTATTTGAAGAGTTTCAGTCAGGTTTCAGAGCTCATCACAGCACAGAAACAGCTTTAGTGAAGGTTACAAATGATCTTCTTATGGCCTCTGACAGTGGACTCATCTCTGTGCTTGTCCTGCTTGACCTCAGTGCAGCGTCGAAACTGTTGACCATAATATTCTATTAGAGCGATTAGAACATGCTGTAGGTATTACAGGTACTGCAGTGCAGTGGTTGGTATCATATCTATCTAATAGACTCCAATTTGTTCATGGAAATTGAGAGTATTCTTCATACACTGAGGTTAATTATGTACTGTTTACATTATACATGCTTCCCTTGAGCAGTATCGTTAGAAATGAGTGAAAAACATGCTGTGAAGTTGAAGATTTATTAGGCTGTGTTTTGAGTTTTGTTTGAAAAAGAATAACTTAATATAAGAAAAAATATATATCGCATATGCAGGACATTGTAAACTTTTTTTTTTTATTAAGCAGCAAGGCAGAACAAAATCAGGCTGTATCAAGACACAGGGACTAAAACCCAATTCAACCAGACCCAGAACTGATCCATAATCAAAACAGGACTACAAGGTGAACTGGATGTCTGTTAAATCAACTAGAAACTTGTAAGGCGCTAATGTATAAAGACCTAAAGAAGATACTCTCAAAAGGGAACACTAAGTTTCTAGTACCTAAGTAAAATTTATCACACTGTTTTTTTGTTTGTTTGTTTTCAATGAAGTGACCCAAATGCTTAAGCAAATTAAAGCCCGTTTTGAAACATGAAAGGCAAGAGAATCGGGCCATGACGTCAGAAATTCTGACAGCCTGTTCTTTGTGGGCGTTACCTATTTTCAATCAGCCAATAGGGAGCGTTGCTGTGGGCGGGGTTAGTTTCAAAGATGAAAGGCAAGAGAATCAGGCTGTGACGTCACAGTCAACTCAAATCCTTAAAAGCAGGTGAAACCGCACACTGGACAAGCACGTTTCTTACTTACAGTCACGAGCGACTCATTGGATGAACTTTTGTTCTGCTTCCCTCAGTCTTATCTCAATATCTGTTTTTAGCTTTGTTAGCTTTGTTTCAAATGTCAGAAATGAGCAACCAAAAAGCAAAAGCAGAATTTGTGTGCACTGTGCCAAAAAGTGCACTGGACAACCTTATTCAGGACCAGTATGAGATCCAAGCTGGACAATTCACTGATGAATCAGTGTCATGCAAAGTGAAAATGAGCAGCACCACCAACGAAAAAGGGGATCAGACTTGTTGTGTTTTCATCTCAGGTCAGGAAAATACCATCACCTTTGAGCTTGAGATGAACTGTCTGAAACAGCAGCTTCAGCAGAGTGACAGCAAAATCCTGATCCTCAAACAGGAGAAGGAAAGTCTGTCTGCTGAGCTCGCACAACTTCAGAAATATGAGGCCTCTCTGGAAGAAACTCTGTCTAATGAGAAAACACACAGAGAGAATCTGGAGCAGGAGAAGAAAGTCCTGGAGGAAGAAAATAAGAAAGTCCTGGAAGAGCAGAAAATGGTGACGGACACAAATGAAATGCAGAAAAAAATGGACGAGCAGACAAAAGAATTAGCGGAGGCAAAGACAGAGACAGCAGAAACGATAACCCCAGAGAGATACATCCTCCAGACGTATCTGAGCGCAGATGAGCTCAACCAAATACAGGAGACAAAGGCTGAAATATCACCATGGGAGAAAGCACTGAAAATGGAGGATAAGTTGTGTGTGAACAGACTGATCCAGTTGGTGGTTTCACAGGCCATAGAAAAAGTCTCCACTAAATACAAGCTCTTCACAGAGCGCCTCACTCCTAACTGCATCAGCGATCGCCTCATTCAGAAAATCTGGCCTGAAATTGAAACAATGAAACATTTGGATCTGTCCCCAAAACGGCTGAAAAATCTTGACAGGGCCATTCTCAAGGATCTTTGCATAGCACACAACTGCAAGGACAAGTATTTGATTTTTAATCTGAGGGAACAGCTCGATAACTTTACTGTCCCAGCCTTCACAAAACACCTCTTTGCATTACCAAGAAGAGTACTCAGTGTCTCTAAAAACCGGCAAGAGTACAAGGAAGTGGTGAAAACTGTCATTGAAGATGTGGTAATGCACACTATGAACCAAAGAAAAAAGTCAGCAGATCCAGATATAGTTGAGTTTACTATACAGAGGCTTAACGGTAAGATGTGGAACAAAATTGTGTCCAAAAACTATAAAATGTCCTTGGAGAACGTTGAACAACTCAGCCTGACAATATACACTGAACTCCAAGAAACGTGGCCTCCTTCAATACTGAGGTCAAGCAACTCATTGGTTGACAAACTAATCATGGCAACCTTCAAAAAACATGCCAAACTGAGGAGACCAAACATCATCTTTAGGGTTTTCTCGTGTGCACGCTAAAATTGAACTGACACGTGCATGTAATTATGTGACAGAACTCTTAAATTGGCTTAAAATATTCATTTAGATTGGGCATCTAAATGAACTTTTCAAACCAGAGTGGTTAAAAAGAAACTCTTCTCCCAACTTCCTTCCCTCATCACCAACTGGCCAAGGCAGATGGCCACCCCATCCCAGAGCCTTGGTCTGCCGGAGGTTTCTCTCTTTTAAAAGTGAGTTTTTCCTTCCCACTGTCGCCAAAGTGCTTGCTCTAGGGGGTTGGAGTTTTTCTGCATTATTGTAGGGTCTTGACCTTACAATATAAAGCACCATGAGGGAAGTGTTGTTGGGGTTTGCTGCTGTTTCTTACATCAAAATGTCCAATTACAACAGGACATTTGGAGTTCAGAAACAGCACCAAACCAAGAAAAACAAAATAAAATTAAAAATTAAAAAAAAAAACTTTGAATTTGTGCTTTGTTTTATTTGCTGTAAATTTGCTAAGAATGTCATATAAGATTAGAATTGTGTGTCTCAATATCATGTATCATAGCATCACCCTGTAGTTCAATTTGAAGTGGATGTCATAGTAATGTCTTTCTGTATGTGTGTATAAAGCGGTGCTGAAAAAACACCGGAGACACTCAAAGTATGACCGGTGTTTGAAGTTAGCTGGTTACATTTGTTTAGATATTCTACTTTCCGTGTTCCAGATCCCCAGAATTGATATTTTCATTGAATGGTCTTTTCTGCCTGTCTGTGTGCCATGCAGTTTTCAAGATTAAAGACCTTGACAAAGAAAAAAAAAAGCTCCCACTCCTGGAAATGCATCTAGCCTTTATAACAATATTATTTTAAACACAAGATTTAACCATAAGGCCTTTGATGAGGTGTTTCAGAAAAGACAATTGAGTAAGTGTAACCAGAGAGAAGAAAAGGTCAGGGGTCACAAAATTCACATATTTAAATCGTTTCAGCTGCTGGTGAAAGAAATGAGCCATCTCCTCAGGTTTATACAAGTTCATTTTTATTCATTACAGCTTCTTGGAGGTGTGTTTCTAAATGAAAGTTCAAACCAAGATGAAAATATTCATATATCAGGACATAAACACTGGTACAAACTCAAAATACAAAGAGGTAAAATATTTTACAGGAAATGTTCGTCAGTAAATAACTGTTATGTGTATTACAAGGCCTCCAGAATCTCTGCACTCATCTGCAGAATGGAGGCTCAGCAGCTCAATTCCCCCCAAAGTCTTTCATACAAAAATGAATCTCCAAACATCTGGGTTAAACTGTCCTCATCCACATCAGTTACATGAAACATGGTGCCAAATGATCCATAAATAAAGTCCCCATCATGCCAGGACTCAGCTGATGACGTTCAGCTGAATATCATTTAGCTGACAATTCATTTCTGGATATTTCCAGTCAAAACCGTTTTCAGAAACATTTTGCAGTTTCTGTTAATGCTTTCAAATTCCTTGTGCTGAACCCTGAAATCAGACGATATCTTCTGGAGATCAGCTGGTAGCTACGTGCTCTGTGTGGGACTCTGTGGAATCGAGGTCTCTGCAACAGCAACAACAGCACCATGACCATGAATTCAGACTACAAACATCAGCTGAGTTACATTTAGTGTTTATGCTCACCCATAAAAGAAACTGCAGAACCCAAGTGCAAAAACATACTCGAGGTCATTTAGAGAGTTTTATTACATAATCAAGCTTTCTGAGCGCACTGAGATCTGATCATGTTTATTGTTCCTGGCCCACTGCTTTCACTGAAATGTTATTCAATCTAGTGCAGAGGCTCATGAGGAGGAAAGGGCTTTCCTGATGCATCCTCCATCAGAGGGGTATACTACGAAGCAAGTTTAACATATCCAAGCTTTGTTTATGTTAGCTGCTTTGACAAAACCTAAAACCTCAGTCAAAGATTTCATGCATCACAACGGTGGTTGTCGACATTCCAGTGACTCAGGCTTTTGGCTTTAGGACAACTTCGATGCATCACTTCATTCTTAAGAGGAAAATGGATCAACTGAGAGCCGCCTGTTTCTGTCAGACACATTTGTGATGTCATAATTGAATAGATTTACTACTGAGTGCTCCCATTTATTGTTGTAACAGATCAGCTGCACATTGGAGCTCTGAAACTTTAATGATGGACAGAAAGGCTTAACTTTAGTAATGCCAGTAAAGTACAGCTCAACAGGCTGCATGTCTAAATGGCACTTAAGGCATACTGAAAGTAAAAGAGGCGTGACTGGCTGACTTTAAATGGAAATGGAACATAACTTGATCCAGACAGGTTTATGTAATCGGCATAAGTTACCATGGTGATCTAGCTAGTAAAAGAGCCAATAATGTGACCCTAAAAGCTCAGACTTTAGGCTCAACATGCCTCACTAACCCACTGATCTTTCTTTAAAGTACACTCCACAGTTAAATATGTAGGTATAAAAACTAGTGACATAATAAACCCACTGGCCATGATAAATACAGGTCCTGATGGTCATCTGCACTGAGCTCATTTATACACGGTGTGTAGCTCAACACTAAACAGTCTCAATATCAACCTGAACCAGTTCAGTTACTGAAACCTCAGGTTTTATCACCCTGTGTTACTCTGTTTTTTCCTTTTACCTCTGTGCAGTGTGGTCGTCTTTATCCGGCTTTCCTCCAGTGTCACAAAGCAGCCGCTCATCTCTTCTGTCACAGCTTCACCCGTCCCAATATCGCAAGTCATCATCATGATGGGGCCTTTCCCCCCCTTCAAGTGGACCTGGATGCTGTCCTGCACCAACACACATGCACGAATGTACCCCGAGTTTCAGCGTATGTTTAGAAAAATGTATCATCAGGTTTTGAAAAACAACAAAAACAATGATTACTTTACACACTATTTTAATCATGCTACATTTATTGGAGTTGAACTCAGATAAAAGAGACCAGATCATCCTGAAAATGAACTTTATCCTAGTCTGTGATATTTTAGTATTTTTATGTTGTTTTACCTCTGTCGGTGCAGGAACCTCCAGTTTGGTTTCCTCTGGAGCTTTGACGACGATCACCGTCTGCTCCTGGAAAGCTTCGAGCCGGCTGATGTCCTCATGGGTCACGTAGGCCAATGTGCAGGAGGACAGTTAAAGAAAACTATCTTCTATTCACTTAACAGTTATTAAAGGGTGGTTTTAGACCTCACGGTTTCTTTTCATGCCAATGACGAAAGTGACATTTTAATCTTTATAGAGTGTCAGGAGTGATGCTCTCAGATGTGCAGCTAGAGTAAATCGTTGACAGATTTTCTGTTCTCTCATCTAACCTGCAGTAACCAACGTAATGGCCACAAGGGGGCAGTGGAAGCACAAATATGGAATTATAATAACAATACAATTATAATTGTATTCTTAAAATCTCGAAGGCAAACTCTGCAAACCAGGGGCTGTTTCTGTATCAGCAGGTGTGACACCAAGTGGCATTTAATTAAACTGCAGGTTTTTTCATGCATGAAGAGAGGACGTTTTGGTGCTCAGAGGTTTTACAGAAAGCCAGAGGAGTCTCAGCTCACTTGGAGTTTTGTTTACTCAAGCATAACATACTTTTCTTTTTAAATAAAGAACATTTACATTAATTTCCATTCAAATTGGCAAAAACAAACTTCTTACCTTTACTGTAAATGGCCTAGTCATGCAAATTGACTTGTTTTTAGGCTCATTCTGAGAAAGGAAAACTTTGACGTGGTTAAATCATGGTTTACATTCAGGAGCATTGTTTTCATTACTTCTGTTCAAACTGTCCTGAGTCCCTGATAGAAATGCAGAAGGATATAGAGCGTTCTGCCACTCGTCAGTCATGTCAAACAGCTGCTGGGCGCAGCTTTTGATGAGGCTGTCAAGTGTGTCCTCCACCAGCTTCAGGTTCTCCAGCTCTCTCTGGAACTTCTGCCTGCTCTTTAGCAGAAAGCTGGAGATTGGACAGCTTCCTCTGGACAGACAACAAGTTCACTGTTACACTGTGTTACACAGACAGCGCACAGGACCTTAAGTTTAATTAAAAAAACAAAAACTAAACAAAACATCTTTAAGCAACCTCTTTCTACTGATAGAAACCCAAGAGATATCCGTGAAGACCCATAAAGAGACCAAAAAATTTATTTTGTCAGCGTTTAACATTAAACGCACAAAGTATTCAGAACTCAACAGTAAGAAATTAACTTTTGCTCACTCACATCCACTTAACCTTATTGGCCGTCTGCTTCTCAATGACGTTGAAGCCCTCCAGGACGTTGGTGATGTCATAAACTCGTCGCCTGCGGGTCTGCAGGCTTTTCGTCACCTCCCGGAGGTCGATCGTGCCATCGGGCGACATCAGCAGAAGCTCCAGGAAGCGCACTGTCAAAACTCCCAGAGACGCATCTGAAACCAACATGACACTCAGAGGCGGAACAAGGGGATAAAAACATTTTAAGTCTACATCTTTCTATGTTATCCACTAAAAAATGTTGCAAACACAGCACAGGTTAGGACTACACACCACGTGGCTGTTAAAGTCCCAATCCGTGAGTCTCCAGTTGGCTGGCTGAACATTTACTCGATCTTGTCCACTACTTCTTTGTATTTCAAATCTAACCTAACCCTAATAAAAAATCTGAATATATAATAAATATCAAAGAAGGATGCACCTTGTCGGGTGGATATCCTGGTCTGTATCATCTCTTTTAAATGACTGAGGATTTCCCTGGAAAGAAAGATAAAAAAATGAACTAAATTCACTTATCATTTATCGTTAAAATGTTTGAAAAGATAAGAAAAGGCAGTGGAATTACAACTTGACCGCCATTTGTAAAATGTAGCAAGAAAGCAAAGCAAAAAAAAAAAAAAAAAAAAAAAGAAGCATTTTGGGTTGTTTTTTTTGTTTTTTTACCTTTTTGTTCCTAAATTCGTCTTGGCATCTGGTTCCTCAAGTTCAAAAAGTGAAAACAAAGCAGATCAAAGTCAGAATGATTTCATGTCCACCAAAAAGTGATAAAACACCAACTTATTCACACCAAAACATAAGAATCAACCCAAAAAGAAACGATCAATTACAAGCTGATTGTTTAAATACATGTTTTCAAACACTGTGGTTAATAACTTAAACAATATTGTAACTGCTTATACACTCAGTTATGTCTTCAACGTAAAATATATATTCAGTAAGTCACTAGTTTGGAACTGACAAGTAAACAAAATCAAAACAAAAAAAGTTTTTAACTTAAAAAAAAATGCATCAACGTGACATCCCTTTATCCCCCCACTCAACTAAGGTCATAATCTGGTCAAAAATGACTCCAAAGTTCCTCACAGTGGTACTGGAGGCCAAATACATTCTAGTACTCTCACTCCCAAATCACGGGTCATCGAGGCCTTTATGTATTTAACAAAACTGGCAAACTTGGCACTTACAGACCGACGCTGTATGACTCTATACAGGGAACAGCAACCAGCTGTGAACTGGACCTTACTTTACATCACACAAAGAAATGTAGAGACAGACATTTTCTTACCTGCTTATGTGGAGTAGGTCTTCGTGCAAAAGGTATAACAGGAACATTAACGTCCTCCTCCTCTTCCTCCTCACCCCCTCCCCCTCCAGCAGCCCACTGATCCTCCTCCTCAGACGACTCGGCCCCCCATTGACTGAGCAGACCCAGGGCTCCGTCCAGGCAGGGGGGCATTATGGGAATGGCGTCGCTGCTGACGCCCTCATCCGAGATGTCCTCTGGCAAGAAGTGGTCTTCACAGATTAGATGCTGCTCCACAGAGTCCCGCTTCTCCGTCTCCCTCAGCGCTGCAAGCCACACCTGAACACAGTTACAGTTAGTCTTTATTGATCTCTAGTTTGACTGGCTGGGGTTTTACTCCATCACAGATATTGTGATACAGGCCAAATTGGTAACCTGGTAGTTATTTGTGATTAAAACGGCATTTATCTGGTAGAAATAAAAAGAAAACAATATTTACTCGTCTACTGGCCAAACTAGCTTTAAATAGCGTAAACAGCACAGCTGATTCCATGTTTTGGAAATGGGTTCCTGTTCACTCCAGCTGTGTAGTAAATGAGCTAACACATGTCATCGGGGTTATTTAAACAGCAGCTGTTTAACTGGCATCATGTTAGCGTCATGTTAGCCGGTAGAATCAGATATAAGAGATGCTAACGATCGCTATTCAAACATGTAGCTTGTAAATACGTTGTAACTCTCAAAGTTTTTTGACCCTACCTGGACACGCGCAGGGTCCTGGGGGAAGTTGAAGAACCTCTTCTTGGGTCTGTTGAAGAGCCCCCGGCTAACATTAACCATGCGGTTCGGACACCCAGAGACGACACACTTCACCATGGTAATCGTCTCTTCACCGCCCAGCCTCAACACACCGAGCGGGCAAAGCGCACATCCGCAGCCCGTTTGTAACCGTTAGCACACGGGGAATAAAAACCCGCCACAGCACGACTGGTTTGTTTGTGTCGTCTTCCACGCCGGAAATGGACATGTTTTCACCCGGAAGTACAACAACGCAGGCCAACGATTGCGATAATGCATGTGCGCCCTCTACCGAACTTATGGTTTTAGATTTATTTATGGATTTAATTTCTTTTTAAAGCTTTATTCACATATCACAGTTTGTTATTTACAATGTTTGTACAGCAAAAATTATGTCCAATTGTATTTAGACAAGCAGACATTGAACTTCAGCAGGCTGGTTTGAAACTTCATAAAAAAGTGACTTATGTGACTTTGAAAGTGGCATTGTTGTTGTTGCTAGACAGGCAACATGCAGATTTCTCAAACTGCTCAGTTTGCTCACACAACAATCTCTAAGGGAGGGGTCTCAAAGGGAGACAAGGCAGCCTACAGAGAGGAAATCCTGAAGTTGGCAACATGGTGTTCAGAGAACAACCTGGCACTGAACAACAAGAAAACCAAAGAGGTCACTGTCGCCTTCAGGAGGCACAGCACAGACTTAGCCCCCTTATACATCAACGGGGAGTGTGTGTTCATATGTATAGTGCTGCAGAAACTGTGCACCTCACCCTCCTTTCTTCTCCCACATGTTCACACTGAGTAGGAGATGCTCTGTATCTCATTGTACATCTGTATAGTGACAATAAAGGTATTCTATTCTATTTTATACTAAACAGCAATTCTGCCTTGTTGCTGGGGCAGCACCATCTCTGCTGTGGACAGAAAGTGACTGAACAGGAAAAATCCATGGGGCCAGCTCTGTTCTAGGATGCCCTCTGGACCCAGTGGAGGTGGTGAGTGACCGGAGAATGGAGGCTAAGCTGTCATCCCTGTTGGACAACATCCCCCCCCCCATGCAGGAGACGGTATTTTATTTTATTGTATACAGCATCTTGTTCTGTTTTATATATTATGTTATTCTATTTGATCTTATTCTGTTCCTTGTTTTTCTTAATTTTTGCTGCTTGTAACTTTATACTGTCCACTTTCTGCCGTGACCTAACAAATTTCCCACGTGTAATAAAGGTTTATCTTATCTTATCTTATCTTATCTTATCTTATCTTATCTTATCTTATCTTATCTTGATGCCAGAGGAGAACAGCCAGACTGCTTTGAGCTTGTAGGAAAGCATCAGAAGCTCAAATAATAAGTACTTACAACCAAGGTATGCAGAAGACCATGTTCAACCTTGAAGGAGATGGACTACAGCAGGAGAAGACCACACCAAGTACCACTCCTTTCAGCTAATAACAAGAAACTGAGGCTAGAATTCACACAGGCTCACCAAACTGGAGAATCACAAGACTGGAAGAACATTAGCAGGTCTGATGAGTCAATTTCTGCTGACATTCAGAAGGTAGGGTCAACAACATGAAAGCTTGGCTCTATTCTGCCCTCTATCAGTGGTTCAGGATAGTGTTATTGGTGTGATGGCATGGGGGACATTTTCTTCCAAACTTTGGGCCCCTAAGTGTCGCTTGAGTATCCTTTAAATGTTACAGCTTACCTGAGTATCTTTGCTGACCATGTTCATTCCTGTATGAACAGTGTACCCATCTCTGATGGCAACTTCCAGCAGGGTAATACACCATGTCAGAAAGTTGGTTTCAAACTGGTTAATTGATCATGGCAATGAGTTTGCTGCAAAAAAATGTGCGATGCTATCACGTCAATATGGACAAAAATCACAGAGGATTGTTTTCAGCACCCTGTTGAAACTGTGCCATGAAGAACTAAGGCAGCTCTCAAGACAAAAGGGATCCAACCTGGTACTAGTAAGGTATTGGTAACCTGAAGAAAATCACTGGTTCAGATCAAACACTTACGTGCTTGTAGGTGCCACCAGTAGTAGATAGTAAGATCCTGACCAGCTGCAGAAGCTGTGTATGCTATCCCATTTCTGTTAAGTCCATCAATAAACTACCTAAGACTCAGAGTTAGGGATTGGGTCGATTTAATGTCCACCCCTCCTTACAGAATTTTTGCCCACCTAAACCAAATAAAATTTAAAATATGCTTATCTAGAATGTGGCTAAAACAAAAACCCAGCCTTAACTCTAATGCGTTTCATCAGTACCCAGGTAGATATCCCTGAACTACTTTAGGTACTGAAACTAGCCAGTGCATCCTGGGAAGGCTTGCTTTACTGGAGATGGTCTCAGACTCAAACTACCATTTGTCAAGGTCACACAGATCCTTACATTTTCCTTTTTCCTACATTATAGTGGTTTTAATGGTTTGGCAAATTGGTGTATATTCTATTTTTCAGTCACAAAGGTAACTGGGCAACTGGATCTCTTTTCATTGGTGTATAAATAATAAAAATCCCTAAATGTCTGCCGACTGCACACTATTAACATAACTAACTGTCAGCTTTAAAAATGACTAACAAAGTGAAGGTTATAATCAGTGTTGCAACACAAGATTTATTCAGAGCAAGAGATGCCAACACCAGCATGATAAAAATTGTACAAACTTCACAAGTCAAATTAAAATATCACATAGCAACTCATGACCTTAAACATACAGCAAAAATATCAACAGAAACCCATGCCATGTGGTAAGAAAACTGCTGTCGAAAGTTTTGCAAGTAACAGAGAAAAAGGGGTAAAAGGAGAGAAAATGAATGTTGTATAAAAACCCCTTATCTGTGCACTGCTGAAAAGAAACGATCATCTTCATAAATTGATGATTTCACAAATATTCATATGGATTTTCTTTTGCATTCTAGCGTGTCACATGTTAGTGTTGAGATTCTCTATGTAAATAGTTACAGTTTAGCTTTTACATCTGTTATTACAATATCTAGTCTATCGACTGTCTTTAAATGGCAGAATTGTGCTTTTACTCCCATTTCCTTTGTTATCAGTAAGAATAACTGACTAAATAAAAAATACAAGCTGTCAGTCTATCTAACGCAGAAGTTTACTGGCAGGAAGCTGCAGACGCCAAGTTCTGGACGAAGATGTAAAAGTCAGGGAATGAGACTTTGCAGTAAATGTCCAAAGAAGTCTTAAAAGAAAACTCCCCCCTTTGCAGTTTGTTTCTCCCTTGTGTGGAAAAAAAAATACATATGTATTTTAGTATGATGAGACAATTTGTAGTTTTTTTTTACACAAGTAAATATTTTCCCCTCATTTATATTCATATCTAGACGAGCTGGTTATTTGTGCAGGTTTAAATATATCAGCACATACTGTTGCACCTGATTACACAGAAATGCAGTTTAGTTTCCATAAAAGATTTATCAACATTTCTGTACTTTGAAGTTTCAGCTTTCATTAGTACCGCTTGTCTAAAAACTTTCATATGGATACCAGCTGTATCAAGTGTTTCTGCTGGTAATTATGGTGGTGTAATTATGTATTATTTAGAAACAATCCAATAAATTGCTTTCCTTTAAAACATTAAATTGAACTTTTATGCTTGTATAAGTGAGGAAAATTTCACCCTTTCATCACTTTAACTGTCTAACTGCTATAACTAAGCTGTATAGTGCAAGTTCCAAAATTTGTCTTTATCCATGTATTACAATTTCAAACAAATATATTTTAAAAATATACTCAAACATTTCCACCCTAGATTCTCACGAGGCTCCTGGATCATATACAGTGATACTATTCATGTCTTAATTTGGTCCAGAGTGGCTTTACAGTAATATATCAGTCAGCATATGCAGAGAAGCCCATCAGATGTGCAAATGTTTAAACATTTTGCATTGCATAAACACAGTTTCCCATCATATTATCTGTTTCTATAAAGAATTAGGTTTGATTTATACTTGTTGTTAGTGTTATTAGTGGGTAACCTAAAGTTACACTCGGTTGAATTAATCTTCTGGAAACATTGGGGGTTGTAATCGGCTTACAACATATAATCACGTTTTTATGTACACACAGAAAACATATGTGATTTTTTCAACTCATTTTGGAACCACGCACCCTCCTTCCATTCTAACCAACACAGGCCTGTTACATCCCAAGTAACCCAAACATGAGCCCAGGTCTCAGGAGGTTAAGTCCTCCAGGAGTCATCTTACAATGTCTATGCAGAAAATAAAAGGGCACTACAGTTTTCCACTCTGTTGACACCATATTTTGGAAAAGATGGCAGACATATTAAAAAATGATTATTGTCTTATTATCCAGTGCAAACACGTTTTAGAATGTGTCTGCATACCAAAGAAGAGATCCTGAACTGTGATGTTTCAGACAAAAGCTTGACTGTGAAGACATGTTTTCTTCTGCTAAATCTTGGACTGTGAAATAAAGGAGACTGGGGAGAGACCACAGGGGGAGTTTTCCCTTAATTAAATCAACTCAGTGAAATTTGCTTCAAGTTGCTTTCCAACAGGCATCTCCAGCGCAAAGTCTTATCAAAGTCAGTTTCCACAAACTCGCTGTACAGTTTTTGCTTCATTTACCACGTGATAATACTTTAACATACTCCAATAAAGTGCATGCATGATCGACGGTGTTGAGAAAACATGTTCCATCAGTACTGTGATTTCAGACCGAATGTCATCAGTAAGGCCGATTCAGATCAAATACTCAGTCGGTAAATTCAGTGCACAGACGTCACGACTGCTGGCTCTAGTTTTCATTCATCTTTTTCAATTACAAAGACTTAAAAAAGAAAAAAAGAAAAGCGGTGCTTGGTCATCACGTCGTCTGGCATCATGTCTCATTGTGGCTCAGACAACAAGATGCATGACTGGAAAGACGTTTTCTACAGAACGAGTGCAATATACAATGAAGGATGGGAACTTTGACCCTGTTAGTCCAGCGGAGCCGTCAGCCTCGAGAAAGAAAAGTCATATCTACAGATCCGTTTGCCTGCTAAGTGCCTCTTAACGGGCAATAAAAACATCAAAACATGGAAACAAAGGTGTCCCTGTGCAAAGTCGAACATGACAGAACCAAAGTCCTCTCACCCGTGTCAGATTCCTAAAACATGATTGTAGTAAAAGGTTTATACAAAACGCAATACATTTATAGTTAGTAAAAAGATCTATCAGCTCTTTTCTAGTTTTATTCATAAGAAATTGCATATACCCAAACAACTTTTTTTCATATAGATTGCATCCCATATCTAAACAAACGCTTTAATATTATCATACCAATATTGCTGACACGTTGTTCTATTAGCTAGTCGAGGTTGATGATTTCAAATAAATTCACAATGGCAGATTGTCTCCTATATTTTCTGCAGCCATTGGTCTTTCCACTGGCACTCCCTCCCACGAACAAAGAAAAAGCGGGCCGCGGAACAGGACAGCTTTGAAACAGAACAACTCCGAAGGGGATGATGGGATTTTGCACCAGAAAGTTTCCGTGTCGTGATGTTTGAAATCTTCTTGCTCATAGCATCACTTCTTCTCATCATTGCTAAAGATTTACATTAGTGTCCGCTTCCAGACATTAAGAGGAAAACAAAAAGAATTAATGAGCAACTTCCAAGCTCGTGAGAAGCTTTTCAGAAGTGGTTGCTCTTCATGTTCCAGTCGCCGCTCTGCTCCCTGTTAAACCCGTGACGCCCAGTTTGTATTTTTTTTTTCTTCTGATGTATGAAAAAAATCGCATTAAAATAAAAAATGATTCAAGCTTACAATAAATAAATACATACATATACACTAGAATGTGCATACATTAGCAGCTATAAACAGTACATCACATTATATTAGGTCATATGAAAATGTACAAAACGTGAATGTTCATTTAAAACCTTTTTTTTCAAAGCAAGGCAACAACAATCAACATAATAAAAAAAGAGATACCCATGGAGTTGAGAGCATTACCGCAGAAGAAATTAAAGAACTAATGATAGATTACAGCAGCAAAAAACAACCCACTCCGTGCTTTTTCCACTTTTTTCCCCCAATTTGTTGCTTTTGCTTTGCATTTGTTGTTCCGGCCTCAGTCAAAGTTAAACCTGGATGCCCTGCACGGCCTGTTTGATGTTCTCCAGCAGCGCCTTGTTCTCCGGGCTCTGGTACTGGTCCTGGTGGGTGTACATGTCTGTCAGTGTACTCACATAAGTGTCAAAGTTCTGTTCATTCATTGGTTCCTGTGAGGGGAAAGAAACCCATGTAGACACAATCAGGTGGGATAAAGGTGGCGGTTTATTTTCACTCAGACACTGGGGGGAGGTTTGGAAGACAGGCGGGCGGCAGGGGGAGGAAGGGACACCATTGGGAAAGCATGGCTTCACTAAAATACTCCCTTTCTAAAAAGTAAATGTACGATATTTGATGTAATATCAGCCGATTATCTACGAAATGCAACTCCAAACCATGCAAAAACCAGGTGAGAGATGGTTAGCTGGTGGGTATATGAAAGGTTAATGTTTAGCACATGGAGACAAAATTGTGATGATAAAAACTAATGGGATGCTAATGAGCAGATGGGAAAGACATAACTGCAAAGTCATGTTTGCCAACTGGGAGTTTTGGTGGTTCAAGTACTTCTCTGAAAGAGTGCAGCTTTGGCTTCAGGAATTTTGGTGGGTTATTTGATGATTGCCCACCTTAAATGTCACATTATGTTATAGAGTCACTATAGTCTTTGAGGTCTTCACTGACCTCCATTTAATACTTGGCATTTATAGGTTTTAAGGGACACTAATACAAATGACTATTTTGGTGCCTGAGCCAGTTGCCCTGCACTTAACTGCACTGCTGTCATTGCATCCTGCTAACTTCACACTGACTCAGCCAATCAAAGAATTTGAGTCCAGAGCCTCAAAAAGCCAATGATCCGTCTTTAATTGGCACATAAAAGTCAAATATCCACGTCTCAAGTTAAATGATTCACACACTTTCATTGTTATTAGCCTCTTTAATGGTCATGATTGGTCATAATACCCCCATTAGATGCCCTCCTGTACTTAGAGGAGACAGGAAGGTTGTTATCATCCATTCTAATCACTGATCATTGTAATCCTTAAATGAAGCGATCAACTGAGCCCACTAAGAGGTCTTTCTATTGTACATTTAAAGGGCTTTAAATGGACAATAAAAAGATTTCAGTTATGTATGCTCTTTAATTAATAAGTCAATTTAGATCTTAGACAACCTACCTTTAATACTAGTATGCCAGAAGACTGCTATCACCCACTGTAATCAGTAGGATAAAAAAAAAAAAAAACCCAGTGACATGCCCACCGTTAAATGAGGTGATAATAGACTACTGAGCTTACTAGTTGATGGAAGAGGCTGCCTGCGGGCAAATCTATGGGACTGACAGGAGTCGTTTAATGGACTGAAAACAGTTAAAAGATGTGTGTGAATCTGGTTTCAGTGTATGTGCCCACCGAATAATACTCATTTTAGCTTTTCAGTGCTGGTGAAATGCCGTTCGACTATAGACACCATAAAAAGCAGGACTTGGCTTCTGGGACTGAAAGAAAGAAGCGTAAACCAACTTTCTTTTTACTGGCCACCAGGGGGCGATACCTATGTTTACATACATACTTCAGTTCATAAAGTAGTCAAGGGGATTTTACCTCTCTAAGTACTTTCCTGATGAGTTTATAGGTTTAGTTTATAAGTAAGCGGGGGGAAAAAACATTACGTCATTAAGGCGCAGAATTGCAGTTAATGTCACGTTATCTAATGATCTATCTATCTAATGATCTATCTATCTAATGATTTCAGCATTTCAGTGCAGTCAGAAAAAACAAAGCAGGAGAATTTCTCACACTCTGTGCTGGGGCTAAATTTGATTTAAAGATAGATTTAGCTTCTCAATATATTTTTTGTCATAAAGAGGAAAAGCGGTTATCTACAGTTGATGTCACTATCAACATGGCTGAGTTGAAAGCTGCAGGATAAATGGATAGCTAGGATGTGCCTATGCCACAGTGAGCTACAGGAATTATAGGAAGGGGGGATGACAGTGCAGAAGAGAAGGATAATTGGATAAAGGATAAATGGATCTCTTACTCTGGGAGGCATCTGTAAACAGCAGTTATGCTTTACTGGGGCCTCTTTCTGTGGCAGCGGTCTCTACAGGAGAGGGTGTACAGAGAAGTCTATTAGCCCGCTAGACACACAGCGGCGGTCACAAAGCTTCATAAGCTACACCGAGGAGTGAAAAAAACATAATGTCCACCTTAACAAGTCTTTTCGCCCTGCAGCTCTGTTCAGACTGCAGCAAGTTTCCAGTTTCTGAATAATTTTAAAGTCAGAACGAACTGAAAGAGGTATAAAATGCCAAAAATAAAGAGACAACTGAGAGAACAAACTGTTACACTGCGAGCTAAAATAGAATCAAAGATTTTAAGTCCGGCAGTGTGAACAGAACTTTGGATTCAGTTCAGTATTTTTCTGGTAATGAGATCGCGTCTTTCTGAGAATTCCTTGTTAAGGCGAATATTTTTCTTACAGTGTGATATGAAGCATTCCCGCCCATTAAAGGAAGAAGGAAAGGAAGCAGAGAGTCCAGTTATCAAGCAACTCCTGTTTTTACTGCTTTAAGAGATTATCCAATTAGCCCCAGTCTTCTTCCGACACTGAGACAACATGACGTTAAAACAGCCATGAGCAACTTCACTGAAAGTCAACCAAAAACAAAAAAAGCAACAACAAAAGAAAGAAAACAACGGGCCGTTTCTTTATGTGAAAATCTGTGAGGCGTTTCAAAGCACAGGAGAAGCACAGCATGAACTGCTGGGAGGAAAAAAAAGAAGAAGAAGGTGGAGAACAGAAAGAAGCAGATGAAGAAAAACCTGAGTGTTGCTAAGGGGGGAAGAAGCTGGAGAAGGCTTTTTAAAAATCCCTGGGTCGAAATCATGAACAGCTGGCCTCAGATCTACATTTCATTTACAACACGTGAAACAGAAAAGCCTCCAACAAACACTCAAAATACAATCATAACATTTTCTAAGTGGCATTACACAAACTGTAACAGATATAATAGGTCATGTCAGACAAAGAACATAGAAATAAATACATAGATTTGCATTTCAGTCCAAAAACACTAATTGGATAATGCATGCTGGTTTATGCATGCTGGTTTTAGGCTTTTACAGTCTCACTGCTCTAAAAACTCAGCTTCAGACAGTTGTTTTTTCTAGTCTTGGGTCTGCATGATGTCGGATAGTGGAGATATCCCAAATATGGTCATCTCAGGCACAGAAGCCCCACCCACCTGGTCTTAAA
The DNA here is from genome assembly GCF_900408965.1 of Simochromis diagramma. Lineage (NCBI taxonomy): Eukaryota > Metazoa > Chordata > Actinopteri > Cichliformes > Cichlidae > Simochromis > Simochromis diagramma. Next base: position 21,503,657 of record NW_024387492.1, read on the forward strand.
ACCTTCTGTTTATGAGGGGAATTTTTTTAACTGTGACACATTCAAAGTAAAGTCCAAGAATAAAAATAAGATCCACTTTAAACTGCTAAGAAAGCCAACACTGCTCTAAAACTGCTGTATATTTGTTCTGAGATGTAATTATTTATATTTGTCTTTGTATTTAAAGCATGTTGTATACTGATGTTAAACATACAAGATTTTCAAACTAGTAAATTCAAAATTTTAAACATTTAACTGACATTTATAAGTCTCTAGATATTTAAATTACACGTTAAGGAAGCTTATATTTGTGGTAAAAGAATACTTGTCACATTATTAGTCATCCTAGGTTTACTTCTTCATGCCACAGATGATTTTTTTTTCTTACCATGTGTGGAAGCTGGATGTTAGCTAGGCTGTTGATGAGCGACTGGCTGAGGTTAGCCAGCTCGTGCAGCAGGGAGTCGTTCTGCTGCTCGATCACCTTGTTCTCCTCCTCGATGGACTTCAGGTTGGTCTCCATAGTGGTTATCTACCGGATGAGGAAATAAATTAGTAGGAGACCTTTTAAAGCTTTTGTATTAATAGTGACATTAGCAAAATGGCTGGGAAGAGTGCAAACAATCAACCAACATTAACTTCAGACAATTTTAGGAGAACTGAGTCAGCATATTGCCCACAGATGTCCTCTCTCCCATGTAGCACACAGCACTTGCATTTGCACTACTGGAGCTGGTTTAGGGAGCCTCCGTGAAAACCCACGATGCCCACCCTAAATGCACTGACTGACTATTAGCTGAAAGATCACACGGATTGTTGTACTCAAAGATGGCAGATTAAACACTGTGTCCGACCCATTGCATTGGACACGTGCACATCTGTCAGGTAAAGTAGGAAAGTCTTGCAGATGAAGGAAGATGCAGATGTTATGTCTGTGCAGGTTCTCAGTCATCCAAGTCACATAACATCTGCATCTTCCTTCATCTTAGGATTTTAAAATGGACCAAGAGGCTTCTTCAATTCTAAACATTTTTTAGAACTAACATTGATCTTCAACAAACTTAAAGAAGTTCTCTTCAACCTCTTAAAAAGCATGTGAAACCAAGCAAGATGGCTGCTGAGGGCAGGATTTTCTTATGAAAGTATTTTTTATGAATGCCAAAAGTTCCTCTAACCCTTTCGGATTAAAAGTCTGAGTGCAGTTAAGGTGCAAGATTTATTCTTTGCAAAAATTATTAGAAGAAAAAGAAAACATTGAAGGTTTTCATGAACTTAAAAAACAGCATCATTTTCAAATAATCAAATAATTAAAATATCGAGTAGAAATTTTTTTTGTCAAATAATGTGACAAAAACATTTCTACTGGAAATAGCAGCTTACTGGGACACCTTTATCTCTGTCTATTACAGGACAGTCTAGTTTCTTACCCAACTAGTGTCTTACGTATTTATTCGTATTTATGTTACATTAACAAACAGAGACCATCTTACTTGTGTCCTCAGTTTTATCATGTCTGACTCCACTTGACTGTTGGACTCATTCAGGTCTTTGATTTCTTCATCCAGCTGTTTGATTTCTTCATCGTTCTCGATACCTGAAACAAAAAAACCCAAAAAGATCCATCTCCCCTGACTTAACGGTCAAAGCAGCATTACCGCATTTTATCACATGTAAAATGTCTAATATAAGGAAATTAGTTTTTTTCACTCTTTCAGATATATAATAATATATATAATAATTCACTTAGGTTAAAGCTTCTTCTGTTTCTTGAGCTCTGACCTTTGCTTGCTCTTTGTTTGATTGTCAACATTTCCACGCCACTCATCCTGGCTTTCTTCATGGCTGAGGTGGCGCGGGGACAACCGGAGAGACTGGAAAAAACAATAAACCAAATGTTTCTCCAAGTTAAAAAATGTATCTTATTTTTGCATAGATAACGTCATACAAATCGCTGCCTTATTTGAAAAACGATGACCAAAAGCCAACAGCATGTACAGCAGGAGGAGAGGACCTGAATATTGGTCATTATTTACCCCCAAAATTGTATAAAAAAGTTGGAACTGATGACAAACTTTGTTTAAAGTAAGAAAGATCTTACCTCCGGTGGGTCAGGAAGCTCCCACTGACGTGCCCTGAGCCATCACAGCCCGGGGTCGGGCAGGTCATGCCATCTGTCTTGCCAGATTTCCAGACAAACTGCGAGCCATTGACGTAGCTGTCCTTTTGCCTCTTTGCCGCAAGGGGACAGCCTGATGCACTGCGATGAGAAGCGTACTTCCCTGTCACATGACCCTGACCATCACAACCCGGCACTGGACACCTGAGAAACAAGTGTAAAGGTCTCCGTTTGCTTTTCAAAAAAAAAATTAAAACACTCCACAGTTCTAACCTGAAGTGAAGTCTTGTCACCTCCAAAAAGCTTTAGTTTAAGAAAAGACTAACGCAGCCAGCCACGCTAACCATCATCAGCTCTTTGATCAGCTGGACAGAAACACTTTGCTTTAGAAACTGTCCACAGCACTCCATAGGACTCTTGATGAATGGGGGAGGACATTGAGTCACGACTCACTTCCTCATCTACAATCCTCCCCCACCCTTCCAAGGCCTCAAGGCCACAGCAGCGTAACGATGAGCAGGACAAACGCCTATCACCTCCTCAGCTTCCAGACACTCAGCTCTGCCTCCTGCATCCCAAAACGCCCTTCGCTGTGACATTTGGGCTGATTAGAATGAGCCGAGCGTCCACAGGCCGCTCCCCAGCCGAGCTCAGGTTAAGCTTAATTATGATTCTACTGTTAATGATGATGGTGGATGGAACAGAGGCGGCGGCGGCAGCTGGCTACAGACTGACACAAGCTGAACTTTAGATTATTCACAAGGTCGTATTGGCTTAGCATTATGGCTCGGCTTTAACACAAATGTCAAAGGCTCACTAGCGCTAACCTTTATTGGACTTGGTCTGCTGGGAGCCGGAGGTGGAGTGCAGCACTGACCGCGGCTCCCCGCTTTTGCAATATTCTTTGCAAAAGTTAGAAAGGTCAGTCTACATAGGCAGCATTTTAAGAGAGGGATGATGGATGAACCTGTCATTAACAAAGTGCTTTGACCTTGATGCAAAAAAAATGCATAATAATGGGACCTGGAATGTGCTTTTAAGAGGCAACGAAACAAGTCAGTCCTTCCTCTTTGCTGATGATTTGAAAAGTCTAACTGATGCACCTTCTCTCTTTTACTAGAAAAGTTGTCAAAAGATAAGAATCCTGTTCTACCTGTTTAAAATACACGGCAACAGTTTAACCTGTTATTTTAATTCTTCATATATCCATTAGCATGTGCAGCAATCCTCCACAACACCTCCAAAGTCCCCAGATCCCAATCCCACCGACCTCACCAACAAACCTGCACAACCCAAAGAATGCCCCCCTCAGAGTTTGACATCACTAAATGTTTTGTTCTCTCTGACTTATTGTATTTTTTGGCAAGGTGTTGTTTCAAAGATTTATTCTCTTAAAATCCAATATCTGCCTTAAAATAATTATTTTACATTTAAGAGAGGAACATAAAGATGCTGATGAGCATGAATAAAACCAACAGCAACAAAAAAACTTTTAAGTGAAACTAGAATTTGCTTTTCTAAAGCGCTGTTATTGTTCTATAAGCTTTAATATAGTGGTAGGATCTAAAAAACAGGACACCTAAGCCCTGTATTTGTGGACCTTACATAAAATCTATGAGCAACATCTCAGTTACTGGTCTGAAATCTGTTTTTTTTTTTACTTGTTCTTTGCTTTGTCTCAGACAGTTTAACAACACCAGGGAAGAAGCTGATAAAATATGGCAAAAACTGTCTCATACATCATAGGAAAATATTTAAGAAGTGCATTCACTTTAAATGAATGCACAACCTTGAATCTAGCCAGATATTTAAATGTCTCAATGACAGAGCTTTGGTAGTTTTTTGAGTGGCACTGTCTTTGCCCCTCATTTTGCTTGGGTTTACTTTTAATCTTAGACCTGACACTTTCCAATATTCTCAATATTAAGGCTGTGACATATCTCCAAAATATCTCCTTACTTGATTGGCTCCTGATCGTCTTTGTCCTCTTTGCTGTGGAGGATTTTTATGCCACTTTTCTTGGCTCGTGGACAACCGGAGAGACTGCAGAACAGAAAAATTACTTAAAACATGTGCGTTCAGTGAAGCATGGTTTACTGTTGCTGTTTGTTTGTCTGTGATTTCATGCACGCAGTTGTATATTATACTCTTTACGAATGTACCTCCTGTGGGAGGCATAGTTTCCAGTGATGTGTCCAGATCCATCACAGCCGGGCGTTGGACACCTGAGGAGTAAATACAAGATCAAACAACTGTATTATCACATAATGGTTCCTGTGTCGAAAAAAAAAATGAAAGACTACATCCACAAAAATGTTTTCTTTTTCCGTGAATGTCTGACATCAGACACTCGCAGTTCTCACAAATCAATTACAGTAACACATTAGAGTGGTACCCAAAGCAAGACAGGAAGAAATGGCTTTAGGAAAACCGATGACGGATGAACCAGAGAAGAGCGGGCTCTAAATTCAACCATAGAAAAAGTTACACACTTTTAAATGAAAGGACACTGAATGGACAGCAGTCGATATTTTTAACATCCTTTCCTTCCCACACTTTCCACTCTGCTGAGAACAACACACCAGTGATACACTGATCCAGTTGACTCACTTGAGTTCTTGTGAGTTAGTGGTCATCATCCCGCGGATGTTCTTGTCGGCCAGCTGACAGCTTGACAACCTGCAGGAGGAGAAGAGCCACTATTACTTTAACACCACCGACAGTTTTACAAACATGCTCTCATCCCAGGGCCACACATAATGTGGTTTTCTCCGACGATGGCTGTGTCTCACTGTTACACACAAGAGTTATTTTTCTTTTCTTTTTAGCAACAGTGCCTTGTTGGACTGGCTGCAGGAACATTGGCCACTGTGACATAAAGATCCTGTTTTACAGACCTATGACAAGCACCTAGGTGGTGCTGGTGAAACTCACCACCAGCATTGTGGCAGCACTGTGCTACTCGTGCCAGGTGTCGTTAACATTTGTCATCTTTTGTATTTTGTGTCTGTCCTGCTTATTGTTTGTGGGTTCCTCTGGTTGCTCCACTAAATCTGGGGTCTCTTCCTGTTAAAGGGCAGTTCTTCCTCACTACTGTTGCCAATCAGTCACTTACAGGGGATTGCCTGACTGATGAGCTTCTCACTATACTGTAAGGCCTTTACTTGGAAAAATGAACTCCATAAGCCAAAGGCTTACTAGCCAGGATACCAAGATTTGTGCTTCCTTTAGAAATTTGAGTTTTACAGTTTGTTTGATTTCTAAGTCATTAGTTGGGTTTAAGTTCAACCATTTGGTTACAAAAACAGCACACAAAAGCACAAGAAAAAGGACTTGGATCTGACAAACACCTTCCTTCCCAAAGACCAAACACCTTCTGCTAAAGACGTTTGATTACTTGATTATTTGATTTGATGACTCTTCTCACCGTTGAGGTCTGGGAAGCGCTTCCGCTCCCTTAATGCCAAAACAGAGAGAATGAGGAGGAGCTTCTTCCCCCAGGCTATTCGGACCCTGAACCAGGTGTAGGACTGGACTCTCCCACACACATTACATCACTATAAGACTGGACTCTCACACACATCACATCACCACACGCACTCTGGTTTTTCTTTATGCACACTTCCTATAATTTATAATCTTTATAATCTCTTTCTGCTATTTGCACATTTTTTACTGTAAATTTCTAAGTTAATTTGTAAATTTTTGTAGTAACCTGTAAATTGTAAATACTGTAAAACCTTTTTTTCTGTCATTCAATGGTCGGGCATTGCACAGCTACAAGCATTTCACCCCCATGTCATACTGTGTATGGTTGTGTGTGTGTGACAAATAAAATTTGAATTTGAATTTGATTGCAAGGAACAAGAAGAAAGTGCATCATTTGTTTGGAAAACAATAGCCTTACTTATGGTCAGTGAACAAAACAGTGGAGCTAACATACACTTCATAGACAGAAGTCCTCTTTCTTGACGGTGTTATGTTAACTGATGGCTGATGATTTTTTTTGATGATGAAGTAACTGGTTTAGGAAAAAGATCGGGATTTGGGACAAAACACTATTCTTCACACCAAACATGATGAGTCAGGAGTAACAGTCAAATTGTGTCCCAAATTCTGAATGAAAGTAATCTGATTACATGTAGTTTTATACTATGGGTTAAGCTGTTCAGCCTTTTGAAGATGCCAATGTTCACATTTTTGACGGGAAGCCAGATGGTTTGAAAGCAGTGTAAAAGAGACCATCCATGTCCACTGTGATTGTCCATCACTGAACAGAGGAGGTGGCTTACGACACCAACTGTGGAGTCTTAAGATCCTTTCCCAGGTGCCAGGTGACCTCTATAGGTCACATGGTAGAATGAGGTTAGGTCGTAGTTTCACCCTAAACCCTGGTGGTAATGACCCATGCCGTTTTTCACACCTTGGCTCATCTGCTCCCCACTATGGTTTACATACCTGCGACTCTTAACTTAAAGAAGTCCAGTCGCTTCCGTCCAAGCTCGTTAGACTCTGATGACAAAGAATCTTTTTTTTTTTGAATGTACCATGTTTCCACATTTTACAATCCAAAGTGTGGAAATACTAAAATCTCTACGAGAATTAATTTTTTTCTTTAAAATTTTTGAATTGAAAGAAACTTGAAGTTGCTGAAACAGGTCAAATAACATCTAAGCGGAAGTAAAACGTAAACTTTGCAGCGCAGAAGTGATGAGCCTCTGTAGGGAACGATTAGGCTAAACACGCATAGCAGAGATTTTCTCTGTCCTCACATGAATCCTGCTTCACTCATGCAAAAAATTCACAGCCTGAAGTCTTACTTATTTTGTTTGTTGGTTGTTATGCAGTCTTCAAAGTAATTAACCAGATCAATTAAGGGAAACTGCTCTGGGATGATTTTGATGTCTGACCCTCCTCCAACTCAGACGCCTGCCTCATAGTCAAGAGTTTCAGATTTTATTTGCTTACACGAGCGCCCGTGACACAAGCTGATGAAAGCAAAAACAATTTGGCCAGTTGCCCAAACCCCAAAGAAAAGGCTCGATCAGGACACATGCTATGCATAGCAAAGAAGCGAAGCAAGCTCCTCCACAGTTACTTGTTTATATCACACACATCTCCTGATACGTGTGCGCTGTGAAGTGTCTGCACTTATTGAGCTACAGTGAGGGGAAAAGCAATATATCAATAAAAAATGATGAGAACTATTTTTTTTTCTTTTGGCCTGTGAATTCCTGTCATTAATAATCCTGAGCTGTTAGCCTTTGTCTTATTGGCTCTTCGGCAGCTGGCGACAGAAGATGGTGCGAACGCCTGTGTCACATCTGATGAAGCCTCTCAACGAGATCAGAAACACCATGGAGACTAAAACGCGCACTAATGTGCCGATCTCCGTTTCTAAATTTACAAGGTTGCTAATTAGTTTCGTTCCCGCTTCAAACTCGTGCTGTTTGTCTTTGCTATCTGCTGATGTTTCAGGGTTATGTCTATATTTATGTACTTTTGTAAGACTGCTGCACCATCAATTTAATGAGACAGGAAAGTGAAGTGACATATAGTGCATAGTGAACCTCAGCTGCCTTTGACTGAGGGTTTCTCGCCATCCTTCGACCTGAACGTGAGAGTGTTTGGCTCAGAGGCTGCTGGGTAACAGCGTGCAGCAGTCAGATTACTTACGTGATGAGCTCCTTCTTGCTCTCCTTGCAGGGCAGGTATTTGTGGTGTTTGGGGCTGGGCATGGTCACCTCGGCCGGGTAGTGCTGCTCGTCCAGCAGCTCCTGGAAGGGATCCAGCTCGTCGCTCTGGTGTAAGGACGAGAAATAAGCCGACTACAGCGCGTCACTAAAAGCTCTTCGTTTACAAATTTACACAAACTTCACAACACATTCCCATTTCAAACACAGGAGACAACAAGGTTATGTGAAAACAGCATTATCAGGTAATGTTAGGTTTTCCTTAGTCAAAGATAATGTTATCCTCAGTGAAACAGTCGTTAGATTCCCTGTAACATTAATTAGACATTCCTCATGTCTGAACACATCGCTATGATATAGTAAATTAATTTGTGTTCCATAACAACTTTAGAAGTAATTAAAATAAATTAAAAAGTCAGAATTAAAAGAACATTTTAATTTACTGAAATAAAAAATAACTACAGATGGAAACGAAGAGGGTAATATGTAAAGAAATAACATTAAAAAGTCAGACATTAAGTTTGTGAATTTAATGTCAGAATGTATAAATCTTCTATGTCATCTCACAGAATATGTGCTATTGTCATTCATATATGTACGTTTCCTGTCGTAAGTAAGAATATTACCCTCCACTGTAGTTTAGCTGATTTTAACCCACAACAGGGCTTCATCTCATTTATGTAAAAAAAAAAAAAATCAATATGTCACAAAGTGAAAACTTTTTAGGTGTTATCCAAAATGTTACAATCTGAAAGTTTTAAAGGCTAACTTATAAAAATGTGCAGATTACAACATGTGCGTTATATATAAAACAGTTAAAACCAGGATTAGGAGAGAAAAAAATGACTGGAACGATTCTCACATTAGTTACACACAACACATTTATCTCAAAAATTCAGAAGAAAACCTGATTCATTCTACATGAGTTGAATAAAATATGGAGTGTTTCCTTACATTAAGTTTAAAAAAATATTCTAGAATCCTCAGGAATGTATTTGGTATATAGATCTAAAAAAGTGCATTATAATCAGTGTTTTAGAAAACATTTGGCCTTTTTTTAGAACCTCATAAATCAGCGTAGTGTGTCAGTGCCCAGAGAGCTACCAAGCATAAGGTCTAAAAACATACATATAGGCTGTTTACACATAAACAGCCTAAATGTACCTACAGGTTTGTTATATAGCTGTGCTTTATGTATATGTATATTATGGTTTTTTTCTCTGTGTGGTGGAACATTTTTAAACATATTGATATAAATTTAATTTTAAGAAACAAATTATAAACATACCAGGGAATTATTGTGGACATAAATCTAGTGCTTTGGCATTTATGTGTGTACGAATAACTAATAAGAAGAGCCTGATTTATAGCATTTAGGCCCTTTTTAATGTAGCTGTATGAGTCATATCAATTTAGTGTCCCTGAAGTTCTGGTCATAATAAGCAGATCTGTACTGGTTGCCAGATGATTTCCAGATAAACGTGTTCCCAGCACAGGTGTCAGAGACGTGTCTCTCTGCTTGTTAACCAGGTCGAGCTTCTTTCTGCAGCAGTTTGTGAACAAAAAGCTTTTGTGGCTCTAAGAACACTGCAGTCTGCTCTGCAGTCCACACAACACACCTCCTCAGTCGGGAGCAGAAATCGTTGTGGACTGTCTGGAGAAAATCCCATCAGACGCCTCGCTCTGGGCTCCGGCCTCCTCTGCAATGTCGTGCTTCATTAACAAACGCAATTACTCTCCTGATTAAAACCTTTCACTCCAGCGCTCTAAATCCAACGAGGCAAATGTAGCAATTTGCTGCATGGGTTGCTCTGTGTGATATCAGATCTGTGAGGATTTAAAGCGTGCCGATGATCTATCGTGTTTTACTTATGTATTAGTGCTGTAATTCAGTATTTTAATGCACCGTGTGTGAGCTCCTGAAGCGTTCATTTAGTCTGAACCATGCAGTGCTGCTTCTGGCCACATGGGAGCGCACTGAGCCTTCCGGAGAGCCTGTCTGCATCCACCCTATCAGCCAGGGTTATTTATCAAACTGCACAGAGAAATTTGAACTTGCATGAGATAAAAATGGAAATTCTTGACTTTTACTCCCCAGAAACTTTAGATTAAAACCCATTTATCAAACTTATTTTGTCTCTGTTCACTTAGATCTTAGATTAGTGTTGCAGTGCACTGACAACGTGGATGGACTGTAACGGCTGTGATGAATAGCTGTAACCCTATTTATGCTTGTATTGCATCACAACTTTTTGTTCTAAAAGACTAAAGCCGATTGATCCTTTTGTTCCGTGCCACATTGTAAGATTTTCTCTGATCTATCGCATCTCCGCAGCACGAACGACTTCCCTTTTATGTGTGTAATATAAAGTTAATTTCACAGTAGTGTATTAAAGACTGGTAACACAATAACAACAATCTTCATAAATGGAAAGTGGATAATTAATTCAACTTTACAGGTTTTTAATATTTAATATATCTAATATTATAGATATTAGATTATATATTAGATGCTGACTTGCTTAAAATAGTCAGATCTTGTTTTTTTATTTACTTATTTTTTAGGAGGCCACACCAAGGAGCTGGATAAAAAAAAAAAAGAAGAAGAAGAAGTATATTTTCAAAATAAAAGACCCAGTTTCTGCAGACCAAGCAGTAACCTCCAGAGCTGAAAAACGAAGCCAGTGCAGAGGCACCAAAACTGCAGTTCCTCTAATGGCCACTTGAGGCTGACTCTGAAAGTGTATCATTCCCCAGACTCTCATGTTAATATCTCCAACTTTACAGCAGTAATAAGTATCTTTCCCCCTCCATATCAGTGCTTAAAAAAAAAAAAATCATTCATCCAACTGTATAACGGAGTTAGGGGCGTCGCCATCTTCAGTGACAGGTGCTCTGACACAGCTGCCAGGCCATTACTCAGATCAATAAATTGGACTTCTCTGCCATGTTTAACAATAAAGTCCATTTTGTTTCTATATAACATTTTAAAAAGGAGTTTTATTTTGAAAGTTTAACTTATTCTTTATCCCATTCTTGTGTCTGACTTTCTGTCCTCCTCATCTGCTCTTCGCATGTCAAAGATTCACCAAAATAGACACATGATTATAAGAACAGCAACACAAACTAAACAACATTTGATGCCCCGAGAAATACAAATGAAACTTTTATCACCAAAAATAATATCTAAAAAAACTGATGCATTGTGCAATATCTACTTTAAAAAAAAAACGAAATAATTAATTATTAATGTTTTATTAACGATTACAGTTTATATGTGATGGTTACTATAAAGTGTTATTTAAAGGCTTAAAAAAAGACACAGCTCGACTTTAAAGTTTAAATTACTTATGCTTTGGCAGAATAACATCACTGAGGTAACTCAGCAGCTAACAGCAATAAAGCTCTGTTTCTTTGTTTTCACTCATACTCTTGGCTGTAAATCTCTTGTGTGAGATGTGTGATGGCGTTTCTTCTTTTATATGATTTTGCAATCTCTCTCTTCAGCGGTCTTTCTTTATTATTCTTTTGTTGAACTGTGTCTGTTTGGTGGCTCCAGGGTGAGGGGTGAACAGCAGAAACTGAGCGGCGATGTACAATTTTGGCAAGCACCATCGTTCTGTGCCATTTCAATGCCTTGGGTTGGTGAAGAAGTGCATGCAAACATAATAAACCCTTCCAAACTCACAAAATTTCCTCTTGCGTATGTAAAGTGATGCAAAAATTATGCGTAACAATCGGCAACCAGAAGTACACCCTCGCAAAAAATAAGCCCAGAACTTCTCTATGGCCCTTTCTGCTTTGCACCGCAGAATAAGGATTCCCTTCTAACAGCTTATAAACTATGATCATCTTCTAATCTATGCATGAACACATAATATAAACTCTGGGTTCCTTAAATCTCTCAATTTCATGCTTGAAATTATCCTTACTTTGCACGATTAGGGGCCTAAATAAATCTTAAATCAAGTGCTTAAAACCCTTAATCATAACTGTAAGGGCAGAGAGTGCAGCAAGAGCAACATTTAGAGCTTTAGCGTGGCCTAAAAAATATTTAACTTCCACCTCTTCAGGTTACTTATTCAAAGTACTTGTCACCTTAATCCTAAAATGAAAAATTCAAGGTGTCTCTGCCTCCATATCATTAAATATTTTAAGTTTTAATCAAGCATACTGTAGTACAGAAATTACTCTCTACATTAGTTTGTGTCAGTGTAAATATTAATCTGCTCCCTGCTGCGTTTCTATATAAACTACTTAGAGTGGTGCAGAACCTCCTGTAAAGACGAGTCCTGCAAGCTGTGTAATAATCTGCCGCAACACTAAATACACCAAACTCTAGTCTTCTTTGCTGCATTTAAATCAGTAGATTTTAAATATGTAGTGTAGATGCTGCTAATGTGATCAGCGATTCTGAAAAGTATTTTGCAGAACTTCAGATAACAGTTATTTTGAAAGCCAGCAAATTCCTCATAACTGGTTTATAATTTCCGATGAAGGCTCTTTGAATGAAGTATATCAGTTGGTACAAATAAATCTAATTTTTTATTTCCTACAAGTCACATAATTTCAAATGAGTTGCTTAAGTAATTTGGTCTGTAAATCAGTGCAGGTCAGCTCAACATCTACAACAAGCTAACAAAGTTTTAACAAAGGCTGCATTTTTTATTTGAGTTTATTAAAGTTAACCTATATATATATATAACCTACGCCCATTTTACACATGGCCAAAGTTTGAAATGATGATGTCAGTGTATGTGCAAGTAGTCCCTTTGAGCTGAAAGCTCAGGATTTCTACTGCTCTAAACAACCAGTTTGAAATGTTTTTTTCTACTCTTGGCTCTGTATGATGTCATTGGGAGGGGTTATCCTTATATGGGCATCTAATGGCAAAGGCACACTAGTAAACCTCCTTGTGATTGTAAGTATTTCTTTGCCACAGCTACTACAGAGCCTCAGGGTGTTGCACACTCAACCTCTGGGTGACCACTTTCAACTGCAAGCAGATGTCACAGATTCAGTATCGTTTAATCACCATACTACACTACGTCACTATTTGTAGAGGAATATCTGAATTTGCATCCACCCGTCGATTTTATTCCACTATTCCACCGCAGCGAAGGCTAAAGGAAGGAGCTAAAAACGCTTTTTTCATAGAGGCTATGACAAAAAGCTAGAAAAAGGCTGTAAGGCTCATTTTGATCTGTGACTTATGCAAAGCTACTCTAAAAAGTAAAATAATAAAAAGCATCAAGTTGTAAAAGGGCATCATAGTCTATTTAACGATATCAGTGAATCGGGAGACCTCTTGTGAGGAAACAATAACAGAAAATAAACTCAACAGTGTCAGGACTTTTTAATCGCCCTATAATAAAAAGTCAGTATTTATAGGAAACTTTAAAATACCTACAAAAACACACCTTCCACCAAGGCCCATGACCTATTTTAATGAAATATGTTTAGACGTGCTTTGTCAGTGCTCTTCTTTTCAACCAAGTTTCATGAAATTTCACTTGGCAGATTTTGAAAAACCTTGCAGGCAGACAAACAGCATCAAAAACACACATTCGAACAGCACTGCAAATAAAACATTTTAAATTGAACGCATCCCAAAAAAAAAAAATAATAATAATAATTTCTGGAAACATCGTCATAACAGAAATGTATTCTAACTATGAACATTTAGGTGTTAATGTGCTTTTATATTATATTTATATTATATTGTGTTGTATTAAATACTGTATTTTATATTATAGTAGCTTTATAATATGTGCAAACTGTGATTTCTGAGGTTTTGTTCATAACATCCAAATGATAAGTTCTAGAAGTAAAAGTATCATGTCAGAGTTGTTTGTATGTATAATTAATGCATTCATTAACTATATAAGCTGTAATAACATCATGTTGTATTTAACCTCATTCTCATAATGCTCATTCTAAGCTCTGTACGTGTTGCACAGTGTAGACCTTCCCGTTACCTCTTTGTGGTCTTGCTCGTCTCCTAAACGTTTGATCTTGTTGCAGTCGACGGGCAGGTCCCAGCAGTCGGTGTCGCTCAGCTGGTAGCAGCGGCTGCTGAGCAGAGCCTGCCGCTGGGGAGACATCGGCTGCAGCGGGGTTAACACCGTCCCGCTGCCCTCAGGGCCACCTGGCTGACCAGCCACATCCACCGCCCCGCTGTCATCCAGATCGCCAACTGGACTCTGAAGAGCAAAGGAATCTGAATACTGGTGAGGTATTCAGAGGGCTTATTTTTGTTATGTGATTATTGTTGCTTTTTTTCAAAAAGCTTATTTTATCATTTCTAACAAGTTCTCAGGAGGTTACAGGCTAGTATACACACAGTCTCGGTCACAGAGGTTTTAAATGTTTTCAGTCTTCAGGTCATTCAAAAAGCTGCTGCCAAACCAGAAGACCTGTGTAAACCCTTCTCCATACTAGACTCCTGCTCTGCTGGCATCCAGTTACATTTCCTAGACTTGCAGGTGATGCTTAAATGTGATGCTACTTTTCTACTACTTTTGATTTGTTTCTTTTTTGCACCTTTACTTTTACTATCACTGCACTCTAACTGTTATCTTACTATATGCTAGCCTAAATGATTTTATTCTATTTGTATCAACAGTAATGCCCATAATTATTCGTACTCCTGTGAGATCTTTTACATGAAAGCTCAGGGGTGAAATTTTGCCTTTATTCAGTTTATTGTAGTTGTGATAGAATGTTCCAGATGCATGTTGATTTTACACAATGGGCATAACAATAAAAATACTAATACTTATAATAATTTGTACATGCTGTCCAAAATGATTCATACTCTTCACCTGCCTCAATATTAGGATTATTGTTTCTTTACAGTGTAGGTATTTTAGGTATTTTCAGCAATGTTAGGCAAGAAATCCATGTCGATTTCTAGAAAAGTCCAGAAGCCGAGAAGCTGAGGGGAGCTGGTAAAAATGCTGCCAGTTCATGGTCAGCACTAGAATGTGCTATGAGTAAGAACTAAGTGAGGAGCTCCGGTCACGTATTTTGATTGTTGTCAAGGATGCCATGGACTACAAAGCCATATCCAAATGATTCCAGGTCCCTGTACCCACAGAGCATCATTAACAAGAACAAGATATTCCACACAGTCAAGAACCTGAAGAGACATTGTAGAAAGCCCAAAGTTACACGCCATCTGGGAAGAAGTGTGTTATGGGAGGCCAGCAGTAACCCACACATCACAACTAAGACTATTCTACAAAATCTGAGCAACACCAGAACACAGATTTCAAGAAGATACAGCAGCAAACACTATCCAAGGGGGCTTTTCATGGACAGTGACCACTCCTCCAACACAGGCACACACAAGCTCATCTAGTTTCTGTAGCTCTGTGACAGAGCTACGATTTTGGTTGTCAGTGTTATGGTCAGATGGGAACTCTTCAGCCACAGAGATGTGGCTTTTGTTTGGTGGAAAAAATGTGAAGCATTCACCCAGAAAACACAGTCTCACTGGTCAAACACTGAGGCGGGAATATCACAGTCTGCGGTCACTTTTCCACAGATGGACCCAGATGAACCTTTTAAAAGCTGAAGGAATCATTAAAATCATTCATCCAGCATTCTTGGGCAGCATGGACCATCTAACCAGATTACAGTCCAAAAACATATGGCTTAATTAGTAAAGGAACAATTTGCGGACAACAATCTAAATATTTTTGAATGGCCAAGCCAGCGCACCAGCCTGAATTTCTGGAGAGAACTAAAGACCAAGATCATGGCAAAGAAACCCTCAAACCTTGAGGACCTGGAGAAGTTCACCAAAATCATTGTGGAGACGTGTAGAAATATATTCAACTGCATAAAGTACTTGGAGGCTGCAGCTACAAATAAAGGCTACAGAGAAAGAGTATGAATAATTCTGGAGATGAGATTTTTTGAGAAATCAGTCAAATATAATATAAATATAAATAGTTAAAAATATCGAACATCGATTTGAATGTTCTTCTCATAGCCTTATGTCGCCTTTTTTATAAAATGGTGAAAGAATAAATTTGATGTGTCAATAATATATCTTAAAACCCAAAAGTCCGACACGGGTATGAAGAATTTTAGGCAAAATTACATTTAGATATGTCTTCCTAATGCTCCTCTCTGAGTTGCGCTCTCTAGACAAAGCTGCCTTGTCTTATTTTCCCCACTCCTGCCATTGTTTAGGGATGTGATGTAATAAGGCAGGCATCCCATTTTTACTTGCACCGCCTCAGATTACCTGTGTCAGCAGGTCCTGGGGTTTCCCTCCCAGAGCGTGCGGGAGCTCCCGGCACCGTGTCGACAAGTTAAGGATGGCCGTGGCCGCCATGTGGGCCGCCTCCATGTCGTGGGTGTAGTCAAAGCTACTCTTACTGCAGGTGCTGCTGGCGCTGCTTCCACCTCCACCGCCTCCCCCTCCTCCTCCACCTCCTCCTCCTCCACAGCTCAGGCTGCTGCTGCTGCTGGGAGCGTAGCTGCTGGTCGTACTGCTGGCCGGGCTGGACGTCTTACAGTAGCGCTTAGCTGCAGGGGTGCACACAAGTATGGCTGATTTGTTAGGCTGATGCTGGCTTTTGGCCAAGCTGTTCAGCAGATGGGTTTTTTGCACGGGGTTTAAAATTGCAGAGAGATCCTCTAGCTTTTAAGAATATGCAATAAAAAAGACAGACTGGTGAGGGGAAAGAGCGAGAGAAACAGATTGAAATTTAAGGCTTTCTAGGATTAAGTGGGGAAACAATGAATTGACCAGAACAAGAATCCACTCCAAACTAAAATTCAAACAAGCTCAGTGCCTGAGATTGTTGAAGTTGTTCAACTTTTTTGGTCACTTTGCCAAAATCAGAGCTCGTAAATCAAGATAACATATCTTAAGACTGTTCCTGCCTCAGCACTGAATTGAAAATGCTTTGGACTGGATGTCTACATCTGATTTTTATTTGGAACAAATTCTAAGAACTGCAGCATTTCCTTCTTTGTGAGTAACATTCGCTAAAAAAAAAAAAGAATACAATGCCCAGCTGTCCCAGAAAATAACTGACCTTTTTTTTTAAAAAGTAACTACTTACAATATTTGTATCTTCAGTATGTAAAAATGGACCCACAGGAACAATAAGCAAAGTATTTAGAGGCCATTTTTGGTCTGTTTAAAGGATTTGCTGCCAGCTAGAAAACATATATGAACACCAGCCTTATGCGTTAAATAGGGAGACATAGAGTCATTCAACATAAGACAGAGAAACAGATGTTTGGGCAAAGCCAGAGAAAGACGCTGCGTGGTGGTGAATCCGGCCTCAGCAGGCTGGAACGATGCTGATGGAGGGAAGAATGGTGGAAAGGAGGGAGGCAGGGAGGGAGTCGTGACAGAGGGGAGCTCAGACACCTCGTCTAAAAATCTCCCTCCTGCCTGCTTCTCACTAATGGCTCCCAGCCAAAGAAACAGGGCTCGCCTCCATTATCTCTCCTGTTTCACAATCCCTCCATCTGTACCTCCTCCCTCCCTCCATCCCTCCATCCTCTGCTCAGAGGAGGCAGGCTCTTAGCTTGGCATTTCCATAACTCTGCTCCAGCCATGTGGAGAGGCCGAAAACATCAGTGTTTTTAGCTCTATAACAAAGAGAAGACAAGCAGCACAGAGCATGTGTCGTTGTCCACGTTATAATGCTTTTAACATCGGATACAAAATGTTCTCCTCAGAACAGGAAAATGAATAGTAATCCCTAAGAGTGGGATCATCTGGAAGGTTTCTTTTTCCTTTCAAACAAACAAAAAAAGGAATCACAATAAGCCTGACCATGGTTTTTACGGTGATTTTGAATTTACCTATAATAAATTTTTTAGACACATGGATCCATCATTAACTCAAATAAATATCTCCAATATTCTTCAAAAGGTAAGAAGAATGTCAGACCCCGTACAAACAAAAGACGCAAATCACCAATCAAAATATACGATAAATTGTTGTCACATGATCTAAATGTGGGACCTATGATTTGCAATTGTGTATGTTAATTCTTCTCACCGTCGAATCCCTTCGGGGAAGTGTCTCGTCCGTGGTGGTGGGACTTGGTCGTCAGACCTCTCTTTCCGTAGCTGCCGTGTTGGGCATCATAGCCGCCATAGTCATAGCTGGTCTTGGAGTATTTCTCCAGCTCCTTCGCCAAGTTGGATCGTGGCGTGCTGGTGGGAACATTGTTTTTGTAGCCATACTCAGGAATCTCCAGCTGCTTCACAAAACACATTGGTCTGAAAGGCAGCCAGAGGGTAAATAAGGCTGGGATCGAACTTCACTGCACCATTTAGCATCCCTACTTCGGATTAAAAAGTGGATTTTTTTTATATTTGTTTCGTTTTTTCAAAGAACTAATAACAGTCTGTGTTATTTACCTTTACGCCAAAAAATTGGCTGCACCATTCAGCATCCCTAAAAAACTTCGAATGGTAATTAGTGGAAGAAGATGGTGAGTTTCTGTTTTGTGGAAGAATATTTAAGCCCAGCTTTTTATTTAGTTGCTAGCTGACATCCTTTCAGCTTTCAGTACATTCTGTTTAAGAAAGGCAACATATATTCCCAGATTGCCTTACAACTCAGAAATATACCAGGAAATTGTTAAACCATTTTGCATCATCAAATAGAAAACAATGAAGGTTTTCTTTGTTATGGAATATTTTGCAAGTCTCAAGCTTAAAGACACTATTAAGCTTGCCCCGATCATTTAAGGTGGTGCGAGATGCTCTCCATCAAAATAAGTGCAAACTTTTAGTAATAAAATTTTTTGTTTGTATTTGCTAATTATTCACAGGATAGTTTTTGATTCCAGAATTCCCACCATATCTGAACTAGTCACACATGTGGTTGAATGTACTAGTGACCTGCACCTAGATATAATGAGGATTACTAGTTGTTCTGCATCCCCAGTTCCTTATGTTTGATATGATCTGGAGCTGTATGTGTGGGAATTTCATTGCACCATTCAACATCCCAGATATAAAAATTCCCCAAAGAAAAAAAAATGCTTCCATAACATACCATATTCAGAGTTCAGTGAGCAATTCGGCATCCCTTGCTAAGCTATCAGAATTCAAAATATGCTGCTTTACTGTACTGAAGTGGGCGGTACCTGAGGACACGGTCTGACGCCTGATTGGTCTTACTGCCGCTGTCAGTTGAGTGAGTCTTCTCGTGGACCTTCGCCATCTTCTCTGCAGCAGCAATGGGACAGCCGGACAGACTGAAGGATTAGGGAGGGGGAGACAGCACACGGCCTGGTTACACACTGTACCAACACACGCACACACACATGCAGCATCTGGCTCTCAATGAAGAGCGGTTCAGCTGTCAGTACCAGCAGTTCAAAATGAATTATGGATTTAAAAATGGCCTACTTTGTGTTGACTTTATGACTTGCTTTCCAGAAGACAAACTGGTTTATCAGTTGACTTTCTGTGTGACTTTTTTCTAAACAGGTATTGCTTAAATTTACAGACAGACATGTTTGTGACTTCTGCTTCTGTACATCACTCAAACTGCAAAATCCTAGGCTGAAAATGAAGCCAGTGCAAAACTGACATTCAGCTAATGTCCACCTGAGGCTGGCTCAAAAAGTTAGTCACTAGTCCACTCCCACATCAATGTACAACTTCAGCCATGAAAGCAGAATGTTTACAGCTTCATATAAGAACAGGCCTCTTGCCTGTGGTTGTGCTGTTGGTACCTTTTAAATAAGTTGTAGATTGGAAATGGCAAGAAAATAAATTGTCCTGTTTTATTGGGCTGTTATTTAGCACTAGCTATGACCGGGTATCTTTGTCTATGCATTCTTTGATGTCCTCGCTCCAAAAACATCAACATAGTGATGCCCAAAACAATAATGTGAGGCTAGTAAAAGTGGAGACTAGAAACTAAGTGAGGGTATGTAAATGACCAGGTGACAGCATTTTGTATCTCTTTATTGTCCTCCCATTTCACATATTTACAAAACTGACTAAACAACTAATCATCAAAGATGATTAGCTGACAGAACAGCAGCACAGATTTGGCATATTTTTCCTTCACACATCACCGGCAAAACCTCTAACCTCGAACCATTTTAATGGAGATAGACAGAATATCAAAAATACAGAAAAAATGCATGCAAAGCTCCAAACCGACCGTAACTGATGATCTTTCTTTTATCAACCAATTCAGACTCCCTCACAGCCTTAATGACATGTTCCAAAACGGGCCTTTGTCTTTATTTCATTGGTCACTCTATGTCAGGCTCTTTAAAGTTTAAGATAAGATAAGATAAGATAAGATAACCTTTATTAGTCCCACACGTGGGAAATTTGTTTCGTTACAGTGTTTGTATCTGGATCTACTCCCATGAGTCTTTATACAGCAACTGAATACTTGGTTGAATAAGTGACTAAATTAATAGTTCTTAGCGGATGCCTCTTTACTAACAACACACACACACACACAGAGTATTCTCCAGTTATTTGGGAGAGTTTGGTTATCTGTCCCACAAGACACTTCCACTTAACAAAACTGTCACTTCCCACCAACTCCCAGTGATAAGTGTTAAAAGGTAACACCTTCTCCGTTTTTAATCATTAAATTTGTTTTTCTTCCATAACCAAGTGTAACCTCACAGGAAGCAGAAACACAAATCTAATCCTGCTCATCGGCCGCTGCAGTGATTGACTGATTGTGTGATAGATTAGATTACATTCATTAAGCAGCTGCTTTTGGTCTTCTGGGGAAAATAATTAAATGTCATCAACAATCATAAGTGAATTTCTTTAAAAACGAATTAAAATTGGAATAAACAGAAGAAAATTTTTGATGCCGGATGGAAAATTCCATCCTGTGTACTTCTGAGATGTACCAGTCATTAAAATGTGTGACTTGCTGACCCTCATGTGGCGCAAACAGGGGTAAAGGAGAAGCTGATTGGTTGGGGATGTGGCTTCTCCCTCCTGCCACTTTGGGCTTTTCCTAATTGCTTCATACCAACAGAGGCTATGAAACATCGTTAGTACACACACACACGCACACACACACACACTCGTTTTAAAGCATGGCAGGGCTACTGTGTGAGTAGTGTGCGACAGATCAGCACGGCAGTGCCCGCTACTGCTGCTGCTATGAAGGCGTTTCCATGGTGACTGCCAGACATGAAAGCTGGTGGCTAACAGCAGCTAAGCTAGCTAGCTAGTGCTTTGTTTCCTTTCCCAGTGGAGCTGTGCTACATAACACACCCTGCAGCCATGTCTGAGTGTGTATGTGTGTGTGTGAGTGTATTCTGTCTGCCAGCACACGTGTGCTGCTGTCTGTGAGCTCATTTGTAAGTGTCTGACTGTGTGTGTGTGTGTGTGCGTGCGTGCGTGTGTGTGTCAGGCTGTGTGTGTGTCAGGCTGTGTGCGAATGAAACAGCGTGTCATCTAAAGCTCTACGTATGTGTGAGCAAATCACTTTACATAATTCAAAAGTATGTATCTGTGTGTGTGTGTGTGTGTGTGTCTGTGCGTGCATATGTGTGCTGCCTGCACTTCATGCTCTGCTCTGCCTGTTAAACAGCTGAACTGCTGATGTGATGCAGGTTCTCCTTCTCCAGTCCCTTCTCCACAATTCCACCTAAACCGGAATACATTACAACATTTTGCATGCTGTTGAAAGAAAATGTGACTTTTTTTGTGCCAGAGTTGAGTTAAAACCAAAACTGTTTTTGCAAACTGTTCTTGTTTAGAGGAAAACTCCCACAGTGGCAGGTAAAACACAGAAACACTATTTATGATTTCACATTCTACGATGATTTTGAGCACTTATTTATATTTCTGCAGTTTTAAGGACAAAGCAATACCCAACCAGAAGCATCCAGAAATGAGAACTGAAACCACCACGTCAAAAAGCTGCAGTTCCCCTAATGGCCACTTGAGGTTGCCCCCCAAAATTATTTCAATCCCCACAACCTCCCATGTTAAAATGTCCATGTTTACAGCCAGCTACAAAAACTGGGTTTGTTCTTTCTAGCAGTTTTCTCCCTTTAAATCAACTCTACAAAGTTCGAATCTTTTAATGTTTTTTTTACACTTAAAGTTTTGTCTTATTCTGGTTGTTTCTGCTCTGAGCGACAGGTAAGGACTCGCTCAACTGGACCTCATGATGATGCTTGTGCTATTAGTGCTTTCTGAAGCATTTATAACACATGACAAACAATATAACCCACTAACAATTAAATAATAAGAAACACTTCACAAAGTTTGTGAGAGACTTTCTTTAATTTTAATAGTCTGCAACTGAAGATATCTGTGTCTCCACCTTTGGATGCACCTGATCAAGTCTGGAGTAATACTGAAAACTGAACTCCTGGTCAACAATATCATCATCATCATCATCATCATCATAACAGTAACCAAATGTAATCAAATGTAAATTCTGCTTTACTAAATTTCCTGCATTATATTAAAATAAATAAATAAAATATTAAATTCTATATTCAGGTTTCTAAAATGGGCGAAAAAACCCTAAGCCAGGAATTTGCTATACTTATAAATACAATTTATTATAGCCCTTTGCTTTCTGACTGTAGCATCAAGACCAAGAATGTGCTCATTTCGTTATTTTGATTTGTAATTCATTCATTTTTATGTGTTTCATTTACTTTTTTCTACATTTTGGGCATACATGTTGCAAACAGAGTTAATAATCCGTTTAGGAGGTGTAATTCTGAACTGTACTGTACTAAAGTACTTATGTACTTTCTTCCATTCTTTATAAATAAAGTTGTTAATATTAAAGTCTAGAAGAAGAATTATAAGGACTCTGAGGACCAAGCTAGCAAATAACAAAGTCTCAGTTCAATTTTATTTATATAGCACCAAACAGTCAACAACAGCAATCCAACAGCTTGAAAGAGTCAGTAAAGCCCCAGATTAGCACTTTATAAACAAGTGGGTGATGTCACAGGAGCTCTGTCCTTCTTTTATATACAGTCTACAAGTGAAATTGAGCAGCAGTTTTTAATGCTGGACTTTTAACACATTTTTATTTTTCAAAACCTGAAATACTTATTTATAACTTGAGTTTCACTTGCACTCAGGCATTTAGGACTTTGATACTTCCATCCATCTGTTAGCTACATCTTCTTACCCTGTAGTGTGTTGTGTGGGTGGTGGAGCCAAACTCAGCTTATACTAGGAGAGGGGTGGGGTGACCCAGTCAATCAGAGAGCTATTTTTAATAACCACACAGACAACCAATCAGACTCACATTCACGCCTAGGGGTGATTTAGAGTTACCAGTCATCATAACTTCCAAGTTTTTGGACTATGTGAACCACACAGAGGGAACACTGAAGTTTACTTACATAGATTATGTTATCTATACTTTTTTCCTTCATACTGAGAAGTAAAGTTGCACATACTTGTGTTTTTATTCATTTACATACTTACTTTTTATAAGCAACGAACACTTCTGCAGAGGCAATTTAGTGCTGTGACTATTATTTAACTTATGCTGTGGTTAGACTTTGATTCTTAGTTCCCAGTATTTCTGTTAGGGTTTAGCTAACAGCAGGGGTCCATGACCAAACCCCCTGTAGCGATTAATGATGCCCAGTCTGTGGACTTGTTCAGAAATGCTGGTCAAATGCTGATAAAACCAATGTTTCTATAAGTGTGTGGTGTATGGGGCACAGTAATGTAATGTAAAAATTTATGTTTTTAACTTTCCACAGAATTAAGGCCATTCATATCATACCATTAACTATAAGTTACCAGTTCCTACTTAAATCCCTGTTTCTTCGTAAATGCTTCTTACATATTGCACACTAACAAATGATAATAATAAACAAAAATAAAAATGAGTAATACTTCATGTTATGAGTTTGCAGAATCCTTTCAGCCAAAGCAAACATATCAGAGTTTATGGTGTACAGGACCTAAGCATCAGCAAGTAGTTTGACTGGAGATGTGCTCCTGAAACCACACACACACTGACGATATCTGTACGATGGAGGTGTGGATCAGCTGATAGCGGCCCGGCGAAAGGCCACTCACTCACCTGCGATGCGAGTTCCTGTTGCTATTGACATGACCCCGTCCAGAGCAGCCAGGAGTAGGGCACTTTAAAACATTTTCATACATGGCAAGGACTTTGACAGAGAGGAAAAGGTGAGAAAGACAGCCAGGGTTAGGAGCAGACAGGAGAGTTAACGGGTGTTCAGCTCGACGGTTAGGCATGCACAGATTACAGCTGCACGACTGATGCGACAGTGGGCAAGAATTTCACAAAACGGGCATGAACGCTAAGACAAAGGGTGTCAACAGCAGGAAGTCGCCAGTTCTCCTCTTTGTTTCCCTTGTAGCCACCTCAGATTCAGCTGTGCTTCATGTTTTGCATCGGTTTAAGAAACATGCCTCCTCATGGGGCTTATTTTGTCACAAAAATCATTAAAGATTGAGGTAAATGTGCTGTGTTTTTTGCCTTTTTCCCCACGAACTTTCCTCTAAACTGCTCTCCGTTTGTAGTTATGATTGCCCCAAGTATTCCCTTCCTACTGAGGAAACACAGCTCTCATTTGCCTTTTGATCACTGCGGTCATGTCATGAAATTTCATGAGATGAGACTGTACTGGATGCAGTAGTTCGTCATGCACTGTTAAGGATGGCTGATGACTCCGCAGGAGGAAGAGGAATGTGTCTGGTAATAAATGAAGGTTTA
This sequence comes from Simochromis diagramma, assembly GCF_900408965.1. Lineage (NCBI taxonomy): Eukaryota > Metazoa > Chordata > Actinopteri > Cichliformes > Cichlidae > Simochromis > Simochromis diagramma. The sequence goes on from NW_024387492.1 coordinate 21,528,165, forward strand.
AAATTCTGTTTCAGATAGTTTCTTTCAAATATGTCTAATCTTCATATACAGTTTAAGTTTCTAGATATTGAAAAGCCCAGCAAGCTTTTACCTGTATGTCTGAATATCTTTCTGTATTCTCCATGCAGGTATTTCTTTTTGTCATTTTTACCTTATTGCATACAGAAGATAAGCTCTATGTAAAAAAGGATGTGAAGTCTCATTTGGAAGGCTGAATGTTTTTGCTGCCAATACATTTTTCTTTTTGTTTTATATACCAGACTGACTTACAACTCGAAAAATAGGCAGGATGATAAAGCGGGGCATGGTTTACAGAAGGGCTCACTTGTGATTGACAGATCAAATACGGTCCTCTCTCACCATGCCTGGTCTCAAAACAACAACACGATGCTAAAAGCCAAAATGTTCAGTGCAAGACTTCTGAACGGGCCTCGTTCACAGAGGACAAGAGACTGCTTGGCAACCACCTGACAACTACCGTTCGCTAGAGACAAATGAGTATTCTGATTGGCTCAGTCGCTGTCAGTGGTTCCTGCTAGTCACTGTGAAATTGACTGCTGAGACCCAGTCATGCAGGCCTCGAAAATGTGTATTCCCCTATGACGAGTGGCTGGTCAAGATAGCTGGATGTTGCTGGGTGAATATTATTATTATATATTATATATTATTCATTTTTCTTTCCTTAGAGGTATATGGTGCCATACTGAAAACCTCCTTCTGATTGCTAATTTATCTGCAAGCCTTCCCCAACTAATCGCTAAATGTTGGGAAATTGTAAAAAAAAAAAAACATACAAAAAAACCAAACTGTGATTAAAACTGGAAACAGAGAAAATTCACCTTCAGAGTAAAAGTTGCACATTGTGAAATGTGTTGATTTCAGCAGTAAGACATGAAATGGTCTTTGTCTCCAGTTTGCATCACACATTTTTGAGTTTCAGTTTCAGTTTTGAGTGTTTGCAGACTTGCCATCTTTCATTCAAACTGTGGGTGAATGTGGTACTCTGCAAATAGCCAAAGCAAGAAGGTTTTTGGTGCAGCACCTTCTTTGCATCCTTTTCACTTTGCTACAGCCAGCAAACTCCAGCATCCACTTCCCAAAAAGCTTTGGGAATATCTTTTTTTTCCTCCTAGTGACCGTTAGGTACTAGAGGGTCACTGACCGGTCTCTGGGCATGCATGACTGACGACTAACAAACTGCTGATGTCTTATCGATCTTTTGTACAGTCTATGTGTTCAATTGTTCCACCAGGGTGAATGAAGCCTCATCTAAACTAATGTAATGTTTTACCTGTGGGTTCAGTGAGCATGCTTCAAGCAGGCTTAGATGGTTGGAAGTAATTTCATGTAGGTCTTTTTTTGAAGTTTTTTAGTCAGCAGGTTGATCAAACTGATTCTTCATGCTGTTCACGCTACAACAGCGACACAGAAATCAAAACAAGACTTCAGGCAGACGCGATGAGGAGAATGAAAAGAAAGTAAAGCAGTTCACAAAATTGAACCAAAAAAAGAAAAATAATACTATTTCTGGTGCCACAGTAAACATGAGTATGAACAGAAGCAGCTTTGTGTCCACAACAGCACTGCAGTATGTTTGCTTTAGATAATTAAGATACTTTAGTAGAGACTTTCTAACAGGCAGAAGTGAAATTACATTAATATATATATATATATATATATATATATATATATATATATATATATATATATATATATATATATATATATATGTATATAAACATTTAAAGCGCAGTTGGTTTTGAAACTCAAAAACCTTGATAACGTTTGGCAGCAATCAAGGTCTACCTTCTCAGTTGATCAAACATATGTTAAACAAGCTCAGTCGCGCATGATGATTAGACAAGACGTTCACAACTTCTCGTGATCATAACAAAGTTAAAACCAGATTATCTAACATGTCCAACACGACAGAACACAAATGCAGACTCATGCAGGACAGATGCATGATGGTGAACAGCCAACACTGCCAGCACTGCCCGACTTTAACTGTGATACAATCCATCTAACAAGTCATTTGAAGTCAGCATTTATTCCTTAAATCTCCTCAAATTGGAAGTACAACTAAACAAAAACAGTTCTGACCAGTAAATTATTTCCATTTGGTCCCAAAGACAAATTTTGGGGGTAGATGTCTGATGCGAAATGTTTTTTGTGCTCTCAGTCTTATATAACTCTCAGAGGCAGAAATGATCTGACTGCATGAGTAAAACCTCAAAGTGCGCAGCTAAATAAACACGATTCAGCTCAATCGTTAATGTAACACAACAGAAAAAAGAGGTTTGTGAGACTGAAGTGCAGCTCCCTTTATTGCCAACTTTGTAGTCATATCAAGCATCAAACAAACTAGAACTCATTATTCATGTTGTATTACAAATATGTGGCAGTGAATAGCAGACGCAGAGAATCTTTTTACTTCTTCTTAACTAAATTTAAGATTTAGACTCATTATTGGATTTCTTTCTTTCCATGTTGGCTTTTCAGACTTTTTGTCACCATTTCTTTTCATTACAAGTTATTATGGGATAACCGTTGGTCACTGTTGACACCTCAGTGGTTTATTTTAGACTAGAAAAATATTGTAACTACATCTTAACACAGAAGGATGACAAATTACAGATTTATGTAGTGCTCACATGTGGTTATTTATACATTTATACACATTAATTTATAAATACTACAGAATATTTATTCATTAATAACTGTGTTTATTATTCTGGAGAACCCTTTTCTGCAGATAGCTTGTGTTTAGTGAATCTTATTGTCTACGGTTACCGGAGTTGCTGACCTCTCCTGTCATCATGTAAGTAGTTCATCCTCTTATGAGCCAAAGTGTGACTAATATCATCAGATTAATTACTTGGGACTCCATTGTATGTTAAGACACCTCTCTGGAAAACGGTGAGATGTCTTTGTGAAGTTGAAAAGAAATCCAACTGCCTTAAAGTCCAGCTTTAAGACCACTGTGGCCTGGATGATGAGCATCTACACAGACATTTGAGGTTATGACGATATTTCAGTGCTTCTGATGTAGCCAAGAATGTTTTGATCAGTGATTTGATCATTTTTCAGGATTTTCAGGAAAACCTTCTTTTTATAGAGCAGAACATTAAAAACGTACTGCATAATTATAAAAGTACCTTTTATTATTCAGGCCACGGTTTGGAGATTCAGCAAACGTGTCCTTGTCATCTGATGTTTTACTCAACCAATAAGGTGATTCCTGCCTCCAGAGCGCTTTGAGAAATGTCTGCACATATAAAACCGCCACCCCCACCAAAAGACTGAAATACCGCTCTGGGTGAAATGACTTGTCAGAGTGCTACTGAGTTTGTGTTGTCAATGCAGCACAACATGCAAGCAGAGGGACCTACTCTCAGGTGGGACACGATCTTTGTGGGGACACCCAGAAAGGCTGCGGTGATGCGGGTACAGCCCCGTCACATGACCGGTTCCGTCACAGCCTGGAGTCGGACACTTGCTCTCCTTCTTCTCTCCCCTGGAAGAGTCTGTGAAGACAAGGGGCAGCGAAAATTAGATGGAGGTGGAGTTGAGTCAACAGGTAATCGGCGTCCAAGTGTCGGAGCAGTTTTTGGCCATGAAAGGACTGAACATGGACCGTATATGGCTCATGGATTTGGCCAGTAGCCTGGTTCTTAAAAACCACCCACAACTCAGATTTGTTTAGCAAGGCAAACACTGTAGGTGTGATATTGGATCCACTGATGGCTGCTTCATTTGGTTCAAGAAACAATTGATCAATCAGAGCTTATCATGCCGAATTAAGCATCATCCTCCTACATAGATAACTCATTACCTCAGCTAGCAAGCACGGATGAGATTCACTTGGGTGTGCATGCTGCAAATTACTGACTAAGTCGGGACAAACAGAACAAAATAGGCCCCCTCCCAACAAGAAACCACAATATCAGGCTGAATAGGTGAAGCTGTCCTTGCACAGATGCAGACATCATAATAAAAGCCTTCCTTTGGACTAATAACAGCTTCTTATGGGTTAACAAAGACTCTCTCTGTGCTAATGAAACAGTCTGAAGCCCATCTGAGTCTGTAGTGAGGACGATAACCGCACAGTGCCGACTCCCTACCAGTGGTAGTGGGGTTGTATATGAGTGGATTTGGAGAAATAGGCCGCAGATAGCGTCCCACAGATGAGATTTGCTCTTCTAACGGGCCGTGCAGATTGCCATTACTCATGCCTGACAAGCTGGCCGTCTGATGTTCCCACACCGGCCTATTTTAACAACATAAGCTGCTGTCAGTGGAAAACCATGCATCTGCAAAATAAAAAAAAACCAAATTGTGTATAGCCCTGAATGCAGAAAATGAGTGCCCATTACCTCGTCTGCAGCCATGTACAACATTTCTGAAATAACACAGCCGGATTTTAACCAAGCCCAGAGGTCAGAAAACTCATTCAGTCCAGCAGTGTCCGTAAAAATGCTCAAATCAGGGAGGAAAAGACATTAAAGTTACTTTTATGTATTATTTTTTTCCTGCTGCAGCACTAATAGCCCCTGGCTGCTGCTGTACTGAGGGTTTCAATAAGTCAGACAGACAAGATAAACTCCCTCTCTGCTGACCCGGGGTCAACATTTTTGAGTTAAATATGGCTATGGTTAAATATGATGTGAAAAGGTGATGGGAAACTGGCAGAATTTAAAGAGAAGCATGATTATTTGACAACTTTGTGAATATAGTAATAGGTTAGAAGAAGCAGGAATGCAAGCAATATCTATTTCTCAGACAGGAGCTACAAAGTGCTTACATACATACACGGCATATAAGCTTACTGTAGGACAAAGAGCAAAACAGCAGTTTTACAAAAGTAAAAGAGGAAACATGGAAGTAAAACCCCTACATAATGAATCCTGTTCATTACCATCACATATAACCTTTACTGCTGAATTAAAGGCACATTTCTTTTAGGAAATTTATTTTGATCAGATGCAGCGTGATCGTGTCGAGCTACAGAGGACTGACTGAACTAAATTTGTTTCTCAGTGTCCAGGCTTTTGTGGTAAAAATAGTCCTGGCATGAAAAACCAGATGCAGGACCGTGTGAATGAAGAAAAGACTCCTCGTGGACATGAAGGAACGTTTCCAATTTAAACATGTTACACAACATCTTACACTGGAAGTCGAAACAGCAATGATGCCTAAAAGATCCTTAAGTTGGCTCCAAACTACTTAACAGATCTGACACATGGAACATGGAAAATCGACATATGCTACAGTATAGTTTTCCAAGTTTGCCGAGTGCAGATCGATAATAACACAGACAGGGTCAGTGTGTGGGTTTTTCCTTGCCTACCTTTAGGGTAGTACGCCCTCTTCAACCCATCCTGCTGCATCCTGGACCTGCGCTCCTCTGCAGCGCTACTCAGCCTTGGGCTGTGCTCGCCGTGGCCGCGATGATGATGGTGGTGGTGATCCCGACGGGGCATCGCGTGCTCCGAGGCCATCCGGTCCCTCATGACCTTTGCCCTCTCCGATTCCAGTGCGATGGCCTTCTCCAGCAGCGACAGGTTTCCCTTGGCCATGTCGAAGGTCTCGTCCGAGCGGTCGGAGGCCACAGATGTGGTGTCCTCGTCGCCCTCCTGGCTGCAGCTGGTCGGGTAGCCTCGGGACGCCGGGCTCAGCTGCTCCTCCAGCTTCATTAAGTTCACCATGTCGGAGTAGCTGCGCTCCAGAGACCGGGGCTCGTCTTGTGCACCCTGCTGGCAGCTGTCATACCTGAATGTTTGAAGTCAAGATGCGAATATGTGGAAAGGTTATCAAAAGGATGTTTTATATCTCCTAACTTGTTCAACTAAATGAACTTGAATGAAGGGTCACGATTTTGCCAGTTCAGCTGTATCCTACAAAAAAGTTTATTACAGTTTTGATTTTATTAAAAAAAACTTTCTGAAATAATTTAGGAACTGTTGTTGTTGGAGCTACCTTGAAGTTTAAGAAGCAAGGCTACCTATACAATGTATGCTCAACAGTCAAAGTAAAAAATGTTATCAAATTTTAAAAAGGATAAAGTTATGTTTTAAAAGTAGATCCTGCAACCTTACAAATGAAACCTGTAATTGAATGTTCAATAATTATAAAAATGTAATATTTAATAAGTTTGTGAAAGTACATTTTCACATTTAAAAAGGACTAATATAAAGATAAATCAAAGGTCTTCTGACCGTGCCCACTAAAAACTGATTAAGGTCGCCGACCTCCCCTTCAAGGCTGTCTCTTTGTGCACCTCTGGACCATGCAGACCATTATATTCAGAACGAGCACCTGCAGATGCATGTTTCATACTTCACTGTCTGACTTCTGTATCACCTTGAGTTTTATTTTGCGGATCATCATTATAAATGAGAGCCGGTGTGAGGCTATAGCTCAGAATGCAAACAGCGATTTTCATTTTTCAGTATAGCATAGTCTGAAATTTTGGAGGAGTAGTGCTTTAGTTTGCTTTATCCTACACACCCAAAACCCAAGCTACCCACAAGCTCCCTGTGGTTTGTCCTTTGCATCATAATGGAATTAAACTTAAAAGTTCGCATTTAGAGTCAGTGGAGGACAAGCAGCGTGACAGCTGCAAGGGCAAAGAATTAAAGGAATACAGGAAGAGATCCAGAAATGCACAGGAGGACAGCCTTCAAGGGGGAGACAGGCCAAACTGAAAACAAAACATTTTTTCCATTGCACTGTTTATGCAAATCCTCACACTTCATGCATTACTGATAGTAAATGGTTAATAAACTGGTTCTTTTATGGCGTTTTTCTACTGTGAGCACTCAGAGCACTTTATGCAACTTGCCTCATTCACCCATTCATGGAAGCACTTTTATCTATGCTTTCTTTGCTAGTGATATCTCTGTCCCGCCATTCATGAACAGAAACACACATCAGAAGGACTACAAGTTTTAGTTTGCCGTTGGCTATGGAAGAAGAGAGCCCTCTACCCTTTCCATGCGTGCATGCTTGCATAAGAACTACTGCGTTACTGCTGTATTAAGTACCATCAGTACCATCTATGTAGTTTTGAAAAGCTACCTACTATGTTTTTCCTTGTTTACTTGTAGATGCTCATGTTAAACATGACCAAAGGTTTCAATAATGAGGTCAACATATTTCAAAGGCAGCCAGAGGCAATGTGCATATTATTTTAATCTTAAAATCATATCTGTGAACTCTTAAGAGATTATCTACCTGTTCAGGTGGTGCACCCCCTGGTGGTCTGCTGGATTTTGGAGTTGGTGGTGGAGAACGTGGTGGACAGGACGATCAGATGGCTGAGTCTCACTCAGCTTCCGGGCCAGATCAAAGCACTGATTCCTCAGACACTCTAGGCTACTGAGACACACCTCCTCCTCGCTCTCCTCAGTCTGACCCCTGACTCCCATGCCGGGCCGCCCATTTGTATGGCTGCCGTCGTTCACCATGGTGTCTTCGGGGTAGCCGTCTTCAGGCAGCATGGCGCCGTGACCCTGCGCCAGAAGCTTCAGGGAGTCCACCGTCTCCCTGACCACGTCGCTGTCCAAGTCCACGCTCAGCTCACCCTTCCTCTCGCCCTGCTCGCTGCCGTCGTCCTCTTCATCATCGTCGTCTTCCCCGGCGCTGTTGGAGGAGTTGCTGTTCATCTCGGACTCGGTCATGGCCTGGTAGGCAGCATCCTCGGCGATCTTGCCGAGGTTGAGAAGTGACTTGGCAACCAGCTCGTCGTAGTTCTCGTACTCCTCTCCGGTCCCGTTACCGGCGCTGATGGTACAGCTGTTGTTGTTGTTGTCGTCCTTGTGAATTGGAATTAGCTTTGATTGTCCACCGGGTTTGTAGTGGTTCTCTGCAATCAGGAAAGCAAGAAACAAATCCCTTTGTTTTGATACTGTTCAGGAATCTCACAATGCAGCCAAGAAAAGTTTCCCGCAATAACCCACGCTATACGCAACATAAACAGCAGGTAATTTGTGAAAAATGTGAGGGAAAGTGATTTGTTTTGCAGGTAACACAACTATCAGTCCATTTATAGAATCAAAATCCTGCAGATGAAGTGGAAATGAAACCCTTATCCTCTAATCATGTCAGCAGTGCTGATGAACTCTTTTTTTCCCCTGTTATATTCTCGCCTGTATTATCTTCATCCCTCCCAATTATGATCCACTGTTTACTCACAAAAAACATACAACCCAGAGCGGTGCGCGGCAGTGTCGCTCTCTCCGATAAGCCTCGCTGTTGATTTTGGGGACAGAGGCGGCGAATGAGAGCAGAGAAATTGAAAAGGGAGGCGTGTGAGGTGCTCCGATTCAGGAGCCATAAATATCCTCAGGAGGAGAAACCGAGGCAGAGCACATGTGACACGTCCGCCGAGACGAGGAGGCAAACGAGGAGGGGAGGGAGGGAGTTAATAACTCAGCAGAGCTCCTCTCCCATTTATTCGTGAGGCACTGTCAGAAGCGATTGAGGACACGGGGGGTGTTTGGGGGGAGAGAAGGAAGCGAGGTGGGAGGGAGAGCGCAGAGCATCTGGTCTACCAAACCCTCCTCAGCAGCACTCATCACTTAGTCCTCTCCTTCTGCAAACCGCATGCAAAAGTGGACATCAGCGCGACACAGAACAAGACCTGAATATCTGCGACATTGCTGCGTTTATCCATCTGTTAATTCGACAGCTTTTTGGCATCTTTACGTGTTGTAGGTTGGAAAAGTTCCACGAATCTGCACAAACACGGTGGCCCCGTCACGGATCGAGCTGCAGTGCTCGCAGAATATCTGGCACACAACACTGAAGGCATGTCCCGGCCAGAAGCACCGGTTTCATGAAAAGTGCAACAACAACAAATGTTTACAGCATTTGTTTAGCAAGCCCATGTGTTCTTTCTGTTGCTTTGTTCTAAGCTTAGTTATAATATTGAGCCTGTCTTTTCCTTCCATGTGCTCTCTGGGTTTTTCTACCTTTTTTTTAACTTACTTCCTGTTTTATTTTAAAGGTTCTCCTTGTTTGCTTTCTCCTTTGTTCCTTCTCCTATAATCATTATAATCTTGACTTCACCTGTGTCTTACTGTCTTTCACTCCCCTGTATGTGTCTTTAGTCTGCAGCTTGTCAGTCTTTGTCTACTCGACATCTGAATCAGTTCTTGCAGTTTTTGATTAATACAAAAAGTTGCTCTTCCCCTAACTGCAAATTTTTATTCTTTTGTCTTTTAATTTCTTTTATCTGCATTGTCTCGTTTTGCTTGTTTTACCCCAAGGCCTTTTGTATGCTATGTAAAGCAATTTGAATTTCCCTGTTGTTGAAATGTGCTATACTGATAAGCCATGCATCAGCAGTGGTTCAGTTATTCACTACAGTACTTTTTCATTTAACCACCTGCCACTCCACCTTGATTTTCAGTTCACTTTATGAATTTAACTGCTAGCATGACACTGTTGTACATTCCTTTTTTAAAAATGACTCAAGTGTTGATTATTCTCCAACCCTATTTCCAAAGGTGTAAGGACGAAGTGTTAAAATAAAGAGAGAAAGTCGTGATTTGAAAATCATTTAAGTCCTATATTTAATTGAAAAGAGCACAAGGACAACCCATCAGCTGTTGAATGTGAAAAATTTCACAGCGTTTTTACAAATATAAACTCATTTTGTCATTTTGAAACAGGCAATGTGTTTTATAGAGGTTGGAACAAAGGACTGGAAAAGCTGTGTAATACTAAAAGGATTTTAGTATTACACAGGATTTTTGAGTTTGGGATTTTGAATTCTTTTTGTGTTTTCATGATCAGTTTGGTTCTTGACTTTCATGTATTTTTGAATTTTTATTTGTATTTGAGTTTAACTATTCCTCAAGGTTTGATTTCTCTCTTTTACTAGTCTCGACAGTTTCCTAGGTGTTACTTATAATTTGTGGATTTTGTACGTTTTCTGTGTGTTAGATGTTTGTGTTAGTTATAGACTTTCTCCTTGAGTATTCTTCTCTCCTCCACTGTGTCTTCCCACTTCCCTGATTACCCTTAGAGTATATATAGACCTGTCTACACTCTGTTGGTTGTCTGTTTGTTCCGTGATCTAGTCGTTGTCCACATTTGCTATTCATGGATTTAAGCCTGTGGACTTTTGTGGACTTTTGCATTCAACCTAAAAAAAGTTCACTTTTAGTTATTTTGTCTGTGTCCTGTATTGTGTCCTGTACTATTACCTGAAATTTTAACAAATTCTCTAGAATATTGGGAATTTTATCACATAATGTACTCCAGGCTTTTAAAAGATTCAGAGGATCAAAAATCACTGTGTGGCAATGCTGTAGTTTTTGAATGGCCGTGACCTTCAGACCATTTGGCAGTTAGGCAATCTCGACCTGTCACTAAATGGAAACATTTGGCAGATTGTGAAATGAAAAACACAACAATGAAGGCCTCAAACTGATGAACAGCTGAAGTCATACATTAGGCTACGTGGCTGCTGAAACAATAAACTCTTCTTCCTGATTGGAGCTCCAGATCCTGAAAAGCAACTCGTTTAATCTGCACGAACCAAAGCAAAACTGTGACGTGGCTCGTGTCCTTCATCTTTTTCTCATCCAAGCAACTAAAGTAACAAACCGCACACTCACCCTGTTGACGACGCTGCTCTTCCTCTTCCTCTTCTTCCTCGTCTTCCTCTCCCTCATCATCTTGCTCCTCCTCGTCATAGCCGTCTTCCTCCTCTTCCTCATCCATCCCGTCTTCCTCTTCCTCCACCTGCTCACCCTCCATTGCTGTATCTGTTCTCTCCACCTCTATCTCCTCTTCTTCCTCTTCCTCCTCCTCTTCTTCTCCCTGCTCCTCGTTGTCCTCCGAGAACTCGTCTTCCACCTCGCCATCTTCTTCTTCCTCTTCTTCATCTCCTTCCCTCTCCCCTTCATCCTCCTCCTCGTCCTCTTCAACTACCTCCCCTTGCTCCTTCCCCTCCTGCCCCACCTCCATGGCTTCGTTCCCATAGCTGCCATAGCTGCCAGCATCCTCCTCCAACTCACCCGGGCAGGAGGTGAGGAAGGGCCTCCTCTTGGCAGCCGGTTCCAGCGGTTGTTTTTCCAGAGCCTTCCTCTTCTTGGCCAGCGGGCAGCCGTAGATGCTGAGGTGGGACAGAGGGCACACACATGATCAGTATCCATCTTTGCTCTCCTATTTACTCTTTGATCGTTTGCCCTTTAGCTGCAAACTGCAACAGATTCAGAGGATAAATAAGTTTAAAAACAGCCAAATCTGACAAACACATTTGATCCTGCTGAGCCAGAACACATACCGGCACTTAGCCATAATCAGCTCAGTTTGGCCAGAGAGAGCGCTCGTATTTGGCCTCTCATACCGATGAAGCAGGTAAACTTCCAAATTTACCATGAAATATGAATCCAGAAGAGTAATACCGATCATACTGTAAATGAAGGGGACGGGATGCAGGAGGCAGGTGTGTTATTTATAATTAATACCACCTGATTTCCTCTTACAGAAATTTAAGAGTAATTCTTAATGTTCTTTTTGTTTGTGCCTCTTGCCTTTTGTCAGAAGCGTTTGTTTTACAAGTATGACCTCTGTCTGACTTAAAGACAGTTTAACTGTGCACATAAGATGTTTACAAGTATAACAGGCAAAACCCAACTATATTTATGTACTTCCTCAAAATCAAAAGCTTTTGACCATATTAATTATTGTAAATTATTGACTAAGTTACAAGAGCACGGGCTCATATCTGGAAAGGATGTTAAATATTACTGGTATCCTTATCAAACTCTGTAAGTCCAGGGTGGCAGGAGTAAAAAGCAGGGTTTGAAAAGGTGGGACCTTGTTCTGTTCAGTTGGTATGATGAACTTTCTAAAACATTAAAGAAGCAGAACACTGAATGTATGAATGCAGAGAGCATTATTAATCATATGATGTATGCTGATCATTTGTCTCCTTATAGTGGCAGCTGCAGCAGCTGCTCAAGTTGTGGATGTCGACGTGTGATACTGAGTTCAAATCTAAGCGTCCCGTAATATTGATCGCTTTGACCACATTGTTCCCTCATTCTGTTTCAATATCAAGTTTTAAATGTGGTAACTAAAGTCAGATATTAAAGTCACATCATCAGGAATGTTCTGTTATATATGTGTAGCATATAGCTTGATGCACAAGCTTCAAAGATGGGCAAGTTCAACTCAGATACCTGTGATGAGTAATGTTCCTACCTTTCACACTGCTGAGAAACTTTAGGTATAAATTTATGTCTCAATTAATTCCTTTTTATAATGTGCTTCTAAACAAAACAGAGACATTCCTCTAGCATCTCAAAAAAACAGGAACCACTGCTTACTTGTGCTGTTGTTACTGATGATTACTGTTTTGTCTTTTGGATTTAAATTGATTATACGTAGGGCTGGGCTATATCATACCGTTTGGGCAACGATAGGAAAATAAAATATCGTGATAGAATATGGGTAAAACGCGCATGTGCAGTGCCTTTGTTTACATACACACATGGCGGCGACGCAGAATGAGAAGAGCGAAAGCAGATCGTTGATTGAAACGGATGAACCAGAACTGGTTTGTAAAAATGCTGCAACTTCAGTGATGTGGAACTGGTTTAGCTTTCATCCATCAGATACACAACAAAGCACTATTTTTGGTAGAGCATGCTAGCGGGCCGTCGTTATTACCGTGTTGTTTGGAAAATACGGCACACTTAAAAATCAATCCTTTGATTTTTCTGAAAATCGACAGTGCCCCTTATAATCCCGTGTGCCTCATGTATGAATTCTGGTTGTGTTTACTGACCTCGAAACAATTGCGTGGTGCTCGAAAATCTGTCAAATGTTTCAGTACGACTTTACTAAGCTACGAAGCCGCACAGCTTGATGGATTGTCAGCGCATTACGGCTACCGTAGGCAGGAGCCTCGTGGAGTGATACGTACTGCGCTTCAACATAATATTGTGTGTGTATAACCTCTTTTTAAGTTTTGTGGATATTATACATGGTTATGCTGAGGACATGTCGGCCAATTTCCACCGGAAATGCCTTTTGGTTAAACTGTCAGCAAGGAATTTGCACCGTTACATTTTTATATAACTTTAATGCAAATAAAAACAGCTGCTTGTTTAAGTGAAAATACATTGATGGGGTTTTTTGCACTAATAAAGTTGTGGAATTTTAAAGTATTTTGTCTAGTGTCAATTATATCGTCAGTTATATCGTTATCGCAAATTTTCAAATGTATATCGTGATAAATATTTTTGGTCATATCGCCCTGCTCTAATTATATGTCTACTGTAAAGTTTCGTCCGCTTTATGCGTCTTGCATTTGGATCCTTCCTCCTCTCTCTGAAATCTGTGATGGAGGCTTTTCACACATTTCTGCTCCCGTGAGATAACATGGGACTGAATGAATTAGTTCTTTGTGTTTTGGCCTTGAAGAGTTGCTGTCTGCAATAGCACACACCTCCTTCATCCCCTTCCTGACAATACACTGCGTTGCTTTTTTGTTGTGAACCTCTCCACAGACAAATTATACATGCGTGTACAGTAGGCATGAACACATCCGCACAGTATTTAGGAAAAGCTATTATCACAAAAAGTTATTATACTGTCGATAACAAGTGAGCGCAAACAAAAACATTCAAAAAAAGTAGAAAACGATTTTAATAAAATGTTTAGTGTTTGTTAGTAAGGTGAACAGCACGAGGAGTCTTCAGGTGAATGTTTTAACACACTGAGCAACATACCAACATTTACTGCATTCCAAGACCTTTTCAAAGGATATAGTATTAAAATATATATATAAATATATGCTGTTAAAAACGTATTGCCATCTCACTCATTTTACCAAATCTTCCCCACATGTCACATTACAGTGTGAAGTCAGATTTGCCCTGAAAACTGTTTCGTTTTAGCTCAAACAAGCAGAGAAACCAAGAGTGTGATGTGTGCAGACATTGTGAGGGTCATGAGTGTGAATGGCTTTGTGTGCACCAGGTTCAAAGGTCAAAGAGCTGTGACTCCCACTGCTGTGTGCTCATGTGTTAAGACACTGCAGTGGATTTCCACTCGCTCTCGCTGAGGCCCAGAATCTGCTGCGAGAAAAAAAAACCCAAACAAAGCTTATTCAAGCGGGGCCTCAATTACGCAAATCCCATAATAGTCATTAACTGTTGGGAAAATTCTGCTTTAATTGCTCCAAAACAGTGAGCACAATTATACACGGCTTTAATGTGGATTTTAGGAAATCAATTAGTCCATTTCCATATGAAAGAGCTTATTTTATGTTTGGAGGGCGAGATGGAGGAGGTGGCTGTGTCTTTCTGACAAAAACCGCTGCGTGTTTTTTGCACAAACCTGCACAAAAGACTTTCTTCTTTTAATTTCATCGGCTCAACAACAATGTAGGAAAGTGCCTATTGGCGTTGGTCTATATTACTGAACTCTGCTAAATCATTGCCCATGAAGAAACCGTCCCAGGAATTTTCTGAGATCATTCTGAAACCTTCCTAAAGCAGTAAAGTGCAAGCAGCTCATTAAGAGAGTTTCTTAACCTAGAAAGAACACGTCTGTAGTGTTCCTGTGATCCCTCTGCATTTTCCAAAGGGATGATTTGAAGCCTAGAATTTAGGTTTTGTTGCTACCGAAGCCAAAAAATCCCAGTTTGAGAAATGAGGGATCGTGCGTGGGTGATGCAAACAAGCAGCAACTGCTACAACAACAAAAATCTACCCCTCCTTAAGCATATTTATCTCCCTAATGATAAAAATAACAACAATAAATGTGACATTTCATATCTACTTCCTCTACTTGGCGGTTCCCTTTAGAGTTCACCACAGACCCCTAAAGAAAGCGGCAACCCAGCCACAGCGGGCAACAAGCCGCTTCCCAAGCCGGGATAAATGGTGAGGGTCAGGTAGGGAAGGGCAGCTGGGCAACATGCGAATCACAAAGAAAGAATCAAAGAATGACGCTAAATATGTGTAACATTTATTGTATTCAGGCAAAGTATCTAAAACAGTTTTTAATTTTTAACCTTTCTTGATTGAAATGGTTCAAAACCCAGGTGCTAGGCTTTTCACTGTACTGTCAAAAAATAGGTATAGTAAAAGTCCATTTTTGGCCCTACAGATACAAACACACAAACTCTGTAGGGCTAAATATTGGCCCTCAAGTTACTATATGAACCTTTTTTGAGGGCCAAGTAACTAAATATGTACTCTATGTAGTAAAAGGTACATAGATCCTAGATTTTAGAGTGATGCATTTAAAGACATGCATGAACAAATTATAAGTTATATAAGTTTAATTCTATTTTAGTCTTGTACATTGGCAGCAAGGTGCAGAATTTAGATCTTTTTCAGCAAATAGGCTTCAGGTTCAGCTCGTTCCGTTCTTCTTCTTGTTTCCCCCCACAGTCAAATGACATGCATGTTAGGGTAAGTGGCGACAGTAAGACTAAAAAATTGCAGCACAAATGCCAATTTTAAGTGTGTGAATAATAAAAATAATAATAATACTAATAATAATAATAATGGGTACACCCCTACCACCACCAAGAATGTCAGATTTTTAAGTTTTTGGGGTTTTTTTAATATCATTTTTGTACCATAATATTAAGGTTGTACAAAATCTGTCACCACAGGTACACAACAAGGATACAAATAAGTACTTATGAGAAGTCATACAATAAGTTTTTATTTTTTTTAGAGTTTAGAAAAGACAACACATAACATTTTTTTTAGCTGAACTACATAGGCTGGCAGTGAAATACACTAATGGTTTTAAAATGTTATGAAACTGTATTATAAACTATTTTTTAAATGCTGCTTTATGCTTTAAATGGATAAGTAACACAGTGATGATATTACAGATGTACTGACTATACGTTCTGCTTCCAGGTCTCTTAGGTCATCCTCCCACCAACATTTCTCAGTCCTCATCTCTCCAAAGTGGCCATGCTTTCTCTGTGCTTGCCCCCAGGCTCTGCAATAGTCTGCATACAGTCCACATAAAGTCCAGTCCAGGTGTTAAAAATGCTAAATTAGGTCTTAAAAGCCATCTATTTTTACTTAGTTCATGTTACTCTGTTAAGTTACTGGACTCTGTTTACATTTAACTTACATTTAGTAAGTTACACTGTTAAAAAACAAAAAACAAATGCTTGTAATTTTCTTCTAACAAAGGTTTTCCTAAATGGTAAAATTAAATTTATGGTTAAAATGTATAGAAGAATAGATAAATAAATGAAATACTGTAAATTTCTTTATCTTAAAACAGTTCACTGAACTGTAGTTTTAAAGATTTCTTTTACTTTACACTTTACACAGTTACATATAACAATTCTTTCTTTTTTTTTTTCTTTTTGCTTTGAAATGCACATGAACTACTGTTCAGAAAAGAAAAGAAAGAAACTTACCGGGACATATTTGTACCGATTTTGTTTTATAGTGTATTCCTTTATTTACGCTATTTGCCACCATGTTTTTGTGGCTTTTACATTTTGTGGTTGTCATGTTTCTCTTGTCGTTTCTTTCAAAGTCTTTAGCACTAGCTATTTGGTGCTGTCACTATCTATTCTGTATGCTTCTTTTGTACAATCAGCTGGAAAGCATTTTGGGTTAACTCCTGCTGTTTTGCAAAACAGCTACACAAATAAAAGTGACTTTGTTTGACTACATATATTTTGTTTCTCAAGCAGGAGTAAGTAGCTTCCTATTATCTTATAATCTGAAGACCAAGAAGTAAATCTGTTATGCTAAAAGAAACATTCAGAAGTGACCAAATGAGTGTAAAAAATTGCTGAAAATAGACCTGAGTGACATTAATCATCTGATTAAAGCAGATAAAATCCATAAATGGTGTAGTGACACACATTTGTAGCTTGCAAAACTCTTAGCACATTGTAGTGCGTCTGTCTGCTACACTTCCTAACTGAATGAAAATACGAGGCCAAGAGTCAGTCAGACAGTTTTTGAAGGAATCAGCCTCATTAGGCGATAATGAGCTCATTTTATCACAAGCAGTCTATTAAAAAATGGGTTTGTTTACTTCTTTGCTTTTCTGTCTCTTTTCATCTGGCAACATGAATAAAGACATTTGAAACAGTCCCACATGCAAACACTGTTTTCTACCAAATTGAGTCAGAGTCATGCTAGTTCTGAAACATCTCACCAGTAGTATGCTTATTAGCATTAACACAACAGATGCAGTCTGTCTCTGCTGGCACAGGTTTCTGATGCACTGACCTCAGACCGGTGTACATAACCTTAACCCGATGCTCTCCAATCTGCGGTCTGTTTATATGAGCTGCCAGAACGGTCTGAAACTCAAACTCTGACGGTGGAAAAACAAAACAGGCAGCTGAATCTGAATCTCCTGCTGTAGCTTCAGCCAATTTTTCCTCTCAAAAAGCTGACAAAGAGGGAAAATCTGTAGAGGTAGGAGTGTACCGTCAGCCTGTCCTTAAAAGCACCATGAAAATGCCAAATCCAATCTTTCTGAAAGTACACAAGAACGTGACCTGTCCCTTTTTCCTTTTGTTACATTCAGGGAAACTTTGAATAAATCTTTCCACAATACATGTTTTAAAGCATCCTCTGCCGTAACTGATGTTCAACAGTGAAGCCTGAGCTTGACTTTGTTTTGGCCATATCCAAAGTTACCCAGATAAATGATGTTTCTAATTTCAGAGATATTGTGGAAATGCAACAAAACAGTCTTACATATTTGTTTAATATGTGTATTGAAGGACATACCTGGTCAAAAACGACACCAAGGTTCCTCACAGTTTTACTGAAGGTAATGTTATCCAGAGCAAGCATCTTGTTAGACACCATATTTCTAAGATTTTTTGGACCGAGTACAATAACCTCAGTTTTATCTGAATTTAGAAGCAGGAAATTAAGGGTCATCCAGGTCTTTATGTCTTTAAGCCATTCCTGCAGTTTAACTAATTGGTGTGTGTTATCTGGCTTCATGGATAGATAGAGTTGGGTGTCATCTGCAAAGCAATGAAAATGTATACTGTTATAATGCTATTAGCTAAGGGATCCATTCACATGAATAAAATGGAGTCTATTGGACAGATATGATGCAAACCACTAAACCACTAATAAAGCATGCTCTAATCACTGTAATAAAATATTATTGTCAACAGCATAAAACAATGAACTCAGGGCTTTTAGGACTGTTCATGAAATGTGATGAATTCTGAATCAACTGCCATCAGTTGGCTGTTGTATGACTGCTGATTTTTTTAGATAGATGTCTGTAGATTGGTCTACAATTAAATAAGATGCCTGAGTCATGTGACAGCTTTTCAAGTAATGGTTTAATTACCATCATTTTAAAAGTTAATATAGCTTAATATACAGATGAATCTATGTCTAGTCTGCAAGAAATTATGTATAAAATTGCATCATTATATTTCATTATATATAATCACTGATTTGGGAAATAAAATGCATCTATTATTTTATTCTTTATTTACTGAATGCTTTGCATAAATATTTCAACTACATTGGATTTTTTTTAAAACTCAGATTTGAGTGTAGAAGGAGAACAGAGCGAGCACAGTGATTAAAAGCTGCTCATTCACCACAAACCACTGCAGTGAATATTCCTTCAAGAAGACACGCGCACACATGCAAACACGCTTCTCCTCAAATGATCCCTTCGTCTTTTACCTTATAGGCTGTCAGGCTGCCAACTTTCCTTCCTGCCTGTGCATGTGTGCAAGTGTGACCTCGGCCACCTTGCTGTCTCCCGCCAATTAAAATTCCAGTGGTAATTAAAGCAGATCAGAAACGAGGGAACACTGCAGACAAGGGCGAGAGACTACGCATGGTAATTACGGGGAGGAAAAGAGAGCGAGAGAGAGAGAGGGAACAAGAGAGGGTGGGTTTACACACTACATTTTTTCTTCATTCTAAACTGGTGTGCTGCAGTCTTGAAGCATTATGATTGAATACATACTGTGGGCTGAATCACTTAATAATTTATTGGTTATCTATATGAGGATCTGGATCTCGGTGCAGTTTAGAATATCCAACATCAGATATTGTTTTTATAAAATAAAGAATGCAACGCAACAGCGAACTCTACACAGTGTTGCATGACAGCTTATCCATTACTGTGTCTAAGTGGACACTCTGTGTGTTTTGTGGACAGCCAGAGTCCATTACTGCCTCTGTGACACAAACTGCAGTCCATTTTTGTGGCTATGAGGACAAGTGGAGGTGCCTAACAAAGACACCCACATATTTATCATCATTTCTATGAGGACTTCTGTAGATTATCAATTGTTTACAGGGCATTATTTTTCTGTATGGAAAGGAACAGTGTATTCTGGTCTCTTAAAGTTACACCTGATATTCCTTTTTGTCTCAGTGTCTTTTTAATGGCCAGCAGATGGCGATTTGCAAATAGAGGTAACATTGTGTAGCAGTCTGTGAGAAAAAATTGATAGTTTGCTCTTGATTATGTATTTAATTAAACACCTTTCTGAGGAGTTTATGTCTCAATCTCTAGTTTAATGTCTTATTAAATTCCTCATGTTATTCACTGTCTAAGTTTCTGCCCTATTTAAAGTCAAATAGACATTAAAGCAGGGTTCGCTTTAGGATTTAACTCTCATGCCATCGAGTTGCTATAGCAAATGAACATGCAGTGTCCTTTTCGAAGCAGTAAAATAAAATGCCAATGGCCAAAAAGCTCAGAATGGGAAGACTCAAACAAAAGCTGGAGTGCTTTATATTGTCTGTGTGTGACAACTAGCAGTTGTCTTTAAGCACACCTTGAATTTACACATTTTTATATCTACATCACGATACCTGAAATGCCTGTCTCTATGAAGCCATTGGGAAGATTTTTTTCCTTAGTGTCAAATTTTTGTCCATTTTCCTCAAAGTGGACTTTCAAGAGTCCTTAAGGTTACATACAAGTCAACTATTGTCAATGACTAGATGGCTGAAAATTCAAAATATTTTCCATTATTCGATTTAGAGAGTATTCTCATTCAGCTCTTAAACCTCTGATCCACCAAAGTAATGCAGGTACACAGTCTTGAAATGGATTCATGCAAAACTGGCCAATAAAACGCTGAATCTGTCAAAATCAATTCATCGATAAATAACAGATGGATCCAACAAGATTCTGCTTGCCATAATTTTCTTCAAACTAAACCTGCTGGTTCTCGAGGCACCAAGGGAGAACTGGGCTCCAACCAGCGCTGACACCAAGTGTTGGTGTGAAACAAGTACAAGAGTCACTTTTTTTTCACTGAGGACACCTGTGAGGGATTTACTGTCTCTACATGAACACGCTGACTTACCAAAGTAACAAAGAGAGTCCGTTTATTTCAGTTTACCCTGCAGTCAGTCTATCTGAGCTTAAAGCATCAGCGTTAGCTTCAGTTTAATCGTACATATTAACACCTGTCAGCAAAATCAGAAATCATTATAACATGACTGCGGTTCATTTATTATTAAACATTGCTAAGGTGAGACTAACATTTATATATTTTCCCCACTAAGAGGATAAATTATTGTTTATTAAAATCAGCTTTCCATTTGCTATTACTTATGTTAATAAACCGGCAGCTGTGTGATAATTATATCCAAGCATGTGTGGCTCGGTGGGATTAGTGCCCTCAGCTCTGGTGCCAGAGGTGACAGAGGAGATCTATAAGAGACTGGGTGGTGACAGTGATACAAGGAGTTGGTGGGGGGGGAGGTGGTGTGGGCGACACAATGTTCACATCGTATACTAGCAGTTGCCATGGGAGACAGGCTGCATCCCTCCTGGTCCTCATACTGCAGCATCCGCACAGTGCTGTCGCCATGGTGACATCCTCCAGAGAGAAAGCGAGAGAGGTAAAGAGAGAGAGAAAGAGAGGTAGGGGAAGGAGGGAGAATCAGAAGCATGGAGAAAGGGAGAGAGACAGTGACTCTGAGCCTGACTGTCTCCTCCCCAAACTCATTCAGCAGCACTGAAAGCACTAACTGCGTCTCTGCCTCAAGGAGTTATTGATCCCAGCAGAACAATAGGGAGAAATAGGGAGAAATTGTGAATGGATCCTCAAAGCAGGAGGTTGGGTTTGGGGAATAAGACGAGACAAAGGGATAAAGCTTACTGCCAACAAATCCCATATAAACACACAAAATCTTCCACATGGGAAACTCAAACTGCACATAAACAGCACACTAATGTAACACATTGTGGTATGTAGTATTCTCTACAGTGATATACACTCCAGGGTTTCTCATGCACACTGTACTTGGACAGGTTTCTTAGGGTTTTGTTTTTTTTGTCAGCCACCAAAGTAAAATTTGCAATTCATTTGTATTTTTATCTGTTATGACGACTGAAGGATTGGTGGACAATACCATTATTCTTATTTTGAAATTCAGTCCCTCACGAATCAACAACCTGTCTTGTACAAGAACGCCGCTCACTTTTTCACATTCAATGTAATTCGGCTGTCTCAAGTCCCATTTTATGCCCACCATCTTGAACTGCAGCTGGAAACAGCAGCCCTTGTTCTTTTGAGATGCGCTGTGAGCTGGAGGTCCACTCAAACCAAAACCTGAAGCAGCTGGAGAGCTGCTGCCACTGCTTTGTAACTAAGCAAGGCTGCAGAGCAGAACAAGGACTGCCATCGCCTGCTGCAGTCCAGCACTGTACTGGAGTCTGTCCATGAGATAAGAAAATTATATATAATATTATTGACTGATTTAAATAATAAAATGTGGATTCTTTTCTTATTGCTACTGCCAAAAAAAAAAACCAATCTAATTTTCTTGACAGAACACAGTAGACTGTATACAAAGATGGCCAAATCCTCTGGATCTGCAAAGTCCAGACAATATAGCAGTACCACAAGCTGCAGTTTTTCCAGTGGCCAACAGGCGGTGAGGTTTCTGGTTCCAAATAAAAGGCAGACCTTTGGTAAATGAAGCTTATGCTCACATGGTTTAAGGTTTCAGTAAAAAGAAAATGATGACAATGGGAATATTATCTCATTTTCTAACTAAAAAGACGGTTGTTTTGTACATTGCAATCCCATTTAGAGTCAAATTAACAATAAAGCATAAAACATGACTGCCACTTCTGCCCCGACTTCACTTTTCAGACCCAGAAACTACATGCAGCCTTTGTTTGCAGCGCATGTCACACACTCAGGATCATTACAAAAAAGAGTGCAATGTTATTGAACAGTCTTTAATTACATAGAGAGAAAAACAGTGAAATAAAATAAATAAATAAATAAATATTTTTCCCTTTCACTGAACTACCTGAATCACTGTGCTGAACTACCAGCAAGCAACAGCAAAACAGAGTTAATCTAGTTTAAATGCATCGACATCGCAACTCCTTAAGCCTGAATAAACACTTTTGGAGTAACAGTAAAACCAGAGTAATGAAAAAGGATGTAAGGGCAATACTACAGCAAATCCCATCTTTGTCGTCTCACCAACATGAAACCGTTAATAAACAGGTGTGCGTTTCCTATATTGACACTCTTTTTCCCCCCGTTTGACTCTTTCTTCGCCCAACACTGAAATTCCCGAGCTTCCTCTGTGCCCTTCGCTGCGCCATCCGTCTGCCCTGCCAGCGATTCACCATCATGCCCTCCTCATTATCTCTTTGTTACCACAGGCTTTATCGAAATGCTGTCCTTAGCTGTGCACCCTCTGCATGCCGCCCTCCCCCACACACATACAGACCAACCACCTACACTTAAAAAATATATTTTATGCTTATTTTGGACATACTCCAATGAAATCCAAGTGCTTGGATTTCATAATAAATTTCTCTCTATATATATATAATATGTATATAATCTCTATATATACATTTATTATGAATACACACACACACACACACACACACACATACATACATACATACATATATATATATATATATATATAGATATATATATAGATATAGATATAGATATATATATATATATATATTCTCATATTCAGATTTCAAATAGATCTTCTTTGAGGGAAAACCTCTGTGAGCCATGTCTACTTCAGTGGAGATACAGCAGACTTGCTTTGATATATATTTCACCTGGTTTTTATAATTCATACGTGTTCTACCAGGATTTGTGCAGAAAAAGTTTGGTGGTTTCATGTTGTTTCACTTCTATGTTTGTGCATACATAACTTTCTCAGGTTTGTTTTTTGTCTTTTTTTGCAAGAAAAAAAGTTTTTAATGCTTTTTTTAAACTTTAGAGCTCCTCTAATTATGTTGGTAATTCACTATTTCCAGAGGTGATAGAGATCTGAGGCACAAACCATCTGTCCTACAGCCCGAGTGATGTGACCTGAGGACTTCGCAGCGCCACACTCCACCAGATTGGGGTTTTTTTTCTATCTGCAGCCTCGTGACAGAGGGACGAATTTACTGAGATGAAGGCTGTGACCTGCCGATCGAGGAGGTCTGAAACCGTGACATGAGCCCATTTAATGTTGGTAGGATTCGTTTTCTCAGCTGCTGAGTGAGACGTTTGAAGCCTGTGAGCCACCGCCAAGAAAAGTCTGCAACTTTTTTGTTATTCTTTTTCACTTTTCTCTCCATTTTATCTGTTCAAATCCTGTATTGTCATATTTCACAATATACACAATTTGTATCCATTATTTTACTTAAGTACATGAATACAGAAAGAAAGAAGGGGCAACGGCATAGAAACAGAAAGATACAAAGAAGGCAGCAACCATGTCTTACAACTTCAAACATCGCCAATAAAAATCCATCCCAAAGATCTGCTGAGGTTTTCAATACCATTATGATCTCTTGCCAGCATGTTTTTTTAATATAATATCATTTCTAACGTAGCTTCTATGTTTGAGGAGGAAGTGTCTTTCCTTAGTCATAGGGTCAACAATTCCAACTGATCGAGAAAGTGGCCAAGATTGACTGGAATGTATAAATATTCCTGCTTTGTATTTCAAGCATATGTCGCTGGACATCAAGTGTAAGCAAGCCCGATCTTGTCTGATCTCAGATGGGAGACCATTGGGAAATACCAGGAGCTATAAGGTTGGGGGCAGCTAGAGCAGGTCAGCTACTAATCAGAAAATTGGTGGTTCAATCCCTGGCAAGATACTAAACCCCAAGTTTCCCCCCATGTGTGTGAATGAGGCATGTTGTATCCAAGTGCTCAAGTAGAGCATAACAGCATCATATAAAAACTAGTCCATTTACTATGAAGTTTAGAGGGAGAAAAAATAAAATGTAATACATAGTTACAATGTATCTACGTTCCTTTTGCCAAATAATCGTCGGATTATTAAACGCATCATTTTTAAATTGGTTGAATATTTTATAAAACACAGCTGCCTAATGCACCATCTCAGGAGAATCCAAAAAATTCCCTCACTGGGTTCTTGTCCATGATAAATTGGCCTTTGGTAATACAGTCTGTCAGTGGTAGATATGTCCAAAAATTCTCTGTCTTCGCCAAGCCATATTTCTGAAACATGTCAGTGAAAGACAGGATCACTCCATCCAAATGAAGGTCTGTTAATTTGAGCTATTGTTTCCAATGCAATCAATTTTACCCTGATCGTTACGGCATGATTGTGCCATAGCGGCGCACAAGACTGCAATGCCACAGCCCACATATCTGTATGTGTACATTTACCCAAATAGCTCCAGAATGAGCCAGTACTGTCCATTAGTAACTGGGTCATGTGATAGACCATGCAAAAATCTTCAATTGTGATCTAGCTTAAGATTTCCAGTGACATTTTAAAAGAATCCTGAACAGGAAGAATTCTGAATGCTGATGATGGCGGATGTGATACAACCTAAGACTCAATCAACACCCAAAATAGAAAACATTCACGTGTAATGAACCTCTTTACTTTTGCACCTCAGATGATTAGAATATACTGATAATTTGTCCAACACAAAGAGAAAAATCCACAGTTTTGTTTAAGAAACTAAAAAATTACCTTGAGTTTTATGTGGACCAAAAACAACTTCTTGATGAGCTTTACTGGCAAAAGCAAGCAGTCAAAAAGTTGTCAAAAAAATTACCATTAGATGTTCCCTTATTGGTCTCTCAGCTGCTGCTAAATTGATCTTAGTTTCTTAGTAAACTAGTGCATTTACGATTTCACTTTAAGCTCCTGTTGATGGCTCACTAGTAAGCCTCTTCTCTCAGCTACATGACCTTGTAATACCATACAACTCGGTATGTCGTTTACAATTCACAGGCTGAGGTGTTTTATCTGTCTCAGCGGTCTTTGAAGTCAAGGCTCCGGGGCTCTGAAACAGAGGAAACCAGCTGGTGGTGTCATTAACATCTCCTAAACCCCTATTTAAAATGGACTGTTGAAAATTTATGCAAGTATTTCCCTGACTATATTCATTTTTTTCCACTTTATTTCAGGTCATATCCTTCTTTAAATTGTCTTTTAGCTTACAACTGTTCATGTCATCAGTTTAATTTTATTTGAATACTCAGTTTAAAGGACCTTGTAACAGATTGTTTTTTATTTGCTGTCCAGTGCTTAAATAAAGATGCTTAGCTCCACAAGTGTCGGCAGGACCGAGCCGATGACGTGTGCTGATTAGGACGATATCCCAATCTTTCATATATACAGGACATATTTTAGAGCTCCCTCAGACCTCAGCTGCACTGGCTTCATTTAAAGCAGCTTCATATCTCAGGCACAAGGAAAATAAAGACCAGCACCAGCTCAAAGACACTGACATGACAATATATTACAACACCTAACATTATTCTAAGAGTATCTAAGAGCGTCATTTACACTGTAGAAAATATGTCGAGCATCTCATACCTGCGGTGTCTGGCGTACTTCCCGCTGACATGACCGCTGCCATCACAGCCGGGGGTGGGACAGCTGAGAAGGAAACACACATGGTCAGAAAGAAACAAGCAGCACATCATCTGTCCTTCAGCAAGTCTGGATTTTATTTTTCCTGTACCGCACGCAGACCATCTCAATCCAGCACGCAAAATATAATGATATCTGAGGTTCATCCAGGGCTGCACGTTCAGCCTATTTATATCTATCATTCATGCCCCGCTGCAGTTTTTTATAGCTTGTATAGCTTCTTAAGACTTTCGCTTACATGTGTTTTTCTGACTTTTTACATTCTCCAAGTATTTCTGTTCTCCTTGTGTACAAACTGTTATGCATTTTTTAACAGTTAAGTATGCTTTTTTGCATCTATGACATGCATCGAGAGAAAATATCCTCATAAAGGTTACAATACAGTCAGATTAATGCAAGTTAAATAAATGATTATAAGTATGTTATTACCTGTTACCACTACACTTACAAGGGTTTTAATCTGAAAGAGTAACTTCTGTACACAAAGCAGTCTCTAATGGCCATGAAATTTGTTCAGTATAAAGGTACAGTGAGTTACTTTTTGAGGTTATTTAATAGAACAAATATTGTACACATAAATATACACTGAATAGTGTGTAAGTGTGTCTTCCAATAAACTGAAGCACTCTCATAAACTCAGAATTAATACATTAAAAACACATAGGTGTGGGCACCGCTTTGTGGAAGCTGCCATGTTGTTCCACCATCTTGAATACAGTGGACGAGTGTAGCTAAAGACACATATGCAGTATGGAAAACATGTAGGAGAGGAGAAATCGTAGGTGTTTTACCTGTGGTGGAGGCAAAATTTAAATTCTTGTCTGCACCTTCAGACCCAAGATATGAAGGATCATAGCTAAGTTTTATCATTTGAGAATGGTTCCTCTACAACAAAGAAGTGAAAAAATAAAGGAAAGCGACAACCCGACCAGCGCTGGGAAAAAATGACATTAAATACAGAGAGAGAAAGATTTTAACTCTTTAAGACCTACCATAGAACCCAGAACTCATCTTTAAATTTTTACATGCTGTAGTGTCATTTTTGGGAGTACTTCAAGTTGCTATATATCAATACAACCATTATATCCCAAATTCATTCAAGTCCATAGTACCTACATGAATGGCAAAAAAGTGCAATAAACTAAAAAAAAATAAAAATCATTTTGGTTTTTTTTTTTACACATATTTCTAGTTAGAGAAATTTTAGAGAGATATCCCTCAAAACTGTAAATGCCAAAAAGTTGCACAGGAAATTTATTTTGAGTGTCTTCATAGTTTTATTTTTGAGATACACCAATTTTTATATACTGCAGGAAAAACAAAAACAAAAAAAATATATTATAATGCAAACTTGCAAAAAACACAGGCTCAAACATGAATTTTAAAAACACCAGCATAACTTCGTAAATGCCCCATAGGAAAAAGAAGTACATTTTCCACAAAATTACGTCACTGCCGGTTATCATGCTTGCTCTGCAGTGGCCACTACCACAGCTAAGATTTTACACTTGAATTTCGAGGGATAGGAAACCAGAATTCAGTTGAATGAAATCTGCAATATACTGACATCTAGTGGTGAGATTTCCAACACTCCACCTTTAAAACTATTCAGCTTTGTGTTGCCACCAGTTACTTTGTCCAAGTCAAGATGATCCTCTGGGGGAAAAAAAAGCTGCATAATCCTGTTTATACCATCATCTCTGAACTCCACAGGAGGTGGCTTTTTAGAATAGCAGGATTTATTTTTAAAATTATTTGAGATTGTACAGCAATATCCCATTTTTCACGTGTTGAGGCCTCTAGTTCTAAAAAGTAAATGCTGAAGGAGAGAGAGTAACTTTGAAAAAAGCAGCCCAACTGGGAAGAAATGTGAATTACCACAAAGTCACAATTTATACAGATTTAAAGTGAATAACGTGGACATTAGCACAGAGAAAAGGTAAAAATGGAAAACTACTCACAACCGTGTGAAGCTGGTGTAAACTCAGCATTAGTAACATCCCACATTTGTCCACATTTAGCTTGTTGTGATCTGGACTGTCTTATCTGTGATTTTTTTTTTCACCATTGGACTCCATTGTAGTTCCTCTAAATTCAAGGCCACTGCTTTTCATTGGATTATTCTTACAGTCGGCAATCAGACAGACAACAGCGCTTCAACTCAGCCTCCTCATTCATTTCTAATCCACAGGGGCACCAATACAAAAGGCTTCAGCCAAAAATGCAAGGATAACAGTTTTTTTTTTCCTTCAGCACAATATGATGACCTTTTCCAGCAAAACTGTGCAGTGCTGGCCAATCAAATACAAGCAATTGTACATAAAAGCATAATTCACTTACTAGGCCCCGAAAAACTAACTGAAATACTGACAACAAACAAATGTTTAAATTTTATTATCACCTTACATCCTGCTCATCAAAGAGGTTAAATTTTTTATATAGCACCAAATCACAATAACAGTTGCCTCAAGGCGTTTTATACTGTAAGATAAGGACCGTACAATAATACAGAGAAAACCCCAACAACCAGAGGACAGTAACAGGAAGAAACTGGCAGAGCCAGGCTCAGGGAGGAGAAGCCACCTGCCGCAACCAGTTGTGGTTGAGGCCAGAGATAATAATAACTGATAATTAAATGCAGATTGGTGTATAAACATATAGTGACTGAAAAAGAAACAGTGCATCATGGGAATCCCCCACAGCCTAGGCCTATTGCAGCATACTTGAACTAAGGGAGAATTCGGGGTCACCTGATCTAGCCCTAACTGCTTTATCAAAAAGTAAAGTTTTAAGCCCAATCTTAAAAGTAGAGATCTCCCAAGAGAGGTTACAACAAAAGATTTGGAAACTGAAATTTCACTAGCAGATCAAAAATCAGTTTATGCTCATTGCTTGCACGGATTAATATCATAAAGACATATTTATGAACTAATAACAGTTGTACTGAGATGCTTCACAGAAAGATTCTGGAAAGATTTCAGCATGGCATATGAGAAAATTATCTCAAAGGAAATTCCACTAGAACCAAAGCTGTTTCTACAGAGCTGTTTCTACCGAGTTTCTACCTCAGTTGTTTAAGAACCCAAAAGATAAAAGATAATCTTTTTGGAAAAGTAACTCATAGATCTAATCATGTGGAGTGGGCTTTTTGTTTTCTCAGTGTGGATTTTTTTTTGGGGGGGGGGGGTTATGTCCTGAATAGATTGTTATTTGGTTTCGATATTTTTTCCATTGTAACAGCAGAAAATAAGGAAAACCATAATAGGTCTGTTTTGAAATTTCATGCTTAGGGACCCACAGCACCTAATGGTCTGTTGTGATACAGAAAAACTTCACAGACTCAGACCTGTCTGCCGAAAAACGAGCTTATTTAGAAGGTCCCACCAGAAGGATCCATCCATCCTCTTAACAACTAACGCAGTTCACACCAACAAAATTTGGAATCACCAGTTAACTTAACACACGCGTCTTTGGAGTGTGGTAGAAAACCAGAGTAGCTGGTGAGAATCCACAGGCAAACTCCATGCAGCCAGCGTGGTGGATTCAGACCCTGTTACTATGATGCAACAGTGCTAACCACTGGACCACTCCTCCCACTGAAAGAAAAGAAAGTGCCCTATCTAAATTAACAGTATCACTTTCAGTTTCATCTTCTTGTAACCACTGCCAGTATGGCTGCTGTCTTTGTTTTATTGCTTCATGGATATCCCGTTCAGACCACAGGCACGCGTGCACCTGCGATTTCAGTATGGACCTCGTGTGCAGTGTGCAGGAAATTTTGTGAGACTTGGCTCCGTGCAACATTGTCCTCTTTGCCAAAATGAAATTCAAATTTAAGGGATCCAGCGGACATGACAGAAACGCGAGTGTTTGGGTCAGAGAGCAGCCTTTGACAGAGCGATGTAAAGTTGTTAGTCATGCTGGAAGCAAAGCAGCGCAGCAAGAGGAGATGATGTTTTTGTCCCAGGGATTTAGCTTGTTTGTCTTCTCATTACATGAAAAAACCCACACACAAGCATGCACTGTTTGCAGATTACTTTGCACGTGCATCTCTACTTGTTCCCTTTATGATTATCAGTCTTCCCTTGCAGCATCATAAAACCCTGTGAAGCACTGGCTGTTGGACAAAACCTTAAAAATCACATCTGTGATCCAATTTTGATTTCCTGGATTATGTTTTGCATCTTTCTTTTTTTTTTTTATCAGCATTTGTTCTGGTTCATTAAGACAGATGTGGAACATTTTCATCTGTCAGCCGCAGCTTTAACAGTTCTTATCTCTTTATGTATTTATTAATTAATTTTTTTTTTTTATTTCTGCATCACAGCTGTAGATTTCTCCCGAGCTCTGAGTCACGCTTTCAAACCTCTTTGCAGTGAAGACACGCAGACCGTGCAGCCAAATCACGCTGCCTGCCTTCAGGGACTCCACACCCAGCACGACCTCTGACCCCGCACTGCAGAGCTCCACCCACCCTTCCACCCACCCAACATCACCTGATCTATATGCTTTGCAACCTCGGGCTAAAATGAGAGCTGCTCGAAAATAGAGGTGAGGCTCACGAGCGCAGGGAGGCAGAGGAGGTGGAGAACAGAGGGGAGGAGGTTAAAGAGGAGGAAGAAGAGTAGGACTGCAGGTAGGTAAATGAGAGGAATTGGAACAAGGAGTGGAAGTAAAAGAGAGGGAAAATGAGAAGTAGGAAGACAAAAAGAGAGTGACGGAGAGGTGAAGAAGAAGGAAAAAACAGCCAAATGGAGGAGGAATGGAAGGAGAAAGAGGAGAGGAGGAGAAGGAGATGGTTTGTTCAAGGTGAGGCAGCTCATCAACCGGTGTGGGAGCTGAGACTGATAGCACTGCATTATTGATCCCACCACAGCTTTGTGTGTGTGTGTGTGTGTGTGTGTGTGTGTGTGTGTGTGTGTGTGTGTGTGTGTGTGTGTGGTTAGAGCCAAACACACACGGTAAAACTTTTTTTTTTTTACAATGCATCAGTGCGACCTTAACCTTAACGAGCCTGAGTTTGAAATTACAAAATGTTGTTTCTTTTTTGCGGTGAGATATTTCCACTTGTTTCCACAGCAGCTGAATATGCCTTTGACTTCAGCATTATTCTCCCGATCACTGTGTAATAATCAGTCTTACTGATGTCAGCACAGTGACATACAGTACTATTGAAATCAGTTTCAAGTCGCTCTCATCTGAAGAGCATTTTTAGATTCATTGTGAGATTGAAAGGCTTGCTGTGTGCTAACCCTCCCTGAGTTAAAGTTTAGACACAGTCATGTGACGCGATACAATGGCTTTCTTTAAATCTGCACCCTCTGATCTTCTGTTTCTCTGATTATTGTTTGCAATTATTCAAATCCACTGATTGAAGTTGATTGAAAACGACTGATTACCAACAGCAGGGCTGCTTTAATAAAGAAAGAAGTATCCCATTCCCACTCCTATCATCTTTCAGTATGTCTCAGATAGGCGGACACACAAACAGAAAAATGTTCACTCAATCTGGTTTTTTTCCACCAAACATCCAGTCATGCATTATAATATCAAATAAAGGGGACCCATTATACTAGCTCCATACTTTTCTTGGAGTATGCATGATTAATATTTCAAAACTATTCTTCTTTATCTTGTAGTTGTACTTTGCGTATCCTGTCCGTTCAGTCAGCTCATCTCCTCAATCCAATTCATTCTTCTTCTCTTTGGCCAGCTCTTCTCAAGGGAGCTGCTTGTCCACAGAGCTCCCGGCACACAGTATTTGAGCTGATGTTAAAGGCAGAGGAGGTTCAGAGCTCTGCAGTTGTTCAGTCAGCAGAGCATTCTGTGCAGGTTGGCACTCCCCAATCCTGCCACTTTGCAGCTGAGTTGCCACAGCACTTCCACTTGCTAATAACATCAAAATCAGTTGATCATGAAACATCGAGGTGGCGTCCTGTTAAAGCACCACGCTCGACTACAACGACACATTCTTTCACCAGTTGTTTAAGCCACACTGTGGCTGGGTTCTTGATTTTATACCTGTGTGGCAATGCGGCTGAAAACACCGGAATAAGAGGTGTGACATTGCCTATTTAAACTTCAGTTAAGCTTCATCATTCTAAGATTAGAATGGGAGCGTGATCTGAGTTAATGCAGAAAAAGCTAACAAAGCTAATAAATTTGCATAAGAAACTGATCTGACACATCAGGTCAGGGTCATGTGACTTGATGCACCCTTTGTCCTCTTCCCCAATGGAAATCCAAATCACATCGTGGAAGCACATGTTCTTGGCTCAGAAATGAACTGCAAAAGGAGACAACCTTGAAGGGGATAACAGCTAGATTACAATCAGGTATGATTTTTGCTTTCTTCCTTTTGTTTTCTGCAGCCAGAAACACATCAGGCACACCGGGATTTAGACGAGAGTTTGTCCCCACAGTGTGCTCATCAAATGTTGACATTTCCTGGGTACAAGCTGAAATTGCAGCCCAATGGTTACACCAGAAGAGAGTTCAAGGGGGCCACCAAAACACCATCCGCAGGGAACTGTAAATGTCCACCATTAGCTGTACTCATTAGTCATCCCAGAAATTACTGCAGCTAAAGTTAAAATTCATCGCTGTGGTGCAGCATTAGCTGCAGCTCTGATTCCCACTGAGCTGACAGATGTGATGTATTTATTTAGCAATTTAAATTAAGTCATGGTAGAATTTTCATTTCACTCCCCCCCCCCCAAATCTGCCGCATCACACCGCAATGACAAATTTATTTGTACATGTTTATCCCCGAAGATTAGTCAGATTAGTCAACGACTGTGATGAAAAAATAAAACTGACGAACACATTTAAGTGATTGGTCATGATGTTCTTATAATATTTTGCAGTATTTACTCTGTGAATCATTTCCACGATTTACTGCTGACTTTGCCCTGTCCGTGTCTGGCCCTCACCAGCACCCATCAGATTTAAATTCCGGGTGAATCACGCCGAGTTTTCTGCTCCTTCGCTCCGGGCTCACGCGGCACAGGCAGGACATGTTGTTTACAGTAAAGCGCTGACCTGGATCAAACTGGGTTCGACCATAATCTGCTGCACACACCAATATTTGTCAGTTTTACTAAATGAGATTAAGTGAAGCAGAAACCTGCCCTTCTCGCACACACATTTACACACACACAGGTAGCAGTGGTATTCAGCAGTCACTGTCAGGAGCTGCTGCTGATTCTCTCTAGTCAGTCATCAAAATTTAATGAATTACTGGCTGCATTTAATTTAAATTAGCTGTTCGTGTAATACACAGCGTTGGACAAATTAACACGCGACCGACGGTATTTATTTATCGCCTTCGAGCTCAGCTCAGGCTCAAAAATCTGATGTACTGCATCAGGCCGATTCCTGTATTTCACAGGCTGGACCCCAGCAGCAGACGTGGTGGGCCTGAGAATAAGAACTGCGAGATGATGGATAGAAATGACATATAACTGATTATACAGGAAAAGTCTCTCAGTAATATTTTCTTTGATGAATGCTAGCTGCTGCCTCAATACAAAGCCAAAATGCAATAAAAAAAGAAGAAAAAAAAGAGCAGTACAGTGATGGATGCACGAGATCAGCAGAGGTTTACCTACCTGAATAACTCCTGTGTTACTGCTTCCACGGCGGCTGCAGACAGGGACACAACAACAAAGATTAATGTTAATGCTTTCGACAGTCACGAGCTAACAATAATAAACACATCCACTGTAATTGTGCTTCAGATGATCCCACTGTAGTTAGCATGAAGTGGAGGCAGAAATACAACCTGTAAAATATGTTAAAATTTCCCCATTTACTAACTGGACATCACTAGAAAGGTATCTTCTAATTTTACTGTTGTAGACAAACTTACTTTCCTTTTTATAATACAACAGGTCACCGAGGATTATAAGAGAAATAATAGCTCACGCTAAAAATGATATATAAACCTAATCCTGCGTGCAGGTTAACAGGTTGGGTCCTGCTTTCAGGCATCATTGTGCTTTTCTACCTTAACTGAGCCCTTAGAGATCTTTCTAAGGTACAAGCCACATTGACCCGCTTACACACACACATGCATTCATACATCTCTTTATTATATTCCTTTATCATGCACACAATCACACTGCAATGGATGCATCACAGGCAATTTGGAGTTCAATATCTTGCACAGGGACACTTTGACATGGAGACTTTTCACAAGGAAAAGATGTTGAAAGATTTGTTACATTCAAATTTGTGTGAATAAAAGTTTTGGGACAGGAGCAGCTAACATATTAGATGTCTAAATTGGCTTTTTCCTAATACACGGTGATTCATTCAGCGGTCTTGAGCCACTCTGGCAAAAAAAAACAAAAAAAAAACATTTGTAAAACCTGACAGGCAGATGGACAGACACATACCTCTGACTCCTTTGGATCGCGTTCGATGGCGTTTTTCAACTGCATTCACCTCCATCTGCAGAGGGAAAACGAGTTAGCTTCCTGAAACTGCAGTGGCAGAAGTAGTTGTGTTCATATTTCCGTGAGGCACTGTGCCACCTCTGCTTTAAGCTGTCCTTGGAGACATGAGGACTTTAATTCCCATTTGCAGCATTCACATCAGCATCAAAGTCATTAATTACAAGCGGGAAAGCCAAGTTTCCAAAAGCTCCGACAGATACTGTTTAGACTAAATAGTGCAAACAGAAAGCTAATGTGGATATGTTAAAGTAACTTTTAATTTATATAGACAGTTCTGCAGTAAAACAGCTGAATGCGTGATTTATAGTTCTGCATTAAACCCACCATAAAGGCTACGGCGTCACTCTATACCCCAGCCTAAACTGTAGCCTGGCCTGCACCCCAAGAATCCTAATAGGTCTGTCTGTGCAAACACATTAAGGTATATTAACTACCACAAAGACCAAACCTCCTGAAAGAAAATGTAATAGTGCAGCGGAGTGAGCATCTGCTGAACATTTAGACTCAATCAGCCCTGATTTCTTCTCTCCTTCCTGTGTTTCAGCTGTTGTTCAGCTTAGTTTTTCTTGTGATTGCAGAAGAACCCAAACACACCAGTGCACAAGTTTGCAAATAATGATATCACCAACTACAGCAAGGATTTAATGCATTACTCTATCTTAATATTTCGGTTTAGGTTCTTTGTTCTCATGTGGCTGATATAAAACCACTTAAACCACCACTTGGAAACCACTCTGAACAACTCTTTATATGGACTACTGAAGCCATTACAACCATACACACCCTGTAGACACACTAATCAGTCAGTCTTTAACCTGCTAGCTCTGGAGCTCCCTGTTTCCTGCTGAATACTAGGTGAGAGAAAGCCCATCCGATCTGACTCTCTTGAAATTATCCGGATTTTGTGCACAAAAAGAGTTTAATTGCAGAGATTATCATCAGATTGCTGCTGGAATTAGAATTTTTGAGGTTTTAGTCCCAGGATCAGAACAAATCAACTATAAAAAAGCAATCACCGCCATACTTTGAGCCAAAAAGAATAGAAACACCAGTCAGTTGTGACGATACCTGGCTGTAGCTCAGTGTGGCACCTCTGTATCTGCTGTTGGTCCTGTAGCTTTAGACTTCAAATTCAAATCTCAGACACCATCTTCCAGAGTCATGATCTGCAAAAAAAACAAAAACCACAACACTTTCTCAGTTCTGCTGCCAGACTTTTGTTGTCTGCAGCTGTTTGCACTGAAGTAGTTTCCTTTAGCGAGACACTGTGTGTGGAAAGGTGGCGAACTTCATTGTCTCTGTGAAATGTATAATTATGAAGCCTAATGACATTTCACGACTCGAAAGACTGGTGCCAAATACCGTCTAAACATTTCACTGATATTTTCAAATGTGAGATTTAATTCATCCAGTCAATTAGGTGTTTCTCAAGAGAGGTCCTTGAAAGTCACTGCTAAACACATTTCAGAAACCCGTAGCATGACCTGCAAATTATGGATAATAAGGCCATCTACACAGAAATCTTACCCCTGGAAGGATAACGCGCTTCAAAGACATACCTGTCTGAATTATCAGCATAAAAGAAGAGCATCTCCCTGCACGTTTGATGAAAAAAGGTGCAAGTCTATGTAAAGGCATAAAAAACTATGACTCCTAAGGAGCATCTGAGCACAAGCAGCATTTTAGTCAGCAAGTAACAAAAACCCAAAACTCCCCCACGCCTCGACATCGGCCACCTTTAAAAGAGGGTCAGAGCCTCCCTGTTTTTAACGCAGAAGAAAAGCACTTTGAAACTGCGCACGAAAGGTCTTCTCCTAATGACTTTGCACACGTCGGCGTCGGTGTCTGCAGGCAGACATTTGTGTTCCTGAAACAGTCGTGGTATTTATGTGTTTTCGAGGCTTGAATTCCTTCCCATCAACACATTTCTCATCAGGCCGCATCGACATCTGTTGAGTTTTGCACATGTAGACGAAGCTGAGATTTTGCAGGGCTCAAAACTCGACGTTTCGGAGGCAAGAGGCAAGAATAATTAGATCGATCACACCAGAGATCACGTTTCAAGTCCTACACTGAACCACAGATTTATTTTTTTATTTTTACACTTTCACAGTAAATATATTCTGTTAGGGTTTGAAAGTAAAACCAAATTTGGTCACTGTTTTGATTTGTTATTCCTTCTCATGTTTCTGATGTTTATATACTTTGTCTCCCTCGGTTTTGAACATGTGGTACTTTTGCTTGCCTCCCTTGTTTCCACTTCCTGTTTCACACCGAAAAAAATATTCTTGAAGCAAAAACATTTTTAGTAAAATGTAACTGAAATATATATAAATACATATATATATATATATATATATGATTATAGTTTTATTGAAATAATGGGAATAATGGGATAATGGGATTCCCATGATGCATTTAGTATTTCTTCTTCAGTCACCATGTGTTAATAGACCTCTCTGCACTGAATCATACTTGTTAATAATCTTTAACATCTCTTTACCAGGTTTCTTCCTGTTAAAAGGGAGTTGTTCCTCCTCACTGTCGCCAAAGTGCTTGCTCATAGGGGGTCATATGATTGTTGGGTTTTTCTCTGTATGTATTATTGTAGGGTCTACCTTAGATTATAAAGCACCTTGAGGTGACTGTTGTTGTGATTTGGCGCTGAATAAATAAAATTGAATTGAAATGATTCATTATTAAGAAAAATATGCTTGTTATTACCAATCGAGTAGATTTCATCTGGCCAGAATCCATTAAATTGAACCCTTAAGCCTTTATGTAACAAAACTACTACCTCTCCTCATTAGTTTCATCTTCATGTGCATCATAGCAGGTCAAGGATTGCACTGGAATATTGTTAAATATAGTTAAATATCAGAATAGATTCATTTTAGGTCAGGTTCTTTGCCATAAACCTTTTAATGATCTTATTTTGTTGTGAGGAACACCACAGAGAAGACCCATGGATGTAGTGAAGGAGGACATACAGAGGTTGGTGTGACAGGGTGAGATGAAGGCTGATGGTCTCCTCTGGAGATCCTCAAAGGGAGCAGCCGAAGGAAGAAATCTCTTATATGATGTACTGCATTTTTAAATAGGTAGTAGAAAGCTGAGTGCATGCCATCAACACTAACTTGTCCACTGTGGGAATTGTTGAGGGCCACTTAGATGCCAGAGAAAGTATAGTGTGACTATAGCACACAGTATGATAAATGAAACTGGGAGTGATTTAGGGCAATGTTTAAGATTCTCATAATGTGCTTCTTCTGTGAAATATGATGCAATGTTAAAAAACTATTAATGCAGCGCTGAGATCAGTAAAATCCCAACCGAACCAACGCACTGCATCTTTTTGACATTTTAAGCAACGCAAAAACCACATCTTGCGATGAAATGAGCCCCCCAAAAATCTCCACAGCATCTTGCTGCGAGCATTTCAATGCAAAGAGCAACATAAGACGGAGCGAAACAAGAGTGAAACAACAGTTTGATCATGAAGACGTGAACACAGCAGCTCCGAGTGCGTCTCTCCTCGGCTGCAGTGCAGCTCAGGGGGGTTTGCAGCCTTAATATAAATGTAAATTCTGGACAGCCTCGCCTGAACTCTCAACCAGCTCCCATTATGTTTCCACAGCATACCGAGGCTGGGTGCATCTAAGGCCGCCACTTCACTGAGGGCGCTCCAACGCGCCCTACATCAAACACAGTCTTCCCTCCCTCTGCTGTGAAGAGCTGAGCCGAAAAAAAATTCCTCCACCTCCCTGGAAACTATACGACTGAGTGGGCTGCACGCTTAATGTGCGCGCAGTAATGTGAGTTTGAGCGCGTGCAGAGGGTGCGCTAACCTCACTACTGCGCCTTTATGAATGTGCATTTCTATAGGCTGCATCCTCTTTGTGGTTCTCTTTGTCTTTCTGAGGACCGCGCTCATGTTTTGGACATGGGGACTTTCAGGACTGCGAGGACATTTCTGGAAAGCGAGGAGATTTGTGGAGAGGTATATTCGTAGACGGAATGAAGGGGGAAATAACAAGAAGTTTTGGAAAGTGAGGAAAACTGGGACAAAATAACAGTAATGTAATAAGAGGAAGGGGAAGTCAGAGACTTTTTTTGGAAAAGGAAAACATTATTGAAAAGGGAGGACATCTGGAATTGTTAAACAGCAAGTCGTTATAACGAGAAGAGTGAAAGAAATACTGTAAAGAGAGGAATTAAAGACATTTTGGCACTGACATGAATGAAAGACATTAAGTGGAAAGTGTGAGCTTTTTTAGAAACTAAGGACATGCTAAACTATGATGAGACTTTAAAATATGTGAGGAAAGTTGTAATATTTTTGTATTTTTAATCAAGAACATGTTTTGATAAATAAGAAAAGAATGAGACAAAATGTCAAATTTTGGGAAACTGATTTTTAAGATTTTATTATTTTTGTTTTCTTTTTCTTTTTCTGTTTCTTAAGGGGAAGGGCATTATTATAAGTCAAGGATAATGAAAATGTTGTTGGAAAGAGGACTTATTGAAATAAGAGAAGCCTTCTGTTGAGTGAGGACAAGGACTTTATAACAGGGAGAAGAAAAATACTTCTGAAAACAAGGAATTGAGGAGATTTTGTGGAAACCGATTTTTAATTCTGAAAAAATCATTTTAAAAACATTTCAGAAAAGGGAGGAAAGAAGAACATTTTAAGTTAACTTATTATAACTTATTCTTATTTCTGAAAAAGTGAGAGCATCTCTACAAATTAGGGAGATTTTGAGTAGAGTCAGAGCAGACTGTGTTTGGAAAGAAAACAGATTTTGGTGAACAGCATTTTTAAAAATTAATTTGAATTGTGACTTTTTTAAATTATATTTTATCACATTTTTGGAGAGAAGAAATAATATTAAAGGACTTACTGGGAAAATGGGGAAATTCTGATATCAATATTATCCAATAATCTTATGCTATATGAAAAAGGATATTTTCATATAGCATCATTTTTGGTGAAGACGGTAGAATTATGGAGAAAGAAAGGCTGTTTTAGACGTTTGCGAGTGAGGAAAAACATTTTCAAAAAGAAGGGCATATTTGAAATCATTAGAAATTTATTTTTTGAGAGCTATGACATAAATAGGAACATTTGAAATGACACCAAGTTGGAAAATTACATTAGAAAATGAGGAACTTCCCGCATTTTCTTAGAAACTTCTGAAAGTCACACGGCATTTGAAAGGACTCATCTGGAAGGAAAAGTGTGTTGTTTTCATAGGATGCACTGTAGGTTTGCAAATGTATATTATTTTAAAATAGCAGCCTTTTTGGAACATCAAGTTTCATTATTTCACTATTTTGTGGTTTTAATAATGTTATTAGCTATAAAATGCATAATGTTTATGAAACCCCTGCAAGAAGAGCATACAAACATATGTGTTTGGTTGTCTAATAATAAGCAATATTAAGCTATGGAGTAGTAATTACCGTGTAATAATACAGTGCGCCTCTTAGATGTCCATTAATTTTGCTATGAAAGACCAACCTGAATTAGTAAAGTGAAAAATGGAAAGAAATAGAAGCTCTCAGCCAGCGAGTATATGTGTCACTGTGTCCTATATGGCTGGATTGGCGCTGTGTGAAGAGGAGCTTCCTGCTGCTTAGTATTCAGTCCAGCACTCTGCCTGTCTGGTACAATATGATGCAGAGCTCCCCTATACTGAGGAACACACTTCAATATAAAGCGTGTACCCTCACACACACACACAGTCTTCCAAATGCACACAAATTCATTCGAGTTTCACGCACTTTTGGGTTACAGCAGAAATGTACATTACGTACCGGTGTTCTCATTTTTGTTGCACTATTTTTTTTGCCTGAAAACAATCTAAAGGTGCCACATTAAAAAGAAATGGTGGCTGCAGATTGCCCTGTGGGTCAAAGCCATCGCAGCACTTAGTAACTATATCTGTGACGGGCTTGTTTTTTTAGCAAAACTGTGCCAAAGTTCAGTACAATGTAAGAACATCATGAAGGAGGCGGAGCAAGCACCATCAAATCATTTGCTTTCTATATCAAGACACCATGGGGTGCAATGTCATAGACATTAGAAAGGAGAGGCATGGCACTTAGAGATGGCCTGCCCCCCCAACGAGCCAATCAAAAACCGATCCTTGAAACACATGAACCAGTCACGTTGTGGCATTCATGCATGCACACAAAAGAGATTCATGAGGGTTGTATGCATGCTAACCGTGTACTGCAGGAAACATGTGGCTTACTGTATCCATAACATGAACTGCATTTGTTCAGCACCCTGGTGGGAGGAGCCAGAGACCCCTGATCATGTGCAGAGCCTGGATTGAGCTGTTAATGAGACTGAGAGAATGAGACCTGAATCAGCTGATGTTTTTGTACAATAACTGTACTATGTGTAATGAAGCCATAGAGACCCTGCAAGTACACAAGAGTGGGCTGAAAACTGACGAGTTTTACATGCCTGGCGTATGACTGAAAATCAATCAGTACCACAAAAAAGTGCTTTAAAATTGAAGTTGGGACCACCTTTGAAGCCAAATGTTTGAAGTCCAGGGTTCTACTCCAAGGTGAGGGATTTTTGATACAAGTAATGGAAAAGTCCTGCTGTAATGACACTTACTTCAACCTAGAGTGTATAAAGTAATTCCCAGCAATTAAAGAAAACGACAGAACAACCCGAAGACAAGGAATTCAATGTCAAAGGAGGGGCTTAACTTTTCGATCTATGTTTCAGTCCTTGCTACGGTCATGAGCTCTGAGTAGTGACTGAAAGAAAGATCAGAAAGTACAAGCAGCTGAAATTATTTTCCTCCACGGGGTGGCTGGACTCACACAGCGAGGAGCTACAGAAAGGAGCCAATTTACGTGTTTCAGGATGCCTCCTAGGTGGCTTCCATTGGAGAATTTCCAGACCCAACCAACTGGTAGGAGACTCCAGAACCGACCCCGAACACGCTGGAGAGATGATTTATCTCATCTGGCCTGGAAATGCCGCCCACATCACCCAGGAGGAGCTGGAAGATATTGCCAGGAAGATGGACGTGTGGACTAATTTGCTTAGTCTGCTGCCACTTTGACCCGACTGCAGATAAGCAGCTGAAAATGGATGAATGGACAGACGGACAGGAAATCACTCAACAACCCGAGGACCCACTTTCATACCTAAAAATGATTGTAAGTCATTTGTCATCGCTCCCTAAAATTGCTCCAGTTTCAGGCTGGAGCAGAGAATCTGCTGCACACATCCAAACACTCACAGGCAAATGTTTGTGAGTCCAAACAAGCTTACACACACTCACACACACACGCACAGATCAGGCAGCCAGGTGAGGTGTGTGTTTGTGCCAGAGCCAGACAGCAGCTCTGTGTTTTATTACAGCAGAGAACTTTAACAAACCCAACAAACAGAAACACCTGGTGTGTGATGTGATGCTGCAGTGCACAAACCAAACAGCACAAA
This sequence comes from Simochromis diagramma, assembly GCF_900408965.1. Taxonomy (NCBI): domain Eukaryota; kingdom Metazoa; phylum Chordata; class Actinopteri; order Cichliformes; family Cichlidae; genus Simochromis; species Simochromis diagramma. Next base: position 21,569,987 of record NW_024387492.1, read on the forward strand.
TGAACAGAGAGAGAGAGGTGCAGTGCTGCCTCGTGTTTGTCTTCATATCATTGCAGAATTTTTTTATTATTCTGGATGTAAACTGCTTTTATTGGTGACCTATAAAATATTATTTATGTGAGCCGTGCGAGTCTAGAGCCGATGGCAGCTGCTTGATCACTTAAGGTCTTGCCAAAATATCAGTGGAGCTGTTTGATGGATTGGCATGAAATTTCTGCAGAACGTCTTAATTAACTGTTCTATTTTTTTCATATTTTAAAGCCTGATTGAGCAGCCATACAGTTGTAGTCCACAGCAAGACAGTCCTCAGCAATTAAAAGCATATTAACCATGCATAGGCATAAAAAATAATGGCCAGTGTCCCTCAGAGTCAGTCCCAGAAGTTGTCTAACAACAATAATAATAAAGTACCATAAAGCCAGTGTTCACATTAGTTTCTTAACTCATTGTAACAATCGTTTTATTTCTGTGTCTAAACCTGTGATAATCAGGAAATCCACCAAAACGAGTTCACTTGTGAGACCAGCCCTATTTTTAATTTCTTCAAACATCAGCGAGTGAAATCAAAAGAAAAAAAGTGACTGAAAAATAAAACCACGAGACGTGAACCAAGGTGTCGAAGGTGAAGAACTTGCAACCGACTCCACCGCCACACTTCAAGCCTCCTAATGAGGATTTTGTAGCTTGTTAAAAGAGGCCGTCGTGTCCCTGCATTGAGTTTCCAGTTCATCAAGGCACAGATGCCAAAACTTCTGCTTATCTAAAGGGCGTCCAGGCATTGGAATGGGCTGTATTTGCAGTCCGCATTATTCCTGTGGCATCAGATAGTGCTATTTGTCCAAGCTGGTCTCTGTGGCTCATGGATGCATAAGCTATCCTTTACCATCTGTACCCTGATGCAACGGTTATCAGCAGGCAATGCGTTAGGACGCTAACGTCAAAGAACATCTTGTGCATAAGCAGATTACATTATGTATAGCTATTTCACTCCATGCTATTTCTATTATTTTAAGATTTATTTTGAGGAATTTTGTCTTGATTTTGACACAGACAGTGGAGAGGAATAAAGGAAAGATAGCAAGAAGCCAAGTGGAGATCCACTGCTCTCGTTTGCATCGTAACCACCTGCTCATTCACCTGAACCATTGTATTTTCTGAAAGTTCATATTAACACAGTAAAGGTGTGTCTACAAAAGATGACCACATTTACTCAACCTCTGCACTCACAGCCTGCTGGAGATAAATATTTTCGTGCTATTAGGACTGACAGCTGATACAAAGGACAGAGCGGACCCTCACTCTGTTACACTGGTGCACAAACAGTACTGCAGTACAGTTTGTGGTGTAAACAGACACTATTAAAAAAAAAAGCTGCAGCATTTAAGCCTGGTGTGAAGGCCTCGACTCCTCGTTCATCACCTCCCTCATTCCATTCTGGTTTCCATGGAGACTGGACTGATCGGGTGATTAGCCGCGTCAATTAACCTCTGACCAATCACAGAGAGAGGCTGAGAAGCAGCAGCTCATTGTGAACTGCAGGTTCAGTCACAGCAGAATCCAAAAGCTCGAACGGCGAAATACAACAAACAAAAGATCTTCTCGAGTCGATCAAGAAGCGTTCGGTGCCGCGTGACAGGCAAATATCACAGCGTAAAATCACTCTGCTGCAAGGTGAGGTTGAGCTGTTGAGATATTTAAGTAAAAGTATGAGAGGCTAATCAGGAGAATTGTGTTTAAAAGAAGTAAAAATACTGTGAGAGTCATTTTCCGCTGCTGCTGTTCACAGTGGAGTCATTTTAATGACTTTTTACAGGACTGAAGCTCATTATTATTTTCATAATTTCCCAGCTACTTTTTTTCAGTAAAATCACTTTTATAATTCGCAAAATATGAACAAAAGCCTGTTACGCTTGCTCTTGGTAACTGCAGCTCGGAAATAAATGCAGTTTTCTGCCTCGGCGTAATTTTTTCCATAAATGTACGGATACATGAGCCCACTTCACACATGAGCTTGCCAAAGACCTGACTCTCCTGCAGGGTGTGCTGGCCATAATTAACCCTGCTGCACTCCATGTGCCCTCCTGTAAATGTGGGAATCTGAAGTGCCATGTTTCATATCCTCAGACCTGGACACAAACACCCTGCCGGCCTCCTCCTTCTTCCAGTTAGATGACCAGGTCTGAGGTGTCACGTCAGCACTTCAGAGGAGATAAAACTCCTCCTCAGCCCTTGGAACAGCTTCTGTCAAACATTATTCACTTCATAACTGTGAAGATTCACACACGGACACAGTTTTAAAAGCTGAATTTGACCTCAAATGATCCCATACAGCAGTGGTTGTCAATCACTGACATGCAGGTATGTGTCTGTTTCTGTTAGACAACTGAAAAACTGATAAAAGAGATACAGCAGAAGGTCGTAAAATGCCAAAAGGCTAAAGGCCAACATTAATTCATGGGTGTCAGTGAGTCATCAGATCACTATATTATAATCCTGCTTTCATCTCACAAAGAAACTCGCAGCACTCTTATGTAAGTCAGCATCTTAACATGCTATGAATTCTTAACAGGATGACTGTGAGCAACAAGTCGTGCTTCTCGATATCTGGATTTTTTTTTTTCCAGTAACATGAGCTCGATTTCTTTCAGGTTCGTGTTGAGGAGGAGGCTTGAAGGATGCAGAAAAAAACTCCACAGGGTAATGTACTGAACGTGAAGGATTTGGCTCAATGGACATTCAGGATCTTCATTTTCAAATAACTTTATCTTGAGGTTTAGTCTTCTAAAGCTTACTTAGGGATATGGAAGAATTAAGGAAGGCTCTTACTTCCTGCTAAGGCTCAGCACAAAGTTTTGATCCCTGACAATAAACTTCCAACTCTACTGAAACAAAACTACTTCCAAACCCAGTCCAGCAGTGTCAGTCTGAATCATTACTCTATGCTGTGTTTTCCAGTAACAAAGTACACACTTTGAGTGTGCTTTTTTTTGTCTCTTAATAACAAGATAAGTGTGTGTGTAAAGAACATGTACAGTAACTTGTGCTTCTTACAATGAACACTCCAGAACATTAAACAGGAAGCAAAGCTAAACGTTCATTTTGATGCCCAAAAAAGTTGATTCTGTTCATCTGGAATGTTTTCAGCAGGGAGAAACAAGTCGTCACTTATCCAAGGGACTTCTTCACCTACGTCCAGATGAACAGAATGAACTTTTTGGGATTTCCTTACCTGGATGATTGAGCATGCATCAAGTCAATTTTGATGTCAAATTTGGATGTTAGAGCAAGAACTGCTCTCCAAAAGATGCAAGACGGGAGCTCTGTCTGCAGTAAGGTGGATTTGAAAGTCTGGCTCTATTCTGAAACTTCCAGTACTTACGTGTTCAGACAAGAAAACACGAAAAAGTGAGGAAGGCATGAGCAAGACCAAAAAATAAGACAGAGCAGTCATCAGTGACCATCATTATGACACTGATTAAGTCAAATGTAGCATGAAACGGAGGAGTTGAGGTGGGCTGCAAAGAGGCTTGCAGCGACAGAAGCAAATCTATGAAGGCTGAACCAGCTTAAATAATGTCCCCTATATGGATAAAATAATGACACTACATTACACTCTGCAATGTAGTGTAATTACTTTATCCAAAAAGTATCAAAGACTGGCACTGACCACAAGAGCCTGGAGAGCAATGATGCAAACTTGCTTGCATCTTAATTGCCTGAGTACGGTGACTGACTGACCAAACTTCTAAAAATAAAATAGTTTATTGTAATTGTTTATATGTGAAAATGAATTTGTGACATCTACTGTTATTGTAGTTGAATAAAACTACACTATAGGTCGCAATGCACTGATGAGCTAAGTATCAAATTTAGTTTCATGCTGTTCTGTGTTTTTATTGCAGCACCTTTAAAGCACTGCAGCAATTTCAACTGAGAGAAATCATCGAGGAGCCTAACAGCAAAGTGGCAGCAGTTTGGAGGCGTTTCAGCTGTGCTACACCAACAGCTTCTCTTTGTATGTCTGCAATTTTTTGTGCTTAAACACAAACTGTGATTAAGTAAGTCAACAGGACTAAAGAGCTCCAATGACTGCAACCATTTTAGTCTTTGTTTGGTAGGATAGCGGAGACAAGACAGGGAAAGCTGGAAGAAAGACATTCAGTAAATGGTATCGAGGCAGACTTGGACCCAGGCATTCACATTAGCCTTACCGCATATGGTATGGGTCGCCTATTAAACCCGTTGGTTAAATAGGCGACCCATACTGGTGCCACGTTCTTGGAAAACGGTTGTTGTACTTGTGGTAAAATAACATTGCCCTAAACGTCAGTGAAAGATTCCCAGTCTCTTCCACAGAGTGAGGAATTTGGCTTATTGATCAAACACAAGTATTGGATCGGGTATTTCCATAAAGTTAATTACAATGTAACTCAGTGTCAAATTATAGTGTTTCTTTGTTTGTTTGTTTTACTTAGGAGGAGCTGGACAAAGTTGGGGCAGTGGATCCTTAAAAAAGGTTTCTGTTAACTGGCATAAAACTCAGGTGTAATAATATAGTATTCTTATAAATTAAAAAAGATAAAGAAGAAACAACTGTTTGGGCTGATGCCTTTCAACGAAACAAGCATGAGGAGGCTTTGTTGCTTCTGTTTATTGAGGCTGTGATGTCTACATGACTGGTATTTGACAACTGGCTTGTCTGACAAACGCTATGCAAATTATATAAAGACTAAAACTATTACAAACCGAAGTGAAACTAAACGTTTGTTGGAACAGAAAGCACTCAAATGAAACAACCATCCACAAAAACTAAACAGAGGACAAAAGGTTTAAAGTAAATAAAAATTAAAAATGAATAAAAGTAAGGAAATCTTATCCAACCTTCAGCAGGTTTACTGGAGCAAAAACAACACTTTGCTTCTAAAAGCAAGAAACCGACGTGTTAGATACCAGCTCACAGCTCACGTGGCCAAATCTCAATCGAATTGTCATTTTTCATCATGTAGACACAGATTTGGCCGCTAACGACTCCTCCACCTCCCATCATTCACCTCTGTGGCAAAGAGCAGCGGGGCGGGGCTGAGTGACTGACAGGATGATGAGTGGATGCGGTCAATGTGTGAAGCTTTAATGATCTGTAACAAGCAGACAAAGCAGGTCGTGAGTGGCTACAGAGATCCACAATCATTACTCCTGCTTGAATTTGTGTGTGTGTGTGTGTGTGTGTGTGTGTGTGTGTGTGTGTGTGTGTGTGTGTGTGTGTGTGTGTGTGTGTGTGTGTGTGTGCGTGTGTGCGTGTGTGTGTGAAGGAACAGAAAACATCCAACCAAATCTGAGGTGACTCTCTGAATCATTTTTACATTTTTTATGAAAGGAAGCCTAACAATTAAGATATTTGAGTTTTTCACCCAGACAGACTCCAGCTGTGAGATAAGATTACAGATGTTTCAGGGGTCAGAGGTCATAAAAGATGGAAAAAATATTACTAAGTTTTCCAGTAATCAACGCTCTGAGTCGGACTCCACAGAAACCAGCTGTCGGTCTGCTAACATGAATGATTTTACACACACACACACACACACTCTTCATAGAGAACAGAATCTACCCACACTGAATCACTGAAAATGTGTGTGTCCTTATCCAGAGAGTGTGTGTGCGTCTGTGATTTTTACACTATGAGTCATTCGAGGCTCCACAATAGACTGTGATGAAGCCTTCTGCATCGTGTCTGTGTGTGAGTGTGTGTGTGTGACCTCCATTGATCAGAGTGAGGTAATCAGATTGATGGCAGTCTTGGCAGCAGCTTAGATTTAATAAACCGCAGGCAGACAGGCAGACAGACGGACAGACATGCAGGCGGGCAGTTCAGATGAGGTCGTGTCGGTCTGACTTGACAGTGTGACATCACAGAGAAAGACTGTGAGATGTTCAGATGTTACGTAAACCTGCAAATGTCGGTGTCATGCCAATGTCTCGTATGGTGCTCGTCTTCCTGAGCTGGAATTTTCTGAAAACCGCAAACGATGTCAGTTATAATTCCAGCACAGACCCAGTGTGTTCTAATCACAGAGCATCACGTAATGTTTCCTCTGCCTTTGTTAGACACAAGGCGTCTTCTGGTGTTGGTGCACCAACTGGGAATATTGGCCATGGAGAGATACAACCGTTTTTGGATAGCTCGAAGTGTTAGGTTCACCAGCCAGGAGGCTTTAGTTTGTATTTATTCATGTTCAGTTTTTACCACTAGCTGATTCTTATATTCCCACTTTCTCTTGCTGGTTGTGTTTAGGGCAGTGTTTCTCAAAGTTGATATGCCAACTTAGAAATCCACCACATGAATGAAGGCTGCAAAGGTAAAATGGCGATGGCAGTGTTGTTATTTGAGCCACTGATAGAACAATAAAAGCAATTTGGTTGCTCCTTGTAACATATCTTTGGGGTTGATGGTGTTTTAGGCTGGCTAAAGTCATTTTTGTACTCGTTTACAGTTCATACACCATTACTGAAATGGCACTGCATGTGTATGTGTTAAGAATGCGTAGTCTTTCATGATGGCTATAAGACAAGAAGTGAAATTTGAAGAAAATAGCTCATTTTGTTATGTTTTGTGCTGCTATGTCCTACATTATGAAGGAAAAGCCATTTTGGCCCACTTAAAATGACATCGAGCGCTGCCCCTGGACCACCTCATGTGTTTCCTCATTTGTTGAGCTGTCTGCAGACATGACGACCGACATTCTGATATGTGATGTTCTTTATAACCAGGGAACAGTTTGCTATAACATTTGCCCTGTTGAGATTTAATTTCAGCTTCTCCTCCAGTCTTCATCAGCTCTGTGGGTGCAGAGTTTTTTGAACCCCAGAGATCCAAATGGTGCTGCCATCTATCACATTTTCACAAGGCAACGTGACTTCATGTCTGTCTCCGACAGCTGAATGCTGCACAGTCGCTACTAGAAAGTTACTGTCGGCTGCTCCTTACCAAAAGGAGTTGCCACAGTTGGTAGCTCTGAGGATGCTTTCACTGACCCCACCCCAATAGGAATTTAAGTCTCTGGGTGGAATTGTACCAGCGCCAAAGCCGAAAGATCATGGTTTGGGTTATAACACACCCTGTAATCCTTCACACTGAAAAACTGCAGGTTGACTGCACCATTTTACTACTACCATAACCAACAGCATACCAGCTGCTATACAACAGCATTATTTTACACCCCCAGAATGAGAACGGTCTGACTGCTGACCCACAGCGTTCACTGCGAGAATTCTGCAGTTTTAGTTTTAAATCAAATTTCAGCTCATTTAAGTTCTTTTTTGTTTTGTTTTTTAGTTCTGGTATTAGTTATAGTTTTTTTTATATAATGGGTGGATTTAAGAACTGCTCAATGATATAGCGATACAACAATGCCTGCTAATTATTACTAAGTGACAGACTAATTAAATACCAGGATTTCACTTGCAACAGCTACAACTACAATTACCTGCACAGCAGTTCACTTACTTAAATTAGTGGAAGTGAGGCCCATACACCAATAAGCTACAGCAACCTTTTTTGCGCCGCGGACCGGTTTATGCCCGACAATATTTTCACGGACCGGCCCTTAAGGTGTTGCGGATAAATACAACAAAATAAAACTAGTACCGGTACCGAAAAAAGAAGATTTATTCATAACACACGTGAAAAGACCCAGGAAGACCGAGTAAACGATAAAAACGATAACAAAATAACGCTGAAAACCGATAAAAACCCTGAAAACCATACATTTCACACCTGAGCCTCAACTCTCGCGGCCCGGTACCAAACGACTCACAGACCGGTACCGGTCCGAGGCCCGGGGGTTGGGGACCGCTGAGCTACAGCATCCACGCCCCTAAATTAAGCCTAAACACACATGAATGAATTCAGGTGTTTCAGCTGTTAAGAATGGGGAACTAGGAGGAGCTCCAAGCTGTTTTTGTCTATTTCTGCTTTAAAGTTGGACATTTAGATGTCAGGAAGACTGACAAACTGTTGGAGGAAGCCTCAAGTGGCCATTAGAGGAATTGCAGTTTTTGGTACTTCAACACAGGAAGTTTCCCCTTGGTTGTCATAACTACCAAAAATTAGTTTGTGACAGTATTAGGCTTTGTTTCTTAAATGACTGGGCTCTTTCGTGACTGGGTAACCAGTATAGCTTTGGTTTGTTAGGTGAAATGTTCCAAACTTTCTCATGTTGCAAACTATCGTTTAAAACTTCTTTTGGCTGCTCCCTTATTCACGAGGGGATCCCACAGCAGATGGACCCACATATTTGATTTGGCAGATTTTTACCGAAACAACCCTCCCAGGCATTTTTGTCTCCTCCAAGACTTGAACCCGAGATCTCTCATGTGTTAGATGAATGTGTAAACCACTACATTGTAAATTGTAGTTTGCAAAAATTCCTCCAACTTCTCCACCTTACTGCTGTAAATCTGCATTCAACCACTGATTTGCAAGTCAGTTGCGTAGTAGAAGCTTAGTATAACAAATGTGAATGGCAGCCTGATGTTCAAAGTGACATCCTCATCCCGGCTGTAAAGAAACTGAGCTGAACTTTCCCGAATGCTGCAAATTGAAACACAACAGCTCGTTGAGCACGGAGAGCAGCAGCAGGAATTATTTTATCTGTGATGTGAAGAGACCCACAGGTGTGAATGGAGAATTTATCTGTGACCAGCAGTCTGCTATGACTGGTCAAGTGTAAGCTGAACCTGTGTTTAATATCCTCTGTCACACACAGGTGGTGCTGGGCTGCGGAGATGAGGCAGGTTTATTTTCCTCTGCAGTTATGAACGATCGCCGGGCTCTGGCCTGTCTCTGACTCAGACTCTGCAGAGAGCCGACAGAAAATAAAGGAGTTTTTCTTTCATTACTTCTCAACTGAGTTCACCTGGTGTCTTTGTTTACACAGCAAAACAGCCAGGAGAGAAATCTCCTACGGTTCATGCAGAGCCACAACACCCGGTCTGACAGGAAGATTATATTTCGTCAGGTCTCTTCTCATTCTTCATCGCAGCAGAGAAGAAGGCCGTTTACGCAAAACCACATGCTGAGATCAACGACAAGCGTGATCCTAAACCTTTTCACAGAAAATTTCCCATCTGTCCGGGTTGGAGCACGAGTTTGACATCACTGAACTAAAGTCCACTTCATTCCCTCCAACAACAGCGATACGACAAACAACAGAGACGTGGTCAAAGATCAAAGCTCGCTCAGCCAAGAACACTGTGATCACCCAGTAATGATGACAAAAGGTGAAAATACAGACATCTATAAATGTCTAAATACAGACATAGACATACTGTCTTAGGATGAAAAAGTAAATAAAGTTTCGGGCCTTTCACCCTACACAACCTCACGCTCTAAATTAGCAGGTAGGACAGCAGCAAGTTTTAGAAAACTATCGACTTTCAGCATCTGCAACAACACTTAAAGCTTCAAACACAAATTTAAAAAAATGCATTAAAAAAGGCTACAAAATCATCTAAAAACGAAGACATTTTTCACAAAAATCTAATGACGCATAATTCATAAGTAGGTGGAGTTTCCCTGACATGAGACATAAACAGTTGTACCATCACAAACTGTCTTGAATAGTGTGCCAACTTGCTGTTGGTGGGTTTTATAACCTAAATCAACTTAAGGTCGGTTAGTGGAGAAAAACCACTTGATGCAGTGGACCTTCTACAGGAACGGATGCTAACGCAGCAAATGATTCACTTAAAAGCACAATATAGACTTTAACCAACACCTGAGCTAGAATATTTCATTACTTTGCAGAGCGCATTCACATGAAATTCATAAAATCTTTCGTCATGTATAGAAGCATCTGAGAGTCTCTCTTTTTTAATACATGTTTAGGGAATAAAGCCGCTGGAAACTGGACAAAAATCCTCACGCCTGATCGAGACAACAGTCTCGACACTTTGCTATCCATGCAAAACTATGAACTTCTGCTTTAAATGGAACCAAACAAACACAAGGAATAAAGTATATTTTATATATAAAAGATATCTATGCAAACACTCATCCTACGCTAAGACGGCCTGCCTTTGACCTCTAAAGTTCTCTTTTATATTCACTGGTGAACACCTCAGACAGTTTAAAGAAATCCTGCATTAAATCGGAACTCATTCATGGAAAAGCTTGAATGTTGTCCCTGACTCTGACTATACTGTACGTCCAGACAGCGGCCCACCTCTCCAGTTTCAAGGGTCAAGTCTACCTGAAGCCAGGGTCTAAATCCATTTCCAGTGAGATTGATTTAACCCCCAAAATGATTCCCCAGTAGTTACAACACTGAGCAGTGCTTTTTAAGGCGCTGCTGCAGGAAAGATTTCTAGCTTCTTTAGCTTTTCACCCCCAACTATAAGATCCATATAAGAATAAAGAAAACTACAGAAGAAGAACAAACAAACATAATCATAAATAAATAAATGAAATTCCATTATGCTAGTGCATGGTTTTTGTAGAATATTATATTTATCTAATTGAGTAAAGGCTTTAATGTTTCTTTACTTTCTTCACTTCGCATCCTTTCCTCATCACTGACTTGCTCTCCTGTTCCTTTGTCACCTGCTCATTTCCTGATTGAATTCGCCTGTCACACCTTATTTGAGGGCAGCACTCACTTTTTTCACCTTCACACCATCGACGGTTCCTATTTAGCAGTCAGTGTGCATCTTTCTCACATTTCTCATCGTGGCTGAAATTAACTTTAAGTCAGATAATAAACCTTTGTTCACTGGATAATAATCTAATAGCTTATTAATTAAATGCATTCTGATCAGATGCTCATGACGGCAACAAAACCTTCTTATGAACTTCTTAATTAACAACCTGCCTTTGTACCCTGGACTGGGGGTATTTATTTGCACCCTCAGGGTTGGTTCCCTACAGAGGCCGGTGTTGAACCTCTGGTAAGAACTCTGCACGTTAATGTGAACAGAAACGGACCCTTTACAAAAGGAAAAATTGGGCTCAGGGGCTTTTACAGGTTTATTTTTTATTATTCATTCGTACATGTGGAAATGACATTTGTGAGGCACTTTTCTAGCCTTGTTCACCTCACAACTCTTTATCTTTTAAACATCTTTGGCCAATTTAGAATCACAAAGACCTCCAGAAGATTCAAAGTCCAGGACCTTCTTGTGTGCAAACCTCTGCTGCTGATATGCAAGACGAAAAAGAAGGAAGCTTGTAATATATATTGATTTTAATGAAACAATAAAGTTAATATTTTATATCATAATATTTATTTTTTCTATTTTTTACCAAACAGCTGCACAAATATTATTGCTTGAGAACTTCTATGTGCATTTTGAGGACCTTAAGAAGAAACACATGGTTACTTTGGGGCCCTGTAATTGGTCCTTGGGGAAACATAAACGTGTACTGTACCTGTCGGGAATGCACTGATTGTGTTAGCGCCTTTAACAGCAATTTTATTCACCCAGATTTTTTGGAAAACTTTCAGCTGCACACCGGTTCTTTGTTATTTGTAGTTTGTAGCAGATGATAATCAGGAAGCACAGGAGGTTTTATACCAATGAAAACTGGGTTTGCTGTCCAGATTTGATGTGTCAGCAGGCTAATTTGCTTTATCTTCCTGTGGATTTGACCCTTGTGTGGAAATGCACTGAAGGAACCTTAATTCTGGGAAAGTTCCTGAAACTTTAGGTGAAGAAAAAAAGAGTTAATATCTGAGTAAAGACACGAGTCATAAATGTTAAAGATGCCCTGATTTTGCTTCAGAGCTTCCAATCCCCCCAAAATTTCCCCCTGCAGGGAAATCAGGTGGTTCTTATTCAAGAGTTTCAGTGATGAAATTTCCCACGGCTGTACTAACCCTTTTTTAAAATTAAGCAACTTTAATTTGCGCACTGGGTTCGACATAAATATGTACAATAAGCTCAGCATAGGCACCTGCACAGCTAGCAGACTGAAGATAAGCCAGGGCAGATTTTCCTATATAATCCACTGATGGTTGGGTTGGATGATGAAGTCTAAAAGTAATCCAGGTTTCATGTGAAGCTGTCGCATAATCTAAATTGGTCAATTTTAGCATGTATTTTATGTTATTGTATGACGTTTTTTTGCATTCTTGCATGCTGTTAAAAGTTAACAACGAAAATGCAGCATTAAGTTACTTTAAGTGTTAAAAATGTAACTACTTTTTTATTTTTACTGTAGAAGTCAATAATCTCTTAAGGATTTAAGCAATTTACCTTAATTTTATGGAGATTCTTCCCATGCAGGGAAAAGCAGATTGTTCAAACTGTCAAATTGAAAATAGAGATGTTAAAGGTTCCAAAAGGTCAACGCAGACTTCACTTCAGCTCTGCATAAATCATTACAGGAAAATTACGGGTTCGCTTGGTCACCCAGTAGGAATAAACAGCATTACATACAGTGGTCTCAGCCCAGATTATCATATCCTACAGAGGTATCCTATACACTCACCATACAGAACAATACAGGCTTCATGGCACCCAGTAGGAACATTACATAAATATTACAGGGATGTTACGGAGCCCCGGGTCTGCTCACTCACACCTCTAAGCAATAAAAGTGAAATCATAAACGAGCACGATAATGAGCATAAACATAATCAAAGAGGTGGCATAAGGTCACCACAGGCTGAGCGGCTCAAACAGCTCACTGTGGCGCTGCGATGGGAATATCACAGGAATATTAAAGTCAGTACAACGCGTGACAAAAGGCACAGTGAGGCAAAGCGCCACGGCACCATAGAAACAACGCACAACATGACAAACATGTGCAAAATATCATGGGAACAACAGAAGCATGACTGACTCACTACAGGGAGATTACAGAGGTGCCACAGTCAGACAATGTCCCCGCGAAGGCGCACGGAGAGCGGCACAGACACACTCCACAGCCTCGCGCTCTTACGGGAATAATAAAGGACTGTCAACACAACTGAGCTGTGAAACAACGCGAGCGTGACACTATAGGAAAATTACAGCAGTGTGCTCAACGTAACCGGAGCCGCAGAAAGAGCGAGAATGAGAGAAACCTCAGAGAAGGAAAACATACTGAAATGGCGAAGATGGAGACTCCTCTATCTCTTCTTCCTCCTCTCCTCTTCCTCTCAGGTCTGAAAGTCTGCAGCCTTCTTCCCTCGCTCTCACTCTCTCTTTCTCTCTAAAGGTCTCTCTACCACTGTCTCTCTCTTTTGTCGCTGTGATATCTGGCCATGCCTTCACAGGAGGGGGAGGAGGGGGTGGAAGAGGAGGAGGGCGAGGAGGAGAGGGGGGGCAGACAGACAGAGAGGAGGGAGAAGAGGATGATGATGTTGATGAAGATGGTGGAGGGAGAATCAGACACTGCAGCAGAGAGCGAAGAAGAAGAAGACGGCGCCTTTACCTCTCTCTCTCTCTCTCTCTCTCACCTTCTTCCTGATCCTCTTTTCTTTATTTCTCGAGGACGCGCACGCAAGCCCAGCGACGCTCCCGATGGTGTGTGCACGCGCGCGTGCAGGCTCCAAGGATAGCGATGCATTCACCACCACCGCTCCACCTCCTCATCCCTCCTTCTCACTCGCTTTTTTTCTGAATTAATTTCAAGCCTGTAGACTCTGAGAGCATGTGTGTGTGTGTGTGTGTGTGTGTGTTGTTTTTGCACCCTGCAGACACACACACACACAGACAAAAGTCTCTCCATAGGCGTTGAAATGTGTCAGTGTGTAATTCCCTTTGTTCAGCTCTGTGTGAACAAAGAGGTTAGACTCTCTTCATTAGTAGTAGCTGGAGTAGGCCACTACTCACACTGCAGTTTTATTTTGAGAGTAAAATGTTCATTAACACAACTTTTGGGGTGTCAGATTGTGAAAGTGTCCTTTTCTCCTTCTCCAGGTTTTATTTGGTACAAATGTGTTGCAGCTTTTCCAGAGGATGAGCGCTCAGACTGTCCAGTGGAACTGCTTCCCTGGTGCATCAAAGAGGCAAAAAGACAAGCATGCTTGACAAGTGTCATTTTAGAGGATGGCTGCTAAAATAAATGACCTATAACTCATCTAAAGTAGATGCTGTGGGGTGGAGGCTCTTTGTTTTGCCTCTACTTGCCTTGCAGTTGCAAGACTCTGTGGTTGTTGCCAGTGATGGGAATAATGGCGATACAAGTAACGGCGTTACTAACGGCATTACTTTTTTCAGTAACGAGTAATCTAACTAATTACTATTTCTATCGTTACAACGCCGTTACCGTTACTAAGAAGAAAATGTGGTGCAGTCGCGTTACTATTTATCAACAAACAGACGGTTGAAGCTGTGTTCAGCTTACCTTATATCAGTTGCACGGCAGTAGCTGTAAGTAATCTGGGCGCTACAGCTTTAAGCAGCTGCGCGCGCTCCCGCGGACGGCAATCACTTTCTGCCCGACGATCACTTTTTGGCACAACACCTGGAGCTAAGGGGCAAAACAATCGCATGAGTGCTGCTGTTTGACTGAGGAAGCATAAAGTAGTCGTGGTAAGCCAAACACATGACCACATCAAGATGACAAAGCAACAAGGTGATATATATCAGTTTTTAAATTGTGTTGATAGGCCACGTAAAACCAGAGTCATGATAAACAATATATAAGCGGCGTTTTTTCCTTAATAGTTTCTTCATGTTTAACGTCTAAGAACAGCGGTAGCAAGCACTCCATGTTTATGACCAAAAAACCCAAAACAAAACAAAAAAACCCAGCCTTTTGGTCTTGGTGGGAAAATGCACCATGCCAACCAATCAAAAACTATATGGCAACATGACATTTGGTTGTTTAGGAAGAGGGGCAAGTTTTAGGAGTGACGGTGAGAGAGAGAGAGAAAGACAGCAGAAACACAGAGAGAGCGAGTTTTGAGATGTGAGAGATTTGTGACATTTAACGTGTTTGGAGTTTGGAGTTAATGTGTTGTCTTGTGTAGTTAGTGTGTAGTGTTGTGGATAGTTTTGTGTTGTGTGTCAGAACAATGAGGTGACTGCTGTCTCCAGGTAAAGAACAGGAGTGATACACCTGCTGCTGTCAGACCTGCAGGTATCAGGCTGTGATGTTCTCCTTTATAGTGGACAGAAATATTTGAAGTGGCACAAATAATTTGTGTGGCATCTTATTGACTGCAGAACAGCTGATTGTTATGTAAACAGTTTGAAATTATTATTTTAAAAAAGGGGTAAAAGGTAAATGGCTGCAAATAACTTTGTTGTTTGCAAAACTTCTGCATATAATTTTAAAATTGACAATTTATATTTGCATTTAAAGTTATGAAATGTGATTCAATAAACATGTTTGTGGTTGTTACAGTACAAAATATAACTTTTTCTACTCTGATTTTGTTTGTTGTCTGATTTTAGATCAATTGTGTTAATACAGTATGTCAAAATGAAAACATAACTGTAAATTCAGACACGCAAGGTTGTGTTGAAAAGATTGATACCAAACAAGGCAAATTAAATAGTTTTTAAAGGTGAAATGTAGAGGAAACATCAAAAGTAGTGAAAAATATGCAATTATGGACCACAGAGGGTTTTTTTTTTTAAAGTAACGCAATAGTTGCTTTTCAAGTAATTAATTACTTTTAGAATATTGTAACTCAGTTACTAACTCAGTTACTTTTTTGAAGAAGTAACTAGTAACTGTAATTAATTACTTTTTCGAAGTAACTTGCCCAACACTGGTTGTTGCATGTGCTTAATTCCTTAGTTGCCAATTATCCACACCTGACATGGCATGCTGGGTTGGCTTGGGAGGAGCACCTCTTTTTACAGCTGTTGCTCATCATGGTTCTCCTGAAGACGTCTGGTGATGTACATTTTTTTAAGGCTCTCTCTATATATACATTTATAATTGAGAAGAGTATAAATGCATTTATGTAAGCACCAAGTTGAGCAGGCTTGCATTAAAACTTGTATATGTGGTTTCTGGATATTCTACAGTGCAGGGGAATTATGCTTGCTGGAAAATAAGTGGGAAATAACAAGACACAAATTTGCTGACAGGAGGATTTAATATTTAACGTATTTTCTTCTGTATTTTGGCAACAGTTTGTAAAATATTCATGATTTTTATTTTATTAAAATGTGTTTCTGGACACAATTTTCATCAGATTGGTCTCATATGTCAAAAAAAAAACCAAAAACAAACAAAGTGTCCATGTACACACTGATATGCACATTTTTCTTTTTTGAAAGGCAGTCAGGGCCACATTTGGAAGCTGAAGGGGGCATTTCACTGCCAGCACCAGAGTACCAGTTTGAATCCTACATGCATCCTCTACTTACCTGCATGATTTCAAATGCATTAAACCTCTTATCTTAATAAAATTACTGGACTCAAATAAAATGACTTACAATTCATTTTCATCCCATCTGAGAAGTAAAAGTAGAAACAAACGTACTGCAAACACAAAATTTACATCCTATGGAAACAGATTTCATTCTAACTCATCATTTGAATGCATCTGGGCTGATATGAAGGGTGAAAAAACTAGATATGAAACTCTAGTTTTAAGGATATTTGGTTGAATCATTCACTACACTAAAAGTTCGGAAAATACATTCATGTTTGGTATGAACATTTAGCTTAATTGTTCATTTCTCCTTTCCTTAGTTGTTTCATAGGTTTGAATTTATAGATTAAACATTTGGATTAGGAATTAGCACTAGATGTTTCTGTAAAACTGCAATTTCTGTAAAAGGAACAAAAGGACCTTATTTATTTATTATTGGTAAAATAATCAATGCTGTATTTGTGAAAACTAAAATCAGCTTTAGATGAACTACAGCCAGCTTTGGAGCAATGCGCTTCCTGGGCAGTGGAATAACAGGAATTAGGAATAATCAGGTTTGGTAATGCTCACTGTGGCCAGTGTGAGTCACATGATGAACGATGGAAATTGTAATGCTGTTTGGGCACTGGGCTATGCTGAAATTGTTGCACAGCCCTGTGCTACCTTGTGGCAGAAGAGTGAAACAGTAGCAGAATATTGAAAACAGTAGCAGAATTAGAGCTTATAAACCTTAAATGCCCCCATTAGACTCCATTAGCTCAGAGCTACATGGTAGAATGTGAACATGACTTTTTTATGAAGTTTAAGGTCTAAGGAGCTTGGAAAGAATGAAGTTTAAGACACCAAAAACATCTTGTTGATCTCTCCTTGAGCTGTCAGTCATTTCAGTTTGCTTTCCTCGCCTCCACAGACATCACGAGGAGGGAGAAGCTTGCTCAGTGCTAGACACTACTAGACACTTGGGCGATTTCCTGGAAGCAGTACCACACCAATCCACCTTTGTTCTTTAGTTTTAAATTCTCTCTTTAGTTTATCCTCATCTTTTCATTCCCCCACCCCTTTAAAGTTCCCTCCTTCCCTCCCATTTTTTAAACTTTCACTTCAATCCATCGCCACGCTGTCTTTTCCCCACCTTTCCCCTGATCCATCGCTTTGTCTTTTAACTGAATCATTGTATTTCTCTCCATCGCTGCGTGTCCTCCTGCACATCTCTGTTATCCCTTCTTCTCCCCTCTCTCGTCTCTCTGCTCTGACAGCAGACCAGAGTGAACTGAGGACAGAGATGGAGGGAGAGAGGCAGGAAGAGAGAGCTTGGTTTGAACAGGCTGACCTAGTTAGACTCTCCTTTCAATAAAACATTGAGCCTGAGAAAAGAAACACACAGGTCTCTCTCTCCCTCACTCTCTCTCTCTCCCCCTCTCTCTCTGCTTCCTCAGCTCTCTCTACCTTGACTTCTTTTGGAGAGTTCAGTTTTGGATTCAAGGTTTAGTTCTGGAAACTTGAGAAACAGTTTCTGCAATGCTTGTTAAAGATGTCAGTTTGACTAAATATTAAAACTTACAGTGGCCTTGAAATTTCCAAGAACTGCAATTTATGAGAGAACACAAAGTAAAAACAGTGGCAAACCAGAAAGAAAAACATCTTTTCACCTTCGTGGCATTTACTAAAAATCCTGCACAGAGGAGAAAATAAGAGAGCTGTTTCCAGGGGAAACTAGGGAGTGCCTGGACACGACTGGGATACGGCTGTTGTTGCCATGGTTTGTGACTTATGAAGTTACTGGAGCCAACAGTTTATGTTGCTGCAGAGTTTCAGTGTTTGCAGGACTTGTTTTGTTGTATCGGTCAGTTATTACTGCAGAAATCTGCTATTTCCCAATTTTTTACTTCTCGACCGGCTCTCCACATATGGGCACTTACAGGCCAGCTGCCCTACATCATAACCTCCATGTCCCCCCAGTACTGCCTCCTCTTCTCTCCATTTGCTGCCAAATTCTAATTGGTAGAGAAGCAGTTTAAGTGTATATTTTATGATTTTTATTGCTACAATGATGGATGCTGATATTAAACATGTTGTGGAGGTAAACACAGACGACACGAGAGCTCTCGATTAACACTGCTGGTTTATTACTCATCACCACACAACTGAATACTTTTCCCTCCAAAACACAGCAACAACACTTCCTGAGAACTGGGTGTGAGTGGAGCCCTCCAGTGGTCCGCCACACATGCCCCCCCCGAACACCCAGTAGGGTTATCCCCTAGTCCAGAACCCTTGCTTTAATTAAACGTCCAGAACGGCTGAACCGTGGAGGTGGAGAGCTGGTGGAGGGGAAACGAGCCTGAGGGCCAGGCTGGCATGGGCGGTCAGGAAAAGCTGAAGATAGCTCGGGCCCCGCCAGGTGGGGGGCGCTCCCAGAGGAAGCAGGGTTGTCCAGTCCAGTGGAAGGCGGGCGGCCACGGCGGGGGGCCTGAGCCGGCACCACCTGATCATCCAGAAGCACATGTGCTGGTTTAAGTCTGTCAATAGAAACAGCCTCCTGCTGACCCCCAAAATCCAAAAGGAAATGCTTCCGGCCCGGTTGAATAACCCTAAAGGGGCCGTCATACAGTGGACGCAGCAGAGGCCTATGAGCATCATGCCTGACAAAAACAAACTGCGAAGAGTCCAACGACCTCGGAACAAAGGTGTCGGGCAGACAATGGTGCACTGGGCCAGGAAGAGAAAACGAGTCTCTTGGGGGACGGAGAGACGGCACAGAGGGAGCGAAGCACGGGGGTGGGCTCTCGGGCAAGAATTTCCCGGGGACCCGGAGGAGTTGCCCGAGGACAAATTCAGCCGGGGAAACCCCGAGGTCTTCTTTAACTGTGTAGCGCAACCCCAGTAAAACCCACGGAAGGCGGTCAACCCAATTGCCATCTGTGAGAGAAGCACGGAACGCGGCCTTAAGCGACCGGTGGAAACGTTCGCACATCCCATTGGCCTGCGGGTGGTACGCAGTGGTCCGGTGGCCCTTGACCCCCAGGCCGTCAGCCATGGCAGACCAAAGCTTCGAAACGAACTGGGGGCCCCTGTCTGAGGTGATGTCAGCGGGAGGACCGAAACACAAAACCCACGTTAACAAAATTGCCCTGGCCACCGCTGCTGCTGTTGTGGACCCCAGAGGCACTGCCTCGGGCCAGCGGGTTGTGCGGTCCACTACAGTCAAAAGGTGCGTGAAACCTTGTGACTGTGGCAGAGGACCAACCAGATCCACATGTACATGATAAAAACGCCTCCCTGGAACGCGGAAGGATTCGAGGGGCGCCTGTGTGTGCCTATGGATCTTAGCACGTTGGCATGGAATGCACGCGGCAGCCCAGTCTTTCACCGATTTACGAAGGCCCGGCCAAACGAACCTAGAGCTGACCAGCTTGACCGAGGCCCGGACGCCTGGATGAGAGAAGGCGTGTACGGAGTCGAAAACGCGATGACGCCACGAAAGGGGAACTACAGGGCGTGGACGGCTGGTGGAAACGTCACAAAGCAGGCTAGGCCCGCCGTTCCACACGGGTCTGTCCTCCAGCACAAGGCTCGTTTGCGCAGACCGAAGGGCAAGGACGTCCGGGTCGGCCTGTTGGTCAGCGGCCATAGCCTCAAAGTCTATGCCAACATAAACGGAAGAAACCAGCACGCCGGATAGACAGTCAGCCACGCAGTTGGACTTACCAGCCACGTGCTAAATGTCAGTTGTGAACTCGGAAATGGCTACCAACTGGCGCTGCTGGCGCCCGCTCCACGGATCAGAGACCTTGGACATCGCGAATGTCAAGGGTTTATGATCGACGTATGCGGTGAAGCTCAGACCCTCGAGAAAAAAACGAAAATGCCGCGTCGCGAGGTGCAGGGCCAGCAACTCCCTGTCAAAAACGCTATATTTGCGCTCACTGTCCCTAAGCGTGCGACTAAAAAAAGCGAGCGGTTGCCAGACATCGGAGACCCGCTGCTCTAACACTGCGCCCACCGCCACGTCCGACGTGTCGGAGGTCAACGCAATCTCCGCCGACGGAAACGGGTGAGCCAGCAGGGCGGCGTTAGCCAGCGCGGTCTTGGCCCCAGAGAATGCCTGGATGCGTTCAGGGAGCCAATCAATCGGGTCCTTAGCTGTTTTACCCTTCAAGGCAGCATAGAGAGGCTGCAGCAGGTGCGCAGCTCTGGGGAGAAAGTGGTTGTAGAAATTGACCATCCCCAAGAACTCCTGCAGCGCTTTAACGGACGCGGGACGCGGAAAAGCTGAGACGGCCCGAACTTTGTCTGGCAACGGAACCACACCGTCAGCGGAAATGCGGTGGCCCAAGAAATCCAGAACCGGCAAGCCGAACTGGCACTTGGAGGGGTTGACAATCAGGCCGTGTGCCGCCAAGCACTGGAAAACCTGATGCAGATGGGACGCGTGCTGACTCTCAGAACAGCTGGCCACCAATATATCGTCAAGGTACATGAAGACGAAAGGCAGCCCGCACAAGACAGAGTCCATCAACCGCTGAAAAGTCTGGGCGGCGCCTTTCAGGCCAAACGGCATGCGCAAAAATTCAAACAGGCCGAAAGGGGTAATAACGGCAGTTTTGGGGACGTCTTTGCCGCGCACGGGAACCTGGTGATACCCCCGCACCAAGTCAATTTTAGAAAAAAATCGAGGTGCCGGCGAGGTGGGCGGAAAAATCCTGGATGTGGGGAATGGGGTAACGGTCGTTCTCCGTGACATTATTCAAACGGCGAAAATCCCCACACGGCTGCCACCGACCGTCTGACTTGGGCACCATGTGTAGCGGAGAAGCCCAGGCACTATTCGAGCGCTGCACTATGCCGAGGCGCTCCATTGCGGCAAACTCTTCCCGAGCGACGGAGAGTTTCGCGGGGTCGAGGCGGCGCGCGCGTGCGAACACCGGGGGAACCGACCGTCGGAATATAATGTTCAACCCCGTGCTTCGTTGCCGTGTTCGAGAAATTAGGAACAGTCAGTGAAGGGAACTCCAAGAGCAAACGCTGAAAAAAATTCCCTGAAGTCACTAAATTAGCCCGATTCAGGGGCTCGATGGCGCAAGTGAAACAGGGTATTGAAGAAAAAGACAGGGCATCGATTAATAATAATGGATTGGATTTATATAGCGCTTTTCTAGGCACCCAAAGCGCTTTACAATGCCATTATTCATTCACTCTCACATTCATACACTGGTGGAGGCAAGCTACAGTTGTAGCCACAGCTGCCCTGTGGCAGACTGACAGAGGCGAGGCTGCCATATCGCGCCATCGGCCCCTCTGGCCAACACCAGTAGGCAAGTAGGGTAAAGTGTCTTGCCCAAGGACACAACGACCAGGACAGAGAGCCCAGGGATCGAACCGGCGACCTTCCGGTTACAGATGCGATTCCCAACCCCCTGAGCCACGGTCGCCCCGTGAATGATTAAGCGTCTGTTAGCGACATCGACCAGCAGTCCGTGGGCACAAAGAAAATAGGCGCCCAAAATAGGTACAGAGCTAGCGGCAACAACAAAGGTCCATTGGAAATCCCGACCATGAAAACAAACAGTCACGAACCTTTCCCCGAACGTTGCGATGGGAGAGCCATTAGCCGCAATAAGCTGCGGTCCGCAGCCCGCTGCTAAACTGTCGGCTCCGGACGGGGGAAGGAGGCTCTTCTGGGAGCCGGAGTCGACCAGGAAACGTCTCCCAGAGCGCGAGTCTTCTATGAAGAGCAGTTTTTCTTTGTCGCCAGCGGTCGCGGCCACTACAGCGTGCTGGTGGGGCCCGTGTCCCAGGGTCGGAAAAGTGCAAGGCAGCAGGCAGCGGCGTGCTCCGGCGCCAAAACGCTGATGGTAGAAACAGAGGTCCCGTCCGTGGTGTTGCTGTGCCGCGATCTTTGCTGTCAGCGAAGGATCGGATACGTCAGCGCGGAAGTGGAAGGCACCGCCGGCGAGGCTGGAACCAGGTCGAGATCATGGAAAGTGCGGGTAGCCAGGAGAATACGATCCGCGTCCTCAGCCAGGGAGCGATAATCCTTCGTGCCCAGAAGCGGAGAGTTGGCGAGGCCGGCTCTTACGGCCGCCGGCAGCTGTCTGAGGAAGATGTGGACGAAGAGGAATCCCCCGTCGTCCGGTCCGAGAAAGGATAGCATGTGCTCCATCAGTTCGAGAGCCTGAGAGGGAGAGGAGCTTCTTGGCTCGCTCTGCGTTGGAGAGGGCATAGCGCCGAAGAAGCAGCTCCTTAAGGGCAGCGTACTTCCCTCGGGTGGGTGGGTCCCGGAGGAGAGTCAATGCACGACGGGTGGCTAGCGGGTCGAGAGAAGCCACCACATGGTGATATTTCGTGTCGTCAGCCGAGATGCCACGAAGGGCGAACTGAGCCTCCACGTGCACGAACCACGACAGGGGATCGTGAAGCCAAAAGTCCGGCAGCTCGAGCGCTACAGCAAACGTAGCTGCAGCCGGAGGCAGAGGGCTGGCGGCTGCTGATGCATCCAGAGCGGAGTCGGTGCCACCATCGGACTGCAGCATGTTCGAGTCAGGGGTCACCAATGTGGAGGTAAACACAGACGACACGAGAGCTCTCGATTAACACTGCTGGTTTATTACTCATCACCACACAACTGAATACTTTTCCCTCCAAAACACAGCAACAACACTTCCTGAGAACTGGGTGTGAGTGGAGCCCTCCAGTGGTCCGCCACAATGTCAGAGATTAAGTGTGTACAAATAATTCCTATGAGCCAGAAGCAGTTTTCTTTTCTTTAATTAGATCTGTGTGATGTCAGTGAGAGCTAATATGTTATTATAATATGTGAGCATTGAAGCCCAACCCACCTCCTAATCAAACCTTCTGTTTATCAGAGGGAGCCAATCACAAGAAAGCTGGCTTAAAGCATCTTTTCAAGCCCCATTTCAAATGCCACACCCTACTCACCACAATTTGTAATCAGTGGGTAGTTCGGTTTAGTTTTACTCCATATCTTTCCTCTGAGCATCCACATCCCTATGGCCCACCCAGCAGTTGAGAGCTACTGGCTAAGAGAGGAGGAGATAAATCCCTTGAGTCGGACATAAGATCAACTGCCCAGCCCCAGTATTATGAACATAATCGTTCATTTAGATTGGGAATTATGCGAAACTACTATGTTATTAGAAATAAGCTTAAGGAAAATGGATCAATGCTGTTAAAGCCAAAACCTGAAAACCACCTACTGAATATTGTGTTAGGGTTAGGTGCTCCCTCTGGGCCGTTGGAGAATGGGTACAGTACCTCTAAGGGTGTCATGTGCTGATGGCATGAGGATGTTGCCAAAAGCTTCTATGAGTCATGGAGATGGATAGACATGTTCTGGTGTATTCCAAGTGGATGGATGTTTGATTAGATTAGGATCAGGGGAGCTTGGAGCCTGGGTCAAAGTCATTGGGTCTCTGTAATATTCCAGCATGGGGCCCGCAGGCTGTGATTAGTAAGCACCTCTGCACTGACATTCACTGTAACATCAGATGATCAATTTCTGCAACTTCCATGGCTTTAATGTTGGGGTCGATAATCTACTATTTTTTCCATCTATCCATCCATCCAAACTTTTCAAAGTTAGCTATCTTCAGGGAGTTCTGGGTCTATCTGGGGTGGTCTCTTTTCAATTGGGCTTTTCCTGAAAGCTTTCCAAAGAAGGCACTGAAGAGGAACCCCAATCAGAAACTACAACCACCTCAGCTGGATGCAAAGGAGCAGCATCTTTACCCCAATATCAGAGAGTCTCTAAACTCAGCCACCCCACAGAGGAAACTCATTGACCTCATTCTTCCACCCTGAGCTCACGATGAGATGAGGGTTAGAACATAGCTCCTCTGGTAAATTTTAGGATTCACTTCCCGACCCATCACAACAGTCCAGTGCAACACACACATTGCTGTAGTTCCAGATCCTGGAACAAGATCCAGCGATACTCGAACTGTGCTTTGGACAGTAATCCGGAATGTCATATAACCTCTGATAAAAGTTAGAAAATCAACAAAGAGTGGCTGCCAGAAATGTCTTTTTACACATGTGAGGTAAGGTACATAGAGGCACAGGAAGATAGCCCACTGTGAGTGAAAGCAGCAGCCAGCAGAAAAAAATGTTTTTTTTTTCTCCTGTTGCAGATTTATCCTAATCAGAGAGCAGGTGGAGTCCTTAATGTTGGCTTGTTGTAGATGATGAGGTTCACGTTTGTTAATCTGTGTGATCTATGAGACTTTATCCTTTAAATTAGACTAGAACATTTATAGTGCCTTAATTATTTAGTCATCTAATTTAAATCTAAGCTGTTGTGTCACTGATTCGAACTAATTCAGCTGCTTTTATGAAAGTCTGTTTAATGCTGCTACTGCTGCGGTTCATAATCAGAACAATTCTGAAATTTGCATAAGGTTAGCTTTAACTTTTCTATTTGTAATGAGTTCTGTATTTTATAATCTGTAACGTTTCTTGACATCTCTCATATATTATGGAGGTCAGGTTTCTATTTAGTACAAAACTTTAGCTGCAAAAAGCATCAGGGCAGCGCTTCTGCTCGAGCAGTTCATCAAGAGAGCACAGCGTCTCTCTGCAGAGCAGCACATTCAGCTCCTTTATTTCAACTCTTTACATAAAAAAGAAACACGGGGCCACATGAAAAGACATATGAAAGGCTTTCAAAGACTGAAATTAAATTATTGTAAAAGTGGAGAAAAACTGAAAGTGGTGTAAGTGGTGTCTCAAAACCTTCTCCACATCGCCAGGAAAAATAGTTTGGGCTCTTTTATGACCCAGAGATGTATCATCTGCTCCTGTAAAATCCTCAAATCAGCTTAGATCCTCATAAGCGTGATTGACCTTCTTTTCTTTCTGCAAAGTTTTCTGAAAAGAGAAAAGTTCCCTTTGTTTTTCTATGTAGTCCCAATGCATCACCAACAGCATCAGCGGAAACTGAGCCAGGTGCTCCACCTCGGCTTCTTAAATTATATTTCTGAATTATTCCAACTTTACCATTGATACACAATGCCATTGTTAAGGTTATCATCAAATATTGTTAGACGTCTTCCAGAGAACATCATCCTGCTTTTAAAAAAAATCACTTTGGGAACAAAATAAAAACCTGCTGTTCCAAACTTTAATCAAACACAGATGGTAATGTTTTCAGAAAATGTTTAAACAAAGGTTTTCCAGCTCTGCTTCATGTATTCGGAGGTTATCCATCGATCTTACCTTCCTTAGCATCGTGTTTATCTCTGAAAATTTCTGCTGTTTCAGTTGTTGCTGTGGGTACAAGTCTGTAAATGCATTTTAACTCTGGGCTCTGAGGGTAGGTTATGACTATTAGATGAAATATTCTGCTGTTGATGACTTAGGCGATGACATCTTTCCTCCAACAACTTGCTGGCCACTTTATTAGATGCATCTTGATAGCAGTGGGTTGGACCCCCTTAGATCTGATTGAATTCTTCTTGGCTCAGATTCAACAAGGTGATAGAAATGTTCCTGAGAGACTTTGCTCCACGTTGACATGATAGCATCACACAGTTGCTGCAGATGTGTCTCATTCCACCACATCCCAAAGCTGCTCTATTGGACTGAGATGTGATGACTGTGGAGACCATTTGAATACAGTAAAGTCATTTTCATATTCAAGAAGCCAATTTGAGATGATGTGTGATTTGTGAAATGGAGCATTATCGTGTTCAGAGTAGCCATCGGAAAACTGGTAGACTGCAGCCACATAATGATGGATGTGGTCAGCAACAAAACTCAGGTCGGCTGTCTTATTTGAACAATGCTGCCAAGAGAATACCACCATGTTGAAGCGGTCTGGCCATTCTCCTTTAGCCTCTGACATCAATAGGGCCAGAGGACTGCTGCTCATTTGATATTTTCCATCTTTCAGAGATGATTGTGTAAGAAAATCCCAGGAGATCTGGAATTCTGAAATACTCAGACCTATCTCGGCCACACTCACAGTTTTCGTCTCGTTCTTGCTCATTCTTATTGAACTTCAGCAGGTCGTCTTGACCATGTCTACATGTCCAAGTGAGCTGAGTTGCTGACTAGCTGATTAAATAAGTGCATTAACAAGCAGCTAAACATTTGAGCAGTGTACCTAATAAAGTGACCATTGACTGAATTTTGGAGAGAGGAAACAGCTCTCACAAAGACATCCCAACAATATTTGTTAACAGTGCAGACAGTTGTCCTGAGTTATTTGCCCAAATGTCCTTAAAAATTTGGGCAAACAACTGACAATGAGAAAAGGGTCTTTGTTTTGTGCACAAGTAACAAACTGTGAAGGATTTCACACATTGTTTAGAGAGTTGAGACAAAGCAGACGAGAGAAACTGAAAGTCTTCATTAAGATGTCTGAAAAAATAAAGCACCAAAAATGAAGGAGAGGCTGCAAAAATCCAGCAGGAAAACAAAAAAGCTGCTTGACCATCGACTCCTCCAGTGCATTTTCACAATGAAATATGCAAGAATGAAGCCATCCAAAAAAGTTACCTAACAGGGGTTTAATTCACTCAACCTGAGGAACTTCTCCACCAAAAAACTTTTCCATTTACAAATTCTGGATTTAATTCAATATATTGACTAAACCTTGGGATTTTCTTCATTTAAGTGCTGAAACCCCAAAAAGTTTCCCTTGAAGTCCTTTTTCCAAGTTCCTCTCTTTCTCTAATAGTCTCAAGAATGACCTCGATGCCAGCTGCTTTCATATAATCAGGGTTATGTAACATAATGTCTGGCTGTGAAATATTCCTCATTATGAACACTTACAGAATATTTATGTTCCCTCTAACCTTCATGCCCACAGACAAGCTTTTACTGGTCTGCACATTTTTAATTTAAAAAAAAGAAAGTTGTGTTTTGTTGACTTTAGGCAAAGAAAAAACAACTTGAAATATGCAGAGCCTCGAAAATATTTCTGTTTAAAAAGAAACTCAGTGTAAATACAACGGAGTGAGTGAGGGTCCCGTTTTTTATATTGCTTTTTTTTTTATTGATTTTTGCATTTATTTGACTACCAACTGTTATTTTTATACCGGCTCTTAAAGTGAATTCTGGAAGATTTCAGCCCCCTTTCTCTTTTCACAAACTTTATTATGTTGTTGAAGGAGAAGAATAAATGCTATCTAGAATGAAACACTCTCCAAATTGTCAGGACTCTGGACTTCATCTAAAAGATGGACATATCATCTGGTTCTATAAAGTGAACCAATGAGGTAGCAGAAATAGGCATGATGATTTCTAATGGTCAGCAGGGGGCGACTCCTCTGATTGTCCAGTTTTCTAAAAGTCCATGGGAAAATAATACTTCTGTTCCCTTGACTTATGACCTCAGTAACAACTTTCCTGATGAGTTTATGATCCCAATTGCTAGCTGCAAGCCTCACTGACAGCATCACAGCTTTAATTATGTAAATAATTAATAAAAAGACAACTTTCAGAGTTAAAATGATCCGATTTTTATCTCATGAGTGCCTCGGCTACAAATGGGAGACCAAACAGCAGGTTTTCAGGAGATGATTCCACAATTTCTGAACCCAGATGCAGCACACCGGGTGCTAGTGCACCTTAAATTCAAGTCTCCAAGGTCTACTGTAATGTACTAATGCACCAAAACATTTCTTGCTCACCATCCACCATGCAGTCAGAATAATTGTCTAAAGGCACTTTCACACCTATAATCCGTTTACTCTGGTCCAAATCAGCTGACGAGTTTGTGTACCTGTCGTTTTTATTCCTCTGGTTTGTTTTCTTTACTCACAGAACAAAATCCAGGTGAATTGAAACCACGTGAGAATGTTCAGTCCACTAATTGGCCAGGTGCGTCTGAGCTGAGATCAACAAGTAAATGCAGGAAGAAGTGTTTGTTTTCAGGATTATTGGAGAACATTAAGAATTCAGTTAATTTCACAGCTAGCTGTTAGCCCATTAGCGCACCTTTGCACATCAATGAATATGTGGCTACGGGAAAGTGTTTAGCTCAAACTTGAAACGTACACCTGGTAGTTGGGTCGGTCTGATCATGTTCACACCATACACCAGGCATGTAAAACTCATTTTAGGTCATGGCCCACATGCAGCCCACTTTGATCTTAAGAGGGCCGGACCAGTGAAACTGGTCTTTATCAGTAGGGAAAGCTTCAAAAGTTTAAATATCGTTAAAAGTCCAAAATGTATGTCGTCCTTTACATTTTCCAAAGCTCTGCAGTGAGATTGGAGTCTTTGCATAGCTAATTTTGGTCCCCAGGCCTTTTGTTTGACACCTCTTTCACAAACAAACCACAGTGGAGTTCATTTGGAGCTGGACTTAGACCACCCCAGAGTCTCTGAGTTTAGTTGTTTTGGTCCAATTGCGAAACAAACAAAGTGCTCCAGCCCTAAACACCCTAAATATAGCAACTCTGGTGGAAACAGTCCCCAAGTGCATGAGAAGGTGACACTTCAAGGGGCAAATGTCCTGTGACATTATGATAGGCTTCTATCACGTGCTCGAGCAAGGTACTGGTGTAAATATAAAACATTTCAGGTTTTTATTTGTAATACTTTCACTCGATCTTTGTGAATTGTAAATGAAGTCTCTAACACAAACACAAAGTGCAAAAAGTTAAGGCGTCTGAATACTGTCTGAATCGATAATATGAAAATTTACAGTAAAACAGAAGAAGGTGACCTTGTCCTCTGGTATCGGCTGCAGCGCACTTTCTCTTCATATAACTCTGACAATAAAAGCAGGCAGGATTATTACTCTAGATAGATCACACAAACTTGAGTTAGTTTCAGACCTCTGCAGATGGGTTTGTCTGAAAGCACACACACACCTTCACACACACTCACACACACACACACAGATCCATCATCCTCACACTGATCTAAGCTGGTTAATCAGATTTCTGTCGTTCCTACCTGTTTGGATCTGTACCAAGACACACGCTGTCGACTCCTCTGGATGAATTCAGGCACACACTCCCTCCCTCCTCTCCCTCTCTATAGGTCTGCAGTGTGTAGGTGTGCAGCAGTGTGTAATAGGTTTTTCAGTGCAGCTCTGCAGCCTGAAGCCTCCACTGGGCTCAGTGGGAGAAAGTCAATTACAGCAGGGCTGAGCCTGGCCTGCGGGGGGGCGTATGGGAGGAAGATAAGAACATAAAGATGGCTGCCGACGAGCGCTCCCCCAGCTGCACGCATGGGCGGCGAGCGCTGCACTTTGCCCTGCTGCATCTTTCCAGACGCAGAGCCAGAAAGCTGCAGCACAACCTCTGAGGAAGGCAGGAGAGGAAGTGAGGTGACTCTTAAACTTTAATATTTCACATCCATATGGTTACACGAGTCATTTATTGATTAGCTGTATCGATCCATACGCCCGATCATTAATTTTGTGCCTTGTAAAATTGCACTTTATTCACAGAGTTTAATAATATATAGTGATTCACTGCATCTTGATGCTTGTTTCCTAAGTTTTGTTTATCATTTGCATCAGTAATGATAACTTCACTGTTGAAATCAAGGTGACATTGCTACAATGGAAACAGCCTGCTCAATATGCATCCTGCTCAAGTCAAAGTACAAAAGTATCATCTAAAAAATACACTATTAAAAGTATAAGCATTCATTCTGCAGCTGAGAAACTGTCACCGATTTGTGACATGCATCACTTTTTACTGCTTAAGTTTAGACTATCTGCAAATGCATTCCCCTGCAGCACGTCAGAATATAAATCGGAGGTGTTTTCAGGTCGTTAACGGGTAAGAAAAAAAGGAAACATTTTCATTTTTTGCAAGTCTCTCTTATCCCAGGCATATCTCTTTGTGTAATACTATTAATTATTCATCTTTTCAAACAGTTATAGAAATGAAACCATGTGAGAATTTTAGCAGGGAAATGTTTCTGTGATTAAACTGCTAACCACTCAAATAGAGCTGAAACATGACCAGAAGCCCCAAATACTCACTGAAATGAACAGAATCAGCTTAACTTGTCCAAACAGCACTGGGTGGATGTGCTCGAAATCAACAACAGGAGCATAAAGGACACAGGCAAGGAAAAGCAAAGAAACTATCAAAATAAAACTGGAAGTTTAAATACGGAAGACAACATAGAAAACAGAAAAACATGAATGTAGAAACAAAACAAACCATTTTAATGAAATCAGAACAGAAACCAGAACTCAACAAATACCATAAAAGAACCTGGGACAGCGGCATTGTTCTCAACACAGTTCTCCTAATGTGGCCTTTGGCAGGTTTTTGTTGTTGCTCACTTTTGAGATCAGTGATAATAAAGGAGGGTAACTCCTGCGTTACAATGTGAGGAGAATGGGCTTCTGACCAAACGTCACCATCTGACGAGCTGCGAGTGAGAATGTGTTGACTGTACCGCCTGCTGGAGAGGAGGAGTTGAAAAAGGCTGCGTGCAAGCAGGGTGTGAGGGATCTGTGAAAATATTCCCTACCTGCTTCCTGTTTCCTGAAGAGTGGAAGCCCTGGATGTTGGAAAGAGAAGCACCAGATTCTATTGATTCAGTTATTTATTTTTTTACTGTTCACCACAGTGTGTTCCTGTTTTTATATATATATATTTGTGGCTTCTCCCCAGCAGACTAGGATAGATGTCCACATTCACTAACAAATCATATCTAGATTTGAAGGGAAAAACATTCTACGATGTGTCTTTTGAGGATGGATTTGTGCAGTTATGCACAAAGGTTTTTAGTATTGTAATATTATAATATTAATTTATTGTGATGTAATATTTCACTGTGTATTTAAGATATAACTTACTTACTTACTGGTGTATAAATACTGTTGAAATAAAAGCTGTCCAGTCAGCTATATCTAGATCTTTTAACCTGCATATTTCCAATGCAGTGCATATCTTGGGTATAAAGAGTTCTACAGACACATTCAGGATTAAACAACTGTTAAGTCTTTGAAGGTTAATTTAAAAGAAGGTGGACAATCAGATATTTAACTGTGGTCTGACAAAACCAGAAGCTGAACTCTATGTGAAAATTAATAAATAAATCCTCATTCTGACTGCAGCCCACCTCCCGCAACTCGGAGGCTTTGTTGTTTGTTGCCATGTTTGTTCGGAGCAACCAAAGCTTCTGCTGCAGCCAGAAATGATGCTCTGAGAGCAGTGAACCAAAACGGTAAAGCTGAGGGCCCTGGCAGCCAAACAGCGCGCTGAAAGTCACCGTAAAGCTGCAGATTCAGATGATAATCCTCTGAAGGCTCTCGCTATTGCTGATTTCATATCAGTTTCATGTTAGCATTTGATAAACTGTTATCAGGAAAATGCTGAGGTATAATTAGATATATTGGACACTGCCAATGTGTCTATATCAGGTGAAGGTCTCCACGGTGATATATACAACGTGTGTGTGTGTGTGTGTGTACATCTGAAAGCCTAAAGCTCTCGCTGCACAGGATTAGTAGTCTTGTGAGAGAGCGCCGAGCTCATAGGCGCGCTCTCTCTCTGTCTCTGCAGAAGCTAATAAGCTCCACTGGTTTTCCTCCTGCAGTGAACTGATTACAGCATTATACCTCATATACCCCCCATTCAGCTCCCATTACACCAATGTACCCTCAAATAAAGCCCAACACACTTTATACCTAAATATAACCCACCGCATACCCACCAGAGGGTTAATCATGTTTGTTTCTGCAATTTAAAGCACCACATTACACCCCTGTGTCTCACTATAGACACTCCCGCATCTTATAGCTGAACACATTTTATTTTCTTAATACTCAAAGGGTAACTCTTGATACTGTGTAGGTTTTAAAATTAACATGTAGGCAAATTCTGTTGTTTGTTTTTTTTTAAATCTATCAGAGAATACATCAGTGAAAACACTATAGATTTTATTCATATTAAGTTCATCAAATACTCAATAGTGAATCAAATGTGGATTAATCCACTCCTGAAAATACTCCTTAAAATAACTTTATCTGTGTCAAATTTGAATAAAAGGGACCTATTCTTTCTCTATTTAATGCCACACATGCATATATATGTTCACATCGTTACATTGGCGAATGCACATCTCAAGCAAGTTTCAAATAATGAGGTCAGTTTATCCACAAGTAATCTCTGTAAGCCAGAAGTTCAGACTTCAGGCTGCTTTAAATGCTCAGTTTGAGTCTCTTTTTTTTTAATTCTTGGCCTGTATGATGTCAGTAAGAGAAGATAAAGAAGCATACCAATAGAATGACATCATCTGCATAAACACGGAATGATAATCTGAAGTTCCCAAAAAATGGACAGCCTCCCCGCCCCCAGTAAGCCATGAGATCATGTTAATGAACATCAGAAACATGATCGGAGACAAGGGGTGATCATGACAAAGTTCAAGACCCACTCAAAACACTCTTGACTTTGTGCAAAGGACACAGACTCAGCGCTCACTTTAGTTATACAAAGACCTGGTGCCCTATAAAACAGACCTACAACCTCGTACTCTCAGAGTGTACCCCACATGTGCCCTACCAGATCTGTTTGTTACTAGAACTCGATGAACAACTCCTAAGAGCCCCCCAGAAGCTTTGGTCCAGCAGTCAGCTAGACCA
This sequence comes from Simochromis diagramma, assembly GCF_900408965.1. Classification (NCBI taxonomy): domain Eukaryota; kingdom Metazoa; phylum Chordata; class Actinopteri; order Cichliformes; family Cichlidae; genus Simochromis; species Simochromis diagramma. The sequence continues at coordinate 21,602,891 of NW_024387492.1, forward strand.
GTGGAGTTTTCAGTGCTTTAGGAATTCCACCTGTTATCATCGACCTTATCAGCCACAGCACAAAAGAACTGACTTCTGTATCCAGTATCCATCAGATATCGCCCAAAGTTTCGTAAACACTGCTTTCTTTTTTATTGTCTTAATTCCCTTTCTCCTTGTTCCCGGTGTTTCCCTGCTGAAGTCCCCAGTGGATTCCCTCCAGTTAGTGCACTGAATCTGTGTCCTTTTTTCTCTGTGGAAACTTTGGAAATCAGTCACCAGGACTAACTACTCTCCTTTTCCCTCGGTGAACTCCCCTGAGACCTGGAAAGCTCACCTTTGATCTCCTTTTGCCCCTTCCATTGTTAAATGATTCCTTGTGTTTAAATAAAGAGTGTGAGACTTAATCCGTCATCTTTATTGGATTTGCATTTGAGTTTATTTGTAACAATCGGCTCAATCTGCCTAGATGATCCTGAAGGAGCTGTTTAAGGGCTTTGAACCTGAAAACAGTCAGGTTTAGTTTGGGGTAAAGAGCATGAAGTGCATCACACATGAAGGCTCGTATTACTTATATAGAAGTGCAATCATACTTGTGTTTGTTTGGGGTGAGTGCCAGGCTTTGGTGTCCTTTTTGTTCCCGCATCCCCAGAAGGTGAGAGCAAACAGGTGATAGACCCCACAATGTCAGCAAAACCAGTGCAAACACCCCAAACTTCTGTCTTTCAAACAACAAGCCACGAGAAAAGAAACATCTGAACTGCATGACTACCTCCTCTGCCACATCCAACTCTTTCCTCTCCTTCTTGCCCCTCGTCTCCTGTCATCTCTTCTTCCTCCTTTCTACTTTTCACCTCTCTTGCCGCCCCCTCTTTCTTCGTCTTCTGCTCCTACTCCAGACAGAAAGTTTCACCTGTGGTTCCTGAGCTCTCTCAGCCCCTCTCCTGCACGCACATCTCCTCCTAACACCTCCTCAAAGAGCTTACCACCTCCTCCATAACACATACACACACATACGGATCCATATTTGAATTCAGTTATCTAACGTTATTGAGGTCTGTCATGTTGCGGTGGGATGTACGTTCAATGTTCGGATGGGGAGGTCTGGGAATTGCAAGCGTGTGTGTGCATGTGTGTGTAAATTATTCATCACCCCTTGAAATGCAAACGACAGCCGAGGCGAGGGAGCCGCCACGCTATGTAGGTCATTTCCTATCTTGCGCGGCCTCTGTGCTGGAGGAGAGAGAGAAAGAGGGATTGAAGCGAAGCAGCCGGGTGATGAATCGCCAATCAGAGAAGCACGAAAATCACCCCTGACAGGAGGTGGAGGTATCGATGGAGATGAAGTCCTCTTCACTGGTTTTTCTCAGAGACGCAAATATCAGTGTGAATAAGAAATTACAGATTTACTTACTTTAAAAAAGACTTGTCAAAGAATAATAATAATAAGCTCATGGGAGTGTGTTTTTGAGGCGTTTATAGAGAATGTAGCCACAGAAACGTTTATTAGAAAGTGGATATTTTATCATGGAGACAGCTCATGTTATGTTATATTTTTTAGTCATATTTTGCGATCGTGGCTCAAAGAGTAACGGAAGGTTGCCGGTTCGAGCCCCGGCTCAGACAGTCTCAGTCGTTGTGTCCTGGCAAGACATTCTACGCCTTGGTGTGGCCGAGGGGCCGATGGGCAAAGCTGCTTCTGTCATCTGCCCCAGGCACTGTGGCTAAACGTAGCTGCCTCACCTGGTGAGATGGACCAGGAACGTACAGCGCTTGAGGGCCCCAAAACGCTAAATAAATGCATGCATTATATATCCTTAGTTTCAGATTCATGTTTTGACATTCTTGCTCGTTTATGTATCCTTATTAACCTCCAAGTGTTTCCAGTCGGTTCCCATGTCTCCGGGTCTTGAAGTGTTCCGTTTTGTGGTTAGTTTGCTCCTGTATGAAATCTGTCTGTAGATTACCTGGTTACCAGTTATCACCCACTTTTGTGTTTTTTATGACTTTATTCTTTGTTTTCCTATCTGATTTCTGCCTTAGCCAGAGATGGACCCGAATGTTTCAGACACTTTTGATTCGAGAGGAAAAATTTAATATTTCAGAACTTTCTACACATTCGGATTTCTAGGGACGAACCCATCCAAAAACAAACAAAGAAAAAAAAACAAGAAGAAAAACTAGAGGGATGTTGAAATGTTGGACATGTTTTGTTTTAATCAATATAAAACTGAAGTTTAAATGATAGAAAGATGGTGGTTATCCCATCCCTACCCTCACCCCCAAAAAGCTTATTAGGTAATTGTGCTGTTGCACTCACACACACAGACGAGGGCTACATTTTTTTCAGCTGTATGTTGGTAAGTGAACTTTTTCATGTTTTCCGGTTAGATTGTGTCATTCCTTTTTGACTACATATTTTGGACCATTTTTATGTCATGCTAATGCTGAGGCTCTATCCTCATTCATTTAGATAAGGGATTGAAAATAAATGCTCAAAAAAACTCCTGGTGTCAAAGGCCAGTCAGACCAGTATTCAAAACCGAAAAAACAACTGGTGAAGTTCAAACACCAGAAGAAGAGAGAGACACTAAGGGGACCCGTGGGAGCTGCGAGTGGTTAGTCCAGACGAGTCGATTCAGTTAATCCACTATAATTGTCCTTTGCTGCAAAAGGAACTGAAACACAGTCCTCACTTGGATCTCGGGTGGAATTATGCGGAGAGGTGTCTGTCCACTGGGTTGTTCCTTGGAGAGGAGGAGGTCAATGGAGGCTGAGCAGGCAGACGGGGAAGCAGGATTTCGGTGGAAGCTGACCAGCTCAACGGAAACAGGCTGGTTCAGGAGTGGAGGAAAGCACTTCTTCAGCCAGCAGGGAGGCACTGGAAACAAAGAAACAGTATGGTACGTTCACAAAGGAGTTACAAAAGAGCCTGATTACCACACTTAGGAGGCCGATGAACTGGCAGAGACTCGGAGCAGGAGCTGGTCCTTTCATACAGTTGCTGATGAGGTTGATGGAGCACAGGTAGCACGGCTGAAGAACAGTTATAGCAGCTAAGACATCTTTTACATTGGATGTAACAGAGTTTAGTACTCTATAAGTTACTGTGAGTGGCACAGTGTGCAGCATTTAGCACTGTCGCCTCCCAGCAGGAAGATTCCTGCTGTGAATCCAGTCTGGGGCCTTTCCGTGTGGAGTTTCCGTGTTCTCCCTGTGCCTGCTTCTGTTTCCTCTGCGCTTTTTCCCACAGTCCAAAGACATGCATGTTAGGTTAACTGATGAGTCTGAACTGATTGTGGATGTGAGGTGGATAAAGAGCTTGAAGTGTACATAACAACATCCTGTATGGATCTGACTCGTAGTCTAAACGTCTTGAGTCACCAGAACATTACACAGGAGCAGAGGAAGGACGTCACAAGCTCGGTGATGGATTTCTGAACAGCTGGACACCATCCAGGACTTCCCAACACATGCATCATCATTAACGACGGCTTCTTTCGCAATAAAACAGATCGACTAAAACCGTGACCTCCCTTTCTTTCACTCCCTCCGTCTGCCTCTCCTGGAACACGGAGAATTTTCATTCATCTCCGTAGCAGGGGGGCACGTCTGTTGTCTCCGTGGAAACAGGCAGCCATTTTGGATTCTCACAGGGAAGCTGATGGCGTAAATGCGGCTGCCATCAATCAAACTGTGGTTCCCCGTGGCGACAGGGCTTCTGATATGAGCTGTGACACACATACAGAGTACAGTGTGTGTGTGTGTGTGTGTGTGTGTGTGTGTGTGTGTGTGTGTGTGTGTGTGTGTGTGTGTGTGTGTGTGTGTGTGCATGTTTAAACCGTGGGCTTGAATGCAAAGAAATACATGTTCTTCATGACTCTTATCTTAAGTATACACAAAATAAATGCTATTTTTTATTGTTGTTGTTGGTTTTTAAATATATCAAAACATTTCTAAACATAATTGAGAACATTAGCTGATGGCAAACTTGCTTTTTACCATCAAACCACAATTTCAAAAATCTTTAAACATGTATGACATTCCCACTAATTTCAGAGAATAACTGGTGGTTTTGGCTTTAAGGCACATTGATTGTTGAGTCCAGCAGCAGGAGGTGTTTACAGAAAACAAGCTCTGATTAACCTGCTGCACACTGTCTGCTCAGCACCAAGCAGCAGACACAGTCAGAGACTAGCTGGTGAAGCAGCCAGTTCTCGTGCCATTTCATTCAACTACGACAAAAATGTCAGCTTTTTGTTTGTGTACAACGAGTTATTCTTTATTTTTCTTGTGGCATAACTGAAGTGACTTTCATGCCTGCACCACACGCACAGCCTGGCAGCTTCATTAGGTAAACCTGTTTATCTTTACTGGGCAATCACAAGTCAGTCCATTAGGGTATGTAGACACGGTCAAAATGACCTGCTGAAGATCAAACCTTGCATCAGAATTGGGAAGAGAGGTGATTTTTCAGACTTTGAACGTGGCGTGGTGTTATTGGTCTGAGTATTTTAAAAACTGCAGGATTTTCCCAAACAACCGACTTTAAGATGCTGGGTGCTGCTCCTGTCAGCTACGAACAGACAGCTGAGGCTACTCAGACTCTGAATCTCGATTTCTGCTGCGACACTCAGATGGTAGACTCAGAAATTTGGCATTAATAGCGTAAAAGCATGGATCCATCCTGCCTTGTATCAACTGTTCAGGCTGGTGTAATGGTGTGAGGGATATTTTTTTGGCATACTTTGGGCCTTTTAGTACCAACTGAGCATCATTTCAGTGCCGCAGCCTACCTGAGTATTGTTGCTGACCTTGTCCATCTATTTATGAACACAGTGAACCCATCTTGTGCTTCCAGCAGCATGTCACAGAACTCAGATCATCTCAAACTGGTTTCCTGAACATGACAATGAGTTCAGTGCAGCAACTGTGTGATGCTATCATGTCAATATGGATCCAAATCTCTGAGAAATGTTTCCAGCACTTTGCTGAATCCATGTCAGGAAGAATTAAAGCAACTCTGAAACCAAAGGGGGTACTAGCAAGCTGTACCTAATAAAGCGGATGGCCAAGCGTATTTCCCTGTCATCTTTTCTTCAGCCTAACAAAGCAGGTGCCCAAATCTATCAAACCAGCGTGAAAACTAAATTAAACAGTGAGTTAAAACATAGTTTAAGTGTAAAGATGAAACATTAATATAAATGTGTGCATGACTCGTGATCTCTGGTTTGGATGAAATTAGCAGTTCATACATCCAAACTCGTGCTCTTGGTGGCCGATGGGTAAAAGATCAAGATTTGGTTTAAAGTTTACCCCAACAGCGTTAACCCTGCATATTTAAAAATGTAGCTAGCTCAGTGTGTTCACATGCGATGCCATGTTATATGGTTAGGAGTGAGCGCTGTCTCACTCTTGCCTTAACCCAGCACGTCCAGATACTAAAGGACAGCTTGTGCAACTCTGTAACACATGAGAGAGGAGAGAGCTTTGCAGCTCTTCTGCAGCCAAGTAGAAATAAAACATTTATTGATACAGCTTTAATTTTCCTCTTATGGATTTTAATGCCAGTTAGTCTTTGCATTTTTAGATTGCGGTTGGTTTCAATCTCCCATCACCTATTAGCACTGAAATTAGCATGAAATGTGCATGTGGATAGTTTTCTACCCTAGGGGTTTGAATCTTAATGATTTGTGTAACCCTCTGACCTTTGCTCTTGCACCACTTCAGGGCAAATATTGCACCTGTATTGAAGAAATGTCAAAAATCTACAGTAATTGTGGACAAAATTAGCATAAAATTTACTGACAGCATTTAACCTCCCCAGAGGATCACCCTTCAACCTTTCTTCTGGTAACTCCCCGGGGACACACTTCACATTTTTCCTAAGAATAGCTCTCTGTCAGTCTTTCTGTGTTGTAATTTGGGAGTGAGGTTTGTCTCTCTGCAGGGTTTTTTTTCTCTCTAAGACTTCTGCATAAAGAATGAGGAGAAGCTTTGGAGCTGAATTAAGAAACACAAATCCAGAGAGAGCAGCTGAGTCTGCAGGAGGCTGATTAACATTTAATACAAGTGAGAGACAGACAGAGTGAGACAGCGCTGTCCATGTTACTGAAGGAATTCATTCAAGCTGCCAGAAATGAATGGAAACATCACAACACTGAACAGTAATGAATAAATGAATGCTGATCATTAAATAAAAATTTTAACATCATTGTACATAAATGTAAACAAGGCCAGGATGTGCAGATTTGGTAGAACGGTTAATATTCACTGCACTGGCCGTCCACCAGCTTTCAACGGGAAGTAGAGTTTGCCTCTTACGAGGACGACGGTGACTACATTTGTTCTGAGTGAGCTTTATAAAGTCTGAAAGAATTACACACAATACCATGGCAGTTTGTGAAATAGTTGCGAAAATACACCTACTTATATACACAAAAAACAATCACATGCTGAAGTATAATGAAGGCAGGGGGGGGAGCAGCGGAATAAGTTAGAAAACGTTTGCCCAAAAGATTAGGCAGATGTTTGATTTCACTCGCTGTTCAATTCCGACTCGGACGCTCTCCGGACCACATCCGGCCCTTTTATTCTCCCCAAGGACCTCAGTGGGAAATCAGAATTCAAACACAAATCAGTGTGGAGTTTGTCCCATTTCAGACACCAAACAGTCTTTAATAAATCAGACAATGGCTTAGTGCTTTTTTGTAAACTTCTTCAAAACTACAATACAACTTTGTACCTTTTATTTTTGAAGGTGACTGCATTTCTTTCCCTCACATTCTGTTCTGGTCAGTAGCAGTAAGTAGCCGAGGGGGTTGTTAATCAGTTTTGCCCTCATCTTTTCTGACTGTTTTTTTTTTACTAGTTTTGCATTTGGTTAGCGTCAGGGTCACTACTGGTAGCATGAGGTGATAGCTGGACCCTACAGAGGTTAAATAAGTAGCCCAGCTCCTCCACGATGCCACATCAATACATGTCATTGCCAGAAGGTTTTGCTGTATAATTTTAATTTCCATCAAATGATGTGGCATCCTTTCGTTCCTAACATTCCTGAATCCATATCAGTATACATTTGGAGGATGACTTTTTCCCCATTGAGATCTGATGTGTTTTCAATGTATTCCTTTTTGAGCAGTGTATTTACTTGCTTAAGTTAAAGGTAAAGCTGTGTGCTTAGTTTGTTTGAATGCCATTCTGAGACTAAACATGCAAAAGAATACAAGAACTTGACTGATGCAGGCCGCGTGTAGACGTCTGAACCTTTTCCAGGAGAGCTGCAAAAGCAACAAGGACTTTTTACTCAGCTTTACACACTCAGGGATGAAGCAGTCATGACCAGCTTGGCGATTTCCCACAAAATCACAAAAACCAGTAAATCATTCTCTGATGGGGAGTTATCAGAGAGTGTTTGGCGGACTGTGCCCCACTGATATGCGCTGAGAAAAAAATATTTGAGAACTGTGTCCCTTTCCTGGCGAACCGTAACAAGACAGATCAAGGACATTGCAGGAAATCTGGAGCTTGAGCTGAAAAACCAACTCGGACTGGATAAAGTGGTATAAAGAATGTGGGACCTGAGAGCAGGAATTAGAGAGTTCTGTGAGAAGAAAGGCATCCCAGGGCTCTCAGATGTCGAATGGAAGGGAGATCCTGCTGTTGATGCGACTGTCCTTCACATTTCTATGTCAGAAACTGAACCTGACTTTAATACACTTGTTCAAGCCCAAAACCAGATTTTTCTCACTGAATAAACTGAAAAACTAAAGATTAAGCAATTAAACCACAAGCCAAATAGCAATAGCATATTTTTTGTAAGTTAAAAGTCTTTAAGTTAAAACATTCATTCAGTTTGTTCACTACTGTTTTGGGGAATGCTGATCAAATAGTGATAAATTGGTGGTGTTACTATGCCCTTTTCACATTTTCACTGCCCAAATATAACATCTATTCCTACTAGAGGCACTTTATCCTGAGGTAAAATGAATATTGAGCAGAGTGGAGTTCATTTTATGGGTGCTGGGTCCCCGTACTCATGCAGCCCTTTTGGAAAATTTATTGCCCACTCCTGCACTGGAGGAGGTCCAACTCTTCCTATACAATGGCAACCTCAACCTCTGGATGACCCCTTTCAGTCAGATGATTCCACGGGTCACCTGGTGAGAGGCAACCGGCCTCCAAACAGTTATGGTCCAACTCTGACTGTCTGCAGTCACTCTCAGACAGTTTGGCAAGTCTGCGATCTAATTTATAAGCGTAGACTTTTGATTTCCACTGATGCACTGATGAACGCAAACAATCACAATGCATTCTTTTGGAAACATTGATATCAAAATGTGTTATTAGCTGCAGGTTGTGTTCTCACTACTGCTCCAAAAATGACTCTCTAGCATCCTCTGGCCACTAGTGAAAAATGTGCATTCTCTAAGCAGTTGGAAAGTGGTTGCTAGCTTATACCAAGGCAAATTGGTACCACAGTGGTATACGGTGCTTCATAGAAAAACTCCTTGTGATTACTGGTCACTAGAAGACTGGTGCGGTTACCCAGAGTTTTAATGGAAGACTTTTGTGTAAATGCTTGTGAACTACTCGCTAAGCATGTGTGAAACAATGAAGAAGGTCATTTATGCTGTTTGAAACATGTAGGATTCAGCAGTAACGCACAACTTTTACTTTGAAGGCAGACAGTGTCCATTTCCAATTTGCATCACACTAAGTTTCACTACTGCTTGGTGGTTAGTTAGCAAGTGTTTGCAGAAATGTTGGCATCTTTGATGCAAACTACAGGCAACCCCATCAATCTTCCAGTGACCAAAGCAATCACAAATTGGTTTTTGGTGCAGTGATCTGTTTTCAACCGATTTCACTCAGCAACAACCAAAAACTTCCGGCAGCCTCTCATCAGCTGGTTAGGGAATACTCATTTTTCCCTAGTCCTGCTTCAGTCAGTCAGCACAGACTGAAAGCCCCCTTAACTGTTAGAACAATAATGACGTGACGTAAGTAATCTAAATTCACCAACAGTATTTACATCAATTATCACTTTCTTTTGAGGATTTTCTGAAACTTCTATCAGAATTTAATTTGCATGGAAACTTCAGTGTATAACTTTTCTTGTTGCCCTGGGTTCTGGCTCTCAGGCAATCTGCAGGCTGCCCTGCCTCATTTTATGGATGCTTACAGCCATATTCTCCCGAGCACCCTGGATTATTTAAAGAGCTTGTCTGGGCTGTGTGAAGCCTGAGAAACAGACTCCACTCAAATTTTTGTTTTTAAGATAAAAAGAATTCTGACTAAAAGTGATTTATTTTCACTTACTCTTCTCCAAAGACATGAAGTGCAGGGGACATACCTTTTTATAGTCATGACTACACTAAATTACAATAATTTATTAGCTGGGTTTCTGCAGTGATTTACACAGCAGTTGTAACTGGATCTGAAACCAAACTCACAGCCTTGCTTGATGTTTTCTTAATGCCTTTCATTTCAGTCCCTATAAAGGATTTCAACAAAGCACAAAATCAAAGCAACACACAAAAAATCCAAACAAACAGACTCTGAAGCATCTATAAATGTCTGTTTTCTTTGTTAACACATAAAAATTGCTGCACAGTCTGCAGATGATTTCCACATATGCTGAGGTCTCCGTCAGTGGAAATATGCAAAGAAAGAAAAAGAATCATTTAGAAATATTTGGCTCACTTCCTCACCCCCATAAATATCAGCAAGGGCTGTGAGTCAAAATAAGATCAGCATTTCCATCTGCTGTAATTTATATTTGGTGGCATGGCTGTGCTCTGAGACCTCCTCGACGTTCCACATGTGTACATGGAAAGCTAGACATGAGGAGATTAACAGCAAGACTCCAGCACAGGGACAGATCAGCCATCAGGGACAACAGATATGGCACTGAGTAAGAAACGGCATGATAAGGAGGAGCTTCATTCACATCACACACACATTACAGTTACAGACTACACTCCTGAGTCACACACGTTTTTCAGTTATTTGCATAACAGAAACATTTCATTGCTTTAAACAATTGATTTTCACTTTTTACTCTGTTAGAACTTCAGTTTCTCTCAAGAGAAAACCCAAGAGTAGCCCACAGACCGGTTGCTTGTCTCAGTAGCCGCTGATGGTGGAAAACAGCTGCAGCATGTGGACAACACTCTGTAGGGTCTTTGTAGGACCAACGCACAACTATGATTTTTTCTGACGAAAACAAGATGATAACTGCGAAAATATTTGGAAGAGATGAGACCCAATCAGAACTTATTAACTTGTGTAGAAAGGCGAGACGAGTACCAAGCAGAAGTAATCTCCTGTGTAGTAAGAGTGATCCGCCACTGGAAATCTAACTTCCACGCTCCCTGTTTTTCATGAAAACGCAACAAAATGCTGGCGTTTCGGAGGAAAAGAACAGCACACATATGGACACATTTTGCATTTGATGTCAACAAAAATGAGATGCTTTGTAAATAGTGTGACTAAAACTAAAAAATGTGGATGCCTAAATTATGATGTTTTAGTCAAAAGACTATGACTATAAATGAAAGTCTGCTGTCAAAAGTAAGACTGCCATCCGTTGTACTCAAAGAGTCGACTTTGGGCAGGCTGAAGCAGCTTTAAGAGCACATCTTATTTGGGATTTGCCAACTGGATGAGTAAAAGAGCAACCTCAGGAAATGACTCTGTGATCGATTAGTCGAAATCAAACTCAAAACAGAGTGTAACTTCAAAAGGAGACTGTTTATTTATTGTTATGTCTCACTGGTGGAGTCTGAAACCCCCATATTTCACCTTTTGCATTTTAACGGCACTTTCAGATGGAGAAGAAGCTAAAATTCACACAGCGCCGGAGATATTTTCCCTCTTATTCAATTACAATACGCCTACGAAATAATAATTCTTCATATGACTGCATATGACTGGGAAGATCTGGTCCCCCTCAAGCAAGTTATGTGAAACACTTGATGCCGAGTGGAGAAATGAGCCAAAAATCAGTTAATTTATGCAGAAATATGCAGGCCTGTGGCAGACACCACAGGCCTTTACGGAAGCAGACGAAGAGCAGCTCTGCATTGTTGCTGGTTGTGTTTGGTTAAATTAAGACCACATTTCCCATCAGCCCTGTCTTTCCTCCAATAATTTTGCCTCCAACTAAAAAGTCTGATTGCAAAATTCCTGCTGCCAGCTGAGCTGTGTGGATGAAGATGTTTTCCGTTGAGGCAGGCAGGATGTGTGCTTGGGATTCAGGCTGTCTGCCTTTTTGCTGCCGGCTGTCTCACTGGATCTCAGCCTGCTGCAGACCTGAGCAGCATTTTAACAGCCACCAGGCAGCTTGCAGTACCCGCACAGTCCCGCTTCTAACCCATGCAGAGCTGAGAGCAGAGCTGGAGAGTAATGACGTACATCCAAACAGGTGACTTGTCATTTGTCACTGCAGAGAGTTGTATATTTAAAGAAATACTTAACTTCCGGCTGATTTGTGCCCTCCTCCTCACCCACTGTGTGCACAAGATGGACAAAGCCACAGGCACCTCACCCATGAGTCTTTCTGCCATCACCCTCTTTTTGTCTTAACCTAGGAATCAAAAGGGCAGAGCAGAGTTGAATGACAAGTCGAGGGACACTCTGTGCAGTGGCAGTCCATCGATTATAAGATAGGCCTGCCCTTAAAAATACTCTACATTATCCTGCTTTTTTACTCTAATTGGGATCATGTTTTACAAATGAGTGTCATGCTTTACTCAAAAAGACTTGAGACTATTGATTGAGACCATAAACCAATAGCTAAAGTGTTTCCTGAAGTCACAGACCAAGGATACAAAAGATTGATTTTCTGGTAGATTTCAATACAAATCACATTTGTTTTTACAAACCATGGAGTCGCCCTCTGCTGGCCATTAAAAAAATGACATTTCAGGCTCTTCTGCTTTAGTATTAAAGCAATTTTGCAGTGGAGAGACAATGCAGAGTACACAAGAGGCTAATAGAATAATCTAAAAACAATCCAAGTGTTTAATCAAAGCTGGGCCAGTGGAAACAAACACAGACAGCAGACAGTGCTTCAAATCCGCTTCAAAGCTACAAATTCTAACACATTTTCAACCCAGCAGCACAGAAGAGCTGTGCAGTCGCAAAAGTATAAAGATTAGTGTCACCAAGTCAGTATCTGACCAAATATGAACTATGGTCACAGTATCCCCTTTTGTCACTGAGGCATGGAAGAATTTCTGCAGAATGTCCAGAAAAGTCTTTTTGCTGAACATTTGGATGTCACGGTAAAAACAACCTTTCACTTTTTTTGGATATAAATGTCATCACCTCATCATTTTATCTGATATTATAGAAGAGAGACATGGTACTTGGATTATCGGGGAGGAAAAAAGCTTTTTAAAACATCATGTTTGGAGGGGTCAAAGTCGGCTAATTCTTTCTAAGGAGGTTGTTTTATCAGATATGACTTGTTATTCCATGCATGCAGTTTTGTGTAGAGGAGGCATGGTGGGTATATCGGACAAAGGATGTTGAAGACGGAAGAGCACCTGGGCAGGAAGAGAAGAGGGAGACCACAGAGAAGATTCATGCAGAGGCCATTTCTAAGTGACCCCGTATTTACTCTTTTTTCTGATTTCCTCACCTGCCTGTACTTTTCTTTACTTTGTCTCCACTCTCTTCAACCACTCTATTTTTCCACCTGGTTTTCTTCTCAGTTTTATCCACCTTGTCCTCCCAAAGTTCCTCTCCCCCTCCTTCTCCTCTCTTTGTTTCTGTCTATTGTTGCCGTATGTTTCCTCAAATCTCTCCCCATTCCCTCGCTGTCATCTCCTTCCTTTCCCACGTCTTTTTTTTCCTCGCTCCTCGCCCTCGCCAGCTTTTTTCCCCCAATTCTAATCTCTTTTTTTTTGTTCCATCTCATCCGTCCTCTCTTTCGTCTCCCTCCTCCTGTTTCCCGCATTTTGAAACATCAGCGCTCACAGCGGGCTGTCAAACCACCCGCAGATTCTACCCACAATTCACCTCTTCTCATAATGAGGACGCTGGGCGCTCACGGTGCCGAGTTCAAACGCTGAAAGCAGCAATTAGAAGAAGTTTATGAGTCAGTTTTGGTGAGGAGGTGAAAGTGGGATTTTGGTGCTTGATGCTGGAGACAGCTGAGTGTTTTCCTCTGATGTAAAAACCTTTTCGAGTCTTTTTCATGATAATTCTGATCTTGTGTTTCTGTTTCAGCGTTTGGTCGCCTCAGAGCCTCCTGAGAGTCACAGTGGGGAATTTTCCGCTGGACTATTTTTATGTTCCTCCACAATTACTGTTCCCTTTCCCCTAATAAGTCCTGTAACCAAACAGTGACATCGTTTGTTTGTTCCTGCCCTCTGAAACAACTGGTGCGAGCCAGAAACACAAATTTTGACCAGCACACTGGAGTTTGAGCCCCATCGTGGATTTTTAAGTTTCACTTCCACTCACTGTTTGGTCTGAAGGCCACCAGATGGCAATAGTTGAGGTTTTAAAAAGGCTTCTGGTCCTGTAGAAGTTTATGGGAAAACAGCTTTCTGATATGACCTCTGTAGACATTTACCTGTTTATGGGCTCAGTCCCTCATTCTGGATCCTATTATATCTTTAAGTCATGTATTCAAAATTAAATCTGTTTTGTAACACTTGGTTATGCTGTGGTTCGAGATGGAGGTTATCCTTCGTATCTTCTTCAGCTAATGAGAATCTCATGACATCGTCACATCCATTTTTTGGAAATCAATATGATGATGATGCTGAAAACACTCCTCCTGAGGCTTCAAAGCTATTTCCATCTTCTCATCCTCAAGTGGCCACTAGAGGAACTGGCACCTTGATTTTGGTGTACATAAAGGTCTTATACCATCATATACATCTACATATACTTTACTGTGCATAAAGGTCTATAGCAGGCACCGGAAACTCCAGGCCATAAGGGCTGGTGTCCTGGAGGTTTTAGATATCACCATGGGTCAAATGATTAGTTCCTTACCAGATCTCACGAGAACTTCAAGACATGTTGAGGAGGTAATTTAGCCATTTAAATCAGCTGTGTTGGATCTAAAGCCTGCAGGACACGATCCTTGTGGCCTGGAGTTCCTCCACCCCTGTTCCATAGAAACACTGATAAGTAAATAAATAATATGACCGTAATGACACTGCTTTGCAGTTGGGCAGTTAAATTCTACTTTTTAAAAGGCGCCATGTTTAAAAAAAACATGTATAATTATATATATATAACTGCTGTACAAGTAAAATAATTAAGTAATGCATAAATATAGAGTTTAAAATGTTTAATATAGTGACACTATCAAAAGAGGAAAAGGAAAATTTATTACAAATATTAAAGTAACTATAATTTTACTTAGGTGAATTTACTTCACCTGGTCACTACAGATCACAGACAAACACTTTATTTTAGCCATGAAGGTCGGGGAGCATTGTTTTTAATTTGACTTTACTCGTGTCAGAGTAAAACGTCATTGTCAGCAAGCTAATTGTTGGCGTTGCTTTAACTTTGCTGTTGCTCACGCCTGACTCGGAAAGTCCACAGAGATTTACGTTTGCCAAACACCAAACTCTTGTCACTGTTTGAATGTTGACAACAGCTGCCCACACACTGTGCACACACAGCCTGGTGGAGCACGTCTTTACTGCGCGGTAAGTAATGCAGAGGTAGATTCATCTATCATGTTAAGAATTCACAGGTGACATTAAAAAGCAACACAGATTATCATATGCCAGCCCACAGCTGGAAGCATCTGTTCACACATAAAGAATACTATAGACAAGACTGTTTCCAGCTATCCTGCCTCAGATAATGAATGTGTACACACACACACACACACACACAGATGAACACTGATGCAGCCTGACAGACAAACAGATGCAGACTCACTCTCTCTCCTCTAGAGCTCCATCTGTGTAATGACATCTCACGCTTGGTTAGGACTCTGCTGCATAATTGGAGCCTTGGCAGCTGATGGATGGCACTGCAGCACCTCCACCCTGACGACCTTGGCCTCACCTCAGCCGTGCTGAGGCCTGCATGGGCCTGAAAACGACCCTTACTTTCCTCCTTTATACAGACCAAAAACAAGCAGCCACCTCCAGCAGCGTCTCACGGCAGACGTTTAGACGTGCTGCAGTAAGAAAGGCACGAGTATTAACAATGACTGCTCAGTTCATATACTGTGCTGAGAAATCCAGTACAAACATGTATCTCCCCCATGCAGAGCTAACTTAAACATGAATATATGCTTTTAAGAGGATGAAGAGCCACAGCCTTGAACAGAGAAGGCTGTTCACGCCAGTTAAACTGCTTCTGTTGGAGCAAATAAAAGCAGGGTAAAAGATGGATGTAGCTTCCACATTTGAAAAGAGACGCCTCTGCCTTTTCCCCCCGTCTGCTTTCAGGTCATATTGAGCATTAACTCAGTTTCATAAATGCTGGTCATTCTCAGATTCAGAGGATGATTATCCATGGTGTGCTCTTTGGTTTCAAAACACCAAAGTGAACATCGCCAAGCTCGAGGCTTCATAGCTTCATACATCGTGACATCACAGTCACTATGTCCATTTATACCAGCTATGATCTGGACGCAGAATTAAGCAGTTTTTAAATAAAGTTAGAGTTTGTTGTGTTGCTATCAGCCAAGCTAAGCCGATGAGGTTGTGTTATTTGGGCTGTAAAACATGCCACCACCAGGGGGAGCAGTCGGCGTTCACATTACACAGGTGTCGTTAGCTTGAGCAGAGGCTAACAGTTTTTTTCATGCTAATGATTTTTGGTTTGTTGTTTCTGTCAAATAAATGCACTCATTACAGGAAAATAGATACATTTAATGTGTCACTGCACAAAATTCAGCACTTATGTTACAGTTACAATAATGCTGTTACAGCAGGTCTTTAGTTATCTGCAGGAAGGGCAGCAGAACGTTTCCTTTTTTCTTCCCTTGCACAGGTGGAGGAAAATGGTAAAAGAGAATCACCGAGGTGAACACTTTGAAGTCTCTTGTGGCTGGTTTTGATCTTTGCTTTGTGTTGTCAGTGTATTGTTCGTGCTTAAAAACTAACGTAACAAATTACTTTTTCTAGCAAGTGATTAAGTAACGTATTGTAAAAAAGGACTTTTCTTGATTAAGGATTCAAACTATTAATTTGTGTTCACATCTAAATCAGCTTCCTGCAGTAAATGCTTTAGCTTTTTTTTTTTTTTTTTTAAAGAAAACTGGATAACAAGGGGTCATACTAAAGCCAAAATCAGCAAGATTATAAGCTTAGCTAAATTTTCATCACGTACAACAAAAGGTGAAAGTAAAGAGTGCAAAGAAAAAGATGTTTGAGGGTGTAATGGGACTGAACTAACAGACCACTAGCTTAAATTAGCTCTTAGAGGTGTTCAGCATGTGATCTTATGTTGCTGAATGAAACCATCACCAGCATCATTGAGCAAAGAGCCACAGAAACAGTCAAATATTGTAATTTTGCCTGGGTATGTGCACAGTTTTCCCCATGGAAATTGGCTGCAAGTTGAATCAATTTAGCATGTTATACATTATATCATGTATTTATACTCAAATTCTACCAAAGCAATTCCACATCAGCGCACACACTAACATGGCTAAGCACACACAATATGCTGAAATGCTCCGGCCCGAAAACAATTCTGAGTATTTGGCTGGTTTAGTCACACAGGCCTGGCAGCCCTGCAAGCGCACAGTGAGCTGAACATACACTGGAGTGTGTTTGGAAATTAGGATTGCATGATGTCCGGTGTATAATGTGCAATTTTTGTATGTCCAAGATAAAAGATGACCAGCGTGAAAGAATAGCGGTGATGTGTTTGGTCGCAGCTCTGAAACAGCAGTCTCGTGCTGCACAGTGATAGAGTTTCAAAGATGGCTCTTGAAATGACCTAATGGCGTCTAAAAGTCTAAAAAGGTGAGAAGATCGCAGTTTGATGGTTGCCAAAAGTTAAGTCATGCCACTGTGTGGGGAAACAAAAAGAAAAGAATTAAATCCAAAGATGAAAGTAAACTGTGCAAAACCAAATCTGGAGGATTCCAGCAAAGACGAAAATCCAGTTGTCCTTCAGGAGTTATCCTGACTGTGCTCTGGAGGACATAGCATAAACATAAACAAGAGAGGAACTGAATCAGTGGGCATTATTATCACTGATTACCTGCCTAAGTTTATTTTGCATATGTTTTTTGAAGTTTTACAGTCTGGAGCCTGAAGTTTGACACTGGACCAGCAGTTCAGCACATTAAATACAAATCAGTCATCATTAATTTCATTATTTACACCAGTGAGTTTCCTACTTTGACCTGTTAAAATGTCCAATTGTAAGATCTCATAATCAGAAGAGCTAGGAAAGTTCTGGTAGAGATATTATCATGGCCAGGTCATGGCAACCTAATGATGTTAATGGTGTTGATTGATTGTGAGGCTCTGATAGTGTTCATGTGTGCAGGCAAGAATGATGAGTCTGTTAAGGGTGAGTAGGGAACAAGTGCTGTCTTTTGCTGGACCTCAGCCACATGCACACAGCCTGATCATTATTAGAGAGTGGAGAAGTTGTAGTACCCTCAGAGATGACTTGCAGTATTCACTGAATCGTTTACAAGCAGTTTTGTTGGTGCATGTAAAAGATATTAAAAAGAACATTTTGTCCTTATTCACTTCTTGAGGGATTTCTTTATATTAAAGTGGAGTTTCCTTCGCAATAGTCCGTCTCTTCATACTGTCTGATTTCTTTATTCAGACTGTGGTTCTCAGCTACATGCATATTATTTCATTTTGAGGGATGTGAAACCTTAAAAAGCACACAAATGTACAGCCGATTGATTGAAACCGCTGGCAGGTGAAGCGATTAACACTGACCATCTCATTACAGTACATGGTTTTGCTGGTCAGCCTCGGATCCTGGCTTTCATGTGCATGTAAGACCTTCATGGCAACAGCACATCCAGATGGCAGCAGCCTCCCTCAGTGGTGCAATACCTCCTCCAAAACTGCAGAAAAAACTCGGGAACATTGAGAGAAACACGATGATTTATCTGCATTACTGTGGGATCTTTACCACAGCTCCAATATAAAGCATGCAAAGCACCTTGATGCAACTGATTACATTAATTCAAATATAAAACATCCATAAGAAATTAGTATTTTAGGTTTGGTTACTGTGTTCTACACAATTTTGTTTATGTTCTCTGCAATGTTTTTTCCAAAACTTGTTCTTTTCTTTTTGTTCTGCTTTTTTAAAACCTCGAGGTCATCATAATGTGCTCATTATTTTTTTTTATCTACGCAAAATAACCCATTCATCCATCTTCTTAACAAATTTTTCCGGTCAGGGTACCAGTCTGACACACACACACAGAGATGTTCACATTCGCACCTGCTGAACAGGCAAAAGAGAGTCAACCACCACTCACCTGTGCCACAGATCAATACAAAATAAAGATTTCCTTTAATTGCTATAATTGTGTTGCATTAGAAAAATGCAGAAGAGGACATTTACAGGTAAATTAGAGTCTGATATTTACTGTAACTTTACTCTCTATATTTTTTCCTGGAATAACACAGACTGTAATACACTCACCAAACAAATAATCACTTATGACAAATTTACCTCTGTGGATCTGAAAAACCACAGATACCCTTCTGGAAACTTCCCGTCGTTTGCAGGCAAATCCCATGAATAGTCAATAAGTTCAATGTATTTCCATAATGAGTTTTACTTTCATGGCAGAATCTGGGTTCTTCTTCTTTTCTTTTTTTTTTAATCAGAGTGGGCGTCATAATTTTGAAATGCTTGAAATCTCATTTTGGAGTGAAACTTTACAAACGCCGAGATGGCTGCAGGGGCGCTGAGCCTGCCAAACTTTCCACGAGGGCACAGATTGATTCATACGTTTCTGTCCACGATGCAAATCAGCAGGGAGACGAGATAATGAAGCCCCGGATGACAGGAACCTGCCAAACTGCAAATAGCTGATCCACTGATTGGTGGGTATGAAGGAAAAATTGATCAGACAGAGAGTCCGACTGAGGCCGTCGGTGCGTTCAGTGACCTGGCTGACCAACAGATTCATCCATCCGAGCGTTAAAAGCAGAGAAATGCAGTCTTTGTATCCTTTGTTGCCAGGAAATACCATCACATGGTCATATGGCCACAACGACTAAAGGGTCAGACTACGTGTATTTACATACTATGCTTCAAATTTGTGAGCCCAGAGTTGGAATTAAGCTGATGTCAGCATGACTGATTGACATCAGCACAACGGAACAAATTGAAATTTTATTTTTAAAGATAAATGTGTTAGCTTCTTAATGAGCTGAGAGCTGGCGGGGCTTTGACCTCGAGTATTTTCTGATTTGATTAGCACAAATTTACCCAGAGAGGAAAATCTGAGCAGCTTCCTCTTTGCTTGATTTGTTAAAGCGAAAAAAGAAATAAAAAATCAGATCCCGATGGGAGCAAATTATTTAACAAATCAGAGAGAGATTTTGGCCAATGCCTTCCTCTTAGGAAACCAGAAGAGTCAATAAAAACCACAAAAATCTTTAAGAAACGTTGACCACAAGATTTGAATTATAGGGATCAGGACGTACGGTGGGTCTGAACCCCCAGTGAAGTAGTGAAAACCTCCCTTTTAAGGGGAAAATATATATTGTATGTATATATGGTATGTGGGGGTGGTATGTTATCACTGACGGTAACAAAAACAGACACACGCAGCTCAGTTAACCTCGAGAACTATTCCCCAGTCACCTCAAAATTACCCTGGATTGGATTTTCTTCCTGTGGAGGGAGCTGGACACAGGCAACTGTCATGGAAACAGATGCCACTTCACATCTCACCATCTTTGATTGTGACTCCTTCTGTGCCCTGATCGCCGATGACACCGTGCTGAGCTACACTTCTGCCTCATGTCTGATGAAAAAGGAAGCACCAGTGACTGGAGAGATGGGGAAGAAATCATTTCAGAGCAGGAGCCTGGCTCATGAGCTCAGCCGTGATCAGACCCGGAACCAGTGATATGACCCCAGATATTTTTGACAATACCTCAGAGGATGACAGCAGCTACACCTGACATGAGCTCAGACTTACCACGGCTTCACTAACTCAGATATGAGGCCCACGGCATGCTCTCATCCTGCAGTTTGCTTACTGTTTGGACCTATGAACCAACTGCTCTTGGATGTTCCTGGGTCCATCCCTAATTTTTCATAGAAGAGCTGCCCAGACACTCAGTGATTTTCAAAACACTTCCAAAAACGTATTTAGTCTTGATGGCATTTGTTTCTAGATTAGCAGAATATAATAGAAAATTATCATTTAAATGTATGTTCTATTGTGTGTTTTACTGCATTTCTATTGTTGATTTAGTGATTTTATAGCATGAGTAAAATTTGGTCAGCTGAGGTTATTTTAAATGTGCTATAGAAATAAACTTTGACTTGACTCAGTCTTTAAGTGCTCAGGCTGACGCACCAAGATCGACTTACCTTCCAGAACACAAACCCTGCATGCTGAAAATGACGAGTTGGGACTGCCAGCCCCGTCTCACTAATGTCATAAACCAGTTTGTAAATGAGCCACAGCATAATGTGCATATCTCCCATTCACTGTCTGTGTATCCAGGCATGCGTCGGATTCTAGAAAAGAGCGGGAGGTACGGCAGCTCATGCATTCTGGGATATTTGGCTGCACCAAGTCCACTGATGCATGCTCAATAGAACAGGAGGAGCGAGAACACATCTGGGAATTTTGAGCATACTTTAAATTGGAACAGTACCTGGTCTGTGGCTGATGACGTATCACAAGTACACACAAGTACACATATTGAGACACGGCCAGTTGTTTGCACAGTGGTAGCAGAGGGAGAGCACATACTGCGACACGCCCATTAAGTATCCAATGCTAAGCAGCAGCACAGATGCTCACATATGAAAATACCCCAGTGTTTATGGACTCAAACATTTAGACATGACTTTAGTGACTTAAGGATAAACTTTGCAATTATTGGTCCTGCACTAATGTCCATTTTTCGTAGCTCTGCAGCTACATGGAGGGAAGGATTATGGGAATTCAGCGAGCACAGAGTCCAAAAAGCCAACAGCATGTAGCTCTGCATTGGTAGACTGCTGACTGGTTAAAAGGTTTACTTGAACAGGGAAGAAGAACCACATCGGAGCTCTCCACGAAGAGGAAAAGGTGCTAAATAAATGATAAAAAAAAAAAAAAAACCTTGCATGAGGAGCACAGACAGCTGCTGCAGTAGTTTCACTTGTTTCCAACACTGTGTTTCATTTCAGTGGAAAGAAGTTAGCTGCGCCCTGCTTGTGGCCAAAGGACCAGCAGCAGGACGAAGATGGACACGAGCAGCCCACATTGCCAGTTATTATAAATATTCTCAACACTGCCCCTGCTGACAGAGTAGAGCTATGACATTTAGATGTGTGTGTGCAAAGCTCTGAGTAGCACCATGTGAGACACTTTAGCTCTAACCTCTAAGCAACTTTGGTGCAGCCTCGTCAACCTGCACACGACCGAAAGCAGGACCTTAACTCCGAAGCCTCAAACTTCGTGAGACTTTACTTGGAATGGAGCGACTTGGCTAACGCAGCGGCGTAGACCGGGTTGATTTCCTGTCAAGCGGTTGAACGCCTGCGTGAAGTTTTCTTTTCTCCCCGTCAGCACTGCGAGCGCTTCAGCGAACATCCCCCGCTCAGTGTCTGACGGTCTGCGGTGTCAGAGAGTTCTGCAACCCCGGCAGAACATTGTGGTTTATTTTAGAGCAGATGATCTAAAAATTGACAAAACCTCCAGCTGAAGTGTGAGCAGGATGTTTCTAATGTCTGGTTAGTTAAGTTTCTTTGCAGTTTGTTTGGTCTTCCTCCCCTCCAGCAGGGCAGCGGCGGAACGATGCCAGAGCTCATTCTGCTAAGGAGGCATGTATGTGTTGAGGAGGAGTGCTAACGAGTCTCAGCCAACGAGGAGGTGAAGCTGCTGCGGGGTGACCTTTGACCCTCAGAGACACTCTCTTTCAGACTGGGCTGCCTCTGGCGGGGTCGCGGTGCCCCACGCTTGCCGGAAGGCAGCGGTCGAGGTCAGAGCGAGAAACCCAGAGCCTCCGTCCTTTTTCCAACATCGACACCGACCAATCGAAAGGCTGCAGGAGAATGGAGGAGGAGGAGGAAGGACAAATGAGTCTAATTCCTCTTTCTCCGTGTTGGAGAAACAAAGCTTTTCTCAGTGTGTGCCGAAGTTTTGGGCCTACAAGATGTTTCCATTTATTATCCAATAATATCAGGGAGGCGTCTGATTGGCTCTGAATTCCTTCTGAAGCAGCTGCAGATGAGGAACTAACTTGAGCCACGAGAAGAACAACAAGTCCTGCAGCAGAAGGTTTAGGCCTCATGGAGAAGAAGAAGACATTCAGATGGGTTTTCCAAAATGTTCAAAACAACAATTCTGCCAACTGCAACCAAGTGTCATTTTGAACCCTGTGAGGTCACAAACCCAAGCCCATGTCTTAAAGAAAATGAAACAGGACTCATTTGGAAAGAATTTCATTATTTTTTGAGGTGTGTCAGTTAAAATGTCAATTTTTTGCCCACTGATTCCTAATAATTGGAAGCACAATTTAAATAAATAATAAATTCCATGTTCTGATTGCAAAGGGTTATCACGAGAACATCCCACATGCTGGACCGCGTTCCAGCTCCAATGCTGTCACCTCCTCAAGACAATGTTTGTCATTCCACCAGGAATATTTTAAGCATCTGATTCACTGAGCTTCACTTAAAATATAGCCGTGTCTATTTTTTTAGGCTTGTCGGGCTGCACAGACCAGATGAGGAGGTCAGGAAGCCTGACACAGGACTTACACAGAGAAGCTGTTTTTTTCAAAATAAAAGACTGGGTGCATGGCTAAATCCTTCGATTCAGAGGTGCTTCTTTTGTGATTCAAACTTCTGCGGAGCTCTGGGTTTACTTGCAGGGTTAGCAGCCATCATCGATGTCAAGAGTTTAAAGGGTGCTTACGCCAAATATCAAAAGGACTAGATCGATTTAAGGGACACAAGTGAACAACTTTTCACTGTGGTAACAACATAGTAGTTTTAGTTTAATCTCATTCTTGTGAGCATGTATGAAGAGTTAACCTATCAGCAGCGATGCATACAACAACGCGGCATATTAAAGAGACTGCACGCTGGAATGGAAATACTGGAAACTGAAATTTCAGCAGGTGCAGCCTCAGATTAGCACTTTATAATTGGTTAATATGACCATATGTAACTCCTGCCAGGTTAAATAATAAAAATATAAAAAGACCTATGTACTAAATTCACAGTCAAACATTTGTAATTGACTGGATAATATGCGGCTTGACTTCCTGTCTTCGTCGCTCTGATTTCCTGCTTATGACACGTAAATCAGTCTCAGTGCGTCTCAATTGTTAAAAAGCATCTGGAGGACGGAGGAGATATAATCAAGGAGGCACAAGTGTATCCTCAGAGGGGGAGGTCACCTTTAAGTATATAAATATGCCACAGCACGGCTGGAAAATACAGGAGGACT
The DNA here is from genome assembly GCF_900408965.1 of Simochromis diagramma. Classification (NCBI taxonomy): domain Eukaryota; kingdom Metazoa; phylum Chordata; class Actinopteri; order Cichliformes; family Cichlidae; genus Simochromis; species Simochromis diagramma. Next base: position 21,626,490 of record NW_024387492.1, read on the forward strand.
CTTTAAGCAGCACACGTTTAGTTAAATCACTGTTTTATTTGGGAATATAAAATATCCTATAGGCACATGTAACATTACCTCCAAGCACTACCTGGACTTTTATAATATAAACACTTGGAATTGACCACATCTTGAAGAAAAAGGCATCTTAACCAAAAGGAAACTACTGAATACCCCAACTTACAGTAAATGAGGACTAAGATTTTATTTCTTTGTTATAACGTTTATGTTATCTGTGTTTTGTTTTTCTCATCTGATTTGGATTGAATCTGATTCATTTTGGTTAATTCTAGGATATTGAAGACTCCTCCTATTGGTGGAGTGTTCCTGGTGGAATTTTCCGCTCTCACCTAAATGGAAGTTTCCTACTGGTAGAGCACCAACTGGAAAATAGTCGGTGTGTTCATGGAGTCCGTTTTCTTCCAGGTGTGTGTGTGTGTGTGTGTGTGTCTAAACGAGTCAGAGTTTTAGGTTGAGTATAATGATGCCATGAGCTTAAGGAAATATAATTTCACATAAAAAGAGAGTGCCTTGGAGATTTTTGATTATTTAGCTTATATTTGTCCCTTCCAAAAAGCTGTTGCTCCATCTGAGACATAAAGATTTAGTTGGGCTACTTAGCTGGTTTAAAATGAGGCTCTGAAAGAAGGATGCCTCATTAAGTTAAATACCTGTTGCTTTACTCCTCTGCTCCTCTCTGGTGGACTACAGGAAGGCTAAGATGTGAGGAGATTAACGGAGAATGTACATTTTAAGCAATAAAGGGAGACAGTGCTGCCCTTCCTCCTTGTCAGCTGTTAGTTCTACAGAGGTCTTCCTTTCATTATTTATGCTCCTATTTAGGATTCCTGTTTCTTTTACAATAACGGCTCAATTGTTTTGAAAGGTGATGTCCGTCTCTGCAGTGTCCAAGTCTTTAAAGATAAATACTGTTTTATACATGTTTTTAATCAGGTTCATGTGTTTTTGTGCTTGTGAGCTTTATAAGTGGCCTTTAATGTTGTTTATTATGCTTCTATCAATGATGTTCTTTTGTCTTCTTCATCTTTGCTTTTCTTTTACCCTTTATAAATGCCACCAACCTGCATATTAAACTGAGCCTGCATGACTAAGCGTTCAATTTAATTAACGTGTGTCCTTTTTTAAATAAAATAAACTTGTTAATGCACAGTGTCCCTTTCAGTCTCTGGGAGGTTTCGTGTTTGCCCTCAGCAGTATGCCAGAGTTTCCTCTGAGGGGAATTTACCTGCTGCTAATGTAGTGAAGGTGTTTTTCACAATAAAACTTTATTTTAGAAAACTAAAATAAATGTACATCTTCAGTCCAGGAAACAAGGATTACTCTGATAAGCTGCCCAAAAGGAGAGTTAATACTGTATAATGTGATAATGATTACTGGTTTGTCAGACTGGGAGTAGACATCTCCCAGTTTAATTTTGTGACAGAGCAACAGGATTTTCAGGATTCAGACGCTGATCTCAAACGCCTTCGTTCTCATTTCAGTTTCACTGTAATAAACTTTACTTACATGTGATTTGAAAACAATATTCCCCAAGCACTGGCGTGTTTGGGACGACGTTCATCAAAATGTGTCAATCAGCTCGGGAGGAGATCCTTAAATAAACCCAAATCCTCAGGAGCCCTTTGTCTGTGTTCGAATGATGACCTGGAGCGCCTCCTGCTGGAGGGCTGCGGGGATTACAATGAGACAGAATAAACTAAAAACATCGTCCAAGTTTCTCATCAACATGTCTCTATCTCCTTGACCTTTTTGAGCTCACCTGATTTCCTCAACTTCTTAGACTCAAGAACTGTCTTCTCACTTCTTGCTACTTCACAGGAAACAACAGGTGAAACTTAAAATCTTTATTCAGACCCAAAACAAATCAAAATTTACATTCAACACAAAAAAAAAGAAAAAGGATGAGCGTGCAGACTCCCTTCAAGCTTCGGTACAGTCACAACTGACATGGACAAGAAACACAAACCTCTCAAAGGTTTGTTTCAAAGCTAAAGAACCAGAAAAAGAGCATTAAACAGTCCTGCAGCAGATTTCTTTAAAGGTGCTCGTCTTTTTCTTTGTGCTCCGGTTGAAGAGGCTTCGCCGCTCCTTCTCTCGACAGCCTGTCGGCCTCCTCGTTGCCTCTGTAGCCGGCGTGACCTGGAATGTGCATCTGGAGGAGGACCAGAAGGGCAGACAAGCAAGTATAAAAACATGAAAACAACAACTAATAATCAATCACTTGGACGCTTACTGAGCATTAAACAAATGATTGGATATGGCTGTACTATGCAGCACTAAGACTGTTTAGTACTGCGGCCTGTAATGCAGTCACAGTAAATGATCACTTCAAATTATTGCTGCTAAATCATGGGGTGCTCATCACAGGTTGCATTTAAATCATTAAGACCTGCAAATGACCAGAAGATTTTTCATTACATCCTGATACGTACGACCTTCAAACAGGCAGTTTTTACCATTACCGGTTCATCCATCAGATAAGGCATTAACAATACTGCTGATGCTTTTCTCTGACTGTTACTTTTAAATTGAACCTGTCACACCGTTTCCAGATCAGACTACTTTCTGTTTGGTAGAGCACATCAAAACAATCCACCAGAAGTGAAGAGAACAATGTAATAATGAGCTCATCATTTTAAGTTAAATTTTCCAAGCAGAAAATGCTGAATTTCTCTGGCTTCACCTTCAAAAAAATCTGAATATTCACCTTTTTTGGGCCTAATTTGGATTGAGGGGGTTTAATTCTTCCCTCACGATAATCTGAACCCTTTCGTAATATCTTTCTGGCATTCACGATTTATTTGTGGACCCTTATTTTAACGTATATTTTACATTTTTAAGCATTCGAATAATTGAATCAGAAATTAAGTGACAATCAACCTTGTGTCAGCCTGACTTCGTACAATTAAAATAAAAACACAGATGATCCAGCAGCAAGAGGAATAAAATTACTTTTTTTTTTAACCAAAGAACAGAAAGGTGACGCAGTGGAGGAACCTTTTACACATTTGTGAGACTAGTCTGAATAAAATGTTGTTGTTTATTCAACATTTATGCAAATTAGCACATTTAATTAGTACTAATGAAAGAAACATTAGCATATTTTAGTATCAAATGTGTACTTGTCGAACACTTAGTCTTATTAACAAACCAGGGAGTTTCTATCATTTAACATTTTTATCATTCAGAGCTGATTAAAAGAATAATAATTTACGATATTTTCTGAATTATGAATCTAACATGCAAACAAAATGAAACAGGAACGCTGAACCTGTCTTCAGCCGAATGTTCAGATTTTTCTTTTTTGAAGACGTTTGAAATAGGAAAATTATTTGGATATGTAACACTTCATCTGCTTATCAAAAGCATAAGATTTCAGAAAACAAAAAACAAAACATAATCATCTTAATCCAAGTAATCCACTGAAACTGTCCCTTTGATATATACAGTTTTAGCCTCTGAGGAAAGCTGTTCGGCTGCTTGCTCTGTCTGACTGTACTGAGCCCTGCGTGCCCCCATGTGGCCATTTTTCAGGCCATGGACAGATTTATCACCTCCCCAGCAGGGGGCGGTTGACTGCAAAAAGACTCCTGCGGTAAATGTAAAAACATTGTTTATTTCTGACCTGCATGAATCTAAAGACCCCGTCCGCAAAGAAACACTGATACTTACCCAGACCACCTCCACCTGTCCATTCAGCCTGTCCAGTTTCACAAAGTCGTCTTTGTTGGTAATCTGACCTCCAGATTTCAACCTCCAGCCGTTCAGCTTCCAGTTCTTCACCCAGCTGGTCACACCTGCATGAAGGAAAAAGAAAAGAAAAACCTTTACCCATTCAGTGGGAAATTCAAAAGCTGAAATCTGAGTGGTAATGCAACATGACTGCAGCATGACTCGAGTTTGTGACTCACCGTTTATCGTAAACTTGCTGTCGGTGTATAAAACGAGCTTCTTGATGTTATTCTGTTTGGCCTGTTCCAGCGCTCTGCAGGCCGCCTGGTGCAGCGAGAGCAGAGACGACAGTTAGTTATGCTTTAAAGCTTGTAGAGAAAAATCCAAGCATAAAATAACAAACAGGCATTTACAGGCCTGCATCTTCCTATTCTTTCCAATAAATAGGTACATTTACATATCTGCTCCCTCAGGAAACTTTTCAGAAGGTGAGTCTAAAACCTTCATTCTCGTGGTGCCATTTTTAGTTTTGTTCCAACTATGACCATCAGGTGGCGCTTCTTTGTATCTGCTGTAGCATTTAATAAGCCTCTTTACATGCTGGCCCTCAGTAGTTTAAACTGGTTAAAATTGCCTCAGCCTCTCCTCTCTTTAACCCTAGCACACTAACATGCAGTTTTATAACACTATCACTAATGTCAGGTAGATTTTACCCGACACCCAAAAAAAACAAAAGAAAAAAAAACAAAAAACCATACTTCCCATTAAAATATATTAAAGCACAACAATAAGTGTCAAATTGAAGTGCTCTTCTTTTATTTCTCTCTACACAACATCTCACAAAAGGAAAAAAAAGTGTGTCATGGTGGTCCCTTTAAAAAGATTCTAAAGCAACAGAATGAAAATCACCCCATGTTAGTGTTAAAAATTTAAAAAGTACTGTTTAAGTGCAGCCCTGCAGAGTTAACACTGAGCATTAAACTGGACTTTTAAGACAGAAACTCTCATGCTGACATGTAAATCTTACTTGTATCTCTGCGCGCTGGTTGGTCTGCCTTCCCTGCAGCCTCTCTGCAACATTTCTATAAAGCCAGAGGCAACAAATGTGAGAAACCGATGCATCCATTTATGCAATTAAGACTTTCACTATGGAGGTTTAGACTGAGCAGATTTTAGGAACTGTTTAAAACATGCTTGTTGTAGCACGTGCACATATTCTCACAGCGGGTTGTTGCATCCCCAGTACACCCCGATGCCCCCCCGTGCTCCCCTCTGTCCGTTTCTTGAGCAGCAGCCATCGGTGTAAACGACCACAGCGTCACCTGTACGGAGAAAGCAGAACAGTTCAGACTGGAGTTCAAGTTTTATTGCTTCCATTTTCTACATTTTATATTTAAATATTTCTGTATGTAGTAAATAACATGATTTTGTCCCCATAACATGTTGAATGGAGTTGAGCTCTAATATTAAATCTTGCACATCTCACCCATGTACGTGAATCCGTCCGAGCTCTCTGATGACGAGTTTTGTGATGTCGAGCTTTCTGATGGCTTAACTCGTTTGGGCTGGTGCCCCGCCTCCTCCTCCGAGTGACATCTCTTTTTGCCAAGAGGGATGTACTCGAGCGGCTCCGGGCCTCGTTTAGGAAGCAGAGTGACATCAGACTCCACGCTCTGAGTTACTGAAAGCCACAAACACAAAAAGTTCATCAAGAACAGTGTGCAGCAAGTACCTGATTCTTCACTTAAAATCACCTGTGAGCTTTGTGTGAATCCAGACCTGCATGCTGTATTACCACCTCAAACAGACACAGTGGCTGGGTTAACCCTCTACTGCATAGCGTTGCCCTGAGGCAACAAACCACATTTTCATGCCTCACACAAATAAATGTATATAAAAGAAATACTTGCATGTGCATGAATATGTTAAGAAGCATATTTGATTGTTTGTTCTACTTTTTAATTACAGGACATGGATGTAAAAACCTTTTATGGAAGGAAACCAAGGGGATGTGCACTTTCTGTCCTCAGAAAGTGAGGACAGTGAGCTTTCAGGGAGTGACAGTGAAGTAGAGGAGTGGATCCCTGAATCAGGTTTGAGGGACACTTAGGAGCTCAGGGGTCAGTTGGTAAAGTAACTGTGTTTGTGTGTGTGTGTGCATTACTTACTGTTGTGGGAACACAAATTTGTTTACACTCATATTGTGAGGTCTAGCCTACTTTATGGGGACAATTGCAAGGTAAATCATTCAATTTTAGGGTGAAGGCTTGAGTCGGGGTTAGAGTTGGGTTCAGGCAGCGACTTGTGATGGGTAGGGTCAGGATAAGTCTCCAGGAAATGAATGCAAGTTAATGTAATATCCCCAAAAGTGATGGAAACACAACGTGCGTGCGTGCGTGCGTGCGTGCGTGCGTATATGGGGTTAGGGTCAAATGTTGGATGTATTTTGGTGTTTTATTGTTCTGTGAAATGTTTACATTGTTTTTTTTATTGTTGTTTATTTATTTGTTCATCCTGGTTGTACTAATAAAACGTATTATAGAATAACTTGTCATACCCTTATCGCACAGTGTTGCCTTGAAACAACAAACCAATATCTGTGTTTTTTTTTTTTTTTTTTTTTTTTGGGGGGGGGGGGGGGGGGGGGGGGTGTCAAATTTTATGATTGATATATTATAAGGGACCCTAAAGCTCCCCCAGAAATATTTTTTTCCCCAAAAAATAAAGAGTCATGCAGTAGAGGGTTTTAACATATTCTTGGATTCCAAACTGACGGCCATTTCCAAACCAAGATGCTCCGAGTTCAGCCTCAATCCCAGCTCCAAGTAATTATAGTTTCTCATGTGTATTTGAAGAGTATAAAATTAGAAAATATTCACCTTTCTTCACGTCTGGAACTGCAGAAGGCTCGATCCCTCTGACAAATGCCCAGGCATCTCGCTCTGAGGCAAACTTCTTAAAGGAGGCAGAAGGAAATTTGTCCACTTGGCTCTTACACTCGTCCCTAAATGACAAAAAAATAAAAAGTTAAAAAATCAGGAGAATAAAAACCTTGAGATGTCTTCATTCTCCCCTCCGGACACTTTAATGATACACCTTTTCAACTGCAACTCAATCCATTCAGGCACAGACATGGTCAAGATGACCCACTGACGTTCAAACTGAGCCACTGGAGTGAGGAAGAAAGAGAATTTAAGTGACACTGAACATGGCAGTGATTGTTGGTGGCAGACACACTGGCCTGAATATTTCAGAAACTAGTGATTTCTGAATTTCCAGCATTCAAAATGGTCTGAAATGAGAGAAAATATCTAGGACAGACTCCAATTCGGCCCAGTGGGCAGCTGTGGAGGATGACTTTAACTGTGTTTTAACTTTTGACTGTTTCCTATCATTTACGGTACATTAAACTAATTAAGTAACAGAAAAACAATAACAAAAATGTTCCCTTCTTGTACCAATAGGTCCAAAGTTTATTTTCTCAAAGATTAAATGTGTAGTTAAACTTCTGTGCACTAACAGAAGGTGGAGTTTCACTGGTCTGGTCCTGGCGTGTTGTTTATTTTATTTGTATTTATTTGTAACATAAACAAACCAAAGACATACTACATTTCTAGTTATGTAAGAATAAATCAATGTTAGGCCCTCCTACTCACAAATGAGCCACATTAATGGCGGAAATACATTTAACAGTTTGAAGGCTAACCACCTGAAAAACGGAGAAAACGAAGCCGTGTATGTTATGCTTCCATGCCGAATTAAAGTGTGGGATGTACTGACAGGGAAACAATGATATGATCTTAAACCCGCTGGGTTGTTTTACTGTAGCTCAAGGAGGAAAAAGAAATCTTCGTGCATCTGAACGGAAGCTGGCATCCACTCACTCTCACTGAAAGAACATGCACTTTGAATAGCCAATAACATTGATTTTCTTAAAAACAAATGTGCAGGCATTGAGTTGTGTCCGGTCTCACCATGAAGTGTAGACTCCCGTTTTGTGTCCTTTCCTAACTGCGTAGAAAAACTTCCCTTTCGCCATGTCGTCAGCAGCGCTACAAAAGGTCCTGCATGCAACTCTGAAAAGACCAGTCAGCCTAAACATCACTGTCTGCCAACACACTGCATGGGGACAAAGGTGGCTAGCATCGTGATATTAACTCGGATACATTCAAATATCAATAGATTTGAGTAGTGAAGGCGTGGTTTTACATAAAATCTTGAAATATGGGACCAAATTAGCAGCCAGGTGTACAGATGTCCGGGAAAGCTAAACCCGAAAAAGCCCAAAAAAGTATTCCTTATATATTTAACACCAGTCTAATAAGTCTTGCAGTCATCTTAGTTTCTTCATTGGCCGTATATCCCTATCTGAAAATTTTGCAGTAAACAAAATCGAACAAAAATCAGTCTAAACGCACAGCAATAATCTGCCTGCAGTTTCCCCGATTGTTTTCTACTACACTCACGCGATAGTTCTTATCACTTCAAGCGTTTCTACAATTCTCGCGATAGAAAAAAAGGTCGCTCCCGATTGGATTAATCCAACTCTCGCGATGTTCCGGCCTCTTCCTTGGCCGTCGTTGACAGAGGTTAGTCGTGCCATTTTACTCTGGACTAGCTTTTCTGTTTTAAAATGTACTTTAAATGTATTTAATGGCAAGGTTTACACACAGTAGGGCAAGTGAATCCTGTGATAGCTTAGATTATGTGATTTGCAGTATCGGATGGCTCATCTTAATGTCTAAATAAGACATAGTAAAGGGGCTCTGCTCAATGAGTTCGGCAAGCGAGTAGCGGCTAGCAACAGGCCGTGCATGTGTTCAGTTAGCCGTCACAAAACCGAAGGAAAAAGAGCTTAAGTTAATTTTCAGGGTCGGATGTTCAGCTCTTTTAATTGTGACTCAAGTAGTTAATATGTATGTGCCGTTTTATGTCCATTGGGCTGTTATATCAATCTCCTGTGCTATTGTGGTGTAGCTCGGTTAGCTCAGAGGTGTTACGCCTGGAGGTTAGCGGTGCTCTGGGCTTTCAATAAAGGGTGGATATTAAATATGTTCGGATGCCGGTGGGTCTAACCTAAATGTTTTTATTTCTCCGTGCAGAGACAAAGGCCATGTTCAGTACCAGCGCCAAAATAGTGAAGCCTAATGGCGAGAAGCCAGACGAGTTTGAGTCTGGGATCTCTCAGGTAAGAAGGTCTAACGGCATCACAGATCCATGTATTATTGAAGCTTCAGTCCAGCTGAATGAGTAACTGTGGGGGCCGTTGGGGAGAAAACTGTAAAGGGCATCATGAATAAATATGGTGTAAGAGAACTATATGATTTATTGGTCAGCCATTACATAACTGCACTATCTGTTAATATGAGGCCAATTTTACGTCAGATTACATTTAATAAAGAAGGTACTGATTTTTTGTGTACAGGGGTTCATGTACAGTATCAGAACTCTCTTGTCTCCAAGTGACTATTTAAACAAGAATTGTACTGTTGGAGGAATGTAAGGCTGTGTGTGATTGAGTCTTTAATGTGATTTAATTATGACTGACATTAAAGTCTCAGCTGCTGGTTCTTCTCAATCCTGTAAGGCTGAGTGTTTCATTAGGACAGCCCTGTTTGGTGGTTTTGTCCACTTACTGGTTGGTGGACTGATGGGGTGATGCGGCCTTAAAATTATATCATATTTCTTGAAGTGTCTGGTGAATAAAGTACCAGCAGCACCAGCATTGCAGTGATGATACATTTTAAGTTAAGTAAGCAAAAAAAGTAACCCAGGTCATGTTTTCTCTTTCAAAAAAAAGAAAAGGCAAGTAAAATAATGCACCTCTGAGTGTAGACATAGTTCTGTTCCACACCGTCGGACAGAAAGCTGTACCCCTGGCTTAATTGATTAGTTTAACAATAACTGAAGTGATGTTTTAACCCTGCTCACCAGGCGGCTGTGGTATTTCTCATCTAGTGTTCCCTAAAGCTTACCTGGTTGCTCTCATGGCGATCAGTCATCTGTCTCAGATTCTAACTCTGCTGTCTTGGACAGCAGCTGGTGATGGAAGTCTTTCTCCTTGCTGTGGAGAGATCCTGTAACTTGGAAGGTGATGTAATCCTGAACCTTCAGCAGCTGAAGCTCACTTGAGGCTCAAGAGCATAACCATCACCAGTTGGAGTCCAAAATGGTGGAGTTGTTAGTCTGTCTTCAGGATGAAGAACCTACTGGTGCAGCAGCTGATTTGTGTATTTTAAAAAGGGATGGTTTTGTTTCTTTTAATGACCACATGGAAAATCTGCCATCAGTGGGATTGGGCTCTCCTTTAGAGAGAAGCAGAAATATGAAGCTAATAGAAAACGTTTGAGCTAGTCAGGATGAGTGATGTGGTTGTGCTTGCTGTACTCATTTGACTGGTCTTTCCACAGGCTCTGCTCGAGCTGGAGATGAACTCTGACCTGAAGGCTCAGCTGAGAGAACTGAACATCACTGCAGCAAAGGTGAGAGTTCACATGAATCTGTGTGCATGAGCTTCGTGTCATTGAATTATTTACATAACTGATACATAGATTTTGTTTTAACAAGCCTGCTGCTGTGTTTGCTGCTTTTCACTGACTCAAAATCAAGCTTTAATTTATCTTTATGCTAAGTTTTAAATGTAATCCGACGTGGACATCCAGAGAGTTGCTCTCCTGGCTCTGTCCTGGTGGCGTATGGGAGCGTAGCTCTGAGCTGAGACGTACAGTCCCGTTCCACAACGTTGGAGAGAAAGCTCTGTCCCCGGCTGCTGGCCGGTGAGGACGAGCGTCCTGCATATTCCTACATCTTCCCAGAGTCCTTTGGGGCCATTACTGGGGAGCTAAACCATGCAGTGCACACTTTTTGATACGTACTGGTGTTATAAGTCGTCGTGTTTTACTAAAATTCTTTCGTACTAACCTAGAGCTCAATGCATGTTCCTCCGAGTTTTAACAGCCACAGATTTAGGAAACATTAAGACAATTTCCTTCAAGGATCCAAAGCTGGGATTTGGGCACCTCGTGGAGAGCTCCTGCCCAGGTGGCGTCACATCACACTTCAGAGCCCCTGTGCTCTTAAATGACTGCTGCTTTATTCTTTTCAGGAAATCGAGGTTGGTGGAAACAGGAAAGCCATCATCATCTTCGTTCCTGTCCCTCAGCTGAAGTCCTTCCAGAAGATTCAGGTGCGCCTGGTGAGGGAGCTGGAGAAGAAGTTCAGTGGAAAGCACGTGGTCTTCATTGCACAGGTGAGGATACCATCGCTGTGACTGTCAGTTTGATGACTTACTTGATATCCAGAAATATTACGTTTTGCTTTCAAGCTGGATGCCTGGAAAACATTACTTAAAATGCATAACCCTGTTAAGAACAGGCGTGAGCTCAGGTATGTGTCCGTGTGTTGCGGTGATTCTTTTATCCGACATGGACATCCAGAGAGTTGCTCTCCTGGCTCTGTCCTGGTGGCGTATGGGAGCGTAGCTCTGAGCTGAGACGTACAGTCCCGTTCCACAATGTCGGACAGAAAGCTCTGTCCCCGGCTGCCGGCCGGTGAGGACGAGCGTCCTGCATATTCCTACATCTTCCCAGAGTCCTTTGGGGCCATTACTGGGGAGCTAAACCATGCAGTGCACATCTTTTCAAATCAGGGTTCAACTTATAGGCTGATAATGAAATAAAACCTCTTTATGTAAGCAAGAATATCAGCCTGAACCTGATTGTTACCTTCATGCTGCTCTGTAGTTGCTTTTGTTTGCCCAATTCCTCGTTGGAGATTAATTGAACAATTTCTGACTTTCAGAGGAGAATTCTGCCCAAACCCACCAGGAAAAGCCGCACGAAGAATAAGCAGAAGCGTCCCAGGAGGTGAGTGCAGAGAGTTGGCTTTAAAATCTGATCTCACAGATTTCTGCGGCTGACTCGCAAGAGTGGGTCAATGTGTTAAAGTGGATCTGGAGTCTTTAATGTTAGACACTTTCCAGCTCTGACATTGATTCAAGTGAAAGAATGGAGGGAAGATGGTGCAGTGATGAGCATTTCCACTAATACTCTTGAACCTTTTTTTTTTTGGCGCTCATACAAAAACACTATAATGAACTTTAGCTGGCAACATTTACACTGTGCTTAGTTTACTTTCATTTTTCTGAACTTCAGTGTTCTCTCGGTTTGTAAAGTGTTCGATCTTCTGTCACCTTCTCAGACCCCTTTTATCAGTCCAGCGTCGGGTAGCCTGGTGGTGGTTACATGCGATCTACCACCACCTTGTGGAGGTACTGTTGCAATGCATGCTACCAGATGCATGTGATGAAAATTAATAGTTCTTGTGATATTCATTTTCATCACATGACGTTAATGCATCTGCAGTGCTCTCTTTAAGCTTTAGAAATTGCTTTGTGTATAAATGATTTTTAAAAATGTATGTTAATACTGTGTTGAAGCATCTTTTTTGAGGTAACACCCTTAAGATTTATTTCTGTCCTTCAAAATAAAAGAGATTGTGAGGATAACTGTAAACTTAAATCTACAAATGTGTTTCTAAAAAAAAAAAACGGGAGAAAGGTTTATTAACTGGACAGAATGATGCTATAAACCCGTTTGTAAATCTAATCCGACGTGGACATCCAGAGAGTTGCTCTCCTGGCTCTGTCCTGGTGGCGTATGGGAGCGTAGCTCTGAGCTGAGACGTACAGTCCCGTTCCACAACGTTGGAGAGAAAGCTCTGTCCCCGGCTGCTGGCTGGTGAGGACGAGCGTCCTGCATATTCCTACATCTTCCCAGAGTCCTTTGGGGCCATTACTGGGGAGCTAAACCATGCAGTGCACAGACTGATCATTAATAGAAACCAAAGAAGGTGTGACTGAATGTTTTTATTTTCTGTGAAGAGAGTCCCGGTTTGTGCTGAAAGTTGGATGTTTGAAAGGGCGCTGCAGGTGCTTTGGAAGGAAAACTTTACTGATGTGATTATTGGTCCCCGGTTTATCTGGGCTAAATCTTTCAACCGTTTGGTAAAACACAGTAATCTGAAGTTCAGCTCGGACCAGGCTGACTAAAACTCTCAGTAAGATTTATTTAGAGGAAGTGAAACTCATTAGGGTACTATAGCGGTGCCCGTTGCTTCTCTAAGTCATAGTCTGCCACCCCTCCAGTCTGCTTGAGGTGGCGGCTGTCTAGGCTGGCATCCTGTTGATCGGCCTGTGGTTGTCATGCAGGTCTGCAGCCGCACACATCGTGCAGGGACCCATGGCTGCCCTTGGGAGACAAGCTTTGTAATCAACACCAAGCCTCAGGTGTTGACCTTCAGGGCCTCACTCCCAAGATTATTGCTGTAACATAAAACTGTTATCGGGAAAAATGTTTTACTTTAATGAAATAAAATAAAAACCGGACTTGAGGAGGAAGAAATGTCTTGTGTTAGTATTGCTCGAAGTTATTAACACGAGCAGGATGTCAGCATGATTAAGTGTTTCTGCCCACGATAAATACCCCACCAGGGTAGAGAAGTAATAAAAGCTCAAGTAGAACCTAAAGCTTTCAACCAATAAGAACCAAACTGAACTGAAGCACGGAAACTCGCTGTGGACACACACTGAAACTAAACGGAGTTGGAAATGAAGCATTAATGATCTTTTTTCTTTCCCCCAATTCTACAGCCGCACTCTGACCGCGGTCCATGACGCCATCTTGGAGGACCTGGTGTTCCCCAGTGAGATCGTGGGTAAGAGGATCAGAGTGAAACTGGACAGCAGCAGGCTCATCAAGGTCCACCTGGACAAGGCTCAGCAGAACAACGTCGAACACAAAGTGAGTTTTAAAGCAGCAGAGGCGTCTGCATGTTCAGGAAACACGAATAACGATGCTTTCAAGTGTCAGTCTTTAACGTATTAATCGGTGGAAGGATTGTTTGGTGTGGAAAAAGTCACGTTGTCACACCAAACACCTCCCAAAAACGGGATTTATTACAAGGATAAGACGGAGCACGTGTCCATCGGTTAAATTTCTGGAGATGTTTTAAGTCTGAAACCTTTTTGTTCCGACGTGGACATCCAGAGAGTTGCTCTCCTGGCTCTGTCCTGGTGGCGTATGGGAGCGTAGCTCTGAGCTGAGACGTACAGTCCCGTTCCACAACGTTGGAGAGAAAGCTCTGTCCCCGGCTGCTGGCTGGTGAGGACGAGCGTCCTGCATATTCCTACATCTTCCCAGAGTCCTTTGGGGCCATTACTGGGGAGCTAAACCATGCAGTGCACAGACTGATCATAAACAGAAATTGAATTTATGGCTTAACTTGTCCTTTGAGTTTTATGCACAGATCAAAGTCCAATCCAAAATCCAAGGGTTGTATTAAGTACAACATACTGGCATAAAAAATAGACCTGTTTAAATCCTTCAGCTGCAGACAGGAGTTTGTCCTGCAGCCTTAGTAGTAGTTGTTGTTGTTGTTGTTGTTTTTTTTATATCATGTAAAGAAAAAGTGGTGATGGTAAATAAGAGGCGGGTTAAGTTAAACTAACGTTGATTTTGTTCTTTCCTGATTCAGGTGGAGACCTTCTCTGGTGTCTACAAGAAGCTCACAGGCAAAGACGTCGTGTTTGAATTCCCAGAATTCCAGCTGTAAATGCAGATGACAAAATAAAATTTGTTTACTGTCACTACTGTTGCAGGTTGTGGTCTTTGATTTCCTTCTCAGAAGGCACGTTGGAGACCAGCGGAGCACTATTAAGCTTTTCAAACGATATATGTCAATTATTAATAACCTGTCAGTATGTGGGAGCAAAATCTTCAGCCCTGTTGAAAATCCATGCAAGCAGGATTTTATTTTGATTGGCACACTATTCGCAAAAGCTCAGATCATACCATTACTGGAAAGAAGGGTGGGTGGCTGACCGAAGACAGTGAATGTAGTGATACAGGCCAGGTACGGAGCCCAGATTTAAATACTAGCCTGTCCGGGAGGGGGAACGGGCGAAAACATAAAATCTGCATCATCTGGCTGCATTTCAGTAATACTGGAGACTGCAAAGAGTTTAAGAATAATGACACCCGTTTTTATGTTGATCCATTTTTCATTGTGGAGGACAGGAGATTTCAAACTTGTCCAGGTCTTACACTTTGAGTTCTCCCAAGTAGTCGTAAATGACTAAAACTAAAGCTTTTTATGAAAACTAAATACAAATAGCTTCTTTGAATTACATTTACAGTTTAGTTTGTATATAGTTTTATATTCAAAAAACTGTATTTGAATGGCAGACATGTCTGCATGTTTACAGAGCCTTTGTTCGATGTCTAAATGAGTCGTACAGGCCTGAATGTGCACTTGAAGCCATTTACAATGAACCTATTTGATCTGCTGCTCACCACAAGGGGTTTTGGAGTTTAGTATTTTCAGTTTTACAGCTTTTCCTACAGATTAAAACCTCCCTCCGTTCATACTGCAAAGTAATTAAATGACAGAATTTTTTTTTGTATCACTAAATTTAAACAAAAAGCAAAACGTGTGGACAATGAGCTTTCAGAACTTTTTCTGTAATTTTCTGCATTTATTTTGTGTAATTATAGTCCAAAGATTTCATGCTGACAGATTCTTCTTTGTCACAGCAGCTTTCCCCCCCCCCTCTTTGTTGTCCCATTTGGATCTTTAGCCATCAGAATTGTTGTCTTAAGGCCAAGAAAGATGCCAAGTGGATTTATTTTACCAAGTGGATCATCATGGCCTTGCCATATTGGTCCATTTGATTGACCTTTATTATAATTATGTATTTATTTTATTTTCGGTTGCTACAAACCGGACAGACATGACTGGGGGATAGGACAGGGAGAAAGAATGAAAGAAAGAGAGGGAGAGAAAGAAAACCAAAGGGGAGAAGAGATGGTGAGAAAGGGGGGAAGAAAGAAAGAAAAACAATAAAACACCTGGATCACCTGTATGGAGAAAAAAAAAGCAGAAGAGAAAAACAAAAAAGAGCAACATAATAAATACAGCACCATCACAATAAACTAGCTAGCAGTAGATAACAGTAGATACTGAATATTAAACGATATTGTGCAGCACGCACGATAGACAGCGCACAATGTGCTTTGAGGCAGCAGCCAAGAAAGGTGTAGTCCGCGTCTGTGAACACCCGTGTGTACACCTGTGTGCATACCTGTGTGGATCAGCATGCTTGTATTCCAAAGGTTTCTCCATGTAACGATCTGCTAGGGAGTGTGGGGAGCCATAGCCCCGTCCCCCAGGGCACGAAGCAGGTATGGAGGAGATCCAGGCCCCAGACATCCAGAGGCCCCAGAGTACGAGAACCCGAGGAGGACCACTAAAGGGGGGGAACCGTGCCACCCTCCTGGGAAGAGCTGAGGAGAGCCCCAAACGAGAGGTCACCCAGCAGCTATGGAGCAGAAGCCAGAGGGGGTTGCAGTGGCGTGCCTGCCGGCAGCCAGCTGTGCCAGAGAGGACCGAGCTTCAGGCCCAGAGGCCTGAGGGCACCCCATCCCCCGGAAGGGGCCCAGCCGGGCCACAGGTGCCAGGCCCCGCCAATCGGCCACCAGGAGTGAGCCGGTACATACATGAGCGCCCAGCCCAGGTCGACAAGAACCACCAAAACACCAACGTCTGAGGGCATCAGCCACCGGCAGGGAGTGTGGGGAGATAGGCCTCCGTACTTTGGAGGGCCTGAGATGTACCCAGAGAGGTTGAGTCTAAGACCCAACCTGACATATAGACACAGATGAACAGGCACACGCGGACACAAACGTGCATTCCCACCCCCATATACACAACCAAATACTCGGCACTCACCCAACGTGTAGACAGACACAAATAGACACTGCACAGACAGTCACACTCCCCAAAAATACTCTATATCCCAGGTCCAGGTACCCCCGCCCCAGAGCGGCAAGCCGCACCTAGACCTAGGAGATGTTACCCTTCCCTCTGGGGTGGAGGCAAGCGGGCCACCTCCTTACCTGCAGTAGCAGGGAGGCCCTGCATCACAGACCCCAATCTGACGGCCAGCACCTCCTCCCAGCCCCCCAGCCCTGACGGCTAACAGAACCGGGGTGAGTGAAGACCCCAAACCTCCCTCCGCCCGCTCATATGTAGTGTTGCTGTGTGCTGTTCTAAAGTGCATTTAAAACACAGGAGAGCATGGTTCCTGCTTCCTATCAGAGAGCAGCACGGCTCCTCCCGAAAACCCTCAGTGTCTATGTGCATTTAAAACTGAGGGTAGGGCACCAGCGCCAGAGGTGGGTTGTCAGCAGCAGCTTTTTTTCTGCTATCAAGAAATGCCACCTTACTGTTTAAAAGGAAAACCTTTTTTTCTTCTTCTTTTTTTTTAATGAAAAGAACTTATACACATCATACACACACTTTATAAATACTGATGTTGCCCCTGCGTGCATTTTACCTGTGGCCCTCAATCATAAACAGGATTCCAACATTGGTTGTTTTTAATCTGATGACATCTAGAGGCCAAATCCAGGAGTTTTAATAACGCGTGTTTTTGGAGCCTCAACCTCCTAACACTAGTTTGTTGAAATCGCTTTTTCAAACTTGAAATCTGAATGTGGAGAAATGTCAGTACTGGGTTCCTACAGTGTGCCGTAAAACAATGACTCAACAAAATGAGAAACTTCAAACATTTTACTGCAAATGTACAATAAATACAGCAAAAAGCAAAAATATTAACAGACTTTAAAACCTGTCTTTCACCAGTGCAGCACCAGTTTAGACCCAGTTCTACTTTCGGTGCCTTTTGGGAACCCGTTCCTACATTTCCACCAGTTTGATAGTAGAATATTTTCACAGCATTTCTAGAGTTTCTAGATGTATTGCAGTCAGAAGACTGAATACAACATGTTCTTATTGTGTTATTTCATTCCGCTCAGAGACAAACAAAACACACCTATGATAAAGTATCTTATACCTGAATGTAAAAACAAACGCAAACTGAATTATTGTAAATGTTAAATCAAGGCATCAGCTTGATGATGAGCAGATTCAAACTGAGCATTCGACCGCAGCCCCAGCTTTAATGGGATTTTTGTGTTGGATGATAAAAATGTGAGACATCCCCAAGACGACACTGCAGTGAACGAGTTCAGAGGTAGAAAACAAGCTGCCGTAAAATCATTGCTTCAGACTTGTTCACACAACAAAAGTATCAACAAATATATACAGATCCCGCCTCTTCTTTCACTGAAAATTCATTTAAATCTTTGCAAACATCAATATTTGCTTTTACTTTGAGTAAACTTTAACACTGCTCATAACTGGAAGGGACACCTGGCATGAACTCGGCTCCTGAATCCAGATTAGTTGTAATATTTTATTTACAACAATAAGTTAAGGCATAGAAGGTTCGACTCCTGGCTGCTCCGGTCTGCATGTCAAGGAGGCCTTGGGCAAGATCCTGAACGCCGAGTTGCTCCCGCATCCATCAGTGTTAATGTTAGATAGAAAGCACTTAGACATAGAAAAAGGTGGATGTGGATATGTGTGAACGTGTTGAATAAAGCGCTTTGAGTGCTCAGGAAGAGTAGATAAAAAAGCATTGAATAAGAACCAGCCCATATACCGAGTTAATGTCTACCAGATTTTTTAAATTTAAACATGAAAAGTATTTGTCGGGCGGTGGAAGGAATACTTCGAAGACCTCCTTGATCCCACTGACACGTCTTCCGAGGAGGAAGCAGGGTCTGGGAATGACGGGGATGACCCGCCAATTTCTGGGGGCGAGGTCACTGAGGCAGTTAAACAACTCCTTGGTGGCAGAGGCCCTGGTGTGGATGAGGTCCGCCCTGAGTTCCTGAAGGCTCTGGACATTGTAGGGCTGTCCTGGTTGACACGCCTCTACAATGTTGCGTGGAGATCAGGGGCAGTACTACTGGACTGGCAGACCGGGGTGGTGGTCCCCATCTTTAAGAAGGGGGACCGGAGGGTGTGTTCCAACTACAGGGGGATCACACTCCTTAGCCTCCCTGGGAAAGTCTATGCCAGGGTGCTGGAAAGGAGAGTTCGTCTGCTAGTCGAACCTCAGATACAGGAGGAACAATGCGGTTTTCGTCCCAGTCACGGAACACTGGACCAGCTCTTCATCCTTTCAAGGATACTTGAGGGTGCATGGGAGTTTGCCCAACCAGGCTACATGTGTTTTTTGAACTTGGAGAAGGCATTCGACCGTGTCCCTCGGGGTGTCCTGTGGGAGGTGCTGCGGGAGTATGGGGTGTCTGGCCCATTGCTACAGGCCATTCGATCCCTGTACAACCGTTGCAAGAGCTTGGTTCGCATTGCCGGCAATAAGTCGGACTCGTTCCTGGGCGGATGATGCCCATATGGAAAAGAAATAGAAAAAAACTTATAAAAGACTTGCATAAGATGTGGCCTACTTCATATAGTGAATCATATAAGGCTTATATGATTTACTCATGAAAGTGGCCACTTTCAGATATTGTTTTAGTAAGTATCCAAAACATACAAGTTTCATTTATATAATTTTTCAAGGGATCTTATATCTGTTTTCACTCTTGTATGCTTTTCATACAAGTTTCACACAAGACAGATACAAACTTTATAAGATTTATATATATCTTTTCCATATGGGTGGGCTCCGATTCTGTTCATAATTTTTATGGACGGGATTTCAAGGCGCAGCCATGTGGCGGAGGGCTTTCAATTCGATGGCCTCAGAATCTCATCTCTGCTTTTTGCGGATGATGTGGTTCTGTTGGCTTCATCGAGTGATGGCCTCCAGCTCGCACTGGAACGGTTCGCAGCCGAGTGTGAAGCAGCGGGAATGATGATCAGTACCTCCAAATATGAGGCCATGGTTCTCAGCCGGAAAAGGGTGGAGTGCCCACTCCGGGTCGGGGATGAGCTCCTGCCCCAAGTGGAGGAGTTCAAGTATCTCGGGGTCTTGGGCGTGAGTGATGGGAGAAGGGTGAGAAGTTCAGCCATCCGGGAGGGGCTCAGAGTAGAGCTGCTGCTCCTCCACATCGAAAGGAGCCAGGTGAGGTGGTTCGGGCATCTGACAAGGATGCCTCCTGGGTGAGGTGTTCCGGGCATGTCCCACTGGGAGGAGGCCCCGGGGCAGACCCAGGACACGCTGGAGAGATTATATCTCTCGGCTGACCTGGGAACGCCTTGGTGTTCCCCCGGATAAGCTGGAGGAGGTGGCTGGGGAGAGGGAAGTCTGGGCTTCTCTGCTTAGGCTGCTGCCCCCGCGAACCGGCCCCGGATAAAGCGGAAGAAGATGGATGGATGGAAGTATTTGTGAAGCTGTGACTCAACATGTCAATTTTTTTCCAATTTCAAAGAATCCTTCCAAAAGTTGCTGAATCCAACACTTTAGTCACTTCTAAGCTGGAATGATCCCCACTTCACATAAAACCATCATGCAGATCCATCATTTCCTTTGGAGTATTCCTGCTAAAGAAACAAACTGAAAAAAGTCACACAAGCTACTTGGTGGAGGTCATCTCTTTTTAAATAAAATAAACAGAAATTATATATTAAAAAAATACATCCACAAAAATAAAGCAAATTGTCAAAAAAAAAAAAAACATTAATCAAATACAAATTAAAGTTTTGGCTTGAAATTAAAAACAGTGTTTCCTAAGCTTTAAAGACCTACAAACATTCCAATCTGCTGCATGAAAAGAAGTGAGGTGAAAAGCATTTAAAAGTTAACCTCGAGTAAACTTGTAGCATCGTTATTCAATCCAGAGTAGGAACCAACTTCCTCTCATCACAGGATGATGGTGGGGTTTAGACATTTTTGTCTTTCAGTGTCTTTCAGACTTCATAACGTTACTGTACAGCAGTGTTGGGCAGCTCTAAAATCTCAGACACTATCCCGTCTGGGCTTGTGGCACCCTCCGCTTCCTGGTTGTGCTGAAGGATATCTTGCAGCAGGATGGTGTTGGAGAGTCTCCACTCCCTGTACATGAGCGCTGTGAGATTTGGTTCATTCAGGATCTTCTCCAAAGCCAGCAGCTCGGACTCTTTAGCCTGAAAAACACGAGTGTTAGAAACATGCAGTGATCCTCCATCAGGCATCAGCTCATGGAGGAATCCAAACAGGGTGTAGATTACTCTAATGTTTAGTGTAGGGTGTCCCCAAAAGCGGGTCAGTTCCCATTAACTCCCTTGTTAAAATGTCCAGTTTTACAGAAGAAAAGACCTGCTACAAGAAAACAGCTCAGGTCAGGAGCGATAGTTTGGAGATATTATTGTTAATAAAGTCAGAGGCAGCCACAGAAGTAGTCTCCTTAAATAAAAATCTAGGGATTTATTAGATAGTCAGTCTGCATGTCAACATCGATTGACCCTGTATTATGCAGGACAGCTAGTATTAGCTGATAGCTTAGCAATTCAACATTGCAGTTGGCCATTGATCAAAGACCACTGATCAATGGCCATGAGTACCATTAATTATTGATCACCAACCAAACTAAGTTAACAATAAAGGATCTTGAACACCCTCTGCACCACTTACCACACATGTAGCCGAACACTAACATCTGTTACAGCTCTGCTGCTTCAAGGACAGGTGCAGACAATCCTTACCACCATGATACCTGGATTCATTTTCAAGAGTAGCTCCTTACTGTATCATATTCGTATGTGTATATGTGTATTTCTATGTAATTGACTGGTGTTACACAGTAATTTTTTCCAAATTTTGGGATAAATAAAAAATTTATTGTTTGATATTATCTAAGTATGTGGTTTAACTTCTTATATTAAACTGGCTGTAAACATGATAATTTCGACTGTAAAATTGGACACTTTAACACGTCTTTTGGGATTGACTCACTTTTGGAGCCAGGCTGAAGCAGCCATTAGAGGAATCAACACGCTGTCAGCTGATGAATGATGGCCCTTTGACATTTCAGCCCCAGGGTCTGCTGCTTGATAACAGCACGTGTAACTGAGTACCCTAACCCTTTCATTTTTTTTGGCATTTAGTTAAAGACAAAAGTTCAGACTCACCTTTAATGTGCTTTTGAGTATCCGGACCAGGTGAACCTTTTCGTTGACTTTTTCATTCTTACATCGCCGGATAAATGAGGCCCTGAAGTCCCTCTGAAATGTCTGTCCAGTTGGATTGACGCTGGCTGCTTTCAGATGGTTGTAGAGGCTCTCCATCTCATCTGGCATTTTTTCTGGAAACAGGAAAAAAAATCAGTAAGGTTAAGTAGCAGGAGACGACATGATAACCACGTGTAGCTGCAGGTGTTTACCCTGGACTGTGTCCTCCTCTTTTTCCTCTCTAACATGAATTAGAGGAGGAGTCTGTGTTCCGCTGGTTTCATCCTGCTTGGGGAGGTCCAGCCAGGACAGACGACCGCTGCCCTCAGAAACTGGTCTTTGTCTTCGGTTTTTGCTCAAAGAGCTTCCAGCCGAGCTGGTTCTACTTCTGCTTTCAGTGATTATTGATGAGATGGTGGGGAGTGAGGTGGAGGATAAAGACTCCCAGGGTGGCTGAAGACGGTTTCCCTGTGAAAAGGGCAGAAAGTGTTTCAGAATATGTGTTTTCAGTCATTTTAAATTTAAGATTAACCCTTGATTAACCCCTATCCCAGTGAGAGATACAACCTGGACAAGTTGTCAGTCTGTCACAGGACTAACACAGAGGGAAAAAACAGTTCACACTCACAGGCATGCTAGAACAACCAATCAACCTCACCCCATACACGTCTTTGGAATATGGTAGGAAACTGGAAAAAACCCACTTAGGAATCAGGAGAACATACCTATCAAATGTTTAAACTGAGCAAGTGTACCATTTTAAATAAAAATATGATATCTCTTTTTATCTCTTTTTGAATCTTCTTTTCAAATGTTCTGGCAGGAAAACATGTCAAAATAGTCTCACAGAGGACTCTAGCTGCTCAGCAACTCTGAATCTTCCCTGTTGTATTTTTGGTTTCATGATGCTCATGAGTTTCGTTGACCTACTAATGATCATGTTCCAAGGTATGAAAAAGGATGTGGGTCTTTATCAGGACATGTGTGCGCCATGACCTCCCCAGTGTTACCCATTCTAGCCAACCTTTGTATGGAGGAAGTGGAAGTGGCTAGGTGGAACAGGAAGGGAACATCACCTAGCCTCTGGTACAGATACGTGGATGACACCAATTGTTCACGTGAATCATTGTTCAGGTCAACTCAGTGATATAACAAAGGATAATAATAATTTGCTGTTTCTGGACTGTGCAGTGCACATTGAGGAGAATGGAAACCTCAACATTGAAGTTTACCGGAGGCCCACGCACACAGACCATTAAATAATCCTATGCTGACACTACCATCTGGAAGAAACTTAGAGTAATCAGGACCCTCCAACAGCGGGCAGAAACTGTTCCCTCTAAGGCATCAGGGAAACAAAAGGAGCACACAAATGTAAAGGTTATGCCAGCTTTCATCAAATCAGCAAAGATGTACAGTAAAGACTTAAAGAAACTCAAAGAAGTCACTTTTCTTGCCAAGATCCTGAGATTATCTGAAATCAGTGTGCTGGAATAATTAAGTGAAGTTCGAGCTGGGATTCTGTGAGGGTTGGAGGAATTATTAAAAGAAGAGAATTACAATGAATGCAAGGTTGGTGAAGAAGGACTTGTTTTGGTTCTTAGAGAGGTAGAGCCAATCATGTATCAATCACTGCTGCCACTGTTAACTTTGAGTTAATTGGGCTGCTCCAACTTTATGAATAGGAAATCCAAATTGAGGGGGAATTCCAGATGAAGATCTGAATCTGGAACAAGGCCTAGGAGCTGGGTACTCAGCTTTTAGTGCCCCAATACACCCACCAGCACAGGTTGCTTCAAATATTGATGGTGATATAGCCACAGCTACGTACCATTTAAACCAGCATTTACAGCGTGCGTACCCACCACAGTATCTTTCTGAACAATAGGTTTTCCCATTCAGTCAAAAGTTTCACATCAGCGCTGTTACAGGAAGTCAAAACTGAACGCAAGCTAATCACAGAATTTGAGGTTTTTTGTTTTCAGAAAGGGTTGGGGTTAGAAAACCGACACAGTCTTACACAAAATTGAGAAATGCACCACTGGCTGAAACAACACCAAAACAACAGCTTGTGCCGGCGGAAGTGACATCACAGGTTATAGCTTCTTTGGCCTCATCATGCAGAGAGTACAGCTTGTATTAATGTTATTGATCAGTGTACATAAAGATGGGCATCATGATGACACCCCAAACTAATGCCAAGGTATTTCAGAAACTGGTGTTACCAACTATGGTTTCAAATCGATCAATCAAAATCAATACAACAGCCTGAACAAACTTTGCCAGAGTTTTCCTCAGTGGTCATTTGTGGTACTGCAGCTAAAAATGCTGCAGCCCAAAGACCATTTGTTCCCAAATGTATTACCCCATCTACGGTATGGCTAGTGCCTATTTTACTTTTACATTAAGCTCTTTTCTATGGACTTCATGCATTTACTTACATTTTGGGTGGCCACTGAATCCAGCTGAGAGTCAAGAGAAGAAAACGATAAGTCTTCTTCATCCTGATCACTCCCCTCACTGTAGCGCTCTGCAAACACATGCATAAATAGAGACAATGTAAAGAAAGCAGCAAAGCAGAAAATAAATAGATGATGTGTGAAGGAAACTAGAGGACCAACAGATCAGTGAAAGAGATAACATGAGACAAGAAATGGGAAGACACATGTGAAGATGTGATGAAAATCAGAGTGAAAGAATGATTTAAAGAAAAAACGAAAAAGAAGGAAAAACTGAGAAAGGGTAAGGGAAAGGGTAAATGGGAAAAACGGAATGAAAACTGGAAAGGAAGATGTAGCAATGGGAAAGGGAGAGGAAGTGTTTCAAGGAAAAAATATATAAAAAAGGGAAAAATACCACCTTCCTTTCTTTGAAAGGGACAGGAATGAGCAAAGAAATTTTAGAAAACCAAATTTGTGAAGATGGAAAGGAAAGCTGGGATAATCAAAGAAAAGAAGAGGGTGCAGTGTGTGAAATGTTAGTTGTAAGAGAGATACATTAGTGGGAAGTAACTGTGGTCAGAAGTTTACAGACACTCATCGTGAGTATGTCATGGTATTTTTTGGCATTAATGATTTCTCTGCACAGTTCTTCATCCACAGTGGAAGGATTGCACAGCACACATCTCTAATGACTCTGAAAAAACAGGACTTTTGAGCTTTTGAGTGTATCCACATATTTTCATTAGGGCTGAGGTCAGGGCTTCAGGAAGGCCATTCTAAAAGCTTAATGTTAATTTGATTTAATCAGTTTTAATGTTTTTGGGATCATTGTCCCACAGGAGAAACCAAATGTGTCAGTTTCAACAAGTTTCAAATGTAGAGTTGAGGCAATGTTGAAGAATTTGCAGGTAGTCCTTCTTCTTTACTTTTTGTGGTTGACAGGGGTCAACATGGGCACCCTGACTGGTCTGTAACTATGCAGACCATGCGTGTTCTGACACCTTTCTATCAGAACCAGCATAAACTTTTTCAGGAATTTAAGCTACAACGTCTTGTTTGCTGGATTGGCCACACAGGCCAGCCTTTGCTGCCTACGTGCATCAGTTAGCCTTGGCCCCACTGTTCCCTCCTTGGAACCCTTTTGACAGATACTGACCCCTGCAGACTAGAAGCACCACACAAGAGCTGCAGGTTTGTAGATGCTCTGTCCCAGACGTCTGGCTATGACAGTTTGGCCCGTGTTGTTCAAATCTTTATGTTTGCCAGTTTCTGAGAACAAAATGTTCACCCTAATGTGCCTCACCCACTAACAGTTGCCACCATGATGATCAGTGTTATTCATGTCGCCTGTCAGTGGTCATAATGTTACGTTTGATTTAAAGAGTTCAAAGAAATTATCAAAAGCCAGAGTTACCCTGACAGTCATGCTCATGAGTGTGTGAAACTTCAGACTGCAGCTGTGTCACCATCATCATTTTGGTAGATTCTTATTTTTAATCCTCTCACCTTCACTGTTGATTGCCTCATCTAGTTCAGCTGCTTCTGTCAGTTTACTGATCCACCTGGACACACACACACACACACACACACACACACACACTGCATTAAACTCTACAAATTACACACAACATGCAACATACTACACGGTGTACTGCAATGAATCAATAAAAAGAAAGATGACATTAAAAGGATGGGAAGAGGAAATGACTGTACTTTCTGACACAGAATAGTGATACTTATTAGTTCAGAGCAAAGTTTCTCAGCCACCACTGGCTGAAGTGCAAATGTCACTAATTCTAGGCTTCACTCTTTTCTATAAGACTAAGCCACTAAAGTCAGGAGAGGACATTCTGAGACAAGCATGTCTGCAAAATCTCAACAGTTTCTGCCTTATGTGGATCAGTTTGAAAAGTTATAATGACATTTTTCTGCTGGTATAAACCCTCAAAGTGGGCCTAAGATGCTGATTTCCAGCATCACATGCATTACCAGACTGAACTGACCCCCTTTAAGCCAACCTCTGATTGGCTGCTCCATGTGTAAGGTTTAAACAGTAGATGGGAGGGGCATCTCTATCCAAATCTCTATAACATCATTCAGCACCAAGTATATAAAAACTGTCAAAAGTCATATTTTATAGAAGAATTCATTCCTGTAAGTGTACGCAGTCAATGACGGGAAATAAAGAGAAGCAGTATCAGTCAACTTTTTAAAAATTACATATGATAAAATAATAACAATGGGTTAAAAGTACTCACTTATTCATTTCTATGTAGCTCTCAGCACCAATAGTAATAGTCACTACATTAGGATGACTGGCTGTTATGACACTGAAACACAACACAGAGCAAAGTAATGGTAAATTCAATGCGCTATATAAAGCAGTTGGTGAAGATGTGGAAAACAAATGCCTTGCAGCGGATCTCTCACCACTGAGACATTTTTTTAAGATGCTTTAGCAACAGAGAGTGTACAAACAGCTGAGTAAGTCGTGTGGTTTAAGAGGGGAAAATAAAAAAAAACAAAACATGTCATACTATTTCTTCCTGGAGGTTTTGGCCTGTTCGATGGTAAAGCCTGACAGGTTGATGAATCCATCAGCTTTCTCAGCCTGCAGAGAGGAGCAAAAAGAGCTCAGAAAACCTGATGAGAAACACTTTAATGCAGTGAAGTCTGCAGAAAACAATGTGTCTGTATCTCAGGTTCCTGTGTGATCTCAGCAAAGTGTCAGTGGTCAGAGCCAGAGGATGCACATCGCTGTGGACTGTGCTCTTTCTGTCTGTTTGGTTGCAGTTTGACCTACTTTGTGTCTTAGTGTGGTTTGACTATATGCTTATTTAAATTTACAGCTTCACAGAGATAAAGGGATTTACATATGATTCTTAACATATAAGAGATGTTTCTATTTAAACACATTTATATGGAATATTAATGTATTTGTATCAAAGTAGAAACTTAAAAAATTTCAAAACCACGTAATTTAGTTATTTATTTTTCTAAAAGATGTCATGTGTGTCACACACAGGCAGCACTTCTTCTAAGGCTCACTTCAACAGTGAGTCAGGCCCCACAGACTCCCATGTTAAAACCTGCTTCAACAACAGTTTGGACTTCAACTGCAAAGGTTATTTTCATGCATAACTCACCCACTTAAAATCTATTTAGAGCTCCCCTCCACTTTTTAAAGCCATTAAACTAGATATCTTGGGCATGTTCGTGGCTTTTGGAGCAACTTTCATGCAATTGTCTGACACATCATATCCGAAAGTTTCACGAGGTCACTGTGTGTACAGGTAAACATCGTGAGCTTCAGCACTCAGATATTTAGATCTACTTTTTATCTCTGCGTGATGTCACAGAGTTAGGTACCCATAATATGGTCAACTCAGACACCAAAAGCCCCACCCAACTTCTATTTAAACTTTTAAGAGGGGCAACCAATCAGAATCAAGCTAGTTTCAAGGTAGGGTGGGCAGCTCAAATAAGGATAGAGGATCAAATGAGGAGTATAAGATAAAGAAGGATTATTTTGAACTATGAATCATGCAAAGCCACTCTAATAGAGTCCAAGATTAAGAATACAGTGCTCATTCAAGTTTTGCAAAGGCTCCGCAAACCGGGAACAGATTTTCTGATGCTAATCGCACATGTCAGACCTGAATTCTACTGCACGTTGTTTGAGCTGTAGGGCTTAACTGTGAGATAACTGTGGCTCACCATCTCGTCACTGTACCAGTACAGAGAGCTCCTCTGCAGGACAAACCAGTATCTCTTCCATCTGCTTCCCAGGAAGCTACGGCTCTCCTTCTTCCGGTGCAGCCATCCCTGACAGTCCACCGCTCCCAGGTCTTTGACCGAAACCCGACGCCGACTCATGGCTGCAGACTCTGCAGGAGAAGGAGGAAGGCAGGTTACAGGTTCAGATCTTCAGATCAGAGGGAGGAGCCAACCAACAATGATGCTCCTTAGGGGCCTCACATGTACTCAGACAACTGGACAACTATTTTTACTAATTTCAGACCTGCTTGCTTTATTGGATTTATTGAGTTATTTCTTCAGCTATAAGACCTGAGACACTTTAATGTACAATATTTAACTTATTCACCTGTATTTATTTTACCTCTATTGTTTTAAAATGCTGACTTTTATTTTATTGTATATCCATTTTTATTTATTCAGCTCCTTATTAAATTATACATTTATCTTTTTAGACAGATTTTCATTGTCTGTTCTTCTTGCAGTTTATCTTCCTGTATTTCCATTTTTAATTTACTTTTAACATTATTTTATTGATTGAAACTTATTTTAGTTTTACTTAACAAGCAGTTAAGTAAATTTGTATATTTTTGTCACGTTTGTCAAATGCCCCACGCTGCCTGCAGCTGTGAGCAGCAGGCTGAAACCCACAGAGCCTCGGTGCAGTGGTCATCCTATGTTCAGCCACTTTTGGTTTCCTGATTTGGTATTTATGAGTTTTCAAACAGACTCCTGATCTTCTCTGTAGACCCCAGTGTGTCCTAAAAATACAAAGGCCTGGGTAGTGCAAATGTTTTAAATCATGCTGTCCTAATTCCACTGTTTACCGGTTTATCTGCACACTCTGATGTTCGGTTTTGGCACTAATTTTAGAATAAACAACATCATTGAGCTGCTTTCTGTCTCTTTTGATCAACTCATACAGATGAGACTGTTTCTTTCTTTCTTTGTTGAGTCTGCCCTTTCATTTTCTATAAAAACAAGTTTCAGGAAGTCTTGACAGTGACAGTCTTGATAATTTGTGGTATTCTAATAACAATAGAGAACAAGCAAGGCACTCTGTCATAAGATAAAACTTTTTTTTACTTTTATTAGGATCAGTGATGACTTAGAATTGATGCATGTTGATAGTTTTCTGCCAAACTGCTTGAAGAATCATCTCAAAACATAGTTTTACCTGTAGACACAATGCTTGAGCTGTTATGCTTGCAAAGTTTGGGTTTTGTTGTTGGACTTCTACCCACCCCACTGAAGAGCATCTGTCACAAAAGCCATCAGAGCAACGTTTTCTTCCTTTTTTGTTTTTGTAAACTTTCATTTTTTTATTTGTTGGTTTCAAAACAAACTAGAAAAAAAGTCGACCTGTGCAATGCGATCAGAGGTGCCACCATGACCATAACCTTCAGTATATCTGAAATTTGGACCATCTCAAAGGTGCAGAGTGCCATTGTGGACCCTTACCATCCTTGGGGTTTGCTTGTTTAACCCCCTCAAAGGTGGCACTAATAGAGTCATTTTTCTGTGTTTGTCTGACCCTTTTTGTATATTTATACTGACAGAGTGGGGTATTTAGTGTGTTTCATATGCTGCATTATCTGCATGGCAAGTTTCCCAACTGCGACATTTTACTCTGTAACATCTGTGATATAATCTTAACTCTCATATTACTAACATTAATGCTCTGCAATTCTATCAGCACAGAAAGTTAACACCCAAAGTCAACCTACCAAAGAAATGCACGACTCATACGCTTATGTGGTTACAATAGAGAACAAAAAAAACATATGAACAAAACAAAAATAGGAACTAATGCTGCTCTCTTCTCACATGAGCCAAACTTCACTCAAAGTGAAGTTTGGCCCCTGTTGCCCCAGTGGGCAAAGGTTTTCAATTTTGTCTATGTTTTGAATAAATTCTGTCTCTTTTCTATCCAAAATTTATGTCACTACCAGGTATAAGTCTTCATCAGTATTATCCCTAACCCTGGGATAAGCTCGGACGTCGCCCGGATCAACAAGGTCCGCGTCAGGTGTTGAGGAACCAGGGCACCCTGACGAGAAGTGGGCTACTGGAACAAGAAGGCATCAGTGGGCAAGAGACGAAAACAGGGCGTTGTTGGAATGCTACTATTCAAGTAACCCTGGCGGAAGGGGTTACATGAATAGGATGAGGGACCTATGGATTCTTCGATACCCAACATCAAAACAACGAAACAACTAGTAGCTCAGTGTTCCAACATTCTCACAGCTAGAGATTGACGAGGTACAACATAAATGCTACGGCAAGGGGGAGCTAGGACGCCAGGTCAGGGGGGAGATGTCATCACCCCCACCCGAGATTGGGTACAAAGCCCCAAGTGCGATAGGAGAAGGATCGTTGAGTGCGAGAGGAACTGGCCAAGCTTGAGACCTGGATCTCCCGTAGCCAGTTACCAAGATTAAGTGAAGTACCCTCAGAAGGTCTGCTAGATGATGTTAATGGATACTGGAATGCTTAGAATTGTACAAGATCAACAGGACCCTAAGAGCCTTCATCAGGAACTCAATGGGTATGTGGTGTACAACACTAGAGGCCAACTCCAAGCCCATAGTATAAGTCACCATCAAGTGCGGGATCTACCAAGGAGATGCTCTGTCCCCACTGCTGTTCTGCATAGGCCTGAACCAGTGAGATACTGACTACGGAATGGAGCAGTTGTCAGCCACCTCCTGTACATGGATGACATCAAGCTGTATGCGAATCTATGCGAGTGAACGAGACATCGATTCACTGATCCACACTACCAGGATATATAGCAATGACATTCGGGCTGGAGAAGTGTAGTCGGATGATAACAAAGAGAGGGAAGTCAGAACTGAGGGGATCGAGCTACCAGAAGGCAACATTGCAGACATAGATCCCGCAGGCGAATGGGAACCATGAAGAGCCTGCTAGGAAAGCTGCAACCACCAAGTACCTGCAGAGGGTCAGGCAAGTCCTGAGGAGTCAGCTGAACAGTAAGAACAAGATCCAGGCTATCAACACCTACGCCCTGCCCGTGATCAGGTACCCAGCTGGTATAATAAGTTGGCCAAAGGAGGAGATAGAAGCTACTGACATAAAGACAAGAAAGCTCCTTACCATGCATGGCATGGCAGCAGAAACCCAAGAAAGAGGAGGGAGACAAGGAAGGACAGGGCCCTGCACGGTATGTACCACCGGCAGATAGAGGAGGTGGCTGACATCCAGAAATCCTACCAGTGGCTGGACAAAGCTGAACTGAAAGACAGCACAGAGGCACTAATCATGGCAGCACAAGAACAAGCTCTGAGTACAAGATCCATAGAGGCTGGGGTCTATCACACCAGGCAAGACCCCAGGTGCAGGCTGTGTAAAGATGCCCCAGAGACAATCTAGCACATAACAGCAGGGTGCAAGATGCTAGCAGGCAGGGCATACATGGAACGCCATAACCAAGTGGCCGGCATAGTGTACAGAAACATCTGTGCCGAATATGGCCTGGAAGTTCCGAGGTCAAAATGGGAGATGCCCCCAAGGGTGGTGGAGAATGACCGAGCTAAGATCCTGTGGGACTTCCAGATACAGACGGACAAAATGATACCAACCGGACATAGTGGTGGTAGACAAACAGAAGAAGACGGCCGTAGTGATCGATGTAGCGGTTCCGAATGACAGCAACATCAGGAAGAAGGAACACGAGAAGCTGGAGAAATACCAAGGGCTCAGAGAAGAGCTTGAGAGGATGTGGAGGGTGAAGGTAACGGTGGTCCCAGTGGTAATCGGAGCACTAGGTGCGGTGACTCCCAAGCTAGGCGAGTGGCTCCAGCAGATCCCGGGAACAACATCGGAGATCTCTGTCCAGAAGAGCGCAGTCCTGGGAACAGCTAAGATACTACGCAGGACC
This sequence comes from Simochromis diagramma, assembly GCF_900408965.1. Classification (NCBI taxonomy): domain Eukaryota; kingdom Metazoa; phylum Chordata; class Actinopteri; order Cichliformes; family Cichlidae; genus Simochromis; species Simochromis diagramma. The sequence continues at coordinate 21,658,302 of NW_024387492.1, forward strand.
CTCAAGCTCCCAGGCCTCTGGTAGAGGACCCGAGCTTGAAGGATATATGTATATATGTATATATATATATATATATTATATTTACATTACCACAGTGAGATGACTTTAGTCTCATGAACAACATTAGCTAATTGTTATTTACCAAGTAATCTTGAAATGACTGTTCAGTACAGGAATGAAGCCCAACAATCATGTTTTATAGTCCCGTGGTTTCAGCCTCAGATACTCAACTAATCAAAGTGATGTCATGACAAAAATGAATGACCAACAAAACATTTTTTCTCCTTCATTTCTGTCAAATAAAGCTGTATGTAACGTTTCTCGCGGTTAGTATCATGGTTGCTTCACTTCCGCACTGCTCGTACTTATAGTACGCACCGTACGTAGTATGTGTAGTGTGCGTACTTCAAGCGTGCAGACCCTGAATTGGGACAGAGCCACAGCCAGGCTACAGAGGAAGTGACAGGTAGGTGAGACAGGTAAGAGAGGAGAGCTATGCTGGAGAAATAAAGGCATGAAGACCATGAACGTGAGCATTAAATAGTTTTTTTTCTTGAATAGGGTAACCATATATTCAATGTAAAATGAAAAACAAACAAACAAACAAAAACAACAAGTCCTAGGTAATCCACCCACACTAATCCCAAACCTTGATTCCGGACAGATATGCATGACGGGTATTTACACACCAGTTTTACCAGCATTAAAAGCTCACTTCAAGTAAACCTACTAAAGGAATACATGACTCATGAACTTATGTGGTTATAAAAGAGAACAGATGAGTATATGTACCAAACAAAAATAGGAACAAAAATAGGAACTTAAGCTGCTCTTTTACCACAACTAAACTTAACTCAACAGTTGCTTCAAATAACGCATCTAAACAAAATGTTAAGCCTGACCCAAGAAAGCCATTCTACCTAATTTAGCATTTAGCAACGACAAGGAAAGGTGGTTTTCAACAATGACCCAAACACTAACATGGTGTGAATATCCGGGATGATCCCCATTCATCTTAAATGTGCGCACGGTATGTGGCAAGAAGCTTTGCTTAAGTAGAAAATTAGATATTTACCCAAAACTAGCAAAACACAAACAGCAAAGAAGACTGCTGCCAGACAGGATGGAAGAGAGACCTGCAGCAGCTGACAACATTCTCATGTCAGCTGTCTGATGTCAGATACACTCACACAAACAGAAAGGAAGAGGAAATGAAGTTATGTATTCATTTATATCACGTGTGGAAGTTGGTTTCATGAATATTAACACATTCACACAAATAGGATAGGGCAGGGAGGGGCATCACAGTTCTGCACTGTTCTGTATAAGTTATTGGGGAAACTTCAGGTTTAACCTTTCACTTCTAACGGGGGTGGTAATTCATGCGTCATAGTAGTATGCAGAAGTCTCCATGTACTGTCCAGTCACTTCTGTGTAAATTATGTAAATTCAGTTGTTAGTGTGCAGGTAGTAGGAGAGTCTGTAGGTTTTAGAGACAGTCTGATGTCTGAAGTCTTTGCCTTTCCTTAATTAGCAAGCATAATTTACAGGAAACACTGATTTTCTGTGTGCGTGCGTGTGTTTCCTGTAAGATTACAAAGATTTTTTGTGTTAAGCATGCCTTAAATCATGGTTGCTACAGCAAGACATTTTATAATTGCTGACCTTGCAAGTAGGCTAAGCGGACTTCCTGGTCCGAGTTCTGTTTTGATATTTAAACTTCACTTGTCCTCAGCCTTTACACTGCGTTTCATCTCTGTGAAGATAAGGCAAAGATATCCTGGACATGCTGATCATGAATATGTTGATACCAAAGTTGAGTATACAACATCTCTGTGGGTGTCATGTTCCACTGTTTAGTAGGTGGTATACATGTGTGCTATACGCTCAGGCTGCTGGGGGACTTCCCATGATGCACTGTGCACTTCTTTTCCACTCCACATGCATTTATAGCTAAACATGTATTAATATTTACATTGAATTATTTATCCTGTTTTTTGGTCTTTTTCCCCATCGCTTTGCAACCAGTCACAGCATGGCCGCCCATTCCTGAGCCTGATTCTGTTGGAGGTCTCTTCTTCCCCACCATCACCAAGTGCTTACCTTACTTTACCTTACAATATAAAACAGTTTCATGGGATGCTGTATAAATGCAACTGCACTGAATCACAAGTTTCTGGTAGGAAAATGTATGAACGCATACCTGTAAAGATCACGTGGTGTAATTGTGAGGTCCAAAACAGCTAAAAATAATATATGATATAATGAAATTTGATTTCTTTGTCTGTTTTTTAACACTTTACCTTGCACTTTAGAGGTTTACAGTATTAGAGATATTGCATGATGCTGCATATTTCATCTGTTAGCGGTTCCTTTTTTTGTTTTTCCTGTGTACTCTAAAACCAGTTTACCTCGGTCACCAAAAAAAAAAACCCTCTACAGACTCACCGCTAATTGTATGAGACTGGGCAGATGTTTGTGGTCTCATTAGTCTTAACTTTACATGTCTCTCTCTAGCTAAGGTTTCTGTACACGCGCCAAATGAAACAGAGGGGGGACTGAAGCAAGAAACTTTGCCGAAACAAGCGCCCTTACCTGCAGTCTGGATGTCCGGCAGTGTAATGCGTTTCCTGCAGACAGACGCGCAGCACAGGAGGAACTGAAGTGTGCTGCGCTTGTGAGAAGTTATGTTAACACATCAGCAGACCACAAAGTCACAAAATCACACTCACGCTCTACATAAACGCACCACTCAGACTCCACAGCGTCCTTCCTGTTTCGGTGCTCTTCGTGATCTTTATGCCCTCGTCTGTTTCTCAGAAACTTCCCGTTTGCTCTGTAGAAAATAAAACTTATTTTCAGGAAATTAAGCAAATTTATGCAGTGCTGTTTAGTTACAGTGGAGACATCAGTCTTCAGTATCTCACACCATTTCCCTCTTACAGTCAAATCAAAGAGACACATGTCATTGACATTCAGCCTTCTTGTAGCAGAAAATAAAACTTCAAGGCCGCCTTATTGCCAACTATAGTGGGGTGAAATGTGTTCATGCACCAGTCTGCATATTTTAGCTCTAAACATTTGTTTGCTACAAATTTCCTGAGCATCCACTCAAATATTACAGAAGAAAATGTGGACTATTCTAAAGATACACCTGAGTCTGTCTATTACACAGCTGCAGAGCTGAATGAGAGTTCAATAGTAGGCATAAGTTCAAACTGCAGTTCACCACAGGGTCCACGTGATGGAGCTGTTAGTCTTTGACAGCTTCATATGTGCCCTTTAAGATTATTACCTGAGGGATTAGCTCATTTAGAACCAGATAATGAACAGCTTACACTTTGCTTCATTGACACTGATCTTGTAACACAGCAAAGCCCGATTCAAACAACAGAATTCACTAATTATTTATAAAAAAAAAAAAAAAAAAAAAAAAAAAAAAAACCAGAAAAGCTAAAGTTTGATTTAGCATTTAAACAGATTAAAGTGGACCTGTTATTGCCTTTTCTTGTTTTCCGTCATCTATCTACTCTTAAAACGGTGGATGTTCATATTAAAATCGGACAAAATAAATAAATCAGTGAATGTGCAAGTTTTCTGTGAGCTCAGATGGGTGTCAGACAGTTTTTTTCTTGAGTCAGTGGGAGGAGATATTCCTAACATGGTCATCTCAGTTTTTCTTATGAAGGTTTATCTGCAGCTATAACACAACTCCAAAAAGCTACAACATTGTGTTAAATGTAAATAAAAAACAAAATGCAATGATTTTTCAAATCCCATGAGCCAATATTTTGTTCCCAGTGGAACATAAAAATCTATCAAATATTTAAATAATATCCTGTTAGCCCTGTGAGAGACTGGCAACTGTCCAGAGTATGCCCCGCCTCTCGCTCACTGGTAGCTGGAATAGGCTCCAGCCTCCCCCGGAGCCTGACAAATACATTATCATATTCCATGAAAACTACGAGCTGCAAAAAAGATGTATCTTTAATTTCAGAATAAGGTTCCTCAACGAAAAACTGACCTTCTCATAATCTACACTACATGATATCATGAAAAGATTCAGAGAATCTGGAGAAATTTCCGTGTGCAAAGAACAAGGATGAAAGTAACTATTGGATGCCAGTGACCTTCATGCCCTCAGGCATCACTGCATTAAAAAAATACAAATCTGTCATGGAAATTGGTGCATGGGCTCAGGAACGCTTGCAGAAATGCAGGTTAACCCTGTAACAGCAGGGGTATCATAACTGATACATGAGGTTTTGGGAGTTTATGAAACTTCTATATCATCAATATTACACAGAATCTAGGACAGGGCATAAACAGCATGGGTTAAATGGTTTTGTCATTTGTTAGTATTTAAATGATCTGCAGTCACCAAATTAAAATGCTTCTTCTAAAATATATATTCAAATGTTTTATCTCATATGACTGTCAGGTACTAATAGAATATCAGTGCTCCTCACATTTTTGAGAACCAAGGACCCTACTGACCCTCTGCACTCAAATTCATTTTTTTATGTTTTTGTAGCTTAATACTTATTATAATCCAGCTGCTAATTTAACATAAAAAAAAATTATAAGCTTTGCTATAACTTCCAAAAAATAAAAATATTGAACGCAAAGTTTCAAAATAAATTGCACTTTATTTTTCCAAAGCATTACAGAGGCAACAAAACACAGAGCTCTGAACCGTTTGTGCTTAATCAGACAGAGCAAAATCAGATTATGATGCATGAAGTTTGACAAAAGGACAACTTTACAAACCAGCTTCACTTTAGATCAACAAGAAACAAGTGAACTTCAACACTTCAACTTTGCTAAACAGCTGTTGCCAAAAGTGGTCATTAGAGGAAAATAAATAAACGTATACCCCTTATTCACTTCAGCTGATTTAAAAGGGATCAGTTCCGCCCATTTCCACTTCCAGGTTTTCATTTTTCACCACTGGGCCTTCCTGCACCTCCTCATCCTCCCTCTGAAACAAGGCATTTTAACTCCTCCGTCTTTATGGCTACTATACATTTAGATCAATTCTGCAACACCCCACTTCAAACACAGCATTACAGTTGGCACCTCACATGCTCTACAACTTATTTATATATTTACAGAACTAAGCATGAAAAAAAAAAATCCTATTAATTTTTCTGCAAAAATAAAGGATGGTGTCAAACTTCTATTTTCTCTACAAAACTCATTTACTTCACTCAACTACGCCCTACATTTTTTACTTATGTCGTGGACTCTGGGTTTTGTGCCTGAGCTTTTACTTTGTATTGATATTTGGACTCTTCTTTTTTATAGTTTTGGTTCATTTCTAGTCAAGTTTGGATTCTGACGTTATGGTGTTGGTTGAGTTTTGTAATCTTTATGTATCAGATTTTTTCTGGATTTTCTGGGTTCTTAGTTTTTGTTATGTGTTTGTGATTTGATTTGGAGTTTATATTTAATTCACTGAGTTTCAGTTTATGGTGGCGGGTGTGGTTCTGAGCCTAACATGACCATGTTTGTGTTATCACCTCTCAGTATACATAATATAAACATCCACAATTGGAACAGGAGACTTGGAAGAAAAGGAAAAGAGAAGCGGGTCCTCTTTAATCGGGGCTCAAGAGTTGGGAGTTCGCCTTGTAATCGGAAGGTTGCCGGTTCGAGCCCCGGCTTGGACAGTCTCGGTCGTTGTGTCCTTGGGCAAGACACTTCACCCGTTGCCTACTGGTGGTGGTCAGAGGGCCCTGGTGGCGCCAGTGTCCGGCAGCCTCACCTCTGTCAGTGCACCCCAGGGTGGCTGTGGCTACAATGTAGCTTGCCATCACCAGTGTGTGAATGGGTGGATGACTGGATGTGTAAAGCGCTTTGGGGTCCTTAGGGACTAGTAAAGTACTATACAAATACAGGCCATTTACCAAAAAAAGTAAAGCTGTAACACAAACTCCCTCCACAAGCATTCACAATGAAGCAACTTTGTTTTCTGTTGTGTGTTCATTTAAAAACTTTATTTTTTTTAAAGTAAAGAGATTTATGTTCACTTTTAAAATTACACATTATAGATTTTCTCACAAACACATTTAAAAATTTTCTATACACGCTGAGAATCTTTTATAATGCTTGCATAAGGTTTCGTTTGTATAAAAGCAAATAATGTGAATTAGAAAAACCCTTTAGAAAAGTTAAGACTTAACAAAAAAACAAAAAAAAACCAACAACATTTAAGTCCACAGTTCTTGAATATCAGTGGATCCAGAAAGGTTCCCTGAGGGACGCCCTCAGGAAATTTTTCATTATAGAAACCTTAAACCTGCAAAGAATTTCTTAAGAGAATATACATTTTCTTGAGTCCATTAATAAAAAGAAAAACAAATACTTGAGATGAGAAAGTGATCTTTTTTTTTTTTTTTTTTTTTTTTTTTTTTTAAGTATACCTAAAATTTCTGTCAGCTTCCTGCAGACAAATCTGCCAAATGACAAAGATAATTAAATCTTATATTAGATACTTCAAATGTATTTAAATCCATTAAATCTGTTATCAAACTTCATTCTAAATCTATTTTAGGGGTGTAAAATAGATTTGACTGAAACCACAATTAGCTACAGTGGCCTGATCACTCGATCATGACTGGATCATGAGATGAAATGAATTACACTAAATGTGCTATGCTTCCAGTTCATTTATTACCTCAATGTTTAAACATCACAGTTTCCACAGTACGACAAGTTGGAACCATAATGCAATACTGGGGATGCTTCTATCCCGATTTCAGTTTCGGATTCAGAATTGTTCCACCCCATAATATATTTACCAAGTCTACTCTGTGTCAGGGTTCAAGTTTTTCTCCTTACTTTGTGTTTTTAGCACAAAGAATAAATCACAAAGTGTTTACATTCTGAGTTATTACAAAAGGATGCAGCATATTTTCAGGTAGAGTAGCTTTTGAACTGCTTTCTGAAATCATAATCCTTGTACTAAAACACTGGTTAATCATTTCACTGTTTTTATTTGCTGTGTTCCCTCTGTTAAAAAGAAATGTGCATTTTTTTTTTCTTCTTTTTAACACTTTCATGTCCCTGATAACGTTAGAAATGTATACAAATCTTAAGTTCTTTGAGAAAAGAACAAAAGATAAAAACATTTTTAGAAACCATTTTATGCATACAAACCAAAATATCTAAAGAGGCACTAATGGCTCCTTAACTACAAATGGTGTTTTTACTAGAAAAATACTTCAGCAATCATAAACACTAAGGCTCTGATAATCCACTGATAAGTTTTGAAAATTTAAAAAAACAAAATAAAAAAACAAAACAAGAAGTCTACTGAAAACAAAAACCAGCTTCATCTTCAGCAGATTCAGCATGCTATAATCTGTTATTTCAGATCAAAGCCCCAAAATAGAAGTTTTGCCTTAAATCTGGATGGTCAACATGTGAAACCTTTATTTTCAATGTTAAAAAAAAAAGAAGCAATGCTGAGAAATGTTTTAATTCAACACTAAACAGATCAAAAACCAGATCTATTTATTTCCATCATAATTTCATTCTTGGACTCTAGTAGTGTCCATTTCCATGACTGGCAGTTCAAAAGAATCCTTATTTATGTGATCCTGGGCCTTACTGCTGAATTCATTCATCCTCCTAAAACAAGCCTTTTAAGCTCCTCCCCCTTTAAAGCCTGCCTCTTTTCAAATTCAGTGGGTAGAATATGTAGAAGAACCACAAGTCAAAGCATCCAAATCAACCCACAAATTGGCCATTTTTAATTATGAGCAACCACTGTTTAAACAGTAAATATGACAGGAAATTAATAAAAGGTCCTCTTTAAATATAACAGTTAAGCTATATTTAAAATCAGTATATTATATATGATATGAGCGGCTAAATTATCTTCTCCTAAAAGCTTGAAGAGGTTATTTTTGTACACTGTGACAGAAAATAAAATCTTCCACATTAGAATCACAGCTTCAACTTTGACATAAACTAACTGGAAGATGGAAACTCACTTCTGTTGGTCAACTCAGAGTAACATTTGAGCTATTTTCATTGTTAGCTGTTGCCACCCAAAGCATTACAATTAAAAAAAATTCCAAAGAAAAAGAAGATTAAAATGAAAACAAAACAAACAAAAAAAACAAAAACAAAAAAAAAAAAAAACACACTTGTAGCCATATTGCCCAGTTTCTGTAGTAAGAGTCACCCTAGCAGCTTAGGAGCTTTTGCATAATGTTTCATTAGTAAAAAAGGCACCAAATATTCATGACCTAGAAACTGGGTAAAAAAAACTTGAAGAGCTCCGAGATGGTTCCCTGAGGAACGCCTTCAAAATATTTTTTTTATATTTGAAGTTTCTGTCATGAAGCATTTTTTAAATAATCTTTGAAAACCCTTTCCTCCTTACATGTGAAACATTCAATATGGGTAGGTGAGGAAGATCAGGTTATAAAATTAAAACTTTAAAGGGACAGTTCACCACAAATTCAAATCTCTATATTTGACCTCTCGCATGTAGTCCTCTGTATCCGTCTACAGACCGCTTTGGTTTGAGTTGTCCAAGTGAGATTTTTTTGTGCTGTTAAAAGTGCCAAAAACTACAGCAGAGAAGTCTATTTCCAGAACTCCTGACATATTTCTCAGAACTGCTTTTGGAATAACTAACAATTTTCTCTTTACCAAACTACACCCTGTACCACAACTCTTTCTTCACCCTGCAATAAACAGGCTCCATCTACCTGTGATGAAGTTGAACAACAGAATCAAAGATTAATTGAATCACCTTGGCTGAGCTGCATTTAGCTTGCTGCGCTCTTCGTTTAGCTGTCAGGTGTAAACAGTGGTAGGAAAACAGTTCCGTAACGAGGTTTGCAGAGGTCTTTTTAGAGTAACTGGGCCACAACACAGGTGACATTTAGGTCTGTAACATAGACCAGAAGGCAAAAATATATATAGGTATCTGGATGAATTTACAGCACTACAGGCCAAAGGGAAAACATGGAAGCTGGAATGTTGCAGCAAACCAATCCTTCAAGCATCCATACATCTGCAGATAATTCTGCTAAATGATAGCAGCAATTTTAAAACTAACTCTGAGATGTAACTTTCCTTTATGATTAAAAAAAATATATATAAAAACTGTAACAGTTGCAGTGTTTTTTTCCCCCCAGGTGGGGCTTGTTTTCAGCTTGGTGTTGTCAAAGGTTCCTTGACGACTTTAAAATCTTCAAATTTTCCATGACTGATAAATCAAACAGAAAATGAGCGATCAGTAGATTCCAGTGTCAGGTTCATTAAGTGGAAAGCACTATGCCGGATTAGTTTTTTCCTTGCTGTGGTGCTAGATTTTGAAATGAATTCCTCACCATCTTAACATGTTCGGTTAACTCCAACAGTCCACGATCTGCTGTTTTTTATCCAGAACTATAAAATGATGTACTGCATTGCCTTTTATCAGGACCGTGAAACTTAAATGGATATTTAAAAGCAGAATATTGAAAACTCTTCCAGAAACCAGGTGAGAATAATTGTCTCATCTAATAAAATTCAAACTGAGCTTTTCCTCCTCAGTGACTGAGCAGTTTGAGTCGAGCCAGCCAGCCGCCGAGCAGCGACGTGGACTGTTTGTTTACACCCTTAGTGGGAGAGACAGCGGCAGAAGTGGAGGCAGAAGCCTTTTTGGACCCCACTTCCTGGTAAGGTATGGTGGCTGTGTTGTGCAGGTTGGCGTTAATGTAGCACTGGCTGCCCCTGATATGGTCGACGCCACGTACAGATGGGTGACCTCGGTACGGCAGAGGGAAACACGGCTCCTCCTCCGTGATAGTGCTAATGCCCTCATTACTCCGATACATGTGCAGGACGTCCTTACCTGTTAGAAGACAACAGGTTAATTATTTAATTATTCGGCTTGTTTCATTTTAGCTGTGAGACCTTTAAATGACGACTTTCATGTTCCTAAATACGACAACCTTGTACCGAAGAAGAAATGAGGTAGTCCTACATACTAGATTTACATGTGAGTGAAAAGACATAATAAGCAAGTCCTCCTCTCTAAACGAGCTTCTATCTTTCCATCCTCCCTGTTGAATCGTACAAAACAGCTAAAAGTAACAGTTGACTTGTTAAGTTGCAGGTCAAAGCAAGTAAGCAAGTCTTTTTAAAGAAACAGTTGAGATAAATCTGGACATAACTGACATTCCTGTTTCAATTGTTCATTTAAAAGAAAAATAATAATGCAAAGAAAGCAAAAAAAGAAAGAATATTTTTAGAAATAAATTCGACGCTGAACTTCTAAGGATGACTTTAAACCTCACAGGTTCATGCAGCAGTGTGTAAACTTCGCTCTTTTGTCGGCCTCGTGTTTGCCGTCAGTGGAAAACAGTCCACTTCTTCACGTGTCTTTATTTAACCGTTCATTAACTGCCTGTTATCTTGGACAAACTGCCAACGTGCACCGAGCTCGTCAAGGTGAAGTGCTCTAACGCTCAGACTGAGCCGAGTATGAAATGAGTCGTGCAGATGCAGTGGCAGCTTTCGGGGTTAATGATTAACCAGGTAAAAATTCAAAGCACGCAGCCCATCCCTGCTACAGTCTGTCCTTGCCTTTTAATGAGTCGGACAGATGGCTATTACTGATAACTGTCAGATTACTGGCGCTCACTGCGTCTGGTCCAGCTGGACAGGTGGGACTTACCTTTCCTTCCCTGAGTACTGGGCCTGGAGAGCCGGTCAGACACGCCTGAAAATGCCTCCACAGGCATGGAGATGGGTCTGGGTTTACCTGCGAAGAGTCCAGACAGAGCAAAACATCAGCTCCATCTCAGAGACACTACTCCTCTACTTCCACCTCAGGCTGACACTTAGCCAGATATTAGAGCACAAACCAATATGGCCCATAAACAGCTAGCTGCAGTCAGTCTAACAGAAATGTTTTTGGGGTTTTTCTCTTCTTGGGAGAATCAGGCTGTTTTCTAAATCAATGATTCATCTTTAAATCCCCAAAGAACCACTCCTGGCTTAAGGTGTCCTTGATTACTATGACCCAGTAAAGCTTCAAAATATAATACAATGCATTCAGGTTGCTTTGTGGTGACTCCAGAGACAAAGGTGGAACTATATCCCAGTGTTTCCAACCAAAACCAGAACAAAACGGCTCCAAACTCAGCAGGGAGGAATTACTGTTCATGAAATCAAGCCTTAAAGTCAACAGAAGCTCTTTGAGGATACACAGTCTTATTAGTAGAAACGCTTTGTTTGGTTTGATGGGGCTAGATTGGGCCAGACACATGACATCATCTGATCTGCTATTCTCTCACATGAAATCACAGGGACTGAACTACAGAACTGGCAGGTTAACCTCATGTGTGGACATTACATTTTAGTCTAGTCTCTTATACTGCCACTGTTCTATCGAAATGTAAAATGATTGTCCTCTTATGTGGATCTCATTTTCTCAGAAACAAAAATCAGGTAAAAAAAAACTTTTTAGGGAATTCTTTGTTTTTACGTCCGTCAGGTCCCAATCAGCCCAAATAGCAAAGACAAATTAAAAACGCATGCCATGAAAGAGTTTGGGTCTCAGGAGGTTAAAGGATTGTGAGGTTAAAGTGAGCCTCTGACAAAAGTTCAGGGCTGCTGTGCATGTGTGAGAACAGTCTATGCATCAAGCAAAAAAAACAAAAACAACAACTAAAAAAAACAGTTGATTGTGGTTTTATGTGCTTTCACTTCCTGTGGTACTGTAAGTGTTGTATAACTCATCATAACCCACATGTTTTTCCCCTCATTGTGATGCTTTTATTTGTCTTTGTGCTGTGATGACTGGCTGCTGGCTGTCGCTTCATATTTTGACCCTTGGGCATGGAATCACTCGGCCTATAAACTTAGTCTGGATATTTATTTGAGTCAGAAAAAAAATTAAAACACTGGGACAGGACTAAACTTTTTCCTTCTTATTCAAAGTATAGTTTGAGCTTTGTTTTCATTGTTAGACTAAGCTCTAGAGCAGTGGTGGGCAACTCAAGGCCTTGAGGGCTGGTGTCCTGCAGGTTTTAGATGTGTCCTTGATCCAACACAGCTTATTCAAATGGCTAAATTACCTCTACAACATGTCTTGTAGTTCTCTGGAGGCCTGGTAATTAACTAATCATTTGATTCAGGTGTGTTTACCCAGGGTGAGATCTAAAACCTACAGGACACCGGCCCTCGAGGCCTGGAGTTGCCCACCCCTGCTCCAGAGTAAGGTTAAGAGCCTTTGTGTCCTTACAGCGTGAGGAGGAGCGCTGCCTGAGGCGAACTGGGATAGGATGGCTGGATTCAGGTGGAGGGACGGCAGACGTCCGGTTTTCCTCTGCTACAGTGTAGCGTCGCTGCCGCACGTCTGCATCCAGATGCGAGTTTGGAGACTTGGGACGCATTTTCACACCTGCAAATACGCTTGTGTTCCCATCTCTGCCACAAGGAGCAGGAAACTCAGCATTACAGGCATAAAAAAGAAAATAAATAAAGATGATTCTGAAATCCTGAAGCTTGAGTGAGGTACTTACAGCGGGACATATGGCGCTTCTGGGGGAGGAGGGATATACAAATCCAAGATGGTCGTCTTCCCTCTCTTTCCAGGAGCATCTGAGGTTTCTGACTCTCGTGATTTATAGAGACTTGGCGCTCCCTGAGAGGTCTAATAAAAAAAAAAAAGACAAATTTAAGCCCTTTAATAAAGGAAACAAAAGAATCACATGTAACTAACACGTTTGGTTTGTTTCTTCTGTGTTTTTGGTTGCTTCTGTGTCTCAGCACACAGCAGACGATGACTTTGTGAACTGCGTTTATCGTCAAACAAAAGCGAAAGTCGTTCCAGCTCAGAGGAGGCTTTTCTGTTTCCTTCCTCACTTTCAAGTTCTCACAAACACAGGAACTTCATTCAGCTCGTTTTCTGTTTCACCTGCACTTTGAAAAACACGTCTAAAGGATGTTTCAATGCAGCCACTTTTAACCATGCCAGACTTAATCCAGTCTGGCGATACTGTGAATGCTCCTAATTGTGAAAAATCAAATGAAAGACCAAAACAAGCAAAAACTGAGTGGTTTCATTACCACTTTTACACCCATTTACACACACATACACTTCCCTTAAAAGGGTTCATTTCATCGTTAAGTTCATTTCATTGATTGTACTTTTTTCTGACAGGACCTTAATTCCCCAACACTGACAGATGAGTTCACCTGGGTGGGTGTGGCTCCAGTGGTGGAGCGCTTGTCTCAAAAATTAAGAATAAGAGGTTCCATTAGTGACCCCGGTCTTTGCTACTTGATTCAGTCATCTGTTTTTAACACCAAACTGACTGAGCTAACTTATTCTTAACTTATTATTACTCATTCTAATAGTTTCAGGCTTGTCATTGTTCCCACTTCACAAAACAAAAGATAAACGAATGTAAGTGCAGGTGGCGTAACCTTTGAAGTGAATGGTGGGAGTGACGATGAGATAAGAGATCTCAGATTTGTTTTGAAAGACTGAGATTAGAGCCTGAGCTCATCAGCTGAGCTACCCAGCGCCTTTCTGGATTCCTATCTCCCCTAAACACACACATCCTGGACCCCTGTCAGCACAAAACCCCTGAAGGTGGTTTGGTGAATGCAGGATTGTCACATTGTGAACTAAAGTGTGAGTCAGCCACCGCAGATCTGACATCAACGCAGAGTTTTTCCTATCTTCCTTTTTTTCAGGAAAAGGGAAGAAGGGCTCCATTGTTTCACCCGCTCACCTCAGAGGAGCTGTAGACTGAGCGGCTGCTGCTTTTTCTGCTCGAATCAAAACCTCAAAGCTACGACAAAGACTGAAAACCACCACGTGCAGCTTGATTTTCTTACCGACACAGTCTGCTTCACTTTCATGCAGTGACGTCTGTCACAACACTACAGCTGCTGCAGGTTCAGGACCTGCGTCAACTACGCCTCACCTGGAAATTCTGCAGAAAGAATCCATTATCCTTCCACATTCACCGTTATTAACCAGAACTTTGTGCACTCGTGCTTTTTCTTTCTTTTTTCCCCCCCACAGGAAAAACTTCGACTTCTCTAAAATCGAAAACAATCACTCCCAAATGTCCAGTTTGAACCAGGAAAAAGAACCTCTCCTCACTTCTTTTTCAGGGCCAGTAGATGAATCTGAAGGCCAAAGTGTCAATAAAGTTATGTAGAGCTATTTCAAACTATGTTTCTTAATGCCATTATTGACAACATATAAACATGTAAGAAATGATATGGTGATTCTAAATATCACGTTATGTTGAGCTCTTCTTCAAGGTCAAATGTTCAGAAAATGTTGTATCTTTAAAATTTGCCCTTTACAAGCTCATTGTTTAATTTTAGAGGTTTACAAGAACATGTTTGCATGTTTTAATATCAGAAGAACAAAAAAAAAAAAAAAAAAAAAAAAGATCTTAACAAGGACTTTATCAGACGACTTCTTTGTTTTACAGTGAAGAGAAGTGTGTTAACAAGTAAAGGCTGGATTATAATCAGTCAGTTTTATTGGGTGAATTTGTGTCACTGTTTCAATCCTGACGACAAAAACAGGAAAGTGAATCATAAAAGCTTCATTGTGAATTTTGATGTTTTAAAATTCTGTTGTGCATCAGGAAAGCAAGAGAGAAGCAAACAGGTTTGAGTACGTGTTACGCCAAACACTGATTTATCTGTTGATGGGGAAATAAAACCTTCAGTTTCTCGGTGACTGAGTTCACAAAAATGTCTGTGTGTAAGAAAAAAAACAAAAACAACCCCCCCCCCCCAAAAAAAACAAACAAAAAAACCCCCCCAAAAAAAACAAAACAGGTAATGTAGCGAATTTGAGATTTCAGGATATACAGACTACCTGCTCAATTCTGCTGCGAAGTTTTTCACTGATGAAAATTCTCTTTTCATCCATACAAGCACACAAATAAACGCTCCTGAGCCGGGGGCTGTTAGGACTGTTAATCTGCATTTCATATTCATTTTGGGAAGTCCGAATACTGAGCTCATGTTACAGCGAAAAAGAGAAGCGAGAATACATTAGAAAACAAAAGACTCCAGATCATGTTCAAGCGTTGCATTTTACACAGAACTTTAGGCCTGAATTCCTCATTTTTATTGTGCAATCATCATGTTTTTGGTTTCATCAAACTATGTGGAACTTGTGGATAAAAAAGGTAGAAAAACTGCAACACAAGTACTTGTTCATTTCTACTCCAGCTTGGGATTTCCCACATCATATGACCTCTCCACGACAGGAGGACAAGCTGCCACCACAGAGGGCCTCCATCAGGAAGGATGAAAAGGAGGAGACAGTCCCTGGAGTTAGTCGTTTATTTTGCTGAGAAGCACTTCAGCACAATACAAGCGGCGGCTCACCTGCACAAGCGGCGGCCTCCAGCGCAGGTTTTTCAGTGGAGCCGGTGCGAAGCTGGCAGAAGGTCCAGAGGGCCTCTTCTTCAGCATCAAGACAACACCTCCAGACTCCGCCCTCAACTTCCCCACCAGGTGCTTTAGCTGCCAGCCCACCTGGACCAACCAGAGCAAAAGTCAGAGAATTGCAGCCTCTAGAGAGCGCTAGCATGAGGAAAGACCTTAAACTTCACGACCCTGAACGTCAGCGTTTAATGAAGCATTTCACGTACTGTGAGCTGTGAACTGTCATGAAACCTGCGGAAACTGATCCACCTCTTATACTTGGCCTTGGTTTAGTACTGTCTGAAACAAGCTGTTTATTGGCTTACAGTCAGTTTCATGTAATTCACATCACATTTACACTTACATGATAATAAATATTTTATTAACATCAATGCATTTGCATTTTCATGATTGTAAAATCTATAAATCTCACTAATAATTCTTTGGAGTACGTACATATTGTGATATCTTCATTAGTGAAAAACATGTTAAAGCCAACTTCCTTCTGATTGGCTGCTCCTGCTAAAAATAAGCATATCTGAACTGTAGGTGGGTGGAGCTTGTGTTTTCTTCGCCTATCTGAAATGGTTCAGAGCAGTCTGAAGTCTGACCTTTTATTTCACAAGGCCACGTTTAACATTAGTGTTCACTGTTGTAGCACTAAATATATGACAGAAAGGAAAAAGTCCTGCATACTGAAAAGTCACAACACTTCAGTTTATACATAAGACAAAAAAGAGACAGCTGGACTTTGTGAAGTTTGTGAATATGTTTCACGTGTCATCCAAGAAGATTGTTATACAACTAATACCTGAGAATCCTCAGGTACTTGACACTACAGTCAAGTGTTGAAGCTACGTCCTGCCTCGCAGACGTGTGTGGGATCTCTCCATCTAAGAAAATGACTAAGGCCATTTCCCAAAATGATGAGAAACTTGTGGCTATTCGACTCACCACTGTCTGTTTGTTGACCTGAATGACTTCATCTCCAGCGTGAATCCTCTGGGTTTTATCTGCCGGAGACTGAACAGCACACAAAGAGAAGCGCAGAGTTTAACAGACTAACATTTCATTGACTGCATGTTTCCATGATCTCTGGTAGTGATGAAGACTTTCAGGAGAGATTTTTTAAGTCTATAAATGGCACATGAGTGGCGAAGAAGACCCAGAGGCTCACTCACGTTCTCTGTTGTTCCCGTGATGACGTGAAGCCCGTCGTAGGTGGATTTGATGTAAATCCCCTGAAAGATAAAACAGAACTTAAACATGGATCTTCTGCATAAATACACCTCCCACAGTTCCTCTGTAATTCCTCGCTGCAGCGGTGGCGATGGGGTTTTCCTTTCTGGACCTACATCTGTTTCTGTTTTTGATTCAACGCTGGCTGTGGTTCATGGCGTAGCACTAAAATACCTGTTAATGATTCTGAGGGGAAGTGGGGTCATATTGTGGGTTTTTCTTTTTACAGCAGTCAGTACTTATCGGACAGCGGCGTCCCGCTGACATAGCCCAACAGGGAAATGATCATTTCTGTCCAATTTGTGTATTTTCTTTTTTTATTCTATGCCCTTTAAAAGAAAATCCTCACCAGTCCCTCCCCAGGCTTGACATTGGTGATGTGAACCTCCTCCAAACAGGACATTTCCCTTTTTGCGGGGTCAGAAGTCGCTTGGACAGTTTTCTCACAGATGCTGTTGAGCGCTCGGGACTGAAAAACAAGAAAATATATACAAATAGGTTCAGCTTGTCCAATGGATGGATACATGCAAGTGTTCACCCAATTATCAGGCAACAAGTGTATTACAGTGTGTTATTACACTGCTCACTCGTCTGTCCCATACTGCAACCCCAAAAATTATTTCAAAAGATATAAGAGTCTGATTCAGATTTTATACACTTTTATAAAACTGGAAGCCTTTTTGAAACCACAGGTGTCACCCACCTGGTAGTTATTAAAAAATGCCAGGGAAAACATTGTTATTTTGTATAATTAGTGGTTTATAATTATGCATATACGTGGGTTACATTGATTTTGTAAAGGTGTCATTCATTATGTAGGTGCGTATCTATGTAGGTTTGTGATTTATACACCTGGGCCTTTCCATCCTCAAAAGGGGCCCCGAGGTGGTGAATATGCACCTGACTGGTTTGTGTAAATATGAGTTAAAGTCTGTGTTGCCTTATTTAACACCAGTTTTTCATGTTGCTGTTGTTGGTTAAACCCTACCCTGCTGTAGAAAAAACATGCACATGTAAGAATAAATGTGCTGGTTTGGATTTCACAATTGAAAGACTTGATAATAATTATCTTGTTTCCATGATCTAATCGAGAAAATTATTGGTTACCATTTTTTAAGTGGCGTTTCTGATCCTTGAACTGCAAGTACCGTTTTGACCATATGCAACAATGTCTAATTATATAAATAATAAAATAATACATTTCTGACTGCTAACCTTCTGGAATCAAACTCTACACACCAGCTTGTACACTGCTTGAGTTTCACGGTTACATTTTAAACGACATCAACTGCATATTTGATTTTATGACTTGTCTTGTGGTTACATTTTAGTGTTTTATAGCTTGTGTAATATCGTTGGACTGAAAACGAAACAAGGTACTTTTTGTCATGCGTTTTCTCTCGAATAAAGAATAAAACATGATTCAAGACAGAAAGCTATTGGCAGCATGGTGGTCTTAGCTTACATCTCTCATGATGACTATAAAGTGCTCTAAATTTAGTCTGAAATGCTGAATCGCCTCCTGCACCAAATCTGCCTGATCCAAACCTCTGACCTTTCAGTGGAAAAGGGAAAGAAAACAACAGATGCAACAGGAGTTGGAAAAGCATCAAATAAAAGCTCCAAATACGGACGTGGGGAAGGTGCTTGGTTTTGTTGTACGGGAGAAGAGCTTGACGCCTCTGCAGAACGAGAACAGCCTCATATTATCATCACAAATGACCAGACACCCAGGCCTGGAGCGCAGCACCAAGCCCGAGCTCATGGGAAGCAGAGAGCTGACCAGGAAAACACAAACCAGCAGGAAATTACAAGTAAACCAGGAAAACATGCTCCTCTGGGGATATAGCTGGTCAGCTTCCTGCTGTTTGTTTTTTTCCAAATATGGTGACTTTATTGCTCCCCTTACAAAAACAAAGTAAATTTGCTTCATAGATATTTATCCCATAAAGTACTGGAAATATTACTAAAAAAAATAATGCAAAACCAATGTTATACTTTTTTAGTTTTAGTTTTTAGGACTAAATCTTTAGTTCATGAAAGACACTTATTCACATTATACTCGCCCATCTGTCTCCATGAGGATTAAAACAGTGTGTACATTAAACATCAGGTCCATTTCCAGCCACGTTCTGTTTACTGTAAGCTGAAGCTTTTCTGTCCACTTGTCACTATAAGCCAAGTTTGCCCAAGTTAATGTCTTATAGATGTGACGAGCACAGAAAAAGTAGACTCAAAGAGCTTTTCTTGTATAAGAAAACTCTGATTACTTACATATCAAATATCCTCTGACCACATGAATTTAAACAATGTGCATGTTTAAAATGAACATCCACCGCTGTAACAGTACAGCAGTGCTACTGTATAAAAAGAGGTCACATGACAAACTGGCTATGAGAAGGAAAGTGACTGAACTTCATCCAAGTGTGAATCCTGAAACAACAGGAAGTCTTATCTAAGACAGGAAGTGGATGTGCCTGAGCCGAATAAGCAAACCTGCAATGCAGCACACACACACGCACACACACACACACACACTTCGAACAGAGGAAAGAAAAGCAAAAGCAGCACTCACCACTTCCAGAATCTTTTCCTCCATCTCATAAACTGTGCAGTCCTGGAATTACAGACATAAACACAGAGACTAAGAGATCTCACAAACATCTGTCCAACATCTGCTTTATTATCATCACTGTGAGAGAAAACAAAAAACAAAAAAATATCAGAAACAAGGTAGCCCCTGCCTTTGTTTTTTTTTTTTTTAAATTGTATGCTTTTATTTTGAAGTGGTGTATGACACAAAAACAACTGATAAGAGTTGGGAAATTACCCATGCTGGTAAGGAAAACAGAGTCACATGATTAAACTATGTGACCCAATTTAGTATTGCTTCAAAAGCAAATACTGTTCACACTAAATTGAATTAGGTGTCAGGATGGACGAGAAGTTCATGAACACAGATCTGAAGTCTGGATGTCCTTGGTAATATTTCGTGTTAGAAGACTGAATTTGTAAAATCTGATATCAAACAAAATCTCCATACAATGTCATTCAGTGATGGCAATCAATCAATGCTTCACCTCCTCTTCTTTAACTCCTATTCTTACTGTTTTCTGATCAATTTTCTAATATTGTAATTTTTTAATCATTTGCTAAATAAGACTTTTTCCACACAACATTCTGGTGCCAAACAACTACAGCTGTGTTTTGTATGGGGTCTCGCCTTGACAGTCATACCTTTACAGTTAGTTATGGAAGAGAATTAAAAGTCATGACGACAGTAAATTTATTTTTATGTTGTTCTGTATTTGGAAAGAACTTTCAGGCTAATATCATGTTACTGTACAGCAGACAGAATATTTTCATCTTGATGGTTAAAGAAGTTTTTTGTTTCAGAAAACAGATGCAGTGGAGCATTTTCACATCTGGGGAAAAGGAGAACTTGCTCATATCAAATTTGGCAGGTTTTCCATTCAGAAGCCAGAACTGTGAGTGTGGCAAACAGACACGGGAAAGGAGAAAGGGAATCAGCGGCAAAACAAATATTTGAGAAATGACAGCCTACAGGAGAGTGAAACCAGGAGGCAGGGACGGTGAACGCCTCCCAGAGACATCGAGAGGATTCCTGCTGCGGTCGGAGAAATAACAGTTCCCCGTAAACACGCTGACAGGATGATTGCATGACAGCGCAGCAGGGCGACGCCTCAGAAGGCTCTGCAGACACATGCAGGGAGGTGGCACGCTGCAGAAAACTTCAAAGTGCACGTCCGCTTCTGAATACTTCAATAAATGAAGAGAAATCCAGCTTATTGCAAAATGTGAAGCTCTGAAACAAACTTTTGCCGTCCCTAAAGGAAATTATAAAGTTCTAAACTAATGAAACGTCTGGCTGATTTGCAGCTGAAGTATTCTGCCGATGCATAAAACATGTCTGTATGCCTCAGCTGCATTAATATGCATCATGTTTGAACTTCTCACACAATTAGTTCCCTCATATTTTGTCGTGTGACAGCACGACTACCTCAGGTAGACTCTGCAACGATGTAAAGGGTTACATACAATTCATCACTGATTCATGACTTTATGCTTGGTTGCACAAGACTTTGTATAGAATAGATTCTTAAGCTGTGGATTTAGCATTGACAGAGCTGAGAAAACCTGATTTTTTTCCACTTTTCTTTATGGGATAACTGATAGCCGAGAAGAAGATGTGAAACAAACTGTTCTGTGACACCAATTCCCCTCCTCATGGTAACTGTACAGTGAGTGAATTTTTAAATAAAAAGTCTCTTAAGTGGTATTAGTTTATGCTTGTGTATAATTAGGGGCCTGTCACTTTAAATGACAGGTAAAAAGCACGTGAGTGGTTGTAGCCAGTCTCCGTTTGTTAGGCTTCACCTCAGGTAAACTTCCCAACTATGTTTTTGCTGTCGGTGCGTTTCGAGCATTTTAATGCAACTTTCTGACAAATATTATTCCTCTGTGTGGTAAAGACAATGAAATTAAGAGAAATTCGCAGGTTTTATAATCAAGCCAGCTAGCATTAGCTGATAACTTAGCAATCCACTACCTCAACCAAATGGTCACTTCTGGCTCCAGTAAAGTGTACTACCAAAATGTGAAAACTGAGGCTTTAAAATGTGTTCAAAACCTGACATCGGGGGTATGTCCATCTTTTAAATACAGTCTATAGCTTACTCTGTCCCTTAATGAGTGTAAAACTGCTTAGATGACATGTTCTTTGGGCAGCAGCTGCTGGATGGTGCATGAACATACATCTTCACAGAATTGGGATGCTTCTTAATTATAAATGTAAAACTTTCAAAATGTATTCAGGACATGAACTTGACATTTCCCACTCTCCATGAACTGGTTTTGTTGCAGTTCCACATCTTGTGCTTTCATTTACATTTTAGTAATAATCTCAAAGTTTCTAAAGTATGAAACATGTAAGGATCTCAGCTATCGGAAGGAGATATGCCATCAAAATGACTGTGCTCATGTATACAGTCGTTATCTGGAGCTTCTTCATGATCATCACCACCAACAACAACAGATCCAGAAAATAAACATTTTAGTTCATGACCTCCTTCCTCTCTGATGTGTCTTTATGACAAGCTGCCGCACACAGAAAACATCAGAGATCTGTTTCTCTTTTAAGGTCTCATGTGGAGATTGTATTTCCCAGAGTGGATCTGTTAATCACTCAGGAAAGCAGAGAAACACTGAAGAAAACACAGAGCCGCGTCTGAGCATCACTGACCTTCTGGACGGTGGAGGTGAGCTCCAAACACAGCTGGATGATCTTGCCTTTGGTTGAGGTGAAGTCATTGGCACTCGACAGAGG
The DNA here is from genome assembly GCF_900408965.1 of Simochromis diagramma. Lineage (NCBI taxonomy): Eukaryota > Metazoa > Chordata > Actinopteri > Cichliformes > Cichlidae > Simochromis > Simochromis diagramma. The sequence goes on from NW_024387492.1 coordinate 21,680,311, forward strand.
AGTCCTAGCAAGAAGAGAGAAACTAAAATTATAGAATCATGTCAGGGCTGGCAGACAACAGGGCAACGTTTTAAAACGGGTTCAAAATACGAGCAGGGCCACGGACTATTCGGTCTTTATTTATACACTACCTCTGATCTTTTACTGCTTCACACTGATTGGCCATGAACAGCCAATGGTAAGCAAGTGAAAAACAGTGAAACAAAACAGCATGCAATGATGAACACTTTAAAATAAATTTTAAAAAAGGACAGAACATCAAAGAAATTAATGAAAATTTGACTTTCTGTAAGTTTTCATTAACTTCAGATCATAATAGCTGTTCCAACCCAAACATATTGAGTATGAAAAATTTTTGGATGAGATAACTGGATGGAGACTGAATAAAAAGTGGCCCCAGGTGTTTCTGGGTGAGCGAGCTGACACACTTTAGATGTCAGGTGCATTATGGGGCATCCATGTTTGTTTCCAGCTGCTGCAGCCAAGCTGGAATGTGTTTCAAGCTGATACAAGCTGCAAAAAAGCTGAAGGAGTCAAAGCGGCGAGGAAACACGATACTAAAATAATCAGAACGGAGGGGAGAGTACAACCGCTATCTTAGAAGGAACAAAGTTGTGCACTGAGCTGCACGTTATTAGTGAACTTCTGACTGACACGTTAATAAAAACAAATGCCATGTTAGTGAAAGTGTCGTGTGAGCAATTATGCAAGTACAGTTAAATTTACAAATCCAAAAGAAAGCCTGGATGAAAACATCAACTGTGACATCATGGTATCCAGTTTTATTTTTATGCTTTTTACGAGATCGCGGTTGTTTTAATGAGCAAATAATGTTTCGTTTTTAACACCAGGATACTCTGAATGCCGTCGTGGTTACCTGTCCAGCCAGGCCAGCAGATTCTTGGCGGTGCCGATCAGTTCGACCACGGCGGTGAGGAATTCATTGGTGGGCTGATTGGAATTTTTGCTGTGGTAGGCGGGGTTCTTCCTGCGCTGCGTCACGGCGCTGTTCAGGTTGTGGTGCGCTGTTCTCATCTTCCCCACCAAAGTCTTCAGGTTGTCCGACTCCACGCCATAGTTCTGTTAAAGAAAGATGAAAGATTCAGTGAAACAAACCTGCTTCTTACTCAATTATTAAACATAAAGACTACACTTCCCATCAGCACTGTCACTATTTCCTGGCTCACTAACCTTAGCACAAATATGCTGCCACAGGAAACTCTGAAAGAGGCACTGCGGAAACGTTACACTGCACAAAGCTGCAGTTTGAGGAGTCCACATTGTGTTTTGCACCTCAAAGTACTTTTTGTTTGAGAACACACAACAATGTTCAGGAATGATTGGAGGGAATTTAGAGATTCCCACGACCCTTGACCACAAACACACCCTGTCTCCCTAATGAAAACACACACACAAAAACCCCACACACATTCCTGCAAACCAGTCGCCATAGCGATTATGTGAATATAAAAAAAAAATAAATTTAAAATTCCCCACCACATCAACGTCAAACTAAATGACTCACAATGAAATGACTCATCAATGCCACGTGTTTAATTAATCAGTTTAATGAATCTGATACCTTTGTGTTTATTTTCATGAATAAGTGCAGATGTGTTACGTTTATGTGTTATTACATCTGCAGGTCTGAACACGACCTTTGATTCGCTTTGTCGCCTGCAGCGATTCAGATGTTTGAGGCGTCATGACGCTCAAAGACAAACAAAACATCTGGAGCCAAATCGACGTTCCACCTTGACTGAACGCAGAAAACACATCCTTCATAACACAACATGACACCTGACCTCATGTTTCAGGCAGAACTTTCAAATCGTGTTAGAAAGGATGTGATCCCTAGGTGTCAATCAGAAAAGAGCTCAGGATGATGCCGGGCTGTGATGGAGTGAAATAAGGAGCATAACTATCAGAAGGTTTTTAGGAGGTTCAAGTATTTTAAAACTTTCAGAAAATGATGGCACTGAAGTGAAAGATCTCTAGAAGTATTACAGATCAATCATTGTCTTGTCATAGCGGTTGTATGCACAACAAACAAAATTTATAAGGTCATCAAAAACAGAGAAAGTACCCAATCTGCACATTTGAACAAACTGAACCAACAAATTTTCATCATCTCACATAAATAGAAGCTTCTCTGGTAGCAGATTAATTGTGTCAGCTCCACTCTTTTCATATGGAGAGGCAAAACTGCCAAAAATCATAAAGAAGAAAGAGAACAACTATCTCACACAATCTGCACACAAAATCATTTATAAAATGCAACATTAACCAGAAATCTTGCCAACATCTGGATAAATTAATATGCCAAACACATCGAAATCTATAGAAAATGTTTAATGTAACTGTCCGTATAAAACAATGCTCTTTTCCTCTTTTCTTCCACATTATTATCCCCAGAGCATCATCTCTGTAATTTCTTTTTACGTCTGTTGTGGAACAGAGACGGCTGCCTCCAGTCAATCAGGAGACCTGAGCTGAAACAAAAACATCTTTTTCCCTCAACAGCGGTGAACCCAACTGCAGGCCTCCCTGATCATTGAGTGCATCATGATTGTTACACAAAATCTGGGTCATTAAGAGCCTGTGGCTGCCTAATGTCACTCCAATTATCAGAATAAGTCTGTGGTATGTACTGAGGGTTAAAGTCGGGAGAGAAAAGGCCTCTCTTGTTCTGTTAAATGAACCTCAGTTGAAAACTGATCATGTGACAAGACGCTGGAACAAAACTCTTCCTCTACATGCTGAAAACTGTTTGAATGTGTGTGTGTGTCAGGGGAAGGGTGGGGGGGTCTCTGACAGGTGGGAGGGTCACATCTGTTTCCTGCTCCACCCCAAAATGCAGCAAACTCTGCCTCATGTGGCAAAAAATATCCACAACACATCATTTGACCTTGCTTGAATGCTGCAGGAAAACGCTCCCTGAAACTTTGGAGCTGTGTGTGCTCTGATCGCAGCATTGATTGGTTAGTTTCAGTGTGATGTCATAACTGTATTTTTCCAGAGGTAAGTGAAAGCATTTCAGGAAATGACACGTCGCTTGTGCCCGTCACATGGCTGAGGGAGGATGTGGGATACAGACTAAAGCTCTGAAATACGCTACTGTCAGTGTCAGGTTGTTCAGCCTTACCTGGGGTCAGGAATCTAATAAAGATCAGCTAATTGCAAACACAAATACAGTATGAGGAGGGGTCTGACTAGCACTCTTTAAGTTGCCTTTCCTTATGACATTCCTAAAGACTGAATGATATGACAGACAAAGCCGTTATGAACCAGAAGCAAATAAATTGTCATTTATTTGGGCAAATCCCCCACTGTACTAACGATTCCACTGATTCAGTAAAGGACTAAATGTTACAATCCCGGACAATGCATTGCTTTTAATGTACAAAATCTTGAGGGATGGCTTGAGGGATCAGATATACAGTGGGGCAAAAAAGTATTTAGTCAGCCACCGATTGTGCAAGTTCCCCCACCTAAAATGATGACAGAGGTCAGTAATTTGCACCAGAGGTACACTTCAACTGTGAGAGACAGAATGTGAAAAAAAAAAATAAATAAATAAAAATCCAGGAATCCACATGGTAGGATTTGTAAAGAATTTATTCGTAAATCAGGGTGGAAAATAAGTATTTGGTCAATAACAAAAATACAACTCAATACTTTGTAACATAACCTTTGTTGGCAATAACAGAGGTCAAACGTTTACTGTAGGTCTTTACCAGGTTTGCACACACAGTGGCTGGTATTTTGGCCCATTCTTCCATGCAGATCTTCTCGAGAGCAGTGATGTTTTGGGGCTGTCGCCGAGCAACACGGACTTTCAACTCCCGCCACAGATTTTCTATGGGGTTGAGGTCTGGAGACTGGCTAGGCCACTCCAGGACTTTCAAATGCTTCTTACGGAGCCACTCCTTTGTTGCCCGGGCGGTGTGTTTTGGATCATTGTCATGTTGGAAGACCCAGCCTCGTTTCATCTTCAAAGTTCTCACTGATGGAAGGAGGTTTTGGCTCAAAATCTCACGATACATGGCCCCATTCATTCTGTCCTTAACACGGATCAGTCGTCCTGTCCCCTTGGCAGAAAAACAGCCCCATAGCATGATGTTTCCACCCCCATGCTTCACAGTAGGTATGGTGTTCTTGGGGTGCAACTCAGTATTCTTCTTCCTCCAAACACGACGAGTTGAGTTTATACCAAAAAGTTCTACTTTGGTTTCATCTGACCACATGACATTCTCCCAATCCTCTGCTGTATCATCCATGTGCTCTCTGGCAAACTTCAGACGGGCCTGGACATGCACTGGCTTCAGCAGCGGAACACGTCTGGCACTGCGGGATTTGATTCCCTGCCGTTGTAGTGTGTTACTGATGGTGACCTTTGTTACTTTGGTCCCAGCTCTCTGCAGGTCATTCACCAGGTCCCCCCGTGTGGTTCTGGGATCTTTGCTCACCGTTCTCATGATCATTTTGACCCCACGGGATGAGATCTTGCGTGGAGCCCCAGATCGAGGGAGATTATCAGTGGTCTTGTATGTCTTCCATTTTCTGATGATTGCTCCCACAGTTGATTTTTTCACACCAAGCTGCTTGCCTATTGTAGATTCACTCTTCCCAGTCTGGTGCAGGTCTACAATACTTTTCCTGGTGTCCTTCAAAAGCTCTTTGGTCTTGGCCATGGTGGAGTTTGGAGTCTGACTGTTTGAGGCTGTGGACAGGTGTCTTTTATACAGATGATGAGTTCAAACAGGTGCCATTCATACAGGTAACGAGTGGGGGACAGAAAAGCTTCTTACAGAAGACGTTACAGGTCTGTGAGAGCCAGAGATTTTCCTTGTTTGAGGTGACCAAATACTTATTTTCCACCCTAATTTACGAATGAATTCTTTACAAATTCTATTATGTGAATTCATGGATTTTTTTTTCACATTCTGTCTCTCACAGTTGAAGTGTACCTCTGGTGCAAATTACTGACCTCTGTCATCATTTTAAGTGGGGGAACTTGCACAATCGGTGGCTGACTAAATACTTTTTTGCCCCACTGTATATCGGATGACGATATAAAAACATCTATCGTTTCATTTTACGCTATCGTTTGTTTCGTGGTGTCGCAAAATAAACTGTTTACGTCAATATTTTTTCACCGTTTTGATGGTCACTGTAGTGGCTATATTAATTTCATAAATTTTTGCCTTTCTCTCATATTTTATATAACGACACTACGGACGGACAAGCGCCTGTTTTTATGCGTTGTGGTTAGCAACAACGACGGTAACGCCATCGCGTGTCCGCTTGTTTATGTTCCACATAAACCTTTCACAATAAAGCTCAAGATCCTGTTGAGACTTTTCTAAATAAACTGAATCACGTGAAAGAGCAGATTATTTACGGATGAGAAGTAAAAAAGAGCCGCCAGGTGCTAAAAAATAAACCTTAGACTAAAACGTTAGAACAGGCTTTTCCCCGCAGCACGCCGTGTAATAAATACTCACAAAGAAAGCGGCGGCTGTTACAACTTATGTCTAAAAATGTATCGTTTCATGCATCGGTTAAACACTCGACTCCAGCTACATGACGCGCAGCTGGAAACACTTCCTGCAAGTCGAGCTGCCCGAGATTCACAGAATTTACAGAAAATGTTGCATGTTTGTGATTTATATCGTTATCGGGACGATAGAATTCTTATATCAGGATATGAGATTTTGGTCATATCGCACAGCCCCAGCTGTCATGAGGAGAAGTCATATATATAAAAATATATATAAAAAAAGACTTTTCCCTGAAATTTTGGGAGTTTTAGGAATCTTATCTTCAGCCAATGAAGTATTCTGTGTTTTAATGCTTTTCACATTTAAACAAACATTGAGAAGTTCAGTTACAAACAGATGTCTGCGTGTAAATGTCATATTATCAGACACCAGTCAGACAATCTGAACAACTATACTGGAGAAAAGTTGATATGGTGGACACAGTAATTTGTAGTTAGTGCGGTTGATAAGTGTCTGTTGTGGTCACTTGTTCTTTTATCGTCACCATTTGTTGGCGGGTACAGCAGAGTGTCAGTCTCCATTTAAAAAAAGCCACTGAATCCTATTCAGGCCAGTCACAACATTAAACCTCAGCACAGCCTGTAAATCCCCCTTTTCACCACCACACAGACATTAGAGCCCATAAACAGCTGACTGAGGGGCTCTGTGTGTGCTTCAAAACTTTAAACGGGTCACACCAAAGTCTGCAGCCACCACACAGCTATTATGAAGCCTCAATGTTAGTTTTTCAGGGTCAGGTGATTCGCACATACAGTCTGCCTTTTGCAAACCAACCTACCTGATAGTTAACTCCACCTTTGTGTCTGGATATGGTTAACCAGCCTAAGCTGGAGTGACTTTCAGGATAATTTAATTTCAACATCACTACTACCCTTTCTGTTTTCCTTCCAATATTAACTCTATGATAGATGAAGTTTCCTCTTATGACGTTCTCCATGCTGAGTCACCGGATCATTTACTCTTCTGTCGTCTCTTTGTTTCAATGTCCACGTGTCATCGGCTCAAGTCACTGATTATTTCATTCATTACTGATTTTCATGCATAACTGACGTGCTTTTAAACAAAGATTTCTGCTCCTGTTTGACACCTTCTGGGCATTAAAAACATATCACACAGCTCTGTGTTTCACAGCGAAACAATTTTTTTAGAAATCATATATATGTTTGCCGTTGATTTGTTTGAGTGAAAACAGGAATACAGAACTTTTTAGCCACGACCGACTAAACCAAAACTCAGTTCCACTAAAGGGCACAACAGGAGAATCACAACACAAACTACTGCTCAACTTTCATTCATTTGTGGCATTAAACCTAAAAAACCGAAGATAAACTCTGTAGTTTCCTAGAAAATCCCTCTCTTGCTCAGTTTTCAGACTTTCTGAGAAAAACTGTCCAAATATATCAGACGCAGTAGGATTCTGATCGCAGCACTGGTCTTATGATTGTTATGATGAACACTGAGCTGTTTTAATGCCCCCTCAGGCAGCGTGTAATGTGCATGGTGGTAGCTGTGGTGCTGTTTTTAAATGCAATTGAAACTTTTATTTAAAAGAAACAAATCTTTGCTCTAGAAACTTTTACACAAGGTTTACAGCACTGCCATCAGTGATGGACAGAAAAGGATCATCTTCTGCTCTGCTGCTGAACTTATAAGCATCAGCCAATGAGTCTAAGCAAAGATTCCCAAACCTCCCTCCTTCCTGGACTCTCCAGACTTTCCAAGGCATTTCCAGTCCTGAGTCTCCCCTGGAGTGGACTCCCTGGACAAGCCAGAAAAACATGACAAGTGGCCAAAAATGGATGGAAGCTCAAACTGTGAAGCTCAAATTGAGATATCCCCTTTACTAACTGCTAACTCAGTTAACTCCAGTGCATGCATTCGCCTACAACATTTTTATGGTTTGTAACACAAGCCAGGTGTTTGTGTGGTCCAGACACCATCTCAGCAGAGTCTCACACAGAGAGAAGCTTTGGCAGTTTCTCATCAGCATCATTAGAAATTGTTTGATTGAACAAGAATTGGAGCTCAACACTGCTAAAGACATATCTCAAAGGACTTGAAACAGGTATATTTAACATGCTGACTCATGAGTGATGACAGCAGACACTGAAATCCACAATTATATAGTAGAGGAACATTTCTAAACAGGAACGTTATCAGAAGTAAAAAGAGAATGTGGGATTTTCTGATTTCTAACTGACCAGAGCGCAGAGCAGATCCACCGCCTCCAGGATCAGCTCCTGGTGTCCAACCCTCGCCACGCCCAGAGACAGCAGCTCCTGGTGGGACATCCTGAGCAGCTTCTCCCCATCCACCTGCAGCTGTTGGAAGGATGGGATGTACTGCTGCAGGCTGTCATCCAGACCTGAGAGAGACAACGACAATGAAGCACATTTAATGTTCACAGAACAGGTTATTGATGAAATTCACCATTTTAATTCAGCAAAACTCAGGTTTGAAATTTATTTGAGTAAACTGACAAATTCATCAGGGATGCAACACAATTAGTGTTTTATAACAGAAGTGCTTTTGATCGCTCACATTCCTAGGTTGTATATCATGGATCACCAATCAGCCTGGAGTTCTTAAGGCTGGAGTTCACATGCAAGTAAACCAGAGCATGACTTCAGCATCTGAGTTTCAGTGAAAGTCATCTCTCAATGATCCATTCAGGTCTTACAGCAAACACAGCTGCTGAGTCAACATCGCCTTATTGACTCAATCAGTCACTGTGACAGCCAACAGCCTGGCAGCGTCCTGCCAGCTCACCAAACCACACCTTTTCTTAAATCCATCACCTCCGTCAACCAACCAACAAGCAAACCATTTTCGTCACCTAATAACAGACCAAGAAACACATTCCTGTATAAAGGAATACGTTTCTTTCAATAACTTACTGTCTGTTTGTTAGTCCTAGACTTTGTTTCAAGTATAATGTTTTTTCTGATTTTATTTATCTAACTTTACCTGAGTAGCTAAAGATAGCTTGGACAATTTTAATTAGCCCCATTTAGTTTTTTAAAATCTCAGTCTCTCTGTTACAGTCGCCTCATTTTGTTGTTTCTTACAATCTCAACACTTCCTGTATATTTCAAATTGAAAGTCCTATAGCACTTGTAACTGTACAGAAACCCTTCACATCTTAATGAGGCTTTTATTGTGAAACATTTGCAGGAACAACACTCAAACTAATTTGATTTGAAGAAATACATTTGACAATTTAAGCAGTAGTTATTAATGCATGACTTACTCTATCACAACAGAGAATATGCGAGAAGAGAGCTTTACTGTGAAAGGAGGGAACAGGATGAGACCTTTTCCCCCCAACATGTGTAGAACAAATTGAATTTCTGGCATGAATCAATCCTTGACAGCCAACTCAACCACACGCGTGCATGTGAACATCGTCGGGGAGCTCACGTGTATTGAACTCGTAGCACTAATCCTCTGTACCATCATCACAAATCTACGGCTACTGTCACTTAAAATGCCAGAAATACTCAAATCATCAAACCATAAAGTGTTAGTTCATTTAATATTTAATAGCTCTGCCAGTAGTGGTTAATGAGCAGGTTTGCATGCTTAATGACATCTTTCTCTGGTGGCCCGGTATGGTCATACTGGGCACCCCACTTTCAGCCCCGTGACCTCATGAGACCTCAAGGGAGATGGCGCCCGTTTCAGCGGCGCCACTTTGCACCCAACATTCACCTCTGACCTCTGTGAAAGAGTTCTCTTAGCTGGATCAATAAAATGAGCAATCACGCACCAGTTACTGTCTGACACACATGAGCACAGAAAATGTTCGCTGCAGGGTTTTTGGATGTGTTTGGTTGGGAAGAATATGAAAAACTCAATAATGGGAAAATATTAAGCATACGTGCAAACATTGTACGCTAAAGAGAAGAACTGTCTACAGCAATTTAACAGTTCAACAGCCTCTACAACTCTCCGTTCTGCCAGTGTGAATTCCTCCATCTCAAAGTTCACTCCACAGCATTGTTTTTGTTCAAAACATTTCAACAAGTTCTTTTTCTTGATTTAAGTTCAGACTTTAATGACCCACAGGAATCCTGCATCATACTAAAAATAAATGTTAGAGTTTTAGCACACAAGTTTTCAACAAATGTCAGATGATGATGATGATGATGTTATGCAGAAGCCGAGCAGCAACTGGCCAACAAAATGTCTGGGAGGGTGAGAAGAAAACAACTGCCCCAGCATGTGGTCATTAAAGAAGCTGCGACTCCTGTTTGTGTTCGGGACGACAGATGGCCCACGCTTTCTCTCTGACAGCAGGGAGGAACATTCCTCTTAACTAACTGCTGACGGGACACCTCCGAGTTCAGCAGCCTCTGACACAGAGTTGCACCGAGAATACAGAGCGTGTTTGTTTGCTTACTGTTAGTACAATGGTAAGATTCGATTTATTTTGGTCTTTATTATAAAAGGCCAGAATAAAGACTCACAGGATTTCAGCAAAGTTTGAGGGGGTGAAATTGTCTGGGAAGGACTCCAAATCAGGCCCCAGCAGGAGGACACGGCTCGTCTGCTCATCCCCCAACAGGGTAAAATTTAGACCATCTGGGGGAGGGATGGGCAACACTTCAGGACATTCTCAGAGGGCCAGACTTTAAACAACTGATTTAAACATGCATTGTCTTTTGATCCCCTTCCTATCATTTTGAAAGTTAAGCACTTAGTACTGAGCCTTCCTCATAGAGTGATCTGGTCACCACTGCAGAATGACAGACTCCAAATCCAGCTTCTTGGACTGCACGCAGCAGTCCTGCATCTGATTTGAAGATCTGCTTCCAGAACCTGCTGCAGGTGGAGAGCTGAACGAGTCACAAACAGCAGCTTCAGATTGTGGATGGGATGAGAAAGTCACTGAAAGACAGTGATACTGATACTGCTCCTTTATTGTCACAAAATATATTTAGTTTAATTTGAGGTGGTAATTAGCAATGGATCAGTTTATGATAAACAAGAACAAGTTTGAGATCCCTCCATTAAAGCATGTAAATTAAACTTTAATTAAAAATTCTCCATTCATCAAACTAAAAGAAAACGAGATACTACTGTGAAAGCCTTGAACTCCTATATCGGAGATCTTCACACATTCATTTTGGTTTCTGCTCCAGTTCAGTTGCTCCTGAAAGTTTCTCAATACACCCAAATTGAAACTGTGACCATACTCCCAAACCTTCCTCAGGTAAATATCCACAATTCCTGCTCCTTCTAGGTTGTAGCGCATCTCCACACTTCAAACTAAACTCCCTCTGCTGTTGGTCAGAGCTGGACAGCAGTTTGCAGTCAGCAGGAATGTGTTGGTGACAGCCTGGATCACATTACTGTCACCCGAGGAGGCCGATAATCTCTCAGCTGCACAGCAAGGTCGGCTAAACGTCACACGGGAGCCAAATCGCCCGCTAATGAAAGCATGATAACAAAAGACTGAGTCTCCCTGCAAAGCAGAGACAACTACCATCATAACATGAGCAAACATGAGTTTCTGCTAAGCTTCTACGCTTGATTCTTCCTGTGATGCAGAAACATCCTGCTCAGATGGGAAACGTTCGATAGATTCAGGTCTGAAAACCAATGGCTTAGACAGTTTGCTCAAATTATGGGAGATTAACAAGTTAAATAAAATAGATAAAAGAATAAAAACTCAAGTCCAACATTCAGGTCTGGATCCAATGTTCCAGCAATACATAAAACATCATTAATTTCTGTAGCTGCTGAGTCATTTTTATCATTCCTCATCTCGATGCTCTGTCGGGTTTGGCGCTCGGCCCAAACTCTCGGAAAGCCGTTTCAAACCTCTGACAGGCGCCGAGGATCGAGCCGGATTACCACACTGTAACACTGCTGAGAGCCTTGTGTTGGCGGTTTAGTTGTTTGGTTTGTGAGATGCTTCTCAAGCAGCACGAATAATTAAACACAGCAGATGGTATCTGTGTGAACCTTTTCTGTCCATAGCACCACAAGAAACACTTACTTTAGGAAGAGCTGGAGAGAAACCCTCATTTATTCAGCAAATATGGTCTGAAACAGTAGGGTTATCTCTTGGGATAAAACTGAACCACAGAGGTCCATTCAGATCATCTCTAACTGAGCACGAAATATTGGAGAAAAATGCTTGTGTCTATGTAAAGAGATTTGGTTGACATCTTGGTTGTCCCCTTTGGTACAAAATGTTTGATAATTATTGCTTGAACATGATCAGCTGCATAGGTGGGAAAAAAAGCAACTGTATCTGCACTTGTGTTTTTAGTTCATCTAATTTGTACAGACTTGTAATGTGAATGTTTCACAGTGTACTCTGAGCTCAGGTTCAGACTGATGAAATATTCATAGCCTGTTTCAGAGGATTGATTTCCAAACAGGTGCGAGGAAGGAGGAGGGACAACAACGCTGGGAGCAGATCAGCTGCTTCATTCACCGACATTTACAGACAAACTGCCAGTGACTCACAGTTCCAAGCCCATCCGAGGCCATGGAACACCTTTTCAAAAGACATGAAGAAACAGTGCACGTATCGAAGGGCATTTCCTTGATGCCCATCGATACGTCCAGTGTCAGCTAGACCTGTGTCACATCATATCGTCTGAGATAATGCCGGTATTCATTTTTAAATGATATAAAATATCATATTGTGGTATGATTGCTATAGCAACTCCATGAGCTTGTGTTCCCTGGCGCACACAACAATAAAAAGAGCCCAGGCATGTCTGAGAGGAAGCCTCCAGTAATCGTTTAATGCTGCAGAATCTACTGCAGAACATCCCAGGAAGAGAATATTTTCAAGGTCAAGTTATTTTAGTCATTGTAAAACTAAACTGTGAAGCCAGTTATGATGTACTTAACATTTCCAGGGAAAATACTGTCTACGCTACTTTTGTGCTTACCCATGCAGTCTTATTTCACCTTTTTCATCGGAAAAAGATAAGACATAAATACTGCATACAATGAACACAGTTTTACTGAATGTTTAGTATTTTTGTCTGTATCATCAGAAATGCTGTTATTGCAAGTGTTCTTTAAATATACTGTCAACAAAAGAAAACCGACTTTAACTTTCAAATTTTAACCTCTGATTTTAAACTCACCTGCTCCGAGTTCACTGCCATCACAGCACAGTTAAAATGAGAGAGAACCATCTCAGTATTTCCGTTGAAACTTTCGTGTTTGTTGACAGAATAAATTCGGCTTGACATGAGCAAAGGCCATTAGAGAGCAAAGTGCACAGACACTCTGAACTCTGACATGATTCCTGAATTCCTACATTCACTTTGTTTAGTGTATTTTGCTCTTTTGATGACCATATGTTCAGAAATTTTGATATAATTTACTATTGAGAAATTCACTGACGAATCACCATTTTCTACAATAACTTTTGAACATTTAATGAAGCCATACAAAGGTTTACATACTGGGATAAGCTTTTCTTTGGTACTGCTGAGTCTTAGAAAACTTGGTCCATTGTATATTTGTACTGGCCCTTGGTAGAAGGAAGAAAAAAAATTGCATTTTCATTAAGTTATACCATTTAGTATGTTTATATCATCCATCCATCCAGAAACACTGTCACTGGCCCGAATCAGCTGGACTGTTTGTTGATGTACTCTTTCTCAACAACATAAGTCTAGTCCCAGCATTTTAAAATGTGTGTTTGTTCTGTTTAATGAGTTCCACTTTTTTTCTCTTATAATGATAATAAAATATTATAATAATTGTGAGAAAAAACTGGAACAGTTTTAAATCGACCTGCTCTGATGCCCGTGTGTTTCTAAAGGCCCCATTTTCCAAAGTTTACTTTAGTCACAGATGTAAGAAAAGCTTGCTTCTCCATCTTTGACCGGTCTCATGTTTGCAGACGACTGCGGACCTCAGCCTGTCTGTCTCTCAGCTGCTGCTGGGAAACTGCGTGCCAACAGGAAGCAGCAGCTCAGGGTGGGAAAGTTTTCATTGTTACCGTAATGACAAAGCTACACGGTAGCCTCAAATCCATGAAAACTAGGAGGTTAATATTTGATGGGTCATTACTTCATGTGTCTTAATCAATTTTATCTGTTATCAATCAAAATATGGCAGCAGTGCTAAGGGCTTGGTGACTAATTTTGCTCTCCAAGATTATGAAAACAAAATAATCCAACAAACTTTGACTATCCTTGCCACCCTCTCCACCCACAGACGGATGCAAGATAAGCTATACAGCCACAGAGCATTCACTAATTTGTGTCAAACTCTGAGCAACCCCGCTTCACTCATCCCCATTTATACATTTTCCTTTTATGTTAAAAGAACAAGATTTCAACTTCAAGAACATTCCTGTAAAAGACATGTTAAGTTTAATAGAAGGGTAAGACAGTCATGTTTTTAAGGTTTCCCCCCCCCCCCACAACTTTGTGGAGGCCATTTTGGATTGGCAGACGGCTACATTTATGAAGAAACTGTTTAAACAGTTCAGTGTGAAAGACTTCTGACCTCAACCCCCCTCCACAGCATCCTGACATCTGACAGGAGGTGTCTGCTTCCACAGCTCTCCAAAACCCGATGACGCAATGTTCACACCTACTTCACACCAGGCCTGACCAGCCATGCAGGGGTGAAAACACTGTGCTTCACCTTCTACATCCATTTTTCTCTTCTTTGAGGAAATAACACACTCATTATTAATCAAACTCACAAATAAAAATTTTTATGGCTGAAGCAACCTTTAGCAGCCAGATTCCTGAAAAAAAGCCTTACAAAGCACAGACTGTAATTTGTTCACGAGTAATGTTCAGATGTATTCAGATTTTTGGATGTATTATCACATCGATTCTCCGACAGTATCAATATGTGTATCATTAAATATATTTTTAAAAAGATTCTTTCTTGCTGTAATTCCTTAGCTGCAGTGCAGATTGAGTATGAATAAAGTGACTGTGGATAAAATAACAACTGTGGGTGTTTACAGAGGTAAACTACTACTACTACTACTACTACTACTACTACTACTACTACTACTACTTGCAGCTTGGCCAGCTTGTCTTGTAAGACTGGTTGTTGCTATGACAGCAGAAAAGATGCTCCACGCAGAATTCTCAGGCATGGCTAGCAAGTGTTAAAGCAGTGCCTACGTGTGGATCGTATGTAGCTGCATAGCGTTGTAAATAAGCAAGGTTAGACAAAACACAGCCTCAGTCCCATGACGCCATGACTGAGTAAACGAGTGGCTTTATGTAAACTGTCTCAGGGCAAACCAGTCAGCCGTAGCACAAAATGCACGTTAACCTGCAGGAAAAGAAAGCTGTTGTGCTGCTAACATCAGGTAAACTTGGTAGCGCCGAGCGGCCATAGTGCCAAATATTCAGTGACATTTAAAATCAATGAAATGTTAATGAAAGAAAAAAAAAAAAAAAAAAAAGGTCTTAAATACACAAGCAGGATTTATATGGCCAATGATTAACATCCTCTGTCAGACTTGACTCAATTTTGACTGTTAAGGAGTATTTATAAGACTTGGTCATTATAAAGTTGGTTATTCTAGCCATCTCAAGCACGGGAGAGAATATCAAAAAAGCTGCAGGTTAAACTCCAGCTGCTCATCAACAGTCGAGTTAATCATTTATCAAAAAGATGAAAACAAACAAAACGAGGAGCGCCATGATACCTCCCACCTTTAAAGAAAACACGCTGAAGCGAAAACCTAAAGACATCCATTATGTTTATTCAAGCAGAAATGAAAAGAACTGTTGCTTGGTAAATTTTTGCATTTTTAACATAATACTAAAGATCTATTTGGGAATTTGGGTTGTTGAATTATGATTACTGGAATGTTTAATACAACAAACTCCATTAAAATCCATTTAAACTACTAAAACAAGTTTAAATATCTACTTATAGATGCAGTTTATACCTTTTCAAAACTTTCTGTATTGAGCATTTGTCTCTGTTGAGGTCTTAAATGGAACAAATAACATGTTGAATTTGTTAAATGTGTAGATTTAACAGTAGTTTTCATGGCTTACAGTTTGCATTTTTAATATACATGTAAAAACAACCTACTGGGCAGTTAAACGTGAAAATACCCTCAGCCCTTTTTTCTTTTTTTTTTTTTTAAACCATTGTCTCAGGGTGAGCCAATTTTACAAGCAGTCTTTAAATAATCCTAACTCTGTTATAATTTGTCCTAGAGGCAAAATTCAAACAGTTTCAGAAAGAAGAGAATAAAGGTTTTAAGAGTGTCACTGCTACTGCTATATAGACCAAAAACTCCACTGTGTCTAGATTTTAGTATGCGCTCTACCATTCTGGGCTAGAGAGAACACTGAAATGATTCCTGAAAGATGAGAATTACTTTATAATTTTGCAGTCAAAAATCACAAGTCCAGTTGGCTTGTGTGATACTCTGTCGATAAAGGTCAGATATCTCCTCAGAAACTTTCTGTACTGAAGGTTTATCCCTGTCGAGGTCTCAGTCACCTCTTCATTACAACAAATGACACGTGTTGAGTTGTTGAAGCACAAAGATGGAGTCCGGACCCGACACTCCCCAACTGAGCGAAACAAAAGGAATCTTTACACCACCACCCAAAAACAACAGGACGAGGGTGGAGGGCTGCAAGGAAAAGTGGTAAAAGAGCAATGAGGCTATTCATAGCTTGACTAGGCCTCTGTCAAACCCTGCACTATATCTCACACACAAACACACACACACAAACACACACACACATCCTGACCATTCATCTGAGGGGTGTGAGGCAGCCTTCTGTCGAACAAACACCATTCAAGAGGAAAAAGGATTTCCTTGAGCACCGTGTAGATCTGTCCTCAAAAACTAAACAAATGGGAACTGTGGGAGTTGACTGAGTGAAAAGCAGAGCAGACCTACTGTATCACAGTGATTTATATCAAACTTTAATATTTATCTTATTATTTACAAGTAGTGGTGTAAAGTTATTGTGTTTTAACAGTAACCATTCAGGAGTATGAGGCATAGTTATGTTATATTTAGCACTTATTTCAATCACATCCAGAAAAAGTCTACACTTGACCCCACCCTAGACTCTTTAACTTTAGTATATTTATTATATTTAATGAAATCATTACCTTTATACATGTATACTTTTACTTCATAGAACACACACATGTTGGTCAAAAGCTTCAGAAGTCCCAGAGATAACCACATAAAGAATTTAGGGTTAAAACTCACTTCTGTGCACCGATTCTGAAAAATAAGGAATCACACCTACAAGGTGAGCCTGGTATCAAAGGTGAAATGCATAAAAAGGAGACATTTCATATACGATAAATTGTTTTGACCATCCAACTACTCCACATGGAAAACGCACTTCGAAGTTTTCGAATTAGTCAACTGACCCTGACATGAGGTGGAAAACTTGAGACCTCTCATAATAGAGCAAAATCCATCTCAAAACACTTAAAAACATAATGTGTTCACGGGTGAATTTCTAAAGGGCTGCTGCCAGTGGTGTATCACTGTTTTTGAACCAATCAGACAAATGTCAATAATTCAGTTTAATTAGTGAGAGATATCAGCTAAACAGCTGAATTGAAGTAAAAGTAAGTAAAGTTTACGGGGGTCAGTTTCTGGTTTTGCAGCCTGTCTAGTAAACAGTACGCTGCATGATTGGTGTATTTGGATATCTGGACCTGCTGATATAGCTAACGTGACTCGAGACACTCTCTCTACTGAGCGACCCAAAAGTTGCTCACAGATGGAAAAAAGGCAGGAAAAGGGCCTCGATGGAGATATTCCGGCTGCTTCCTGTGATTCACTGCTCTTCCCTGGGTGAACTCAACTTCACTGATAAGAAACTAAGAGAAAAAAAAAAAAAAAAAAAAAAAAGAAACATCCACCAGCTGGTTCAGTCTTTGATCAAAATCACACTCCTCGACAATCAGCACTTCTCATTTAAATCCATCTGGTTAGAGCTGGTGCACTTACCAGGGTAACATTTATTCATGACTGAACAGCACTCTCTGCAAACATCCAATAACACCACAAACTACAACTAAGGCTACGTCCACACTAGCCCGGATAGATTTGAAAATGACACTTTCAACTGAAAACGCTCCGCATCCACACTAGCGTTTTCAGTCTTTTTCACAGAGTCGTGCATCCACACTGAAACGGATGAAAACGCTTACGTTCCAGTCCCGCGCAAAAGCGAGTGAGAATTAAAGAATTTGAAGAAAAGCTATCTGGAGCATGTACAGACTGATATTCATCTTTTTTTTTTTTTTTTTTTTTTTTAGGGCTGTCAAAATTGAGAGCAATCAAAGCAACCGCTGCAATGCCCTCCCCTACCTTTGTTTATTTGGTCACATGACTGCATCACATGACTAAAATACGTCATCGTTTTAGAACATAGGTGTCAAACTCTGGCCCGCGGGCCAAATTTGGCCCACAGCCTAATTACATTTGGCCCGCAAAGCCATACCAAATTACTATTAGAGCTGGCCTACTGGTATTATACAGCTAATATATATATTGTTTAGTATTAAGCTTTGCTTGTTCCATATTCAGTTTTCCAGCAAAACTTATTTCAGTCCATAAGAAAAGATTCATTCCTATATCTGGAGGAAGATTTATTTTTTAATAAATATTAATGTTAGCCCACGACTTTGTTCCAGTTTTGAATTTTGGCCCACTGTGTATTTGAGTTTGACACCCCCGTTTTAGAAAGTCTGCATTTTCGTGTGTCCAAACTGCGACAGGACATCTGCGTTTTGAAATGTATGAGTTTTCGAAAGCGTTTTCAAAATGCTGCGTTTTTCCTTGAGGAAAACGCCGTCTCAGGCTACGTCCACACGTACCTGGGTATTTTTGAAAACGCAGATTTTTCTATGCGTTTGCACCTTTCATCCACACGTAAACGGCGTCTTCGGTGACTGAAAACGGAGAATTCTAAAAACGCCTGCCAGGGTGGATATTTTCGAAAACTCAGTTTTTGCATTTACATGTGGACGAGGTAAACGGAGAAAATGCAGTGTCAAAGGTGTGCGCCTTTTTTTGACGGCACACCGTGCGCCACGTTATTGTTTCGGTGAAATGAATTTCTACAATACTGTTACTTGTACTCTCTGCAGTGTTTAAATGCTTACATATACACACACAGTTACTGTGCCTCCACACATATGACTCGGTCCTGCTTCTTTGCCCCATCCTTGTTTACTATTTCCCACCGAGGCTTCTAGACTTTTGATTGGCCAACATTTATACACGGTTAGGAATATATCGCCACCTGTTGCTTTGGCATGTTCCTAGCAGCGTTTTCCTTCATTTCTGCATTTACGTGTGGATGGGATTATTTTTTAAAACGAAAACGGAAAATCTCCGTTTTCAAAAACACCCGTGTACGTGTGGACGTAGCCTCAGTGTGGACGGGAGGTCAAAACGGAGAGAAAACGATGCGTTTTCAAATGAAAACGCATTAGTGTGGACGTAGCCTAAGAATGAAAAGAGTTATCAATATCTCTGGCTACGTGAATCATCAATCACTTGTTGATAGCAGAACAATCAGTTTTCTTTTTTGCTCATTTATCTTACTTTAATCAAATTGATTGATTAAAGTAAGATAAATTTAAGACTTAATGATACTCTGAAGAAAATTGTGACGAACTGTTGAATAAACGAGATAAATTCTCAGGCAGGACACTCAAACTTTGAACACCCGATCCTAAAAGTAATTTCTAAAGGTTACTGATGCTGTTTTGCTGTCGTTCTTTCTTTATTCTCCCCATGAATTTCGGTTGATATGATAAATTATCATAGGTCGTAACCCAACATGTCCTTCTCAATATCCACAACAAGCTACTTCATGCAAGTTGATTTATCAAATCAGCTTCATCGGAAGTGTGAGAAAAACACTGTAACCAAAACACAAAGTGCCTTGAAGTGCCGGTTTCTGCTAGCAGCATGGATGGTATGAGCATCCAGTTCAACACATTTTGAAACTTCAACTGCTAAGTCAGGGAAAAGGAAAGAACAAACAAATAAAATAAAAATCAGAGACCCTTACTTTGAATGTCTAAGATGTGAACATCTTAGACAGATTCGATTTTTACACTGACCATATGATGGAAAGCCAGACACAAGCAGAGCAAACACAGCAGATTAAAGATTTCATTTTGTCAATGAAGTGCATCTTTGATAAGAATTTTACCCCCAGCCCAGACTGTCTTGTGCTCTTTGCGCGGGACTACACTGATTAAAGGTCGTCGTCCCCGCTAAAAAACATGATGATGTGGATGTCGCGTCCTCCTTATCGAAAACAAAAGTTTCGGTTATCTCGTCTTACTGGATGAGACGTTGTTTATTTGGATTCATTCCAGCTGAGTTTAAACAGTGAAAACCTGTCAAACTTCACTCGTGTGAGTCTGGATACACAAGAAGACGATCGTTTTCTTTTAATTTGATGATGTGTTGAAAGTCAGTGACAGGCTCCTCAAAAACACTTTCGACTGGATTACGTTACAGAAGCTCATTTTCAGTCATGTAATCCTGGATTTATTTCACATGCCATTTGATAAATGCCCATCCTAATAAAGTACCCGTCAATCCAAAATCCATTTATTTGTGATTAAAGCAGTTTACTTATGTCACAAATCACAATCTTGCAGACGTTGCAAAAACTGTGAAGTTAACTTTTAAAATTGATTAAACTGAGTGAACTAGACCTACCACAGCTCAGTGAGCAACCTGCCAAATTCAGAGTCTGTGGGAAACTAAACTACAGTCTGTCTTTGTCTGCTTCTGTTTCAACTTGTTCCTCAATCTGTAGCTTTGTCTCTGCGTAAAACAAATCAGGGGTGGATACAAGAAGCTAAAAAGACACTGCGTTGCATTTAAGCTTGAAGAATTGGTTTGGGTTTCAAGAGCCTCTCTGCTACTCGCTGTGTGAGAGACTGAAGCGCCACCACAAACCTCAACAGCAACCTCCTCACTGTTCTTTGGTTTATAAGTCCAGTAACGGGGATTCACTGGAGTCTGTTTGATTTACAGGTGCGCTCATAACTGACAGGCAGGTAGCCATTCAAACTGCCTGACATATTGTTAGGACAGGTATGCTGTTCTTTGACTTACATCATTAATACAATATTGGGGAAAATTATCAAAATCCTCATTTAGGTTCAAATAAAAATCTTTATTTGGTCGTGAAGTAGAAATGATCAATTTATTTCAAGTTTTTTCCAGGCATTAACCATATCATGATGTACAATACTGGATCATTATGCACTTCTGAATCTTTATTTAGACACTTATCTGTTTGCACAAACAGAAGCTCAGGTAAACACAACAAAGCTTGTGGAACAAACCTGCAGTGTCCCTTGTCTTCTGCCACATAATCCCCTTCATTTGTTTTTGATCAAGTTCATTCCCTGGCCCGTTACACTTCAGCTTTAAATGCTGTGTCAGTGCCTCTGTTACTAATGTAGCTCAAAATCAGCAGTCCAGAAACATGATATAAATTAATCCAAATATGAATTAACATCTCAGGTCACATGACTGAAGCATCCACTCAAATAACTATTCAGAAACAGTGACCTTCACTGAAAGTCAAATCATCACCAGCTTTTCTAAACAGGCACCAGCATAGTAAGGTAACACACTGATCACCTTAATTAGGAAACACTCCATAGAGCCCCTATAATGTCTCATTTTTAATGTTCTTGATTATTTTATAATATTATTATTCCGATAGACTGTTTAAGTTTAGCCTTCAACTAAAGCATTGGTTTCTCAATGATCATTGGCCAACACTGGTCTGTCTGTTCCTGTACCAACTACCAATAATTATGCTCTTTGGAAGTCATGTGACCCATTTAAAACGACTCTCTTTAAACTGAATCCAAGAATACAACAAAGAAGTTTCCCCGAGTCACCAAAGACATGTGGTGGTGAAAATGATCAATGTAATCTGACCAGATTGCAGATAACAGATGTTTCCAGCTGCTGCTCATGGCCCACACTTTTAAAGTCTGATTAAAATGGGTTTCACGAGTGACAGCTGTAATCTAGATGGTTTTTGGAGGCTTTTTTTTTTTTTTTTTTAAAGAGCCGGCAGGAAGCTCTTTGTTAGATAAAATTCCTCAAACTGAAACCACAGTGATGCTGATTTCTGGCAGCTTTCTGCTGATCGACATTTTTAGAGATAAAATTGTTTATTTTGGCCAAAAAGCATCGAGAGGAAGAGGAGGGTCAAAGAGTCAATGTCCATGTTAACAATCTGATTTTACAGACTCTGCATTTCCAACCAGTCGGATTTAAAACTTGAAACTAAAAACTGTTCAAGTCAGTGAGTTTGTTACAACCAGTTTTACAGCCCAAACAGGAAAATCTTATCAGTTACATACATTCATAAAGACGTCATTAATTTTGTCAAAGAAGTTTGGCTGCTTGTAAAATAACCAGCTGGAAACTACTTTGACAATAAAACTCTCAGTAACTTTATAGCATCCAAAACAAAAACATGAAGTGATCCATTGTGTTTTTGGATTACAAACTAAATTACGGTATTTGGGGTTGTTAGTTGAACAAAAAACAAACAAAGAACGCTTCTGTGAAGCATGTTTGACTCCTGTCAAAAAAAAAAAAAAAAAAATCTACACAAATGTTATCATTTTGATTTTTTTAATGAACTGGTAATTCTCCTCAATTCCACGAAAACACCAACAGAAGTCTTCTTTAATCATAAAAATTAGCTTGAAACTCAAATATATTCAATTCAGCAACAAAGGAGGCAAAGAAAAGAAGGAAAAGATCATGTGTGAGAAGCAAGGACGCAAGACAATGTTTGGCATTTTAGCTTGAAAAATTATTTAGTTTAAAGTTACTGAGTTAAACACTCAACTAACTATACGATGGGAAGTATATCTTGGGGGCCAAAATCAGGATATAAGTGTATATAATACTGACTTGTGTTTCCATTTCCAAACTCATCAGGCACTATTGGTGCCTGGTTAAAGCATGCTAGGAGTAATGTGTAACAGAATAATGGAGTTTTTGTTCAAGAACAAGCAATAAAAATATTGATTCCACCCATTCCCCCTGAAGAAAAAACCAGGCATGAAGTTCAAAAGGGAGCAGGAAGGAAAAAAAAAATAAACATAAATTTTTACAGGAAGAAACTTCCAGCAGCCATCTGCTGCAACCAGTTGGGGGCGAAGGGATCAATACCATATGCTGAATTCAAGGACCAATACTGACTTAAAAAAGAGAAGAAGTGATTTAAGAAACAAGCAACGCTGTAACTGCGTTAAATACGTTAGCTTGCTGTTACCCATTCCCTATGTAGTTTCCTCCAGTCTACTTGTTGTTCATTGACTTTTATTTCCCGCGCACCTCTCCATAAAGAGGTCATTGACCTCATATTTAGAGTGTGCCAACCGTCTAACCAGCCTGTCGTCATGTGTAACTACACCTGTCGGGAGTAGGGAGGTATGTGGATCTGTCTGAACATGTTCAGTTAATTCCCTGAGACGAATGTTTACCAGTGAGTGACAGCTGTTTGATCAGCCTGCACAGAAACATGGGGTAGACTCTTATTGTACCCTCACTGTATTTATTGTAAGCATTTATTTATAGGTCACACATTTCTTCAGTTAGAACAAGGGAACATGGTGTTGGAGGACTGCTCACATTTACATGAGACTAAACACTGATGAGCTAAGAGCTTTAAGGCTGTACTTGCAGTACTCTCGTCCTTGCAAGGTTCATCAAGTTTTACAAGATTTTAATATTGATTTAAATAGAAGAGAAAAGCATGAAAACAATGGTTTGATTAGAAGATGAAACAGAAGCATTTCAGATGAAATGTATGAAAACACAGCCTATAAATCTACTACCCAACATTTAATAACTAGAAATATTCCTGATGGTTAAAGATGGATAAAAATTGTGTCTTTAAGCCCAATTTTTTTTTCTAAATGTGCCTGACCTCCACTACGAGCTGGTGGGCCACACTTACATTCCAACCTGTAGCAGGTGGAGAACTGCTGACGCTATGCTGAGCTCAATGCTGCAGAGGCGAGCAGCGACTACCATGAAAACTGCTGAACAAGATGGAGTTTGAGTGCGATCTCCAGAGTAGAACAAGAACTATAACCACCATCTGCGGTCCAAGATGTTGGAGATGGCGTCTGTGACCACTGACCACTCAAGCAAGATACTCGAGACAGTGGACTGACATCAAGGACCGCCGTAACAGCAATCCAAGCAGGCTCCTCGTCGGGAAACACGAGAAGGGAAGGACCCTTTAACCTGCTTAGCAACACAACTTTCAAATTAAGGGCAAGTTGTTTGCCCACTACTAAACTGTCTGTCTGAGACAACATGATCAATAAATAAATGAGACCTGATGACACAATTCTTACCCACCTTTAACCATTAGGAACATTTCTAGCTATGGAAAGTTGGGTAATAGATTTTTTTATTTTACAGGAGGATGGACCGATTTAGGGCTGGGCCATAACATACTATTTATGGTAATACCGGTGTAATGTTGGGCAACGATAGGAAAATGAAATATCGCGATAGAATGTGGGTAAAACGCGCATGCGCAGTGCCTTTGTTTTCATATGCACATGGCGGAAAAAGCATAGTGGCGAAAGCAGATCGTTGAATGAAACGGATGAATCAGAACTGGTTTGTAAAAATGCTGCAACTTCAGTGGTGTGGAACTGGTTTAGCTTTCGTCCGTCACATACACAACAAAGCACTATTTTTGGTAGAGCATGCTAGCCGGCCGTCGTTATTACCGTGTTTTTTTGGAAAATACGGCACACTTAAAATCAATCCCTTGATTTTTCTGAAAATCGTCAGCGCCCCTAATAATCCCGTGTGCCTTATGTATGAATTCTGGTTGTGTTTACTGACCTCAAAACGATTTTATGTGGTACATGGCGCTCGAAAATCTGTCAAATGTTTTAGTACGACTTTGCTAAGCTACAAACCCGCACAGCTTGATGGATTGTCGGAGCATTAACGCCATTGTAGGCAGGAGCCTCGCGGAGTGATACGTACTGTGCTTCAACATAATATTACCGTATTGTGTGTGTATAACCTCTTTTTAAGTTTTGTGGATATTATACACGGTTATGCTGAGGATATGTCGGCCAATTTCCACCGGAAATGCCTTTTTGGTTAAACTGTCAGCAAGGAGTTTGCACTGTTACATTTTTATATAACTTTAATGCACATAAAAAACAGCTGTTTGTTTAAGTGAAAATACATTATTAGTGCAAAAAAAAAAAAAAACCCCATCAAAGTTGTGGAGTTGTAAAGTATTTTGTCTAGTGTCAATTATATCGTCAGTTATCACAAATTTTCAAATGTATATCGTGATAAATATTTTTGGTCATATCGCCCTGCTCTAGACTGATTATTGGGTTGTTATTTGTTTTCAGAGAATGCATATGGTATCATTTATTCACCTAGACACAAGTCTACACATGCCTTACTACAGTCACAAAGGCAATGAAATCCTGTGGGAAACACTGATAAAAAAAAAAAAAAACTGGATGTGCCCCCTGGTGGCCACTGAAAGGAGTCCATGTTTAAGAGACTTCCTCAATGACTTGACTTTTTAGGCCTGGAAGCTGTCCTTTTTTCTATACAGTCTATGTAAAAAGACAGCAAAACTAAGAGCAGAGGAATAAGAAACCAGAGTGACTGAAAAAAATGGCTTGAGTTGGAGGTCAGGTGGAGAAATTCATTGGAAACCTGCTTGTGATTTTACAGTCAAGATGACTGAACGTACTTTCCATGAAAAGAACCTCTAGCTTGGATCGCATGAGTCGAGCAAAGATACCTAACACACACCCCGACTGCCTTCACCCAGCGGCAGCAATCCACTCTGTCAATACTACAGCAGGATCAGAGCCAACAACACATCTCATTTCTAAGCTTCTGTTTGCCACTTTACAAACTCATGTCTTTTTAACTTTGGAAAATAAAGGAAAATTATCCTGATAACCACTTTGACAGTTAAGTAAACAACTCCATTATTTTCTAAGAAAACAAAACAAAACACTTTGAAGCCTTTCAAATGTAAAATCTGAGGTTTTTCACTGTCATTTGCAATCAAACCATGGGACTGACGCTCACGTGTCTGTCATTCATTTTCACGCAGAACAAAGTCACATAGTCAGATTTGGTTTAATAGCACCTCCAGCATCACGTTGACCTTTTCACCCAGCACATGACAGGAGGCCCACCACTTTACTGCATTTAGCTCTGCACTGTCTTTACTGCTAAATGGCCAGTGCACTGGTATGTATGCATGTGAATGACTGTATGTGTGCATACTGAAGCAAAGCTAGGCTGAATGGTTTTCTCTCAGCAGTGTAATAAACGCATACAAACACAGGCTGAGATCCTCCACAATGACCCAGGGAGGTAAAATTACAAATCTTCTTCCTCTTATTATTATTATTAAAAATAAAAACATAGGACAACTTTTACAGAGATTTGATATTGGTTTAAAGAGTTTGATATGAATGTCATTACACCTTGGTAAGTAAGTCTTTTTTCACTTATGGTATGAATATAAAGAGATTCTGGCAGGAAAATGTCCTGCGTTGTTTCTTTTGTTTTGTTTTTAAATAAACAGTTTTTCAGAGTAGGATTGGAATACAGGAAAATGCACAGTAAGGCAACAGAGGCTCACTGACTTGGCTAATTATCCCAGTCTGCTTATTTACCTCAGATATCAGACTATTAATACATTAATAACTCCCAGGTTATCAAACTTATCAACTTCAGAGGGGTTAAAAGGTCAAAAATAAAATTAAAATAGTTTCCCTGAACTTGTTCCTAAATTTTCCTATAATGGGTCATTTTACACAGGAATTTTCTGTTTTTTCCAGGAAAGCTACATACTGGCCTTTTAAAACCATGGCGATAAACTGCTTTTCAATAAAGTACTTTATGCATTTATGATGAAAATTGAATAATATACTAAAATTAATAATAAAAACAATAAAATGATAGTCATCTGCTAAGAGTCACGTCCCGGTAGGTTAAAACAGTGTGAGTGTCGTTTTATGGCAGATGTGCTAACAGGTCATGCCTGTTTATTGCTTAACAACACTGTTAGTGATGAATATGAATACTTGGCTCAGTGAATGTGGGAGTGCAAATCCCACAGTCAGTAAACAACACTGTAACCACCACAGAGTGTTTCCTTATCAGACAGTCTGTCAGCCAACAATGTTCAAGTCAAATTAACCTGCACTATACTTGGGATTTAAGGGATTTTTTTGTTTGTTTTAATTTGTGTTTAGACTGTGTTCATTTTTCAGTCACAATCTTAAATACAAACTAAAATTATATTGCAAAATAACAATAATCAAGTTTTCAAGTATATTCTCAAGTAGAATTTCTGCATTCTTACTTATTTAAATGTGCTTTAGAAATGCTTTTCACATAATAAATGTTTCTTATTGCCAGTGTTTATATGACGAGTAACTAAATTAAATAAATTAAAATGTTAGACCTTCCTGAGAATCTTAGGTACCTCTCTTTGCTTAGAAATGTAGCCCACTAAATAGTAACTTCAAACAACAACATGAACTCCACAAAAAGAGAAAAAAACTGATTTGGCTTCACACTGGCTTTTAAAAGTTGCAATGTTAGTGAACAAGAAAGAGAATAAGTTAATATCAAAAAGCCATCGTCTACATAAACCGTGCATTTTATTTATATAGGGTGTTTAGTTTTTTGGTATCAAATGAAAACCCAGCCATGTGGCCATGTAGTAAAATATGAGCAGATATGGTTGGCTTCTATATCCAATCTCAGGGGTTTACATGGTAACCATAGCCTAAATCCAAATATCCAATCATCTGTCAATTCAGGATTATTTTAGCACCATGTCTTTCTCTCTTACAGGTCTCTAAACGTCACCAGATCTACACAGCATAGGCAAGTTATTGCTATCTAGCCAACTATATATTACTTTCTAACACTGTTCGCCACTGTCGGGGCTAATGCTACTTCCCTTAGTAAATGAGGGTGTTGTTAAGAACACCTTTGTGGCTGTACTTAGACAATTTTTAATACTACAAAATGATTATTTTTATAAATATAAACAAAATGTAATTAGAAATACATTAATATACAATCCACTATCATCTACATATTGGCAAATCTACAAACATGAGAGCCATGCATTATAAACTATTCAACCATGTAGCTAGGTTTACCTGACAACATTTTTGCTTTTTTAAAGGTAACATATACTTTTATCAGCTCATGGTGTAAAAATAAAGTTTTTTCCCCATTTTTGTTATTTAAGGGTACTTTGCAAACAGGACTGCAAGCTTCCAATAGTACAGGTCTACTACATCATACACAACACAAACAGAAGTAAAACATATCAATAAAAGGAAGAAATAGTAGAAAACCTATTATTAGATTATAGTAAAATATTCAAACAATTTCAGATATTTTAAGAAAAATAATATTTACCTGTTGTATCTGAATTTAGCTCTGACTAAATATATGCATGCTGTAAACTCCTTAAATCTAAAAGCAAACATTCCTCCAAGACACAAGCTTCCCAATTAGCCATAAACTAGAAACGTCTTTAAAAATATTAATTTTTAAAAAATAAAATATAAAAAAAAAAAATCACATAAAAGTAGTAGATTTTACTGTTTGCAGTTTATGGGACCGACACAGATCCATAAAGATCAAGAAAACTCCTGCATGACAAGTAGGTTAAGGCCGGGAAAAGCAGAACTTTACAGTTAGCCATTAACTCTCCTCTCTGCCCCCCAAAGAACCGCTAATTCCCTCCGAAAAGCGCCCTCACCCCACTACCACTCCCACCCACTGGATGTAGTTAGTTCCTACTCTTCAGCAGCCTTACCTCTCATCCACTCCACCACTTGTTGCGGGTTCCACTTGCTCACAGATTCCATTTTTCTCCAAAGCGCTGGGAGCACCAGGGTTTAATTTAACTCCAGAACCAGCGAGACGAATCCGTTAATGGGACATGATTTTATCACAGAAAAGAACACAAGAGGTCCGTCACAGGACAGAGACACACGGTGAAACAACGACCCAACAGTCCGCCACTCACTGACGGACTGCCTGCCTGCTGCTCTGTGGTGACTGGTTAGCAGCGCGTGGGGCAGGTGTCAGGTTACCATTGCTTTGACCACGCCCCGTTATTCCTTTACCTCCAATCGCATGAGTGTATGCGAGGCTGTAGTTAACTTTTATGGGGAAAGGGGGAGTGTTGTATGGAATGCCATTTATGTCAACATTAAACGATCAGATTATATATATATATATATATGAACGTTTTTGAATACTCAAAGGTTAAACGACAGCATTTGAAAGAAACTAATTTTTTATTCTTTTATTTCTTGTGTTTGTTTGCTTTTCTTTTCTGTTTAAATACATATATCAAATGTACAATTAAGCAACAAAGCAACAACAGGATTACAAAAAGCTGATAAAAAATTAAAATAATCAAGCTTTATTGTAATGTGTACAGTACTTAACAAATTTATTAGACCACCACCCAGTGTTATGTATATGCCACAGCTGCCCTAAATATTAGCCATTTCCAATTTATATTTTTAATGTTCTGTACTGCCTAATCTACCACAAACACTTTCCTATATTATAATGCTGTTATCCTTGAATTTTCAAATTGCTCGTGAAGCGCATCATTATTATTATTTTTATTAAGATGCTACATTCCACTTAGTTACTTGCGTTCTTGAATACAAAATTAGTTTTAGTGAATTAATTTTATCCTTAATTATTTTCTGACTTCTCAGAGTATAAAAACTTATTTCTGTTTATTTTCCATCTAAATAATAATATAGTTTTTAGTGTTAAACATATTTTTTGTACAGATTTCTAAATTATTTGTTTCTTGTTTTTATGGCAGGTGGTCTAAAAAAATAGTTAAACATATATTCTTAGCAGTTCTTAGCACCCTATCAGGGGCTTCATTTTCATCAATACAAAACAAAAGATTAACAGGAAAAAAAGAGACTAATCATATTTGCTGGTTTTGTCAATTTCCACTTTTAATCCCAGTTTTCACCTTCACTGAAAATGTCCCAAGCATATTCCAAAATATAATTATGCCCTTTTATTCCTTTAAATGTCATTTTATAGACCTCAGATTTACATTTCGAATTTTCTCTGCAGTTTTTTAAAAAGTGCTTTCCCCATCATAACATAACATAATCATAGTCACATTTTTCAGGTCATACTTTAGGAAAATGTTTACAAATGTCAAATTCAGGCATTTTCTCTTTATGTCATATAAAGAGAAAATGCCTGAATTTGACATTTGTAAACATTTTCCTAAAGTATGACCTGAAAAATGTGACTATGATTTGTTTATGGGATGAGAAAATAAGTAAGAAAGTAAATTAGGTAGGTATAACTTCTGTCTTTACTGGATTAGGGTCATTTGTTTGTAAATGCAGTTGCTTGGTATCAGTAAGGAACTTAGATAGTGTGTGCCACTGTGCTTTACGTTTATTATTATTAGTGTAAATCATGTACATCACTGTTCTCTACGCTGCTGCTGCTAAATGTCCATCTCTGTATGTTTGCCATTGGTTTGTTTTTATATTAAATTTCACCATGGACGACTTCCCTGTTATCTGTGTACATGTACTGTACACATGTGTAATAACCATAATCAGTGTGGCCTTTACTTTCTCAACATATTATTATTAGTGTTTCCAGCATTTACAGACACAACTCGGAAAACAAGCTTTTAAAAACGCTGCCCCCATTTCCCGGAATAATCCCAGAAGAACCTGAAGTTATTAGCTTTTTAAGGATTGTGAAAATGTTTCTCTTTGTCAATGCTACTCTCTCAATCTCCATGAGACTTTTACTTTCATAAAAGTGTATATAGAGAGCATTCATCATATAAAATGAGAGTTTTGAGTTGTTTCAAACCAAGAATGTAGTTGATTAATGTTTAAATGGAGCTTATTAGAAGATTCGCAGCAGCATTTTCAGAGGTGTGAGGTTTAGTCGCTGCATAGCTCGGAAGCTCTGAAGATGAGTTGACTGTCATCCTAAACAAAGACATTTATCATGAATAAGATTTTGTTTCTAAGATTTTATATTTCTATTTTTCCTCCCATCATCCAGGATATCAGTGTTCATCCCATGTAAGTATTAGAAATATGCCCATTTTTGTTGTGATATAAGAGTATTTATGTTGTTTGCAACCCATAAATGTTTATAACCAAAGCAACAACAAGATATGTGTAAAAGTCCAGATTGGTAAAGGACTGTGAGACCTTTATGTCCTTCATAAAGAGGACGGACACAGAAAATGAAATATGGGGAAAGAACTTTGTTTGTTTAGGAAACTCAAACAATATTTGTCTCGCTTTCCACGCCATTACACCTTTTCATCTTTTAAAATAATGTGGGTGTTGCCTTTGACTGTGTTTTATCGGGTCATGTGTCTCTGGTAATATTCAGTCCACATGAGTTGTGCATGCATTTACTGGAAGTGTTTTCCTACCAAGACTTCTTCTCAGCCTCATATGAAACAAAGCCTCTGCACGGCTGATTATCACATTAAAATGTTTCTTCTGGCCTGTAATCAGATCTTTGATCTTCTGAGCTCCACAGCAGCTCTGTCATGTGTGCTGGGTGTTGGCTTGTTAGGACTTTTTTTTCTGCTGATGTTTCCCATGGGAAGAAGAGCTCAGCAGACTCTGCTAACATGGGTGAGAAGTCTAAACCGTAACGATCGAGGAAACAGATGTGAAATGAAAGTAGAAAACTGGAAAGAAACGAGGGTTGCTTATCAAGATGTACAACCACAGTAAGAACCCTGAGTTAATATCTATGGGTGGACTGCGTAGGAGGAAACATGGTGGGTGTTGGTATCTGGGTTTGCATCACTAGAACAAATATGTTGTGAAGATATTTTCTGACTTCTTCATGAATAAACATAGGGCAGTTTTTTTTTTTTAGAGAACACTGCCCTCTTTTGGCAGAAATTAGACATGACTTTGACTCTGCGTGGAAACAAACTGCTTTTACTTCATGAGCCACATGCAGCCCAGTCTGATCTCGAGTATCAGACAGTAAAAATGTCCCATAATAGCCTATTTTTATTTATTTATTTATTTTAAAGTCAGTTACTTATTGTAAGTGTGAAAAAGTACTTTTTGATAACATTCACGCGGACCATATATGAGCTTTAAAACAAACAAACAAACAACTTTAATCCACAAAAACATGAGTGGGAAATCCTTTACACCACTTCCTCGAAACTTTTTTTTTGTAAAGATCTATTTACAAAACAGGTGATTTTTAACCTCAGATAAAGAAAGTAACATTACAATGTCAACACTACATCTCGTTTTTTCTACATTTATTGAGTCTACTATCTTTAAACGTGCATCACAGTATTATTTAAAGTAGAAAGACATAGAATTTTCACATTGTGCTTCCCACTGGACCCCCTCAGAATCAGAACACCACACTGAGGGAACCTCAAAGTAATCCACCAAGTACCAAAAACTTCAACAATAACTCAGTAGCACAATGAAGCTAATGGGCAGCATCACTAGGATAATAAAAGACATCAGCACAGGAAGACAGAATCCTCGAATCCAGACACTTACATTTAAAACAGCTGATTTTGCACTTCACTTCTAATTTCACTCTTTTAAAGAAAGCTGTCATCACCATACTAGCGCTTTGGGTGCTTAGAAAAGCGCTATATAAACGCAATCCATTATTATTATTATTATTATTATTATTATTATTATTATTATTATTATTAAGAGGTATTTTTAACTAATAAACTGTACATTGTTACATACACTGTTAAGGAAAAGATTAAGAGAAAATAAAAAGGCCAAAAATGTTAACTTCACAATAAAATGAGTACTTTCGATTATCAAGTTGAGAGAAAATTAAAACTCATTAATTACATGTAATAATTAAAATCGTTCTTTTTACATTAAAATACATAACAATAATAAAACATTGTAATGGAGGCCTGGTGAGGGAAAAACGGCTAGAATTTAAGAAATTAAATTAAGAAAGCAACATTCAACTTGGTCTTTAAAATGATCTTTGACCCTTGGTTTACACTGTGTTCCTGTCTGCAAGCTGTTTTCCTCTCAGCTGTAGGATTCCTGTAACAGGGGGACTCAACCGTAGTAACCGAGCCTCTGTGTTTACCCTCAGCCAGCTGCAGAGCTGCAGATAAAGCTGCAGCTGAGACTGGAATGATGTATATTAATATGCACACGGTGTTTCAGGAAGAGACCTGCCAATGCTGCTGTATTTTCAGGCAGACAGCAGCTGTGTAACGTTTCATTAGAACATATTCAAGTCATAAATCTGGGCATTGTTCCCGGCAGGAATAACAAATATTTACATTATCTTTATTCATTGCCTTGTTAATATTCATTCAGTTTGTATGTCGGTGTGGTCATTAGCACTTATTGGTTTTTACTGTATAAAGAATCAATGACGTAATGTACTGTTTTTATTAAAGACATATACTTTAAAAATTATTTTAAAGTTGTTTTTGGAGAAGTTTTACGAGACACGTCGTTTAATGCGTTGTTTTCGACAGCGGATGGCGCCACAGAGCCACCTGTTGAAATTCAAGAGAATGCACTGAAGCTGCCTCTGAGATCGTCTATGAAGATGAGTCACTCTGTGTTCTAGTAGAGGAAATACTAGACGCTTAGAAGTGTTCCTGGGTTCTTTATATATTTATATATATTCTTTATATATACAAACTGTATATGCTTTCTAGATAAAGACTTTTTTGAGGGGGTCTTTGAAAGGCTTATAAATAAAATTGACCTCTCTGTCTCCCAGAGGTCTGGCAGCGTGAGGGTTCAGACTCTTATCTGGTCATAGGACCAGAGGACGGAGACCTCTGATAAATCTGATGGAGCCACTCTTTCAGACTGGGGGGGGGGGGGGGTTACATCTCCTAATGCTCCTGTCACAGTAAAACCACTTTAGTCTTTACTTTCCACATCTGGTCCAGCTGGTCTTAAACCCCTGGAACTTTCTCGGTTTACTGTCAGCTGGGATTGCTGCAGTTATCTCTACACTGGACTGGTTGGTTAGTCATCACCTGCTTGTCTGTGTGGAGCTGTTAACCACCCTCAGAGGTGTCTCTTAGCAGGACGTGGGACTTGCAATATATGTTCTTGTATGCTGCCCTAGTTTTAATGTTACATCGGCGAAGTGGAAGGTCAGGTGTTCCAATCCTGATCAAGGCATCCCTTTAGTAGAACAGGACTCCTGTAACAGTGTGGTGTATGGGGCACAAAACTAAAATCGCTGTCTCTTAGCACATGATGTGAATACTGTCTATTTTTAAATATATAAAAAGTTAATTTATGACACAGTGACATTTCTCAAATATAGACATTATGATATTAGCCCAATAAAGATTGTCATTTGATTGGTAGGGTTTGTCTCCATTATTGTAAGGTCTTTACTGTATGATATAAAGCACCTTGAGGTGACTGTTATTGTGATTTGGCACAGTTATTGCAATAAAACTAAATAGAATTAAATTGTAGATGAGTTGTTTTTCTTTTTTGATAAATGCTATTTTACTTTGAAATCTGACTTATTGTCTCAAGTACTCTGCATTTAAAAGAAAATCACAAGTGATTTATCTCTGTTATGTTAATATTATTTATTAACTAAATTTCTCAAATGTAAAAAGTAGAAATGTTTGTAAAGCAGCATCTTTTCCAAAGTTTGTGCTGAAATCCGGTAATTGCTGTAAGATATTTGTTTTAGTGTTTACGTTAATGGACATTAATATCAAAATAAAAAACTGAAGCAAAGCAGCTCATTTACATCTGTGTGTTTCACATAAAACTATGTAATATATAAAACAGACAGACAAAAGACAATGCTTAAAGTTCAACGTGGTTTGAAAAAGAGTTTTAGCCTTTTCTGATGCTTCAGCTGTTCAGTCTTTGCTTACTTCTCGTGAATCTTCACTTTTAATCTTTGTGCTGCAACCGAAGCCATGAGTGCCTGAAATCTCCGACAGGGCCTGATTATGGAGCCTCCATCATAAAGAGCGGGGCTGCAGAGTCTCCAGCTGTCCGGTCCCTGAATTTCCCTCAGAGTGTGACCTCCTCCTGCCGGTGAGAGCTGCACTTTTTTTTTGCCCCTGCGTGTTTCGCAGCTGATAATCATCAGATCCGCATGAAGCTGGAGCTGCTCGGTCGGACTGCGACTTCCCGGGAGAGTTTAGAGAGGAAAGAGTCAAAAACAAAAGTCCAAAGGTCCTTCTGGCTGCTTTTAACTGTCGCTTTCAGTCCCATCGGGACCTGCTGTGGAGGACTCACCGGGTCTGTGTTCCTTAACTCGGCCTTTTTGCGGTCCGAGCTGCCGCTGGATGGGACGCACATTTTCTGCTCGCTTGTGCTGCGATGGAAGCGGAGAAACCACCGGGCTCTCCGAGGTACTTGTGATGCCTTTAACTTCTGTTTTTCATTCGCGTGAATGCTGTGAAAAGCAAACAACCTGTTGGCAAAGTTCAGTCTTGGTGCAGGTTCAGTTAATTCAGAGTCATTTTATCATCTCACAAGTGAGCGAAAATCCAGATGTAGCCAACCACAGTTTACAGAGAGATCAAAAGGAAACGGCTCATATTCATGTGCACGAGCTAGAAGTCGACTGTAATAAATGTTTTAAGTTAAAATCAGACATTTTACACAATCATGAAACGACAGTTTAATATGAGATTTTTATTTCAAGTTAAACATAACAAAACAATATCTTTCATGTCAACAATCAATATTGCGCCGCTTAACTTATTCAAACCAGGACTTTAGTTTTGGCTTCAAATGAAAACTGTCTGTAAATAATGCGATAATCTGACCCTGATGTTCCTGCAGTTTAACTGTTCAAAATGCAGAATTTATTCATAGAAAGTTTCTGCGTAACAATGTCTGAGATAGATGGCAAACAGCAGATGAGCAGTATGGGTCCCTTTTATGGTTTGCCAGCTTGCCGGCAGCCACAGTTTCTGACTTTAGCACCTGTTTCAGACGTTATTATGCAATTAAATTCTATAAATAAACTCTGCTTCAGAAGTCAGAAAGTGTCGAGATGATGAAGTCAACTTTTTGAAGTCAACTCGATGGCGCATGTGGAAGCTGTCAGACACCAAAGGCGTCCGGTAATGCTCATCTGCTGTTTAGTCTCTGTTTCATTCATATTGTTATGCAGTGATTGCAATGCTCATGTCCAACTCTGCTTTTTAATATTGGAGCTTTATTAGAATACATGTACATGAATAAGGGTTCAAAATAATCTTTATGTGCTCCTGTCTCTTTAAGGCCAGCCTTCTCTTTAAAGGAACTTTTTTTGATTGGACAGCTTCTGGAAACCTACAGAGGGGCAGCAACAGGTCTCAGTGAGCTTTGTTGCTTGTGGAGACATAACAGAGAGCTATATATTTCGGGGAAAAAAGAAGTCCTTAAGCATGCAGTGCACAAAAAAGGAACATTTTTATATTAATAATATTATTCAAATGGATAAATTAAGATGAAGAGTATCTCTCCCTTCAGGTTTATACCCCTTAAAGTGGCTCGCTAGCACCTGAGCACTGAAAATATGAAGCCTCTGTTGGAGTTGTGCTGCTTATTTTTATTATTTCTGCAAACGAATCAACACAATATTTTATTTTAGGGGCTAAATATGCTCAAACCTTCACCAAAAAGTTTGTACACATGTCAGAAGTGGATAAAACCTTTGTATTTTATGGGTTTTAAATATGAGAGGTGCAAAATGGTCCCATAGGGCCCCCTGCAAAATTTCAATGCAGTTGCCCGGCTGTTTTGCTTTGCATACACATATGGTATTTAATACACGCGTCTTAAGCTGTATGGAAAATCCTCTTTGAGCCATGTCTTATATCCAACAAGAAGTCCACTATTTTTCAAGGTGTATCACAAACTCAACCCAGAGAGGGATCAGCGTGATCTTTGGCCAGTCTAATCGAAACACATTTCTTCAAAGTTTTGAAGTTCTGTGTTAAACTGAGTATATATCTTCTAGTCTGTCTTAAACTTCACATGCTAGACAACTCAGTTATTGATCCAGCTGCGGGACGCCTGCATTACAGTAATGAGTCACAGTCACAGTGCCACCTACTGGCAACAGTAAATCAGCATCATGTGATCCCTCGTACGCTTATACGTTATGTTTGCGCCGTGTGGGGTTTTTTTTGTGTTTTTTTGTTTTTGTTTTTTGTTTTGTTTTTTTTAATCATGTGCAGCAGTGTGATGTGTCCTTCGTGGGTGTTGTATAATGCAGCGTCATGGACACAGGAAGTGACATGTTTATGCAACACCCAAGAAGATTCCAGGCTTTAAAACATCGAAATGGGACCTGTGCTTTGTTTATCTGTGACCTCAGTAAACACTTTCTTGATGAGTTTTTGGGCTCAGTCACTAATTTCAGGTCATATTTAATAAAATTGCTGAAGTTCATTTTGTAAATTACGATCGTTATTAGAGTCAAGAAGGAGGATTATCCAGGATGTGCTCATTGGCCAATGACCTGTAAACTCACGCATCACTAGGTTCGCTTTTCATGCCCAAATTCTCAGTAAGGAGGCTTCTCTTCTTCCATCTTTTCTTTACAGTCAAGTGGCCTTCATGCTGAGGGACCAATCGTCACTGCCTGCATCTTTAATAACAAACATGTTTATGAAAAAAATTTAGAGGTACAACAGAACAGGCTTTTGTGACGGCTACAAGTGATTGGAAGGTTTACAAATTTGTCTTTAACCTTGACATAAACAATTGAAATCATTTACATTTTCATTTAACTAATGACTTATTGAAAATTAGCTGTGCTTAACACACCTGCACAATTTTCTACTTGCGTATTTATGGTCATTTATTTTTTATTTTCACATGTATTTAAGCTCAATATGTTAACATAAGATTTCACAATATTTAGACATTCATATTTTGATATTGATGTTAAGAACTGTTCTGCAGTTGTTCTGATGGCGCCACATGAAAGGACTCAGCTTTCGAGCGTATATTGTTATATTGTTGTGACGTTTCCTTTCATCTTTCCCAGTGTGCACTGTGACCTTTAGCATAGGTAAAGATGTAAAAGTGTGCCCCCTCTGTGGCATTACACAAACATTTTAAGATGGAATAGCTCAGTTAATCATTACATCATCAAGTTACTGATTGCGCTTTAACCTCTTGAGTATAAACATTTTTATGTAGCTTCTCGAGTAAGGATTTCAGTGCCACCAAAGTTGACGTCTATTTATGTGCAAGTTTCTTACAGATTTTAACGTTTGAGAGATTTTATTTTTTTCCTGACTGATTCATCTTTCCTCTGTCTCTATTTCTAGCAGATGTTTTGAGTGAAAGCAGCAGAGACGGGGAAGATCTGCAGCATTTCATCGTTGTTTTCTTGCTCCCGATCAGCAGTCTCATCCAGCAGGTCAGAGGATTTATTGAGGATTTAACCACGTTATAAAACTCTTTAAAGGCGATCTACCCGAGAGCTCAGGCTTTTACTTCAGTCTATTTTTCTTCTGGTTGGCCTCGGAGATGCTCTGCAGTGAGAGGAAGCTTTATTCGCAGGATTTCAGTGCTGAAAAATTGGGACAAATGATTGGACGCACGATGCTCTGCTGACCGCTTTTCTTTTTTAAATTTTGGATGTTCACCTTCGAGGTCGTTCTCCCACCACCACGTCACAGATAGCAGACAATGTCTACCGATAACAGCCCGCCGCCCCTGCCAGCTTCTCCAAGGTCGTTCCATGCCCTACCTCATCACCCGGCCCCGCCCACCCCATCACCTTCTCCCAGCCCGCCAGCCACCATCTGCAGCCGGCTTTCCAACGGCAGCCAGTCGGCGCCCAGCCCCACGAACTCACGGGGCTCGTTCCACGGCATCTCCTTCCTGCTTCAGATCGGACTCACGAGGGAGGCGGTCACCCTCGACCCTGGAGATGTGTCGCTGTCCTCCGTCAGGGAGCTCGTCTGCTCCATCGTGGATCAGAAGGTAAAACCAAAGGTTTTTTTTTTTTTTTTTTCTGTGCACTTTCCTTTTTTCCTCTTTTTTTTTTTTTTTTTTTTAATCCACAACCTTAAAGCAGAAGTTTCAAAAAAGTTCACATCCCACTTCCACCCATTTAGTTGTATAGAAATGAGGCTCAGCACCTTAGCATCCCTTTGTCCTCCTCACCCCACCCTCAGAGGCTCAGTGCCACACAACTTTCTTTTTACCTTTCATATAAACTTATTGGTCAAAGGTCAGAGT
This sequence comes from Simochromis diagramma, assembly GCF_900408965.1. Taxonomy (NCBI): domain Eukaryota; kingdom Metazoa; phylum Chordata; class Actinopteri; order Cichliformes; family Cichlidae; genus Simochromis; species Simochromis diagramma. The sequence continues at coordinate 21,719,208 of NW_024387492.1, forward strand.
TCAGACACCGGTTGACCATAGGCTGCAGGGCTGAATGCAGCGACACAGGTTTGATTCTGAGCTGAGGCTCTTTGGTGACTGTCTAAACCCACCCTGTTGTCTAATAAACAGTCCTAAAAAAAATTTTTTTTTAAATTCGGGGTGTGTATGTGCACATAAATATGCATGATTCGATTCCTTGGATCAAAGTAAGCCTCAAGCATGCCGATGCGGCTTTCCACCCCGGTGCAGAACCCGCTCGCTGCTGAGGAAGCCACAGAAGGGAAAGTTTCCAAACCAGCAGGATGCCGGTCTGTTTGCTGTACTGATTACCTTAAGAGCTTTAAGGAGAGGGTGCTATTTGGAGGAAGTCGTAACAATTATAATCTGTGCTGACCAACAACAATCCCAGCGACTGAGAAAACACAACCCTGGCACGTCTACGTGAATGGAAAACTGTTGAAGAAAGTGTTTTCCTCCTCTGGTCAGCCTACAGGAGGAAAACCCACAACGTGTCATTCAGTCTTTCTTATTCACAGCATCAACTTCTCCTCCTTTTTTTTTTTTTTCTTTTTTTTTGCCTTCGCTGCCCTGCTGGATTCCTCTTTTCTAATCGTCGTGTGTCGAGCCTGTCACATTCTGCACTTCAACAAATCTGAACTTTGGCCGCGATGTCTGCGAGAGCTCGTGGGCTGCAAGCATTTGATTGCATTTGTGGAGGAAGGAGTGTTAAATGTTCTCCTCTGCAGTGATGAGCTAATAACGATTAGTCCACTGCGTCTCCAGTGACTCTGTCAATCTCTGCATGATCTGCAGCTCTATCATCTTGGTAGTCGTCACTGAGCTCGGAGGCACATGAACTGCTCCTTACCTGTTTCTTGTTAGAATGGCCGTCCAGCTCACAGGGGATTTCCCAAACACCCTAAGTGTTACTGTGAGTAGGTACATTCCAAGACAGTCAATTAGAGCCTGTCTAAAGAAGCGGCTTAATAATATGAAGGACCATCAAAACAAATGAGAACCGAAGTACCAGGGTGAGATCTTTATAAGGTAGTTCGCAAACCAGGCGGGAATTGCGCTTGTTTAGAGACTGTTGCAAACCCCCACAGGCAAGAAATGAATCCTATGTGGACACAAATAATTATCAGGTGTGTGGACTTGTGCACAAAGCCCGATGATAATGGTCTGATGCGAAAAAAAACCCTTAAGTGGGTCCTTGCGTGCTTGCTGATGGTGATATACAAATATATTAGAGTCCATCATATAGCGACCAGGGCAGGCATCATTCTGTCAGGCACGTCTAAAAAATAAAACCCAAAAAAAAATTGCCGAAATGTGTCGCCAACTATAAGCAAAGTGGGCAGGCCGACACTGTTAGACACACTTGGGGACGCATTCAACTTTGTGTCAGAGCTTCTTCACAAGCTTCTAGCTTCCGCTCTGAGCCTCACCTTATCTCTCACCATCTGCTGGTTTTCTGGTTTTTACCACTGCTGAACGTACCACCTGCGTTTACATCACTCAGTGCATTTCCCAGCAAGCTACAACACGCACTCACAGACACACATACCCAAATGAACACACACAGTTTGCAGCAAGTTTGCAAGGCATGATGGGTTGGAGATTAAAACCTAGTGATGCTCTCATTTTTGACTTCTTTCTGCAGACGCGTTTCCAGCGCTGGCTGGGTTGTGCGAGCACATCCAGTCTGTTAGGCAGTGTTTGTTTGCAGCTTGTCACTGGCTGAGCTCACACCCTCAGCAGAGGAAAAGTCTTTTTCACAGGGAATGTCACTTCCTGGTTGGCATTGCTGTGTCAGCGGCTGCACTTCCTGTTTTACAGTCGTGTGTTTGGGGTCGCAAGAGCAACAGGGTGGTCAAAGTGAAAGAAAGTGATAAAACAGCCAGCTGATAGGCTGTATCTATTGTTATTGCGCATAATGGCAACCGAAAGAGTGTTTTTGTTTGTTTGTTTTTTGTTTTTGTGTGCACATTATTTGGCCTAAATGCCAAAAAATGTGCACAAAAAACACTGATACGTGCATACGTCCAGGTCTCACCACTTCTGTGATATGAAGGCACGGCTGTTGTGAGGAAGTTGATTTCCAATTTTTAACATGAAAATGAAGTGACGGGGCTTCGGCTCTCATGCATGCTCACAGTTTAGCCGACAAAATCAAAATCATGTTTGAATTTTTGTTTAAAAAGCTCCACACGGGTGCAAAATTTCTTTAAAATCTCTTCATTTGTCACTGTCAGGTCTAAGCATTGAGATTTTTAAGATGCTTTCTTTTAATAAAAATTGAAAATAATCAAGTTTTATTTGTATAGCATAACAGAATCAAATAATAAATCAAGAAAAAATATAAGGAAGAAATTCTTTAACAGTTTAAGTGTCTGGGTGTCATCCTTGATCGTACTCTATCCTTCCATTCTCGTATCCTTTATAAGCCTGAGCTGGTCCAGAACTCAGCTGCCCACGTTATGGGTATAACCCACCTCGACTCGCCACATCATTCCTGTTCTGCAACAGCTTCACTGGCTCCCAGTTAAACAGATTTCTCCTACGGACATTCAACCTCACCATCTCTGTTGGACCTTCTTCATGTTCCCACTTCTTCTTGCAGTCTTAGATCTTCTTCCTCCCTCCACCTGACTGTTCCCTCTGCCAGTCTGTTCTGGGGCCAGACCATGAAGGGCTTTAAAAGTAAAGTAAAATCTTAAAATGAATTACAGAAGTTCTGAGGAGCCAGTGTAGAGTCATTAAAACTGGTGTAATATGTTTACGTTTCTCAGTTTTTGTAATAGTGTTTGCACTTTAATGCTTTATGACTGATACTCTTTGGAAAGTCATTACAATAATCTAAACAAAAGGAAAAAACCTGTCACTAAACCTGAGTGTTGAACGGATTCTCGCGGTATTCTTAAGGTGGTCGTAGCAGGTCTTTGTTTGTCAAAGGTGAGATTAGAATCAAATATTTGTTGACAGCTTTACAGCCTACTACAGTGGTTTCAAACACGCAGACGTGTATTTATACCATCACTACTTCTTCTGAAGTCTTCAGATAAAGCCACATTTAATAGCTTGTTTCCAGTATCTGCCAATATGTATCATCACACCTACAGCGTTAGTTTTCTGTGGTTTGCTCCACACATAAAAGCATTTTTTTTTTTCATCCCCTCGCTAAGAATCACACCTGTTTAAAGTCTGCTAATGTAGTAAATATGCATGTAATTTGTTGGTGCAGACATTTACACAGAATTCAAGGGCAAAACTGGATTTACTGGCCTGCTGCAATCAGTGAGCATATGTAGGCAGATATCAGCCGACAAACTGCAAACAAAACATGAGGTCTAGGTGTCACAACCAGTGTTGGTCAAGTTACTTGAAAAAAGTAATCAGTAACTAATTACAGATTACTCCCCCAAAAAAGTAATCCCGTTACTTTACTGATTACTTATTTTCAAAAGTAATTAATTACTTAGTTACTTAGTTACTTTTTAAAAACACGATTTACAACCTGAAGAGGTGATAAAGCGATAGATCTTTCAGCCCAATTCTACTTTTTCTGCATAATCCATCATACAAAATGTAATCAAATGGAAAAGTCTCTTTTTAAAACTTGTTTTATTAGTTTTAATCTTTTAACTTTATGCATCAAGCAAAAATTAAATTATATGCAACATTCTCTGACTGGAAGAAATTTGTTTAATATTTAAACTTATTATCTGCACATTCCAGCACATAAAATATATTATTTTGTGTGTGTTTACACTCACTCTTTCAAATAGATGCAAGTAAAACACAGCAGAAAATAAATAACATCAAAGACTAGCGGTCCTGTTGCTCTATTTTCACCTGTAAAGCAGGAGTGGCATAGGCGGAGGTTTACCCTGGTGCAGGTGTGCCGCAGCGGTCAGTGGAAGAATCCGCGAGTTTCTCTGAGTTTCCCATTACGTCATAGCGCACTCAGTGCTTGCTTGGAAGTTTAGGGGGTTTTTTTTCGCTTTAAAAATAAGTTTTCTTCCCACGCACAACGGACACTAATGGTTTTTGTCACTTTTTATGGAATTAAACTCAAAATAAGGTCAGTACTTCCAAGCTTTAAACGCTGCACGCTCATACTCTCTCCCCACTGGATATATGATCCACTGTTGATCTGCACACAGCTGTTGTCACGAACGTCGCACTCGCTTACGTCACTGTCATGAGACATTCTTGCAAAAAATCACGGTTTTAGTAGAGCAGTAACGCAGCGTTCCTACGGGAAAGTAACGGTAATCTAATTACCGTTTTTGCAATAGTAATCCCTTACTTTACTCGTTACCTGAAAAAAGTAATCAGATTGCAGTAACGCGTTACTGCCCATCTCTGGTCACAAATGAGAAAAATAAATTGTGACATGTGCAACAGGAAAAGAAGTGAAAACGGGGAAATAAAGTGACTGCAGAGGATTTTTCCAGCTCTTGCAGAATCTTCCCCTCTTCTCTGCCACCTGGGAATCTCTGTGCATCTGCATTTAAAAAAATAAAATAAAATAAATAAAAAAAAAAAAAATCATAGCAATGCATGTAGACTGACCTGCTTGCCGCTCCTGGCTCCAGGATGATGATGATGATGATGATGATGATGATGATGATGATGATGATAATTATAATAATAAATTAAAAAAATATTGCAACTACCAAAATGTCTTATTTGCTAAAACTACAGTATAATTTATAGTGTCATTTCTTTCTCTGGCTGATTGAAAACCCAAAGTAGATGTTCCAGCAGGAACGCTTAAAGAGGTGAAGAGGTGGAAACTGGTCTTGTTTGTTTTGTGCCGAAAATGACTCGATCGCTGGAATTTCTCAACCTTTTTTTTTTTTTTTTTTTTTTTCTGCTTTTGCATCCACATCAAGAAGCTGAGAGCTCCGTCTGTGGGCGGGTGGATGCATCTGCTCTGATTTACTGTAGTCCAGCCGCGTGCGTGTGTAGGAGGCCAGAGGAGTCGTGGCAAAGTATAGGGAAGTTCCCCTCCTCTGCAGGTTGCCTTGCTACACCCTCATCCCATGCCACCCTCACCATACACACACACACACACACACACACAGTCCCATCCTGGATTGTGAAACACTGAAACCGCAGTATTTTTAATCATCACTGAGCAGACGATAAGCAGCGATAAGATCGCAGAGAATTTTTCTCCTGCAGCTTTCAAAACTTTACGGAGCTTTGCAGCCTCCTGGTTTTGGTCTTGCAGCATTTTTAGTGTGTTGCATCAGCAGCAAGAAAAGGAGCAGCATGTGTGGAGCTGTAGGAGACTTGTATTGTGACTTTCAGCCTTATAATCTGTCACTTTTTCAGAATTGCAAAGAGTCTCCTTTACTGTGAGTGCAATAAGGAACAAGCAGGCTGGGCACAGAGGTACTGAAGGGTTAACCAGTTCATCTGTGAAAAAAGGCAGCATTAGAGGCTTGTTTTGCTTTTAATTAACTGAATTTACGATCTTTTAGAAAGAACCTTTTTCAGTCACCATAAGTAAGTTTACCTGTAGTGTTCTGCAAGGTTCGATTTTAGGTCCTCTTTTATTTTCTGATTTTCTACACAGATGGAGTTTTCCTTGAGACTTGGTGATCCTAAAAACCCAGCCTCTGTTTCAAACTTAGTACCTCAAAGTCACAGTAACCTGTCACAATCAGAACATTTGTGTCAGAAACTCAGGAGTTTGATTTGGTTGAGCTCTCAGCTTTGAATCAACAACATTAATTAATTTAAAAAAAAGAAATCCAGACCTGCTTCCTCTACATTTGAATAATCTTGAGAATAACACCAATGCATACCTGGGGAAAGTCATCTATACATTTATCTCTCAGGGCTTGACTCATTGTAACGGACTCCTCTGTGGTGTGAACAAAAAGTCACTCTCTCCTCCAGCTGGTGCAAAAAGCAACACTTTTTGCACTGTTTTTCTGCTCTTGACTGATATCTTTTAAAGTACATCTGGGTGTGGAGCTACAGAGAAGAAATATCAGCCTCATTCGAGCAATCGCTCACCTTAGACCTCATGTGGGGTCCTGCTGTCTGCTCCTAAGTCTGGAGCATACTGTTTGCCGTTAGCATTACTGTTAACAGTAATTAGAGGAATTTTCCTTTAAAGACAAATTGGCCATTAATACAAAATGCACAGAAAATACTTGATCTCTATTTTCTTCATTGTTTGTGACCACTGTGAAAGTTGCAAGCATTTATATGGATCAGGAATGAGGAAGCTCCTTTAAACCTCCCCTTTTAAACACATTTTTATTGACTCGCTTTGGGTGATGTCTTCTTACTGTCTGGTTATCTTTTAGTTATCTTGCTTACTGCCTGCCTCAAATCTTCAAATCTCCTGAATAGTTTTTTTCCTTTTAAATTTTGTGCAACTCTAATGTTTAGCTCTTTGTAAATCTTCCCTTTGAATGTCCTTCTGTTGCGTAACTGTCAAAGCGTTTTGCAAATTCTATTAAATTGTAGATGATTATATGGCTAATAATTTTGAGTGTCTTGACGGGTCTGGGAGAAGTACAAACATGAAGGGAACTGATAGATGGCTAGATTTGTGGCATTGTTAGTGGCTGTGTTTGTATGTTTTGACAGTTGTACGCTGTTGAAACCTGTTGCTGTCTCTGTTTACCTCATCCCCACCAAGCTCTGCTAGCATTTTAAGGGGCTGCTCAGAACGGCCTCCCCCTGATTAGGTGCTTTTCTTCTAACCTGAAAAGACCCTGCATCTGGCCCTATAGGGGCATTTTCAAACCTGCCCACCAGTTCCTGCACTGGAAAGCACCCCATTAACGTACTTAATCCCAGCACTAACAGCCCTTCATCACTCAGCACATCCTAGAGCAATTTATGAAGCTTAAAACTTTTAAAACGAGCAGTTTCAGTGGGGTGAATAAAAATAACACTGTCTGTATTTCAAAAGATGCCCGCCAACAAAGGGTTGTGGATAATGTGATATTTACAGTTACAGTTTGAACTTCACTAACCTGGATTATGAGCTCTTAATGTTTCTCAGGTTGTTGTGATCACATCTAAATCTTGCATTTGAATGTTAGAAAACCTGAAAAAGTCATGTTAGCTTATTTGACAGTGACCAGTGGTTCAGGTGTTAAATTTCTTCCTCGGCAACAATAACCAGCATTACAAAACTATGTGCTTGCTTTTAATAAAGGATATCCTTTAAAGCAGTGTCTCTCTTTGCTGTGTCCTCTACTCTGCTGGTTTCCATGGCTGCCAAGGCCAGGTGGTGCTTCAGGTGGAGACGTGAATGTTAGTAGCACAGGTATGTGAGAGGGAGTCAGTGTTATGGTGCTGTTAAATGCTTGTAACTCTTGTAGTTGTTGTAAATCTTCAGGTGTGCAGCTCATATGTCACCCCAAACACAGAATATACATGTTGTTTACACCAAAGGCAAACGGTGATTGACTAAAGATGCATGAAGAGAATCATTTTTATGGAAAATCCACAAATTAATGTTCATTTTGCTAGTAGCAACCTCCAAAAGTTTAAAAAAATGAAACTAATACATAAATGCCAAATCTGCAGTTTGCCTAATGTGCACTCCAGTAGTAAATCAGTCCTCATTTACAGCTACAAATAATAACAAAGTGCTTGAGGATGTATGTTTCTTTAAAATTACTCATATGCAGGACTTAGGATATGCCTTTAGCTTTTTGTCACTAGTAACCGCTCAGTTCAGCTCGACTTGACTCGACTCGACTCAGTTTTTAGGGTTTTCCACTAGTTGGTTGTACCTGGTACCAGGTACTTTTTATTTTATTTTAAGTACCTACTTGGCTGGGGTTCCAAGAGATCTGTGGACACTGAAAAATGTGATTGCATGCCACCGATTGGCTAGTCAGTGGCGTCACTCGATGATTCACAAAAATTAAAAGCACCACTTTTGAAATCCAGAAACAAAGGAAATGGCTCCACACAAACTAACACAGCTGTCCCCGAGTCAGACAAAAAGCCACTGATCGAGCAGCAGGTATATCATCGCCTCAACAAACATCCTTCCTTGTTGTGGTGCTCGTGTTGCAAACAAATGACATCACTGGACTTCCGGCTGTGTTGCTATAACGACCCCACGCTTATTATGTGCTACTCTATTCTAACAGAAAACAAACAAAACCGAGTCGCATCCTGTTAAGTTTAATAGGTACAAATGGAAAAGGGCTAGTAGACTAGCCACCGTATCACCAGTTGTAACGGCTAGCTATCTGCATGGCTTCACCTTTTGACGACTCTGCTATGTTTGTTTGTGTTTGGTTCTTGTTAGAGCGTTTTTAATAGAATTATCTGACTTTTGATATGGTTAAAACTGTGCTTAAATTTTAATGAGTAAAATTCTTGTATGTCAGCAGACTGTTTGTTGCAAATGAATATTGGCTGATAACTCGGCACTCCACCCTCTGGTCCAGATGTGGTCACTTCTGGCTATAAAAACCAACATGGTGGTTCCCAAAGTGCTAATTATGGGTCTTCAAAATGTAGAATCCAAAAGTCTCGGGTACAAACTATGCAGATGGTCTGTGTTTGCTGAAAAAGAAATGGGGTAAAATATTGACTTTACTCTTATATTTCAAGGTTTTACTGTTTTTAAAGTGAAATAAAAGCCATTTAAAGCACTGTGACAGGTTCCGTCATATATCTGTGTAATAAATCAGCTACATGTAGGTCCAGAGGTCTGCACTTTCACCTCAAAGCAAGAAGGTTGTGGGTTTAAACCTGATTCATAGTTGGCTGAAGGTGCAGGTACATAAAGCAGTGGGTGGGCATGAAGTGTGGAAATGAATAATATGAAATAATTTCTTAGCTGCCTTTTTTATTTAAAAAAAAAAAAGTCTACCTTTTCCCCTTAAAATACACAATTATCACCAGAAGTTCAAGACTAGTATAAAGGCGAAAGAATAAATTTAAAAATAATAATAATAATAATAATTTAAAGAATAAATAGATAATACCTGTGTCATAGGTAAATGACATCACCCTATAAGGCACCTTATTTTCTGTGTACCTGTTTCCACAATCCTCAGATGATTTGAGCGTAGAGTAAGGATTTGGGTTATGGAAGTAATGCTTGTGGGTTATGGTTAGGGTGTCTCCGGGAAATGAATGTAAGTGGATGTAATGTGTCTCTGAAATGACCCGGCTGCTGTCTTTGTGTCAGATTTATAGAGCTTCACGTGTGTCTGGTTCTGCTTTTATATGAATCTCAATCTCATTGCGGGGCTGAGTGCATCTGCACATATGCTTCATTTCCACTGACATGGTTGTTAAAATGCACAAAGGATTTAAATCGCCTAAATCAATAAATGACTCGATGTCAGTTAAAAATTAATGCAGTTAAGTGCACAAAAATAATCTAACATCATTTCATGATTTAATAGTTATCAATTAATTTCTCTTTATATTGACTTTATCATTCTCATTTGTTTTGTTCATTCTTATTTTTTCCTCCCTATTTTTTTTTTTGTTTACATCATTTGTTTCCATTTGTTTTAATTTATCTACATTTTACATCTTTAAAAAAAAAAAAAAAAATCCCTGTTCTCTTCCGATTCAGTATGCAGATGAGGTGGCTATTACAGGGTAAATAAACTAACAAGCAAACCCATAAGCAACGCATTTAAGGAGGAACTGGATTAGAAATGAGTGCATCAGCGGAACAGCTTGGAGACAAAGCTAAAGAGGAAAGGGTGAGATGGTATGGAGGTGGGATATATTGGACACAGGATGATGAAGATTGAGGTGCCAGAAAAGAGGAAGAGATAAGTGGAGATTCATAAATTACATAATTTTCTTAGGGATTAATAAAGGAATCTGATTCTGATGTAGTGAAGGAGGAGATACAGAGGGTTGTTGTACCAGAGGAGGATATAGGAGACAGATGTTGGCGACCCCTAAAGGGAACGTCTGAAAAGAAAACAACATAATGAAATGATTTATTTGTCTTTTTATTTGGTTTGGATTTTGGCAGTTTTGGCTCTCTGTAGAAGCTCCACGGACACACACATCCATTTTCATATTAAAAACCTTTTTGATAGATATTAGATGAGAAGAGCAGCCAAAGATCGAGCTCAGGCTAATATCCTACAGCAACAAGATAAATGTCTTCACCCAAAACTGTTTTATTTTTTTATTTTTGTGTTTTTTAGGGGATCACATGATTCTACAGGGTCAGACAAATTTAAATTTCCAAGGTGGTTTTTTTTTTTATTTTATTTTAAATAAGGTAAAAAAAAAAAAAAAAGATTATGGGCCCCACTACAGAACCCTGTGGAACTCCATAGTTCCAGGTGTGTTTCAAGTGCATAAGAATAGATGGCTTATGTACATAAATTATTTACATAAACAAAATCAATCAGTTCTCCATATGCAGTTCATACAGATAGCGTAGCCGGGTTACTACATAATCCAAAAAATAATATAATTATAAACAGCAATCATAAGGCTACACTAGGGTGGTTTAAAAATCCAGAAGTTAAATCAATTAAAGATTAAATGTAAAATGAAATCAACTGTAAAAAAATGAAAACTGGCTTAAAATTTATAAAATAAGAAAAATAACCTATTTTAATGTGGTTTAAAGTTTGGAATGTGCCAACCTTGATTATGATGCCAGGCAGCATGGAGCATATATGGTAAACGTGTGTTCACCAGTCTTGGAGAGCAGCGAGTAACCAGCCTGATCCAGATGACCTGAGCAGGGTCACAGCGTATGAGCACGTCTGAGACCACGCAGGGTCTCAAAACCAAGAATTGCAAGTTTGACTTCTCAGTTTTACAGGAAGCCTGTGCAATGACCTCACTACAGGTGATCAGTGGTCACACTTCTTTTGAACTAAACCAAACTCAACAGTGTTTAGTATGACTCACACAATGTAGTTCCTTTTATCCCAGTAATGTTTTCCAGTCTCAGTAATAAACTGCAGAGAAACGGGTCCATTGTTTGAGCCCGTGAGAAGCTCATTAATGACTTTCGCCTGGGCTCTTTCTCTGCTGATACACTCTTCAAATAAGCCTTTATGTTTCATTTCCAGGTTTGTCCAGGATTTTATAAGTTCTTAGAAATAAGCAAGGTACAGATGACTTAATAAGAAGTTTAAATGTAGCAAATGTGGACCAAGGCTTAGCATATAAATTAAATAAAATAAGGATTATTTTGAATAGAGAATAAAGTAAAGCCACTATACTAGAGTACAAAAAACCTGAAGCCAGGAATGAATAGTTCGACTTGAATTAAATGAAAATATTAAAATTTTATTTTATTATTTTTTTTTTTATAAATGTTAGTGATTAAAAATGCTATAAAAGGAGTAAAGTGTTCAGTTTTAACGTTTTAAATGTGGATGTGAGGAGGTTTAATCCTGTCACTTACTTCCTTTTATGTAAGATGTTGAATTAAAACATTAACTGCAATGCTTTTTTTTTTTTTTTTTTTTTTTTTTTTAACATTTGAAAATCCCAGCTTAGCCTTTTGAGCTCCATTTGTCGTCTCATTAGTCAAGAAAATCCCTTGAAAAGCACAAAGTTTCCAGCTTGAACTCTGATCCCGATCATCACACAGCTGCTGTCTGAAACTAAAAGTTTGTTATAAAATCTTTTATTTATCCTGTTGAGTGTCTCTTTAGATTTTGTGTCCTGGGATGCTTTAACTTCTCCGAACTGTCGAGTATTTTGTGTGAGCCCTAAACCCCCTCAATCAGTTTTCTTAATATGACTTTAGGCCTCGTGTTTTTGATATTAATTTAATTATTTAATATATAGTTATAGTTAGTATACAATCTAATAGTTTTTGTTTTATAGTTTGTTTGTAGATGTAATGAAAAGGTCATTTAATTTTTGTTTCATTTGGTTCTTTAGTCAGTTATAACCGTTTCTGCACTGTGGTTAATCGATTACTGGTTGATCTACGCTCCTGTGCTCAGTTATGACCACGAGGCGACCGAAAGCATGAGATCCAGAATATGAGCAGTGGAGATGGGCCTCCTCCAAAGGTTGAGCCACACACAAGGGTGGAGCTGCTGCTCCTCAATATCAAAAGTGCCAGTTTAGGTCGTTCAGCCATTTGACCAGAATGGCTCTTAGGTGGCTCCTACGTGTCTACTAAGAAGAGTTCCCAGGGCAGCCACAGGACATGTTAGAGAGTTGGCGTCCCTCGGCTGGCTTGGGAAAGCCTTGGTTTCCCCTGGAAGAGCTTGAGGAGGTGAACGGGGAGACCCAGACCTGGATAAGTGGCCATTGTTTATGATGGGACAGTTTAGAGTTGCATTGGGCAGCATTTTTTTTCCCTCAGAGGGCCAGATTGGCTTAGATACAGTAAGTAAAGAGCCAGATATTAACCAGCTAACATTAAACTTTAAGTGCTGTAATTTATTAAAATCCATTAATGACAGATTTCTTGAAATTAAGCCGGGATACTTCAAAGTGTGATCAATGCGAAAAACCTAAATGCTTCCTACATTTGTTTATTAATTGAAATGCACACCTGCATCAGTAAATACAGACCATGTACATAGATATGTAGGTAGATGCAAATTATGTTTTATCATTGCAACGGGCTTACTCTTATTTTGAAAGTTTTGGCCTAGCAACTACCTTTATCTCCGTAAAAGTGTGTGTTCCCCAAACAGTTGGTTAAGGGTTCCAGTAGCGCAGAGAGCGCTGCACTAAAAATTTCCTTATGAGTGTTTTGGCTTACAGCAGATCATCTTGATCAACTCTTCTGCGTGCAGCAGTGAAACTTGGACAAAGTGCAAACAGGAAATGGAGAGCGTTCACCTTAGCTGCTGCAAAAGGTGCAGCTTTTACTTTGAAGGTGAATGTCAGTACAAAGAAACGTATCACTGGGCTTATCTTACATTTATGTGGTATTATTACATTTTTATTTAACAAGGAAGAGAACCTCAAGAATTTAATTGACTCATTTGTATGATTTGCGACTCATTGCTTCCTGTGACAACATGCAGTATACATGTTTTGTTGTGTGCTTTCCTGGCCAATCGCTGGGCCCAATTAGCCCCTCTGGTGAGCTGCACTTCTGCTCCAGCTGCTGCTAAACTAAGTAATAGTACTGAGTGAGAGGAATGTTTGAGGTCGATGATTGAGAGGTGAATGTTTGCTTTTGGAGTTTGAGCGTCACATTTAACCCCGCACATCGATCTCACACTTGCCATTTTCCTACCTGTTTTATGTAATTAGTATAGATAAGAGCAGAGCTGCCACCACTTTGCATGGACTGAGTCAAGTAAGACCCTTCTCTCTGACTAGTTTGGCGAGGTGAGCTGTACGCTGGCCCGAGGAAAACGACGAATGTCTGTGAGAAAAACGGCACATGTTCCAGTCTCATTCCCTGATCCAGATGTGCTAGACGAAATGTCTGCACAAGGGTTTCAAAATCATTTTATATTAAAACATGTTTGCAAAGTGTTGAAAGAAGCATTTATACTGGAGGACAGTAGTAAAATCTGTAATAAATGTGAGGAGAATTGTTTTGCCTGTAAATGTGTATTCAGATCTGTTAATGTATTCTCAGCTCTCTGCATGAGCTCATTTACCTGCCAGAAGCTTGTCCGTGTCCAGCAGGAAGTTTTTATACATAACAGGCTTTTGCCTGCAATTGAAATAAAAGAAGTTGGGTAATTTTTCTCTTGAATTGAGTCTTGCAGGGAGTGCAGTGAACACACCTGCCTGTGTGGCAGATGATCAGCAGTAATAGCGTCTAATTACGACGCTGGTATTCAACTGCTAAATGTCAGCACATGAGTGACCTGGATACTGACCTCATTCACCTGCTTCCATTGTACCTGCCACTGTGATAAGAGCCAGGAAGTGGGTTTGTTTCCGTCTGGGCGATGTCGTGTGGTCAGAAAAAGGAAATTGGTTTGCGTTTAATGTTTACTTAGCTCTGCGCAACCATGTCGAATCTAATCGGGATATCTGCAGCTCATTTACATCCAATTTGTCAGCTGAGATGACATCATGTGCAAGGATCACCTTGTCTGTGTCTGCTGCTCTTAAAAAGGGGGCTTTATGTCCAGTTTTTAATGTCAAATGACCAAAGTTAGTGTGAGAAGTACTGGAACGGTGTCTGTGTTAGTGGGCTCGCTGGTAGGCAGATGTCTTCCTGTGCTTGACAGCGTGATCTCTGAGGTCACCGTAAGTGGGGAAACTTGCCGCTTCCTTAATTAAAGTCCTGGCCATTAAAAGTGATGACTGAAAAACCACAGTGAAAGAAGAAGTTAAAAAAAAATGTTGTAATATTAAACGTATTGTACTTGTGCCTCGAGTACAGAGGGCGAGTCATGCAAGAGATGTTAGACTGTGTGTATCAGAAAACTGCTAACAACGATACTGTTAATGTTCAGAATGTACCCAGACTGGCTTTGATTAGTTACTAAAGAATAAAATGCAGTATATTAGTTTATTTAATTAATGAGCTGGGTGCTTGAGGTGGTTTAAGTGACTTTGAATGGTTGTTGGTATCAGACGGGCTGGTCTGAGATTTCAGAAACCGTAGATCTGCTGGGACTTTCCCAAATAATCAACTCTGGGTTTACAGAGAGTGATATTAAAAAGAGAAAATTCCCAGTGAGTGACAGAGGCCATGCTGTTTAAGGTCATAGAAGGCAACAATAACTCAAAGTACCCCTCGTTACAATCAAGGTCTGCAGAAGAAGAACGTTTCAGACTCTGGAGCAGATGGCTATAGCATCAGAAGACCACACCATGTTCCACTCCTGCTTTGGCACACTTTGGATATTTTGGGACCAAATGAGAATCGTGTAAACCCCACAGCCTACCTGAGTATTGCTGCTGATCACATCCATCCTTGTAAGACCGCAGCGCGCCCATCTTCTGATAACACATCATGTCACAAAGCTCAAACCATCTCAAACTCATTTCCCTAACATGACAATGACTTCCTGTACTCAAACGGCCTCCACAGTCAGCAGACCTCAGTCGAACAGAGCACCTTTGAGATGTGATGGAACTGGAGATTCACATCAGGGATGTGCGGCCAGCAAATTTGAACCCAAAATCTCTAAAGGAATGTTTCCAGCACCCTGAATCTCTGCCACGGAGAATTAAGGCGATCCTAGTATCATGTAACTAATATAATGGCTACTGTTGTGGAGTAGCTGTAACGGGTACATTTTTACAGCAGATTCGTGAGCTGAAGATTACAGTGGGGGATGTTACTTTGAACATTTCCGGTCTCCCGCTGTATTATTCACCACAGAGGGTTATTATTCATCAAACATTCCTGTTTCTCATGGTATAAAATGAAGACTTCAATACGAAAAGTATTGCAAACACAGACCAATTTCTACCATGACCCATTGGTCTTCTGTGGTTTATCTGATGATGTTTTGGTCGGAAACCATTCAAATCTTCTGTGATCAACTTCATATTCCATAATTCAGATCTGAAATGAGACGCAGAGCAGAATCTGCTGGTCCTTTTGCCTTTAGCTGGAGCCTTTTGTGTTCTTTCTCTGTGGTTTTTCAGCAGATGTGTTTTTGATTTTGCCGTTTCTTTTCAGATCGGGTAACACTATCGGCTGTTTCCATTTATCTTTAAGAGATTGTAAAATCTGGAGTTTCTGCTGCAGTTGTGAACTTTTATCAGTAAAAAGTCGCAGCTCTGAAAGGCGTAAGCTTGTTTGTGAAATCTCAGCGCTGGGCGGCTTTGAGTTGGTGTCGAAACTTTTTTTTTTTTTTTTCTTTTTTTTTCTTTTCTTTCTTTAACTGTGGTCATATTGCTCCTGAATGAATACAAAGGAAGCGCTGAGGTCAGTTTAACACACTCGGGGGTATCTGAGGAGGGAGGATGTTTTTGTAGTGTGTGTCTGTGTGCATGTTCCGCATGTTGTAATGAATCTGACACACACAAAGTGATTCTCTGTAACACATTTTGTGAGATTTTTGCGCTTTAAGGTTAGTCTCCAGTGACTGCGCTGCAATGTCCTCTAAACTGCAGGAAAGCAAGTGGATGTGTTGTGGTCTGACTTTAGGCATCTTTGGAAAATGACTGTGGAAACCAGTTTGTTGATGGTTCTTGCCTTGGACTTTTTTCATCTGTCTTTTTAAACTAGTAAATAGCGCCCTAGTAAATTTGTAAATCCAGTAAATTTATACAAAGTTAGTTACAGCAAGTGGTTGGTGCCATGCCCGACTGCGATAGGCCGTCAAAGATCGCTTGGTTTGACCAATGTGCATACCTCCCCGGTTAGACCAAACATAGCCTGGCTTACCTCTTCAAGCAAGCATTAGTGCGATCGCTGTCATACACTTCTTCGACAGATGGCTGGCTCTGCAGAAATCACTAATTAGTAAATATGTGAGAGGACAGTGTGCCACTTCGTCCTAAATTAATCTGCAAAATGCAAAATCACGAAACCTGTGCTTTGCAAGCGTGCATTTGAAAAGCACCTGTCTGTGCGTCAAACTGAAAGTGAGTGCAAAAGACAGCAGAGAGACTCAGACTGGATTATAAGTTATCGTCAGGCACAGTACGAGGCAGCGGTGCCTGATGTGAGCACACCCTGAGCGCATTCAGCTGGTTCTTCCCAGTTCCTTCCTCACAGCGACGAACCCATCAATCCCTCCATTTTCTTTACTGTTAATTAAACAATCGGATGGGGCTGGAAGATCAGGAACCTTCTTGCTGTGAGCTGACAGTGCTGACCGCCACCCCACAGCTTATTAATTTAATACTGGTGTTGAATCAGGACTGTCGGCAGTAGTATAGCAGAGGTGGTGAATTTGGATCGGTGCATCGTTCTCAGCCAGGATCAGATTATCAGATTTAGCTCTCTGGAAACTTTGAGTTCAACATTGTGTACATCTGTGAGGAGAGTCTTACCTGACTCAGAGTCTGTGTGACGATCTGCTCTGCTCCCATCAGATACTAATTACATAAGCCAGGTAGGAAAATCCCAAGTGTGGGATCGATGTGAGGTGGTTAAAGGGTTCAAACTCCAAAAGCAAACATTCACCTCTCAATCATTGACCTCAAACATGCGTCTCTCAGCACCGCTGCTCACTTTAGCATTAGTAGGGGCAGAAGTGCAGCCCACCAGGGGGGCTGATCGGGCTCAGTGATTGGCTTTGCAAAAGTATTAAATAAGGAAAGAGCAGGATTTTAGATTTGAAACAATGAGTTGCAAACCACAATGAAAATTCATGAATTTATGGGCCAGGGCACTAACAGAGGACTTTATTAATCACGACTCTATTTTCCTGGTTAAATAAAAACGTAATAATACCACACAAATGTAAGATAAGCCCTGTGTCGTGTTTCTTTGTAGGGAAAGCAATCTGAGTGTGAGAATACGAGTAAGCAGTGATTTTAAAAGTAATCGGTAAAATCTTACATTTTTAATCTTTCCAGCCAGTCAGTGGATCTAACCATCAGTCAACATTGATGTAGACTTCTGAAAGATGAGCTCAATCAGCAGTTATTGTCCTTTATTAGCAGCAGATAAATGGATAAAGTAATACGTGCTGATGAATTTCATGCCAGCTGTGCCAGTCGCGGTGCTGCAAAGCTTTTATGTGAGGTTATTAGACTGGAAGGCAGGGGAGTCAGGTGGCCTTAAACAGCTGCTGCGGGAGGGTGTTAAATTAAAGGAATTAATGATTAATTTATGAAGACTGCAGTTTGGTCTCCTGCAGTGACCTCCGGATTTTCAAAGCGAGCAGCAGAAAGTTTGACCTGAGCTCCTCTTTGGATAAAAAAAAACAAATAATAAAGAGTTCAAAGGTCTCAGAAAGAGAGCAGGGAACAGAGTGTTGTCCATGAGCCAATTTCATACCATTTAAACGGATTCAGTCCTCACTCAGGTAACATAAGCACTGTTTTATTAATGGACAGCCACGATTTGGTGAGTTTTGTTTTCATATTTTGCATTGAGCACTGATTTTTAACAAGTGGATGAATGAAACTCCCACTCGCTCTCACTCGCTCTGACAACCTTGGCCCTCTCTGCGCTGCATCCTGTTGTTTCCTGTGCGAGGTGACAGAGACGAGCGGATGCCGGGGAAAACACTCGCAGCTGTTTGCCTTCACGTTTCCCATCAGCACATTTTACCGCCGTCCCTCCAGGCTAATTGCACGCACACGGCAAGCGCGATCGAGAGTTTTATTGGAGCAGCGGAAGACAGCAGCAGTTTTATCTGTTTGTGCTCTTCACGTCGCTACCGGCCCAAATGTTTTCACCTCCTTCTGCTAGGTGTGACACAAACAGCAGTTGCTGTGACTTTTTATTTTTTCTGTTTGGTCCAGTAGTTTCTGGGCGGTGACACAATTTTTAGTTTTCTGCCTGTAGATGACGACAGCAGCAACGGGTTAAACAAAAACACTGTTTCTGCCATCATCAAGTTACAGCCTTTTCTATACACAGCCCTCTCTCGTCAAGCACTGAGATGTAATTGGATACATAAACATGATCTTAAGCAGCTGTTTTATTGACCAGGATTATTTTTAAAGGTTCTGTTTCTTCATCTATAACAAGCAACCAATCACAGTGAAGTGCTCGTAGTGCAGGTGCGCGTCATCCTTCTATGCTTTGGTTTCAAACACAGTCTTCTTTTTAGGTAATGTTCAGATATTTTGTGCAGAAACATTTCTCTTTTAGCTTTTGTATTTGCTTCAAGGCTTTTGGCACAGCAAACCTTTATTTTCTCTCAATATAAAGGCGGGTCTTTAATGTAATCTTTCAGAAAGGCTCAGGAGGAAAAACAGAGGTGAAGCTGAAGTGTGACCACGATGGACAAGATTAGGGATGAGTGAATCAGAGGGGACAGCTCAGAATGAGAGGTTTGGATATGTGCAGAGGAGGGACGAAGGATGTTAAAGATGGAGGTTCTAGGCAGGAGGGAGACCAAAAAGAAGATTCATGGATGTAGTGAAGGACTAGCAGAGGGTTGAAGTGACAGCAGAGGATGCTGGGAAAGGGTTGGGTGGAGGCAGATGGTCTGCTGTGGCAACTCATAAAGGGAGCAGCTGAAAGAAGAAATGTAACATTAACCTTTTATTTTTTTTTACCTTTGAGGTTTTTTGTTCCCTTAGTTGATTTTTAAGTTGCTTGTCATGTTTTGGTTGCTGTAACACAGTAACTTAGCAACTAGGATTTAGCTCTTATTCCCTGTTGGATATTGGTGTTATTAACAGCAGATGCATGTAAGGGAAATCTGTGGGAGCCAGAAGTTTCAGTTTTTCTTCTACTTTTGTCATCACAGCACCTACTCAGCGTCAAAGTTGGCCACTGTGCAAACACAACCTCACAAAACAATCTACATGAGAAGTACCACTGGCATTTAAAACACCCCAACGTGCAGGAAACAAGCTGTTAACAGGGAGATATCGCTAATGCTAATGTAAGCAGAATAATATTGTACTAGACGCCTGCTAAAATTAAACTTTTTTTTTTTTTTTTTTTTTCTTCCACCTGCTGTACTTGACGCACACATGGGACTAGAGGCACCTTTTAAAATTGTGCGTGTGGTTTGTGTCATATGTGTCATAGTCTTTAATAAATCAGGAGTTTTGGCTCCACCGTGCTGTCTGGAGGTCAAAGGTTAAAGCTTAGAGCCTGCAGGTTTTGACCTCTGAGACCCTTAATGACCAAAATCAGACTGTGGAGTTTGGTGATAGCATCAGAGAAGAGTTAGGGAAAATTAGTGTGTGTGTGTGTGTGTGTGTGTGTGTGTGTGTGTGTGTGTGTGTGTGTGTGTGTGTGTAAACCCGGTTAATGGAGGATTACCCATAAAGAGAGGATCAGTGTGTATTAAACACACACTCTGGTGCATTAACGGTCCTCTCAGTGCGCTTCTCTGCTCACCTCAGAGCAAACGTCAGCTGACGGCTCCATATCCAACACAATTGGATGGAGACCAAATGCATCGTCATGTCAGCTGATCTGAAGTGTTTTCACTTCTGGTTCAGACCTCACCCAGTCACCCAGTCCGCTTCCTGCTTTAGTCCTGCTTTCAGAGGTTTCTTTGGTCCAGGTGATTTTTTGAAAGCTTTTTTAAAATAAAAATAAAAAGTTGAAATGCTTCATTCGGTTTGATTAAAGGGGCCTCTATCTCCTGTTCCAGTAAGTTCGTATTAAACATGGTTTCATATGACGTATGATTAATGCCTGTGAGGTGAAAGTAGAGTTGGTGTATTTTCCAGGGAGAAAATAAAACGTTAATGTGTGAAAACGTCATTCTTAGGCAGGATGGGAGAGGAAGATGTGAGATTATTTCAAAGCTGGGAGTGTGCATGACATGTTGCTGATGGTATCTGATTATGTTATATTGTGAATTGTCTTTTATAAAAACATGCCGGACAGGAAGTGCACGTCCATGGTAAAATTTACATGCAGCCCGGGGCGTCCATTGTCATAGTTAGGTTAGCAGTCATCAATTTGAATATAAGCTGATGATGCTCTATAGTGTCAGAGTCCACCTTTATATACTGGCCCACGGGCTGTTATCTCATTCAACATCTGGCCGAATATTCTTGTATTCAGGTGGCAAAATCAATAACGAACAGCAATGCAGACACTGAGGAGCTGACACATGCCCAGCAGAAGTTCACGACCTTTTCACTTATTGTTTTTATAATAAGTAAAGTAAAGATTTTCTCTGCTTTCTATTTCTAAACTGTAAATTTAGCGTATATATTTGCTCAGTTTTTCGACACACTTTTTTGTCACGGTTAGAGCTACAGCTCACTCCTCATTGATGCGGAATTTCAAAATAAAAGCTTGGTACCTTCCATGATAGAGGCTACGCTTGCTTCAGCTAAGTTGATGAACTTGTCCAGTGTGAGGTAACTGCAGTTGAAACCAAGATTCAAACCGTGAATCATGCAGGAGGAGTGCTTCTGCATGACAATAAAACAACTAAACATATAAAGCCATAAATGTGCAGAAATGTTCTTTTTTTTTATTGGTTTAATGTATTAAATCAATATTGATGTAGAGAGGAGCACTTTGTCTAATCTAATGATGTTTTGTCATGTTTAAAGAATGAACGTGCAACTGAAACCTGTTCTGCTGATTAAAGAAACAACATCAGGCCAGCTGAGTGACTGCAGCATCGTCCTCCATGCCCTCTAGACACAATTTTATTTCCTCCTATTGGACAACGAGCTAAAGCAGAGCTCTTATAACACAATCCAAACCTACTTAGCTGCAACTTTAGAAAGTAATAACTGATCAGTAACAGTTATTTTGTCTTGGTTTTTTTCCTTTAATCAGAGTTGAGCGGTTGACCATTGAAGAAAACAAATATCTCCTTCGATGGTCCAAAACCCTGCAGCTCTCCACCAGCACATAAAAGCATGACCACACATCACTCATACTAGAATCCTGTCAGTGTTACAACTGCTTTTAATATTTTATTGCTTGCTTTTAAGTCATTGCATGGGTTTCAGCCTCCTTACCTCTCTGCCCTTTTAACTTTAAGTGCTTCCACGGGAATGCTGAGGATGAGGTGCCCCTGGTTGTCCAAGGTTAGGGCCTCGGTGGTTGCAGCAACTGTATCGAGGAATAAACTGCCCCTGACTCCAGCAGACAAGTTTAAAAACAGTTTTTAACTGAAATTTTTTGACAGCAAGTACAAAGAGCCACAAAAGGATCAGGGTTGCAATGTTTTCAGAGGATGTGCCCATCACAAGTAGGCCAGCGTGAGCTGAGTTTCATCTCCTGTGAGAACTCAGACACCGAATAGTTTCTACAGCTTTTTGTTGTTGTTTATCGTGTCCCTGATCAGACCGTCCTGTTCCCGTGTTTCTGACTGTCAGCATCTCTCTTTTTTTGAGAGGCAGTGTGTAGCCGCACGGCGAATGACTGCAGGGTATTAGTGACGAGACCTCAGCCATAATTCATGATGCACTTTGTGTGTGTGTGTGTGTGTGTGTGTGTGTGTGTGTGTGTGTGTGTGTGTGTGTTACATCTAACGTGATCCACGCAGCTTGTGCCTCGTCACCTGTTGGGTTGTTTCCTGCCGTCACAGCGGCCTGCAGGATCCACACTGCATGCTTTCTGCACGCTGCTAACATCCTGCTCAGCTCAGCAGGAAGCTGCTCCACCTGCTCCGTCTGCAGGCTGCAGAAGCTGCTGAACTCCAAATCCACTGCACACACACTTTATCACAAAAACACACACACCCTTCACAAAGCTGCACGAGCACAAACTCTTCAAATTAGCTCCTTATTTCCTCACTAATCAAGTTACTTAGAAGATTTGAGATGGACTTTTATTTACCCGCGTGAATTATGATATAAATAAAAAGGAAAATTAAAAACACCATGTTACAGTGTTTTAAATACACTATACAGGCAATTAGGAGAAACACCATATACATCTTTACTTACTGCAGGACCAGCTGTGAGTGAAGTCTGGGTGCCATTAAGTACAGTTTGTACTCTCAAAAGCAGGAAAACCTCATGTATCAAAATGGCCAGCAGTGAGGTATATACGCTGTATGGTTAAGGAAATAAAACCTGCCAAACCACTGCCACGTTTCCTTTAAATGAAGTCTTTACTTATAGATGTCGTGTCGCAGAGAAGTTAATGTCATTATTTCTCAGGAATTGTGCAGAAAATAACAAAAAGGAAACAGAGAAAGTCGTGAGAGGTAGTGAGAAGTTCCATTTTTACATGTGTTGGTGTTTCTTTGTAACTTCTATTGATTTCATACAAATGTATAGGCGTGTCTTTATTAAGCCAGTATGCGTTTATTTAAACTTCAAACCTGGCAAAAAACTCATATCTTGCATGGTTGGAACAAGGTCCAAGTAGAGCTTCAACGTGCAACAAGAAATGGGAGTGAGACAAAACATTTTTTGAGCATGCAATTTATTGAAAACAACACTTTAACTGAAACAGGGTGTTTTACAGCTGATCAGAAGTTTAGGACCACAAGTCCTTAAAAGGCAAAATCTGTGCAAAAAAATTTCATTTTCTCTCAGGTGGTCACTCTGTCATGATGTTCTGATGGCAAAGGCAAATAAACGTTTCCTTTTTGAACGTGGTCGGGTTGTTGAACCACATAAGCAGGGTCTCTCACAGCATGCTGTCGCTGCTGAGGTGGGATTCGGTAAGACAGTCATTTGGAATTTCTTAAATGATCCCGAGGGTTATGGAACCACCACCTGGTGGTGAGTTGGATCAGGTGGCGGGGGAGGACGCTGGACAGACCTGGTGCACCTAAACGCGTAGTGAGGGTGTGCTGGGAACGTCTAGCAGAGGCCCCAGTCCGCGAGATCTTCAACGCACACCTCCGGCAGAGCTTCAACAGCATTCCGAGGGAGACTGGGGACATTGAGTCCGAATGGACCATGTTCAGCGTCTCCATTGCCGAAGCTGCTGCATTGAGCTGCGGCCGCAAGGTGGTTGGTGCCTGCCGTGGTGGTAATCCCCGAACCAAATGGTGGACACCAGAGGTGAAGGGAGCCACCAGGCTGAAGAAGGAGGCCTATCGGGCTTGGTTAGCCTGTGGGACTCCGGAGGCAGCCGACAGGTATCGACAGGCCAAGCGGAATGCGGCTCGGGCAGTGGCTGAAGCAAAAACTCGGGTGTGGGAGGAGTTCGGAGAGGCCATGGAAAAAGACTTTCGGACTGCCTCGAAGAGATTCTGGCAAACCGTCAGGCGTCTCAGGAGGGGAAAGCGGTGCTCTACCTGCGCTGTGTATAGTGCTGGCGGAGCGCTGTTGACGTCGACTGAGAAAATTGTCGGGCGGTGGAAGGAATACTTCGAGGACCTCCTTAATCCCACTGACACGTCTTCCGAGGAGGAAGCAGAGTCTGGGGATGAGGGGTATGACCCGCCAATTTCCGGGGGCGAGGTCACTGAGGCAGTTAAACAACTCCTTGGTGGCAGAGCCCCTGGTGTTGATGAGGTCCGCCCCGAGTTCCTGAAGGCGCTGGACGTTGTAGGGCTGTCTTGGTTGACACGTCTCTGCAATGTTGCGTGGAGATCAGGGGCAGTGCCTGTGGACTGGCAGACCGGGGTGGTGGTCCCCATCTTTAAGAAGGGGGACCGGAGGGTGTGTTCCAACTACAGGGGGATCACACTCCTCAGCCTCCCTGGGAAAGTCTATGCCAGGGTGCTGGAGAGGAGAGTTCGTCCGCTAGTCGAACCTCGGATACAGGAGGAACAATGCGGTTTTCGTCCTGGTCGCGGAACACTGGACCAGCTCTTTATCCTCTCCAGGATACTTGAGGGTGCATGGGAGTTTGCCCAACCAGTCTACATGTGTTTTGTGGACCTGGAGAAGGCATTCGACCGTGTCCCTCGGGGTGTCCTGTGGGAGGTGTTGCGGGAGTATGGGGTGTCTGGCCCATTGCTACGGGCCATTCAATCCCTATACAACCGTTGCAAGAGCTTGGTTCGCATTGCCGGCAATAAGTCGGACTCGTTCCCGGTGGGTGATGGGCTCCGTCAGGGCTGCCCTTTGTCTCCGGTTCTGTTCATAATTTTTATGGACAGGATTTCTAGGCGCAGCCAAGTGGCGGAGGGCTTTCGCTTTGGTGGCCTCAGAATCTCATCTCTGATTTTTGCGGATGATGTGGTTCTGTTGGCTTCATCGGGTGAGGGCCTCCAGCTCGCACTGGAGCGGTTCGCAGCCGAGTGTGACGCAGCGGGAATGAGGATCAGCACCTCCAAATCTGAGGCCATGGTTCTCAGCCGGAAAAGGGTGGAGTGCCCACTCCGGGTCGGGGATGAGTTCCTGCCCCAAGTGGAGGAGTTCAAGTATCTCGGGGTCTTGTTCGCGAGTGATGGGAGAAGGGAGCCGGAGATCGACAGACGGATTGGGGCTGCGGCTGCAGTAATGCGGACGCTGCACCGGTCAGTCGTGGTGAAGAGGGAGCTGAGTGTAAAAGCGAAGCTCTCAATTTACCGGTCGATCTACGTCCCTACCCTCACCTATGGCCACGAGCTGTGGGTAGTGACCGAAAGAACGAGATCGCGGATACAAGCGGCGGAAATGAGCTTCCTCCGAAGGGTGGCTGGCCTCTCCCTTAGAGATAGGGTGAGAAGTTCGGCCATCCGGGAGGGGCTCAGAGTAGAGCAGCTGCTGCTCCACATCGAAAGGAGCCAGCTGAGGTGGTTCGGGCATCTGGCAAGGATGCCCCCTGGGCGCCTCCTGGGCGAGGTGTTCCAGGCATGTCCCACCGGGAGGAGGCCCCGGGGCAGACCCAGGACACGCTGGAGAGATTATATCTCTCGGCTGGCCTGGGAACGCCTTGGTATTCCCCCGGACAAGCTGGAGGAGGTGGCTGGGGAGAGGGAGGTCTGGACCTCTTTGCTTAGGCTGCTACCCCCGCGACCCGACCTCGGATAAGCGGATGAAGATGGATGGATGGATGGATGGTTATGGAACAAAAAAGTCAAGGAAACCCCCCAAAATTTTTTACCAGCACTGAGCTGGAGGATCCAATTGGCTGTCTGTCAAGACACTGGACAATCCTCGCCCCAAATTAAGGCCGTTAGTGGTGCTGACTGCAGCCTAATAACTATCAGACGGCATCTGAGACTGAAGGGCTTCAAAAACAAAAAACGTCTTCAAAGGCCTCGTCTCCTTAACGCCACAGAACTGACTGTTTGGACTTTGCAAGAGAGCACCAAACATGGGACATTGAAAGGTGGAAGAAAGGTTGTTTGTTTTTGTTTTTTTCCTCATGAGAAAAGTTTAACCTGGATGGTCCTGACAGTTTCCAACGTTACTGGCATGACAAGCAGATCCCACCTGAGATGTTTTCTATGTGCCACAGTGGAAGGGGCGCCATAATGGTCTGGGGTGCTTTTTCCTTCAGTGGAACAATGAAGGGACGTCATACGGCCACTGGCTATGTACAGATGTTGCAGAGAGCATCCCTCATGTCTGAGAACCCTCGTCTGTGTGGTAACGACTGGGTTTTTTTTAACAGGACAACGCTACAGTACACAGTGACTACAGGAGGAGGGACTTCTTCCAGGAGAATAACATCGCTCTTTTGGACCATCATGTTTGTTCTCCTGATCTAAATCCAATTGAGAACCTTTGGGGATGGATGGCAAGGGAAGTTAAAAAAATGGACAACAGTTCCAGACAGTCTTCACAACTTGGAGAAATGTTCCCACTCGCTTCTTTGAAGCGCTTGCATTAAGCATGCTGCAACGAATTTTTGAAGTGATCAACAAAAACGGTGGAGCTACTCATTGCTGAGTTCATGGTTGGAACTTTGATTTCTGCTTTGAAGGGTTTATGGGTTTTTTTGGAGGTGTGTTCCTAAACTTCTGATCAGCTGTAAAACAGCCTGTTTCAGTTTAAGTGTTGTTTTCAATACATTGCATGCTCAAAAAATGTTTTGTCTCACTCCCGTTTCTTCTTGTTGCATGCTGAAGCTCTACTTGGAACCTTGTTAAGATCCAACCATGCAAAATATGATTTGTTTGCCATTTTTCAGGTGGTCTTAAACTTTTGATCAGGACTGTATATCGGATGAAGGGTTTAGGAGTTTCATCTCCTTTACATGTGCCACCCTCTTTTTAAATGGACCAAAGGTAATTGGACAGTTTACTCAAAGGCTATTTACTGGGCAGGTGTGGGCAATTCCTTCGTTATGTCATTATCACTTAAGCAGATAAAAGGTCTGGAGCTGATCTGAGGTGTGATGCTTGCATTTGGAAGATGTTGCTGTGAACAGACAACATGCGGTCAAAGGAACTCTCCATGCAGGTGAAACAAGCCATCCTTAATATGCAAAAACAGGAAGAAAAAAAAAAAACCACTCCTTTTCCACTCCTGCTATTGTAGCAGGAGTGGCAAAATCTACAGTTTGGTGCATCCCGAGAAAGAAAGAAAGCACTAATGAACTCAGAAACACAAATAGACCTGGACGCCCACCAAGGACAGCAGTGGTGGATGATCGCAGAATCATTTCCACAGTTAAGAGACAAACCTCATTGTGACAGCGGTGTGGTGTCAATGTGTTCAAGACTTCAGGCTGTCATTACCAGCAGAGGGATTTCAACCAAGTATTAAAAATTAACATTTTATTTTCAGTTAGTTAGGGTGTCCAGTTACTTTGAGCCCGTGAAATGAAGAGATAGTGTTTAAAAAAAAGAAACAAAAAAAAAACCCGCTTTAGTTTCTCACATTCTTATGTATTTGAATCTCTTTCTTCAACCCACTGAATTAAAGCTGAAAGTCTGCACTTCAGACTGAGTTGTTTCATTCAAAATTAATTGAAGTAATGTACATAACCAAAATTAGAAAAAAAAACGTTGTCTCTGTCCAAATATTTCTGGTCCTAACTGTAGCTCTGTGTAGGACTAACGCACAAGCACAAGCTGGTCCTGCGAGTTCTTGTGTTTGTGTCTCACTTGGACTTTTAGTTTTTCTGCTCTGTTCTCTGTTTTTACTCTTGCTTTCACTTTCTGTAAATTGCACATGGTTAAGGTAAGGAGACAACCAAGGTATGGATTTCAATACACTCCATCACACTGATGATGCCAACTTAAAAAATACTGCTTTGGAATGACAGACCCGTCTCACTAATGTTACAACGCAGGGCTTTAAGAACAGTCAGATGAAGGGGTTAAGTTTACTGCTAAAACCAGGATTTTTATTTATTCATTCATCGCTTGTTTTAGGCACCATCTGAATGATAAGTGGAGGAACAGGCCAAACAATCAACAGTATGTTTCTAGTTCCAGCTCCTAATTTTCATTCTTGGACTCTACTAGGGTAGCTTTGCATGATTCACGCTTCAGAATAATTCCTATTTATCTAATATGGGTCTGAAATGAGCCCCTTTCAGCCAGTTTTATTCTGATTAGCAGGTGGGTGGGACTTCTGTACCTAAGATGACCAATCAGAAAGGAGTTCATGGTCCCACAAATGTCTCTTTGCGTACATGTTACCGTTTATCCAACAAGCAGAGAGAAGTTATAACCCACTCAGTTCTCAAAAGTCCAGACTGCGCATTGCTGGAAGCAGATGATGTATGCGTCTGCCTGATGCTGATTGGTTGACAAGGGGGCCTGAATAACGGTCACCAGGCGTGAAAGAAGCATGAAACGAATTTCTCCATTGACTGCGGAGCTCTCTGCAGGTAAACAGGTCATCCCCTGCTGAGCCATAAATTCCACCTTTAAGAGATCCGGTCTCACTGACATCCAGAGCCAAGTAGAAAAAACCGTCTGAAACCTAGCATTCAGGGCAGCTTGAAGCCTGAGATATTGTATTTTTAAACTTTCAGACTGTATTTTGATGTATTTTTCAAATGTTCTTTAATTATGATGATGGTGATCAAATGCACATTAATGTAAATATGCACTACATTTAGTCCATTTTCCTTATATGGACTAAATGCTCAAATAACAAGTATTGAGAGAAAGTTTTACGAAAGATCATTGGCATGTCCCCCCCTGCAGAGGCATTGTGCCTCAAGCAAAGCAGCACCGACTCAAACATTAGATTTTCTCTGGGGGGTTTTTTTTTTTTGGTCTGGGAACTAAACAGAGAAGCGGCTTTGCATTAGACATGGACAGTGACCCAAACGTGGAGCTCTCACCACAACATTTGTAAACTTCCTGTTAAAAGAGAAAAAGGAGCTGTAGCTGCTGAGGAATCTTCATGCTTTTCAGCAGAAAATCTAATTCTTGATTTAATTCTACCTATTTCAGCTGCTGTGGGCTTCTGGTAGTTTCCCAGTGTGGCGTTTCTGTGAATTTGTTTCATCACTTGTCATCTGTTCCTCATACGGAAAGGTTAAGTAATCTTTGACTTTGGAAAGAAGCCGGACCACGACAGGCGATGAGGTCATGATTTTAACAAAAAAAACTTCCATCTAAGTGGAAAAATTGTTGCAGTGAGAATAAACTGATGATAGTTCACTGAAAGGGGTCAAAGGTCAGCAGGCTAGAGCAGCTCTTTTACAGATAATTCAGCGCGGCTGTAAAACGAATAGAGCACAGAAACTTTGCAATTCAAATAAAAGACGTAAATGTTGGTGTTCTTCTTCCTAATACACTTTAAATTTATATTCAAGGACTAAAATCATATTTACTGATTATCTGGGTTTCCTGCACCAGTTTTAAAGTTCATTCTCTTTTAAACAAAACCTTCTTAGGTGCTTTATTCACTGATGATCTCCTGTTTTGCATGCTAGTGCTCAGAATGGCACAAAATATAAAGACACTAACTACTATCAGTGTATCCCCACACATACACATTACCCAAGTATATTACGAGGCTCATTTTAAATTTGTATTTTTTAAAAATCGGTCTTATTTTTGAAAGACCAGTTGCTGCCAACTGTTCCAAACACTGAGTCAGAACTTTTTGAAGAAAATCCCACAAACGAGACAGGAAGTGGCCCGCCTGAGTGTAAAAAGTGCTTTATTACATGTGTTTATGTCTAAGAGTCACTATCCATTTATCTCTTTCATCGCACAGATTATGATGAATGAGTCCTCCTCTTCAGTCATATTTGATGGGTTTTCCCCTCGGGCTATAATTTTAAAAACCTACCGCAGGATCAAAGCCGCAGCAGGCGGCAGTGGTGTAATATGTTAGATTGCTTTATTTTGAAAGCTAGCTAGTTCCTAGTTGGAAACGAGTTACCACTTAAAGCTGCCCTAAAGGCTCTGTGTAAAGTGAAGCCATTAAGCTAATCTAGCAATATTTCTTGGCCAACAGGGGGCGCCTGCTCTGGTTTAAAAAGACATGAGAGGAAAATGACCTTTTTACTGAGATCAACTGTAATGTCCTTCAGTGTCACTGTTAGATCCACTCTTATTCACGATGCCTGGTTTCAAAAGCTAAGTTGGTGATACCTGAAATCCTCAGACTGATTCTTAAAAAAAGCACCAGTGGGTGAAATCCTAAAATTATTTGTTAACTAATCAATCAGCACTCCACCCTATTGAGTAACTGTGCTCACCTCATGCAAGTGAAAAATTTTAAATGACATATCCAGCATACATAAAACCAAAATTGAGGCTTCAAAACTGCTGTTCAAACTAATGGGTAATGTCACAGTGGATGTGTCCGTCTTTTATATACAGTCTGTATTCGGCTGTATGTTGTAGAGATCAGCAGAAGGGGAAGCTGGGGGGGGGGGCATGTGGTCTGTAACTCAACCACCACACCACAGGAGTCAGGTGAACATGTAAAACCACCATGAGGCTACGACTGTGCCTGACTGATTTTTATGAGTGTTGCATGAATGTATCGCTTTCTGTTTTTCTTTGTTTAATTTTCTGGATAATTGTTCTTTCAAACTGTAGCCCGGTGTTTTGGAATGATCAGTTTTCTCTGTGAGGGCACAAACGCAGTCACCTAGAGTCCCTAAAACATTTGAATAGCGCAGCACGTTTAACACTACCCGTATGTCGGTGTCGTTTCTTTCATTAACCTTTTGCAGCTCGGACGTGAACTCTGAGCAATAACACCTCCCCTTTTCCCTCCTCAGTTTCCTGAATGTGGATTTTTTGGGATGTACGACAAGATCCTGCTCTTCCGTCACGACCTGAGCTCAGACAACATCCTGCAGCGTCTGATCTCCGCTGAGGAGATCCAGGAGGGCGACCTGATCGAGGTGGTGCTCTCTGGTAAGGAATGAATAATTTTAGTCAGTTTTCTTTTTTTTTTTCCCTCAGCAGGTGGATATAATGTTCGAATTGATAAAAAACATTTATCAAACATGCAAAACTCCGAATAGTGATGGAATCAAGTGTGCATACATAGCCAGAAATACTGCAGCCCTACCCATCCACAACCCATCACTCCAATCCTGCCCCGTCGCAGTTTAAATGTAGCTGATCTGGTGTAACTGATCACCCCGTGCCAGCCAGTTTGCGGCCTTGCAGGGAGTTTATGCTAAATGTCGTCACAGCTGCAGGCCCATGGTGCACTTGTGGTGGTGTTTCGACTCGTCATACACCTCCTGATTTCTGTAACCTGACACATGTAGCAGTGTCTACATGATGCATCAATGCAT
Source organism: Simochromis diagramma (assembly GCF_900408965.1). Classification (NCBI taxonomy): domain Eukaryota; kingdom Metazoa; phylum Chordata; class Actinopteri; order Cichliformes; family Cichlidae; genus Simochromis; species Simochromis diagramma. Next base: position 21,750,214 of record NW_024387492.1, read on the forward strand.
GAGGATGGAGATGCTGAGATGGAACAGAGCAAGATCGCTGCAGCATTTGAACAAAATGCCGAAAACGTGCGTGACTGCTTTGTTTCCTGTTTCAACTTCTTCTTCTCCTGTTTTCAGTTCTGAAATGGTGTCATTTTTCTTCTTGGAGTGTTTAGAAACAGACTGAGAGAAAGTCCAGCTTTTATTGTCCCGTTAGTGCTTTTATTAGTGTTTCTATTTAGACTGAATGCCCCTCTTCTTGTTCTCTTGAGTGTACCTTAGGTTTCTCTTTTTTCTGAATTTCATGCTTGAGCATGTCCTGTATAAATAACATTCTTTTACATTTTTGTCAATAATCATTGTATGTCCTCCTCTGGTAGCTGCTGAGTCTTTCCCAGTTTTTAAGTTCTTTATTTTCAGACAAGTAGATGATGTCCCTGAGATCTCAGCCTGCTACAGCTTAGAAAGATGCACAGACATTAATGAGATAAGCATGAGTAAAGAAAGAAAGCATGCTGCAGAAACAGAAGACACACTTACAACTGCATGTTGTCGTTTTTTGTGGGATTTCTTTTTTTGGATTTTCTATAAATCATGGTTTAATATTTGGGAGCTCAGGACCATTTAAGGTATGAACAAGAATCAAAAATGATTCCAGCTAATAATAAATAAATTAACTTTAAAATCAGCAGTAAGAATAAAATAATTGTTTAAAATGTATCTTAATGAAAAACACGGTCCGTTATTAAATGAATCAAATTTGCCTAACCATGTATTTGGTTTCACACTGAAGTCAAAGGTAAGTTTTAAACATTTAAATTGTATCTTTATTATGTATTTTCGCATCAGTTTCGTATCCTCCGGGTAAAATGAGGCTGGCACAGATCTCGTTTCCTCTCCACCAGCGCCGCCTCCCTGGGTCACCCCCGTTCGCTCTAAACATAATATTGTGCATAGGATTGTCACTTCCTGAAATGTGTCAACATGTTGGGCTGTGAAAACTAAAACTGACACCTTTACAGCCGAACACCCAGACACAGAGCCGCGCCAGGTTTAAATTACACAGGAGGGTGAAAACATATCGCAACCGCACAGGGTGCAAACCCACGACCACTTCCTCCTCCTCCTCGTGCACCTCTCGCTGCTACTGCTGCAAAACCCTGCAGAGCTCAGCTGGTTTATTTCACTGTTACCATTCGAGCTGCTACCAGAGCGCCAAGCGATCAAGATGAAACCGGCTCTAGTGTGATTCTTGCTGCTCGGTTGAGTTGTTTTCCAGCTTTTATACACACAAGTAGCACAAAATGGTCTGTGTGGTTGTGTATATATGTAGTACATACACATTACATTTAAAATAGATGAAACATTTTCAAAAAATGCAATAATTAAAGGTTGAAAATGCAAAGAACACATCCAATAACAAGATGTTTTTATGTGTTAGCTTGAAAAGTTCATCCTCATTTAAACACTTTTCTCTTCTCTTTACTTGCATATTTTAAATCCTGTGTAACTTCAGCTAATACTTCAGGGTACAACTATTCCACGTGAGGCTTTCTACTTTTGTAACCCCAGAAAGACTTGCCAGACATTGACGTTTAGTGTATGTGTGACCATTTCTAGCGATAAATTCATTTGTCAGATTGTAATTTTGATACGCTCACGCTCAGAGCCCGAGCATCATCGTTTTGGGGGACCATCTCCTGGCGCGGGTGGAAAGCTTCCCACAGAGACAGTCATAGTCTGACTGCGTGTGTGTTTCTGTTTCAGCTCTCGCCACAGAGGAGGACTTCCAGATCCGACCTCACACTCTGTACGTTCACTCCTACAAGGCACCGGCCTTCTGCGATGACTGTGGGGAGATGCTGTGGGGGCTCGTCAGACAGGGACTCAAATGTGAAGGTGAGGAAGCACTCAGGAAGCTTCTAGGCTGTTGACATGTCCGTTTCTGCTCAGAGAACCCCGAAATCTTAGTCCCGGGAACTGTTTTTCTAACACAGTGGCTAGAAGTTTTGTCCAAGGAACTTTACATCCCAGGTATTTTTATTCCGGGAGCATTTAATCCCAGGAATTTCTTTTCAAGGAAGGGGTTAGTCCCACAGCTCTAACTCTCAGAACTTTTCCTCTGATATGCTGTGATGTACTTTGTCCCCTTAGAGTCTGACTATTTTTCTGTGTGCTGTGGCAGAAACTGTCTTCACAAAGACCCAATAAACATAAAAAAGCTGTTATTTAAATGCTTAATGTGCTTAAAGTGGGCAAAAATAAATTTTTAAAAAGAATTCAGTCTGCATTTTAGGCTTGCCGTCTCCCGCCGGAAGGCAAGAGCTCATACTCGCGATGGAGGATGTGCGAGGGGTCTGATAGAGCTCTCTGTGCCAGGAAATTTTATTCCCAGAAACGCTTTTCAAGGAAGGGTGGTCGGAACATTTAGTCCCACAAAACATTTTCTAATGGAAGGAAGAGACAGGTGGGCTTACAGACGGAGGAGCTGAATAAAACAAAACAGGCACTGCACCAAGGCTCCCTATAAAATAAACAGGATTATTTTGAACTATGAAACATGCAAAGCCGCTCTAGTGGAGCCGGAGATGAGTTTTTGGAGATGAATTCACACAAAAAATTGCCCCAAAAATGACCACAAACAAATATATTTGTGCAGTTGCCAAACCCTAAGTAACAGAGAAGCAAATACGTAGAAAATATAGATGCTGTCCAAGTGTTTGAATTCACAGTTCTTGGCTTACATTTAAGTCTCATTTTCTCAATTTTCAGCAAAAATTTGTTGTTACCAAAAATTTCATGGCTGTGCCCGCTGCATGTTCAAAGTGAGTGTTGGACCCTGCCAGGGATCTGGTTTGGTGTTTGAGTTGGGGTTTGGTGAAGCGAGCAGTATGAGAGTCAGCACATTAAAGGTTGTGGTTCTCTGCCACCACTCTTGGGTTGAGGTACAGTTTTAGCCCCGAGTGAGGGAGTTAGGGGAGGGAGCGAGGTCGTTGTGGCACTGGCAGCAATGTGGGCGCTGTACCCAACTGCTTTTACCCTCACCTGGTCATGAGCTCTAGTTAGTGACTGAACAAATGATTGGCAAATGACTGCATCCGAAATGAGCTTCTGTGAGTGGGTGGGCTGAGCTGGGCTCAGTGGGTGAGGGGCTCAGTCCTCTGGATGGAGCTCAGAATAGAGCCATTGCACTCTTGTGCCAAAAAGCCAGCTCGGGTGATCTGGGTGTGTGGGAAGACCCAGAGTTACAGATCCAGGACTCACTGGATAGATGATGGGAACACCTTGGGTTATTCTCCCAGGAGGAACTGGAAAATTTTGGAAAAAGTTTTGGAATATCTCGCTTGGCCTGCTAAGAGCAGTCTAACGATCATGAGCATAAAGTCTCAGATTTAGTCATCAGAAATCATTTTCAGGATGTGTGTGCATTAAAATAGGCTCCTCCCTATTTAAACATTATGATGGGAAGTGATGTCAGTGATTCAGCAGGGATGTAATAGAAGTCCGGCAGGCTGCGTGCTATTCCCTCTGAGTGACCGATAACTGGACCTTCAAACCTATAAAACTCGACTGTTTAAACCTCCATCAGAGTTCACAGTGATGTCATGTTTGCTTTAACACGTCTCATAAAGTTTTATTTTCCCTGAGGTAACACGTGGTGGCTTCTCGGGTTTCCACCACGTCCACGCTGACCAAATCATCACCTTGAGGAAAAAAAATAAAAAGAAAGAGGCATACACACACTCGGATATTCACACACTGGTTTTTAGACCTGATTTTAAAGCTGCAGCGGCTCGTCGACTTCCTGCAATCATTTTTCAGACAGTCTTGACTTTAACGTTTTGATCTCGGCGCTCTGTTGTGATGCCGAGCAGAGAGACACCCGAGCAGCTGATGTTTGGCTTCCGCTTGTACGTTTGAAATGGTTAAAAATGAAAAGTTCCCAAACCTGAAGCGACAGAAAAAAATAGAAAAACAACCTTGATGGAAGAAAATTTTAGCTTTTTTTTTTTCCTGCACATTTAAGCTTCAGATGTTGTAAACAGCTTTCTGAACCACATCCTGGACTCAATAAATTCTGTGTTTTTAAACAGATAATTTGGCTATGAGAAGATTGTTGGGCATAAATGAACCTTTAGAAGAGTAAATTAATACTTTGACATATTTTAATGCATTTATCTGATAAATAATGGTGCTTACTTTGGCCTTACTCGTACAGACAGATTGTTCATGAAGTCTGTGCTCCAGTTGTGAGCAGGCATCTAAATTCAATACAGCTTGTTGACCAGACGTGCTATAAAGTTGGTACTCTGTGCTGTCGTCGCATGACCCTACACTGGTTAATTTGAACCGTATCCATATTTCATATAAGCCAGTGATGTTGAGTAACCTGGTTTTGCATAGAAAATGGACAGAAAGGACTTAACAGCCCAGCCCTGTCTGAAGGGTTAAAATTTCCTTGGTAAGAAAATAAAAGGTTCATGCTCTGCTTTGGCCCTGCCGTGTTTTATCAAGAATCTGCATTCCTGAGGTTTAGTCTCGGCACATTTTAGCCACAAAAGCTACAAAATGACCCTCCTGCAGCACAAGACCAGACATTTATGTTCAATTCAATTTAATTTTATTTACACAGCGCCAAATCACAACAACAGTCGCCTCAAAGCGCTTTATATTATAAGGTAGACCCTACAATAATACATACAGAGAAAAACCCAACAATCATACGACTATGAGCAAGCACTTTGGCAACAGTGGGAAGGGAAAAACTCCCTTTTAACAGGAAGAAACCTCCGGCAGAACCAGGCTCAGGGAGGGGCGGCCATCCACCGCGACTGGTTGGGGAGAGAGAAGGAAGACAGGATAAAAAACATGTTGTGGAAGAGAGCCAGAGATTCAAAGCAGCTGAACATGGAAGCAAAGCTGCTGATTCACAGGTTTATCTGCGTTTCTACTCTCATCTGTGGTTGTGAAACCAAAAGAATGAAATCATAGATATGAATGATAGATATGATCTTTCTCGATTGTTGTTGGGGCTCTGGCTTAGAGAGAGGGTGAGACTAGGATGCCTCCCGGGGAGGGCCTTGGTCTCATCCTGGAAGAGCTGGATGTACTGGGGGTGTCTCCCAAAGGCCATGGGTCGGACTTGGTTCCTTTATTAACTTCGGGATCAGAACTTCAGTTGAACTGTGAATCTTAACGATGATTCCTCTCCTGTGCAGGATGTGGACAGAACTACCACAAGCGGTGTGCGTTCAAGATCCCCAACAACTGCAGCGGCGTGAGGAAGAGGCGACTGTCAAACGTCTCCCTGCCAGGCGCCACCTTGTCTGTCGCTCGTCCACCTTCCACTGACTTCAGCCCGGCACTGCAGGAGGAGGTGGGTCTGCTGCGCTCGCATGAAATCACTCATTAGTCGTATTCATTTTAGTTGGTTTTTTTGGTTGGTTTTTTTTTTTTTTGTTTTTTTGTTTTTTGAATGAGTTAAAATGTATGCACAGACTTCCCTTGCAGTTGTGCAGCCCCAGCCCCAGTACACACACACACATACACGCACACATGCACTTTCTGTCTGATGGCTCGAGGCAAACCGCTTGATTTTTCCATCCGGTTCAAGCCAACAAGCAGAGAAAGTCACAGTCAGATTCTCACAGGCTGAGCAAGCACACAGATCAGAGGGGGACCCGAGCACAGTCAGACCCATATACGTATCTGACCTGAGTGGACCCGAGCAGCATGTTGTGCAATCAGTTAGTCTGATTGATTAACAAGCAGCCAAGCTAGATTTTACAGATCCCAGAAAGAAACTGTTCCTTTAAGAGACCCGATGTGTGATCACGCTCGGGCAGCAGATCCTAAAGAAGTCTCGCTTTCTTCATGGACATTTCAGATAATTTGGACTTTGTTAGGAGGTCTAGAGGTCCATGCACATGTGGCGAATCAGTGAAGTGAGAAGGTGGATTATCCAACTGTTCTGTACTAATTCAGGCCCATTGTGTCACATGCTTCCTGCTCCTGCCAGGACAGTGCCCTGCAAGCTGCATGCTGTACAAGGACAGTCATTGTTCTTGTTCTCGTGGATGGAAAAGAGTTTGTCTGTACGCCGCTTTCACGATGAGTGAGCAAATCTCTAAATTTGATGTTTCAGATCAACCTCTAAAGCTCTGACTACTCCTTTCATTTCCTTTTAGTTAGAACTAAAAAAAAAAAAAACATCAATCAAAGACCAAAAACGAGGGAAACTTTCACCTAAAGATCAGCTGCGTGATCCCGCCACAGTCCAAACGCTCGCTCGTTAGGTTAATTGAGTGTTAGTTGGCTTTAGATGTGGGCGTGAGAGTGTCTAGTTGTGTGTCAGCGTGTTAGCCTTATGGTGGACTCAATCCAGACACATACAGCGGAACGCAGAACAAACTCTACACTAATTCATGTTTTTAGAAGCGTTTGTGTGCTTGTGTGTTATTCTGTCTGTGAACACGATAGCTTGAAAAGTTTTAAATGAATTCTGATAAAACTTAAAATTTGGCTTACATCCACCAAAAGCTTCCGGCCAACATAATGGTTTACAAAAATCCTCATATATGTCACGTTTGACCTCTGACCTCTCCTTCGAGGTCAGTAGATTGCTATAAAGAGTTAGTTTTTTAGACTAACAAGAACATGCTGTTGACCTGCAAGCTGAGCGAGTTGCTCCAGCAGATTGTGTGTTAGGAGCTTCAGGAGGGCAAACTGCAAACCTCATAAAGTGCATTTAAAAAGAACAAAGAAAACTAAATTTAATACTTTTCCCTTAAATGTAAATGATGCTAGGAGAGTGAGTCACCTCAGCACAGATTTGTGCTTCTTGTTCACATTATGAACACAGAGCACCTTTACTGTGATAATCACTAGATAAGTCTGCCAACACCCACGTGAAGCTGCGCATGCATGAGCGCAACAACATAACAGGCTCGCCTGTTTCCAGATTCAGCTGATTGCCTCTTTCAGGATGTTTGTGGTAATTAATAAAATAACTTGCATAAAAATGGAGAAAAAAAAGAAGACTGCATCATTTGTTGTTTATATTTGAAAGTTGAATCCACAGATGGTTCAGACATCTTGGTTCTGTATCGGTACAAAATACTATAAACTGAAGTTTTGCCAGAGGCAGAAGAACTGAGATAAAATCTGAACTCTTGACCTCATCAGTCAGAGGATCTGGAAGCCCTGCTGGGAGAGGAAAGGTCACTGAAGCTAAAGCTGTTCTCAATGATCACTTTTGATTCTATGAAAAACATTTCTGTCCTGGTGGAAGTCGTCTATTCCAGGGTGGCAGTGCCCTACAGATATAAAAGATACTGTAGATAAGGGTAGGAATTATTAAGCACTTTCTGCCTCCAGCGTCTAAGCGTGATGTCTTTTAATGATTAATTTTTACATGAAGAACAAATTTAAATACAAACTAAAATGAGTTACTGAAGTGTTATTGGTCAGTTTGCTCTCTGTTTGGAAATCTGAGCATAAACAGAAAAATAAATCCTATTTCTTCTTCGCATTTTTGTTTCTGTTCTCCGCCCCTCTGCAGCGCCCTCTTCTGGGCGCCATGAAGCGCAACTCCCTGCTGAGCGGCCGGCCCATCTGGATGGAGAAGATGGTCCTGGGTCGGGTGAAAGTCCCCCACACTTTCTCCGTCCACACCTACACCCGTCCCACCATCTGCCAGTTCTGCAAACGCCTGCTGAAGGGTCTCTTCCGCCAGGGCCTGCAATGCAAAGGTGACGACACACACGCAAAAACACACACACACACACACACACACACACACACACACACACACACACACACACACACACACACACACACACACACACAGGAAAGTCTTAGAAAATAGAGAAACCAACCGTCCAAACTCCAGAGATATTCAATCTGCTGTGAAGTCCTAACCTTCCTTCACTTTTTTCTTAATCGCCCCATGAAGTGTGTGGAGAGACTCTGCAGTACTCTGTGGGAACCGTCGGTTACTCTTCGTCACATGGTTATTCAAGAAGTTTAAAATGTTTAATATGTTTTTTGTATGTTTGCTTTTTAGACTGTAAATTTAACTGCCATAAGAGATGTGCAGCCAAAGTACCTCGAGACTGCCTGGGCGAGGTCGACTTTAACGGAGGTGAGTCGGTTTCACTTTTACCGCTTTAATCATCTGAAACCTTTGATGGGCAAAATTTAATATCTGCAGACAGATTCTGACGCTGTAGGCAAAGGACGGGAGATTTGCTCTTGGACTCTTTTTAGTTTCTTCCTGTTGTTGGATTTTTATTGACCGCTGAGGACACTTTGGTTTCATACAGATAGAGAAGATCAAGGAGGAAATGCAATCTCAAAGCCGTCAGCTGCCATCTCATGACAGTTTATGCGATTAGGTTCTTCTGACCAGCGCAGGGAACAGGAAGTTGGCTTTACCAGATTCCATAAAACAGTCACAGTTGTGCCCAGAGGCTAAAACAAAACCGTTAAATGGACAGTTAAATGGGTTCCCACCCTGGCTACTGTTTATCTGTAACACCATATCTGATTTCCTTTTTTATTATTCATTGGAACATACGCCCTCCATACAACAATAAAAGACAGCAATTTAAATAATAATTAAAATGACTAACACTGAAAAGAAGTCAAAAGAAAATAATAAAAGATTAAATAAATAAAATTAGAAAACACAACACAGAATTTCTTGCACTCAAGGCAGAAAATATTTTAAAAAAAACACTAAACTGAGGTTTTGATGTCAAAAAATTTCTAATTTTGCAGCACTGATGGTACCAAACTCTTAACATTAAGTTTATTTTGATAGAAAAGAAAAAAATGACTTCATTTCGCTCCCTGATTACCCTAACAATGATTTTCCTGTGGGTGACCTGCTCTACGAGACAATGAAATGAGTGAGGAGTCTATATAAGAAATGAAGGAGACAGAAATCTCATGTTTGCAGAGCTCAGACTTTACACTGATCACGTCAGAGTATTTTTGATCTCCTTTTGGTCCCTTGTAGGCCCCTCACCCCATAACACCATTTTATTTTTTAAACTGGATTGAGAAGCGTTTTCATTTCAAGTCTTTGGCATTTTACACCTAACCCCTACTGGCCATTAGAGGAACTGCAGCTCAGTGAAATCTCGGGCTGGAAGTTTTAAGACCTGTTCCCAGGCTCTCATGTTTTTCCTGTTTCTTCAGAGCCAGCCAGTCCCGGTATGGACTCAGAGGCGACGATGGAGGTGGACTGCGATGTGAACAGCGATGGAGGTCACAGCATGGACGAGCAGGACGAGCAGTCCACCGAAGACAAGATCTTCTTCGGGGGTCCCTGCACAGACTGCGAGAAGGATGACGAGACGGTCAGAACGATCAGGTGAAGCAGACGACTGGAACTGGTGACGGGCTTTAAAATAGCATTATAAAAATCTTAATTTATCCTCATGAGAAAATCTATTGAGCCTCAGTATTGGATGCTTTGTCATAAGTAGAGAGATCATGATATGTGTGATGTGAACAGGTTCGATTTCTCTCGGATATACGGTACAATTTCAAAGTGGGGTCCAGTGTTGGATGGCATGTTTTTACCCCCGTCAGCAATAAACCACAAGCATGGCTCACCCCCATGTGGTTTGTAACCAAAATCTACAACAAACGAGTGTGTTCAGTGTTAAGAGAGCCTAGAGCTTTAGAGAACAGAAAAGAAGGAACTCCTCCAAAGACTTGCATACATTTTATTTTTTTATTTGAATCTTTGACATTCTCATTAGTATTGTATTTTTGTGTGGGCTTTTTTTCCTTAAAATGCTTCTTTGCATGTTTTTATTTGGTTTCACGCAGCCCGTCGACCAGCAGCAACATCCCTCTGATGCGTGTGGTCCAGTCCATCAAACACACCAAGAGAAAAAGCTCCACAGTGGTTAAAGAAGGCTGGTTGGTGCACTACACCAACCGTGACAACCTGGTGAGATGAAGCACAAAACACAGACAAACTAAGGTGTCTTTTGAGGGGTTTTTTTAGGCCTTTGGGTGCCTGACAAACACAGCTGGTCTGTTTGCAGGAACAACAACAAAAGCAGGAAATATCTGAATTCATTTTATAATTAAGTAAAAATATCAATCCAGTCTAATCCTTTGGCTTTGGCTAAAAGCTCTTAGGAGCAGCAAAAAAATTCCAAAAAACAGACACAAACACTAAAAGCTAAAACATTTATAGGCAATATTCACACACAAGACATTTGAAACACAATGCAAATATAAAATTTGTACATTACACTGTAAGCACTAATTGGCTAATGTGAATAGCATTTTTCAATAATGTGCTTCGCTGTAGGAGTTACTGGGAGAAAGGCAAAGCCGTCACTAATCCCAGCGTCGTATTTAGAAAATGTAATAAAAGTGATGTTAATCTGCACCAAAATTTCAAACGTTCTTCCTTTTTTATTTGCTCTACCTCACTGCCAAATTTCAAAAATTTCAGCTTGGTAGTTTTTGGAGATGAACAAACACGGGGCACTGATAACCTACGTCAGCTTTTGCACTGCAGGCTGGAAGTTCGAGGTGCTTCATCAAGTCAGTGCAGAAATTATTAAATCCATTTTAATCAGTGAGCTTTGGTTTTTGGTATATATCCACACAATCTGGAAACATGTTCTACATGCAAATGCTCTACTAGAAATTAACAAGCAGTTAAGTGCATCAGGTGAACACATCTATTGTCATCCAGGGAATTAAATTATTGGCCAATAAAAAGACTCTGTCCTACATATAGTATTGTTTGAAAAGGTTTCAGGTAATTCAGATACTTCCATTTATATCCATCACTCAAAACCTCAAAGGAAAGTCTTTGATTACTGGAAACTAAAAGAGATTTAAAGATTTTTATTTTCTCTCTGGACTCAGATTCAAAGCATTCTCCCTAATGACAAGTTTTGTCTTTGCAGAGGAAGAGACATTACTGGAGGCTGGACAGCAAGAGTCTGACTCTGTTTCAGAATGAAAGTGGAGCCAAGTATTACAAGGTAGGAGACCCGGTGAGCCCCGGATCTAGTTTCAGCTGCTCGGCCAAACAAAGCAGCGACGTGAAGAGAAGAGCTGGAGGGAGTCGGGTTCATACCGTAACACAGCATGAACCTCATAAGACATTAACACACATCACTGTCTGCTTGTCCACTGTAATTGTTCCAAGAGCAGGTTGTCTATCATTGGTTGAAAGCTCTGTGTTGATAATGTAACTTAATATATTTAAAGAAAGGTGGCAAAGAAACACTAAAAATATCTGTTGTACCAACACTGACATTGAATAATGCGCCTGGCATTGTAAATGCACAATTTACTGGCCATTTCAGTAAATGGCCTGTATTTGTATAGCGCTTTACTAGTCCCTAAGGACCCCAAAGCGCTTTACAGATTCAGTCATCCACCCATTCACACACACATTCACACACTGGTGATGGCAAGCTACATTGTAGCCACAGCCACCCTGGGGCGCACTGGCAGAGGCGAGGCTGCCGGACACTGGCGCCACCGGGCCCTCTGACCACCACCAGTAGGCAACTGGTTTTGCACAAAACGACGAGACTGTCCAAGCCAGGGCTCGAACTGGCAACCTTCCGATTACAAGGCGACCTCCCAACTCTTGAGCCACGATCGCCCATTGTGATTGTAACAAGAACTGGGTGTATACGTTTGAATTTATTTTAGACTCAAACATATACATTCACTCACTCAAATATTTTTAAGAAGTGGTGCTGATGTTTCTACAATGTCTTAAGTTCACGTTGCTAAGGCCTGTTAACTGTTGGTGATCACAATTGCCTTCAACTGGTAGTTCCTCTTTGCCAGCATAAAAGGATTTGTTTGACACCACTCATTGGACTGACCCATACTCAAAACCATGGAGAAGTCCAAAGAACTCAGTGAAGATCTAAAAAGGTCATCCAAGATTCAAGATCATTGTTCAAAAAATTGTTGTTTGGATATGTCACCACTTTGGTGAGGTCGGGAAGACAAACCCAAACTGTCACCCTCGGATGATGGACAACCCAGGAACCACCAAGGTTGAAGCCTGCCATGAACTGTCCACAGTGAAGTGAGTTTTATGTCACTAGACTGAGTGGTTGCTGACCAAGAAAGAAGCCCCCTCTCCAAAATCAGCACCGTCAAGCTTGACTAAATTTTCCAGCTGCCCACATGGACATGCCAAATAACTGCTGAAGAAAAACTTTATGATTTATACAAGATAAAGAGCCACAGTGATAAGAGGTGTTTGAGAAGTAAAGGTGAGGTTTTCAAACCTACTGTAAAGCATGGCGGTGGTAACATCATGTTCTGGGCCAAAGTAGATGAAATAATAAACAAAAAATACTTCAAATCCACAGACGCTTGAAACTTGGATACAATTAGCTGTTCAAACAGAACAGGCTAAATTTAAGCTTCTGGAATGGGCTTCGCAAATCCTCGACCTCAACCCCATTAAAGATTTGTGGGCTACGCTTTAAAGCCATGTCCATGTCAGGAAACCAACCAGTTTGAATGAACTCTACCAATTCTGCCAATAAAAGGTGTCAAATATTCATATTGAACTAGAAGCTTGTTGATGGCTACCAACTCTGGTCAACTTGCTAAATATTGGGTGTGATGTTTATATCTGAGCCTGTATGTAGACTTTTGACCATGTGTGAATGAGAGAAAATCCAAAATAAATTCAAGCTCATAATTCTTGTTTTTAAAGTCATTAAAGATGCATGCTGCGCAGTCATTTAACTGGAAAAGCAACAGTTCAAAGAAGTCACTAAAAGACCCAAATTACCACGACATTTATGCCCATGACGAGTGCCTGTAAACTTCAGCAGCAGTGTGCTCACCGATGTGTTTTTAATGACAGTGCAGATCTGTGGCTTTTATTTATTTTTTTAATCCAATTTTGAACTTCCAAGTTGGATTAAATAATTTCCTTGAAAACTGTGATCACTGAATTCAGCTGCAGCTCCATCACTTCCCTCTCTCATACCTCACGTCCTTTTATCTCGCGCCTGCCGCCGACCTGTTGACCTTTAGCACAAAGCGCAGCAGAAATCCTCCTTTGAAGAGAAAGCCAGGGAGGAGGTATGGAGCACAAGGCCGGGGAGGTGGGGTGGTTGGGGGATCTGTGGTGGTTTTTGGAGATGTCGGGTCGCTTCCCTGCCGCCTCTTTGGCTCACTGCCACGCTGCCAAGTGCCCGAAGCTTCTAAGGCACGTCCTGCCTTTTAATCAGAGGATGAAAAGATGGTGATGGGAGGGCGTGGCTTGGGGTGAACTTGGCAAAATGTTCAAATGAGTCCGAGGAGCGTGGAGACACCACTGAGCCAATCGCTCTTTTTGAAATGTTTGATCTGGCATGGTTAAGGGTTTGTGGAGGGGTGCAGGGTTTCTGCACTCTGCCAGAAAAGGAAGGAAGAGAAGTTTTAAACACTGACATTCAAAGAGTGTCTTAGTTTTAGCAAGGAGAGGAGAGGTGCAAGGATGGAGCCCTCTGGATAATTTCAAGACCTCATGGATGATTCTGATTCTTAAAGAATAAAATCAAATCAGAGAAGATATGTTCTATAAGTGCCGAAGTTCAAGTTCAGGCTAAAGGGACCTTTTTAGATTACTTCATCCACAAGACCCAGGATTTAAACTTTCTTTTTTATTCCATAGGAGATCCCCCTGTCTGAGATCCTGCAGGTGGAGCCGGCGCAAGACTTTGGCAGACTGCCTCAGGGTAGCAACCCACACTGCTTTGAGATCATCACGGGCAGCATGGTGTACTACGTCGGGGAGGACAACGGTGGCCTCTACCACAACCCAGCTTTGGCAGCATCTGGCGTGGGACGGGATGTAGGGCAGAGTTGGGAGAAAGCCATCCGGCAGGCGCTGATGCCCGTCACACCCAAGGCTAGCGTCGGCACGGGGCCAGGCCAGGGGAAGGATCACAGTGAGTAACGGACCCTCTTTAGTCTTTGGTCCTGTTCTTGGTTTTGCCTGTTCCTTCTGTACCTTCAGCAGGAAATTCAGTTTTGTGTAAAAAAAAAAAAAAAAAAAAAAAAAAAAAAATATACGGATATGACCGCTGTGTCTGAAAAGCCAATGTAGAAGTTAATAGCCAAAACAGACAAACAAACGAAACCCCCCCAAAAAAGTCCAGTCATTTTCTTTTCAAGCTCTCAATACTACCATGAACTGAATGGCTAAATAAATATAGAAGTGTCATAAACCTGCATTTATTCTAACGGCCAGCAGGGGGCGGTGGGTCTTGCTGTAATGGAACATTCTCATTTTTTTTAACTATGACTTCAGTAGATATGTTATGCTAGCTGCAGGTCATACGGAAAAAAAAAAAACTAGGAATTAATTTTGTGAAGTATTGTCATTTTTAAGGTCAAAAATTGAGATTTAACCCGTGACTTATCAGACACAACTCAAAACACCAAGATGGCGACCGTGACAGTGTTTAGTTTGAGGCTTTTCAAACCAAGATCATGGTGGCTACACCAGTCTTTCTTTTACTCTCTCTATGGTTTACAAGCGTGTAAAAAGACAAAAACAGAATATTTGAGGAATTAGTCTTGCATTTATTCATGTTACATAAGACCCAACCTCTTGAGGAATGGCAACCAATCAAAAATGTGACACTCATATTGGCTTGTTCATTCCAGCTAAATTAAATGATTGAAAATGAGAAAGCACCGTCAGTTCTCTTGCAAGATTTAATGGTCCATTGGCTCCCCAATGTGATAAAGTCGTTCCGTACAGTCAGAAACATTCCCAAAGCGTAATGGTTCCACCTCCATGCTTGACTGTGGGAATGTGTTACTGATGGTCTTCTTGGTGCCTTCAGGTCATTAACAAGCTTCTCCTGTGAGGCAAGCTCTTGTTTGGAGCTAAAGCACGAAGGGTGACTGATGGTCATTTTAGATTTCTTTCATTTCCCATTTATCACCTTCTCACTGAGCTTCGTGTTGCTCGTCTTGTAGTCTGTTCCAGTCTTGTTCTTTGACATCTCGTTGCTCTTGTCCGTAGTGGTGGAGAGGCTGGAATGTTTGAAACCGGTTCTTTAGCGAGGTGTGCTTTATACACAACAAGGAGAGATCAGGAGTATCTGTAATTGATTAACTAACTCTAATCTGCGTGCCCATTTGGCTCACAGCCAGTCTGTGGAAGCAGGAACTCTAGCTGGGTTACAGATCAAATACATACTCAATGACACAAATCAATTTAACTTTTATGTAATGTGTTCTTTCTGGATTTTTGGTTGATACTGTTTCTCTCTGTTTAAATGAAACTATTGTAAAAATCAGAAACTGTTCATTTGTTTGTAAATGAACAAACTTACAAATTCAGCAGGAGATAAATTATTTCCCCCATTGTATGTATACTTATAGACATATTTTTAAACCTGTGGATATTTCCACTGATGGATTGCATCTACTTTTGTTGTACATGTAGTAGTAGTAATTTGAAAAGCGTTGTTATGGTTTGTTCTACCTCTGACGACCTTTCTGTGTAAGTTTGTATATTTTTAGAAAGATGGAATATCTTTCTAAATTTTATCTTTATGTAATAAAAGGCAGATGTTTGATAATGGAGGCACACACCCAGTGAGGTTCATGCACACTATATTAATGCCCATCTTTGCCCTTTGATACAGTAATGGAGTCGCTTCTGAAATCAGATTAGACTTTTTATGCTTTAATGGACGTGCGTTTGTTTGTTCGCCTGCGAAAAGCTTCCAAATATTGTTTTAGGAGGCCACCGTTACACAACACACACAAACACACACACACGCGCAGACACACGCCGTCTGCTGGCATTTTAACATGATTGAAGGGATTTCAGAGGATTTTCCGCTTCATCTCAGCTCCGATCCATCTCAGGTTAAACTGTCTCTTTGTCTGAAAATAAGAGTCTTAAGTTTCATCCTTTAAATTAGAGCACCTAAATGCACCTCGTGGAATTAAAGTAAAAGAGCATTAGCTGTTGTTGAGCACAGTTGGTGTGTTATAAAAGTGCGGCGCTTCAGGGGACGCAGTCAGCAGTGGCGTTTTCCACTTGTTGAGTAATTAACGCGGAGCTTCAATTTCCTCCTGAAAATGGATGTTTTGTTTTTGAAATCATGGTATCAATAAGTTAATGCACCGGTGATGTAACACCACTTTTTGTTTTATTACCTCATAGACACACAGACCGCCACTGGACCTTTTATAGTCATGTATAACCGAGGGAAATCCACCCCCACGCAAAAGGAAAAAAGGAAAGAAATGACACTGCTCTGCTGCAGATCCATTAGTGTCAAAGTTATATAAATGGAAGCAATCAGCAGGCATGCAAACACTGGTGCTGCGTTTACAGGTCGTGTGGTGTTCTGTGGAGATTATTGAAGCATTAAGACTTCATGTGATGTTATCCTTCTTTTTTTCCAGTGGTCCAACCGTTTTATTGTTGTTATTGTACTGTTATGAAATGTTATTCTATCTGACAAATTCTATCTACGCGACATAAACTTGCAGTGGTCGGGGTTTGTCTTTGTTAGGGAACAACAGTAATCGCACAGATTTAGACAGGAAGAAGCATTTCGTCAATTTAAAAGAGTCAGTATTTACAGAAATAACCGTTTTTTCATGTCTGATCCATCCCTGCGGTCAAAGGTGATCACAGTGTAGGGGCTCTTGGTTATCTACCTGTTTTTTGTTTTTGTTTTTTAAATATTGATTATAGATTCTTGATCGGATTAAGCTCTTGGGAATTTCCACTCCATGGATCCAAAATGTTAACTTGATGTTCTCACTTTTGCCTTGTGACGCTCCATCTTCCTGGAAAATGCAGATTGCCAACAAATTGCTCCTGGATCGCTTTCATTTGGCTCCTTTCATGGAAACTCAGCAACCTGACCCCCTCAGAGTCAGCTGTTTTTGTGCAATAACTTTAATATATTTGATAAAAACATGCTATTGGTTTATTAGTTTATTCTCAGGTGAGTCTCTAAATCTAAAGACAAAATCACAAACAAGCATTTGCACTTTGTATGTTTGATCTGATACGTCACTGGAGGAAATGTCACAAGGTGTACAGGAGTGCAGTCCTAGGAATGTTTCGGATGCGCAAACTCCCAGGCCTCTAGTGAAAGAATTGCATCCCCGGGTCAAAATTCCTCAGCACTCTTTGCAGATGTGTGCTTCCCACTTCGATAAATCTACATCAGCTCTGCATGGTGACCTAAATATCAACAGGCTGCCTATCTACATCAGACTGCAGGTATTGATCGCAGAGGGGTGACCCGATCAAACCCCGGGCAGCGATCCGAAATCGATGTCAGCTCATCAGTTTTCTTTGCACAGAACGCGCCGTCGGCTTTCAGTGTCAGCCCGAATTAATGCTCCCATCACATGAAAGGAGGAGACAGGAAACAGAGGCTTTTATTCTTGTGAGATCTGGAAAACGATTTGGAGATCGTTGTCGCAGCTGGAAACGAAACGTCGTCAGGGCTCTTTTCGTCGTACAGTGTACAAAGAAATCCACATGTTTGATCCCAGCTGGAAATCTCCCGTCACCTCTGTCTTTGATAAACAAGGAAATGTTGGAAATGAGATTTTAATGATTTGGAGGTTGGGGGGGAAAAAACACGTGTTTGCTGTAAGTGAAGGGGGTTAAATACCTGCAGATTTCACCTTTTTTTTTTTTTTTTTTTTTTTTAAAATATATAAATATGTATGTATTTTATTTTGTGTCTTCTCAGAGGAACTGTCTATCAGCATATCAGTGTCCAACTCCCAGATACAAGAAAATGTGGTAAGCCATCACACACAAGCAGATTTTTTTCCCCTCTTTATTTCAGATTTGTCCCTTCTTAAAACACAGTTAAGGATGTTCTCACAGTCTGAGGTGCTCTAATCTGTCTTGTTCAGGATATCAGCTCAGTGTATCAGATCTTTGCTGACGAGGTCCTCGGCTCGGGACAGTTTGGGATCGTTTATGGAGGTGAGAGGTCGTGTTAAAATGAGACATATTTTATATGCATTACAGGCAATTACAAACAATCAAATTGATCTCTTTTCTCATCTTCTGCAGGTAAACACAGAAAGACCGGCAGAGACGTGGCGATCAAAATCATCGACAAAATGCGGTTTCCTACTAAGCAGGAGAGCCAGCTGAGGAACGAGGTGGCCATACTTCAGGTGAGACGTGGCGAGCTTTATTAATTTAATGTGAGATTAAGTTAGAGCTGTACAATCAATCAAATTTTAATCTCACAATCTCGGCTTCCCATGATGAATGCAGTGATCAAACAATATTTAAAATGAGGCTGAAGATGTAATCGAGCATCATGTTTGAGGAATCCTTTTTATAGTTTTAAAAAATGGATAACATCTTTACAGAACTGTTAATTACTTCATTAGATTGCTCCAGTTGGAATCTGGTTTTCACAGATTGTCTCCTATGTGTGACAGAACCTCCACCATCCGGGGATTGTTAACCTGGAGTGCATGTTTGAGACGCCCGAGCAGGTGTTTGTGGTCATGGAGAAGCTTCACGGCGACATGCTGGAGATGATTTTATCCAGCGAGAAGAGCCGGCTACCCGAACGGCTCACCAAGTTCCTGGTTACACAGGTGAGAACGTGAAAGCTCAGGTGGAAGGAGACACTTTTTTGTCTGTTTTCTTAGGCAGGGTTTATGTGGATGTGTGATAGGACTCTGATAGGAGTCATTCAGTTTGTGACTGTTGGGTCTGCAGATCCTGGTAGCCCTGAGGCATCTTCACTTCAAGAACATCGTCCACTGTGATCTGAAGCCTGAGAACGTCCTGCTGGCCTCTGCAGAGCCGTTTCCTCAGGTTAGTACAAATGCACTTTCCCACACTGAGGCAGCTCACCCAGGTGTTGCAATTGGTTGGAACTTGGTTGCTATTGCGCTGGTCCTTGATGTCATTCAGCTGCTTTCCAGGGAGCCTTGTCTTTCGGTCTGACAGTACTCCACACCAGTGCACTGCAGACCACAAGAACCAGAAGTTTTCATAGTACCGATCTCACCAAGGGTCCAGAGCAGAACGATAGTCGCCGCCACAGCTACCTTCTGTTTAATTATAAATTAGAAGGACGAGGAACTCACGGGAGAGCCAGTGGATTAATGGCGCATTTTTCCCCCCTCTCAACCCAGGTGAAGCTCTGCGACTTTGGTTTCGCTCGTATCATTGGGGAGAAGTCGTTCCGCCGCTCAGTGGTTGGCACTCCGGCCTACTTGGCGCCCGAGGTGCTCCGCAGCAAAGGCTATAACCGATCTCTGGACATGTGGTCGGTCGGCGTCATCGTCTACGTCAGTCTGAGCGGGACGTTTCCCTTCAATGAGGACGAGGACATCAATGACCAGATCCAGAATGCCGCCTTCATGTACCCAGCCAACCCCTGGAAGGAGATCTCAGAAGAGGGTAAGGGAACATCTGGACTTGGGTTCATTCATGTTCACATTTGTAACAATTTGTGTGTTTTAACGCCGCTTGACTATTCTTCTCCGACAGCCAAAGACCTGATTAATAACCTGCTGCAGGTGAAGATGAGGAAGCGCTACAGCGTGGACAAGTCGCTGAGCCACCCCTGGCTGCAGGTAA
Source organism: Simochromis diagramma (assembly GCF_900408965.1). Classification (NCBI taxonomy): domain Eukaryota; kingdom Metazoa; phylum Chordata; class Actinopteri; order Cichliformes; family Cichlidae; genus Simochromis; species Simochromis diagramma. The sequence goes on from NW_024387492.1 coordinate 21,769,820, forward strand.
CCAAACTGCTTTCTTTAGAAGAGTCTGCAGTATCGCATGAGCGTTATTAAAGTAAATAAAGATTTAATGAAAGTAAAATTTAATTTCATTCATTTCATTATTCCCCCCTTTAGGAAAAAATGTAATGAGGTCATAGAGCAAGAAGGGCGAAGGCTGGTTTCTCATTCACTAGTCTTTGTGTAACCACAGGAGTCGCCCCCTGCTGGCCATTAGAATGAATGCAGATTCACGTTGGCTTCATATTTATGTTTTTGACTTGGAAGCTGTGTCCATCTTTTGTGTACAGTCTGTGATGCAGGACATAAAGTTATTATTTTAACTCTGTTTTTGAATGATCAAATCATACCTTAAATCACTGATTTAAAGGGACAGTTGACCTCTATATCAAATATACAACAATAGATTTTCTCAGGCTTATAGACATGCTTCTTAGCAGATTTCCCTATTATGGTCATGTAACACAGCCAAGGGGCAACCAATCAGAAGAAAGTTGGCTTAATAGGGGGGAGGAGCTAAAATGGCTTGTTTCAAATGGAGGATGAACTGGTCCAATCTAACATAAATAAGGATTATTTTGAGCAATGAATCATGCAAAGCTCCTATAGCAGTCAAAGATGGAGTGAAAGCTGAGCATAAAAAAAGTGTTTAATGTTGTCGTTATCGTCCAGGACTACCAGACCTGGCTGGACCTCAGGGAGTTCGAGACACGGCGAGGTGAGCGATACATCACTCACGAAAGCGACGATGCCCGATGGGAGGAATACGCTGACGAGAGAGGCTTGCACTACCCCAAACACTTCATCATGTCGCCCAACCTGGATGACATGGAGGAGGACCCCTAGAGGCCTCGGCCATGTTGACTTTTCTTAAGAGGGTTAGCCTCAAACCCGGGAAACTGTTGACAGAAGCGCCACTGTGTAGGCCGCAGGCTTTCCCCCATGACGGCGTGCGATGACCCATGAGGACACGCTGATCAGGCAGCTCACTGCAGCGATAATTCAGGTCCAGAGAATTAAAAATGTTCAAATATTTTATCTTTTTCCAGTTTCTTTTTCGTTTCTAGAAAGCCATAAACAAACGGACGCTAAGAGCCGAAACACGGAAGCATCGTGTTTTTTCTCCCCAGAATTCAACTTGGGGCTTCAACATACGTCAGCACTGCCAGCGGAGTCGTGGAAGGGCTAATCCAAAACCAAACCAGAGACTCAACTCACTTTTTCAGCTCGATAGCACAGTTTTAGCAGGTGGCCGTTACATTTTAGTTCTAAATAGCTGTGTAGATGTCAATGTCGTCTTTTGTGACTAACTGGAACTCACGAGAAACAAGCGCTCTCTCCTGACTGTAGTTTTTGTTCTTGTTGGGATGTCTTTGCACTATTGGGAAACTTTTTTTTTCATGAGAATTTCACTGTCAGTAAGTCTCAGTTTGATCATCTGCAAAAGTTTGAAGCCATGTTAGCGCTCCCTCGAGGCTGCAATTACAATCTTAAAATTAGAAAATGAATGTTGGCCAAATAGTCAACCAAACATTTATTCAATGCAGATTAAATTACTTTTGACTAGTTTTGAGAACAGATTTGGCCTTTAAAGCATCAAAACAATATCAATGCTATGTTCCAAGACTGCAGTTCCTCTAATGGTCACTTGAGGCTGGCCCTGCGTCTAACAATGCTTCTTAAGTATGAAGTTTATTTAATGAACACTTCCTGGACTCAAATAAGAAATATTTTTTTATGTACCATTAATTATTAGTAGAGTTGGTTAGTTTTTCTATTTAAAGAAACTCTTTTGCTAACAGACTTATTTTAGCTGGTGACAGATGCGGACGTTATATTAAAGTTAAGTGGGACATACATCACTGTCTCCGACCTGTAATAATGTGGCTGTATGGCAGAAACTTTTGCAGAGGAACAAACGTGAGTTATTTTCAGAAACTCTGGAAGAGCTGAGAAGAATCGAGCTGCTATTGTCTCCTTTGTCTTTCTGAACTCTAACGTGTTCGTCAATCCCGATCTGACTCCAGCCTGAGAATTTATTTCACATGTTTTATATTTTTGCAAGAAATGTTTTGTCATGTGGATGAAAATATTAAAGATGAACGGCAAAATGCGGGAGAGTCGTCATTGTTGTTCCTGTGCCAGTCGTCTTCTAGATGAGGCTCCAGCACTGTGGAAAAAAACAGGCGGACGTCTTCGCAGGTCTTTACTTACTCCATAGAGTTTGAGTTTTTCTGGCATTTGCTTTGCGCACTCTCAAGACAAAAACTTTGCCTTTATTTATCAGCCATAGGAAGTGATTTAAACCCTTCATCAGGCACCAGCAGTGTTTTACTCGAGGACTACTTGCACTCTTGTCACACTTCGACAGCCTATCCAAGTTTGCATGTTCTCCCTGTGCCTGTGTGCGCTCTCAGACTTCCTCTCACAGTCCAAAGACATGCGTGTTAGGTTTACTGATTGCTCTGACTGACTGTAGGTTAGTCCTGTGATTAACTAATGACCTGGACAGGTGTTCCACGTCTCACCCTGTGACAGCTGAAACCTTGTGACCCTGCACACATAGATGAAACTGATGGAAACAAATTATGTGGGCAAAATGTTTTTTAAAAAATCCGATTATTTGGGCTTTTTTTATTTTTTTTTTTATTTTTTTTTTTTTTTGAAAAATTGTAGTGTGGGTTTAATAATTGACCATAATTATGGTGGGTGAGAGGCGGGGTACACTCTGGACAGGTCACAGGACTAACACACAGAGGGACTGACCGCCATTCACACCAACTTAGAATCACCAAGTGATCTAACCCAACTAACTGCGTGTCTTTGGACTGTGGAAGGAAGCCCGAGTACCTGGAGAGAACACAAGAAGTTCATGTGGGGGGGATTTTGTCAAATTTTGAGATTCGACTGTGTCCATACCAAATCTGACCAAATTAATGAAGACTAACACAAATCTTTATTTTATTCATTTATTTTTAATTTGTTTCAGTTAAATAATATGTTCTGTGGAACAAATATTAATGAAGGTTGTAGATCTTCAATGTAGATCTTTTATAAACTGCTCGCAGTGAGGTTTGTGGATTTCTTGAGGAACGGATCAGTTTTGGATCAATACACATTACTGCTGCTGCTTTTTTTTTGTTTTCAATTTTCAATTACTATTTTAATAATTCTAAATAACCACTGCACTGAATCGAAGGCAGGTCTTTTCTGAGCAAGTTCCCCCTAAAATTGGGCAACGTGTACATACATATTTTGGTTGGATGTAGCATGAATTTGAATTTGGGGTGGACTATTTAAGCTACACACAAAGTCTGATGTATCTATTGTGAATTAGCTCCAATCTCAAGGATTTAAAAAGCACAAGTGTTTCTAAAATTTCGGATGCCGGTGGCAGATTCAAGGTGATAAACGTTTCAAACGTCTTCGCTCAAAACAGGTTTAATGAAATCATGCAATCCCTTCCAAATGTACTAGTCAGACTCTCCAGCGAGGGACACCATGAATCAGAGGAAAAGCTGATAGCGATCTGCAGAAGGATGTTTGGAAATGATCATTTAATTACCAGTCCTGAACCCGATCGCCGCTCATCTGGAGGGCCGCTGCTTGTTTTGGCAGCAGCGACCCCACCGCCACTGCCACCACATGTAACCGAATCTTTTAATTTCTACCGGAGGAGCGATGGGCTCGTTGTGAATGGCTGCTGCACAACAGTGAGCTCAGCTAACTGCTTCAAGATGTGCAGGATGGCAGCCGGCTGACCAATGGAATGAGATCCTCCTACGTGAGATGACCTATGACCCGAAGTGCTGCACAGTTTAATCCAGTCATTCAGTGTCTGGTGTCCATAATCTGACAAATCTGACAAGAACAGTCCACGAATGTTTTAATGTTTTGACATTTTTATTTATAGGTCATAAAACTACAAAATGTGTTTTCCTTAAATATTTGTTAAAACACATCAGAACATGATCTTTTAAACCAACAGACATCTCGTAATGTCCAAACTCTCACACTCCCCAAGTTAAAGTGCCAAAAACTGCAGTTCCTCTAATGTCCACTTGAGGCTGTCTCCAAAAGGCCCCATAGACTTCCATATTAAAAAGTTCAACTTTACAGCAGAAACAAACATGTTTACAGCTACAAAAGAACAGTTTTGGCCTTTTTGGATAGTTTCCTCCTTCATAATGACTCTACAGGAGTGAATCTAATTAATGACTCACCCATTTTGGATTTCACACAGGCTTAAAGGAAGTGATGAAGCAGCTGTCTGCTCGTTTTTAGCTCTGTAAATCTCTTTGTTTGCTTTGTGGTGCAGTCAGTTCAAGAAGTTTGGGACAGTGTAGTTGTTTACACTCACTACTGACCCGGCAGCCAAAATTTCAAAGTCGTCTCTTTCAGGCGAACTTGAGCTCAGTGAATCCGGCCACAGGCAGCGGTGCCGGGCTCTTCTTCTTCTCAAGCTTCAGCCCCTCTGGTTTCTGGGGCTTGGCAAGGCGACTGGGGTGCAGCAGGCTGAAGAAATGGAAGCGCTCGCCCATCTTGGCGGGGTTGGTCAGCATGTTGTAGCTGCTGATAAGCTGCTTCCTGGTGGATGGGTCGCTGCAGTTCCTCAGCAGAATCTGCGGAGAACAACCGGGGGTTAAAGCCTCGGGGCATACTGTGTGTGTCTGATATCCTGGTTTTCTAACTGTGGGCCACAGCGTGTCACTCAGAAACACTAAAATGTTTTTGGATCATCTTACAATCATACGATGTTTTACTTTTCTTTGTGCTCATTTTTTTAGTTCTGTCACAAAGTAAGTTTCACTGAACTAACAGCTTCACCTGCCCAGAAATGGTGACAATATGTCTGCCGAAAGTTTTTCCCTGCACAGTAGGGCTGCTCGATTATGGCAAAAATGATAATCACGATTATTTTCACTGAAATTGAGATCACGATTATTTGACGATATTTATTTAACCCTTTAAGACCTACCATAGAACCAAGTCGGCCAGAGCTTATATTATATTTTTTTACATGTAGTGCCATTTGTGGGAGCATTTCAAGTTGCTATACATCAATACAACTGTTATAGCCCATATTTTAATAATATGTATGTATTAAGTCCATAGTAACTACATTAATTGCAAAAAAGTGCAATAAACTAGAAAAAAATTGAAAATCGTTTTTGTTAACATATATTTCTACTTGGAGAAATTTAAGAGGTTTATCCCTCAAAACTTTAAATACAAAGAAGTTGCAAAAAATAGTTTACAACAACAGGAAATTTATTTTGAGTGTCTTCATAGTTTTATTTTGGAGATACAGCAATTTTTATATACTGCAGGAAAAACAAAAAACAATCCTATGATGCAAATTTGCAAAGAAAACAGCAGGTGCATCAAAATAAACTATTTCCAGCAGTGCAATTCGAGTTCCAAGCATCCCAGAAACTATTCAGAAAAGTCAAACATGACTTATAAAAACACCAGTATAGGCTTTTACGGCCTACAAGTAAAAAACTACATTTTCCGCGAAAATGACGTCACTTCCGGTTTCGGGCAGGAAATGTGATAGTTCGCGCTGACGTCTTTTCAAGTAGGAAGTGTTACGAACAGCTGATCGGATCGGCAAAGCGTGTTTCTGGAATATTATGTTTTTGTTCCTGCAAGCGCTTTTTATGCAATTTTTGCAAAGCTTTATGTGGAAGGAAACCATGACCTAGGACAAGCTGATGGCATAAGATGTAAGCACAACTCCTCCGGTTTCATATGCAAAAAAAATTATTGCGCTAGCTTAGCGGCTTAGCGGGATTTAAAAATAGTTACACAAAATGGAGCTTGCTGCTCTGACCGGCTTTAAAGGGTTAACAATAACAATGTATTGAATAATGACTTTAAAAAAATAATATAAAATAGTGTGCAAATACTGATAACAGTGCAAATGTTTGCAATATAAGAAATAAATGAAAAATGTAAACATCTATGTTTAGTGAACTTTGCAGTGTTGCTCTGTGGTGCAGCTACTACACCATAGCAAAGTTTACACACTGTGTCTACTTGATCCACGTCTGACTCCGCAAACCCATAATGTTTCCACACCACTGAAGGTATTTTTTTTTACCTCTTTTCAACCAACGGCAGTCACTCTCCTCTCCAAATAACTTCTGCTTAGCTTTCCGAGCTTCCCTTGGGTCCTCTTAATTGTTGTGACACGTGTTCGAAATGCAGAGAGGTGCGCTCGATTTGCCACACGGAGCAGCGCGAGAGTAAAGCATGAGGGAGGGGCTAATAATTGGCTCAGTCATTTTTAATGATCGTTGAAAACCCAGATCGTAATCGTGATTAAAATTCGATTAATTGAGCAGCCCTACTGCACAGCATTTTTCTGCAGAGGTTGTAATATTTTTAAACTCGTGAATGAACTTTTGCATAAACCTGGTGGGAATGCACCCTAGGTCTGTGTATTCAAATTTTAACCTGAAACTAAGAAAAAGGAGCAGTGAGTCACACTCTTTGGTGTTGGATTTCCACCAAATGAGGAAATGACACTAAAAGAAATCATGCTGATTGTTTTTATTGGCATCTGTCAGTGATGAAGACTCACCTGCATCCTGGTGTCAATACCCATGTTCTTCAGGAACGTATTCTGAGTGACGGGGCCCAGACAGGCCACGCCTCCTCCCGCCATCCTCCGCAGATAGTTGAAATCCACGTCTGCGGTGAGGTCGGCAGAGCCAGGGGAGGCGAGGACGTCATGAAGCTGGTGACCTTTAAAACCCTGACCAACAGCAAAGGAGCAAAATGATGAGCAAACCTATGATGGGTTCAACACAAAACCTTCTTTACAGTGGCAGTAGGAAATTTGAGCTAAGTAGCGGCTTCTTACACAGTTTTTCCTTCAAACTACATGAGGGGATGTTTAAGAAGTACAGCATGAATAAAAGGTTTAAAACTAAACCTATTTCTAACCATCTAAAACGATTCTAACCCAGTAAAAAAAAAAAAAAAAGCTGTGAAATCTTGGCAACCTCAGAAGAAGAATTGAGGAAGAGGAGCGACGGGCCGGTTGACCCTGGTTTCCCCCTGCCTGACGCACAGGAGCCTTTCTGCTTCCTACAGCTGCTTCCTTCCACTAGAGCTGAACAAAACATGCTCACATGAAGGTCTAAACCTCAAACTGGTCCTCACGAAGACAAAAGAATTACAAAGCACGACAGCTGGAGGACACACGGAGTGCACTGTATGTGATCAATAAAAACGACAAATTAAAGACTCAACATACATCTAACTCTGAATTGTTCCTATCAAAATGTGTGCATGAGGTCCTAAAACACTGATGGAAGTATTAGAGACTGCATTAAAGTCAACCTGTTTTTACTACTGTTGTGTAAAATAAGCAGGTCCATTGAGCTGCTCTAAACCTTTATTCCTGAAATGATTGTTTATTAGTTGATTAACTGCATACTCATACTTACTAATTCAGTTTAAACACTAAAGAATTCACTTTATTAACAAAAATCTTTGGTTGCAGCCTAGCAGCAGCTTCTGAGGCTACAACATTTAAGTGCACAAAAACTGCAGTTCCTCTAATGTCCACTTGAGGCTGTCTTGAAAAACGAGTCAGTTCCCATACACAAAAACGTCCAACATGTTTACAGCCTGCTACAAAAAAAACTGTTTTGGCTTCTGGAAAGCTTCACCCTTCAAAAGAACTGTATAGGGGAGATTTTTTTCCCAGTTCATTCACATTTATACTCCATTAATGCTTAAAGTTAGGGGCGTGGTCACTCTGGCAGACAGGTAACCTCGAGAGAGGAAGCAGTGTGGAAAGATGAAATTCTTGGATGATATTAGTATGTTAATTAGCAGGTATCTGTATCAGCTGTACAGTTTATGATAAAGCGTGCTAACATAGCTAGAAATGGTGGTAACCTCCATCTTTTGTGTTACAGTCTATGGTCAGTCCCTCTTGTTGTTAGGCGTAGTTGGATAAAAACTACCAAACATGAAAGAAAAATAAGTCTTACCATTCTGTTGTATTCGCAGGTATCAGTAATTTTATAACTAGCGTGAATGACATCCCAAAAATCCCTCCTTGAGGCCCAGGTGGGGTCACAGTGGGCAGACCCACCCTGCTCACTGTGGGACTCAGTAGCTGCACATGTAGGGCACATCTGCACTGTGTGCTGCCCACAGTGGGATCCGCAGTGTACCAACCCACCCACCCACCCACCTTACGCCCAGACCCTAGGTGAGGGCTGCCCTATGTGCCCCACACACGCCCCACTGTACGATGCTCACATGTGCCCCACAGTTCCATTTCACGCTGGCACAATCCATCGCAGTAACTGAGGATTTTTTACAATATGCAGACTTGGACGTTTTTATCTGGCTGACTTTGAACATGTGTGACACAGGAAGCTTTAGCAGACGGGCTTGATGTGTGTGTCGTACTCTGAACGTGTCCGTCTTGGTTCCATTGTGGCCATAGTCGATGATCAGCGCCGCACCACCGTCCTCTATGATGCGCCGGGCCAGCTGCTGCACAATGACCCCGCCCTCTGCAGACACTTCCACATGATCCCGCTTTTCATCTGCCTGACACACACACACACACACACACACACACACACACACACACACACACACACAGTAACTTAATAATACATTGCTTCACTCTCTATCATCTCTGCTGGAGACAAAAACATGGCTGGACTGTAAACACACACAGGTCAGGTTTCCACCTTTTAAAGGTGGACTGGACATCTTTTGGAATTATTTATTAATCAAAAGCTGAAATTTCCTCAAGTTCGAGCTTCTCAAATGTGATGTTTTCTTTTCTGCTTTATTTAGCGTTCATTTTTCTTTGACTGGAACAAATGACACTTACAGGCGTCTTGTTGAACTCTGAACATTTTCCCTTTTTCAAACAGTCCATAAACAAATGCAGTGTGATAAAATTGATCGGAACAAGTGAGGAGAGTTCAATTCAGCAGTTCGTCTCCTGTTTATAAAAAAGCTAAACTTAATCTCTCATTTTGTCTTCCTACATTTCCCATGAGACCTCATAAACAACCCTCAGGTACAGTTATCCATCATTTAAGGCGGGAAAAGGATCATTTAAAAGGTGAATCTTCACTACAGACGCAGAAATAACATTGGCTGAAACAGAGTTTCAAAAATCAGTGAGATTACGATGGCTACGCCCTTCTTTTATAGTCAGTTAATGAGCCAGAAATAGTAAACAAACATTTTTTTCTTCCTTTCTGTTGCCTTGCAGATCCCTCAAACCATCTTAAGGGGGCTGTATCTGCGATAGACGAGCTTCATCAGTTTGTATTCATAATCATAGCTATGACACCATGAAGGCTGAACCAAGCCCCTTGCCACCCACAGGGATGTGCACCTATTGTGAAGGCAAACCAAGACATCGTTCCCAGGTTGCAATCAAACCAGCCGGCATTCAGGCATGGGTGACGCCCCATAATGAGGAAATAAAGACTGACGAACCCGCTACACCTCCTGACCCGGACAAACAAAATGTCTGGTTACTGTAAACTCCTCGAAACAACGTTAGTGTTCGTTGGATGTTCCTGCCAAAGTTGGCAAAGTCAGGTCCTGGCACAAAGATTAGTGATCTTCATATGTCACATTTTATGCAACCTCCACGTGGAGCATCACGACTACCAGGACCTTTCGCACCATTTACACCACGGGTGGGGGAACTCCAGGCCTCAACGGCCGGTGTCCTGCAGGTTTTAGATGTGTCCCAGCTGATTCAAATGGCTAAACGACCTCCTCAACATGTCTTGAAGTTCTCCAGAGGCCTGGTAATGAACTAATCATTTGATTCAGGTGTGTTGACCCAGGGTGAGATCTAAAATCTGCAGGACACTGGTCCTTGAGTTCCCCACACCTGATTAACACAGTGAAGAAAAGAGCCTTACAACTAAAGGTCCTCGACATCTTCCTACCCGGGATAGCTGCATCCATCAAAAGTACCAATGGAACCTTCAGGAGGGTAGTTCTAGTCCTGTAGAACATTTCCAGCAGTAATACTCCCTTAAGAGAGTCACGATTACTCCTGCAGTTTACCTGCACTTTCTGAAATTTCTTCACTTCGACATTCAGACCACTGGCCAGAAATCTCATCACCTCAACAGCCAGCACATGACTTCAAACTGTTCCAAAACTACATCTACTTAAGTGTTTATATTTTCCACAGTGCAAAGGAGAAACAATTCCCCTTTAATCCAAACATCCAGACTTTTATATCCTTGGAGGTTTATCTGAACTTACAAAAGCATTTTTTTTTCACCCACTTTAAAAACTGATGTCCTTCAGTCTTTTAAACGTTGTGGAAATTGACTCTTCAGACAGACTCTCTGAGGTTTGTTTTACAGCCCTCATCTGGTTTTTTATTGCCCACATTTATGCCATCTATACATCCACAGCCTGCTTGATTTGGCCTCTCCAGCTCAGCTCAGACACTTTGAACATCCTGCCAAAGGACTGACATCATCATCATTATTACTGTCATCGTCTTCCTCGGCAGCAGAGGCAGAAGTGGGTCTTAATAAAAGGCGGGATTCATTTCTCTTTGAGGGCATCTGAACTTTTAAAATTCAAACAATGAGCCACTTTATCTGGTTTCAAGAAACAGAGAGGCCTTAATAAACTGTGATGTGGTAACCATAAAGGAGTGTAGATTTTATTTGGAAACTGTAAAAAGCAGATGTTAATAAATGTGCGCTTTGCTTTCCTGGACACAGAAGCTCTACATTTACTGACCTGCACGAGCGACGTCGAGGCCAGGGTCGGAGCCGGCGCCACGACAAACCTCAGCGTGTCCGGCTTCTCTGGGTCGATGTCCACCAACACCTCCCTCCAGCCTTTCTCCGTCCTCTGCCCCAAACAGAGAAACGGACATGTTTAGATGGGCCTCTGTGGACAAAACAGCTGAAAGGCGTTCTTATTATGAGGGCGCTGCAGGTGTCAACAGCAAACATCAGAGGAACAGCCACTCAGAAACCTTTGCACAAGACATGAAATCTCTGTTTTTCATATGGTTTTATTTAAACTTAAAGCAGAGCATAATGACTTCACTACAGGTTTTTCTTGTTAACACAAAGATTCACCAATTTTCACTTTGCTAAAACTCAGATACAGAAAAATTTATCAAAGAACAGTCGCTGCTAAATTACACAAATAACCTATCACATAAACAGCCTATCTTTCACCAAATACAGCCGTTAAACACTTGGCATTTTTATGGACTTCTTGTGTTTTGATTTGGTGCCATCTGGTGGTAGGAACAATCATGACAGTGTAGTCAAATGCAATGCAAGACCACAGTATACAGAGAGGACTTTAAGGACTAATATGACAGTAAAGAAAAAGCTTTATTGCTACATAAATATTTCACACACTGTGTTTTTAAATCTCACCTGGAATTTGTGAATTGGCAGGGCGTCAAAGAACTCATGAGCGACAAAGACACTAAATCCTGGAAGAAGAGGAAAAACTCAATGAAGATTAGATAACCTTTATTAGTCCCACACGTGAGAAATTTGTTAAATAAAAACAGAGAAAGACAACCAAGACTAGCACAAAACGGTAGCCCATAATTACATAATCTAACTGCTAAAACTTTAGTTACAAAAAATTACGAGAAATTAAAGAAGAGATAAGAAGGAAGCGCAGAATGAGCGGAGCTGCTGTAACAGGCTGCCACGCACGGGGGGCGCCGGAAGTGAAAAAACATATTTTAATAGAGATTAAAAGCGAACACATAAAGAACTCGAATGGAAAACAGTAACAGTATCAGCCTGAAGCCTGATAAAGCCTGATGTCCTCAGATCAATTCAGCACTGAAAATACTCACTGTCAAAACCACAAACTGTATATAAAAACAGGGAACACTTCCTCAAACCTGCATTTTTTTTTTTTATTGTCCACCAGAGGGCGACTCCTCTGGTAGCAGAATGGCTTCTTATTGTAAAGATATTTCTGAGGTAATGACCCAACTTTTCATTTGAAGCACAAGCAGAGGCTTTTCTAATGACCTTATGGACTCGGTGTTAGTAAAGTCTTACTGAATAAAACACGAGGTTTAATATGTGATTAACAGTCTAATTTAGTGTTGATGTTAAAGTAGGGTATGTTTGATGAGTGTGCAGTGTACCTCACTTGTCAAATCTGGCTTCAAAACATAAAATGTCGATGGCCAAAACACTCATAAAACAAAACAATGACTTTGGTAACCAGTTTCAGGTATTTGTCATTTTAACACAAACTCCTAAACTATAGATGGACTAACTGTGCTTATGTTCTTACTTTAACCAGGAAAAACCCTGCTAACATCTTCAGGTTCTCTAATTTTGTGGCATGGAGTTGTTCCATATAAACCAGTATGACCACAGCCTGCTTTCTGCTCCGGTGTACCTGTCGGGACATCGTCTAACCGGCGGTACCACGACACCGGTAGCCCTGCTTCAGTTTCTCCGCGGCGGTAAACCAGATCATCTTCTGCGTCTGCCTCCTGGCTGCGGTTTCCCGTCAGATTCTGAGCCTGAAGCAGACTCAGAGCCGGACTCACCTCGACCAGGTGCAGCGACACAGAGGCCCCGCCCAGCACCGACTGCAACTGACTGAACACCTGAAGAGAGAAAAAATTGCAACTTGATGACACAGATGTTTCCACTTTGGGGTGAAATCTTTAGTCTTTCATAGAAAAGCGTTAAGCCTGGCTGACGTACTCTGAGGACGTCGCTCACCAGCGATCCTTTTCCGGGTCCGAGCTCAACCAGCTGCAGCTGTTTGGGTTGACCAGCTCCCATCCACTCACTGATGATCCACACTCCGATCAGCTGGAGGAGACCAAACATGTTTGAACCAGCAGGAGAAGCACAAAGTTTTCTTATCTTACTGAATCTAAACGTGCTGCTTTCAAGGAAAGTCAAGTCATTTCCGCCATATGTAGCAGTACAGTACACAGTGAAGACCATGGTGCTACACATAACAGTAGAGACAGGACCGCATAAAGTGCAAGTGTGTGAAAATGGCAAACAAACAGTGCAACAGCACAATACAGACACAACACGGTGCAGAGAGCTTCATACCTGGATCACCAGGTCTGTGACATTAAACAGCTGAACTTTATGCAAAAGGAACTTTTTTTTACTGCACATGAACACTGATTTCAAGCAGCATGAAAAAACACAAAAGCCCTCACTGTAATGTGTCTTACTCATCTGTCTTCTTGTCCTGATCACATCATACTTATCATATTCCAGGATTTAAACAAAGGAAAACTCACAAAAAAACTTCTTTAAAACCACACTGCCTGTGATTTATCTTTTCGGTAGGAGCCAAATTTCTTTTAAATAAAGTATGTATGTATGTTATTATACATTCATAGTCATCATATGCATTCATACTGAAAGTCTGTATTCACAAACTGTATTCACTTAGCCTCTGTGCTAAGAAAATGCATTGACCGACCATAGGTGTTTGAAGCCACAATCTCAGTTCCAAACTCTTTGAGCCTCTGAGGCATCACTTTTTCCGTGTGACTCCTGGATCGCTGGAAGATCTCGTTTTTTAAGTACGTTTTTAGTTTTGTTCATTCCTCAAAAAGCAAGAGGACAAGCAGAAGCCCACAAACTGTGACCAGCTCTGACACAATCGGAGCACCAATGAAGCAGGAATTTATCGTCATCGATCAGCATTTGACCTAGAAGCTGATCCCACGTGCCGTGAGAACAGGGCTGCGTCATTTTATACCATACTTGCAAATACCGCTATAATTTTTTTTTTTTTTTTACATGATATAAAAGCATCATATCATGATATCTATGACACAGGACCATCCTGTTATTCTCCCCAGCACGCACAACAACTGAAAACCAATTAATAATAATTTTTAATGGGCCTATTTTAATTTTTAATTCAAAATATTTTGGAACATATTTACTATTGATGAAGTATGTGTCAACCGCTAACAGTAAAATGACCGACGAAGGCCGATCAAAGACACGTTTACCTGATGTGAACAGTGTATATCAGAGGCCGGCCGAGTGGAAACATCATGTGGAATGAAACTGAAAGTTTGAGGGGTTTTTCCAGCCTCACCTCTCCAAAGATCTGGCTGATTTCTGGTGAAGTGATGAAATCTCCTTCAGGTCCCAGCATGTTGTTCCTCACATAATAACCCTGAGAGGGGGAAAAACAAACAAGGAAAAGATACTCACTAAAAACAGGAAAACCAGCTGCTGCTTTTACATGCTAACACTATCATTGGATTGGTGGTTACCACAAAGCCCCAGAGAGTTCAGACCACAGGAGTCACTGTGAGGTCTGGGTGTTCATAATTTGACACATTCCAGATGTAGGACAGGTCTTTAATTACTAAAATGTATTTGGTAACCTTGGATTGAATTAATTACAGAAGACCCGTTCTGCTTTTCCTTATTCTCTGTCATATATGCCCTGTTCTAATAGTGGAAGTTCAGGTTAAACATCACCAAAGTTTTAAAATATGAGGTCAGTGTATGTGTAAGTAATCACTGTGAGCCAGAAGCTCTGAACACCCAGTTTCATACAGCTTTTTCTACTCCTGGATCTTCATAACATGGGAATAGGATATCCCTAATATAGTCATCTCAGGCTCAGAAGCCACGCCCAGCATAGGCACCCAATCAGAAAAAAGAATTTAAGTTTGTTACAGACAGAGGATGACCTGAGAGACTGAACTAAGGCCCAGAAAGACACAAATAAGGGTTATTTAAATTTGTTATAGTAAAGTCAGAGGATTCAAAAGTGAACAAAAGCTTTGCTTTTGAATTCTGATCCATGACCTGCAAGTGGTACTCTGGCACACACTTAAGGTGGAGTTAATCATTCGGTACCTTCACAGGGTTGGTGAGCACCTCCCTCATGTACTCTGCCACAGGGATCGGCCCCGTGGCTTTTATTTTAGAGGTCAGGTGGCGCAGCATGGAGGGTGGTTTGTTGTTTCCATCAGGTGCAGAGCTGCAGAAGAGTTTGGAAGGGGCTGCTTGCCATCGCACTGTCACACAGAAACATTCAATTCATACATTTAAAAAAAAAAAAAAAAGCTTTTATTTTTTTCTGAAGGGGGGAGAGTATTTGACCCCAAAACATAAAATCAAATTCAGTAAGCCATTTTTATTCTACTTTATTTTCCTGTTTCATTTAATGACTTTTTTTTTTTACTTCATAAAGATACTTTAGGTCCCCTTCAGGGGTCGTCACGGCAGATCACCTGCCTCTATCTCATACCGTCCCCATGTTTATCTACACTAATAAACTATTAATTGAATTTATTATCTGGATTGACCTCTCACCTGCTGCTGCCGGCCTGACAGGGTGGATAAAACCTCTGCTGAGCAGCTGCTGTGCTTTAACACAGAGAAGAGCCCTCATTCTGCGTCACAGGAAAGAACAGAACCACCTCATTACTGGATTTTACTTTAACCACATGGAGGGACTCTCTGCTCTTTGACAGCACAGCGGCTAGCCGGTTAGCTTCAACTACGAGGCCATTAAGGATACAAAAACAACAGAAACCTTCCGTCGGAGGCGACGTTTCATCTCCTGGTACACAAGATAAAAAACGTCTGAATGCGTTTATGGATATCCGTGTGTAAGTTACCGCAGGTCAAACGCTGCACCGTCCCCGTGCAAAAGCGTTAAAGCAACACATGCTAACGCTAAGCTCGTCGCAGTAATAGAGATACCATCCGGTTAAGTGTCAAAATAAAACTTAAAGAAAATGAATCTCAACGAGAGTGATTAAAGATATACAGTAAATATAAATTATTGTACGAAAACCCAAAGCAGCAATAAAACAATAAAGAAATGATACAGTAATAGTATAAATAGGCCTACATCTTTCTAATGTATCAGAATTATGTTTCATGCCTATAAACTTGATACATTCTGCACGACATGAAAACCACAGCGATACATTTTTCTTCTTTCTTAATCTTCAGTCTCTGTGAATTTGTCTCTGTTTATTCCAGAGCACATTAAGCCAACACCTGCCCTTCAGTGTCCCGTTAGATTTTTTTTAAGTCCATTGTGGAAAGTAGCTTTCCCATTAATAGTCATTGACATTTTATTTTGAAAGATCTTTCTCCATTTCCTTTGATATCGTGTTTTAAAACAGCACCTTGACGCTTCAGACGGACAACAAACGCTGTGATTGGAGGACAGACGGTTACGTAGGGGACTCGTTTTTAATATTTGATTTAATATTTTTTTAGCGTGCTCATCAACATAATTTACCTTAGTTATTTGTGTAAAACATATCATTTAGATTTATTTGTTTTTATGTAACGAATCAATCTAAAAAAAAAAAAAAAAGTAAACCGTGCGTGTTGCCAGATTGGCCGGAAATGCCGCCAAAAATCTTTGGCCAAGTATCGACACCTCAGTCATATATGACTACAAAAATATAAAAATAAAAACCGATGCTGTCTGTTTTATATCTTATATCTGAGGTTCATTTCAAATAAAGGTCCGTAAACTAACTTAGAAGGGATGCTTCTCTGGGAGACCAGAACTTGCCTGAAAATTGTCACATTTTAAAGGTTTCTTCCGTAATAATGCAACTAATTGATGGTTACCAGTGTAAAAACTACATTACGTCAATTACAACCTCCCAATAGTCAATTCGGGCTGCTTATTGTTCACAAATGTGAAAAATATTGGCTAACACATAATGACCTTGTACATTTGTATAATTACATTTTAAGATTTTTATAAATTAGTCTTTATTCTAAATTCTGCTACCAGGGAGCTGGTTCTCATTTGATGTTTAGTGACAATAAATGGATTCTGAGTTGAATTCTGATAGCACCCCACTATGAGATCTGGTAACCGTGCACCGGAAACGTTTCGTTCAACATCCGGGTCAGTTTTCCTCACGCTGCAAACAGCATGGCAGCGAAAAACAAGCAACGTAAAAAGTCCAAAAAAGTGACATTTGAGGCCGAAGAAAACGAGCCGGAGGCGAAAAACAGCGGCGGAGAGGAGGATGAAGGCGAAGAGAAGAATACGAAAGAGGAGGAGAGAGAGGAAGAGGAGCTCTGTCTGGAGGAGGTTTTACGGCTCGGAGGAACTAAGGTGAATTTACCTGGTGAAACAGGGCCAACACTCACAGAGTCAGGGAGCGTTTTAACTTGTGGAGGTCGGTTTGTTTTTATAGTTTTCTGAACTGACACGAAAGTTTATGTGACGTAAAAGCACAGTCCCCGGACAGTTTATTAGGTACACTTTGCTGTTACTGGGTTGGATCCACTTTTGCTTTCAGAGCTGCCTTAATTCTTCATAGATTCAACAAGGCGCTCGAAACATTCCTAGGAGATTTTGGTCCTTAATGACGTGATCGTATCAGACAGCTGCTGCTCATCCATGATGCGGATCTCCTGTTGGTGCTCTCCTGTATTGAGCTCTGATGCTTTTGGAGGCCATTTGAGTACAGTGAACTCAGTGTCATCTTCAAGTAACCAGGAAGGCTGTGGTGTTTTAACAATGCTCAGTTGGTACTAAGGGACACAAAGTGTGCCATGTAAATATCCCCACACCATTAGACCGCTGGCTGAACAGTTGTTATACACTCAGGATGGATCCATGCTTCCATGGTATTATTTACATAAATAAATAAAAACGTATCAAATAAAGTAAACATTTCAATACAATTTATACACAAATGTTAATCAGAATTCTTTGTCACATATTTTTAATCTTTTCTTTGTGGTTCTTCTCTACGTCTTTAGGCCGACTATATCCTCCTCGCCGGCATCGAAGACTCCAACGAGCTCGTCGATGGCGGCATGAAAGGAGCGATAGATGACCTGGAGGAGGGCGAGCTGGAGTCATTCATCACCAAGCTGGGCATCCGGGCATACGCGACGCAGCAAACCATTCCGGACAAGCCTGAGGGTGAAGCCGCCACGGCTGCCACGGCTGCTGGCGAGAAGAAAGCTAAAAAGGTCAAAGTGGAGAAAGCAGAGGAGACGGCACCTGACACTCAGCCCAACGTCGTCGATCAGAAGCAGAAGAAGACAAAAGAGGCGCCGGTATCGGCGGCAAAAAAGGCGAAGCAGAGCCAGACCGTGTTTGAGTTCCAGCCGCGGCAGGTGCTGCTGATCAAACCTGGTGGTAAGTGGTTCGAGCTGGATTACACAGAAGAGGGCTCGTCGGCGCCACAGGATGCTGCCCTGGTCTCGCAGTACAAGACGCTCGCTCAGCAGCTGTTTGAGGCTGAGGTGACCCTCTACAAGACCAAGAAGAGCTTGCAGAAAGGCGCCAACTCGGCCTGGATGAAGACAGTTGTCTCCTCCGGCGTGCTGGCGGACAGAATGGCAGCCATGACGGTTCTGATTCAGGACGCTCCGGTGCACATGCTGGAGCACGTGGAGAACCTAGTCACCATGGTGAAGAAGAAGGGCAGTCGGCGGATGGGTCTGATGGCAATGGACACGCTGCGAGAGCTGCTGCTGTCCAACCTGCTGCCCGGGGACAGGAAGCTCCGCACCTTTGCCCAGCACCCGTTCGACCAGCTTGAGGAGAAGGCCAGCGGCAACCGCGACGCCCGCGACCGCCGCCTCATCCTCTGGTACTTTGAGCACCAGCTGAAGCACCACGTGGCTGAGTTTGTGGTGGCGCTGGACTCGGTGGCTCACGACACAGTGCCCGCCACCAAGGCAAAGGCGTTAGCCACTGCCCATGAGCTGCTGTGCAGCCGTCCAGAACAGGAGAAGGCACTGCTCACCCAAGTGGTAAACAAGCTTGGAGACCCCGAGTACAAGACGGCGGCGAAGGCATCGTACCTGCTGGAGACGCTGCTGCACAAACACCCCAACATGAAGGGGGTGGTGTGCTGCGAGGTGGAGCGGCTCCTGTTCCGACCCAACATCAGCCCAAAGGCGCAGTACTACGCCGTGTGCTTCCTCAGCCAGGTGATCCTGAGCCACGACGAGGACGGGCTCGCCGCCAAGCTCATCACCATCTACTTCTCCTTCTTCCGTGCCTGCGTCAAAAAGAAGGACATTGAGTCGAAGATGCTGAGTGCGCTGTTGGCGGGCGTGAACAGGGCGTATCCCTACACCAGCGCCGGGGACGACAAAGTGAGAGAGCAGATGGACACACTCTTCAAAGTGGTTCATCTGGTGAAGTTCAACACAGCCGTGCAGGCGCTCATGCTGCTGTTCCAGGTGATGGACTCCCAGCAGAGCATCTCGGACCGGTACTATGTGGCTCTGTACAGGTAAGGAAAACCTTGCCTGGCAGCTTGTTTGTGGGCTCTAAACAGACAACATTCAGGTGTTTACTTTCTCCACCTGTGTTGCAGGAAGCTGCTGGACCCCGGGCTGTCGTCGTCCTCCCGCCCGAACATGTTCCTGAACCTGCTGTACAAATCCATGAAGGCTGACGTGGCGCTGAGGCGGGTCAAAGCCTTTGTCAAACGGCTGCTGCAGATCAGCGCCGAGCAGAGCGCCAGCTTCGCCTGTGGGGCGCTCTTCTTGGTGTCGGAGGTCATGAGGGCCAAACCGGGCCTGAAGATACTGCTGCAGGAGGAGGAGGGGGTAAGAAATCTCAGAGGGTGTAAAACTGATGCTTTAGATTTTCCTTTTGGACAAAAATGCTCTCAAAGATGAACTGCTTTAAACTTTTGAATTATGGCTTCATTCAGAATGAGGAAGAGGAGGCGTTCAAAGACCTCGCTGCAGATGATGATGATGAAGAGGAGCGATTCGTGGATGCTGACAAACTAGAGGAACAAACAAACACAGAGGCAGAGGAGGTCAAACCTGCAGCATCATGGGTACATCACCAGAACCTGGAAGGTCTGTGAAACGCAAAGATTAGTGCTGACGTTCTCTGTTTGAAAACTGTTGTTGAAGGATGGGTTTAATCTAACATAACCGCCAGTGCCCCTGGTACTTTCCACCATTTCCACCCACTGTCTTCCTGGGAGACTATTATTTAATAGCTAGTTGTTTTGTTTTAGCTTCATGAAACTAATGGCAGATTTTTTTTTTTATTTACCTGAATCAGGAAAAACTTTTAGATCATGTTGTAATCTCTATTCCAGCTACCGGCTCTAATTTTGTGTGTTTGTTGCACCTGGCTGATTAAAATAAAGCAGGACAGTAAATAAGAAGACGAGCTTCATCATGTTTGTTTCTCCGTCCTGTTTTCTTTCAGGAATGAAGAGTGTTCAGAGCTACGACCCGCTGCACAGAAACCCGTTATTCTGCGGTGCAGATCGCTCGACTTTATGGGAGCTGCAGAAGGTAAAAAAAATCTGTCCTAATAAACACAAAGTTCGCAACCAGAGCTCGTGTTCACAAGCTGCTGTGTATAACCTAATGTCTGATGTTCTCTGCAGCTCGCTCTGCACTTCCATCCGTCAGTGTCGCTGTTTGCAAAAACCATTCTACAGGTAAAAGCCCCGCCCCTTTCCACATGCTCAGGAGCTCTGTAGTCGTCATGATTCTTGCTGTTAATGTTTGATATGATTTTATTTCCACAGGGAGACTTCATCCAGTACTCTGGGGACCCTCTGCAGGACTTCACCCTCATCCGCTTCCTCGATCGATTCGTCTTCAGAAACCCCAAACAGCTCAAAGCAGAACGTAAGACAAACAAGCACCGAATTCTATTGGATGCATTTTGTAAAATGGATCAAAAATGATGCAACATGAACACGGATGGATACAAAATGATCACATGTAGATGGGAAAATGACGAAAACTGGTGTCAAATGTTCACATTTGTGAAATAGTTTAAAGAGATTCAAAAAAGAAAGGATGATTAAAACAAACTGACTTAAAAGAGGAACAAAAACAATGAAAAAGGATGAAATAAAATACAAAAAACGCACAAAGCTGCAAAACAGCAGCAACCTGCAGAGAAACAAGAGACAGTAGACAGTAAAGACAATCTAAATAAGTCTTTACAAGCTGAAAACGACAGAAAAATAAAAAAATTCAGACTCAGAAAGATGGAAAATGATAAAAAACACCCTGAAGAGGCGTTATTATTAGTCTGTGGTTTCATTGCTGTCTCGGCTCAAAACAGATTTAATCACGCTGACTTCACACATTGTGACAGTTTATTGACGGTTTTAATGAACTAATATTAATAATTTTAAGTGTAAACTTTCGTTTTTTTAATATTTTTTATTCTTTAGAAAACACCGACGCCGCTGTGATGAAGCCCAAACACAGATTACCTGTCAGCTTGCTACCAGGTAACTTTAAACAAATTTCACACTTTCTATGTTTGTTTGTTTTCCCTTCACCTGCTCTGTGATGTCAGATGAAGTGTGGATCCTTTAAATTATTTGTGTGTGTCAGTGAACAGCGCAGAGTTTCTGTCCAAAGAAGAAAGTCAGGTTCCTGTTGATGAGATCTTCTTCCATCGGTGCGTCCCAGCAAAATCACCTGACATATTTCCACTGTTTTTTGACTGTATTCTGTTTAATGAGTTTTGTTTCTTTGTTTCATTTGTCAGCTTCTTCAAGAAACGACAGCAGGAGAAGCAGCAACGCCGGCCACGAGGCGACGATGACGACGAGAGCCTGGAGGATGTGGACGATGATGAGTTTGAGAAACTTCTTGGTAAATAAACCATCATCTCTAATTTAATGCTCAGTATCTCCTCATGAAAACATCACAGATCCTTGGTTAATGGCTTCAGTCGAGACACTTGTACAGTTAAATTTATAAACACGGATTACATAAAACACTGACATTTCGACGTAAACAGAACTGCATTTAAAATCTTTTATATTTCAAATAAAAGGTAAAAATTTAAATCGCAGGCTGATCCAGTCTGAGTGTAGTTTGGCTCACTGTGAGTTTGGCCCACATGTGCCTGATAACACCTGGGCGTGATCCTGATGATGGGAGGATCTTCCTGATGAGGAATCGGTGAACTCCTGGCCAGTCTGAGGTGCTGTTATCTGCTACCCTTCAACAGTTAAACATTTGGCACGTGTGCTCAGTGTCAACCTGCTCTCATCCGTGAAGAGACCAGGCCGTTAGTGGTCGACCTGCCGGTTCTGGTGTTCTCGGGCGAATGCTCGGCTCTGGGCTGTGACAGGGTTCCCGCTAAAGGACGAGCAGCCCACCGGAGGCTGGCTGTGCTCCTCCTGTTCTTCCTCCTTTGCTTGTAGTATAACTTAAAGTTCTCTGGCTGAGTAACTGTTTGTTTGTTTTTTGGCAGACACCTTTGAAGGCGATTCGTACTTTACCGACCTCGGCAGTGATAATCTGGACTTTGCAGGGTGAGTTTTCAGGTTTACTCTTGGGTTTTATTTCCATTCATTTATTGATTTACTTTGTCATTCTTAAATTTATTTTCCTTCTGTTTACAGCATTATTGTTTTATTTATTTCTGTATTACTGTTGCTACACATGGGAAAGCAAATACAGGAAATACTAGGAAGAGCATTATGTTGGTATTTATTTAGTCTTAAAAACAGAATAATCTGATTGGCTGTGAGACTCGAACACGATTTTGGTTTTGTTTGAAAAAAACAAATAAAGACTTTTACACACTGACTGAACCATCCTCTTCCTCACAACTTTTTTGTTTTTCTGTCAGTAATGTAAAGAGTAAAAAAGATAAGAAATCAGGAGACGACTCGGAGTCGGACGTGGACAACTCGGACATGGACGACCTGGACGATGAGGAGGTGTCTCTGGGCAGCATGGACGAGGAAGACTTCGGAGACAAACTGGAGGAAGAAGGAGGGATGTTCATGGACCCTGATGGAGACGAAGAGGATGATGATGATGATGATGATGATGATGATGATGATGAAGGTAAAAAAAAAATATGACAAAGTGCGAAAACTTATTTTAATCCAGCTTTGTTTTGAGTGTCAGTTCAATATTCTGTTTTTAAATTAATACACCAATACCTTTATTTTTTTCTGCCTGTATAAATGTCTTTTTTGTCATTATTTGACTTGAGATTATATTGATGTTCATATATTCAAGTCCACGCTGTTATGAGTTAAAGGACAGAATCGACCTGAGCTCTTACAGAAACCTGATCCTTCTCCTCTTCTTTCAGTTCCTGAGCTGGAGGATGAAGATGCTGCATTTGGAGGTCAGTACCTTTAGAAATCCTAACCACTGTTTTTTACATACTGAAGAGGGAACACAGTGCATCATGGGATATCTGAGCCAATAATCTGTAAGCCTATTTTAGACGAGCACCCCATAATTCAAAGAAAACCACTAAACATTTACATTTAAGGTTCTGGAACCAGTGAAGTTTAATCATTATAAAAATACAGATTAATAAATTCAGTCAACTCATCTGTTAAAGCAGCACCTAATTAAAATATAATATCTTACAGTTAACTTAAAAACATTTAATAAATGAATGCAAAATTTGGGGTTCTATGCTAAATTATGAAAGATGGCTGGAATTTATCCTTCTGCTAATGTGGAATTATTCTGCTTATTTTCAGCTCCTTATTTTCATTCTTGGACTCTTGTAGAGCAGCTTTGCATGATTCACATTTCAGAATAATCCTTCCCTATCTTATACTGAGGCCATGCTCTGTCTGAAATGAGCAGTTATAGCTCCTCCTCATTGGCTGCCCCTCACAGAAGACTTGTCGGTGGGGCGTTTATTCCTGTGATGGCCATATTCAGAATATTTGCTCTTTGTGACATCATAAAGATCCAGGAGGAGGAAAATCAGTGTGAAACTGAGTGTTTAGAGCAGTCTGAAGCTGAAAGGATTAGCTGTGCACGTGCTAAGCTCCTTATTTGAACTTGGGCCGTGTCGAATATGAACGTCCATCACTGGAACAGAAGATATGAGAGAAAATAATTCTTTTCAAATGTAATATTGAAACTGGGAAAAACCTTTTCCACTGTATAGATTCAGAAGACGATGAGATGGAAGCTCCAGACATCACCCCACAGACCAAGAAGGGAAAGAGAAAATCCTCCGAGGACCTCGACTTCTCCGGATCTTTAGGTTAATGCTGGATCTGTAGCTCAAAGAATTATTAACATAATTTAATGTGTCAGTTTGTTTTTGGCTGCGTATAGAAAACTCAGTCAGCGACTCGGGAGGTTATTTTATTGATCACTGTTCAATGTTTCAGGTTCCAAACAGAAGAAGAAGAAGAAGAAGAAGGAAAAGAAAGATGCAGCCATGTTTGCTTCTGCTGAAGAGGTCAGTTTGACTTCAGAGAATTCATGGAAACAAGCACAACAGGATTATGGAATCATAAATATTTCAAAGGTCTTATAACATCATTATTGTTATTCTTTTTTTTGTCAGTTTGGCTGCCTGCTGGACGAGAATGCCGGCTCCAAGTTTGACAACATCGGGCTGAACGCCATGGCCAATAGAGACAAAGCAGGTGAGATCACAGAGCTTCACCTTGAACAGCTCATACTACTGCAGGAACAAGCCCAGTGGCCACCTGAAGGCTGAGGATAGGATTTTGTGCTGCGATGCCTTTTAAAAATATGACCTCTAGGTCATCGTTATGGTTTCTATTATAATTACAGCATCTGAAATGTTCTGTATAACTAAAATGTTCATTAGTAAGTTAGTTTTATTCCTTATATTGACCCAACAGCCATCTCTGTTATTACAGTGATGTCATTTAATGGACCTTGAAACTAAGAATGATTACATTCAGACTGACATGTAAGAGCTGAAGGATGCTGAGGCTGTTTCAGGTTATAACAGGGTTAAAAACAAACAGACGAGATGACGGCCGGTGTCTCTCGTCTCACGTTTCATAACTTCTCCACACAGTGAAAGTGCTGTCAGTCCCACTCAGCTGCGCTGCACAGAAAAACCAAATGTGTTTTCTTTTCTAACACTTCCTGTGTGCAGGTCTGAAGCAGCTGAAGTGGGAAGCTCAGCGCGACGACTGGATCCACGGCCGTGACGCCAAGACGCTGCGCAAGAAGAAGACCACGTTCAACAAGAAGAAGATGGGGTTCGGCCAAGCCAGGACGGGAAGCGGGACGTTTGGGAGCAAGAAGAAGAGGAAGTAGATGACGAGGATGCTGAAGATGTTGGCCTAAAGCTGAGGGACACCTTCGGTGACCACGCCTTCCTCGTCTGTCTCCCGGACGCTGTAGATTCCCGGACACTCAGCGGTCTCATCGTAAACCGGGAGGACGCGGACATAAAACGGTGTTTACAGATTCAATCTGGGGGCTGGTGAAGAGGAGCCACATTTAGCTTGTTTTATTTTTTTGTAAAATCAAAGACTTTGTTGTGCTGAACATTTTGCTGCAAATCTCATCTGGATCATTCCATCTCAGTCCATCATGTTTAAAATAAACTTTGGTTTTAAAATGCATAAATGAGTACTTCACGGGATGAAAGCAGGGCTGTTTCATGATGTTTTTGAGGGAACATTTGTGTTTTAAGGTAAATATCTGGTCCTGTGCCTCTATGAAAATGGACTCTGAACGAATGAAGGATGCTTGAAGTTGCTGAAATATTTAGATGTCTACAGCCTGTAGAAACTTTTGCTTCTCACACAATGTTGTTTACACAGAATTGTCTTAAAACAGTCTAAAAGTGAATCGTTACACTCGTTAAAGCTTAAATGTTGGGGGAAAAGTTCACTGTGATATTTCCAGGTATGACGCAATATACAAAGTCCAAGTAAATTTATTAGATCCAAAATTTGTTACGCTGTTCTCTCACATATAACTCATTATGTAGAGAAGGGAAATATTGCTTTGTTTTTAGTTCCAGCCTCATGGCCCAAATTTCTCTGGCCAATGAGAGGGTGTGTGCCGCTGTGCCGTTTTCTTGGTTTGTTTTTCACCTTCGGACTGTTTTCAAGAATATCCCGTGTCTTGTATGTGAGAAGCTCTAAATAAAATCTACTGTGGTTTCTACAAGTCTCCAAATCCGCTGTCGGAGATCACACATTTAAATATTTTAGGGACTTCAAACGCCTGTTTTACGTTAACTGGAGCTGCACTGCTGACGCTCCACATTCATATTTACTCTAACACATTTGAAGCTCTGGGAGTTTTCTAGATATTGGAATTTTAAAGTGCTCCCTCAAAAAAAGGATTTCAGAGTGATGTGTAAAAACATCCCGACCTTCATCCTCAGCTGTGAGAGGCTGAAGTTTATGAGTGCGATAATTCAAGCACAACCTCAAGAACTTCAAATTGAGACTGCAGGTGTGTCTACCAGGAGGCTGGTTGACATCAGCAATTTTTTTATTTTTGAGAAATCTCATGATTCGTTCCTTTTAAGAAGTCAGAATTTTCTTTCAGGCAAATCTGAGCTGACATGGGATGAGCCTGTTTGACACATAAGCAGCAGATTTCCTTGTGTCTTAACAAATCAATTCACGTACAACCTGTGTGTGTGTGTTTGTGTGAGACAAACATTTAAGTGTTTCATGATCCTGTTCAGTGTGATTACAGGTTTAATGATTGTTTCTGTTGAACATACTGATCATAATGTGCCATTTGTAGAATGGTCTGCACCATTTCAAGGTTTTGTTGTTTTACATTTACAAATTAAAATTGGTTCAGGTTTTTTGTTGGTGTGGTATTAACCATTAAAGTATCAACTGGGATAGGCTCCGGCTCCTGCCCGCAACCTGAATTGGATAAGCAAAAGAAGATGGATGAATGGATAAAATGATCAAATATAGCAGTTAATATTAAACCATTTTAAATGTAATTTAATATCAAGCAATACTATTTTTCTGATTTTCTGTCGCGGTTTCACAAATTTCTAACTTTTAATAGACCAAATGATTAATCTAGAAAGTATTTTGTACCTGAACTGATGGGAGATTATTAGGTACACTTGCTCAATAAATGTAGTCATTTTAAATTAGTTGTAAATTAGTTTACAAATGGCTGTAAATGAGTTTACAGCAGTAATGATATAATTAATGTTATCAACAGACAAAACGAAAAACTAACACTGATTTTGTACAACAGCTATAACACCTCTTGTGGCTGTTGTTAGTTTACAGCTATTATATCAAACTAAAGTAATAGGAAGTGCAAGAATGTAATGCTAAAGGTCAGCAAAGAAAAAGCGGGAGTAACAGGGACATCAAGAAAGTTCATGAATACATATACACACACACCTCTACATATATATGTATATCGATTGATCAATAGCATAGTGGTAACACCACTCGCCTTTGGAAGTTCAGGTGAGTGGTTTGACTCCCGACCAGGGTGTCTACAAATGCTCTCGCAAGAGGGAACCAGGATGTCAGGTCAGGGGGAAGGGGGTGGCTATAGCCCAGGTGGTAGAGCAGGTCATCTACTGGAAGGTTGGTGGTTCGATCCCAGGCTGCATGCCAAATATCCTTAGGCAAGATACTAACCCCATGTTGCTCTCCGATGCATCCACTGGAGTGTGACTGTGTATAAATGTTAGACAGTAAGCACTTAACAGTTAGAAAAAGTGGTTGTGTGATTGGGTGAATGAATTAGTTGTATAAAGCGCTTTGACTGCTCATATAGAGTAGAAAAGCGCTACATAAGAACCAGTCCATTTACCATATCATCACCCCCACTTGAGATTGTACTTGGGTATCAAGTGTGAGACAAAAACCCCCAAAAAGAGGTTTTTGGGTTTGGCTGCTTCATACAGCAGCAAATATATACAAAGTATATGTGTTTAAAAGTAACAACAAAGGCAGGATATCCTTGACTGGGCTGGATACCAGCCACATTTAATAACTTCTCCACAGAGAAAAGACAATTCCTGTATAAATGAATGAGGTCTGATGAGTCTTTACAGGAAGTGATGTCTTTTTTCCTAATGAGCAGTGCTGAAGCAGCCGAAGTGGGAGGCTCCAGACTCAGATGCCAAGGCGCTGCACGTGATAATGACGATGACGTCAATGGACACCTTCAATCCTGTTTGGCTGACCAGGCCTCCTGGTCTCTCTCTCGGATGCCGTATATCCCCGCCCACTCGTTGGACTTGTAGTAAACTGGGAGGAAGCGGACGTCACAAAATTAATTTTGTTGTGTTGGAAATTTGTGGGTTGAGAGACTGGCAGCAGAGCTGTGCAGCTGATTAACTTACAGAAATTATGATATGATGTTCACATAAAGCAGAAGGAAGGTTTATAAACATGTTGTTTAATTTATGGCTCAAAAATATGAGGTTGTTCTGCAGTAAATGTGTACCTAATATACTTTTACACATTACTTGATTTAATGTATATTGTCTTTTATTTGGTGCCATGTTGTATCTTCAGATCTTCAATAAAACTTTGTTCTGCTGAAATTGCACTAATCATTTTTATTTTCATATGAATTGATTTATTTCACCAACTTGGGTTTTAATTGAATTAAATATGACCTCATTTTCATCTGTTGTATGTACATTTCAACGTTATCTGTGCTCTGACATTTTTATTTTCATACGTTGTGCAGGTGTGTTTCTGATTTTCTAATTTAGTAATGATTTTAAATCTGGACCACACTATATAAACAGTAATTATTATTATGAAAGAAGCCAGTGTCCATGTTAGAGTTGAAAAACACCTTCTGCTAAGCCCCAGTTTGAACCTGGAGATTCTTCTTACCTTCTAGGATGGATGGGAACCTCCTGTTCATAGTGTTCCTGAAATCTGCAGGTGGTGCAGGATATAAAACATGAAATTTAGGATGGCATAAAGCCAGACCTATTTCAGATCCATTTAACATCATAATTTCATACCTCGACTGGTGTCCATTGTGTGAAACAGACCGTAAGCCCCGAGGACGCCCAGCAGCTCCAGAGCAATCACGCCCTTCATGAGCTTCTTAGCCAGCGGCTCCAGAGGTTTCGGAGACATCTGAGGGGAGACCAACAAATACAAACAACTTTATTTACAAAGACAGGGATAGACAGCGTGTTCTCTTCTTTCATTTTGCCTCTATTATGAAGGTCACGTTAATTCATTACACTGCATCTAACTTTCCTGATAGAATATTTTTATTTCACTGCTACACAGAGGTACTCAGCTCTGCACCTCTAGTACAGATAACAGACAGCAGACCTCGCTCTTCAGTGAAAGTTAAAATAATGTCTGCACATATTTTAGATTAGAATGAGAATACCTTATTTTATTGTGATTATATGTAATTTTGTACATTTAAAACCTATAACAAAAACAACAGATCGTCAATATTTTATATTAAATTCAGACAGAAGAAAAAGGCTGTAATTTTATTTTGAAAATAGTTTGCCACTCTTCCAAAATAAAAATCCGAGTTGGATTTTCAACCTTAACGCGTTTGTTTAATGACAGCGTGACACAACAAGCCGGGCACTCAGGAAACATCAATATGTTAGCAAACGGTCGCTTATTTCTTCGTTTTGAACTAAAGGCGTTTTATTTAACGCCTTTGTTACGTCTGAACTTACCTTATATTAGATTTGTGGTACTTGAGATAAATGAATAACTGCTTTAAATCTAAATCAGAGCACTATAAATTATATCAGTAGAGTAAACTGCTTGCAAAAACAAATCTTCTGCCCTTGTAACAACCACAGCAAACTACTAACACGCTGCTTCCGGCGTACGGAAGCTCGGTAGGGACATATCGACTTTTTTTTGGCGTCCTTACCTCATTAAAACCATTAAAACCGCTGTTTACACTACCGTAAATATAAAGGCAGCAACTTTTAGTGATAACACGGCTAAAAGAGGCTCCTTTACATTTGATAATTCTCTTTTTTATTCAATAAAATAGTAATTTGATAAATTAATTAAGACTAATTATTAAATTATTTTCTATTAATTTTTTTCATCAAATCAATATAATCACTAGTAAAGAACAATCACGTAACAGCTCCTTGCTATAATAATTTATAATAATTTTTCTTGACTATTTTATTGTATTTATTGACAAACTAGATATCACAATACATAAATGAAATTTAACCAAACGCAAAGCAAAACAGAAAATTAAAAATAAAAATGAATGCACAGTTTGAATAAAAACTATTTAGCTGAATTCCCTGTGAAAAGATGAAAAATCTGAAATTTTAAATTTTATATACTCAATAAAAAAAGAAAAAAAAGACCTTACAAGAAAAGCTGAATGTTGGCCTCACCCATCTTATCGGTTGTCCGGTCACCTAAGGGGTTAATTGCATGAATAAATAAATAACTGATGAAAAGGACTAAGTACGAGTGCCTTGTTTTTAGAAATACAAAAACTGTCTTGGATAATGTCACCTTTTCTCCCTCTCTCCCCCCTGTGATAATAAAAAACAACAACAACATAGAATCAACTCTTGAATCGTCTGCTCTAAAAGCGTCTTTTATTACTGTTTTTGCTATATATATTTTCTTTTAATTATCATAACAACAAAATTTCGGTCAGTTGAAATTCTGATGTTGAATTGTGATTTAATCATTGTAGTTATGGGATGTTACCAGGAGGTGTCAGCGTTGTGGCAAGATGAACAAAACAAGATGACAGCTCCTGTCATAAAAAACAAGGGGTACGTCTAATAAAACACCTGATGCACCTGATGAAAGTCTGAATGATTGTTTTTAATTTTTAGTTGTGAAGCAGTCATAAGGAAAGAATTCACTTTCATGAGCAGATTCCACTGAAGACACCTGCAATTTCTGCTTTGTTTTTTGTTTTTTCTTCTTGTTTTTTTTGAGGAAATAAAATCTAATGTCATTTCGTTGATATAGACTTAGCTGAATGAGCACCAGCTGCAGGTTAGATTCCCAGTTTTCCCAGAGGCTGCCTCGGTTTTACAGCTGCTATTCCTGCAGGAATCTCAGCAGAGCAGCAGCCAAACGGGTTTAGACTAAGAGACAATATTTGCTCACCTGGGTCACAAAAACCTCACTTTACAGCATGATTAGGTGCAGAAATAGGAGCTAGAAAAGAGTCCTCTGCAGGGCTGGAAACTCATTAAAAGCCACTGCACTCAGAGGGCATCAGAGGTCTTCAACAAATGTGTTTAATTTCTAAAATTATTTACTACTTTCTCTCACATACAGTTTCCTTTTGTCCATTCTTAAGTCACATATGTCACATAACAAATCTATAATCAGGCATGATGGTGGAATCTATTCTATGTTGCTGTGAAAAATACTTTAAAAGTCAAATTTCAGCTGGTGAAACAGCACAAATGTTGCTAAACACATAACCACAGAGGATTTTACAGTAATTACAGTATCTACCACCATTTTGCTTTATTTTTAGTGTTTCTAATTTAATCTCCACAAACAGCTTGTTACTGTTAAATATAAATACATGTCCTCATCCTGACTGACTCACACGAACATTCAAACAACGGAAACAGCAAAATATATCCTCAGCATCCAAAACAACTGAAATAACCATGGCAACACTTAATAATTTGTGGTTTTTGAATGTACAATGCAAATACCGCATTTTACTGTAAATATGTGTAGTGGGTTGCTGTTAATAAAGTTGTGAGTATTTATTTACTTTTTAAATTTTGAATGAAACAAAAGGTTGTTTTTTTTAAAAAAAAACAAAAAGCAAAAAACCTTTAGGCAATTTATGCGATCAACAAAATAAATAAAATAAATAAAAAATACAGCCTTACAGCTGCTGACATCCATCTCAAATACTGCCATCTATGATATGTGTATTGTATGTACAGCACACTCCATTTATACAGTCTAAAAAAATACATGTGTATAGTACATTATTACTTCCACTGCACTTTCTGTACATATAAACAATCACAGTGTATACGATTCATTTTTCCATTTTTTCTATTATATCTCTAATTCACTTTCTCTTCCTATTGCTTCTTCCTCTGCTGCTGTAACAAGGGAATTTCCATAATGTGGGATTCATACAGTTTATATAAATTGTATGTCCACACTTACAAAGAATGGCTAATCAAACAGTTGATTTCTTGCAAACACGATGGCCCATGAAGCACAACAGGAAGAACAATCACCACAGCACCTCCTCTGTCAACTGCACATCCTCGATTCCTTTCTTTAACTCCTCTCTGAGCATCTCTTCAAACTAGTTCATGCATTTATTACTTCTTTGCTGGACTACTGTAATTCATTATTATCAGGATGTCCTAAAAACTCCCTGAAAAGCCTTCAGTTGATCCAAAACGCTGCAGGAAGAGTCCTGACAGGGACTAGAAAGAGAGAGCAGATTTCTCCTGTATTGGCTTTCCTTCGTTGGCTTCCTGTTAAATCCAGAATTTAATTTAAAATCCTGCTCCTCACATACAAGGTCTTAAATAATCAGGCCCCATCTTATCTTAATGACCTTGTAGTACCATATCACCCTATTAGAGCACTTCACTCTCGCACTGCAGGCTTACTTGTTGTTCCTAGAGTATTTAAAAGTAGAATGGGAGGCAGAGCCTTCAGTTTTCAGGCCCCTCTTCTGTGGAACCAGCTCCCAGTTTGGATTCAGGAGACAGACACTATCTCTACTTTTAAGATTAGGCTTAAAACTTTCCTTTTTGATAAAGCATATAGTTAGGGCTGGACCAGGTGACCCTGAATCCTCCTTAGTTACTATTAATCTCTGGCTCTCTTCCACAGAGTGTCTTTGTTCTGTAGAAATGAAACGTCTCCACGTTGGAGCCAAATTTTAAAGTCATGTCAGTTAAATATGATGTGAAATTTTTTCATTATACTGATGTGATCATAACATTTTTTCCATAGGACTTCTGTTATTTAAATTCACTACATGGCACAATGTGAGAAGATTAAAAAAAAAAAACTTTTGTAATCACAGGCACACAGACAAATGCTGGAAGGCAGAAATGTATGAATATGAAGGACAAGTTGTTTAAAGACTCCTCCTCTCTCCGTGGTTTGTATATCTCAGTTGTGGTTATGATTTAGTGATACTTAAAGGTAAAAACACTTTTGGAAAGGACACACTTTCCCCAGTTATAGCTCCTCCTGGAGTCTTCTCTCTTTGCTGCCCTCGTGATGCATTTTAGGAGCTGATGTGTCCTTCAACACAGAGCACAGACTGGCAGGAGGACAGAGACCCACTGAACTCATGCACACAAATAAATGTGTGTTTATTTGTGTGCATGGATAATGTTTGGGAGCTGGGTGTAGTCAGAAGAAGTAAAGAATAATCTGTTTCTATCTGTTTTGTCGCTGAATTTATAGCAGGGTCAGGAGGTGATGCCAATTTAAAAAAAAATCACAACATTCAGATTATTGTTATATGTATGGTGGGTAATGAAGAGCCGATCAAGCACACAACATCTCTGTTTGTTTCCTGTGTCAAGAATTTGGAGGCTGTGGATGCAGAGTAAAGAGTATTATCATTTTTAGCTGATGAAAATAAAATATTTATAACAAATCAATAAATCACAGCTATTTTTCATCATTTATTCCCCATGAGGATCTCTAGACAGGTGGTAGTTCCATGTTCTCCCCATACTTGCCCATCTTATCTCAGGATGCAAAATAAAAAAATATCTTGGTGCACGCTCAATCACCCAGGTAAGGAAATCCCAAAATGCTGACTCTGTTCATGTGGAGGTGAAGTTTTCAGTGAGAGAAAAATAAAAAAAACTGGGTCATTTTAAAGGTTCGTACCTGTAAAGAATCTTGTGTGTGTTTTTCTTATTTTATGATAATGTATAAAGTGACTTTTAGTAAGGTAACTCTCGATTTTTCTATGTTTTTAAAAAAAAAAAGGGCTTTCAGTTTCAATGAGACTACCTGTTTAAATAAAAGATCTAAAGCTAATAATAAAGATTTGCAAATTTTTACAGGTACGTCACGTGTGAGGAAGATCTCTTTCCTGGCCACAGATTCCATATTCATCCTTCATGCCCACTGATTCTTCGTTAAGTCTTCCTCTGTTGTATCTGAAGCCTCTTTAAAGTCTTCAGTCAATGTTTAATCCATAACTTATGACTTGTAAATACTTTTCGTGATCCTGTGCAGGTGAGGGAAGCCCTTCGTTGTGTCACAGCTTTGATAAACACTTCGACCCCCTCTCGGTCTTCATGTGCAACCGACAAATGAAGGGAAATATTTGCGGTCATGTTTGATGGCCACAGAAGATAAAACAGCGGCTGTGTGCAGAGAGCATGGTGGTCCAGCTTCTCTTGTTCCTTCACCTCGGCTGTGTGTGCCGGCTATCCTTTCAGATTCACTGGCAGGTAAACACACACTGTCAGCGCACAAACAGTGAACCCTGCAGCTGAAAAGGAAGGAGGAGATCCCGGGCAGTCTCCACTCTGCCGGGAACTAAACACTTTCACACAAAGGGAAAGGTTCATATTTCACGGTTATATAAAGACATTAAAGATCAGCCTCTCTGGAACCAGCACATTTTGTGTTTTTTCACTTCTACAGCTTTTTGAGCTTCATAAACTACATTTGAGACATGCATTATTCTTAAAGTGAAAGAAAAATGTGTATTTCCACTCTGCGTATAGGTGGGCCAAGATTTTGTGAGAACCTCAAGCTTCATGATTCTGGATTCATAGAGGCCTGATCTGGTCCCTTGGCCTTGAATTGTAAACATGAGGATTATGATATTAACTGGCATTGTTTTGGTATTTAAAACCATTGTATGTAAATCTAAATTCTTGAGGATTCTTAGTTGAAATTATACATACTAAACAAACTACTACATCCTTTATATCATAAAGACAGAAAAATGTCTTTTGGTCAGACCACCTTCACAAGAAAAGCTTCCATCCAGTGCTTATAC
This sequence comes from Simochromis diagramma, assembly GCF_900408965.1. Taxonomy (NCBI): domain Eukaryota; kingdom Metazoa; phylum Chordata; class Actinopteri; order Cichliformes; family Cichlidae; genus Simochromis; species Simochromis diagramma. Next base: position 21,804,549 of record NW_024387492.1, read on the forward strand.
AATACAGTGACCCCTGGTTTTCCTCTGCATGTACCAGAGATGGCCTCATACTTTTACTGCCCTGCACCCGAGTTCCCTGCTCTCATTTTTTGCCCCTTTTGATTTGTTAGATGCATCTGTAATGTAACTCCTATATCTTAATACTTCAACAATGTTAATACTCTGTGCTTAGATGCTGCTAACTTTATGCTAGCTTATCACTCTGTTGAAAGAGACGTTTTAAATGTTTTAAATGAAATTTGAAATGTTTACAAAAAAATAAAAATACAGAACGTAACACAAACCAATTTTATGGCAAAATGTAACCAAACAAAAGTTGAAGATGAGACTGAAAAAGAAAACACACCTTAGGTGTAAAACAGAAAAAAGGTGTAATAGTGATCATTTTGATGCATGAAATGAGTTACAGAAGGTAAGAAAAATCTTTAAAGCTATCGAATCTGTGGATCTGATTCTGTCCATTTCGTTGCTAGTGGACTGTGCGGCAGATTTGGTGCCATTTTTCTTTAATTCTTTTCACTTTTAATTATTTTTTGAGAGTCAAAATTAAACCTGAATCTGCTGTGAGCCTCCTACAAGGGCCAGCTGAGCATACGTACCAACCCCCCTCGGGGTGTTTATTACCCGGCCCTGGGATGCAGGCGGCTGATTGGACAGCGGCTGCGCAGCAGCGAGCAGCAGGTGTCGCAGACGCTCAGTGCGCACAAACCGTCCGCCGGCCACAGTGCGCGCACAGGTGAGAGGCAGCGGCTCCGGTGATAAACAGACAGGCGGGATCCAGCGGCCCGGTACCGGCTGCCAGCTGAGGACAGGTGGAGTTCACGTGGTTGTTTTCCAGCCTTGCGTGGAGCTGTTTGGATGAATCTGGAGCTGGAGCGTGCACGATGCTGAGCGCCGTTAAAATGGAGGGACACGAGCATCCGGACTGGAGCAGCAGCTACTACTACGCAGAGCCCGAGGTCCGTGAATTTCACCCGTGGGTGTTATCAGTCAGTGGGGAAGTTGGCTTATTGGTTAAATATCGATCAGAGGCAGAGGTTTCCTTGCAGAGGAGGCAGATAAAACCCGATCACGGGCCGGAAAATCTCAGTGATGGAAAAACGATAACTGAGGGTCACTTACAGGATCTGAGCTGGAATCTGAGAGGCTCAGCTGTACCGAGCCTACACAATTTACCCCAGACGTTTACGCACAGTTTGAATGTTTCATATAAAAGTATAACCAGTTATTAGTATTACTGAGTGTAGGCTAAAGTTTAGTTTAATAAAATTAGAGATTAAAGAGTTTTTAAAGTCGTTTTAGAGCATGTTAAGTTTGTCAAAGGAGCCACTCTTCGGCTGGATTTCAAGTAAAAACAAGGAGCCATGTTTTTCATTTTAAGTAAACTAAGTAAATATTTGCAGTAGAATTTGTTAAATTGGGATCTAGTTTGTTCTTAGAAATCCAGGTAATTAAAGCGAAAATCGGGAGGCTGTTTGACCTTCAGTACTCGGCTGTGTCAAATAATCTAAACTGTAACTAACACTTAAAAACGATACCTGCTTTAGATTCGACCATAACTGCAAAACAAACACCGAGCAATAGAAAAATGGCTGCAGCTGCCAGCGAGGACACACACGGGCAACAAAATGTACGTTTTTACGCGATTAAACGTCACCTTTATTTTTCTGCAGGATTTACGAAATTTCACACAAGCTTTTCATTCTTGAGGGACAGATTTTAACAAGCGCTTTGACTTCCTGTTAAAACTCTGTGTAACTGATTTTAATTCACAAAGAATTTGGGTTAATAAAACAAAAGCGTTAAAATCAGTTAACAAGAGAATAAAATAAGAAAAATAAATGTGGAATATTTATCTAAAAATGTATTTTTTTAAAAACAAAAAGACAAAAAAAGCTTTTATTCTAGTTAGAAAATTAATTTCCTTGGACGTTTTTGCTGAATAAAATTTTTATACATCTAAAGTGAAAAACCTTCTTTTTTAAAATTGTAGTTCTCGTGATAATTTTGTTCTATTCAAATAAAACTGTCCCCTCTAAAAGTTGCATTAGTGATTTATTTAACATCACCAGTAGTCCCCACACCCTGCGCGTGAGCTCGGGTCTATTTTAAAAAAAAAATAAAAATAAAGTATAAACACGTCACAGACAGGTAAAGTGGAATGTTTGGACTTCACCTTCAACAAGAAAACCACAGAGTGAAAGCAGCCTTTACAAGGATGTGCGTGCTTATAGATTTAAAGACATGGACGGACTCGGATTATAGCAAATACAGCTCAATTAATATCTTTAATAACAGGAGTTATGGATGAATTAGACAGAGGAATGCAGGTGTATTAGAAACCCTAAAAACATGGATACTGTTAAACTGGGTGATTGGAAAATCAAACAGAAAGTTAGTCTTAGTCTTTATTATAATAATCAGAATCTCGTGGTGAGCAGTTTTCACTGTTTTAAATAACTTCCGATCAGTTATTTGAAACTAATCAGAAGCTTTGGTGTATTTTTTTTTTTTTTATCTCTGCGCCTGCTGTGACGCTTTATTGGAGTTTTTATGTGTATTTTTCAAGTTTCCAGCCTCCTTTTTTCACTCATTTCACTATTTTTAGACTTTACGATCAGTGACAGAACACTGATCGTAGCACGGATCAGGAACGAATTATTCCGCTCTTTTTTTGGCCTGTTTTGGTCTTTTCTGACTCTGATCTTTGTGTCAGGCTGAAATAAATCCGCTGGGTTTATTATTGTGTATTTATGCGACATTATCAGGCTGTTAACTTTAAATTAAATTTAATTATTTAGGGATTAAACTCAGTGTGTGTGTGTGTGTGTGTGTGTGTGTGTGTGTGTGTGTGTGTGTCCTCGTGCATTAATTAATGTTAATTGGCTTTCTCTGTGTCGCAGTGTTACCCCCCAGCGGCCAACATGAACTCCATGAGCACCTACATGGGCACGCCTGGCATGACGGCCACCGGCCACATGAACGCGCATTACGTGAGCCACCCGGTCGGGGTGAGCGGCTCTTCGGTAGCCTCCGGAATGACGCAGAGCGCCGGGGCCGCCGCGCTGCCGCCCAGTATGAGCCCCATGAGCCCGCCGCCGTACGGGAACGTGCCGGTGATGAGCCAGGTGTACGGGCAGGCCTGCGCCATCAGACCACGGGAGTCCAAGGCCTACCGGCGCAGCTACACGCACGCCAAGCCGCCGTACTCGTACATCTCCCTGATCACCATGGCGATCCAGCAGTCCGGCAGCAAGATGCTGACGCTCAACGAGATCTACCAGTGGATCATGGACCTGTTCCCGTTCTACCGGCAGAACCAGCAGCGCTGGCAGAACTCCATCCGCCACTCGCTCTCCTTCAACGACTGCTTCATCAAGGTGCCGCGCGCGCCTGACAAGCCGGGGAAGGGCTCGTTCTGGACGCTGCACCCGGATTCCGGGAACATGTTCGAGAACGGCTGCTACCTGCGGCGGCAGAAGCGCTTTAAGTGCGGGAAGAAGGTGGACAGCGAGCCGGGCTGTGAGGCCGGAGCGCCAGGCAGAGGCTCGGACTCCCCGCCCTCCTCCTCCTCATCGTCACCTCAGTCATCTGACGGAAAGGGCGCCGACCTCAAACCCCACCGAGGAGAACCGCCAGCCTCAAGCCCCGTGCGCGTGCCCTCCCCGCTCACACACACGCAGCACCTGCTCTCGCACCACCCGCACCCCCTGCTGCTGCACGAGGCCGCGCACCTGAAAACGGACCCCTACCACACCCACTACTCCTTCAACCACCCATTCTCCATCAACAACCTCATGTCGGAGCCGCAGCACCACAAGCTGGAGCCGGTGGTGCAGTACGGAGGTTACGGCTGCCCGGTGTCCGGGGCTCTGATGGCGGCCAAACCCGGCCTGGAGCCCGTGCACAGCGACAGCGGGTACTATCACGGCGTGTACGGCAGGCCCATAATGAACTCCTCCTGAGGCCCCGCCGGACTCCCCACTGCAAAAACTCTGATCTGTACATTTGTAAATGTGATAAAGGGCAATTCCCGTGTTTTTCATCCATCCGATAAAAAGCTTCATATGAAATCTTTGTTGTGTCGTTTTTATTCAGCTGAAAGTTCACAAAGGTTAAACCGGACAGGACAACGGGGCCCACTCAAGCAGCCAAAAAAAATTACTTATAAGGTTTGTTTTCCCTTAAATTTGACTTCTTTGTGTGTATACATATATCTAAGCACAACAGAATAACACAATTAACAGAGAGGAAGGAGACCAGAGGTGTGCCAGGACTCTATTAAACAGAATTTTTAAAAACCTTCCACCCATGTAACATCAGATACTTTCAAGCTATTCTGAGGATGACTTTAGGAAAACCTCTCCATAAAGATTCAAGAACTCAATGAATCCATCTTTCTCACTTTGAGGACTCTTTAAGGAACATTTATGTGGAGAAGATTAGGACAACATCCTGGAAGATCCTTTGTAAATGCTAGTGGAGGCCTGCACACATGCATTTATATTTTCCTGCAATGAGGTTGTATATTTTTCCACAATTCTCCATTTATGACTTACAATTGCATAATTCTTCATCATTAGTCCAAAATATTATTTAAAAATCTCAGTATTTACATAAAATTGAGAATAAATGAATGTTCTACAGGTTCTGGAAGACAAAGCAGGATCTCAGTGTTCCTGCTTTGGCAGACAAAGTCGTTTTGAAAGGTAAAAAAAGATTCTCGAGATTCTTGTTTCACATGAGTGTCTTCCTGAAGATGTTGGCTCTGGCTCATCAAACATTTGTGCTCAGAAGTCTGTAACAGATGATCCCAGCATACCAACAAATATAACATACACAAATGTACTCCTCAGGGGTGTGTAACATCTTAGGTTTTCTCTAAAATGTGCTGCTGTTTCAGGAGTGGTGATGCCAGCATGGCTACACAGGTGTGAAAATTAAAAGTAAAGATTCACAGTGGAGCTTCTTTTAATTCCAAAAGGTATGAGTGGGAATGATTTGTCCTTTTGTAGCTCCAGAGTTAAAGAAGAGAAAGATTTCAGGTTGTTTTGCTTTTTGGTAAAATACAATTATTATGTATTTACAGATATAAAACTGGAGTGTGACCAAAATGATTTTAATAATTGTTTTCGGTTAGATTATTGGACCTCAAGGTGATTATGTGCACCTTTTTGAGGGCTAAAATGATGCACACACTTTCCCAAGCAGTAAAATATGCATATTTGTACATTTTTTCTTAATTTTTAAGGTGGAATGTCAGGATGTAGCCCGTGTTTGTCCAAATACAAAATGAAATTAGGTGAAATATCAATTCTACACCGTCAAATCTTCCTCGGGTCTTTGTTCTCCCTTTCTTCTTCTTCTCTGTGTTCTTCGGCTTCTTCCTACAATACAAACACATGCGTCTGAGGTTATGTTTGGTTTCTCTAAGGAAGCTTCAGGTTCAGATGTGAGGCATATAAAGCATTAAGGAGTCAATAATACTAGAAAAAAATCTGCACAAATGCCAGCCCATCTCCAAATAACCTATATAATTAAACACGCTTTACAGACAAGCACAAGCAGAATATTAAACTCAAACAGAAAACTACACATTAGCCTAAAAATGAAACAGAATAAGATAAAATGTTTAATTTAATGCAAAAAAGTACAGTAGATTTAAACACTAATGCATAAATAATTTTTAAAAAGTTAAAGTGATCAAAGTAAGTCTATTAAAGTCTGCTTTTAGAAGTAAATCAATAAATACTTTTGAGGTGTTTATTAAATTAATGCAACTTTTTTTTATGTCAGTTTTTGTATATCAAGACACTAAATTATAAAGGATACAAATATCTTCTGCCTAACAGGAATACCACAGAGGGGGAGCTGAGCTGCAGTATCCTTAAAGGTGCAAAACGTGTTACTGAGATAAAGACTGTGAGTAAACTCTGAGGCAGCATTAGCACTAAATGGCTTGATTGACACCCGCAGGGTCACAGATAACATAAAAGCAGATAACAACTGGAACAATAGCCCATGAAAAGGTGACACGCTCTCCTCTTAAAGCACATTAATGTCACACAGAAGTGATGTTGAACTGCAGATAACAGGCTTCACGGGTCACATGGTCACAGTCAAGAAAACAGTTAATCAGCACAAAGAAATTCTGGCTCAAATAAGCCGAATGCTTTAAATAAATTGAACGCACATGTTTATACATGAAATTTAAAAAACGACAACAGGTTAAGGACTGATGTGAAAAACATATGGCAGAGTAGGAGTGACGACATTCAGTGAGGGTTTTTCATTTTCTGCATTCTGGTGAATTTTTATGCATCACTTTGCACATTTTCAGCTTGTTTGTATGGTGTGCGTAGAGAGGGAGGCTCCTCTACTGTCTTTAAATAATCTTGTTTCCTATTGTTCCTGCTGAGCCAACACACATATTCACGCTTCACTCTGCGGTCCTCTGTCATGTTTGCTTCGCTCCTGATGTGAGAGGCAGAGTGTAAAGAGCCAGTTCAGCTCTTTAATATCAGGATGATGTTTCGTCTTTTGTTTGGGTAATAATCTGTTTTAATGTGCACATCACACCCGCTCAAATGGTGAAGTCATTTGTTTTCATGTATAAACTCCTGGAATTTAACCCTGTGATGTCTCAATTATCCTAACCCTAAATTACACATCAGAGTGTTTAATGTTTAAAATTATTCCACAAGGTTTTGGCAATCAAGGAAAAAAAGATCCAACTGACTCTGATAAAAAAAACTATACAATAACCCCGAGGTTTAGGATTAGGGTTTGGGGGTGTAATGCAAATTGAGGCCGACTGACAACAAAAAGGTCAGGTGACTTCTTCCTAAAATTAGTAAGCAAACTAACAAGATTAGAAAAATAAATCATTTTTACTTACTTAAAAAATGTTCTACTAATAAACCTGGTTTTAGATGTTTTTTGGGAAAAACCCTGTGTAAGGAAAAGACCTTATGCAGGGTTGTTGTTGTTGTTATTGTTTACTGTTGTTGTGCTTATAAAAACTCAGCTTCTTCTTTTTTTTAATTTTCTAGGTGTTCCCTGCATCTCCACTGAGATCTAAATCTTCTGTTTGACATTTTCTTTTCGTTTTTAATTGTTTATCTTCTGTACATAGCACAAACAACATAATAAAATCCATTAAAAATGAATATTATTGCGGTATCATTGGTCACATATATTGTACAGACTCACTGGAAACCAGGCTGCAGCTGTTTTGGTAATTAATAAATCACCCGAGTTTATGAAATTTAAAGCTGCCAGGTTCCAGAACTCCAGCCAAAAAATAGAACACAAACAAGAAAACAGTGCTGATTATTTTCTTGATCAATCATTTTAATCAGTTTATTAAATGTTATAAAAATATGGAAAATATTCCTCAATGTCTCTATGGTCTGATTTTACTGTCCAAGCCACAAAAGGACGAGTTTGCTGACAGTAACAGAGCTTCAGTAATATTTCAGCTGATGCAGAAGGACGCTCCACAGTGTAAATGGATCATCTCCACGAACAAACAACAAAACAAACAAACAAACCCAACCCTGTAGACTGTGTACATTTTCTTCTTTAGCTATCGAGTTCCTTTTAGAGAAAAAAAAAATCAGTTTTCTCCCAGTCAGCACATTAATTATCCTTTTTTTTTTTTTTTAATGTCAGCATTTTGTCTCTGTGTACTTTATACTCATATCAATTTGAACTTAGCTTGCAAAGAGAAGGAGATCAGTTTTCCCTCATTAATATGAAAATATATGCAGAACGATGCTTCGCCATCTCCAAATAAAGACGCTGTGGTGTGCGGGGTGTGATGTATGCTTTATATCATTTATGAGTTACTACAAGCATCAGGATGAGTCAGTTCATCAGTTTTAGTGGTCTTTTAAATTGTTTTTATAGATAGTTTGGATAAAGAGCCCATGGCGGTGTCCTCCAAGGTTTATTTTACCAGCCGAATACTTCAGAAATAAGAATGTACACAAGAGGAACTCAGTCTTCTGTCTAATAGATGAACTAGAACTGTTGTGGCTTTCATTTTGGACGAAACCCCCAAAGCACATTTGTACCACTTGTCCTTCTGTACCAAAGTTTCCTTTTGTAGTCACCTATAGTCTTTTCAAATTATAGGCTATCTGTTTCCGAGAGCTGCGTCTCTGGTGGGCATCGAGCCACTGCAGACATCCAGGGGAAACATGTGGAGTGAAGCTGTGGCTAATAAATGTAATTAATGAACAGAAATATAACAAACTTTGCTTTTTGTGTAATGCATTTTTTTTATTTTATTAAAAAATTAATTTGGATCCTTTTCTTATTGGCAATGATTAGAAATGGACTGTGGCAAAAAAAAAAAAAAAAAGAAGAAGTCTGAAAACAGCTCCAAGTATTTTTAAAGAACCGATTGAATCTGTGACTGAAAGCTCTTTAAAAGCTCCGTATGAATGTGGTTCATTTACAGTTTAAAATCCTGCAGCTTCACTCTGTGCACAAAGCCATGAGTAAACAATATCTTCAAAGACTAAAGCGGGCCATTTTGCATGACTTACAGCTTCAAACAAGGTCAAGACTCCATCCGTGTGCATTGAATATTTGACACGGAAATCAGTGTGTTTGTTTAATTGTGCGCCGGTGTGACTGGTGCCTGCCTCTACCTGCTGTAAGAGTTTAGTTGTTGCGAAATCAAACAAAGCTGACCTGAGCAATATAGGTTAGTCTTTAAAAAAAATAGCTTGCCGCACCTCTGGGCCAATCATATTGACTCTGATTGTAAAACACAGGTTGTGTGCTGGAAGAGGGACACAACAGGCTGTCTCTGAAGGTGGAGGTGTCAGAAGAAAAGAGTGAAACGACACCGGCGAGGTTTTCATGAGCTGTCTGCAAAGGTTTAGGAGAAAAGCCGTCTACAGACACTGCAGGTTGCTTATTAACTTCACACGGGATTGGTGCCTGCTGATCCTGCGTGAAGTTTCATTTTTAAGACAAAGCTCTTTACATTTCTGGTGACACAGTTTCAGCTTCAGTATCTGGTCGTAAAACTTTAATATGAATCTTTAAAGCATCATCAGTGAAGCACAAAGGAGAGAAAAACAGTGTTTAGGCGTAACATTTTTAAGGTGTGTGCAAAGCTACGCCATAAAAAATACCCTCCCCAAAACCACCAATAAATTAACATGAAGAACACAAACTCTTTAATTAAGACTATGGATGAGGGAGATGAATTAATCCAGTAAACATGTAAACATCCAGACTGGGATTCTTTTTATTAATCCATAAATTAATCAATAATCTATAAATAACTGCAGTAATCAATATCTGTTTTGTATTCTTGGCTTGAAAGATATCAGCCTATGATCAGCTCAGATACACAACTGTGAGCACAAAAGTCCCGCCCACCTGATTTTTAACAGCGCTGTTAGTGAGGGGCAGCCAATCAGATCAAAATTAGTTCAAAAGGGGAGGAGCTAAAAGAGACAGGATCAACTAAGGGGCAGCACCAAGGCCAAGTATAAGATACAAGGATTATTTTGAGCTTTACAGGGGCAGCTTTGCATGATTCAGAGTCCAGGTTTTAAAGGTGCAAATGAGCAGAATATGTCCACTTTGATGTGCTTGAAACCAAAACCACAATCTTATTCTCAAACTCACCAAATAACAGCCCAGAAAACAACAGGATGCTGAATAAACTGTTGACTGGAAGTCTTTTCTTGACATCTAATCACAATAATTCCACAATGAAAAGTTGTATCGAAAGCTTAGGGTCAGATTTAATCTGCAGATGTCAAAGGTTGTTTTTTCCCTGATGGCAGAAAAGGTAAAGGAAAAACATGCAGATCCACATGGAAATTCAGCGTCACTGGAAATTTAAGGGGAAAACGATGGTCACTTCTCATAAACAAAGGCTGCTGCTGAGGTGTGATGAGGTGTTATGGGATGTGATGAGGGGCTTCATCAGACTCGCCGCCTTGCTGAGCATCTCTGTTTGCGTAAGAAAAGCAATCAGCGCGTTATGAATAATAATGACCTCTTTCTGACCAGGAATAATGGGAAGGCTGCATGCCGAGTGCCTCGAGGTCAGAGCTTAGCCAGCGATGCTGTGTTTGGACAAGGAGCGTTTACCACCCATACACACACATGCATACATATAAGGGATGTCCTAACGTAAGCTCTGTATGCACAATTATTCCTACAGTCCTGAGCAAACGCTCCAAGACATAAATGCTGGGGCTTTTTTGGTACCAAATATTACACTCATTTACAAAAAATAGCAAATATTTAATGAATAAAATATGAAAGTTTAGTAGCATTGCACTACTTAGCTCATTTGACCTTTATTTTCAAATATTTTAAGCTTCTGCTTTTGACAAACAAATCTATGGGACAGTATTTGCTGGGGGGGATTGTGTTCACATTGACGGACAGGTGACAGCTGCCTGTCACCTGCCAGTATCTGTTAGACCTTACCTCCATGAATTAATGAAATAACAGCAATGTCTTGAGCCAGCCCCTATTTCTTTATATTTAGTTTCCGAGGAGCCATCTTTCTTGTAATTTTGTAAAAGCGGTTTGGAGGAAGAGTTCTTCAGGTTTTCTGAAGGTCAGTGAAAGATTTTCTCTGTCAGGCTGCTTCTTCACTCATTTTCATTCTAGTCCTCGTACCTTTCAGATCAATGCTTTTGTTTGTTAAGCCACTTAACACTGACCTGTGAATCATTCAAGCGTAACAAAGGCACCAAACTCACTGGACCAACCAGTCTTGTGTCAACACATAGCAGAAAACTTAACAAAGAATATTAAATAATTTAAAATGCATCTTCAGACACATAACTGAGATAACATAATGATGAAATCTCAAAGCTGACTCAGTTTGACAGAATAAAAAATATATTTTTGTACCCACAGGAAAAGGAGGAGGTCAGGAAAGAGATCCACCAGTGAGAGTCTGCAGTCATCTGGAAAAAAAAAGTAGAGGCTCTGTGACGATTTGAGCTGTATTTCAGTCGGCAGTGTGGAAGATCAAGTCAAAACTTCTGGAACTATGAACACAGAAATGTGCAGTTATGTGCAATACTATCTGGAAAACATGCGATTGGCAACAGTTTAATTTTTCAGCATGACAACCATCCCAAACACACTGCCAATGCAGTAAAAGCATACCTGGATAGAAAAACACGATGTTTCAATGAATCGCTGCCCATATTTCCCATTTTTCCTCTAAAATGTAAAGATGTGAAGGGTGGCTCAGCACTTTTGCACAGTACTGTATAAATTTATGGCTTTCTGTGAGGTACAGACCTTTTAAGTATTTAGCACTCCACCTCTGGCTCAGAAAAAAGAAAAAAAAGGGTAATGACCAAAACATCCACAAATCAGTGGTCACAGGCATGTGCATCTTTTATATACAGTATCTGATTTCTTAGAGTGTGTCGAGTCCGTTTGCAGCACTTTAAGGCTGTTAATCCACTAAAAGGGATTAGCGTTTGTGAAAAACCCCTTAACTTCATTTAACAACACCTTGTTTCAGAACAAAATTGTTTAATATTTGTTTGTTTTTTTGGTCCCTTTAAATCCATTTATCTTCTTTTTACAGTCCTACAAAGCACTCCTGCAGAAGTCATTCCTCTACATCCTGACAGTTTTCAGCGTTGATGGCGATCTGGAGGGAAATTTAAAGACTCGTGTGCTGCTTCTTTGTTTCTGAGTTTGGGTTCATTTGCCCAAATTCAGAGCCTGGTTTCATCTCTTTGTCTCCTTTGCCTCCTCGGACCGCTGCTTCTCGGCCGAGCCTCTTCTGCTGTTGTCTGAGCATGTGTACACTGAGCAAACCTCCACATCTTCCTCATATTTGCGCTCAGCTTTATCGGGCCTGCGACCGGCTTCCAAAACACACTCAGGAGAAAAACACTACAGACGGGGTGAAGACCAGCAGACACGTCTCTTCTAAAAGTTCGGGGACAGATTTATTTGGTTTATTAAGGGTGTCTGAGCATGTGAGGTGGAGGGACATGATGCTGTGCTGCTGGCGGTCAGTGTGAGGTCGTGTGGTGTCAGTTGTTGTTAGATATCAATTAAAAACGGTGAAAATGCCTGACTTAATGCACAATCTGATATCTCTGTGTATGAAACTTTGAAAACCGGTAAAATGTGGAGATGGAGGCAAAATAGGCAATGCAGCAGATGCACTGTGTTTGGCATAATCTTCCCCAAGCATATGAGACTTTAACCTTTACAATCCATAACAAATCAAACCAAACTGCAACTGAAAATATTACATATTAAAATAATTATATAAGTAAACCAAGTCTAGAAATAATAAGCACTGACTTCTGGCTTTACACAGGACACAAACCTCAGTCTTCTGTGTGAAATGGAGCTATTTATCCACCACAATCTGCTCCTTGTACTGATTATTTCAGCACACCTGACTTCTGAAAGTTTTTCTGATTGAAAATGTTTCTGCCAGAAAGTCTAAAAGCCAAACCTTTCTGACAACCTGTCACAAGTGGTGGTGCAGACCAGAAGTATGCAGGGGTGGGCTAAAGTGCGAAAGAAAAATGAGATTTAACTGGCAAAATGAGAGAAAAACAACGAAAGCTAAAGGTGTAAAACTAAACAGAAAGTCCTGCTGCAGAGCATGAGTCTGTGACATCACATCACAGTTAGTTGCTCTGATGGAACAACACTAAGATGGCGATATCACATTACTTGTCAGACCAAAAGTGAACGAGAGCGCAAATAGACTGTATATAAAAGGTGGACCAAGCTTTCAGGTTTGAAAAGGGAGCGCAGCGTGGAAGCTGAGTTTTTGAAAAACATACTTTAAATGGGTGCCACACACCAAATGTGCGAATAAAACCAGGAGTGCAGGAGTGAAGTGTCAAATAAAGGACTTGAAGAAACAAAGGACACTTTTCAACAAGAAAAGACAGATCTCAATTTTGTCCACCTTCCCTGACTTCCAGCCACCTGTATTTGCTTGGCGGGTTCCTCTCGCCTCAGCAGAGAGCACAGCAACAGCCGGATCACCCGAGGCTGCGTCCGTCTACAAAAGGCAGCAGGTTTTTAAGACGGTTAATCGTGATCTTTGCTCTGCTTTGCTCAGCGGCTCAACATAGGCGACGAGGATCTGCAGGGTCTCATGTTGGCTTCAGGGGTCAAAAGCCCAAAGCTGTCATGTTGACTGTGATCTGATGCGACGTATGCGGTGGCCTTCCAGGACAAAGCACATACAAGAGTGAAAGACGTTACAGGAAATGCTCCAAATGCTGCGTGAAAACACAGAGAGCTGCAGGCCAATTTATGCTTCCTGCAGAAGCTTCAACAACAGAAAACCCACGTTTCTTCTGTGCAGTTTAAAACAGACTTTGTTATTTTATTTTTGAATATTTTTTTACTTGGCTTATTTATTTTAAGTGTTTTATTTTGAACTATCATCTATTGTTTCAGCCTCTGAAACATCTGTTTCTAAATGTGCAAATGACTTCAGTTCAGTACTAGAATCAGGGGTGTAGTGCAGTTCCTCCAATGTCCACTTTACGCTGGCTCCAACAGGGACTTGCGAGTCATTCCCCACAGATGCCTGTGTCAAAATGTCAAATAAACACGTTTACAGCCTGCTATAAAAATGAAACAAAAACAAAACGTAGCATATTTCTGGGTCTCCGTGGGCAGCTTCTTTTTCAGCCCAACAGGCTTAAAATTTTGGGATCATGGCTGCTTGGATTGAAAGACATCAACACTGGAGTATATTTCTTCCAGTGCCTATTGGAACATTTTAACATAATTATGTGACAGATAATGTGCGTGTGGTGCAGTAATGAATATCAAAAAGTTTTTGGTTCAGCTTTGATGTTTTATTAGACTGTTACTTTGGACTAATTAGGAGGAATCTGTGTCTGTGGGTGCAAACTTAGGAGTCCACCCGCCACCATCCAAATGTTGTAAACAATAGCAAAGAAGTGTGAAGAAGGTGGAAGGTGTGCGAACATGTAGGCCAGTCTTTAAAGGCTTAAATGTTCAGGTGATCTGCTTTACAAAAACCTCCCATGACAGTCAGAGTATGAGATGATAACAGGAATGAGAGACACCCTACTGTCTCCTGTAGTCAGTCACCAGCTATAGATGGCTAAGAGAGTATATTTAAAAATTGAAATATACTAAAATATAAAAAAAATTTTTTTTAATGTTAATCATGAGGTTCGTGAAGGCATTCTTCCCTCTTTGAGAAGTTTATATGGCAGAGTTACTGAGATGGACTGTAGTTTATTTGCATCGATTTGTTAAGCTTGTTTCCAATGTTTGTCTTTATTACATTTTGTTTGTTTCAGCTCTGCAGAATGACTCAAAGGGGAAGGAGAAATCAGATTTATTGATCAGATTTAAATAAACTCGGGGGATATGTTCACATATGAACTGGCCTTGAGTTAGTTTCAGCTGCCCAAGCTCTCCTGAAGCCAGACACTCAGGTCAGACTGCTGGATGCTGTTCGTAAAGTTTTGCCAAGTGCTGCTTTAAAGGGCCATTTCTCATCTTTGATCTCAGTATGAAAATAGTCGCCTGCTCTGATGAGAACTGTGAATTTGTGGTCTTGCGTTGGTGGAACGTCTTTGAAAAAAAGGGTCCATCTTAGATAAACAGCAGTTTGCCATTCATGGAGATCTACAATGACGCTTTCTTAAAGCGAAAAAGAGCTTAAGCGTCAATCTGGGTGCCTTTCAGACCTCCAGCACGGCCACCCAGAGAGCTCCGAGTCTGGGCGTTTGGGTTGGGGATGGAAATTGGCAGGGCAACGGTCAACTATGGCTAAACGTCAGAGTTATTGGTCTAAACGTCATCTTCATTCTCACAACTTTGAAGTGCGAAAACACTCGATGAGAGACGAATATTTAGAGCTGAACTGCGGTGCCACGTGCAGAGCAGAGCTCAGCCAACCGCCTGGATGCCGACCAGCCTGATAAAGTAAGCAAGAGCAGGTCACCTGATGGTACAGTTTCACTGAGAAAAGGCTTTAAGTGACATGAAACCAGTTATATGTAGTGCTGTTTAATAGCTGGCGACGGAGACCCGCCGCAACAAAAAGGCGCCTGAGACGGCGCCTTGATTCATGGGAACGCTGTGGCTCTGCCTTTGTGGCGGCTCCTCCACTAAGCAAATACTCCAAACTGTTCATTCCCCGCCGGCCCTTTCTCTACTCCGGCACATTGTTTGTGCCCTCGCATTTCATTCAGGCTGGGGGGAAGATTGCTCTCAGAGCCACTGAGCAAACAGTGGAGAAAAGAGCCTGCCATCTTTACTCTGTTCCCAGGAGAACTTGGCTTTTTTATTTTTTTATTTGAGCTCCAAGCTGTCACGCTGAGCCCAGAGTTTGATGTCAGAAAGCTGAATTAATTGCTTTAAGCCAAAGGGGCGGGCCACCCATCACCAAACGCTCCCTGAAATGTTTTATTGGAGATTATTAAAGCTTTCTTGATACACAAGGTGCACAAATATTGGGCAGCAGGGAGAGTCCAACTCTGTTTTCAGCCCTTTGTTTCTAGTTTTGAATCATTTCAAAGTAAAAATGTGAATGCTTTGCTCGCTCACAGTCAACAGTTTTTAAGGATTATGTCTAAAGATTATTTTAGCTGTGCCTTTTCCTCCAGAGACCGCCAGGTACACGAAGAGCTGAACATAGCTGGCAAAGGATCATACCGAAGTCTGAGCATGGAGGAGCAACAAATCAGTGGCGAAGGCTCCCAGATTAAAGTTTCACAGCATTTCAGAACTTTTACTAGATAGCTTTTATTTAACCACATAGACAACTTCTAAAGTTTGAAAATCTCTTTTTCAGGAACCTGATTTTACAGAAAATCACTAAAAGAAAAGTTTAATAACTTGGTAAAAGAATTACACACAGGGTGGAGTCAAAGGTAATCCATACAAACAAAGACCTGTACTACTAACCAGTAACTATTTTTCTGGCAGATCTTTTCTCCACATGCAGCTCTTGCTCCCACAAACACATTTTAACACCACAGCCACCAATTTAAATCATGCTTAGCCTATTTGTATTCAATTTATCTAATAATTCAGGGTTACATAGAAAGTACATTGTTTAGGTCCTCAAATCACCATTTTATTTCAGTATATAGTAAAATCCATATTAACATGTCTTATACCTGCATTCTTTGCATTGAACAGCAGGGGGTGAGTTGTCGACGAGCCAATAGGAAAAAAGGCCTTTGCTACTTTGCTCTGTGGCCTCTACTTTTGGGCCTTATTGGATAAAAGTTAATTTTGTAGATTATGAACATGAAAAAAAACCACAGAAAGATGGATTACCTGGAGTAAACTGATCCATGTGGTCACAGTCCACACCTTGCCATTCATCATGTGTTACTTCGAACACCAAGATGGTTAAAAAGTGCTCAGTTTGAGGCTATGCTAACTTTACTAACCAAAAGGAGCATGGCACGGTGGCTATGTCCATCTTTTAATTACAGTCTATGATTTCACCCTACAACATCGTGTTTTTCAAAACAAACAAGAAAGTAAAAATGAAATGAATCTCAGGTGTGAATGGTGGACACATCCCACCTCTAAATTGGGACTACTCTCCCTTCACTTTGTGTACATGGCTATCAGTCAGCAGATGATCATTATTTTATATCAGACTGATGAAAAATACATAGGTTAAGTCTCGCATATCAAATAAAAAGTAAATCAGGCAGGTTTGTTGTATTTTCGTGGAGACTAGGTTGGCTGTCAGAGACGAGACAGAGACCACACATTTATATATTTTATGCAGCTTTTTCTTTAAGGTCATTGAAGCTTTGACATTAGACAGCTCGTTCGTCCAGTGAAGACGAAAGTCCTCTAAAGGTCAAGAACCACAAAGTTTTAGGTTACCGCTGTAGATTTATCTACACAGAGCTCTCAGATCAAAAAATGCTTCAATGCATTTTAATTTGGAGAACAAAACTAATAAAGTGGATTTTTTCCCCCTAAACGGGACTCGTCAAAAGTTTCAACAGCCACAAATAAAGAGCTCGTTTTGCATACAAAGATCTATCTTGCTCTAAACTCCCTGCTGCCTTGTTCCTGACCTCCACTTAAAACCCACGAGCAGGTCATTCAAAGTAAAGCACACAGTGGAGTGATAAACACATCTGGTGCTCTGTGCTATCAGCACATTAGTGGCTCTTTGTTAAGGAGGCCGCAAACGCTGAGCAAGCTATGAAAAGCCTTGAACAAAGAATGCCAGAGCACAGAGGATAAAGCTGCGTCCTCTGGGGTTAAATATTAAAGAAACCCATTTGTTTGTGTCCTTAAAGAACAGGAAAAATAATATTTGATTGACATTCAAGAATATAAGTTTTGTGTAGCTGATAAATCTGATGGACTCTGTTGCACTGTTTCTATAAATGAGCTACTTTTGGTAAGATAAACCAAAAACGACCGTCTTTTAAATGGACTCTGGTGGCGATTTTGCATGTGGGTTCTTCAAGGCAAAACCTAAAGAGAAAAAAGACGTCTTTGCGTTTAAGCTCACAGGATGATCATGGAAATAAAAAGCTTGTTCTGCATCTCCTCAGGTTTAACCTGGAAAATCTTAAAATCTTCTGAGGATCATGGAGGGAAGATTCCTTCCAGCTGTGGTTTTAAATGACAGGAAGCCAGCTGTGGCTGCAGAATATCCCAAAAGATGTCAATAATTCAAGCAGATTACACATCTATAAAACTCCAGATGATGCTTTGCTAACTGTAAGGTTGGTTGTGGTAGAGCAGGGGCTAATATTATCAGCCTTTTTTGGTTTTCTTGCAATGCAGCAAACAAAATAAATATATCAAACTCTCCTCAGTTAGTTCAAGTTCAATTTGAGAGAAGAAGAGGAAGAGGAGTGAAAGTCCAGATGAGCGGTGGCTCGTTGAGCCACAACAAACAGTCTGTTTATCTGCTGCTGCTGGAACTCATTCAGAGCTAACAGAGCTCAAATGTGACTCAGATACGTTCACTTTATTTCATTTCAGGGACATTTGGAGTTTCTGTTATATCAACTTGGATCCTTTCGGTTGTGATTGATAGAAATTGCGATGTTCATAGTGTGGTGTGGAGCATGATGGAGAAAGTTTGAGAAACACTGCCGCCTAACCCTTCCAGTCTAAAGCTCCCTGAATCTTAAACCAAGTCTTTGCCCAAAGGTTTAATGATTTAAATTATAGAGATTTGTTTTTGTGACGGTGCAAACCCCATTTATCCGAAGTAAGGCAGGCCAAATCCAGCTTGGTTGGTCTGATAATAAAATATGGACAGCTCAGTTTAAGCTGCGGTCTGTAAAGCAGTGCTCGGCATGTAAAGCCATACTGAACAGACAGGTGTAAGCTGATGCTGAAGGCATCTCAGGTGACAGAATGAGCAGTCCATGTGTGATTTCAGCTTTTAAATAACATATTCTGTGTCATAATGATGATCACGTTTGCATTCTCACACACACGCATTCACATGAACAGAGTACACTATGAAGAGGCATGTAACTGCAGTAAAATATGTTTCTGTAATACAAATCTCAACATGACGGAGCTGTAAAGGCAGCTTTTATTTTTATGTAGAGCCAGTTTGACTGCAAAAGGTCAGATTGTGTGTTAGAGGTAAACTGTCTACACAAACGCTGATTTATCTGATTTATTATGCTGAGGCCTGTAAAAACAGGTCTAGCAAGACTGACATAGACACACGTGCTTAAGGAGCAGAATTAATTCTTTACTTGAATTTGACATCAGCATGCACATGGTTTTACTAAATAACCCTGAGTTCATGAGCAGCCACATGATGATCTGGAAAAAAAGAGTTTTTGTTGTTGCTGCTGAACTGACATCGTAACATATTAATAACTTAGATTTAGCTGGTGTTGTTGAGCATATTAAAAATCAGTCATCAGGGAGACTCAGCTGGTTATAGTTTTATTTAAATTGTGGGGATAGAGGAGTCTTAACTTATATTTCTGTAGCGTTTACAAGAATTCTTGTTTTTATGGTCAATGTCATCAAATTGCTTGAATTACATTAAATATTATACAATATACATGTAATTTAAAAAGGACAAATAAAGAAGTACTTATTTTATTTTCTCCTCTCTATTTCTAAATTGAGACATATTCAGGTGCATTAATTATTTATTCTCTTTATTATAGTTTCCTGTTATGCTGTCAGCTTCTTTTATGAATGTTTAAGACTCAGAATGTTTTTTTTTTCCACTTCTTTATTTTTGGAGCGCAGTGGAATGAGGAGCAGCGCAGGGGCACCATCTGCTGGCCAAAGTGCAGAAGCACCAGTGGACAGCTGTGTTTCTGCAGAAATCAACACTGAAGTTCTGTTCAGTTGTTTTTGTTTTTACCCTGACATTACAGGAGACATGCTGCTCGATGTTTTTTAGATTAGACATTAATAAGAACTGCTGAGCAGAAACTGTTTCGTGTTTTGACATCTTTGGATAAAGAGGATGGATGTGACAGAAAGAATGAATGGACAGAAATGGAGCATTTGTTGGGGGTTGGAGCATCCTCTAGCTACCAATCATGAGATACAAAGAGATGTGTGACAAGAGGTCCATATGTGGACGAGCTTCAGGCTTTACATTCAGCCCAGCTCGCTGTTTAAGCTTCTGATGGTACAAATTCATCCACACGTGCTGGACTCCTTCAGCTTAATGAAGGAACCTCTGTAAGCTTTAATGAGATGACGCATTTTAGGGTTTTCACTTTAAAACAGTGAAAATAATCCATGTTAGGAAGCACACAAGGACTCTGGTGGTAGAAAGTATTAGGCTTAGTATGTGATTGCTCTCCCTGATGGAGGTATGCAGTTTTGCTCAGGTCCTGATTTCACTAAATGTGTACAACAAAAGTGAAAAATGCAAAATTATCCCAGCCAGTAAAGCTGCTTGTAGAGTTTACCAAATTTATTGCTCCACTGAAGTCAAGCAAAGTTGGGAGAATGTTTTTGGTGCCGTTTGTTTGGTGTGTTGTTGAGATTTTGCAAAAACTTCCAGGTTAAATTTCAGAGAAATGGAAGATAATCTGAAGATGTAATGCAAAATCAGGTCACTAGGGAATTATATGTTAGGACACTGGCCTTGGTAGGAAAACTTCAAGGAAACTTGGAGGGCTCCAAGGGGTGACATGTGGCTCAAGAAGTAGATTCAGTTGTCTACTGATTGGAAGGTTGGTGATTTGATCCCCAGCTCCTCCATTCTGCAGGTTGAAGTATCCTTTGGCAAGATACTGAATCCCAAGTTGCCCGTGAGGCATCCATCAGTGCATCGATCCAACATAGCAAGCGTGTTTAGTTAAAAGTACATGTATGAGTAAATGAGGCTAGCAGTAAAAAAGGACTTTGAATGCTCAAATTCAATAGAAAAGCGGCCCAAACACACCACGGCTGCCCTTTAGTTCCTCTCTTGCAGTTTTATAATGAATCTTTTCTCATTTGAAAGGGAAAAAAAGATCTTGTCATCATTCTGAGGTTTCCTGTCGTCTCATTCTGCATTCAGCAGCACGATGCAGCTGTCTGCCTTCCAAATGGGAATCTGGGGGAGAAATCCCTTTAAGTCAGAAACCCTGAGAAGTGATCGTGGGTGAGATGGCTCGTTACAGCGACCAGCTGCTGTGTCAGACTTCCAAATCGAGTCTTAATGTTCAAAAGCCTGAGAGTCATTTTCTGCCAGGGAGCGCAAAGCTTCTGTAAAGCCATCAGCCTCGGCTCTGCTTGCCACAATAAGCTGCCATGACCATATGTGCAGCGCCAACATACTAAAGATGGAAAGATGGAGGCTGACATCAGCAGCACTGGCACGTTTTTTTTTACCTGAGTCACCTGTAAAGTTTAGATTAGGTTCTTCAGACAGGAAAAACAAACTATCAAAGCTATCGCTAACAGACAATAACTTCACAAAGATCATTAGAAAGACAATTTTGTATAATTATCAGTCTTATACGTGTCTGGAAAACATTTGTTCTTTTGGGAGCGACATTCAAGCAAGAGGTCAAAGATGATGATGAACACGCCAACGAGCTGTGATGGTTTGCTTTTGATCAGGAGCATGTGAAGTCGTCAAAGGTTTACAAAGCTTAACATTTACTTTTGAACAAATACAATGAGAAATGAAATGAGAAAAAAGAAACTTCATTTTTTGTTTTCATTTCCACCTAAGAAAATGCTACAGTAGGGCTGTGCAATGGTTACCACTGTAGCTAACCCCATGTTTTATGGATGTGTTTGTTGATTCATTATTTTACTCCTTTTTTCTTAACCAGGTTTGCTGCCTTTTTAAGTACTTACAATTAAAACGTTGCCTCTGTCTCCGGACACTTGTGTGCTAATGCCGATATTCCTGGACACAGTTACATTATAGGCAGTAATTAAAGACATCAGATGTCTTTAATTAGAACATATTTCTACTTAAAGTCAGTTTAAACGAGTCACTATTGGTGTGGCTCATTTTAACTGTGGTGACTTTGTTGCTCAGTTTGGATAAAAGGATGTGAATGAATGTGCCTCTACTCACATCAGGTCTCATTATGTTTTAAAGACTTCAGTATAACACAGTGGCCCCGCCAAAAAACAAAACAAAACAGGAAAACACTGTATCCCAGCTGTCATACAGAAAGTGGCAGGGTACAGTCTGGACAGATCACCAGTCTGTAGACAGAAAACCATTCACATGTACAGCCAATTTAGAATTAGAATTGCCAGTTAACCTAACCTATGCATGTCTTTGGACTGTGGGAAGAAGCTGAAGTACATACAAGCACACGGAGAACATAAGTTTCTAGAAAGACACCAGCCAGCAGGGAGATTTAAATCTAGGATCTACCACCATTGTCAGCCCAGTGGTACAGAGGTTAGTTGAATTAAAAACTCAGGCAGTGCTAACGGGATATTGCTAGCATCTTTTTTTATCTTTTCATAGGAAGAAGTTCTTGAGCTTGAACCTGCCGGTTGGCTGAGGTCTTTCTGTGAGGAGCTTGTATGTACTCCCTGTGTATGAATGGGTTCTCTCCAGCTTCCCCAAACAATCCAGACATGCTTGTTAGCTGATCTGGGTGTAGGTGTGAAAGTCCAGGGTGGACTGTGTAACATGTAGGATAGGCTCCAACACCCCCACCCCTGCTGCAACCCTGAATTTAAAAAGTTGGAGGAAAATAGATGGACTTATTCTGATAAAGCATGACAGCATCCCATCAACGTTTGTCTTTTCTCTTTTGTAGTTTGTTATTAAGGAATCTGTTCACCTATCATTTTCCCCCCATTTAATTACCACCATCGATAACTCCACAGTTTTCCCTTCTCAGGTTAAGAGCCTCTGTGTCATCCGAGGCTCTTACCTGATCATCCGATCATAAAGTATGATCGCCTGAATGTTTGAGGTAAACAAAGAATTCTTTTTTTTAAGGTTAATTTGTTTAAAATACAGTTAAACACAGGTCCTAATACAGATTTCTACAGAAATAAAAGTAATGTATGGGTGCGTGCATGACGCTATATTAAATGTTGAGTCTATTAGCTCAGATTTTTTTTGCATTTTTACATAATATCTCTTTCTATAGATAACTGCAAGTTGCTAACTAATTGCTTAAAGACTGCTGCTAATGACTGTACAAATGAAACAAACATTGATTCACAACATTGTATGAGATTATAAGAGTAATTGTGATACTTAAAATACATTTTGCTTGTAACATACTACTACTACAGCTAGATACTAGATTGACTATGAAGGTCAGAACATCAGTAGGTTTTAATTTGATTAAATGAGCATGATCACTTAACTGCACAGTTAACACCATTAAAATCAGCCAGTTTTGTTAAAAAGCCTATTATCAAAGAAGATTTAAAACTACGCATACACATCATTATAATAGTAAACAGAATATTTTACAGACTTAAAATACAACATTTTTATCCATTGGTAGAGACACAGGAGTATTTTCTTTGAGAAAATCTGCCCAACTTTGGGTAGAAATCCTCTTTAGAAAACAAGTGTGGATTGCCCGATCCTGGTTCTGTGCAGCAGCCACCCTTTCTTCATGTCCTGAACATCTGGGTAAAGTGTTCAGGTTTCTCCTTAGCCTCGTAAACATCTCCATCAGTGCACGAAGGACATGCACCCCTCATTTCCTCTTTCCTGTTGGAAAAAACAAACAAACAAACAAAAACATGATAAAACTGATTATTATCAATTATGTGGCATGATGGACATCAGTGTCTGGGTCAAATCCTGATTCATGGAGATCCATTCCTGCCTCATTAGAGCTCCTAGATGATCACAGTTTGTGACTTTCAGCTTTTTAAGGACTGACCAAACGGAACAAATCTGTATTTTCCAACATCACACAGGATCATTACATAAGGTAAAAGTGATGATTAAGTGGCTCAGATTAACATTTTGAAGCCATGAACAGAAAACTTTCCAGATCTCAGTCCTCAATGGTCAGTCTTTAAAAAGCAGGTGGATCTGACCCCTCACATCATCATCATCATCATCATCATTTATTTATTTATATAGCACTTTAAAAACACACCTGGTAGACCAAAGTGCTGTACAGTACTAATATGCACATAGTAATAAAACCAGACATAGCAATAAAGTTAAAAAACAATAAAAATGTCAGTTACCCACAGAGTTAAAAGCCAGGGAATAAAAATAGGTTATTTTTTACATAAAACATATATGCAGGTATTTCCTGGATAATCCTCCTTTTAGTATTAAGTATAACACAAAGCGAGTGACTGAGCTCATCAGAAAATATCTTCTAGAAGGCCAAAAATCATTTTTTGCGGTCAGGGCAGTCACCCCCTGGTGACAGGATTTTTCATCAACGTCTTTAACAAAGAGAGACAGTTAATGTACTCGTGTAAGGAATATTGCTGGTGAATAATTTTCTAGCTGTTTAAGCAGGAGGGGGGAAAAAGTACAAAAACACTCTGAAAACATTAAAATATAATCAGTCTGTGTAACGGAGGAGGTTAAATACGGTTCTTAAAGTAATCTGTGTCCAAAAGATGTAGTGAATTTCTTAAATGGTAAAAGTTTATTTTAAATATTCCTGAAATGTATGGTTGGTTTGCTTTCTTATTCCTCCCCCCCCATTTCACACCTGTGAGATATCAGGTGGTTTAATGTGAGTTTACAACCACTTATTTTCTAATTATTTGTTATTGTCACAGTTCTTCAAAATTTCACTGGTTGTCACGGCTGTCATCGGTTTTACGTTTGTCCAAAATTTCCTGTCAAAGCCCCAACTAGTGACGGGTGCCATCATAAATCTGAGAAACAACAATTTACTGGCCTCGTACATTGATAAAATAGTAATAATTTGTTCAAGTAAGTAGTGTTTCTGGGCTGGTTGTCTAGTTCCCTAAAAAAAAAAAAAAAACCTCAAGGCAAACAAACTAAGCAGCATGCTGCCAACAGGTCATTCACCTTGGATGTATCTATAAGGCTGGGAAAGACAGGGAAGCTCCATATTGATGGCTCATTCCAAAACTTCATGTGACGATCTAAAACACAAAATCACAAACAGAAAACTTTGAGAAACAGTTTGGCCTGGTTACCTGCAGCAGTGAGTGATGGAGATATAAAGAACATCACTGAAGTAAAAAGATGAATGGAACTACAGCAGAATTTGGCTGTGAAGTCAGTTTTCATCATAGCAAAGTTTGTTTGAAGTTGTATGTTTTCCAGATGGTTTTAGCAGCAGGAGGAATGTGTGGTACAGCTAAATAAATTAAGTCATTGAATTGATGGTTCAGGCCTGTGAAGCTTTCACTTTGAGATGCGTGGAAATCTGTGCAAGAACTAAAAGACTCATTTTCAGGCTTGTGAAACATATTGTTGTGGGTTGGCTGTATGGCTGCCTTTGTGTAATCAGGAAGCATTACTGATTAAGCTGTTTGCTGAATAAGCACCTTTTTGTTGACAGTTTGTGATCTGTACATGTACAAGAGAAAACTGTTAGATTAAAGCCTGTCAATGAACTACACACGTGTCTTGAGGTGGTTTTCTTCTTAAGGAGTTTAAATTTGAAACCTCTGCTTTAACAGAAACTAATGTTAACTGCTTAACTGTCTTCAGATTAGCGTGCCAGTGTGACTTCAGTTAAACAGTATTTACCTTTCAGTAGATCACTCCAGACTGCTATTTCTGATGGTGTCTTCAGTTGTGAGGCTGGTAGGGACACTTTTAGCCTCACGCTGATTGAGCACGCTGGTCTGTAGTCAAGGACAAGATCCATTCAGTCACACTTCAGGACATCAGGTAATTTTTGATGAGGAGCTTCAAACATGTGTAGTCCTGTTGCATCTCCAAACTTTTCTCCAAAATGACCATGAAGTTGAGTCGACGTGGCATTTTTACATCTTCTTGATGATTTTTTTGTCTGCAACCCAGCTAAATTTCTTCTGGAGTGTCATCAGCCAGCAAAGCCTTCTTCTCTCTTAATGAATCCTATTCTTGCTTCTGTTGATCTTGTACTTTTTCTTGCTAGTGTTGGTCATATTACAGCCAGGTTTACAAAAAAAGAGAAAAATAAAAAGCACGTGCCGTTTTCAACAGCCATCTCTTCTGAGTAAAATGTTTTCCATTGCTGCCCATATGTGTATGAACAAAATGACAAAATTAACAACTTCATTTTTATTTTTTTATTTATTTATTTATTTTTAAATGAAAAGTAAAAATGTTTGCAATATCCTCCAGTAGGACTCTACTGGAAACACAAATGACTTTCTTCATTAGAAAGCAATTTCTTGAAAAACTTCAGAAGAGCAAAAAGTGACAAAGCTCCACGAAAGAAAGAAAAATGTCAACATGGAAAAGCAGGTAATTCAACTTGATATCAATTAGCGTTAGTGGAAGGGACAGTTTAAAAGCTGACTTTTGAAAGATAAAGTCATAACAAACATTTCATTTTACTTCCTTTTCTTGGATTTTTGCTCTTGCTTTGGTGTCTGTTTACATAACTCTCAGCTGAGCACCGTCACAATTTAACCGACTCAGAAGGAACAAGCTTGTGTGCTGATTGGTTGAAGACATAGATGGGAAAGGGACCAATTGCCATTATGCACAGTACAAAGTGAAACAGTAACAACATTTTAATTATATTTTGATTATCAAAGGAAAGTTGGAAGAAAGTTGGAAGAAATTATTTTAAATTAATATAATATGGACCCCAAAGCGCTTTACACTACATTTAGTCATCCACCCATTCACACACACACACACCTTCACACACTGGTGATGGCAAGCTACATTGTAGCCACAGCTGCCCTGGGGCGCACTGACAGAGGCGAGGCTGCTGGCCCTCTGACCACCACCATTAGGCAACGGGTGAAGTGTCTTGCCCAAGGACACAACGATCGAGACTGTCAGAGCTGGGGCTCGAACCGGCAACCTTCCGATTACAAGACGAATTGCCAACTCTTGAGCCACCTGAATAATTGTATTCAGGTGTGCTGCACATGGAAAAGTTTCTGGACACCGACCCTCGAGGACTGGAGTCTGTTACCTGTGCTCTAAAAGATCAAGATAGTGAGCACAATTCCCACCAAATAAATCTGGATGACTGAGTTTAACTCATTACTCTCAGTTTTCTGGGAACTGTTATAAATAGTCTGGCTTCAGAGAGGGACCACCAGCCCTCTGGGGAAAATTAGTTAAAAAACGGGCACTGTCACTTTTGTTTCTTAAATTTGAATTTAGTTGTGTGTTAGAAATTCTAATCTTTTTGAAGCTGCACACAAGCGAGTCCTGTAACCTCAGCACTGGTAGATTTTTATCAAGTCATCCTGTCTGTGAAGACTGAGAGCAATGCAAACAGACACACGGCGGCAGTATTTGGTCTTCAGTCCAACACATCCATCCTCGTTTCCTCCCATCCCAGGTTCAGATAGGTCATGACTGAAGAGCAGAATTCATTTCCTTTGTTAAAAAAAATTGTGTACTTTTCTATATTACCCCTTGAGAATTACGAGAAGGTATTTTATAGATACAAATTCCAGCCGTTACTGCAACTACAACTGCAACAGCAATAATCACCCATTCTCCAACATACAGGGCCCCTTTCAGTCCATCGATCCTCGCGCCAGGTTTTTGGCCTGCAGACAGAGAGGTGTATGATTGGACTTTTGTTAGACATCATCTTATAGAAAAGTGCCCTCTGCAACATCTTTATAACAAAATTTATCTTATTTATCTTTATAAACTCACCAGAGTGAGCGACTTTCAGGTTGACAATGCTGACGACAAGAATTTCTCTCTTCATGCGGCTTGGTCCACTCTGAAAGGCTCTGCACTCGTATATCCCTGTGTCATTAGTTGTTACATTCGTCATAATCAAAGACAAATCCCCATGTGTCATATTTCTGTCCTTCACATCCACTCGGTTGATAAAAGATGGATCTTGGTCTTCTGAATCAAGTTGTTCATCGCGATAGCTGAGCACATACTGACTACTGTTAGCTCTGTGCCACTCTAAAACCTTGACTGGAATATTTTTAGGATTTCTGCAAGGGAGAATGACAGTCTCTCCAGGTTCAGCTGTGACATTTTCCTGTACTGAAGGAGCAGAATCATCCCCCACCTTCAGCTGATCCATTTCAGGGTCATTGGTTGTGCTGGAACCTGTCACAGCTTTCAAAGGACAACGGTTTCAGTACTTTGAATAATGCCAAACGTACAACAAACGCACTTGATAAATAGCAAAGAGAGATAAAAGCATATCCTTTTAAAAGAGTACGTGTTCACCAGCTGAGATTTTATGAATCTGAGACCTACTAATGTCAGTCCAGATATACCTGTGAAGGAATGTGAGATATCTAGCAGCAAGCAGGATGTGAGAGCTTCATCGGGTATATCTGCATGTTATTAAGAATAATGGAAAAGTGACGTGTGAGACAGATAGCTGATGCTGCACCAGTCTACCTGTGATATAGCAGAATGTTCTGGTAAATAGCGAGCTGAAGGAGAAACTGATTTAACAAGCAGTCAGTTTTCCAGATCACACTTATTGCGTCTATATTTGAGTGTTAATTCATCAGAAGGCTAAAAGATTGAATGTAGAGGATTTTAATGCGGCCCTGCACCAATTTAAACTCCTGGAGACACATTGATACAGTGGGATGCAAAAGTTTGGGCAACTTTGTTAATAGTCATTATTTTCCTGTATAAATCATTGGTTGTTACAAAAAAAAAAATGTCAGTTAAATATATATTATAGGAGACACACAGTGATAGTTGAGAAGTGAAATGAAGTTTATTGGATTTACAGAAAGTGTGCAATAATTGTTTAAAAATCAGGCCGGTGCATAAATTTGGGCACTGTTGCCATTTTATTGATTCCAAAACCTTTAGAACTAATTACTGGAACTCAAATCGGCTTGGTAAGCTCAGTGACCCCTGACCTACATACACAGGTGAATCCAATAATGAGAAAGAGTATTTAAGGGGGCCAATTGTAAGTTTCCCTCCTCTTTTAATTTTCTCTGAAGAGTAGCAATGGGGGTCTCAAAACAACCTTCAATTGACCTGAAGACAAAGATTGTTCACCATCATGGTTTAGGGTAGAGCTTCCCAAAGTGTGGGGCCCGCCCCTTAGGGGGGAGCAGGGGGGGAACAAAAAACGCTTGGACACTGCTAGCACGGGGCTCCCACACAAACACAAAGCAGGAGATGAAGCATCGCTGAATATGTTTCCAAACGGACTTCATTCTAAGCCAAAGACTAGAAAATATGGTGAAGCATATCTGCCCTTTGGCTTCACCTGCACAAGTGCCGAGGTAGGTCTCCGCTGCAGAATTGGTTTTCCCTGCGTCGGGAGCAGCGCTGGGCTGTTCAAATCACGGACAAACGGTATCCCACATTCTTGATTTTTAGTTCACAAACACTTGTTGTAATGACTAACTACTCCTGACATTTTGGAGATGTTAGCTCTTTATACAGTAAAGTTACAGTGGGATACAAATAATATCAGGCTGATCCTGCAATGATTTGTCCCCCGGTTCAAATCACGGACAAACAGCATCCCACAGTTGTTTATATTTTTAAACCCATTTTGCACAGAGAGGCATTTTTTGAAAAATGTATTGATAGCAATGTTGAAAATTATTACACATGGAAAAAAACAACTACACGTAAAATAATTACACCGTGACGCCTCTGCCTTTCTAAATAGAGGGACAGTAATTGCGTGTTTATTAGGGGTGCAACGATACACAAAATTCACGGTTCGGTTCGGTTCGATACTTTGGTGTCACGGTTCGATATTTTTTCGATACAAAAAATGTTCATGCATTTTTAATTTGTCATTTATTAAAATTATAAATATATATTTTAACTCAAAAGTACAGTTTTTAAATTTAACCCTAACCCTTGTGCGTGTTTTTTATTTTGACAGCGAATGCGCACCTGCGGACCACTTATGTGCAGCCCTGGTTATTTAGCTCATCATATCGCAGCCACAGAAATTATTTTGTCCATGAAACCATAAAGCTGCACTTTCTTTTTGCCTTATAGTCTGATTTGTCATAACTTCTCCGTTTTGTGGTAAGCTTTTCTTTGGCTGTCACTTCTTCACCCTGACCTGTCTTATTTGGCTCAGCAGAACTGAAATGCTTTTACACGCTCACATAAGCTCAGCGATTCTCTGCGCGATCAACCTCTCACATGTTTAAGCTTGCTGCGGGAGATTTCACTTGTCATGTTTGCATAGTAAGCTAACGATTAATAAGACGATGTCAGAGGAATTGGTGCGCAAATTATCATCACTCACAGATCAGTGCTGTCGCTCTCTATACACAGTTCGCACCATTGCAAAGTGAAAGCAAAAAAACAAGCGCAAATTCAAATGCGACTTCAATATGTCACATATTGACAGTGGCTCACCGATGCCAATGACATAATTACCCAGCTACATTTCTGAAAGAATGCAAAAGCATTGACATATATTTTTCCTACAATAGCCCGACGGGCAGGGCAGAGATAGATTTTGGTAGCCCGACTGAAAAAATCGCTAGCTCCGGGACGTCGGGCTAGCGATATTGCAAGCCCTGTATCTGATTGAGGAATCACTCATCTTTGGAAAAGAGAGTTTATTACAGAGAAATGGCTCTTTCCAAAATAAAAGCTATACTATCCGCTTCTTCTGGGCTATATTCTCAGCAGCATAAGGAGAATAATGTGCTAACAGCTGTCTAAATGACTCGGCTAAAGTTAGTAGCATGCTTGTTGTTTTTGTCTTTGCACTAGGATGATGTCGGCGTAAATGTGCAGTCATATTCGTTGTGTTCCCACTAGTGCTTTCAGGTTAATCTCGTTGAAAAGACCTTAACGCCACAACACGGCAAATCTCCGTTAACGAGCTACCGCCGATCGCCCCGTGCATGGGGCTGGACGGCCAACACGTTAACGAGCTAACTGCGCTAACACACTAGTTCACACCAATGTAATTGAGCATTGCATGGCACATCCAACATACTGTTTTACTTTAGTCCATGACTCGCTTACCTTCAGGGTCATACGTCACATGAAAACCAAAATAATTCCAAACGCCAGATCTGAATGTTGCAAGTAGAGCTTAACTTCTGTCTCGCTAGCTTGCCCTGCGCTCTTCCTTCTGACTATGCTGTCTGTGTTGAGCGCTCAGTGGATCTGCGCTCGACAGTGCAGCCTAGGCGGAGTAGTCGAACGCAGATTCACTGAGCGCTCAACACAGACAGCATCGTCAGAAGGAAAATTGATAAAATAAATTACAAATGTTGTATTGTTCGATACATATGCGTACCGAACCGAAAGCACTGTATCGAACGGTTCAATATCGATACGAATATCGTTGCACCCCTAGTGTTTATATGCAAGCGTGTAAAACTTGCAGATAGAGATAAAATACTGTTAATCTGACTATCTGCCATTCTGCAATTCATCTCATGTAAACAATAACATGCGTGACGTGAAAAAAGGCACATACCTTTGACGTTGCGTGACGAACTCTGTATTCCTCGTCCACACGTAAACGCAAAAAAGGAGTATTAAAGAATCTCAGTTTTCTGTGATTAGAAATGCTGTTTACGTGTGGACGAAAGGCCCAAACGCATAGAAACAGCTGCGTTTTCAAAAATACCCGTGTAGGTGTGGATGTAGCGTAAAAGAGTTAGTAGTTTATTTTATTATACCTGTAATTTATTGCAGATTACTTTTATTTGCTTAATTGTTTACTAAATGTTTGAGGTGTGAAATAAACCGCAATGGAGCAAAATATGGGTGTGTGTTGTTGGAGGATGTGTTTGTGCGCATGCATGGGGGGAGGGCGCAAACATTTTCTTGTAAAACAAAGGGGGGCCTAACAAAAAAAAGTTTGGGAACCACTGGTTTAGGGGAAGGATACAGAAAGCTGTCTCAGAGATTTAAGCTGTCTGTTTCCACAGTTAGGAACATATTGAGAAAATGGAAGGCCACAGGCTCAGTTTTCAGCTTATGTTTTGACTCGTAGTGCAGTCTTAAATTAAACCCCTTAATTACAGCCACATTAGCTCCACAAATAAGATACAGGTTTACCAGCAATGTTTGTAAACATATATTCAGTCTCCCGCCACTGGTGCTGAAAGGCTCTGTTTTCAGAATCAACTTTTCTCTTCGCCACTGTGAGGGGCTAGCTAACAGAAGTTTGACCTGATTGACAGGGGAATGTTCCCAGGTAGCCTAGCGTTCTGCAAGGAGGCTGCAGCGCTGCATTATGGGATCTGTAGTTTGTGTGTTATTAGCGCCTCATATCGCCGGGTCATGCATAACAATAATAATAAATCTATATAAAATGATCTCGCGGGGCGGATATAAATGTACGCTGGTCCGGATGTGGCCCGCGGGCCTTGACTTTGACACATGTGGTTTAGAGGCTGTAATTTCTGCAAAAGGCGGATCTACTAAATATTGATTTCATTTCTTTTTTTGTGGTGCACAAATTTATGCACCTGCCTGATTTGGTTTAAACAATTATTGCACACTTTCTGTAAATCCAATAAACTTAATTTCACTTCTCAAATATCACTGTGTGTGTCTCCCATGTGATATATTTAACTGACATTTTTTTATTGTAACAACCACAGACTTATACAGGAAAATGATGACTATTAACAAGGTTGCCCAAACTTTTGCATCCCACTGTATGTGTCTGTAGTATTTATTAAATAACTGTGTCCAGATCTGACAGGGTGTGAGCGGTTTTACAATGATTTACAGAACAAACTCACCATGATGCTCACCTGCCAACACAGACACTGCCAGAATTGGGATTATCAGATAGTGCTTAACAGCCATTTTCACAAACTGAAATGACAAGAACAAAGATTAACACTCCCGATTTTCAGCCAATGGGCATTTTTGTTTTTTGCATCACTGTATAAAATATAATTCTCTATGAGAAAAAAAAAGTTCAGTTCAGCAAGATATTCCACCATGCTTTTTCATGTCAGAAAGCTGCAAATAAAGCTATAAAAGAATAATGTTCCACGCGTGAAAGGGTTTGCAATATTTTACCAAGTGCTTAAACGTAAATATCACAAAAATAGTATGTATTGCAAGAAAAAGTAATTAAGTTACTACGCTTAAAAAAGATAACTTGTTGGTCTATAATATGTGAAGCACATGTCAAATGTATCCCTCATGAATGATGTCAAGTCATTTTAAGCCACAAACAACATTCCGATAACAAGGTAGAAGCTGCAATCAGTTTTTGGCAGTGACTTGTGAAAATGTCGCAGCTGAACGCAGCTTGATAACAAATTATCAACTGTAATAAAGAAGTAAAACTTTTAATACAATCCTTTTTTCGCACGCACGAGATCGGGGTAGGATCAAATAATAGGCGTGATGAATACCGGAAACAGCCGTTCTGAGTTATTAGCTAGCGGTTTGGTTAAAACTCAAAATTGACAGTTCGATAAAAAAAGGCGAACAGACACTTACTAGCAAAAAATATTCTGCGGGTCAGACAATGCCCGACATAGGTCTACTTATGTGTTTTATGCTGTTTAAATCGTGAAAATGTAGCATTAAACTAAAACGTGCCGAGTCATTCAGCGAGCACACTGCGAATCAATGAAAAAGTTAACTTAAAAGTTTATCTAATGTCTTACGGTGTGTTCACACCGAACGCGATAGAGGCAGGCAGAGCGTCAGGCTTACATGTAAAGTCAATGGAAAGGCGCGCTGACCCGCGATTGCGGCTCCCGCGAAAATTCGGAAGCAGATTTGCGTCGCGAAAACGCCAAAACGCCTGAAACGCGCGTGAGTGTAGCGCGTTTCAGGCGTTTGACTCGCGAAAAAAACCACGCGCGTGAGTTTATGTGTTGCATTTTGTGCATACACGCGTTTCGCGTCCACCGCTCGAGTTGGAAAAATCTGAACTCCAGCGTCAAATCGCGCCGCGACAACCAATCAGGAACCTGGTAACGTGGCTGTTACCTAGTTCAAAGGGGCAGATCCAGCCAAAGCCCTTTATTCTTCAATAGAAGGAAGGCTAATCAATGCCGTAGCAAACAACCCGGAGCCATACGACACCAGCTGCTTTCTGGACCGAGACAGGAATATAAAGGACCGAGCTTGGAGGAAGATATGTAAAGAGATCGGGCAACCTGGTAAGTTCATTCATTTTTCTTAAGTTTTCTCTAAAGTTTTCACTGACCCGGGGAAGCCGCACAAAAGCTAGCAAGCCACCGCTATTTTCCCACTGACGTACAAATACCGTTCTGCTTTTAGGCATGTTGTCATTTAAGAATATATTTTATTGTTTATTAATAAACAGCACACAGTGGTCCCGCTGTTCATCTGTCACTGCCTCTTTTTTTTTTATTTTCTTTTTTTTGCACCGTACAGCATTGCATTCTGCAGCCTGATTGACAAATCTCCTGCGCTTGTCAATTTTATCATGTTTGGTTTTGATAACCATCACGTCCAATAGAACAAACAGCACAAAAACACCCATAACTATGAGCCTCATTCGGAAATAGACACCTGCACCGCGAGGGGAAAAAGGCGCACGAAAGTGGCAGGCAGATGAAGACAAACCGCGGCATAATAATACTTTTACGTTTTGCAATCTACAAAGGTTTGCACTTTGAGAATCAATTGTGAGAACTGTGACCAATGTTCATGTGTGTGGAGAAAACAGTGTATAAAGTGCGTGGCCAGGGGCTAGTTATTCTGAGAACCCCTGCTGCAATAAATGAGGGACCACTGTCTACTCCATGATTATTATATTCAACCTGTTAACATTTAATACTGTATTGATAGAACCAACTGATTCTGCAGCAGAGCATCCCCTGTTGCTTCTCCTGGCTGCCCAGTCCCTGAGCTCCTGCTGCTGCACCCACAGGTATGTACAGCAAGCACTGATACCTTTTTAGTCGGTGGGTTCCCTTGTGATCACCTTTACTAAATATCTACAACCAATCTGATTATATCCTGTTTTTGTTTTGTTTTTTTTCTCAATGTTGAAATTAAAATCTAGTAGCAGCCTTCTCATTTCTTTGTGTTTTGTGCTGTTTTACAGGCCCACAGGGGAGGACGGCTCCGAGGCAGATGAGGGACGGGTCCCAGGACGGTCCATCGGTGGTGGAGCTGGCCATCCTGGTGTCCCTGAAGAGTCCACACCAGTCTCCAATGGAGCATTTCCTCCTCAGCCTTGTTCCTTTTTTTTTTTTTTTTTGTGTCCCGTTTGGATCTATAGCCATCAGAATTGTTGTCTTAAGGCCAAGAAAGATGCCAAGCGGATTTATTTTACCAAGTGGATCGTCATGGCCTTGCCATATTGGTCCATTTGATTGACCTTTATTATAATTATGAATTTATTTTATTTTCAGTTGCTACAAACGGGACAGACATGACTGGAGGATAGGACAGGGAGAAAGAATGAAAGAAAGAGAGGGAGAGAAAGAAAACCAAATGGGAGAAGAGACGGTGAGAAGGGGGGGAAGAAAGAAAAAAAAAAAAAAAAAAAAAAAAAAGAACAAAACTCCTGAGTCACCTGTATGGAGAAAAAAAACAGAAGAGAAAGCAAACAACAAAGAGCAACATAATAAATAAAAAAAAACGGCACCATCACAATAAACTAGCTAGCAGTAGATATCAGTAGATACTAAATAATAAACGATATTGTGCAGCACGCAAGATAGACAGCGCACAATGTGCTTTGAGGCAGCAGCCAAGAAAGCTGTAGTCCGCGTCTGTGAATACCCGTGTGTACACCTGTGTGCATACCTGTGTGGATCAGCATGCTTGCATTCCAAAGGTTTCTCCATGTAACGATCTGCTAGGGAGTGTGGGGAGCCACAGCCCCATCCTCCAGGGTATGAAGCAGGTATGGAGGAGATCAAAACTCCAGACATCCAGAGGCCCCCAGAACACAAGAGACCAAGGAAGACCAACAGAGGGGCAGCCGCGCCACTGTCCCAGTAAGAGCTGAGGAGAGTCCCAGATGAGGGCTCACTCAGCAGCCGCGGAGCAGAAGCCAGGGGGAGTTGCAGTGACGCGCCCGTGAGCTCCGCCGGCAGCCAGCTGTGCCTGAGTGACCGAGCCTCAGGCCGAGAGGCCGGGGGCACCCCACCTCCGAAGTGGCCCGAGCGAACCCCAGGCTCCAGGCCCCGATAAGCGGCCGCCAAGGAGTGAGCCGGTGTGTACCCGGACGCCCACCCCCAGACACAAAGAACCACCAACGCACCGACACCTGAGGGAGTCCGCCACTGGCAGGGGAAGTGGTGGTGGGTGGAGATAGGCCTCCAAACCTTGGAGGGCCTGAGATGTCCCCAGAGAGGTGGCGTCTGATACCCAACCTGACATATAGACACAGACATACAGGCACACACAGACACAAACATCCATTCCCACCCTCATGCTCTCATATGCACTTACTCCACACTCAACCAACATGGAGACAGACATAAAGAGACGCTGTACACACGGTCACACTCCCCAAGCGTACTCTACGAACCGGGTCTAGGTACCCTTGCCCCTGGAGGGGGGAACTGCACCCAGACCCAGGTGGTGTTACCCTTTTCCCTGCGGTGGGGAGAGGCAGACCGCCCCGACTCCGCAGCAGCAGGGAGGCCCCACACTCCAGACCGCAGTCGGACGGCCAACTCCTCCTCCTAGCCCCCCCGCTCCAGCAGGCCGCAGAGAACGGGGGTGAGAGAAGACTCCAAACCTCCCTCCACCCGCTCATTGTAGTGTTGATGCATGTGTGTTCTAAGGTGCATTTAAAACCCAGGAGGACATGGAGCTACCTGCCAGAGAGCAGCAGGTAAGCGCATAGTCCCTCCTGCTAGCCCTCAATGTCTACGTGTATTCAAAATTGAGAGGTGGGCAACGACGCCAGGGGTGGGGTGTACACCCTGATGGTAATTCTGACTCCGTGTATCGTGCCCACCCCCAAGATCCTATATGTATGCGTAATGAGAGTGTGAGTAATGTGAATGTCTAAGTTGTGGGATAAAATTGAGGCAGAGGCAGCCAGAAGGGGACAGGGGGGGGGGGGGGGT
This sequence comes from Simochromis diagramma, assembly GCF_900408965.1. NCBI lineage: Eukaryota > Metazoa > Chordata > Actinopteri > Cichliformes > Cichlidae > Simochromis > Simochromis diagramma. Next base: position 21,841,113 of record NW_024387492.1, read on the forward strand.
AGCCTCCTCTGCACCCTGGTGACATACCCCTACTCCAAGGCCCTACATGTGTGGGTGGTTGTGGTGGAGCGGGAAGAGGGAGGCAGCTGGAGATGGGGAGGGAAGGAAGGGAGGGGCAGGTGACCTCAGCCTTGTTCCTGCTCTGGAGAGCAGCTGGTCCTTTTTATTCCTGTCTCTCTGTAAATACTTATATATTTATGTTTAATGTTTTTCTGTTTGAGAATTTTAATATTATTTAAAATAAATTTTTATAATGACTAATGTCTCAGTTCTACTACACAGCAAATGTTGGCACACGACTTGACACATGTAGAATTTATTTCATATTATACTAATGACAAAATATACTAATACAGTGGGATGCAAAAGTTTGGGCAACCTTGTTAATAGACATTATTTTCCTGTATAAATCGTTGGTTGTTACAATAAAAAATGTCAGTTAAATATCATACAGGAGACACACACAGTGATATTTGAGAAGTGAAAAGAAGTTTACTGGATTTACAGAAAGTGTGCAATAATTGTTTAAACAAAATCAAGCAGGTGCATAAATTTGGGCACCACAAAAAAGAAATGAAATAAAGATTTAGTGTATATCAATGTGTGTGTCTCCTATATGATATATGGGGTGCCTTTGTCTGGACGTGCTTCCCATCCAGAGCTGCACAGCACAGAGGGAAGTTCCAGCGCTCCTGGAATCCCTCTGTGATGGACCGCCAGTCTCCAGGTGAAGGCACAGCCATGAAGTCGTCCACTAGACAGTCCCAGATGGCCGTCGCTGCCTGGGGGGTGATCTGACACACCGACTCTGTAACTGAACGCTTGGTGCTGAAGGAGTCCGCGGTGACAAGGAACCTGGACAAAATTGTTCAAAATCAGTATTATGTGTACTGCAGTTACAAAATACATTATTCAAATTCCAAAATACTTTTGTGATGTCAGATTTAAATCACAAAACTTAAATCTTACATAAAACATTTTGTAATTATAAGGATAATTACAAAATGTATATTAGATAATATCTAAAACAGTTGTGTTTTATTTTAACTTTAACATATCATAATTTGATTGGTAGCAACTTTCACAACTACAGTGAGCCAATCACTCATAATTCCTAAACATGTCAATCAGGTAGGAATGAAGTAAGACATTAATAGAAATAAAGAGTTGTATGTTGACATGTAGCCCTTTCCTTGCTTAAATCATTAATATTTTTGAAAAATTAATCTGTGATAAGACAGCTTATCCAGATAGAACCATGTAACTAGAGATGAACCAAACTGTTCAGTTTTATCTAACTCTGTTTTAATAAAGGCTGGTGACCCCTGTTATAGAGTCTGACAGCTGCAGGGATTATATACAAACATTCAACTATCCCAGAATCAAACCAGGTCTAAATAAAAAGGAGTGAGTATCACTACAAAGGTTAACTCAGTGGTCCTAATGCTACAGTTTGATATCAGCAAACACCGAGCGCATACATTGATGTGACACCACAGCCATGCTATCATTCAAACACTGATAACAGCATAAATCGAATTAAATCGGGGCTTGATGAGACCTTCTGAGTATCACTAGAAATATTATAAAGAGTCGTCTCTGTACCACAGTTTGCTTTCAGTAAACACCGAGAGCATTCACTGTTAGCATAGCACATCCATGTTAGCAGTGTATAAATGGATGGTTTAGCATATTAGCACAGATATCAATAAAGGACTACCGTATTAAATACTTTTACTAACCTCAGGCAGACGGACAGGCGCTCTGCAGGTGGGATTGAGCGCCTGTAATTGGTGTCTAGGCGGGCGATTCTGGGACCGACGCGGGACAGCAGGTCCTCAAACTGGCCGAGTGAATGACGGTGATAGCGCTGGAATCGGCCGTAATCCAGGCGCAACTCCTGGAGCAAGTGGTGAAACTCACCAAACTGCTCACACCTCTGGAGGACCTGATGGACCCAGGTACGGCGAGGACGTCCTTTACGCCGCTACTCTGCTCTCCACAGTAAATAGAGAAGGGAGACTCTCTCTTCAAGCGCTAGCTCGACACCTGCCATCTTGCAAAGATACCGGTCTGGCAAAACTTCCTCCCACATTTCCGGTTCACGCGCGTTAAAATATGATATTTTGGGGCGCGATGGATTTTTCTTGGACACGCGTAGAGGTGCGAATGTGCACGCGTCAAGTTAGGGGCGTTTGGGGCTTTTTTCTCGCGCCCATCGCGTTCGGTGTGAACACACCGTTAGACTTGAAAACTTGTTTTGGGGGGTAAATACCTGTTTTCGTAGCATTCAAGTTGTATGTAAATGCATAAAATCATCCAGCTTTCCAAATTACCTTGGCTGTATGTGCCCGTTTGAAGCTGAAGCAAGCACCGGGACAGCCAACAGGAAATGTGCGATCGCATGGGGCTGCGGAAGACGATTAGTGCCACTAAAAAGAAAAAAAAGTGGGCACGTCTTATGTTTTTTCTTTTTTTCAAAACTCTGAGATTAAAGTCAGAATTGTGAGTAAAAAAAGCTCACAATTCTGGAAAAGAAAAAAAAAAAAAGACTTGCCCACTTTTCCCCCCCCAGTGCCCCCAATCCTCTTCTGTCATAATGTATTAAAAGTTGTAGATTCAAGCTGCTCTTCATATTTTTTGCCAGATGTCACCAAAGATGACTGTGTTAAAAAGCTTCTAGTAATGAACCGCTTTTCATACAAGGTCCTTTGCTTCAATCTGAAAAATGTAGACAGGTTGTGAATGCTGCCTAAACCTTGACAGAAAGCTGTGGAGGACAGGAGGAGGACCATGACACTCAACTGAATATCACTTTTACAGTCCCATACAAACATCAGGATCGATTACACTAATGTTAATGTGAGTTTGTTTATTGTGGTGCCTAAGCAGGTTTTGTTTGGTGGTGTCAAGTCAAACGTATGTTTGTTTTAAGGAGAAAGTTAAAGTTAAAAGAATGGTAATTTATTCACAGGGGCGTTTGGCCAGTGTAGTAATTTAACCACTTTACATCCTCATTTTATTTAGTACCCCTAATAACACAAATACTTACACGAACAGGAAATACTCAGTGCGCTCTTTTTGTAGTAGTGTATGCTCTCTGAGCCTGCCACCTTTCTGTCTGTCCTGCACATTTCCCTTCTCTTGTTTTCTTTGTGATTGTAAAATAAAAGTATAACATGTATTTATAAAATAACTTGTGTTTTAATTCTGCAGTTTATCACACATTTGATTTCCATGCTTGAGAAATGCAAGTGTCCAGAGTCAGGACAGACTGAGAAACTCACTGCTGCAGATCATCTGTGATAATCTCTGAGGGAGAGCTGATGAGACAAAGGCCTTCCACCTGTGATGATCAGACAGGACAAACTCAGCAGTGTGTGAAGAAAAGGAATCAATCTTTTTAGCTAATGTTAAAAACATTAAAAAAAAAAAAAATTTTTTTTAAAAAGTTGGCTCAACAAAAGGGCACTTTGGGCACCCATCAGGAAAGGGGAGGGTGCTCAAGCCCCTATAGCCCCCCCCCTCTGCACGTGCCTGCTGGTCTGTAGTGTTACATCATATTTTATAAGGATTTTATGTGTATCATTTCTGCCCAGTTTGACCCATTTAGCAAACGTCAGCCTGTTTTTCCTCTGATATCTATTCTATATGAATTAAGACAGTTATGACTGACAGGTCTGATTTTCTCCCCCAATAAAATAATATTTAATATATTACTCTACTTATTTTATTACATTTTTTACATCTTGGGATTTTCTTTTTACCCATATCGTATAAGTAAGCTTTCATTTTCAGACAATATTTAGAAAAACAATATTTATCTATTTGATAGATAATGCATCATTATATACAGTGTAAGAGACATTTGCCTTTGAGATAAAAAAGATATAAAGTGATATGAAATAATTTCACATTCAATGTTTGCTGAAGCTCAGTATTTAAAACATTTGACAAGTTAAAAGGTCAGAGGTCTCCCTCCCCCTCTCTCTGCTTTTCCCTGCTGTGTGTGCCTGTGTCCAGATTCAGATAAAGACAGTTCTCCCCAAATGTGCCAGCATCACTGCTGATATCACTAAAAGGCTCACACGAATACTAATGAAAAATGTAATTTTGAGTGTCATGTTTGTCAACAATGTGTTGTTATACTTTTCTCATGTTAGCTGATTTTTGGGATAATGTCAACTAATATGATCATAATAAAATAATAATAAAATCACTAAATGACATTTTAGTGTCTTTAATTGTCCTTAACAAAAAGCACAACAATAAAAACAAATGACTGGAGTCTTTGTATACAGTCTCCAAATTTGATTCTATTACTGAAAACACTTTATTATTATTATTATTATTATTATTATTATTATTATTATTATTATTATTAATATATAGCTATGGGTGTGGGTGCTTTAGGGGCTACAGGTCCCTAGATATTGCTGCCAGTGCTTTTGATCCTCTTTGGATGTTGGCTGCCTTTTGTTCTATTCTCTGTTAACATTTTCTGTTGGTGTTCCATTGGTTGTGTTGCTTTCCTTTTGAATATGGTATACACTACTTTTTGTGTCATTGATGTCCCAGTGCTTCTGCCCTATTTTTTTGTGTCTGATCATTTATGATTCGTTTTACCACAGCTTTAATTAATGATATCTGAAAATCAAATATCTGTAATTTTACTGATCAGTAAATCAGTCAATCTTTATTGACAGACTTTGCATCCATAGTGAAAAAACAACAACACCCCCAAAACAAAACAAAAAAACAACACAACATGTAAGACTGCACTTAAAATGAAGAGTGATAAGTCTGTGTGTTTGGCAGTTTTTGACCAGCAGGTGGCGAGGGAGGTCTGTGTGCACATAAAGCCTGAGGATTAAACTCTTTTGCAATCAAATTGGCTGAAAGACTTCATGAAGCTTCATTTAGCTGTCACTAGCTCGAGCTGGTCCTTAAATACTGGATGCCTGATGAGTAAACAGGTGTGACAGGTTAAGTGGGAACCTGAGGACTCCACCCAGTGGGTGGGTCTGGACAGGACCTGCCCAACATTTTCAGAAACAGCAGGTGAAGAGAACACAAAAACAGACAACATCCTTAACCAGCCGGGGCCCATGAGACACTGTTTTACAGCTATAGCTGTCATACTTTCTGCGCTTTGGATCTTTACTATTGTCTGAGCCAAAACTCCCACCTTGTCTTTATTACTGACTGCCATTCAAGAAACCCCAAACAGAGGCCAATACTGAAAAATATAAATCAATGACTGAAAACAGCAAAACACAAAAACCACGAGAGAGCTGATGGTTAACTTAAGGTTGTGGTCCAATCAAATCTCTTAATACGTAATTTTTCTGCTTCTATGGAATGGAAAAGGGTCTTTCGTTGTATTCAGACAAAGAAACCACAAAGGGAGGGGACGCGAGTTTCATTTTACTGTAAACTGAGTGAAGTGTCATTATTAAGTCTCAGTCAAATATGACCAATTGAAAGAATGAAGGGTGCATCTGTCCTGTGGCTGCTGTGTAAGTACACCACATATTCTTTTGTCAGATTATTGTGAAACTTAAACTAACTGAGTGTTATTCTATTTAGGGTTGATCTCCCTGCTGTGTGGCTCAACAAATCAAGGTTAGTTCACTTTGTTTTATTCTACCAGGAAACCCCACTTTATACGATTACATGTTTAAATACAACATGGTGTACCAAAAACAAACTAATGTTTTAAGATATGCTTTCACTTACCAGAACATATAATTTCACAGGCCTCCGTAGTTTTCCCATGAATTATTTCCATGTAGCTCATAACTGAGCTGAGACAGAAAAAGGTACAGAGATAAGCTAAAGGTTTAAGTATCAAGGTTAATACAATAAAAATAAAATAAAAGGTAATTTCTGGTGGCAGTTTCAGTGGTGATTCAGAGACATAAATATAGATATGCATCTAAATCTGGATTTTAAATGAAGGCTTCATAACAAAGATGTAGTCAAATGCATAAAAGTTGCTTCAACAAGGTACTCTTGGTTTATATGCTCTCTGTGAGTATGACTCTTGTTTTGATAACTACAGTTCACAGATACAACCAATCATTAATTAATGGTTAAAAAGCGTAAGGCTATATGCTCGCTGAATGTGCATGCATGATTATGTCTTTTTTTAAATCGTGGTTTACTGCTCATCCATACTATATGGTGAAGTGACTGATTCACAGGAAACCAAAGACAAAGAAGCCTAAATGCAGTCATGTCCAGTTGTCTTTGTACAAACTAGTTTACATTTTAGGAATTCAAAGTGACGAAGGATTTTTTCCCCTCACACCCTTTCAAAGGCCTATTTAAGGGGTTAAGACTTGGTTTTAGGGGTAACAGGTTTGGCAAAGTATTAATAAGAGTAAATGTCCTCACAAATATAGCCAAACATACATGCCTGTGTGTGTATTGTATAACACTTCATGTATACACAGCAGGCAGCAGCTGTCGTGGAGGAAGCAGCGGTAACAGAGGAACCTTTCGTCCAAATAACCTCAAACTCAAAATGGAACTTGCTCACGTCCACAAAATACCCCGACAGTTTTGTAGTGAATCTGATGAAGGGTTGTTGAGCTGAGCAAGGAAAAGATGCAATTAGAGACAGATTTCTCAAATCATTAGATGATATCCAGCTAAAAGGAAGTATTTAAAAAAAGCTTCAGCAATTTTGCCCAACGTAATAATAAAAAATACCTGATGGAAAATTGATTGATTGTTTCCTGTGAAATCCAGTGGTGTTGATACTGAAGTTTTGTATTTACACATAAAAGTACTGTCTCCATGTCATTTTGAGGCTGAGCTGCTGGGAGGGGGGGGGGGGGGGGGGCAGTGGTGTGCATTGAATGCTTTGCTGTGGCCAAGAAACCCTCTTAAATGCATGCACAAGATAGCAGTCACCACAGTTCAGGTTGGTTAGCTCCTCACTGTTGATATGACCCGAGTTTATAATACACAACCTCGTGAATGTTGAAAAAAAAAAGAGTCACACTCGTCAGCTTCAGACTTCGACTGCAAACTTAAACTTATAGCTACTGTTCGGTCGGTGGGTTGTGGTTGGAGACCCAGCTTTCATCAGCAGTGATTAGTCTTGACAAAAAAGGTCACATTAGATGTGAACGTGGGTCATTCAGTAGTAAAATAACTAAAGCTCTGCAACATTTTACCTTTTATACTATGAATATTTTCTAGTTAAGAGGGCTCTGAAATTCTGCCTCATTTTATTTTTTTCCAGCATTTCAGAGCCTTCTTAACAATGTCTGCATAAACGGACTGGCAGACTGACTCCATAACAACAAGAAAAGAGAATTCACATAACCTTTTTCGACCTGCAGAAAGAAAGGTGACCACCATTGCACCTTCTGCAACAACTGTTGCTCACTTACCCACAACATCCTGTTCAGCTTGATGACAGACACTGTTTCCTGATTTTGCAGCATTTAGATAAGTAAACTGGGCATCTCTCATCTCAGAAAACATCCTGTGTAGATGGTGTGCTCTGCGCCTTGAATCTTGACCTAACCTGCTGCTCACCATGACCACAAACTATATATAAATTTTCCATTCCAAATAAAAAGTGAACATATTTAGACTTGACAATTGAGTGATAAATGAATGCTAGCATGCTTGGTTAGAAACCTGCATTCACAAACTGGATACACTGCAAAGACACTTATGTTTTAATTGATACTAAGTAACATACCAATCCAATTCCTACAACTTCAGTTATTAAAACTGAAAAACAACGGTCTGCACCACACAGGAGGCTCGATAACATAATTTAAATGCTTCAAATAGAGCCAGCAGCTCAATCATGCTTCAGAGGTTCAGTTGAGTGACTTTGATTAACTGAGGTAAAGCTGTACAGACTTTGGCATCTATAGCAGCCGATATCACCATCCAACTATCAGTCTAACGTGCCACACCTGGCCAATCCTCAACAAAATCCAAGTGGATTAGTTAAATAAAAGAATTTATGTTATGAAAACAAGGGAAACTACCCAAAAAAACCCAAACATTGTTTTGTAGCAGGCTGTTAACATTTTTTTTCTGCTCTTGCTCTTGACGAAGGCGGTCGCACTTTTCTCCTCTCCTCCTCCTCCTCTCCCTTAGCTTCCCTGCTTAGCCTCTTATGTCCTTGTCTAGTCTCGTGTTTTTTGTATTACTTTTCCCTGGAACACTCTCTCACAGTCTGTTCTCTAAAACCTAAAAGAGGAATTATGGATTGGATCAACTGGTCCCTGAATGCAATTGACACCCCTCTCTCAACGAGAAGTTTGAGCTTGGGTGAGCCTGAGTGCTGAAGATATCTACCTATTCGGAATCATGGTAACAGGGTTCTGGCGGATTGGAGCTGGCTTGGCCCTGACTTATCGAAGAATTAAGAAAGCGGAACCGGCTGATCAAACCCCCACAAGGCTGCCCGCTGGGATTGGAACGATGGGAGAGGTGTGAGTTTCTCAAAATGGGCTCATTGAGTGCAGCACGGATAAGATCTTGGAGAAGCTACGGCTGCTGTGAATACTCAGAATAAGATCTCTGACTGCAGACTGGATACATCTCGGAAGGGCTAGCTCGGAATAACATCTCTGGGCGCAAATTGGATGACATCTCGGGGGAGGCACACTGCCGTGAGTTCTCAGAATCGGCTCCTTGAGTACATGAAATGACAACATCACAGAACGCAAGTATGGCGAAGCTCGCGGCTCTCCAACGGGAGATTGAGAGACCAGTGTTGGACTGTAGAACTGCTTTGAAATTCATATGAGCTGTTCGCACTAAAGTAAAAAGCGCCATCACTTCATGCGGATACCCCTTTGGCGCCAGCTGCGGTCTCAAGGCTGGAGCTGAACAACAACACCCTGATAACGACTGTGTTTAGACTGTTCCTTCCCATTCCATGCAAGGCCACCTGGGTTGGCTGGAAGACTGTTTACTTAGCCTAGCAGAGAGAAGGACACTGTCTCAGCTGAACTCTGGACACGCACACACATACATATACACTGATATGCACACACTCATCCCCCTCCCTTTCCAAACGCCTTCGACGCTTATTCCCTTCCGATGCTGCACCCTTTACCCACCCCTGTTGCTTCTCATGTGTTTCTTTGGTGTATTAAAAGTTTTTTCATGTGCTATGTGCAGAGGTGTTTTTTTTCTGTTCTCAAACTGATCTCCCTGTTGGAGCTCAGTCTCGGGGGAGTTTTTTTTTTTTCTCCTTATCTTTCCTCATGTGGTGCATTTTCCATTGTTATACCTCTCTGACCTGTCTTCCCCATGTGATGTTTTGTGTAATGTATGCATAGTCGGAGGGTAAGATGGCGCCGCCATTGCGTGCAATAGGTCAGCAGCCTTACCTTTATTAGTCCCTTGTGGGACTAATAAAGGTATATCAATTCAATTCAATTCAATTAACATGTTTATTTCTGCTCTAAAGTTGAACATTTTAACATGTGACTGGCCCACTTTTGGAGCCAGTCTCAGGTGGACATTAAAGGAACTGCAGCATTTGGCGGTTTCATTTCTCCGTTCTGAAGGATTCCACTTCACTGACATTCCATTTGGTGTGGATTTCTTTTTTAACCTTTAGCAACAATCACTCTGCACTATGAATCTTCTGCAATTAACTGCAATCACCCGAGTCACAAAGACTATAAAATGCCCCACAATGTCCTCAGGTTTCAACTGTGAATCTAAGGGCTGCACTACTCTATGACAAACCTATTATTCATTATAGCTTTACTACATCTTTTGGTAATCATTCTGACAACTTCAGATCTCAAATTCAAAGATAATTGGCATACTTCCTCCAGGAGATATTTGAAGAGACTGATGGGTATCCTTAATGAAGATTATAAACTGATGTCCTCAGGAAAAGCTACAGGTTACCAAATTATTAGTTAAATAGGCACAAAATATCTTAAGTGCTTTTATCAATCAAACTGACAGATGAAATTGTGAATGAGTGTTTGTATGTTTTATCTCATATGATGAGATTCCAAGACCCAGGGGATACAAGAAATTCCAGTCTAACCTAATGTAATCTAATCCTGAATAACTGTGGTTGCATGGAGTTTAACCATACCCTAGATAAACCTGGATAAATGGGAGTGATCCCAAACACCTACTGCCCTTAAAAACCACCTTCCATACTTAAATGTTGGTGTTTGTGGATGGTTCTGTGTGCATTAATTGTTTCACTGTAATTCTCAGAGACAATCTGATGGCTGCCTCAGGGTTTTGTAAATGTGCATAATCCATATCTTCCCCACAGCTCGTCTGACTGTGAGCCCCAGCAGCTCTCAGCTGTTTGAAGGTGACTTTTTGTCTCTGAGCTGTGAGGCTGAGGACTGCCCTGCTGGATGGACTGTGAGGAGGAACACGCCCAAACGACAAAGGAGTCGGTGTGGAGATGGGTGGGGAAAACAAGTCGATTCGATTTGTACCATCACCTACATCTTCAGAAGGGACAGTGGTGTTTACTGGTGTGAGTGCGGAGAGGGAATAAGCAGTAACACCGTCAACATCACTGTGACTGGTAAGAAGATTGTGTGTAGTTAGTGTTGGTGAAGCTGTGTGTCAGTGGATGAAATGCTGTAGTTTGTGTCTTTGTGGAGGTGGCCCAGTGATCCTGCAGAGTCCTGTGCTTCCTGTGATGGAGGGAGACAGCATCACGCTGCTCTGTAAATCAAAGCCCCCACATTCAAACCTCTCAGCTGTTTTCTATAAAGATGGCTCCGTCATCAGGACTGAGTCGACAGGTCACATGACCATTCCTCATGTTTCCCTGTCTGATGAAGGCCTCTACAAATGTCACATCAGTCAACATGGGGAGTCTCCACCCAGCTGGATCACTGTCACAGGTAATTTTCAGTATGATCAACATTTATTTCATCCATAGATGGACATAGATAGCATGAGGTCACCCATTAGTCAGTGAAGTCCCAATATGAGACCTCAGGTTTTTTTAGCTATCACCACTTCGGTGTTTTCAAACCTGCAGGTCGGATCCAACCAAAGACTTTAATTGGCTAAAGACTTCTTATGTGTTCTGTTTAACCTGAAACTACCCAATAAAGTAATCAGGAAGGTGCTTAGTGAGGTCGCAGAGTGAGGAAGCTGAGTTTCCCATAGACCTCTACACCATCCAAAGGTTTTTTTTCCTACCACAGGAGTTGCCCCCTGGTGGCCAATCGATAGCGTCACTTTTCAGACGAGATCTGAAAGTTGCATCCATCTAAGATTACCATCTTAGATTTCATCCATGAATCACCTGAACAGTGCCATTCTCTTTACAGGTAAACCTACAACTACATCCCCGCCTTCCACATTATCCCCACCCTCTACATCAACCCTGTCTTCTGCCTCAACTTTGCTTTCTGTCACAACCCCAATGACCACACCGATCCAATCCACTGCCATGGCGTCTCCTTCTGCCACAGCTCTGCCTACTGATTCAGCTCCACCAGCTGTCTCCATTCACCGACCACTTGTCTTGAGAGTGGTCTGCCACCTGGTGGTGTTCTGTCCATATGTCATCACAACTGTCCTAATGGCGTCTTTATATCGACAAAGACCCACAGGTAACTTTCACTGTCAGATGATCAATCTATTAAAGGGGATCTGTTGTGTTTTTGTTTATTTTCTGTCATAATTGTATGCATGCAGCTACGGTGGTGGACTTTGCCATATATAAAGACTATTAGAGGCCTGAAACGGCCAAAGTTAGAACAATTAATCAAGAGAGGACACAAACACAGAACAGAGAAGACCTGTTAAAAAAAATCCAAAATCTAAATCTTTATTTAAAAATTGTAGGCAGTTTGGCACAGATAGGCAGTCTGCATAGTATATAGTATAAAGGAAACAAGCATGGGATCATACATGGAAACACTGAAACTAGCTAACACACTGGGAATGTCGGGAGAGCCTCGAAATCCGAGATACTGTAAGAACAAAGACAATCTGATCTATCAATCAATTCTCAGGTGTAAGTAAGACAAATTGAGCACAGGTGAAGCTGTGTTGATTACTTTGAAGTGTAAATCATGCAAAGCAACTTTAGAAGGGCCTTAGAAGAAAAATACAGATGTGGAAATAGGTCCCCTTAAATTCTGATTGTTTTTCTCACTTATTATTACCTCATTATGACTGAACTCTTTGTCTCCATAGCAACAGTGCCACACCCCCACCCTGAGCAGAAACTGACAGAGGACTTTGACATCATGGAGGTCACCATCGAGCATCATTTCTAAACTGCACAGAACAGAGAAATATTTTTGTCATGTAAAAGTAATAAATATTAGATTAAATAGATCTGATATTTTATGGCAGCACAAAGTCATGTATAACGTTGGAAAGTGCAGTTTTTTGACTGCATATTCATATCTACAAGCCCAGTTTATTACCAAAGACTGCTGCCAGTGATTGTACAAATGAGAGAAACAAACATTTAAAAACACTCTATGTGAGACTATAAAAGATTACTCTTACTGATGTTTTTATCTGATGGTGGGTGCACCAGTTTTTGAGAAGTATCTGTCCATCTGTGGTGAGAATTCTACTTTAGAAAACAAGGGTGGATTGCTTGGTCCCTCTTCTTTGCACCAGGATCCTTTTCCTCATGTCCTGAACATCTGGGCTCAGGGTATAAATAAATCCTCATTTGTCTCCATCAGTGTATGAAGAACATGCACCTGTCATTTGCTCTTTCCTGTTAAACAAAAACCAAAACACATAATAAAACAAATGATCAGAGACTTAGAACCTGTGTCAGAGGTGACAGACTTCTATAGGAGCAAAAGTCATTTAGCAGCCAATGTAGTCTCCCCCTAGTGGCCTTTAAACAGAATGTAGGTTTAAGGAAAACATTTTTGAACAGATTGAAAGATCATGACTACGTCAGGAAATGCCATGAGTGCCATGAAGCACTAAAGGAACCACTGAAGCACCTTTCCTCAGTCTGTTGACACTCTGAACAGCTCTTATTGTTGCTGCCAGTCACATAGATCAGGGTCGTGCTGCTCAGTGAGCATTTAAACAGCTTCTCCTGTTGAACATTTCCACCTTCTGTGCTGTTTTGATTTCCTAATGAAAAAATGGCTGAATTAAGCTCCAGGGAAAAATGTTTCACATGTATGAAGCACTTTTCTTCTGTTACAAGCTGCTACAAATTTATATATTACAATAAGTCATCTTTTTTCAGTTGAATTAAACTAGCTTTTTTGTGGCTCAAAATTGGCTGAGGGACTGAATTTTTGCCCTTCGATGAACAAAAAAATACTCTGAAACTGTTGAACCTGCCATGAAGAAAACTTGTTAAAAGCACACTCCTGTGCTTCCTTACGGCAGGTAAGAAAAAAATGTGACTTTAACCAAACCTATAATTGTGTGCTAGCAAAAATAAATACATACAAAATGTCCTTAACATTTTTTAAATCAAACTGATCCATTTTATCATTAGGCTGGTACAGTGGGGCAAAAAAGTATTTAGTCAGCCACCGATTGTGCAAGTTCCCCCACCTAAAATGATGACAGAGGTCAGTAATTTGCACCAGAGGTACACTTCAACTGTGAGAGACAGAATGTGAAAAAAAAAAATCCATGAATCCACATGGTAGGATTTGTAAAGAATTTATTCGTAAATCAGGGTGGAAAATAAGTATTTGGTCAATAACAAAAATACAACTCAATACTTTGTAACATAACCTTTGTTGGCAATAACAGAGGTCAAACGTTTACTATAGGTCTTTACCAGGTTTGCACACACAGTAGCTGGTATTTTGGCCCATTCCTCCATGCAGATCTTCTCGAGAGCAGTGATGTTTTGGGGCTGTCGCCGAGCAACACGGACTTTCAACTCCCGCCACAGATTTTCTATGGGGTTGAGGTCTGGAGACTGGCTAGGCCACTCCAGGACTTTCAAATGCTTCTTACGGAGCCACTCCTTTGTTGCCCGGGCGGTGTGTTTTGGATCATTGTCATGTTAGAAGACCCAGCCTCGTTTCATCTTCAAAGTTCTCACTGATGGAAGGAGGTTTTGGCTCAAAATCTCACGATACATGGCCCCATTCATTCTGTCCTTAACACGGATCAGTCGTCCTGTCCCCTTGGCAGAAAAACAGCCCCATAGCATGATGTTTCCACCCCCATGCTTCACAGTAGGTATGGTGTTCTTGGGATGCAACTCAGTATTCTTCTTCCTCCAAACACGACGAGTTGAGTTTATACCAAAAAGTTCTACTTTGGTTTCATCTGACCACATGACATTCTCCCAATCCTCTGCTGTATCATCCATGTGCTCTCTGGCAAACTTCAGACGGGCCTGGACATGCACTGGCTTCAGCAGCGGAACACGTCTGGCACTGCGGGATTTGGTTCCCTGCCGTTGTAGTGTGTTACTGATGGTGACCTTTGTTACTTTGGTCCCAGCTCTCTGCAGGTCATTCACCAGGTCCCCCCGTGTGGTTCTGGGATCTTTGCTCACCGTTCTCATGATCATTTTGACCCCACGGGATGAGATCTTGCGTGAAGCCCCAGATCGAGGGAGATTATCAGTGGTCTTGTATGTCTTCCATTTTCTGATGATTGCTCCCACAGTTGATTTTTTTCACACCAAGCTGCTTGCCTATTGTAGATTCACTCTTCCCAGTCTGGTGCAGGTCTACAATACTTTTCCTGGTGTCTTTCGAAAGCTCTTTGGTCTTGGCCATGGCGGAGTTTGGAGTCTGACTGTTTGAGGCTGTGGACAGGTGTCTTTTATACAGATGATGAGTTCAAACAGGTGCCATTCATACAGGTAACGAGTGGGGGACAGAAAAACTTCTTACAGAAGACGTTACAGGTCTGTGAGAGCCAGAGATTTTCCTTGTTTGAGGTGACCAAATACTTATTTTCCACCCTAATTTACGAATAAATTCTTTACAAATCCTACCATGTGAATTCATGGATTTTTTTTTCACATTCTGTCTCTCACAGTTGAAGTGTACCTCTGGTGCAAATTACTGACCTCTGTCATCATTTTAAGTGGGGGAACTTGCACAATCGGTGGCTGACTAAATACTTTTTTGCCCCACTGTATATATGTGTATCGTCACACCTATCTTCCATTTGACAGTCCTCATATACTCAATTAAAAACTAAAACAGACATTGAAACTAACAAAAGCTAAACATTTAAAGAGGAAACAAAAATGTAAACTAATAAAAAAAAATAAAACGCAAATTCTGCTCTACATTATCTTTATGTGAACCATAAAGACTCAACAAGAGCGGCACACTCAAGTGAAAGAATAAATAGATCTTTATTGGTCTCAGGGTCATGATTGTACAGAGCATGTGCAGAACATACAAAAGAAACGATGGCACTTGGGATGTTCCATTGTAAAATTAAAAAAAAAAAAAAAAGCACAGTTCATAGCAATATACAGACTCACAAAGTAAGACCAAATATTCAAAGTTTGTTTCAAGGCTTTAGTGGTCATCATGTCATATCATCACAGTAAAAAGTATGGATGCTTTGCCCTTTGTAAAATACTAAACCCAAACTTTTTTGGACCAAGGAAATAAAAACAAAAACAATGTTAAATAGTGTAACATAGGAAAGCACATTGAAAGACATGAAACTGTCGCTATAAATATAATGATAGGGCCACTTATCATTACCCTTTTGTTAGAGATACCAAGGAAATTTCATTAACCAGGTAAAAATGTGATCATGTACCTGAAAACATCCATTTCAACAGTTAAAGAGCAGTTATTATTGCTACAAAAATGTATACTCTGTATGTGCCTAATGCATTTCTTGGGGAGTCAAAAAACATACAGTATGGTCCCATAAATTCACTGTAATCAGGCCATGAAGCAGAAAACGACAGAAGATAAAAACGTAAGGCATGAATCACCTTTCTTTCCTTTAGTGATAAGCAGCTGGTAGCCAATGTCCCACAGCCCTCTGACTATGATCCTTCACATTCAACTTTCAACATTTGATAAAGTATCTAATAAAGTGCCCTAATGCTTAATGGGCACATTGTCTACCATACAGTATCACATAATACATAACCACATCTGGAATGCTACTCAAAGTTAAAGACTTCTATTATTCAGTATAATGCAGTGCTTTAGTGAAAATACAATAATGCTTAAATACTTGAACAGCTTGGGGTCGACTGGCGATTTACTTTGTGAACTCTGTAAACATCTCCCAGACGAGTTCATGCTGTCAGTCACCTTTTTCTAGTCTTATGAGATAAACATGATGCTCAGTTTCTAAACCATGATCCCCATGAGAGTCATAAGGGAGATGAAGCAGGGTAATACCTTAAGCGTGTGGGTACCCTGTAAGTAAACTCAGTTTTTCAGAGAGATCCATCCCTCATTGTCATGTCCAGTTCGAAAACATCAAGACAGTGTCAGTAAAAATCCCTCATAATTTAAATTTTACTAAACAATTTACGGGACTTTTTCCTCTTAGCACCAGAACACTGTTGTTTTTGGCAGCTAGAGCAACCTAAAGACAAAACGGATCTGCAAACATGAAAACATTTTACTGGCAGAAAGTAACTTCAATAAAAACATGTTTCTCTTTTCAGGAAAGTTGTGCTTGGATGTAAAACACACAAAATTCTGTCGGGAAAATGTAGGAACTTTTTTCATTTAGGAGTTTTAAAAGCACCTTTATACTAAAAACCAAATAAATAAATAAGAAAAAGTTTCAGTGCATTATAATAAATACTTTTGCATAAGGTTTACACATTTAGTGTATGACTTGTTAAGGTTCATGTTGTGAAGTAAAGCTTTGAAAGAAACTTAATTTGGACTCGTTCCAAATTTGGTGCATGAACTTGTTGTGCGCCATAATGTTTGCTCTGTTGACTTCGTTATGAAATATAAATTCTTTCGGTAATTTTTTTTTTTAACCAAAGTTAAAGTTTCATTCTCGATGGGCTCCACAGCGCTCTTAATGGTAAACAGTGCAAAGAAATCTCTAAAAAATCCCAGCCAATCTATCACGTGACATATATACGGCCAGCATTAGAAAACACATGACAAAGGCACAAATCAAAGTGGTTCCGAGCCGAACCACAATCTGAATTTGCTTAATGTAGGTTAAACGATAAATTGATCCGAGCTTCTATTATTCTACTCTAATTAACTTCTCTGTGCTTTTTACTACAAGCCACACCTCAGCTTTTAACTGTCATTTTAAGTTTTAGATGTTTGGAATAAATTTGAGGGTCTTTCTAATTTAGACATGCTGAGATGTTGATGTCATTTCATAGTGGGGGGAAGCTGAGGATCCAATGTTAGTTTGGCACCTAATATAGATTAAGAGAATACCATCCACCAGAATGATCCCTGCAATAACTGACAGTGACACAATGAGACCAAGACGGTTTCTTCCTGTAGCTGCGCCACTGCTGACTCCATTCCTGCTTCCTTCATCTGTCGAGGAAAAAAAATGCATTGGTGTGAATTGTCAGGAGTCAGGGAGGTGAAAACTCTTTTAAAGTGTCATCATTTGACATGAGCACAAACTCACCTGACTGACTGACATTCAGGTTTACGATGCTGAGGATTTCAGAGTCCATCCCTGGTCTTCTCTGGAAGGCTATACACTCGTATGTTCCAATGTCAGCAGTCGTCATGTTCATCAGTATCATTGAGAAATCCCCATTCTGCATGTGGGTATTGGTCAGGTTTACCCGGCCCGTATAAGACGGATCCTGGTCGTCTGGATCAAGTTGGTCATCACGATAGTGCAGCACGTATTCTTTCAGGTCACGTCTGGACCACTGCATGGCGAGGACTACCATATTTCCAGGAGCATTACATGGCAGAATGACCTGCTGGCCAAGTGAACATATGATGTTTTTGCAGTCTGAAGGACAAAAGAAACAAGACAGAGGTTTAAGAATAAAAATATACATCAGAAATGCATGTACTAAACAAGAAGCACTCCAAGAGCGCAAACCTCCACCAAGGGAGCTCACTGTCTAGCCAGTATTTACTTTTAAGGGAATACTATCATATTTTTTTCATATATTTAAGTTGTTTTCTGAGTGCAGTTGTTTGCAGTGCAGTAAAAGTTGATTTTCTAAATCGATACATATAATATCCCACAGCCATAGCAGGGAATGAGCAAGAGAAGAAGAGAGGTGTGAGGAATACGAGGGTGAAGGAAGAAATGACTTTATAACCTATTAATACAGTCAGTTATAACTAGGCTTGTTCTCAGTTATAGCAATCTAATGTAACCGAGGATTTAACAGTAGTTTACAAACTTTTTAGCAAAACCTACTTACCCACAGCGTCAACTATTGAAGTAAGCACCAAAGAAAGCCATATGCAGATTTGAAGACACATCCTGAAGAAACAATAAAGACAGAGGGATACATCCTTTGAATCACAAAGTGTTTCCTGGGTAAAGTTATTTGCTAGAAAAGCTGGTTTATTCTGCCTCAAAAGAACTTTCAAACTAACAGTTTTGAAAACTTTCAGACATATGACAACTCTAATACTAAGTCTATCACAATAAATAACTTACTTCGAGAGGTTTTTGCACGATCTTTGTGGTGACAGGATTGAACCGGCTGTGAAAATCATCTTCTTCCTCTTGAGTGGTTATTGGCAGCTGAGGTGTGGAAATGGAGCATGGGCACAAGTGTCAGACTGCAGGAAATAAGAGAAAAAACGGTTTCATGTAAAATAATACAAATACCGGTTCAGAAACAATGAAAAATCAGAGTGTCTTCCAAATGACTAAAACAGCTGATTTGTCCGTTTCCTATTTTTTTTGGCAGTAGTACAATGTTAAAACTCTTTCTTCTTGGCTACCTGCCTGGTTTGTAATTTGAGACTCAGATGTTATACCCGTTAACACTATAGGGAGGGAAGCAGGAAGTTTAAATGATGGACCTTACATTACTCTGTGCTTTATGCCAGCTCATCCCAAACTCATTAAATTTGATAGATCTGGCAAGTACAGTCTGCTGTGATGCCGAGTGAATATCCATAATGCCAAAATCAGCGAGCAACACATCACAAAAGGACCATCAAGAAAACGCTCAGCATCTGTGCAACAGTTCCTACTATAATGACACCGATGAGTCACATCAAGTGATTTAGCAGTGATTACTCCCAGTACAGTCTTGTATACGATACGAGCTCTGTGCAGCAAACTCTCCGGTGCTCTTCAACACAAACACTGCGTCACACAGCGAGCAGAGCCACTGCCACCACAGATATGCGGCGTGTACTTAGCATTTACACAGCACACAATGAGCGCACGTTTTCTTTGTACAATTACGGAAATCGACACCGTTGAATATAAGTCGGCATCTTGGCTGGCTTCAGACGATCAGGTCAGACGAGCTAACGTGTCACTGTACTACTGTACGGTCATTTGCTGTTACCGGTTACACAAATACTACCCAAATGCAGGAAGCTAAAGCTAGCAGACTCAGCAACTGGTTCATGGAACTTACTCAGAAGTGCATATCCGAGAAGAAAGTCCTTCAATAAATACAGGAAGAAACCCGCCACACAGACCACTTCCAATCCGAATGATGACACCCTGGACTCAGGTTGCTTCACCCCCTTCGGACAGAAAACCATAGGGGCGTGCTGATTGGTCGGTTGAGTACGAGCCCTGTTTTTGCTCGTACCCTCATTGGCTCGTACTCAACTCAAGCGGTGTTTCACGAAGTTTCTGTGTTTTTATCCTTAAATTCCAATATCTTTCCTTATGTTGGCAGAAATCACCGGTTTTCCGAGAATATTTATGACTCAGCATTATTGTACGGACCTTGTATTCTGCTTATAATCAGTCAAGTCATTTTTAGAAACTGTCATGTTATATTTGTTGCAATTTCTGACTCTTTCTCTGTCAGTGACAGTTTTTACCTGGATAAATGCCAAAACTTGTTGCAGCTTGTACCTTTTTAAGGTAATGTACTTTCTGTCTGTTATGAACCAAATAGGGCCAGGCAATGACATGAGTGAGGCACTCGCCGTCACTTACATGAACAAACTCAGGTGCAGTACACACACTGTCTAGTTGGGTGCTTACCTATCAGCTGCAGCACCTGTGTGTCCTACCCCGAGACAAATGATTTCTTCTACTCCACTCCCACCCACTCCTCCCACAACCAACATGTTTTTCAATGTTGTATAGATGCTTTCCTGTATCACTGATGTCTCAGTACTCCTGCCATGATCTGTAGGTTTAAGTTCAGCTTTGCCTAATGGTATCTGTAAATTAAATGACTGTAATTTCACCTAATGTTTTGGTAATATGTACAAATCCTCATTTCCTTCTACACTTACATATGCAGGAACCCCAAAATCCAACATTTACACCCCCATTTCACAATCTTTGCGAACTTTGATATATTTCCTATATAATATCTAATCTATGTGATTTACCAAATCTAAGACCCATCAGTGCTTATAAACTACCAGATGACTTCTGCTGCTTCTTCTATGTGTCCAGAGAATGCATGGCAAACACCCAAGGAGGGACTGTCGGACAACACTGTAAGCCTAGATGTTCACTCTTTATATATGAAACAACACCCAGCAATGAATGGAATTTGCATGCATTCACATTCATTTACTCTGTTGGAGCTCCAGCCACTAGAAAGCAGATCAGTCTGTAGGCTAATTATCAGCAATAATATCACTCAATAAAAAGAGAAGTTCACTTTGATCTGTTGACAAACTGCAGCGATTTCCTTTGTCTACTTTATGAAGCTACAGGACAGAATCAGTGGAGGGGTGGCGATTCGGGCACCTTGCAGTCACTGAGATGACCATGAACATCTCTGCACACCAAAGTATTCTACAGTCAAATCTGAGGCCATGTGCATGACAGCTAGAGTTTGACCAAAACGGGTCAGGAAACAGGACAATGATCCGAAGCACAGCAGCAAATCTCCATAAGAAGAGCTTAAAGAGAATCAAAGTGCTGCAGCGATCCAGTCAAAGTCCAGACCTCAACCCGACTGAAAAGTGGGTCCACCATGTGCCATGCTACAGGTTTCTTCAATGTGTTACGTTCTTAGTCTAGGCGTGTATTGAACGCAACAACAAATTGGCCCCACTCACGCACCACCCAAGAAAGAACACAAACAGTGGTATCTTTTAAAGCGCTAAGAAGCCATTTATTTGCTTCAGCAGTGAGCAGTGCCAAAAATAACAAACAAAAGTCCCTAATGGTCCCTACACTTTCCTACACAAAATGAAAACCAACCAAAAGACAATTCACTTACCTAACTTTCTAAACGAAAAACAGGAGAAAACTTAATCAACAAAAATGGTTTGTCACGCCTACTAGGCTGCTGCAGTGAACAATATATACAAGGTGAACAAAATACACAATTGCTACTTTACAAATCTCCTGATTGGTTTTGCCTGCTCTGTCGCCGTTGCCGTGTGCACGGTCGGCCTCCGGAACTGTCTTGGTCCTTGTGTTGTCGACCCCCGTGTCGACCCCCTGAACTTTTCTCGGACTCTTGTTGAGCTCTGGTTTGGTTTTGTTTTTGATCTGTTGTCCTGTGTTCTTGGACTGTTTTCTTGTGTTTTTGGTTTACTCTGGACTCTTGTGCTCCTTGTTTTTTGTTTTGGACGCTCCTTCCTGGACCCCCTCCGCCCACCCTGGTCTGGTGCTCGGTTTTGTTCTGGGTTTTTGTTTAGAGCTGTCGGGAGCCAGCCCTTGGAGGGGGGGGGGTACTGTCACGGTTCTGGGTCAGTTTCGAACCAGTATTTTGAGTTTTGATTGTTAGTTTATTTTTGAATGATTGTTGTGGTTTTGGGTGCTATGATGATTATTATTAGAGTTCCATGTTTCTGTTTATTTGTGTTCTCATGTTTTGTGTGGGTTTAGTTCCATGTGTCATTTTCTGTCTGTCTCTCAGTGTCGAGTCTGCGTCTTTGTGTGGTGTTTTTGTTTCCTGTTTTATTGTGAAGGTCTGCGTCTCGTGTGTGTGTGTGTTCAGTTTTACCTCTGTCTCGTCTTGTTGATTACTCCCAGCTGTGTTCCCCACCTGTGTGTAATCTCCCTGTGTTCTCTGTGTGTATTTAAGTCGCGTCTTCTGTCATTGTAGTTGGTCCGTCTATGTATCCACTATGTTTCATCTGTGTGTTCCCTGCTGTCACCATCTTGTACCGTCGTCCACCTTGCTTCATGTTTGAGTTTCGGTTCGTATTCAGTAGTTTAGTTGTCTCCAGTATAGTTTAGTGTGATCTCTGTTTCCGTTTTTCCACTGGTGCATTGTGTTCAATAAACCACCTTCACTCCTCCACTACTGCCTGCAATTGGATCCTCATTTATTATTTTTATACGGCTCATCTCACTCGCCGTGACAGCGGCAGGCAGGATTGGACCCAAGTGCAGACTCTTAGACAGGACTTTAACACAAAAACTCAGGTTTATTGCTCAAACAAAACAAAGAATAGAACACAGCTGGTATGAGGGAGAACGTGACACCGGACAGAGGGAAACAGAGGGCTTAAATGCACAATACAAAGACGAGGGAACAGAAAACACATGAGGAACACAGCTGAGATGAATTAGACACAGAGAGACCAGGGAAGCAAAACTAAACACACTGAACAAGAAAAGCAAGACTTTCACAATAAAACAGGAAACAAAAGAATGCAGGACTGACACATGAGCTTGGCAGAGGAATGGAGGAAAGGCAGACGGGAGAGGTAGTGAGGGACCAGGGGAGAGAGAGGGGACGAGACATGGCAGGCTGGGGAAACATGGATAAACGTGATAGGTGGGGGGAACATAGAATGTCACACAGGGAAGTGAACATGGGCACAGAAGAGGGAACCAAGACATGAGGACTCACACAAACATATGAGCACCGACACACAAAGAGAAAGAGACAAAGAGGGAGCCTAAACGTACAAGAAGCAAACATAGGTTACAAAAGGGACCTTAAATAATAAAACATAATACAAACTAACACCAAAACACAGGAACGCAAAAACATTGGATCAAAATGACCCAGAACCATGACAACAGCAGCATGTGTTTTGTAAAAATATCATGGAGTAACTGAAAACAGTCAAAATCACTGTGGTTTACTGGACAGAGCTCTTTAACATACAGCAAAAAAAAGTGCAGTGTGGGTTTTCTGCTCTGATTCATGTGTACAATAAACATCAATACATCACATTTTATACTGCAGCTACCTTTTCTATTACATAGCTCATACATATATATACACACACTGTAATATTTGAGTAATATGTGCAAACAAAAGCAAACCTTTAGTTTATTATTAAAAAAACACTAAAAGGAATAAAAAAACATGATGTGTCAAAATAATATTTCTTTCTCCTCAAGTCATTTTTATTTTTCTGAGAATGATGAAAATAACATAAATAAAATGTTATATCTCCCAAAGGAGCCCTGAAGTTCAAGCAAAGCACTGACAATGCCAACGCTGCGGCTTTGACTCCTGCGAGAATATCTGCAGTCATGTTGGTGGAAACCTGGCAAGCAGTGCTCAGAGATATTTACCTCTGAAACCGCAGCATTATCCTGACCAGAAGCCAAGAAAAAATAAACACCGTCGTACTCAGAGATCTATTTTAGAACTCACTGAGGAGCGAGCTTTTTCACAGAAACAGAGTTCACACTTTCCGAGACATGTCTGAACATATGACGCTTTCCACATTCCGCTTCAACGTGACACAAAAAATGTGCTCTTTTATGTGTTCAACCTGGTGAAGTCCCTGATTTTTCACTTTTAGGTGTAGAGAAATGGCCCAGTGGCACTGTACTGTAGGGTAGAGTGTAGGGTGAAGAAAACAGCATGATAGTGAAGGACATGGCTAATGCCTGGAGGTGGTCTGCACCTTGAATGCTCACTAAGTATTCAGGCTTTGTGTTTGGCAACACTAGTAAAATCTTTACAGCCTGATCTTATATTCTCACTTTCTGGTTTTTTTTTTCAGCTCCTGTACTGTCCAGTATCTTTGTACTTCAGCAGGGATGCATCTACAGATTGAAACAGCGCCGTCATGGTCTGAATATGACGACCAGAGTTAAAAAGCTGTGCACCTCCCCTCCAAAACCTAAACGCAGACACGCTTCTGACAATCTGTTATTCTACAAAAATGCTTTAAATAAGTTACAGACAGTTTCCTTTAAGAAATATAGAAAACAGTCAGAGGGAAAAACCAGGAAAAAACTTTATGTTCAAAGAGAAACGGCTTCCCAAATTTCCAAGAATTAAAAAAGAAAAGAAAAACTAGTTTTGAAAAAATTGAGAAAGAAAAGACTTCAGCCAAACCAAAGTTTGTTTCCTGAGACCCAAATTGAAAGAAAATGTTTGAATCCATAATCTATTTAAATTTATACATTATAAATATAAATAAATTATCTATAAATTAAGTTAACCCACCTTTAAAAACTAACTAGACTAAACTCCATCTGTCCCTGAAATCAGGTCAGATCAGTGTTTGACATCAAAGATTTTAAACCCAGCTCACTGGGTTTAAAATCTTTAAAAAAAAAAAAAAAAAAAAAAAGATTAAAAACTT
Source organism: Simochromis diagramma (assembly GCF_900408965.1). Classification (NCBI taxonomy): domain Eukaryota; kingdom Metazoa; phylum Chordata; class Actinopteri; order Cichliformes; family Cichlidae; genus Simochromis; species Simochromis diagramma. Next base: position 21,865,694 of record NW_024387492.1, read on the forward strand.
CACTGAAACAAACTGAGCCCAGTTTTGATGAGGAAAAATTGGGAGTTCATATTAATTATGTTGTGGTCATAAAGTGTTTAATGTGCACCAAGACTCTTACAGGATTTTTCAGCTGCAAATAAGTTTGACTAAGAATAAATGTGAAACTATTTAAGGTCAAATGAGAATATTATAACCCACAGTAATAATAACTGTCACAATAAGCCATGGTTGTTGTGAATGCTTTGTAATGCCTCGCATGTAATTATGACATTTGGCGCTAGATGGCAGCACTCTGCAGACAATCGCCATCCATACTGTGACATTAAAGCAGGTATTCTTCACGATGTTTAAATAGGCCTATGTGCAACCTCACAGGTTCACACCACCTGTGTGTGTGTGTTTGTGTGTGTGTGTGTGACCTTATAACTTTAAGTAAATCTATTAATATAAATATATGTTTTTTTACACTTCTTTTTACGTGACCTCTGTGGCTTCAGCTTTTAAAACCTTCCTTCTTGTTAATTCTTGTTTCATTTCAAACAGCATTCGCTTCAGACAAGATTGAGAATGTAATTTGACTTTGTTCATAGAATACAAATAGCAACACCACAGAGTTTGTAGATGCAGATCATAGCTTAGTTATTTTCTCTTTCAGTGCTCTAACCTGTAGGTTTATTTAAAACCTGAGAATTTTTTTGTCCTGTTTGGCTTCTTTTTAATTTGGTGTGTTGCGAGTAACTGTGTAACAGAGATAAATAATGAACAAAACTAAAAATGTAAGAACTGTGCAGTCCTATCTTATGTTAGGATGATTAAGCCTGGCCTCGTCTCAAATATCTTTAACTTGAATTTAAGGTCAGTCGCTGCTGCATGAAGCAACTGTAACAGGAATCTGTACCGCCCATGGATTCACCTAGACAACAGCCCACCAGCAGTTTAACTGCACTGCTGAGTGCGCGCGCACACACACGCACACACACACACAAACTGTTGGTTCACAAAGATAACCCTGTGGGCGAAGCACATTCTCCACAGTGACTCGAAACCTCTTCCCAGAACAGTTCACAGCCCAGCAGCAGCCCTCCGTATCTGATGTGTGTGTTTGCATTGTCGGCTCTGCACCTTTAGCATGAAGAGGAAGAGTGTTTAATTGGGAAATGCACAACAAGTATGCCAGTCACCTGACCTGTCACTCTGTCCCACCTGTCCTCTTGCAGCTGAGCCCAGCCCACACCCCACAGAAATCCAGTTTTTTTGTAGTTGCTATATTTTAATCTTTTTTTCTAAATGAATCACTGTGTTTGTGGTTTTGGGCACTCTGTTAGGTTAATTTTCATTTCTAAATTAACTGTGAATTATTGTCTGTTTCTATGTGTCAGTCCTGTGATGGACAGGGTGTACCTCACCTCTCACCTAAAGTGGACTGAGTATCTGAAAACTTAAGTGAAAACTTTCTCAGAACTATTTTGAAGCTAAAAAAATAATCTAGTTGTGAAGGAAGAGCTAGCTAAACTGTAGCTGGAGATCCGGATCAAGGCACGGTTCCTGGAATTTTATTCAGTTTCTTGAACAATGACATTGCGGGATATGGCTTGGCGGAGGTACGCGCTCTCTGAGGCTCTTCTAGGTTTGTGTTGTTCTTAGAGGATTGGTTTTTTACTCGTAAACTTAAATTAGCCCATCCATCAAAATAAAATCCAACAAAATGAGGCTACAGCACTTCTGTCTGAGATATTAAACCTTCTCTCTTGTCGTCTTTATGAGCTTCTCCATTGTTTTCACAGCAGAGCAGAAAAAAAAGAGACCGATCCACATGAAGTCACGGAGTCAGATCCACCCATGTGTGTTATTACTTCTGCCTGTTGTGTACAGTGAAGCAGCCCAGCCAACAGCCTGCCGCCTCTGATCTCCGTTATGGCGGTCTTGGAGGCCCGTAACCGCATCCTCGCCCCTCTGACGTCAAACCCCGACCGGTTGGTCCACCGTGACCGAACGCGGAGGGGACCGCAGACAAAACAGAGGCGAAAGAAGTCCCAGACCTCGATGTCTTTCACCATCTGTCCTCCTCCACCTCTGAGTCTGGACACAGGTCTCCCAGGGGAGCACAGCCGCCGATGCATTGAGCTCAAGGCGGGCTTGGCAGCCATCTTGTTTTTGCAGCCTCTCCATCTACTGGAGTTTAAACCACATGACCTCAGCTTATAGCTCCACTGAAAACGATAAAACCAGGACCAAAAATGGGCACTGTGGGGTTATAGCTGACGACAACTTAGGCAACATCCCAACAAAATACTGGCCTCCGAGAACTTTGCTCACCTCATGTGAAAACATCACCTGCATGTTGGTGATGATGAGCACCAGGAGGAGAAAGATAACACAGTCCTCTTGGTGTCACCTGTAGACTCGTCTGTTTCCCATATTTGAGCTTTTCCATGCACAATAGAACAAGTATCATCCCATCACTGTTCATTACAATCCACCTACTCTTAACTTGTCACTGCAGCACTGGCGGGTTATAAATCAGTCACAGGATTCAGTGTCTAGTAAACACTGTGCATGTTTTTCCAGGTGTAAAAAAAAGGTTTTGTCTAATAAATCAAACCTACAACAACTTTTCTCAATCACACAGTGATTAGATACTTAGATTAGTATTGGTCTTTCAGGACACATCACTCAGAATTCTGGAATTACATCTAGTCTAACTGAGTTTTTAACACAACAAACCAAATCACACACCTCCTTACCTTTAATCACTTTTTATACATGACACACTCATACACGCTTATGAATGCATAGAAACACTTGAACGTACAGACCGAAGGAGCTAGATATTAAACCGGTGTTGTAGATTTCACATTGTTGAAAATGCAGCAGCAAGACTTCTTACAAGGACCAAGAAAAGCCAACATATTGCTGATTTTAATAACGCAGCTCTGACTTCCCATTTCTTTGAGCTTCTTCTGAGTGCTTTAAAGACCTTCCATCCATCCATTCGCTACCGCTTTTCCTTTTCAGGGTCACGGGGGGCGCTGGAGCCAATCCCAGCTGTCGTAGGGCGAGAGGCAGGGTACACCCTGGACAGGTCGCCAGTCTGTCACAGGGCTAACACACAAGGACAGACAACCATTCATACTCACATTCACACCTAGTGACAATTTGGATTTTCCAATTAACCTATCCCCACAAACTGCATGTCTTTGGACGGTGGGAGGAAGCCGGAGTACCCGGAGGGAACCCACGCAAACACGGGGAGAACATGCAAACTCCACACAGAAAGACCCCGGCCTGATGGTGGAATTGAACTCAGGACCTTCTTGCTGTGAGGCAACAATGCTAACCACCGTGCCACCTGCTTTAAAGACCTTCCCTCTTTTAAATCACTTTTATAGACTTATTTATATCTGTTAGCTTTCTTAAAAGTGTGAGTTTTAATTTTTTTTGTTTATTTTATTAACATTCCAAGACATCCTCCATCAAACTAATGGCTTATATTATAATTTATCATTAGAGTTCGTAGTTTTGGTTTTGGTGCACTCTTATGTATATGATTTGTATTCTTTGTGCTTTCATGGAGCACTTGTGAAACTAGTTTTGATAAGCGTTATACAAACAAACTGCAGTATATTATTCTAGAAACAGAGGCAAGTAGAATGACGAGAGAAAATTACAGTCTGTAGAGACACAAACTTGAATCTTCAAGCAAATGATTCACATGACAGCAACAAACTGTGGCGTGTGAGCCGTACCTATTTAAAAACAATGGAGTTTATTTTAAAAGTTTAAAATAAATCATTCAGTGTGTCTGTAAAGTTTCCACTACACTCATTAAATACTATATTTTGACATGGTCATTGTTATGAAGGTTAGATGTATGAAATGACAGAAGCACAAAGAAAATTCATGTTAATAAAAAAGAAAAACAATGAAACAAACTGCAGAGAATAAAGCGCAGATCTCACTTAAATCCTTTATTTTATTTATTTGTTTTTAAGTCAAATGTTTTCTTATGTTGGCTCATAAATTTTCCACATTTTGAAGTTTTAGAGAGAGCTATCTTTATGTTTAAACAAGGCTCCTTTTTTAAGTGTTTTGGTGTCTAATTAATGGGAATGTGGCAGATTTTGAATGTTCACACTCTATATAAGCCTGCCTCTTCCAGCACATGGATAAAAGAATAAAATCCAATTCTTCAGACTTCTGCAGGAGAGCTTCTCTCATGAATTCAGACTGATGATACATAGCTGCAAATGTCAGAAAATCCTCAGTGGGACTATTTCTTTGCGTGGTTGGACATTCTCCATGAGCGATGGCGTGATGATCTTGGCTATTTTCACATGCCTGCCCCTCGTCTGACACACCAAAGCGTCCCCGAGCTGCTGTAACTCATCTCAGAGGAGATTTATGAGACTGTGCTGTCGGGCCTACGCGCTGCTTTGGAAGCTGAAATTGTTTATGAAGAGTCAGGAAAAGATGCTTTTCTGATCGGAGTTTTACGTTTTAATTCCGTTTTCCTTTTTGCACAGCAGATGTCTTTGTTCAGCTGTAGCTTGAACACGCCGTCTTCTTCCTGGTTCACAAATTTAACAAGTCGGACATGAGTGACCTGTGGAAACAGAGTAACTGGCCTCTGTGGACCCAGTTTCAGGTTCGGCAGGGTGGGTGGTCCGTCCGCATTTCTCCATTACACATCGCTCTACAACGCTTGCAGAAAGATATCTGCAGAGGAGTCCGGCACTAAGGGGAGAGTGAGAGTTAGTGTGAGGGCAGTTTTATGTGGGTTTTGTGGTGTCACCTACGTCTTTTACATTTTAATAATCGTGTTGAATGACTGTACATGTTAAAGCCACGAAGTCAGCTTTGCGAGGAGGGCGTGGTGGATGGATGGGTGTTCAAAAGTGCTGAACTTCAACGCAGAAGAAGAATTCTGATGTGGCACTGTCTGTTTCAAGTTTTTGTTTTTTTGTTGTTTTTTACCCAGCATAGCAACCGCTCAGGTTAAGCTCAGGATACAACAAGTTTGTTGTGAGGCTGCTGTTCCTCTCTGTATGAGCATGATAGTTGGAAAAGTTTTGGGTGTATTCTGATAAAACTTTGTAGGGGTGTAGAGCAGGGTCATGTTAACAATCCATTTAAATTTGGCCGAGGTTTCAATGTCAGCTTTATAATTTGTTGGTCATAAATTGACAAAAAGCCTTATACCTAACTGTGGTGTGCATTATTAACATATAGAAAAGATTTAAAATATGTCACATTTGACCTCTGACCTCTCCTTTGAGGTAAAGATTGATCTGAAGGTCAAACTGATAATAAAGCTATATAGAGCTATTCTTTTAAACAAAATAACTTGTGATCAAACACTTTTTTTCACTTCATATTTATTACTAAACATTTGAATAAACATAATAGAAGCGAAAGGAGCTTCACTGGTCACGTACACAATCATACAGAATACAACATGTAGTGAACTGTGTCGTGTCCGAGCTGTGGACAGGCTGCAGACGTAGCCGCGCCATTCCAGGGTTTGGTGTTTGGCATGGGGGGCCTAGCCAGGACCCTTACGGGATACTGGGAGGGAATTCAACGTGTGACTTTGACTCCAAAGGTGTGTGGTCTTACCACTACACTATTCAGCTGCCTCAAAACAATGAAATGGATGCTACACATGCACTAAATCCTCATAAATAAAAAAACAGTAACAGTACTCAAAACTAAGTGCTGTATACAAAAATGGGTTTCAACTAAAAACTTATTAAACTATGTTTGAAATGAGCAAAGAAAACAAAATGAATATACTGTATACAAATACAACACAAATTAAACACAATTAGAGCATTCATCCACTGCTCTCGCTCAAATTTGAGTCACAGGTTGCCTGAACAGCAGTTTAATTCCACCAAAGCTACATTTTTTGCTCACTGGTCACTTCCTTCAGTATCCAGTCAGGCATGACAGTGACTCAGACAGAGTCTTCTTCACCGTGTCTACCTGAAGTTCAAACTGAGCATCAGAAATATGGAAGAAATATGTTTTAAGTGACTTTTAACATGGCATCGTTGTCAGTACCAGATGAGCTGGTCTCACTATTCCAGAAACTGCTGATGTACTCTGACTTTCACTCACAACTCCCTACAGAGACTTAAAAAGCAAGTGACAGTCCTCTGCTGGCTCTTATATTATGTCGATTAGTCTTCTAAGTCTATATGTTGTCATTCTAATGATAAAATCTGTATTTTTAGGTTTAATTTTTGTGGCCTGTTGAAATCTAGTACTTTGATGTTTCTACCTGGTACAATTTAAGGTTTCAGTGCACTTTTTGTACAGCATCAGCAAAGCCATGCCTCCATGTGTGTTGGAGCTGCTTTCGTCTTGCACCTACAGTATTGGTTCATTAATGAGACAACTTACTTGTTGTTGCACTGGAAACATTCAGTCACAATGATACTGGTACAATGCTTGATCTGATTGGAAATCCCATATTTAACTTGCGCATTCAGGTGTTTCAACCGACAGCAACCAAGACTTTATATTAAATTCATCTGGAATACAAGATTATCAGAAAACCCTCGTATGTGCTGCACCTTCATTTCTGTTTTGTTTTGAGATACCAGCTGCAGTTTTTATTCCCAGTTGCAGAGTAACTGGGAGACATTACATCCACCCACAGGTCCAGTGTTTGGTTACTGTCCTGCTGATTTATGAGATAAATGGCGCCGTGTTTCCGGGCTTCACTCGCCTTTGTAAAACCGGCTACATGCGACGTCAGATCAGAGCGTCAGCGACCTCATCTGCTGTTGATCAGTCGTCTCCTTTAATGTTGGACCACAGGTTTACTGCAGGCCTCCACCCTGCAGAGCCTCAAGGAGTCAAGTTCAACAGGATGCTGCCTGTAAGCAGGTAGAGAGCGTATATATGAAGATATAAAAGTGCAGAAGGGTTAACAAGGCCCGGCTATAAAAGCTGAACCTCACTGCAAGAGTAACAAAAGCAAAGACTTGAAATATGTCCTACATGAACTGTTTGCCATTATGAAATCTGACTTGTATCATTCGCTTCAGTCGTATCAGTGGGTACAGTGTTTAGAATTATACTGAGATGAAATGATGGTGTTTGACCTTTGCAACAACAAAATGTGTAAATGTTTTGTGTTTTACAGGAAGACTCCAATCATGTATTATAGCTACTTTTATGTTGGTTATGTATGTTGATAAGTCAGCCATAATTTTGAGGAGTAAATTAGTAATACAAAGAATTTAAAATAAGTTATTTTGTGTGTAGGCTCTGTTTTGCCATGAGTGCCAAACCCTGTGAGGTTATGAATAGACCTTTCCACCTGTTAAGAGTTGATTAAAGTTCGTTTTCTGTCACCAGACATGATGGAAACGTGAGTGTTGAAAAAGCTGCCGCGAGTCCCACACACATCAGCATTTCTGCAGCTAATCAATCAGTCAACCTTTATTTATACTGCACCTGTCAAACTAATCAAATGCAATTCAAAAAGTAAATAAAAAAATTACGCATGAACACACACACTTAAATGAGAAAATTAAGGGCTGCAAAAATAAAAGATAAGAAATCAATAAAATTGGCAAACAATAAATATTACACGAAAAACTGAATAGTGAAAATGTCAAGTGTTGATAAAACAAAACAGAATAAAGACAAGAAATAAGAAAGGTATACTGAAAACATGTCGGAGCATGGTGGTTAGAAAAAAGCAAAAAAAGAATCAAATGAATACAAATTGTTTGAAATGTTTGAACAAAATAAAGTATATTAAACAAATACATTTATTCAAAAGAAACCTAAGAAAAAATAAAATTAAGAGTTACAAATTAATCATCAATAAGTGAAAAACAGAATAAAGATAGATAAAGATAAAAAGAAATTACTGAAGTGTTTTATAACTATCAAACAAGCAAACAATAAGATTATTTCAAAACTGTCTGTAAACATTGCGTTAATAAATGATAGCATAACATTATTAAACTTATAAAAAATCATTGTTAATATATTTACAGACCAGTTACATTTTTCTTAACATTAACCACTAACAAAAAAAATGTATATAATTTTTCTAACCTAAACATCCGAACAATCAATTGGGCAGGGAGTGAGAACTATAGAAAAGATATGAAAAGGAAGAAAAATGTAAGATGTTTATTAAATGTATAGAAATCTTTATTTATTATAACATTCATTTTTAAATGTTATAATAAATAAACAGTTGAAATACAAGGTAAATACTGAAAACAGTAAAGTTCATCTCGACATGTTCCTCTGACAACCCTCTATAGAAAGCTGCTCCGGCAGTTTGAGCAGATCTGAGGGACCTGAGTGAGAGCTAGTCTGAAGCAGTACAGTGGCTTTTAAAGCCAATCCAGAATCTAACAGGTAGCCCCTTTAAAGGCCCAGTGTAGGTGCAATTTGTGCTCCTCTATTGATGTAAGTCAGCATCCATGCAGCATAATTCTGGATGAATTGCGACTGATTTATTGCACTCTTCAGTAACCCAGAGAGCAGGGCGGGACAGGAGTCTGGCCTCCTGTTATAAAGCGTGTTTCACTCGCTCTGATGCGTGCTATTATAACCTGCAGCAAAGCCACTGCACCGCTTTAGTGCAGGTGAGGAATTTTTACTGTTTTTCCAGACTTTAGATCAAGGTGACAATATTTTCATGCCAAAGAGAGCAGGACGCATTTTGATGTCGTTACCTGAGACGGAGATTTGCTCTGTTCTCACAGATATTACAGACTTTCATATATTTTAATTATTTATTAATTATTTCTTTTTTATATTTTTAAGTTCTGAACGGCAGTTGTTTTACTCGTGATGCTCTACACATATGTAACAAATCTGCACTGGAGCTGGATGAGAACGTGTTTCTTTGCCTTTCAGTGTGATTCCAGCTTTCAGCAGCAGATTCACTGGTCCCGTGTTAAAATGTCAGCTTAAAAGCTGAAACAGAAGCTTAAAAAGCTTCGTTAGGGAGCTGCTTTCTGTTTTGGTGAGTAAAATTATATTTTATTAGTCTGTTGGACAATGGAGTCCAGAAATCAGAAGTTTTTGTTTTGAGTGAGTCCAAAAAGAGATTTCTCTTCTTAAGTGGTTACATATTTACATAGTTACATGGATACACAGAAAGGAGCCCATTGAGGTGTTTTGGGTACGTTCAACTGGGAGGAGACACTGGGGTAGACCCGGGAAGAGGTCTTTGTTGTTTCTTGGAAATGAGCTGACCTCCTCTCAGAAGAGTTGGTGGAGTGGCTGGGAGAGGGAGGCCTGGGCATCTCTGCTTAGACCATAGGTGTCCAACTCCAGGCCTGAAGGGTCAGTGTCCTGCAGGTTTTAGATGTGTCCTTGATCCAACACAGCTGATTTAAATAGCTAAATTGCCTCCTCAACATGTCTTGAAGTTCTCTAGAGGCCTGGTAATGAACTAATCATTTAATTCAGGTGTGTTGACCCAGGGTGATATCTAAAACCTGCAGGACCCTGGCTCTTGAGGCCTGGAGTTGGACACCCCTGGCTTAGACTGCTGCTCCAACACCCACATAAGCGTCAGAAAATGGGTGGATGGATAACCACGTCAACGACACATCAGGGATAGTTTCTGGGTTCGATTCTTGTCCAAATGGACTTTAGCATGCAGACTTTAGGAGTAGTGTCTCTTAAAAGTTGCACAGGTCAGAAAAAGAAGAAGAAGAAAAGGTTTTGTCTTTTGTACAAAGAGACAAGTGGTGGAGGAAATGATCAGATGTTTTCCAGGATCACAAATGTTTCAGCACCTTCAGCCTCTGCATTCATCTCTAAGCATAAGTCTTTTTCTCAGGTTAGCGGCACAGAAACAAATGCCTCTGAAAACAAACGGCTGATGTTAAACAGGAGCCGAGGGACTCTCCACATTAGAAACTCATAAAGAAACTCTCTGACATCTGTTTCATTCCCCACAGTGACTCCTAGAAGGTCACAGGGGGGTCATGAGCACCAGTAGGGGTCACACATTGGGGAAACACCACCAAAAGTATAGACCACCCATCAGAAGGCTGCAGGTTGATGGGAAAACCAGGTTTAAGTGTTAATCTAAACGGTTTTCTATGTGAGGCATTTTTTTTTTAAAATTTTCAGAGTTTGTCATTGAGTACAGGCAGAAGTCAATTTCTTAGATATGTCATTCGATATGTTTGTTACTCCCAGTCTGATTAAACATCAACCAGGATGTTCCAGAACAAGGCTGAGCTACACAGGACCCCACAGGACCTTCAGGATCCGATCCCTTGTCCCTGCACAACAGATTAGAGCTATTTTGGGGCAGCATGATGCCTAAAAGAACATCTGGCAGGTGTTGTGGTTCATCAGTAGTCTCATAAATGTAACAAAACATTTTCTAAAAGCTTTACTAATGTTTTAAACAGGTGTTCCTATCATCATCTATGCTGCCCAACCTCAATCTCAATATTTCCACAAAATTTAAACACATTTTAAGCTAAAAGACTGGAAATAAAAATGCAAACAAATGAATCAATAAAAATCAGGCTTGCTTTATGTTCCTACTGCAATAACAGTAACTTTGTAGCATCACTGCATAAAATCGTTTTTTCTTTTCAGCAGCTGAGCTTTTTATAAAATGTTACATTCAAACCAAACTTGCTGCATTGATAAAATGCAATAAAAATGATAACAAGTATCCTGCCCCAGAGGGCTTGAAAATGTTTATTGATTAGATCTTTTCTCAGTGATTCCAACCCTGACATGTAAAACTGAAAACTTACCATATTATTAACAGTACAAGTTGAATAGCATCATTTTTGCAGAGCTTTCTCAGACTCTTTGATTTTATTTGGAGCAACATTAAAACACACTTATGGCTCTCTGGACCTCCAGAAATCAGAGAAAAAACCTATTTGGGGGTTGAAAAGATCCAAAAGACCATGAACACTGAGAGGAAGGAAGCTGGCATGGCAGGTTTGGATACTGAAAGTGAGAAAGTTCAATTACTTGAAAGACTTTGTAAGTTTAATGCTATAATAAAGAAGAATTTTGAACGGTTTTCTGTGTCAAGCTGATGTAACCTTGATGTAACCTTGAGTAAAACCAAAAATCTTCCATGCAGCTGCCTCCTGATTCTGAATAAACCTAACATCTTATTTTCAATCGTCTCTTACAAGCATGTTTCTTTTCATAATTAAAATAAGGCTCACTGGTTAAACTAAGCTCTTACTGTGGATAACAGGAGTGTGTTTGGTTTCTTGAGGCCATTTTTAGCGATGCGCTGCTTCCTGACCTCGTCTTCCTCTGCTGGGAGCATTTAAACACCGGACACATTGACACGAAGCCCTGTGTGGTCCAGAACTGAGAAGATGTGGGTGAAAGGTTGGGGTTCTCCCAGTGGTGAACAGCTTCATTTTTCTGTTTACTACAACTTTCACAGCTAACTTTACCATGATGTTATGTCTTTATTTAAAAATCCGAACTATACCTTTAAGCTCCCCATTTGTCACTCGACTGCTTTTACTTCCATCGCTCCGGCGTTTTCTCTCTGCACCACCCAGGTGTTTAATCCTTGTATATTTCAATGGACCCACATTCAGATACGGGTTGTTTCATCTTGTGGGTTTTCCATTCAGTCCTTTCAGGGCTGCTGAGGCGGGCGGAAGGGCCACGTGATGTAATCTGCCACGACGTGACCGCAGATCTGTCAGTGCCCAACTCACGGCTTTCTAAACTCCCTGACAAGATCGTTTCATGCAACCTGCAAGGCACATTTACAGATACACTTACAAAAATAAAGGTGCTAACTGGATCCTTGACATAGAGCTATATAGAAGTGGTGTCAAACATCTGGCATGGGGGCCAAACCCTGGCCACCAAAGGGTCCAGTGAGGTCACAAACTACTCCAAATTTTCATTGAAATATATTCTTCATTTTTACTGGTGATGCTAGCCTCACAGCACATTTTATTTTTAATTCAATTCAATTCAATTCAATTTTATTTATATAGCGCCAAATCACAACAAAAGTCGCCTCAAGGCGCTTAGAGCTACACTGAAAAAAAGGGATTGGCCAACTCTTGGATTTACGTAAGCATCTTGCGTGTATTTAACATAAGTGCCTCATGCTTTAAAGTTAAGTGTAACTATATAGTGTAGAAACTACATGATATGCAGAGAGGCTAGATTAAATTGTTCATATCATGTTCGAGTGAAGTAAGTCAATAACTTACTGCGACACCGCACGGGATTTCAGTCTCGCACGCTTTGGATCGTGGTTTCAGGAAGGCATCCATCTCAGTCAAATCGAGCAGCCGCCTCTAAGTAAATTGGGTGGTTGTTGCATTAAAAAAGTCTAACTTGTAATTTAAACACAATAATTTCATGTTTCTATGAATGTAATTAAATCATGAAGAATCTGTACGAAATTCAACAACTTAATTTGTTCTTGTTGAGATGACATGATACAATCTAGTGAGAGTGGTTAGTTGCTGAACTCATGAAATTCACAAGATCGCACGAGATGTCAAACTGCAGGAAAATCACTGGAGTTATAAGAGGCAGACAACTACACACACACCACATGTATGCTATTGCTATTTATTGTGGTTTAACCTGTCAAGGACAAAAACGTACAAAAGAATTCTGCATCAAGCCTTGAAATCATAGCTTTCCTCCTTTCATTAAGTCTGGATTGGTGGCATGGTGGTTAGTGCTGTTGCTTCACGTTAAGAAGGTCCTGGGTTCAAATCCACAATCTGGCTAGGTTGGACTGGGTTCTCTTTGGGTATTCTGGTTTTGTCCCACAGTTAAAAGTCAAGCAGTTGTTAGAGTTAGGTTAATTGGTGATTCTAAATTACCTGTGAATGTAAGTGCAAATGGTGGTTTGTGATAGACTTGTGAGTTGTCCTGCCTTGTAACCTATCACTTCAGGGTTATTTCCCAGCCCCCCTGCACCAGAATAAGGTTAGGAGGATGGTAGCTATTGTAGATCCATTCAATCTTTATGGTAACCAGACTCTAGAATTTGTTGAACATTATGTAATATGAAGACAACATGTAGTATTTAAGTGACCAAGTAGTACTGGGGTAAAAGTTATTGAATAGTGTTGAAATAAAATGACAAAATTGTGAAGGATTAAAATATTCCAAGAGCTCAACATACTTCATCTAAACATGTTTCAATCGTGTTTTATGAACACAAAATGCACATGTTTATTACATATGAAAAAGTTGTGTTGATTTAACTCAATTGTTTAAGTTTCTGCCAAAGCAAAAAATTTGTGTGCAACCAATGTCCACTATTGAATCAAGTAAATCCAACATGGCCTTTTTTCAGTGTAGACAAGTTGTTTAAATCATAAAGATGGAAGATATTGATGATTATTTACAAGAAAAGGGAAAAGAAGACTTTTTTAAAAAGAAGAAACAGTGGAGTACAGGATGCTTTTCTACTCTGGGCGATTTTTTAAAATATTTAGTTATTTACGCTTGAGATCGGTTTGTGACCCGTGGCCTAAAATGAGTTTAAATAAAGAAATATGAGAATAAATAAAGAAAAAGGTTACTTAAAGAGACATTTTCAATAAAGTCCCAGCAAACACTGGCATTTATGTCCCAGGTCATTGATTTTGATTAGTTTTTACAATCCAGTCAAATCATTCCTTATGAAGTAGGAGATATCAATCAAATTATTGCAATAAAGAATTTAAATTTGTTTTTTATTAACACAGACACTGAACATCCTCTACACACACTTGTATCACAGGAGCTGTTAAAGGAATGATGAGCAGCACTTGAGTCATCCATTCAGGATTTTCTAATTCTTATCTCAGTCAATTCACTTCAGTTTGATTCATACAGCATCAAATCACAACAACAGATTTACATTGTAAGGTATTAAACTTACAATGATGCAGAGAAATTGCTGACAAGAGCCAGAGATTCATTATAATTAATGATTAGATGCAGAGTGTTGTCAGAATGTTTGCAGTATTTAATTTAATTTAATTTTGTTCTAATCCATAAAAAGATTTCATAAAACATGTTTTCAACACAATTCCTCTAATGCTGAACTTTGGAGCAAAAACAACAACAAAAAAAGTCAACTAACTGCTGTGGTTCCTAACACTTCCCCTTTGCAATAATCCCACTTACAGTTGATTGTGGAAGCTAGGAAAGAGAAAAACCTCACTCATTGCATCCAGAGTACCAGGCTCAAATTCAGCGAGCTCATTCGAACATTCTTTACAAATGTCTCTAAAGGCAGACTGCATAGGTGTTGAAAACACGTGAATTCAAAGATTAAGAGGTGTGACCTGGTGCTTTTGTCCATGTAATGTATCTGTGCTTGTGTATTAAACCTTGTCATCTAAGCTAGCAAGTCTTACAGTCCTCTTTTTGTCCAAATATGCACAAGCAAACCAACATCATAATAGCTTTAAAATGTCCAAAACCAGTCACAACCTCATTCTGAGTTCATCCAACTTTTATACAAAGTCTGTAGTCACCAGTTTATCACAGAGCTTCACTTACAGTCACTCCTTCTGTAAATCACAGTCAACAATTAACCTGACATCTTCAGAAGCTCGTACAGGTTAAACTGGGCCGACCAAACACTGTTAGACCTGACTGGCTTTGAATGCTTCACTAGAAAGACTATATGCTGATCAGCCACAACGTTCAGAGTCTTAGTCCCTGGTTTCATGTGGCTCTTAATTTGATACTTACCACTCACATAAAGTAAAGACCCCACAAGGGCTGATGGTGCAATATGGCAGCCTCGCTTCTGTCAGTCTGCCCCAGGGCAGCTGTGGCTACAACTGTAGCTTGCCTCCACCAGTGTGTGAATGTGAGAGTGAATGAATAGTGGAATTGTACAGCGCTTTGAGGGCCCCAAAAAGCGCTGTATAAATGCAATCCATTATTATTATTATTATTATTATTATTATTATTATATTAATCCAGCGAAACAATCCAACAATCCAAGGACTCTGTGTGAGCACTTCTACCTTGAAAACCACCTGCTGTTACCACCAGGTGTCGCCCAACCAACAAGGAACAACTCTAAACAGATTTTTACCTTTCCATCTGATTCTTTTGGAGATTATAGATTAGATGAGATTGATAGATGCTGTCTTGTGCTTTGAAATGTGTGTTTTTCTTTTAAAAAAGAAAAAGAAAAACACAAGACACATAAAAGCAAGCCTGCAAACAACACAAAGTCACCACAAAACTGCTCAGTTATGGAACATAAATGAGCATATTTCACTTTCTTTTCCATGGCCTCCAAACCAGCTGCAACATGCCTGGCGAGCATCGGCGCACAGCAGCAGCTCGGCACGCTTCACTGGACCTTTAAAGAGGAAACCTGTGCAGGTGAAAAAAAGTCTTAACTCTCGTTGGAACAGTTGAAAATGTCAGGAACAAGACACAACAATGCACAGTCTCTCAAACTGTACTTATGCTAGTTACTAGTTAAACTGGTGAAATAAAGTTATTACAGCCACAGGTCACAGTTTATGATATGTCAGCAGCATGGCATCTTTAACCAACAGGGGGAAGGTCCGTCACCTCCATTTTACCGTGAAACCCGAGATTTTCATTTAGCCTGAAAAACCGCTTCATCTCCACCTCCTCCTCTCTCCTCAACTATTTTAAAAGCCTTTCGATGTTAACCTAAAGGTCAAATATTGTGAGAGTTTCTGTTGATGTTTCTAAGCCCAGATCCTCCCATTAGATCTAAAGGGGGGATTAACAGATCAGCAGCACAGGTAAAAGATGTGCTGATAGGCAGAGACACCCAGCAACCCACAGCCCAGGTATTCTAACACTGACTTTAGACCGACTTTACCTAAAGAAAGAAAAGGTGCTTCTTTGTTCATAGTTTAGGACAGGGGTGTCAAACTCAAATACACAGTGGGCCAAAATTCAAAACTGGAACAAAGTCGCGGGCTAACGTTAATATTTATTGAAAAAAAAATCTTCCTCCAGATATAAGAATGAATCTTTTCTTATGGACTCAAATAAGTTTTGCTGGAAAACTGAATATGGAACAAGCAAAGCTTAATACTAAACAATATATATATTAGCTGTATAATACCAGTAGGCCAGCTCTAATAGTAATTTGGTTTGGCTTCGCGGGCCAAATGTAATTAGGCTGCGGGCCAAATTTGGCCCGCGGGCCAGAGTTTGACACCTATGGTTTAGGATATAATTCCTGTAAGGTATGTGAATATTCTTCTCCCCATTTATTTACCATATAACTGTGAACTTTGAGAAGCTGTTAAAGGTGTTAAAAGTGCGATTAATTTTTGACAAAAAAGTTAACATAATAAATTTATTAGAATAAAAAAAACTAAAATTTAAGAAATAAATGTATGAATTTATGAATTTTTTTTCAGAAAAAATCTCATAAATCTGGAAAAATCAAGCAGCATAAATAGTAACATCAGTTATAATAGAAATAACACATTTTTTTAATCTCACAAATTTGTGAGCGAAAAAAGTCAAAAATGCATGAGAACAAGTGTAAGCTGTATTGTTTGCGCTAAAGAAAGAGCAACAAAGTGTCAACAATATACAGATACCAAAACCTTCTAAGGATGGCTCGGTTTAATATTCATCTCTGCCTTCCTGCTGGAGACAATAATACTCCATTTGATTGGGCAAGGTACACCCTGGACAGGTCGCCAGTCCTTTACAGGGTCAGCGCCATAGGCTCCATACAAAACTGTGATGTCACTCATTTGTTAGTGAGGTCTCATTATAAAGATTTGAGTGAAGTGTTTTTATTGTCACCGTGTTGGCATTTTTGAAGCGAAACTGAGTGAGAGGTGGATCTGACTGATCTGCACGTACGCATACGGTAGTGACTTGTAGGCCTCTCTAGGCATACCAGGCATCCTCCTCCTTTATGACTCTGTCTGATCCCAAATTGGCACTAAAGACAAAAACAAAGTGGACAAGTGGAGCGATAGATTATTCCAGGTGAGGCCACAGACAGGACTTCCACAGAAATGTCCCAGAGGATTATATACTTGGTGAGTGAGGTGGTTGATTTGGTTTGTCTGTGGATGATAGCTAGAATGGAGCCACTGGTCTGTTTTCACAACCAAGAAAAAACAAACATGTTATATTACAGTAAAGAATTGATTTTGCGAGCACTGAACCATTACTTTATGGCGTGCCAACCAGGTGATGGCTCTATACTGTACAGACTGTATAAAAGCTTCAGGTGTTTGGTTGAAATTATCCATCTGTGCTTCACCAATGCAGCGTTACAGGGCAGGTACACCCTGGACAAGTCGTCAGTAGGGAATTGCAGGGCTATAATAATTGCATTTATATTGTTGTTTTAGCATTCCTACTGTAATCTTCATATATTGCTTGAAAATAATTACATGTCCTCACCCAGTTTTCTCGTCTTGACAGGTTCTTGCCTGCTTTTGGCACTGCATGGATAAAAAATGTGCTGTAGTCAACATTTAACTATCATGAACACGAACACTGACCTCTCAGTCACTGTGTGTCCTTTTGCTGCCTTAGCTAAACCTCAACACAAGGTACAAAATACAAAATAACTGACACACACATGCGATTGATGATTTGAACTCCAGCACTGATATTCCCATAAATTTTTGCAGTCACCAAGGAAAATATTCTGTGTTATACAATGGAAATGTGCAGCATCCTGATGGGTTTTTTTTATTCCGGGGCAACAGACTTCACAGTATTCATATGTACTCAAGAAAACAGTTCAATCGTATGGAAATATTTCTATATTTTGCTGCATTTTTGAAGGTAGTGAGGCTGGTCCCAACCCAAAATTCAATCTCAGCAAAATATCAACCAATCGTTCAACCTTGGTGCTTGGAAAACAAGCACAAAGATACCCACATGGCATTATCTATCACCAGCTGCCATCAGCAACAAATCAAAACGTTCACAGTAACACAAAGACAGGAGAAAAGTGCTGGCCAGAAAAACCTGGGTGGCAGCAGAGAACCACGCTGTGGGAGGGTTCAAGGTGAAAGATGGCACGCCAGCTGGGTGTGAGGAAAAACAGATGACAGTCAGATAGCTAAGATGGATCTGAGATTGCCCATCTGACGCATTTCCTCATCGCTCACAGATTTGTTATGTCTGTCTGTCTGTCAGCACCCTGCTGTACAAGCAGCTATTCATTAGAGATGCTATCAGACTGGAAAAAACAAAAGGTTTTTTTTTTTCAAGAAGGAAGATGTCCAGGTGAGATCTGTGGGAACTCAAAGCTGACTTTGTGTGCCAGTTATGTTTGTGATTTTCCAACGTCAATCATTGCATTATCATGCAATGCTTTGTCTGTAAAAGGGAATGCTTTCTCTTTTGATTTGTTTAAATGTAGTGCCATGTGGCTTTGTTTGGAGAACAGAAATTTGGCAGGTTATTTGTAAAGTAATGGTTTTAAAATGGGTTGGGCAGGCCCTTATAACACGCTTTTCTGCAAAATGTGCAAGCAATCAACTACCAAACGTCATTCAAAGTCAAACATGCATTAAACAAACACTTACTTCTGCACAATGATGTTTGTCAGCCAACATACCCATAGTCAGATAAGAGAACCAATATAAGTTTAATCTAAATAAATAGCGCTGTGATAGACTGGTGACCTGTGTAGCCCCGCCTCTTACCCCAGTGACTGCTGTGATAGGCTCCCTGAACTAGGTAAGTTCATTGATGACTGGATCTCAGTAAGTAGAAATATACCACTTGGATTACATGTTTAATTTGTGTAATTAAATTTGTTTTTAATATATTGGAAAGACTATTATTCCAACTAATAGACTAATATTCCGTTGCTGTCCATAGTTGTGACATCTATGGTTTTATGGATATGTTTGAAATTCAAGGGAGTCACTTCCACTCTAATAAAGATGAAGTGATTTCCTGTGGGCTTTAATAAAGCGTCAGGTTTGGACCAGGTCCAGTCTGGCTCCTGTAGCCTCTCTATACATGTTCATGAGTGCTGTTCAAAACCAGTCAAAAATTGAAGTGCAGCAAGTCTGCACTGACTTTTAGCCACACACTTCTTTCACCCCTTTTAAAAGGTTTCTTCCTGTTAAAAGGGAGTTTTTCCTTCCCACTGTCACCAAAGTGCTTGTTCATAGGGGGTCATATGATTGGTGAGTTTTTGTCTGTATGTATTATTGTAGGGTCTACCTTACAATATAAAGCACCTTGAGGCGACTGTTGTTGTGATTTGGCGCTATATAAATAAAATTTAATTTAATTCAATCTACACCATCCAATTATATATATAAATAAATGAATAAATAAATAAAAGGAAAATGCCTGGTGGTTTTTGCCAGCACATCATCCTTTAACAGAAAATCTTTATTTAAAATCAATGGCTGGTTGAAAAATACAGCGCCTAAATTATTAAATTAATTTATATATATAACAAATAAATAATTAATCTTTTTAATAAATTGAAAATTACCACAACAAAATTTTTAACAGTGAATTTGACTTATTGCAGACTTTTTTAGCATAGGTTTATTGACCATAATTTTGTGTATTATATGGATGACACTACATGCACTTACCAATTAATTTCAGGACTATCTTAGTAAAAAAAAGAAAAATGACTGAAACTGTACAGGCCCATTTACCAGTGAATGATGGACAAAATCCTGGTGCATCCATCTGACAGTGAAATAAATATAAGAAGATGTTGATTCATGTTTCTGTTTACATCTGAGAAATTCAACATGTCCCAAAGCTTGCCAAAGTGTGTCTACCCTCTCTTATTTAGTAAGAGAATTTCCCTCACCAAATAGGAGAAAGGTGTCAAGGTGAAACTGGAACAGAGACTTTGTCATCAAAGGTTGTTTTCTGCTGTAGTAAGATCTTATTACCCATCACTACAACTCCAATTTCAACCTCATTTCATTTGAGCATCATATGCTAGTGTTTTGTCAAGGATGCCAAAAATCTACAGGTGTTTGGGTATGGCATGGTCTTGTCTGCAACAACGACAAAGTCTGCATGAAACTGTCAACCAGTAAACCACAGTTTGTTCCTCATTTAGTTTAGTTTTGACCAGTTAGAATCGATGCAGGACTCGAGCCCCCAAGAGCAAAGGGGGACTGTACAGCTTTAACAGAAAATGCGTTTGCTATACACGGGTCAGCTACGGAAATTTTCATGGGCATGGTCAGTGACTCTATAGTGTGTGGAATATCCTCACACATATTGGAATTTTTTTGTTGTTGTCGTATGCATCGATAAATCTCCACAGCAGTTTCCTAGACCTCATTTTAGTAACAAACTTATTACAGCACGAGGCCTAACACTGAACTGGATAACCGGTTAAGAAAATGGATGAATGGCTGTCCGACAGTAAAGATGAATTAATTCCCTTCACATTGTGCACCAAAGAAAGCTTACCTGTCTGGAATTACAGACATGACAAGAATATTAATGCACAGAAAGGTGAGAGAAGAAACTCAAAGAAAATCACGTAACAAAAGATCTAACACTAAAATAAAAATCTGTTCAGTGAAG
Organism: Simochromis diagramma; assembly: GCF_900408965.1. Classification (NCBI taxonomy): domain Eukaryota; kingdom Metazoa; phylum Chordata; class Actinopteri; order Cichliformes; family Cichlidae; genus Simochromis; species Simochromis diagramma. The sequence goes on from NW_024387492.1 coordinate 21,886,211, forward strand.
GAGAAATCCTCCGCCACCTGAGAGAATAGAGGAGATTCTCCGTCTGACATGCTAAGCCGTCATAATTGATGACTTGACATTCCAAGTGTTGCAACATGAAGCAGACTGTTGTTGTTTTGCAATAATTAGCCCGCGATGGGCTTTGTGAAGGCTACGGTACACTGACAAAGACTGCAGCCAGACAGAAGCAAAGCGTGTGGAGTCGCAAATAGGTATGAAAAGTTCAAAAAGCAAAATTCACGTGCAGTTGCTATCTGCAGTGATGATGTCAGCATTTATGGATGGCATGCCACGCGTGCACATCTACTGAAGACTTTCCACAATCTTCTTAATGACATCTTGATCTTGAAGCTATGGTTAACTTGTAGGATTCATTGGGGAAAAAAACACCCATGAAATGTTTCCACCCACTTCAATTGTGTTCACTATTATTATTTTTTTTAATCTACAGCTTTTGAAAACCATTAAAACATAACTGCCGTATGACGTGTGATGAAAACGTTCTAAGAACAGGCTGTAAAACTAAAGAATTTGGCCAGTCTCTGAGGTCATCTTCCTGTGCACCCCTGCACCATCCTCCATCTTTCAGTAGTTTTGTTTTTGTCCTTGTAATTGTGCTTCTGTGAGGGGTGGTGGATCTCCTCCAGTGTGGCTCCTTCAACTGGATATTCATTTTGAGGAAGAGAATGAAGTTTCGGGGAGGCAAATCTGACAGTGTGAGACAACAGATAATGTGTCACTGGCAACACAGTAAGCAAACTAGAGTTTATCTTGTCTTACTTGTCCGGAGGCAGGTCACGACATGGGGGGAGGCAGATGGTGAGGTCCAGGTGAGTGCTCATTGGTTGTGGGTGCAGAGAGTCCGGTGGGTCCAAGAGGGAAAGGCAGTGAGCGAGGCAGGTGAAGCAGAGAACCAGAATGGCGACGATGATGGCTGCAGGAATGTCTTAAAGACATAAAGACCTGGATGGCCGCTAACTTTCTGCTTCTTAATTCAGATAAAACTGAGGTTATTGTACTCGGCCCTGAAAATCTTAGAAATATGGTATCTAACCAGATTCTTACTCTGGATGGCATTACCTTGGCCTCCAGTAACGCGGTGAGGAACCTTGGAGTCATTTTTGACCAGGACATGTCCTTCAACGCACATATTAAACAAATATGTAAGACTGCTTTCTTCCATTTGCGCAACATCTCTAAAATTAGAAATATCCTTTCTCAGAGTGACGCTGAAAAACTAGTTCATGCATTTATTACTTCCAGGCTGGACTACTGTAATTCATTATTATCAGTATGTCCAAAAAACTCGCTGAAAAGCCTTCAACTAATCCAAAATGCTGCAGCAAGAGTACTGACAGGGACTAGAAAGAGAGAGCATATTTCTCCTGTTTTGGCTTCCCTTCATTGGCTTCCTGTTAAATCCAGAATTGAATTCAAAATCCTGCTCCTCACATACAAGGTCTTAAATAATCAGGCCCCATCTTATCTTAATGACCTTGTAGTACCATATCACCCTATTAGAGCGCTTCGCTCTCGCTCTGCAGGCCTACTTGTTGTTCCTAGAGTATTTAAAAGTAGAATGGGAGGGAGAGCCTTCAGTTTTCAGGCCCCTCTTCTGTGGAACCAGCTTCCAGTTTGGATTCGGGAGACAGACACTATCTCTACTTTTAAGATTAGGCTTAAAACTTTCCTTTTTGCTAAAGCATATAGTTAGGGCTGGACCAGGTGACCCTGAATCCTCCCTTAGTTATGCTGCAATAGATGTAGGCTGCCGGGGGATTCCCATGATGCATTGAGTTTTTCCTTTCCAGTCACCTTTCTCACTCACTATGTATTAATAGACCTCTCTGCATTGAATCATATCTGTTATTAACCTCTGTCTCTCTTCCACAGCATGTCTTTATCCTGTCTTCCTTCTCTCACCCCAACCGGTCGCAGCAGATGGCCCCGCCCCTCCCTGAGCCTGGTTCTGCCGGAGGTTTCTTCCTGTTAAAAGGGAGTTTTTCCTTCCCACTGTCGCCAAAGTGCTTGCTCATAGGGGGTCATATGATTGTTGGGTTTTTCTCTGTATCTATGAAGCGCCTTGAGGCGACTTTTGTTGTGATTTGGCGCTATATAAATAAAATTGAATTGAAAATTGAATTGAATTGAATTGCGAACCGACTGAGAAACCAGCATCCAGGTGAATGTGACAAATTGCAAGGGTGGATGGATAATCTAATGAGTATTAAATCACAGGAGACAAACAGTCAATACAACAAGAATACGATGGCTTAACATGAACAGCACTTAAAGGCTTGGCACTAACGAGGGTTAGCAGACAATCTAGCGAAGATTCTTTGAGAGCGCTGGACATAAATACAGCCACGAAGATTAGCAACAGGTGTGGACACTTGGACGGGTTGCTGAGGCTCCACCTGTATGCAGAGACCAATCTAGTGGAAAACACAAAGCCACTCACCCGGACCATGATACATATTCTTTCAAGCTGGATCTCAAGATCTCTGTCTAAATAAATAAATAATTCTGGGTAAATTCCCAGATGATCAAACATGCAACTATTTTGCTGGTAATAACTGAAATGAGTAAAGAAAATCAACAGCCTACTTTTGCAAGATAATTCCTAATTTTATTTGGGGGGTTGTATCGGCTGGGTCTGATTATTAGGCGGGGGGGGCACAACCCCCCTAACCCCCATGGAAATTATGCCCCTGCTTATGCTAAACTCTTCCTTTGAATTTTTTCCTGTATTTGCGCTTTCCACCACCAAGAGGATACACCAAACACCTTCTTGGCAGTGTACCTCACCACACCAGTCATGTGATAACTCTTCCCTGCCACCCTGTCCACCACCCAGCTTGTCTCAACTCCTCCCTGAACTCATCATTCAACATTCTTCCTTCTTCAACTTCAGCCATTTAATTCTGGCTTCGACTTTCACTCCTTGGCTCTTCTTGATTTCCAAACTCATTTTACAAACTACCATCCAGTGCTGCCAAGCTACATTCTCCCCTGCCACCCTCTCGCAGTCTGCCTCTTTCAGTTTGCATCTTCTGCACAAGAAATAGTCCACTGTGCACCTTTCTTCACTCTTATATGTCACCCAATTTCCCTACCTTTTTTGTCCACAGTATGTGTCCTTGTACATTTCTTTACCCACCCAACACTTCCTCATCACCCCTGCTCCCTTAACCTAACCCATTAAATTTCTGATTGTCTGATGTGTCTCTTGGAAGATGTTTTTATAGCCTGGGCTCAAAAACAAATTCTATACCATGACCTAAGTCACAAAAATATGTTAACACAATTAAAACACTCTAAAAATTGCAGCCCAAATGACACAGACACGTCTTATCATCACATTGTACTTCAAACATCCTCCTCTGCCTCCAAACTGACCCTCACTCTTTGAAGTTTTGAAGATTTCTAGTAACACTGCTGATAATCTACTGATCGCTATCTTCAATTGAAATCATTATTTACACTCAAGTTTCACCTGGACACACTCCTGGGAGTCTTTTACACTTCTGTACTGTTCATCAAAGCTGCATGTGAAAATGTGACCTGAAATGCTCGCAACATGAAATGGGCTTAAGATATTAAGTGTTTAATAGAACAGTGGGTGGATAAACTATCTCTGGTATAATTACTGCCCTGGATTTGTGATTTTAGCGGCTTAGAGCGGTTTCATGCTGAGCTGCCTCTCTTCTTTGTGGCGCCTCTGTTCTGTAGGTGTGAGAGAGATGAGGCAACACGTACTGCGGTGCAACATGTTTGGCATGTTAAAGGTAACCAAAGGGTATGAAATACAATGAAACAAAAAGGTGAAAGCATGTCGCACAATACACGAAAGGGAGGGTTTGAACAGTTAAAGCACAAAAGACAGATTAACAGACAACAATACGTCTAATTTAATGCAAATGAATCCAGCCATAAATGGCCATAATTTTCATTTCATAATGACTTTTTTTCTCTATTTTTTTTATACGCTTTGGTTTTCTGTGTGAGAAGACACAAATCGTGAGCAGCCCCACCTGCACAGACAGAAAGCTGCAGACTCAATGAGCAGCTCAAAGCAGATAATGGAAAAGACAAGTGGGACTCAAGTTGCTTCCTAAATGACTCAAAGGCTTCCTAAAGAGTTTTAAACAATGAGCCGCTGTTTGCTCTGTCAGCCTGGGTCTCAGAGGGACTCAGATTGTTCAGGTATTAATGGGCAGCCTCTGTTTACTTTGAGCTGTTTGCTGATGGATCATCTTACTTTTTTTTGTTGTTTACCTGCAGGAAGCTTCTCCTGACTGCAGCAGCAACTCACGAGAATGAAACTGGACTTCTTTCCTGATTTAGGAGGTTTGTGCTTTTTCAACAAAAAAGAATTTTAGAACCAGTTAAAGATCAGTAATGTTTTGTTTTTTGTTTTTTTTTTGCGAGTCAAGCAAATGAAACATGAGAAATCGAGTTTCACTGATAGCTGAGGTACATAAAAATCACCCATTGTAATTTCATTACAATTTAGTGTTCAGGAGCCTCTGGATCCTTACATGTTGGTCAGAGTTACATACACACACCTAAACATGACGCACAACAAGCACAGCAGCATCTGACAGTAGGACATTACTTCCCACCATTTGCACTTTTCCTCTGACACACATGTTTAAAAAAAGAATAAAGAAAAAACGTTTCCATTAATTCTGAGCATCAAACATTCCAACTTTCTCTATCATTTCCCTTTTTGCATCAATTTATGGAGGAAAACGACAAAATTCAGGCAGCAGGTGAGAATTCAAAATAGAATGAAACACAATACACTGAGAGTCCCAGGCATTCTTTATTGCTTTCAAATATTTACTCTCCTTTACTTTTCTCATTTCATGTTCTCCCTGCTGAGTCAACATGCACAGAGGCACGATTTCTGTCCTCTTTTGTTTTGGTGGCACCCTCTTTAAATGTGCATGTGGCACCTATTCATGACGGCGAGTCATTATTTTATTTTATTTTCATAAGGTTTTTAGAAGCATTGGAAAGGAGAAAGTCTCAATTCCCCAATAAATACCTCCAGTTAGACGACGGTGCTTTGTGTGTGCCATAGTTTATTTCCACAGTAAAACTCTTTTTAATCTCAGATTAATCATTTTAGCAAATAACACTTCAAAGTAATAAGTAAAGTACAGAAAACTTCAGTAAATGATTCTCCATCTGCTTGATTTTTGAGAGTTTCTGAAAAAAAATCCTCATGGTTAAATAAAACAATATATTACAAAGTTACAAAATATAAGAAATAATACAAATTTTTATATATTAGAGTTATTTCTTATATTTTTTGGTTTATGCACGTTTTATTGTGGCGCTCAGTTAGTGTCACTGAGCACAGACATAGAAACATGCCTGTGCATGCATGCATGGCCGAGACACTGATGTTATCTCAGAACTGGTCACAGTACGTAGAAAGAACGGCAGCACTGCTGCTGCCGTTTCAACGCGTGCTCGTGGTTCAGTCAGACCTTTCCTTACACTGCAGTCAAATCACATGTATGTGTTTTTGTATCTTTTATTTCATTTAAATATATATCTTTTAAATGAAATATGAATGACAGAACATTTGATCAGTAAATACTTGTGAAGAGACAGCCATGTTTAATAGCCATAATACAATAAAAATATCAAATATAAAACTATAAATACACATAAATACAGTTCTGCTAAAAATGATAAAAGGATATTGCAGTTGTGCACAGACTAGTAGTACCAAAATCTCGTTTTAAAATCATAAACAAAAGGGTTTATGATCTTCATGTCTATTAGATTCTATGTTATTGTGTTGCATGTCTCAGCTCTCAGACGTCAGCTCTCTGCTTCCCAGTGTCAGAAATATAAATCCATAATGTGGTCATTGAAAAGTTTAACTGAGAATGTTCACTTTTGTTAGCAGGATAATACGAAATAATTATTGTAGAGACTTCCATTAACTATAAAATGCATCGGGACAACTTTCACCGTGAAGCTATTTTTCTAAACCAACCAAGAGGAAGAAAAAAAGGTCGTCCAACGGTTGTTCAGCGATGAAACATTTGCTGCAGGCAGCAGTTACTGTGGGATAAGATGAAAAGACAAGATATATTGTTATTGTCCCAGAGCCAGAAAATTCTACACAGGTGACAACTTTTAACTGAAAAATAAAAAGTGTGGAATTTACTCAGGCTCTCAGACACACCAGGTATGTCTCAGGTGGGTCAGACGAAGGTATGTTTGGTTATGTTCAAACAGACAGACGAAGATTTCGTTAATTATTGATGTTAAATACAGAACTAAATGACATGGAGTAACCTCAGGCTACATTCCATATTTAAGACAAAGCCAGGAAAAGACCAGACTTATTATCAAGTACTCTTAAATATATGCTGTGCTTAAGGTAAACAACAAAATCTACCTGTACCCATAAATAGTGTCATTAAACTTCAATTACAGGAGAGCCAAACTCATTTAATGCATTTAAAAAAAGACAAAACAATTTGGATAATAACACTAATTAATAACTACAGTTTTCTAATGATAAGATTCTTATCTGATCCATTTTAATATAATATGTTGAAAATATTTTCCTCCTAATGCTAAAATAAGCACAGATGCATTTTTGTTGCATTATTAAATATTTATTAAGCAAATGTATAGAAAAATATATATACAGCTTTGCCAAAATACTTTACAAGAATTCAAATGCAGCTTAAACATTCTCTTTTGTGGCAACAACATCAAATTATATGGAAGACAAATTAGTTTTATTCAAGCTAAAAACATTTTTTTTTAGGACTTTCTCTGGTCTGTTTCGTGTTTTCTTCCTTCACCTTTTCATCACTAAATAAAAGTCCCGATTCGGACAGATTGGTTTGTAGTTCCAGCACAGTCACAGCTCAGTTTGCCACTAATCTTCTAAAACATGACCCTAATTAAACATCGCTCCAGTCCCACTGCGTTTCCTCCACGTCGTCACGAGGCTGAAGATAATCTGTGAGCAGAGTGATGGTGTTTGTTCAGGGGAAGTTTCCCTTCCTCTGCAGAGGAAACACAAGAAATAACCCATTAGCAACATCGTGACCATGTTTCTCTTTTACCGGCATTCAGTTTATTTTATCGAGATTAAACAGCTCTTCTCTAATCAACTATGCACACAGTCGTATCAGCCTAACGAGGATTCCGACTTTATTTGTGGCCCATCAGTCTAGGAAGCCCTTTGAAACCCAATTATTTGAAGGATTTTTAATAGACACTTGTTGGTCAGAGACTTCTCCCTAAGGGAATTAGAAATCTAATCATAAAGGGATTTGTTGGCACGGATAAAAAGATGATCTATTTCATGTACGTAATCTAGTTTTGTATCAATTTACATGGGTAACTTGGTGTTACTGTCATGACAACAGAGCTAGCATTGAAGTCCACGTGCAAGATAAATATACTCCTTCTACCACTGAAAGCACAGGTCACAACAGCCTTTAGCATCCACACAGTAGCAGACATAGAAATGATTATCCCACATATAATTTGACCTGAATCGGGGCACATCTAACACTTGTGTGTTCAATATTTGGCCTGTTTGTTTGTTTTGGTGCAGTTCTTCTTAAAATGTACCCCCTACAAAACACGTTTTTTCTTAATGTCAGTTTTCATTGTACAAGCTGGGCAGAGTAAATACTCTGGTAGCGGCATCAGAAGTCATAAGTAGGACATTGAAAGCACAAAACTTAACAAAGAACTTCACCAACTGCAAAAATGAATTATAGTTTGTGCATGGACTTGCACGCACGCCTCTCTATTCTTTGATATTTTGAAAGCCATTTTAAAGAAACTTCACAGATAGCTCAATGGCTTAATTAAAATCAAGACCTCAGATCAAAACACACCTTTACTCTAGGTACGAGTGTACAGACAGGAGAAAGAGTATATCTCCAACTGATGGACAGAGATGCTACAGAAAGAAAGACTGAGTTCTCTGTATTAAGTAAGTAAGTATTTAAGTAAGTATTTTATTCAACCTTCCTTTAAAGGTCGTCTCTGGGTTTTTAAATTCATTTTGAGTGTGTTGTACTGAAACCTGCCACCCAGCCTGATCCTCCTTTTAAAAAAAACTAACTTCAAAGGGATTTTTTGGTTAAACAAAGGATAAATAGGAATGATCTGTTTGTTGATGGTTATCAGAAACTGGTTCTGTGGGCTTCGTGTTTTTCAGCAGTTTTAATAAGGTTTGACGCTGCTGGTGGGAAATCAGATTTGGCTTCATTATTTCAGACGTCTGCCCTTAAAATTTCAGAGTTTCATTTTCATTTGGTTTTGCAGTACATTAATGTTTTGTGTGTTTTTTATTGGGGTTTTTATTCCCTACTAGATTTGTTGAGGCCAAGTCCTGAGGATGAAAAAAGGCAAACAGTTATGAAATTCATTAATTTTTATCAAACTTAATCTGTTTTTGTTAGAAATGTACTGCTAACAACAGTTTACACAGAAAATGTGTGGATTATGTCAGTTTTTGCACAGGACAGCCAACTAACTAGAAAGGAAATGTTATTTATTCTGTGAAAACCAGGAGCTATTTCTTCTGTGCAATTTGGGGCTTTTTTAATCTTAACAAAACCGTTTTGTTTCTTAAAAACGCACACACATTAGTGGTTGTTGAGGAGGAAAATGCAGCTTTTAGCAGAAAATAAATTCTCTCAGATGTTTTTATAGCTTAAAACACTGGATAGAAGCACTGCGGCTTTTTAGAGAGACAGTTTTATACATCTGTAGTTTTCAGCCAGGCCACAAAAGTCAACTTTCTCTTTAGCTTCCATCCTACAAAAGACTGAAATACTACTGAATATCAACAGTGGGCTGGCAGAGTAATTGGGAATCTGCGGGGCAAAAAAATACAGCACACTTCGGGAAACCAGTCATATTATCGCCCTAAAATAAGTTAGGAAAGAAGGAATAACTAAAGCCCAATTTCCAAATTAGCCAGTTTGTCTAAGAGTATAGAGTCTCTTATACGTAAAACGCATGCTCTGTGGCATGTGTTTCATAAATCCAGATGAAGTCGTGTATGCACTGCATTGTTTTGCTGTTACTTGGGTTCTGGATAAAGGCTTGGATAAGAAAAACACCAGGCTGCTAGATTTTTGGGCCACACAGATGATCGTGGTTTGCGTGTCAAGCTTTTAAAATGGCGCCGGTTACTGTTCAGGAATTACTTGTCTGACCAGCAACAGTTAACGATAACGGAAAGCGTCCCACAAGGTTTGGTTCTAGGTCCACTTATTTTTGCAATTTACTAATAGAGCTAATGATTAGCTAATGATCTATAACTTGTACTAAATGAACATAAACTGTTCTTCAGAGCAAAACACAATGATGGCTAACTGCCACATATCCCCAATGCCTAGTGATCTGACACTGAGACCATTCAACTGAACAATTTTATTAAGATTTCTGTTTTTGTTGTTTTGGAATTAGTACAAGTTTGCATGGTTTTCCCATGGTTGCATCGATTATCTCTGGGTACCTCGGCTTTCTCCCACAGTCCAAATACATGTGCAGATCACATTAACTGGTGATTTTAAAAATTGCCTGTATGTGTGAATGTGAGAGTAAAAGGTTGGCAGCCCTGCGGCAGACTGGTGACCTCTCTAGAGCATACCCTGCCTTTTACCTGGTGGTCAATTTAAATTAGGGATTATAAACTGTTTGACTCTGTACCCATTTAAACTGTATTGGTATATTGTTTGGTTTTAATGTGTTCTCTTTTATCTTATCTACATGATTATTTTATGTATTTCTTTTCTTTTCTACTCTCAGCTCTGTATGATATCAAAGAGCTTGTTTCATATGAACTGAGGGGTTTGAACAAGGCTCGGTGTAACATAAACAGTGAAATAAGCACAATGGTTTCACTTTAAATTAAAGCCAATAGGTCATTAATATTTAGTCTCAGAAATTCCCTTGTTTTTCATCACAGCAGTGGGGGTCTGCTAGTTTATCAGTAACAGTAAAAACATCAGGACCAGATGTGGTGCTACACAGAACTGGCTCGAAGGCGACGTCTGAGTCACTCTCACCTTCTCTCTGTGAAAGTTTGAAAGACATGGAGTGGAAATCTGCAGCTTCCTGTAGTGCAGCTGAGCTGGGATGACTCAGACTCTGAGTCATTCCAGGGCTCAGACTGGGGGTCATTCTGGAATTCAAACTGGGAGTCAGACTGGAGGACTGGGGCTGCCAGTGGTGTCCAGAGTTCATGTAGTTGGTTGCAGGGCCTCCATACACACAGTACTGGTTCGGCGGAGAATATGCAGAAGCTGAGAGGTAACCCGGCAGGCCGGATGAAGACTGAGGAAAACAAGGGAAAAAGGGAAGGTTTTAATCCCACTTGATTTGAAGTAACATTCCGATCAATCCATTATCTTTCAGGATGATTCACATGCCGACGCTTTGCATCAACTAATTATTGTTGTCGATTGATGCTTGGATCTGGTCTTACTTTAAAAATGTTGTCACTGACATTTTTTCTCAAATTACCTCGATGATGGCTTAAACATTCATTTTGCCCTTTAATAAATATTAAAAGGTTTTCTCATAAGTGAGTCTGGTCTACTCGTTTTTTGAAAAGCCATTAGGCTGAAATGTACGTTTATTTTAAAAAAATAGTCCTGCATATCTCCCTGATCACAAACGCCTTTAAAGCTTTACTTTTTTTAACTAATGAGATTTCTGGAGGACCTTTGAAGATCTTCCAGTTTCTGATTTTTTTTAAATTGCACAGTCAGAAAATCTCCCTAATTTACAAAAAAAGAGTAAAAAAAAAATACATGAATAACAATTTAAATTTTTTTTTTAGAGAAATAACTCTTTCTCTAAATGTCCTTGTTTTCCCTTTCGTTCCAAAGTAAATAGTAAAATACTCCCTTTTGATTCGTCCACATTACAACAGCTGTTCTATAAGCTCTGTGCACATCAGCAGCTGTTAGAGGTTAACACAAAGATGAAATTAATGAGCTAAAGACACTTGAGACAACCTTTTAAGAAAATCCAAGAATTTAGGCTCCTTCTTCAAAACTTCCACTGGAGTATTTCTAAGTCTCAGTTTAACAGCTGTTTCTACTTTCCCCGAAATACTGGAAAACATGAGAGGGGCTGGTGGATTGTAGCCAATCAGGGCTCTCCTCACAATCAGGACTGACAACTATCATCAAAGCAGAACAAGCAAATGGCAAAATAGCAGCAAGTAAAGCAAAATTCAGACACAGAAGGTTTCTGCCTTTAATAAATTCATTCGTGTGCTGTAAATCACACTTTTATTTTCCAGTTCATGTAAAGCCTGTGACATGTTGACCAGTTTAATTTCATAGTCAGAATTTATTCCTGTTTTACTGCCAAAATAAACATAAAAGTCATATTTTATTTGTACCTTCCTGCAATTAACTCATTCACTGCCATTGACGTCTATAGCCGTCAATTGCAGTGAATGAGTCAATGGGTTTAACTCATTCACTGCCAATGGCTGGCAGTGAATGAGTTAAAAATGTTCCTTGTGCAAAAAAACACTTTGTTAGCAGGAAATGTTCAGGCTACTCACCTGCTGTGGATATTTGATGTCCAGTTCGTTGTTGGGTTTCTCGACTCCATTGATTCCAGACGGAAACGATCTACTGCTCATACTGGTCATGCTGGGAACGCTGGTCCATTCCTCCATTTTGGCTGGATGTCCATCAGATCCAGGCACACCTTTAAAAAAAAAACATGTAAAATGATATAGCTCATAAAAAATTATACAGTCTTAATGTTTTTCATTGCAAACTGATTCAGCAGAGATCAGTGGGACAAGTTGAGAACCGATGTTCTAACAGTTAGAGTAGTCTTTTGGTTCATCAGACTAGAGTAAAGTCGTTTGTGCAAAACCTATTAAATCAAATTTCATAAACTTGTTAGAGGAACAACACATTAAATATTGATGTAGGTCAATGTTTTTGAAAGTACGTGATAGGTAACCGCCCGGCAAAGGATATTTGAGAAAGCACAAGCAAAGTGGCTCATATCAAAAAATAAGATTAAATTAGTCCACTCAGAGTACATTTAAGAAGTAAATAAAAACATAATAGAATTAAAAAGTTTAAGGTGGAATAAGAAGACAAGAAGTGGAGCCACTTCTGGCCTGCTTCAGGTTAAGATTAGCAATAATAACACATATTAGGGTTTGTTGAAGGACAGCAGTCGAAGGCTTTTTTGTAATTGTTAACCAAAACTCTTATGCACGACAAAATGCTTCAGTTAATATTTTTCTAATTTCCACATTATTTAATTTTGGAGCAACACCAGGAACGCACAGGATAAATATTACTGAAACAGAAACAAAATAAAAAGAAATTGTGGGGAAAAAATATAAAATTTAAAAGAAAAAGGTGCTGGAAAAGGTGCTGTACAGACAAACGCTTTGGTTAACAGCGTCTCTGATGGATTTGAGGCAGTTCATTCCTCTGTGGCTGCAGAACTTCAGTAGCTAAAAACATTTTTCTGTGGCACCTTTCACCCAAAAACAATAACTTCAAACTCTGCAGGAGAGCAACAAGCCGAAACATCCAGGCAGAGTCATAAAGAAGTACCGTCATCCTCCAGAAGAACAACAAGAGCTGCAGCAGATGGTCTGACCCTGCAGAGCCCTGCGCAGCAACATGGAAACTGTCTGGATCACACGCACACTAAACCAACAGACGAGCGCTCTCAGAAACCTCCGTGCACTCCAGACTCCACTCTCTGGTAATATCTCCTGGATCTGGTTTGCATGCAGACATTGCTGACGTAGAGTGGCTGGCTTATTGTCAGTTTGTGTTTCTCTAATCACATGATGGAGGGAGAAAATAAAATAAGGAATAATTTAGTTTTTACTGCATTCTATTTGTCCAGTGTTAGGTGTGGTAAGGCAAACATTTAAATGTATAATAGTTTGTTGCTTTAAAGATAAATGTGCGCTGCGCAGAATTCGACAGGATGGATTTACTTAGCACGACAGTTTGATTGTTGAGGAGCATCACATTGTTTAGACGCACCCTGAATGAACGTACTGCGAATGTTTGTTTGTTTGTTTTAAATGGCACCGATTTAAAATCATTCAGAGAAATAATGTGAAAGCATGAAGCCTCACGATCCAAAGGTTAAGACAGAAGGACCACAGACGTAACTGAATACACATCAAAACTGTATTTTTGAGGGTTACATGTGAGAATATTGTTGCTAGTTTGTTTGGCAGGGAACCGTTAATGATAACTATACAGGCTGGGGGGGGGGGGGGGGGGGGGGGGGGGTTCAGTCTGTATAATATGTGAGTACTGAATGAATAAATAAATATCAAAATGATCTCCGGGGCCTCACATGTGTTGAATCAGTACGTGCTGCACATCTTAATAATAATAGTAATGGATTGGATTTATAAAGTGCTTTTCAAGGCACTATTCATTCACTCTCACTGGTTAAAGCAAGCTACAGCTGCCCTGGGGCAGACTGACAGAGGCGAGGCTGCCATATCACGCCATCTGGCCAACACCAGTAGGTAGGGTAAAGTGTCTTGCCCAAGGACACAACGACCAGAACAGAGAGCCTGGGGATCAAACCGGCAACCTTCCAGTTACAGATGCGCTTCCCATCCCCCTGAGCCACGGTGGCCCAATCTAAAGCCACATCTTTAGATAGTAATACTGAGGAGTTAACCTGACAGATAAAAGTGACGTTAACCTGAAACTCATCCACAATATGTTGCACTCAAATCTTCATATATGCCTTCATATAACTAATATGTACTTGGCTTAATGTCTGTCTGTCTGCTGATAATTACGTCTTGAACTGTGAACAAACAGGAAGTGTTTTCATTTTCACTGAACACCGGCTCATATTTAATGAGGTTGGTGGAGTGTGCAAAGACCAGTGTCAGTGATGGATGAAGTCTGATATGCTACACATAGTTTAGCACCCGTCCATGAGCGCTGTCAGAAAGCTAAACAAAAGTTTTTACTGGGATCTGTTTCCTTAACTACACGTGTGTGGAAAACAGCTCTCAGTAAATAATATTCTGTAATTTTTGATTCGTTTCCAGATAAATCAGAGCGGGTGCTGTTACAGAGGAGCTTTGTGGATCGAGACGTTTCTGTGAGGAAAAATAAAGCAGAGCTGAAGAAGATTAATGATCTAGATCAGATGTGGAGGACGATGAGCTGCTCACAGACTTATTATAGTTAATTTTTTATTTAATAAATCTTTATATTTAGTAATTTCTTAAGTGCTCATCCACTTCAGGCTGATTATGCCTCGGACAGGTAGGCAAACAACCATTCACGCTCACGTTCACACCTACGGCCAACGTAGAATCACCGGTTAACCCTAAAGCTCGAGTGGCCAGAGAAAACAAACACACGGCCTACAAACATCACAGTTTGCCACAGAAAGGCCAGTCCAGTGAATTCAAACACCAGACCTGGGCTTGCTGTGAGGGGACAGCGTCAACCACTGAACCATCGTTCGTTTGATCTCAAACTTCGACAGTAACTGTTGACAAAATACAAAAATATCACCTCATCTATATTCAGCTGATTCCAAACCAGATACTTTCAACCAGAAATACGAGTGTTTAATATTTAACATGTGAATCAGGAACAACACGACAGCACGACTAGATTGCAGTGAATGATGGTCTTTAGACTTTGTTAGTTTATCAAAAGGTCACTGAGGTCACAGTGTATGAATAACTTATAATCTGTGCCTCTCATCTGTTGAAATGTACTCTCAGAGACAAGATGATTTTGGAAATGAATATTTCACAGTTTCATGTTGACAATTTAAATGTACAAGAATGATCTAGTGAGGAAATAAATAAACCCATTTTTCTTATTTGTAATAACAATAATAATCTGCTGATTCACTCACCCACCCATTAAAGACATTTTATTTGTTAATTCATTTCATTTTCCCCATAGTATTTTTGATTTAAACTAATTTTACAGAAAAACTCATTTTAATCTACAGTGGACTAAAGTTATGTTTCATTTAAAGTCGGGAGAACTTTAAGGTTTAGATTCAAACTTTTAAGGTTTAAATTAACAGAAGGCTAATTATTATACTAATCAAACGTATTATTATTATTATAATATTATTTAAAAAGGTAAATTTTAATAATTTTCATCATGTAAAATCAAACCTTATCAATTTTTAAATAATTAATTTTACTGTATTAAAGATATAAGTAGAATAATTGGTTTGATTTATTTGAATAAACCAGCAGATCTTTTAAACAAAATTTAAATGTTTTAATGCATAAACCCGATTTTTAACATTTTTATACTGAGTGTTAAGTGTGAAATATAAAGACTCTCCACCAACCTCCCGGCTCCATGAAGGCCCTGATGCCCAGGAAGTTGTGCCAGCTCCGCGGCAGGCCGATGTGTCCCGCGGTGCCGCTGCCGGTTCTGGTCCCGGAGGGGGCCCCGGGCCCGCTGTAGGACGGGTACGGGTAAACAGGGCCGTACTGCAGCGGGGCCTTGATGCCGTCGCACGGTCGCGGCTGAGAAAGAGTCCCGATTTTATTCCTGAGGATGCGGCTGATGGAGCTGACGGAGGGCACGTTGTACTTATCGCACACCCCGTCGGACAGCAGCCGGTCCCGGATCTCCCAGGCGAAGATTCCCGGGTCCCCCTGCTTGTAGTCCCGGATGCTCTTCACCACGGCGGGGGTGGTGACCCGAGGCTTGCTGCCGCCGATGGCCCCCGGCAGGATGGAGCCGGTCTCGTTGTAGCGAGCCAGGATCTTGGAAACACAGCCGTGAGAGACCCGCAGCTGGCGGCTGATGTCGCAGGGCCGCATACCGAGCTGCGCCAACTCCACGATCCGCAGGCGCACCGGGTTCGGCAGCGGGCGGCCGTTCACGAACACCCCGCCGAGCTGATTCACCTCCCCGTAGCTCTGCTCTGCAACACGGGGGGAGAGGTGTGACCGAGCCGCTCGGGTGTAAAGCGGGAGCAGGTTTAAAGGCTTCGCAGGAAACATCTTATTATTATTTTAAGAAAGTTATAAACCCTGTTCTCAAAATAAACGTCTCCGTTAAACGACGTTAAATGTGTGACCGTGTTAGTTTTTCCTGATTAAACATAAATCAGATTTTAACTGTTATTTAAATGATAAACATTAAACAAATGACTGAAGATTATTTAACCAGAATAATGATTACATTTATTACGTCATCCATGGCATTAATACGTGTTATTAACGTTAATTTAAAACTTTTAGTATATTTTAGTTTAATTCGCTTATAAAATATGGAAATAAAACAAACATTTTTAAGCTTCTTTATGTGATATCTACTTGGAAAATAAATCCATAACAATACACGTTTTATTAAAGTTTATCTCCGAAAAAACGACAAAATTTGTAATTTGTTTCTGATCTTCTGTCTCAATCTCCAGCTTTTTTATACTAAACACGTAGATTAAAATCATTTAAATGACTGAATGTTTAACGCATTAAATGAGGCTGAGATTTTACTGGCTGATGAGGCTGATGTGTGTTTGTGTGCACAGATTAAATCCACTCTTCAATTATAGATCAGATTTTCTTGCTAACTCTACATGCAACTCAGCTGAGGATTCATCTGTGGTGTTAGTGCAGCGCTGCACTTCCTGTTTGTTTCTGCTCATCTGCTGTACTAAAAGAATCTTCTTATAGCTTAAAATTCAGCCTTAAAACTTTCTGGCTCCATTTGAGGAGATTTCTGGGTGTTAATAGGACAAAAAAGCTTTTCGCAAGTTGGCAGCAACAATGATTTATTTGAGAATTTAAATCACTGCTGAATGAACCAGTTTGTCCTCTTAATACTTCGTTTATGTTCCTCTGACAGTCATGTAACAGTCATTTAAATGCATTCACTGGGGTCTAGACTCTCACTTTGTCCTCACTGTTTGTGCACGTCTATCATCAGTCAGAGGCATTTTTTTAAACCTTATATTTATTGTTCTTGTTGCCCATCATTAGCACGCGCTCTTCATTTCACCTGCAGCTTTCCTGGTTAGATAAATGAGGAAGGAAGGAGTTTAATTTGACTGACTGCAGCAGACTAAAGCTCAGACACGTTTCTGCAAACACTGAGTGATAAATTCATAAACTTACTTTAAAAAAAGCTCATCTTTGGGAATTTCTCATCAACAGTGAAGAAGTGAAGAACATGCTCCTTGCTTTTCATGTTGTCTGTCTGTTTTTTTTTTTTATCAAATATAATTCTTGCCTTTACCCTGCATAATCTCCGGTCTACTCTGGATTCTTTTATAGGTGTATGCATACTAACAGTTGTTTTTTAATATTTTAATATTTATTGAAAGTGTTATTAATGCACAACAACAGTTTAAAGAGGCTGTAGCACACAGATCAGCTCATTTTAGTTTAAAAGCACCTCGGCGTCTTATTTTGTGTTCACTTTACTTGCTGCTGGTATAGCTACACTGTGTCACATTTTAAAAGATAGTCAAGCACCAACAATGCAGCTTTTCTTCAATAAAACACTCCAGAAAAGATGAAATCTCCTCCAAATCTCACATAAATCCCTTTTCTCTTCTTCAGAGTCACCTTCAGGTTAAATCTGTATCAAACTCACCCATCAGCTGCCGTCCACAACGTCTCACCGCTCCACCATCCAACCCTCCGACTGCAGCCTGCAGCGATCTGAAGAGATTTGAACCACCACCACCTCCTCCTTGTCCTCTTCCTTCTCCTCATTTCCTGCTTGCAGGCTGTCATCAGAAATACGAGAGTTCCTGAAGGGCTCTGAAAGCTGGATTTCTTTTCTCCCATGTCCACATGTTGACATTGAACTCATCTTGAGCTGTTTATTTCCCCACAGACTCAGAGGACAGCAGCTGCCAAAGGATCTGTTTAAAGGACGACACAACACAACGAACATACGTCATTGGAAAGAGTTTGTTCAAAGCCACTCTGTGTGTGCATGTTAAACAGAACTGACAGATAAATAATAACATAATAAGGCACCACAAATTATTTTTTAAAAAGTCCAGAAATAAACAACAACAACAAAGCCAGGCTCATTACAACTTGTAATTTTTTATACTTTTATTTATGATCATTGATTCAACTGCAAAATTAAACCCACCTGTAATGTACGCAGTCCAAACGGGTGACTGAACACAGCAGGTCAAATTCCCATCGAGTCACAAAGTGCACAGCAGTGCTAGACTGCTGTTCCACAAAATCAGTCCATTAATGTAATTAAACACAAAACAAAGAACAGGTTGTTTAGTACCAACCGTCATCCTCCTGCAAAACTAAACCAGCATCTAGTTAACAAAACCTGCAGTTCCCCTGATGCCCACTTGAGGTTGCCTCTAAAAACGAGTAATTCCTCACAGACTCCCTCATTAAAACACTAATTTACAGCTGAAGTAAACGTGTTTACAGAACTGACCTCTGTAGATTGTTCCCCCTTCACAAAAAGTGTATAAAGTTTTCTTTATTTATTTGATCTGAACCTGGTGGGTACTGCAGTGGTTGCTTTGACTGGCAGGTGAGCTGACACAGGCACGTGTAGCTGCAGTCGCCTGGTTGTCCTTCACTCAGTAAATGAGCATGTAAAAGCAGCCACTGTAGTGGAGTCTCTCTATGTCTGTGCATTTTTATTGCAGCTGTCTGATT
This sequence comes from Simochromis diagramma, assembly GCF_900408965.1. NCBI lineage: Eukaryota > Metazoa > Chordata > Actinopteri > Cichliformes > Cichlidae > Simochromis > Simochromis diagramma. The sequence continues at coordinate 21,904,908 of NW_024387492.1, forward strand.
AATATTATGACCTGCAGAGTTTTATTAAACTGTTATTTCGCACTAATTAGCGCCTATCTGTGTCTGTGTGCAGCACCTGTACAGCTTTGTGAAGCACATTAGCACCTTCTTATTGATACAAGCCAACTTCTGGTTTTATTGAATGCAGCACAGCAGTGGCTAAAACACCCATCTTGAGGCTTCAAAATGCAGGGCCAAAAACCAGCCGGTGACACCACGTCCATCTATTATATACAGTCTATGGTGCCAGCATAGGCAGCTGTAGTCCTATAATTTGAGTCGCTGTGCTGCACTTTTGAATTCCAACCCCATGTGCTTAGCCCCTTCAGTGATTTGGTCATTTTTTCTCTTGATCTTATTCGGCCCATGACACCAGCACCTGTCACTCCAGAGGCACCCAGAGATTTTATTTTTTACAGAATATATAAACTAATAAACAAATCTGTTTCATTAAGCTAAAACTGCTGAGCAGTATACAAATGATTAAAATCATTTCCAACCTTAGCATTAAAGTGATATACAATAATATTGATCCAATAATATTCTGTCTGATCAGTACTTTTACTTTGGGTTCTTTAAGTATGATTGATGTGAAAACTTTAGCTTTTGGACTTAAGCAGGATTATAACTTTTACAAAGTACTTTGCAAAACAATCATAACATATGAAATGTAAAATATGAAAAAACCTTTTTCAGGCACTGCTTCAGTACACAGGCTGCACAGGAGCCTTGAAATCGTTGTTTCTCAGATTTTAAATATTCTATTTCCTCTTGTACGCAGATATATTTAATTACCGCTTTCTTCCTCATCTACACTGCACATTTCAATTACACCAGACTTTTGTATCTTGGTTTGTATCTTTTGTATCTTGGTGCTCCTAAACCAAGGGAACTTGGTTTGAAAGCATCCACTGATCTGTTTTTCCCTTTTATTTATGATTCATGTTTTAAATTATACATCTTGCTTTTGAGCTGTTACAATCTCAACATCTGAATGTTCACTTGGGATTTTAAATTCCACAGTTTTAAAAGAATATCTGTGACTATTAACTGCCACACTCAGTAAGAAACGCTAAATACTGCCTGACTGACTCTGGTTTCTAATGTAGCGGCGCCTCCTTTTGGAAGATTGCCTGCATTACAGCTCCGCTCCCACCTCACTGGAGATGAGATCCACTGTTACTGTCTGAACATTTAAACACCCAGCAGGGCTTCACTGGCCAGTTTTGTTTTGCCACATAATTAACAAAAAATTAAAAAAATAAAAAAAATCAGAAACTACAAGACGCCCCCTGCTCACAATGATTCGTCCATTCATTTTACATTCAAGTTTTTCTCATTACAAACCTTTACAAACCAAGTGTGTCTGCTATTTGGGATTTGTACACATTTCTTAAACTGATGGTTTGCTGTAATAATAATAATCCTACCAAACAGATCTCTTACACAAATCCAGATTTAATCAAGTGTCAAATGAAGTTAGGGGAGTTAAAGAGTTCCTTTTGTGTTAGTAAGTTCACTGTAAGCAAAACACACAACAAATCAACACAATATAAACTTTCTGTTACACAGGAACTAAACTCTGTAAGGAGGTCCACGCCGTGAATTTGTCATATTGAAAATATTCTGTGGTTCAGATGGATCCCTGATCTTCAATTAATCGTATTATGAAGGAAATGAATCTCTGAGTCTCTGGGAGGGTGTTGTTTGTCCTGGATTTTTAATATCCAGCCTCAGTGGCACTAGCTGCAGGTCCTTCCCGAGACAGCAGGGGGCAGTCTGAATTCATAATTGTGCGGCATTGGACTGGATATCCATTTAAAGCTTCCAGCAGGGACTTTGGGACTCTCTCCTTCTCTAAAATGTTACATTTTACAGGTTTTTAAATGAATGCAGCTCAATTTATAATTTACCTTTTTGTTCTTTTTGTATTAGGGAGCATCTGATGTTTTCTCCAGGTGTGTAACTTTTGTTAATAGTCAATGGTGCAATAGACCTCAATACTTGAAATGTTCAATTCACTTGTATTTTTATTTTTATTCCTATTTATTCTATTTATCCCCTTCGTATATTTTATTTATATATGTCTCTGTATTTATATATGTGTGTGTGTGTATATATATAATATTCTGTAACTGTAACTTCTGTCGGTGCTGTGCTTTTGGAAACCGAATTTCCCAGAGGAACCCACCCGAGGGATTAATAAAGTTTTATCTTATCTTATCTTATCTTAAAGTCTCTGATATCCATGAGAAATTTTGCCTTTATCAGGAAAAAAAGGACATAAAATATGATAGGATGAAGAACGGTGGATCCAGGGTGAACTTTAGTCAAAAAAGTCACACTCATTCAGCAGTGTTGCACTCCATATGTTAATCCCTTTTATTAGTGCACTGTGTCCCATCAGGGGCCGACCCACAATTTGAAAGAAAGAAACTAAAGGAAGAAAAAAAATGTATCAAAAAAAGCTAAATGTGACCCTCTCCCTTATGGACTTTTTTTTTTTTAATTCTGAATCAGATGCTGATTAACAGATAAATCTAAAAATATAAATAAATAAATATTATGTATAAATATAAGAAATAAATAACAGTTTAAAAACTATATCACAATGTGTGTTTTACTGGTTTCTCCTCAGTGAACCAGTTCATCCAGTTCCTCTGTGCAGCGTGTGAAACGTTTTACACTGCAGCTGCATCTAGTGAGCATATCAGAAAGAACTTTTCAGCCCCCTGTTTCCATGTATTCTTTCAGTTTGGTGTCTCAGCTGCTCTTTTATGTCACATTTATCCGCGTTAAAGAGGAAAAAAAAAATATAATATTCAATGTGTTTGTTTGGAGGCTGTAAATGTGGTAATTATGTTTTATTATTTTACAAACAAAATGAAAAACTTGAACCTGAATCATTGTGTTACCAGCTGACATATGAGAAAAATAAAAAATATATTTTTATTTAGTTATATAGCGACTTCTTAATTCACTGTTCGAGAAACTGCACTCTCAATTTCTATTTTTTTTATGATTTAACACTTCATGTTTTATTACCATTTATTTTCTTTTTAAAACTGAATTTTACTGTGAGTGTTATTTTATTCAAATTCATTGTATTTTATGTATTTATTTATTTATGTTAATTCATATGTGTGTGTTTTGTATTTTATTGTGATTTTGTTTATGTTTCATTTTGATTTCTTTTATTTTAACAGATTGTTACCAGTTTTTTGCCTTTTTTCAATCCATTTATTATTATTTTAATTCCTTTTATTATCACATTAAGATGAGTTTGGTTACAAGTTTTACTGCAAATTATTTTTAATCTTTTTTTTAATTTAAATATTTTATTTTTTAGTTTAAATAAACAGAGGCTAATTGTAGATATTGACCACGGGAATGGGTTAAACTGCCGGGTGTGTGTGTGTGTGGTCATGAATAAAGAGGAGAGTCTATTGAAGGGAGCACGATGAATACCATGACAACTCCCAGCAGTCTCACATGTATTCCCAGCAGAAAAAGAGTGTGTGTGTGTGTGTGTGTGTGTGTGTGTGTGTGTGTGTGTGTGTGTGTGTGTGTGTGTGTGTGTGTGTGTGTGTGTGTCCGTCCATTATAAAGTGTTCGGGGGGAATAAATGGGATAAATGTGGAGGCTGTGCGGTCTTTGTGGCCATGGGCTCGGCGTGTGTTTGTTTGCAGAATTCGACCACCCAGCAGGAATTTACACACACACACACACACACACACACACACACACACACACACACACACACACACAGCTCATATCTTTGTCACACATCTCACACTCAAAAAAACTGAAGACCAGCGCTCAATCAAACTAACAACTTTCAGAAATGATTGGGACGGTACCCTCCATCATTTTAAATCGTCAATCTGATCCTTCATTTATCTGCTACAACTTGTTTTTAGCCATATTAAAATACAAGGATTTATAAGGAATTTGCAGGATTTGGATTAATTCCCACTAACACCTGTAGGTTTTCCGGGCCTATTAAAAAGGGAGGAAAAAAATATTTTCATCCTGAAACACAAAAACAAATCAGTTCAAAAATGAAAAGCAAACAGCGCTTTGTGATATTACTGTGGTTACAAATCCTGACTATGACTTTGCTTTTCAATATTCTCTTCAGCTGAATTTTTTGAATCAATTACTTCTAACATTTTATTGACTAAACGCTCGTCTTCACCTCGTGGGACCCACATTTTGAAAAGGAACAGAGAGTAAAGTGAACAAAAAACTACATTTAAAACTGAATAGACAAATAAAAATAGACTGACTCGGTGGTGAAGAGATCACACTGCCGTGCTCCCACTCATTAAATGAAATGAATCCACAGATATGTTAATAAACCAGAAATCAAACAGACTCTGAAGCACTGACTCTTTAATGATAAAGGACCTGAAATTATCAACTAAATCTCCAAGCACCCTTCAGCTAATTAACAGGAAGTGTTTTTTTATTTGAAGCTTTTAATGATCCAAATCGCCACTAAAACCAAACCTAGCAATTAGCTGCATTATGCAACTCAACCACGAACAGACAGGTCAAAGATTCAGCTGATGCTTCGAGAAGCTACGCAGGCTTCCCTCGGTTCACTCATCCAAACAGATATTCTTAAAGGAAAGCCGCCAGAGAAACACAGAATTAAACATCTTCAGCCACTATAAGAACAATGGACCCCTCTAAAGATGGCACGGTGCCCGCAGAGATCCCATCTCACCATTACTGAGACAGTCTGAGGTTACACACTTAATGCACCAGTGTGTAACCTCAGTGACAGTTCAAGTGACAGTGCCCTCTATTAGAGCCGTGGTCCACAAAGTCTACAGAGGCAGGAGGTTGGGGTGGATGAATGGGTCAGGTGCTCACTGGGAGATGATAAACTGCACATTGGGACACTGCAGGGCTGCGGTCACATAAGACATGCTCATGAGCCAGAACACCATCAGGAACGTTTTCTTTTACACCACTTGAACTTTCATTTTATTTTTTTCACTGGCCTTTTATTTTTGGTCTTACTTTTGGTTTGGGTTTCAGAAAAAAAATGAGAAATGATCCTTCACAGAGCTGTTTTAAGAAGCTGTGCAGGTGGTGGTGGTGATGCACGTCACATGAATATCAGCAAGGAGAAAATGATCAACTTTTACTGTTTTCTTTTTGTTTGTTTGCTGTTATGTTTAGGCACTAAAAACGGTTTTTCATGGAGAGGAATTTGGATTTTTGTCCCTCAAAACCTAGACCCAAGGATGAAAAGACCAAAAGAGGCTTAAAATTGATTTCTTAACCATAATGAAAATGATATTTTAAATAGTGAACATCAGGTGGGGTTAAACAAAAAAGAATTCAAACACTCAGGAAAGTCTTTAGTGAGGTCACAGATCCAAGCAGCCGAGAGCCATTTTTAATTTAACTTCTACTACCAGACATCTTTTGGTTGTTTAATAAAACTCAAGTTTAGACAGTTTAATTATTTTAATTTATTTAATTACTTGTATTTCAATATAAGTTAATAATAACAGGATTTGGTAATCTGGGAATAACTTGGTGAAAACTGCTCATTTAAAAAAATAATCATAACTACAGCCTTTTCCAAAACAAATTAATTACTTACCCCAGTGAGGGTTTTTTGTTTGTTTGTTTTTTTGTTTTTTGAAAACCAAACCTTTAAAGAAAGAAGCAAGGGAGTTTTTTAAATTCCATATCCTTCCTCCAGCATGCTCTTTTGGTTTGAATCAGATGGTGGGCGTGGCTGTTTAAATGGCAGCACGACTGCTACCTCACAACAAGAGGTTCCCAGGTTCAAACCCTTCAAAGTAAAACCCTTCTATGTGGAGTCCGCATGTTCTCCTGCGCTTGTGCAGGTTTGATAGGAACTCCGGTTACGCCTGCACGCTAAATGAATGCAGCCCACAAAAAGATTCTTAATCACAGGAGTTTAACTTCCTGTTTAAGATAAAGGTTAATAACACTGGAGATCATGTCACACTCACCTATTTCTTATGCTTGAACCTATGGCTGTCACAATATCTGATTAGTCTGGTCAAAAAAATATTCTCAATAAGACAAGAAATACTTTTTTTTGCCACATTCAAGAAATTCTACTCAAGAGAATATTTTTTAAAGGTCCCTTAAATCCACATATAACTTAATTTATTGGCTTTTTTCACAAATAAAAAATTAAAGGTCCATGAAGGTGATGACAGTATGCAGCTATAACTGTGCAGAAACATACAAAATGGACTATTCTAAAAATATTTATCATCTATGCAGTAATGTCATTATCATAATTTATCATCCCTGACAGTTACCATGACGCCCCCGACCACACCAAACTGACTCGTTTGGATTGAATTAGAAAAATAATAAACTGTTTGGTTCTATTTCTCTAGATCTCTCAGATCTCCTTGAAGAACCCCTGAAAATATTTTAAATTATTCATAATAATTTCTCAAACTGCTCATCCAAAAAAAGTTCATTCTGTATTTTTGAATGGAATAAAAAATTAAGCACGTGTCAGTATGAAAAAACCCTCACATGATAGTTTATGCATTTCTGCTTGTGCAGATGGAGGTGGCTCGGAGCTTCTCTCCATCTCTGCACTGGACTTCACTCTCAGCCGATCTCTGTAACATTTCTTTACTTCACTGACGGCACACAGATGATTTCATACAAACAAAATCCAACATGAACACGTACACTGGCACATTTCTATCCGTAAAGACATGATCCACAAGAATGCGCCTCCAACGGTCTAATTGCTGCACCTCATCATAATTATAAGCAGCTTTCTTAGTGCAGATGATGTGGTATCAGGAGACTAATAGAAATAAAGATAACTTATGTTAAAAGTTAATATTAGTCTTGGATTTTCAGCAGTCCGTGGGTGCAGATGTTCGCACTGTCGCCTCACCGGCTTTGACCTCAACTGTGAGCCATTCAGAGCTGTGAGTCTTCGGTAACACTCCATTTCTGGTCATTAATGAATCATAATAAACTCAAAATCATTTAATTGGTCCCAGTTTTGCATTTTTTTTATGACTGATCACAGAAACATCACAACAAAGAAGAAACTAAATATCCCCTGTTGATGCTATTTTTTATGCCTTTATTGATACAAATAATCTGACTGAGACTCAGCGTCTCATTTACAAGAGACAATTTGGCAGTTGTCCTACTTAAGGTGCAGGTGTAGAGTTGAAGAGAGACGTGCATTTCTGTATTTAGACAACATGAGAAACTATTTAGAAAGCTGCTAAACTCAGTGTGTAACAATGCTGCTGATACAGGAGGGTCTTTTCTATACTAATAATAATATTATTTGATATAAAATACAAGTTTGGATCTCATTCGAGTGTTGTAGGAACTTAATTTTTACAGACACACACACACATACAGTGCTGTGACCTCCGTCATGCACACAATGTGATAACCACAGAGGAGCCAGAAGAAAGGAGGAGGATGTTTCATATTAACACATTTTTCCTTCAGAAAGTTTGAAAATGAGTAGGTTGTAAGCCACTTTGTCCCCATTTAGAAGAGTTGGTCTAAGCTTGAGAACTAACCCTGAGCAAATATGGTCTCATCTTCTAGATTTCAGTGAGATAGTCATTCTTTTTCCATCTCAGAATACCGATATGTGTGACTCGTTTTGTTTTGAACATGTTTAAAAGTCAACGATATTTGAAATTAAAATAATAGGACTTCTCATTAAAAGTGAACGGATGTAGATTAAAACAGCTTCCAACAAAAGACACAAAAACAGGCTAAAGTCTGGACCCGGGAAATACAGAAGAATAAGTCATAAACAGAAAAATATATCAGACATGTCATAAAGTCATAACTGCAGACCAAAAAGGAGAAATCGTAGAAACTTCAAACCGATTGCATCGATCAGGCTTCAGGCAGAAAACACAAAGAGGATTAAAGCGGCGCAAATAAAGGATTACAAGAATTAAACAATAAGACAGTAACAAGCTGAAGCAATGAGCCCAAGTGTGTTTGAATCACTGAGCCAATCAGTGAGTGAGTCAACACTGTGACTCTTCATCCCAACAACAAACATGCTCGTCTTCTCCAACCTTTATCAGTGCAGACTGGTGCTCTGAGGGAATCATCATAAAATTATTCTCAGTGCAATTACTTTGTTATTTGGATTTTTAATACCAAGTTTGAAGACAAGTGGTTGTGGATTTTTAATTTATTTTTATTCATTTATTGAAAGAAATTGAGGTGGTGGACTGATGACAGCTCAACTTTTAAACACCAGAAAATTTAGAAACCACATTCTGAGGTTTTTGAGTCAATCTGCTCAGATTTGGACACTTTTAGGTCAAATAAATAAAATGTTTCAAATTTTATTCACAGAATATCATTTCTGCCATAACTTTGCATTAAATTACAGATTCTTCATTTTTTAATGATGATTTACAAATTAACAATGTAAAAAAAATGGCAGATTTAAAAAAAAAATAAATAAACAATATTATTAAAATTAAAGTCATTGTTTACAAAAAAAAAACCCCAATACGATATTAAAAAGAATAATTTTGTGGCCAAGGGTTAAATCTATGAATATCAATAAATCAGAGAAGTTATTAATCTAGTCATTCTGACTATATTTTTTTCTAAATGTAATTTAATCAATATAAAAACATTTTTAATCTCTTTATTTGAATAAATTATTTGATGCTTTGTATATTTTATTAGGTATAATGGATTGTTTATAGCTCTAATGTAGAAGGTTTAGGGATTTTTTCAATTTACCGAGTTGATACTTATGGTCCTGCATAAATAAATAAATAATCCTCAAACATTTTTGTTGTGTCTTTCTTCTCGCCGTTTGCTGTTCAGACACCATGAGGGCATTTTGATGGAAATACTGGAGATTTTCTTTCTGCGGTAAACAGGAAGCGGATCAGTGGCTCTAACATGTGTAAATGCGTCGCTTCTTTCCTTCTAATCCTCCATCATTAATCATTCATCTCCTCCCTGACGCTCCGACGTCTCTGTTAATGCACTGCTCCGTTTTTTTTTCCTGCACACCCTCATCCACTTGACTCTCGGGACCCGCCTCCGTCCTTTTTACCGTCACACACACACGTTAAAAGGACGTTGCCACACTGTCTGAACGTCTTCCCTCATGTATTTTTCATGCTGTTAAACCCTCTCCGGTCGGCCCGTGCAGCTCCGGGCTCCCCTCTGACGGCATTCATGGACCTGAACCCTCCGCTGCCTGCTCCTGTTTAACGGCAGCTCTTCACCCTCCTGGATACGAGCCCAGAACTCTCCCCTTCTTCTCGTCTCTCCCGTCCTCCCCGCGTCATGCCGTTTGGCGCCAACGCAAAGACGGGGTTCTCCGTGCGGGACATCCTGGACCTTCCCGACTCGACGGGGAGATGCGGGTCCGGGACCGAAGAGACCGAGGAGGACGACACCGAGGAGGCCTCCACGGAGGTGTCAGGCGGCCGGGGCTTGTGTGAGCGCGCCGGTGAGCGTTTGGGCACGTGGAGCAGCACATCCGGTAACCTGCACTTTTCACGTGAGAGACTTCTTTGATTTTAATGACTATAAAAGTTCACGCGTTCACACTGACCGCCCTCGTCCTTGCTGCTCCAAATCTCGAAAATATGTGAAAATATGCTTAAATATGGACATTTCCGTCAAATAATCGTGAAACAGCCTCCTAAAAACTGCGTTAAATGATTATTTATTTACGTTTCTACTTGTAACTGGATCGGGTTTTTTTTTTAAATCTGATCCGCTAAACTTCGAGTTCAGCTTCTGTGTCGGTAATTCAGCTTCTGACATTTTTGATCTCTTCACTTTTTTTCTCCCAATGAACTTAAGAAGCTTAAAGTCGCTTTGCTGGTTCTGTTTGTAAAAAACACACCTGAGCTCAAACCAGTCACGCCATCAATCTGCCACTGAGTCTCAGAGAGTAATCAGATTACTTTACTGTCTCTCTCCCTGCAGTGCACGGGCTGTCCTTGGAGCCTCGCGCCGATCCCAAATCCCCGGAGCTGTCTACGGATGAGTCCCCGGACGCAGAGCGGGACGCGCGGTGCGCTCGGGCGCAGAAGGCGCGCGGCAGGAAGCGGCGCGTGCTCTTCTCCAAGGCGCAGACCTTCGAGCTCGAGCGCCGCTTCCGACAGCAGCGCTACCTGTCTGCCCCGGAGAGGGAACATCTGGCCGGGCTGATCCGCCTCACGCCGAACCAGGTGAAGATCTGGTTCCAGAACCACCGCTACAAGATGAAGCGCGCACGCGCCGGGCACAGCGTGGACGCGCTGCAGCTGCTGTCGGCCCGCCGGGTCGCCATCCCGGTGCTGGTGCGGGACGGAAAGCCGTGCAGCCGGGCTGCAGCCAGCGAGCTGGAGGCGACGCTGAGGTCCGGCCTGAGCCTGCCGCTCTGCGCCTACTCCCCCCTGCTGCACCCCGCATACGGCCCAGAGCAGCACCCGGGGGTGCAGCAGCACCCAGGGATGCAGCAGTTGGCGCACGTGTACCACTGGAGCTGGTGAAGCCCGGCGTAAGACTTGTGCGTGCCCTCTTCGTGAGATCGTAACCGGCCTTCTGCCCTGTCAGAATATCATAAAAACCGCTTCGGTCTCGAAGTGAAATCCGTGTTTTTTGAAAGGAGTTTGGCACAAATTTTAGAGCGTTTAATTCTTGTAACCAAGGAAACGAGTTCACACATGTTCATCTTCTTTGGTGTCTTTGGTGACCTCGCTCAGACGCGCGAGCCGTCTAAAACTACCCCGCCCCCTGTAAGATAGAACTGATCACAGCAAATGTTTTAGCAGTTTTTGTGCGATTTATTCTGATGTCGTTTACGTTGTGTTTGCTGCAACAACAACAAAGTCACTTTTTTCTGAGAGATGTTTTTCGTATGTGTTTCATAAATCTATTTATAATGTTGCCCTGTGTAATAAACTGGTTATTTATGGCGGTAAATAAAAATCTGAACAGAGGTGAGTCGTGTGATTTCAGCCTGTACTGGCTCCGCAGGGCGGATCCTTCAGATCTCAAAGGATGAACAGGATTTTTTGTTTGTTTGTTTGGTTTTTACATGGGCTGCTGAATTCGAGATGAGTAATTGCGGACCCCCTGCAAACAAATGAGTCTTTTTTTTCCCCTTATTTCTGTGATTTATCTGCAGGACAAGTATTCTTTTTATAAAAATGCTCATTTCGGTCCTTCTGGAACATTTTCTAAAATACAAATTACACTGAAGTATCCAAATCCTCAATTATCTTTAAAAAAAAATCCTATTTCTGAATGGGCTGAAACCTGGGTGACTCATTTCTGGGCCCCTGCAAACAAATGAATCAATCAAAATGAGTCATTTTGGACCATTTGGTCCTAAAATCCCCCATATTTAAAAAAAATGTTTTATGTTATTATTTTAAACTTTTTTTTAAAATTATCATTTCAGTGATTTATCTGCAGGACAAATCTTGTTGTTGGGTTTAAAAAATAATAATTCTAATTTCAGCCCTTCTGGAACATTTTCTAAAATATAAATTACCCTGAAGTATCCAAATGAATCCTCAATTATTTTAAAACTAAAAAATCCTTGGTACATATCGGAAAAGGTATAATTCAGGTTAATATACTTTGCTCTTTTACATGTTTTAATGATGATGGTGATTTTATAATGACCCAATTTTTTGGACTTGTGAATCATAAACATCAGAGCAGCCCGAGGATCATAAGGAGTATTTAAGGCAGTGATTTCCAGACTGGGGGATTAGGACCCCCCAAGGGGTCCCAAGATAAATGTGATGGGTCACGACACAATCAAAAGGGAAGCAAGAAAAAGACTTATCCTTTTTTTCTTCTTAAGCTTTGCATGATCTTATTTTTTAAAAAGATAAACATTTTCATCCCCGCGGTGAAACAATCTGCAAAGGCTGCAATCATTACAGCATTCAGCTCTAAACCATGAGACCCACAGAGGCTTCGTTTAGTCCTTTGAAATTAAAGCTGCATGACCATCTCTGCACAGCGGGCCATTTAAGACCTGCAGAGGTTGGCCTCGGGTAATATGAGTAATAATCACTTTCTTTGGGAATATGAGCGACATAAAAGCTGCTTTAAAGCAGGTCAGGATCTATAGGTCACAATTCAGCCTTAATAACATCACAATTTTAGCTGATATGCAGCTGAATTCTTTTATTAATAAAATCCCCAGCAGCTCATTTTCCAACGTGATCTGGTTCAATTTAAAGGAATGCTTTGGCACTGAGATTTGCAGAGAAATCAATAAGCAAGTGTTCAGTATGAGGGCATGCATACTCTCTGTCATTCCCCTGAACAATAGGCGTCACCACTCTGATAAAAGCTCCACGTGAGCCCTGGTAAAAGAGGAGAAGAAGTCTAAACTGGAAGAAGAAAAAAACTTTTTTTTCCAAATTTCTTCCCAGAAAATCTCATAATTTCAAACTGTTGTGACATCACTCCCTGTCTAACCTATGAAACTCCGAGCTTCTGCACTGATACTTCATTCAAATGGCACTATAAAACCCCAACACGATCTGACACTCGTGCCTGCAACCCAGAACCTGCTCGAGGTTATAAAACTGAGGCGCACGCATGGCTCAAATGACACCAAAGAGCGACATATGCCAGCAGATGTGATTTGCTTGTGGTCACCTCGTCCTGACCAGGAAAAACACCGGTGCTCTACAACGCCGCAATAGGAGGTTAAAATGGAATGGATGCTGTCTGGAAGAAATGCACTGCAAAGTAGCATGTTACTGTAATCACATTACATTTTTCAGTAACGCAGTAACGTAACACATTACTGTGCTAAAGTCAGTAGTCACATCACTCAGGCTCCTCGGTTATCAGATATGAACATCACTTTTATTTTCACTGCATGAAAGAACAGCAGCTTCATGCTGACGTGAAAACTGCGTCCAGGACAGAAACAACTGCACTACCGCTAACACCAGCATCTGCACACAAGCTAACGTGGAGCTAGCCAAGAACACAGAGTGATGCTACAGCAGAGTATGCTGATCCCCAGCCCGGCAGTCAGAGCCCGATCCTCAGGCAGTGATGTTTTGGCTAAGATGCGATCACATTTAAGGAATGCTGTGTCGGTTAAAAGAAACCAACGACTCCGCAGCTGGCTGGAAGAAGCAGTGAAAATGTGCCACATTATTTATTTAATTGTTTATTTATAAGATGCCATTTTAATAACTTTAGATGTGAAGAAAGCAGAAAGGTCTGAACAGCATCTTGGCTTCTTTTATTTCCTTAAAACGTTCATTTTAATAAAAGCAGTGTTTCAATCTTTAGAATCACTAAACAGATTCATGAGAAGAACCCACAGTTAGAATATGTAATAATAAACATTTTAAGTTTTGAATTGAATCATTACCTGGAAACAAATGGTGTGCAGATCTTTCCCCTGCTTTTGCAACACACCATCCTGACCAGCTGTAAGAACATTTACTCTTTTATCTTCCCCCTTATTTTAAGCCTCACTACATATTTCTTACAGATTACAGGAGTTCAAATGAAGACGCCGTCTTGTGGTTGAGTAGGAAAGTGCACTTTAAGTGGACGTTGCTAATCTTGCAAATAATGAAAGACTCAAATACGTTTGCTTTTTTCAAGATATCCATCCATGAATATCAAGCACCTCAGCTAGTTCCTACTCCTGGAGTAGTGGCTCTACCCTGAGTACCCACTGAATAACTGAACTCCTTGTATTATCACAAAGGGAGAGCCCAGCCAGCATTTGGAGGAAGCTCGTTTCTTGTCACTACCCATAGTTTGTGAATCTTTGGGTAGTCCCCCTCTACCCTGTCCCCTGACTCGTGAAGAGTCACTGCCAATTGACCCATTTTATTGGTATGAGGGCGTGCCTCGCAAAGCCTTGCAAACTTTGAGCACCTGCATCGTGACACAGACAGCTGCAGCTCATCAAGGTCTAGACCCACTTCCACTAATCAAAGTCACTGAAATAAGCAGATTTATGCAGTTGGTGAATTTTGGAACATTTTAAATAGATACTGGAGAAATAATTGTGTGTGTGTGCTTCAGTTTACTCTATTTTACTAGTCTGTTAAATTGTTAGAGGATTGGTTCTTGCATAGAGCTTTTCTACTGCCCAAGTACACAAGGCACTTTATACAACATGCCTCATTCACACATTCATACGTGCACTTGTTTCTGTCTGATAAACACAGAGACACATCAACAGGCTGGATGAGCTAAGGGAGAAACCGCTGACCTTCCAGTCAGCAGACAGCCCACTTTACCTGCTGAGGCACATTTGTTTCGACAGGTTATCTTTAATTCATACACAACAAATCATAAAAAGTTTGGAACATGTTTACCACAAAACCTATAAGAGAGGGAACTACTGATTCTGACCAAAGTTTGGATCAAATGATAAATAGAATCTGGAGTAAAGTGGTGAAGAAATGCATTTCATATCTCCAAAAAGTCAAATGTTTAAATAAACATTTTCTTGAGTTTGTCATGTTTCCCAGTGAAGGAATAACATCTATTGCACCTGGTTTCTCGCCTTAATGTGGATGGCTGTAAGGTGGTGAGTTTATTCTGTAATAACTTTAATCCAATCATACACTCCTCTTTATTCATTCACAGTTTTTTTTATAGATGTTATAACTTATTCTACACACCACAGACCATCAAAACACTGGTTTAATGAGCTGTAGTGGTTTTGGATTCCAGTTTTTGCTTTACAATCAGAGCTAAACACAAAATATTTGAATATTAGGAGAAACAGATTTTTCCCCTGGTTTTAGAGTCTTAAGGCAGAACATTTTTGTTTTGACAGGATTACTGCAACAGACGACTTCATTCAGAGCAAGAAAACCAGCTATTTACTGTGTTGTGACAAAGAAGAGAAAGACCCAACCCCCCTGTGAGTGTGTGTGTGCGTGTGTGTGTGTGTCTGTCAGAGGTCAGCTCATCTCACAGGGATGATGTCACGGGGTGGGGGTTTGGCTGGTTAAGCTTTGAGAAAGTTATAATGTGTCACCTGCTGCTATAAAAGGGCAGAAGAAGAGGAAGAAGAGGGGGAGGAACCCACGCTCGGACTTTAAAGGACTAGTCTGGAGGTTTTTTTTAGCCCATTAAACAGCGACCGTGTGCTTGTTAGTTTGTGCAGCGTTCGTGTGACTTACAAGAAGTCCAGCAAAAAGACCAAAATCAGCACCGTCTGATGCACTGAGCTCTAACGTCACCCAGAACTTTTAAAAACAGCAGCGAGGCACAGCTGATCAGACAAACTCATCCTGAACATGATTTTAATTAGCGTCCAAACTACACTTTGATTTTTTTCTAAAACCTCTTAACTATTTATAACACAAAGATAAACTACATTTTGTATTTCGCATTCACAAAAGGAGAAATATCAAAAAATGTATTAAAACATCACAAAAACAAGACAAAGAATTAGAGGTTTTTGCATGTAAAATGTTCAGAAAAGCTACAATAATAAAAATGCAATAAAACTGTGATTAATGAAGAAAGGTTAACATGTGGAAAAGTAAGAAAGAAATGTGTACACCCATCAACCACAATATTTATTAATCAATCAATAAAAAAAATAATAATTTAAAAGCCATCAAGACCCCTCCCCCTCCCCTTATTATATACAGGAAAATAATAATAACCCAGCCAAGAATTTTTAAATAGTTTCCTTTCACCTACGCTTTTAATAACCTCAAACTCCGCTTTAAATATTTCCATTTTTATAAGTCACTTTCAAAATTGGCGTAAAGATCTGTTATAATGAGACTGCAGAGCAATAAACGCTGCACTGCATTAATCAAAAGTAAGGAAGGAATCACCAAACTACCTCAAACGCCTGAGTAAACAGAATCAGTGATCATATGATTGTGTGATAAACATTAACCCGATAAAAAACTTTTTTCCCACTCAATTATATACATGTATATTTGGCTGATTTCAGTAATATTTTTCTGTTCTCTCCTCTCACTAAATTTCCTCTGTAACCAGTCTGGTTACATGATAAGTTAAACAAAAACTACTTTAAACTATTATGTGAAATGATCTGCAATTATTGTGTTCTGTTTTATCTTGTGTATCCTTCACACCTCTGGTTAATGTTTCTTTTCTCTTCTTTCTTTGCATTATAGTTTAATTTATGGTGAAGTCAATTTATCCGGTTTTTATTGACAGCTGATTTTTTGGAGACACCAGGGTTGCTGCTCGTCCCGCAGCCAGCAGGTGGCAGCAGAAGCCTGTTCAAAATATGTCTTTCCATAAGGGCAAGTTGTCCCCCCTCTCTGTACAAGTTTTCTTCTAAGGTATTAATAAGACTTTAGGTTAACCAGGTTTAAAAACATAAGTGACCACAGCAATTTGCACCTTATACAATAAAAAAGAAAGAAAAGAAAACCCTTCGGTTCTAAATCTGCTTGAGTAATTTGTAACAGGTTTTTTTTTCTTACAAGTTCTCTTCTCCATTAATTCTTGGATGGATGAATTTCTCCTCTGCTTTCATAAAGGATCCTCCTACTGTGGCTCCTATCCTAAAGGAGGTAATAAAAGAAGCTCCTTTCCTAAACATCTGGAGAACATATCTTTGCAGATATCTCCAGGTGCGACTAATTTCAGTGCATTTTTGGATTAATATCCTTCACAGGGGAGATTTGACTCTATTATCTGAGAACAAACATGTAACTTTAGAGGGAAAACACTGACCTGAGTGACTCTGGAGGACTTTCAGTGCTCTGGACTTCACCACATTAAACACACCAAGCTAGCACAGCAGGTTAACGATAATTTTCAATGCCATAATAACTGTTTATCGTCCCCCTCTGGCCTGGAGGTGCACATTCCCAGAACCCAACAAATCTTTTCTCCGCACAGCAACCACCAGGCGAGGCAGGCGACTGCTGGGGGTCACAGACCAGTAGGGGGCGCCAGAAGGCTGACAAACGTTAAACTGCAGCAGTAGCTGCGTGCAAGGTTTGCAAGGACAGTTGAGACCAGGGGAGCTTCACCTGACTCCACCCACTCTCACTGAAAGTGACGTTTTTGATCCTCTTTAAACAAACCTGATGACAAACAGTGAGGAGTTATGCTTCTGTCATTGAAAACAGAAGAAAAGAAAAAGCAAGACAGCGGTGAGTCGAGCAGATAATAATGAAGTCTAATGCTGCCAGCCTGAATTATAACTCCCAGCAGCATCACATTATTCCTTTTGTTTACTTTGATATTTAATTTGAGTTAATGTGCCTACCAGAGCAGCCTGCTGTGTCCATGTGTGCTGGCTATGTGAAGTCAGGTCCACACGGATGGGAGTCAAAGTCAGGATACCAGTAATAAGTGGTGCTGGTTGTTTATTCACCCAAATAATGACATTGTCATACTAATTAATATTTTTATACTCTAACAACACATAAAACATGTTAAAGTCCAAACATAAAAAAAATAAATAATTCGATTGTGCATATAAAAGGAGATGCAAGGAGACATAAATTCAAAGTGTTGAGATGAATGACATCTGACTGCACATTCTTTCGTCTCACTGACTGTATTACACACTGACACACTGAAGTTATTCCTGGTCTGCAGTACTTGCTCAAAGCTTGACTTTCAACAAAGCCAGGAGTGAAGGGTAGTCTGTGACAGTTTGTGCACGCTGAGGCATCTTCCTGGTGATGCAATCTGAAGTTTTCTATTAAATACATTTTTAAGATATTCTATCTGCCTGGATTTCCAAACAGAATTGTGAATTTTAAGTACATCAGAGACTGTTTAAAGTCATCTGTTCAGTAGACAGATTTATTTGCATTAAAAGACCTCCTGATGGCGCTCTGGAGTCTCAGCAGAGCCCTCTTCTCTCTCCCACATTCTCACACACTTTTTGTACTTCCATCTTTGTGAGGACGCTCACTGACATAATCCATTCCTGAGCCACTTTCCCCGTGAACATACTACCAGCAGGACGGTGCAGTACCTCAGACACATCCTTGGGTCCTGCCCTGAGTTACAGACATTAAAAAAAAAGCTAAAATACAGTACAAAGCACAAACTTAAAATGCAAATAAAAGCAGAATTCAGTGATGTGAAAACTCTCTAAACCTTCAAAACGTTGAAGCTGGACATTTGTAACTGTTTTTGAAAGATCATTTTGAATGATTTACTTCCTCTGCAGTTTTTTATATGTAGCATTTGAGGAATTAATCAAAACAAAGTTTTATTTTTTCACAAATCCAGCAAAAAATAAACAAACATCTGCCACTGAAAATGCTGATCTTGGAAATTTCAAAACTTTTTTAAAACAAACTGAAAACTGGAAATAGAAATTCTCATATTAAATCCTTTAGACCAAATATTTAATTAAAAAAAAATAGCACAAAACGGTGCACTTGCAGTGCCAGGCTGCTCCCTAACCTCACTGGCACTCAGACGTCCTCTTCAGAAGGCCTTAATGTTTGGCATGATTGTAGCTAAAAGACTTGTTCTTGGAGCCTGGAAATCACCATCTCCTCCATTGTTTAGGGTTTGGCTACGTGAGATGATTGCATGTTTGTATATTGAAGAGGTTCGTTATGGTCTGGCTGACACTCATTTTAAGTTTGTCGAAATCTGGGGCCCTTTTCTCAATCATATTAACAGGGATTCAACATAAACTTTAACCCATTTGACTGCACTTTGTGTTTGTGTGAAACTGCACTTCTGCCGGGCCCTGATTCCTTCCTGGACTTGTTCCCCACATCTTCTGGACTTGGTGAACTCTCTGTTGCCCTGTCTAACCTCACACAAAAGATCATCTTCTTTGGACACTGGTATTTCTTTGGAACTTTTGATTTGTACTGGCTAACCGCTGTATTTTCTGTCTTTTGTTTCCTGTTTGGGTTTTTTTTGTTGTTTGTTTGTTTTTGGTTTTCTTTTTTTTCTGTGCTTGAATGTTATTGTTTTTGAATCTTATGTCCTTTGTCTGGTGTGATTTTATGTAACTTCGAACTTAAAATCTTATAAATAAACATTTTAAAAAAAAGCACAAGGACAATCAAAGCAGGAACATGTGCATGCGTACTACTGTCCTATATCACCTTCTTTATCAACAGACTCTCCTCTCTAAATCAGCCTTTTGTTGTACTTTTGGAAGCTGATTCTTTATTCTTGTTTGATAGAGCTGTCCTCTTTATCTTGTCATAAAGCTCCAAATGTTGGCAGGTCTGGACTGGAGGCAGGCCAGTTTAACATGTGAACTCCTTTCCTGTAGATTCCTCTTGCTAAAATAAGACAGATAATTCTGCTGTATTTAACTATAAAAGCTTAAACCCTAATTCCAAGCCATATTTAACCAAAAATGTATACAGCCTTTACTCTACACATACTTAACCTAACATACCTGGTGGTTGGGGGAAGCTGGCAGCCTGCAGGAAAACTATGAAGGCACATGGAGAAAGTGCAAACTGCACACAGAAATGCTACAGTTTAAATAAAAGCAAATGAATATAGCCTACGACACTGGAAACATGTGTGGGTAACATCAAACCAGACCTGCAGGATTGGGAGATCTGCATCATAAAGCGCAATAAGGAGCAAACACAAAGTAAGGATCCAGAGTTTGGTTATCAGTCGATGTGACCACGATAACTAAAAATACGTGCAAAGTGAAAGAAAAGTACCGTTGGCTTCTTGGGAAATAGGGAGCAATAAGGGGAGTAATAAGTGCTAATAAGTATTAATGATATGTGTGATATGAATATATAAATATTAAAAAAGGAGAAAAAACAAAACCTGATTAAACCTGAAGCCTCAATCAGCCCTTCTGTACCACAGTGACAACCAAATGCAAAAATTCACTCAGGTCCTTACAAAGATGACGCACACACACACACACACACACACACACACACACACACACACACACACACACACACACACACACACACACACACACACACACGCACCACACACACACGTGAGTTTTCCATGTTTCTTAATGCGTCTTTAACTGCCAAGTGGTGCAGAGATGGCGCCTTGACCTGCATCACCCTGCACACAGGCACACTGCATGATTTCTGAAGACCACTTCTGAACACGTGACCTCTGACCTTTCTCTAGTGCACTGTAACCACAGGTCAAGATGAAGCGTTTTTTTTTCCTCTCGTGGTAACAGCCTGAAATGTGTGAGTGTGATAAAATAAGAAACATCTCGGCAGGCGTGACGTAAAAACACGTTTAATATCTGTTCGCCAGTCGTTTCTATCCATGAGTTCGGAAGGTTTACATCTCTGTTTTTATGTGTTTTCTCAGTGCTTATTATATGTAAGGTTTTCATGACACAATAAAGCAACAAAATATGGATCAAAAAGTATTTTAATTTAAATAATATCCCTCACAAAATAAAGGAGTGAACACTGAAGGCATCCTGTTGAAACTGAAAACATTGCCATCGAATAGTCTCGGTACATTTCTAATAGAACCAAAAAACTGGATTTAAAGAAAGACTAACTAACACATTTTTTTGTCTAATATTTTCATCGACCGCAGAGCAACATCAGCTTTGAGACTTAATTCCAGAAAAGAAAGAAAGAGCGTGAGTCCAGACATTGTGCCGTCAAGTCCTCCTTCTCCTCTCAGTGTGGAATTATCGGCCGGTGGATTTTTCTGTGTCTCAGGAGCCAGGTGGTCTGAAACAGCCCCTCCACCCCACCTCCACCTCCCTCCTCGCCCTCCTGGTTAGAGTGGGCTGCCTTTTCAAGAGGCGTTCAGGGGGCCCCAGCTGCTTGCCCTAATGCTCCTCCGGAGAGCCGAGGATTAAACTGAGGGGAGAGGGACAGAGAGGAAGGCAGAGAACCTGGAGTCTGCAGAGGGGAAATAAAAGGACACGATGAGGCAGGAAATGTAAAGAGGGAAGGGGGAAAAGGATTCATACAAATAGAGGTTGTAGTTAAGTGTCTCCTCCACCTCCTCCCCCCCCACCTCTAGCTTCGGTCAGAGACATGAGGTGGTTTGGCTCAGAGCCGCTCTGGGGGACCAGGTCTGGAGAAAAACAGAGAAATAAAAGAGAAATGATATTTGCTTAACAAGGAGGAAAGAAATGTGAATCAGTGGGTTGTATGAATAAAATTCTAGTATTTTGTTTCTTTGTAGCTTTCTTCTTCTGTGACTGCACCTACACAGTTTATCATGCAGCTTATAACTCCATCATCTCATTCAAATATAGACCAAAAAACCAACATGGCAGGAGCCAAAAGACGTCTGTGCATCCCTCAAATAAAATTTGAGACATTCTCAAATTATATTTGAGAATTCTCCGAACAAAACTAAAAACCCCTTTTAAGATCTGTACCACCCACAGCAAGACATATCATCAATGTAATAATACAGCTCACTGTGAACAGAATGAATAGTATCTAACTTTTATAGTAATTTCATGTAGAAAGAAAGAATATAGCAAAAACATATTAGATAAATTATGATTTGCATTTCACGGAAGAAAAGAAGTATTTGACACCCAACAACCTGTCCAGAATTCTGGCTTCCACAGTAGTGTACAAATCAGGCACACAGATTACCATCAATCAAACAATTATATGAATCACACGTGTTCATAGGCTCACTTTCTTCTATTCCAACCTCTCCACCACCATGAACAAGACCAAAGATGTGTCAGGGACAAGATTGTAGACCTGCACAAGGCTGTGATTGGGCTTCAAGACCATCAGCAAAAAGCTTTGAGAGAAGATGACAACTGTTGGTGCGATTATTTGGAAATGGAAGAAATATAAAAGACCAATGAGGTAGTGGATCAGCCCAAAATGAAATGATTTGAATGCAGTTGGAACCACACTTACCAAGAACACCATTGCTAACGCTATGCTTTAATGCCAAAGGCCCTCTGCTCAAGCAGGTGCTGTACAGGTCTGTCTTCAGTTTCCCAGTGAACATCTAAATGATTCAGAGAAGGCTCGGGTGAAAGTTCTGTGGTCAGATAGAACCAAAATTGGGCTATTTGGCATCGATTCAACCCGCTGTGTTTACGGGAAGATAAATGCTGAGTATGACTCGAAGAACACCATCCCCATAGTCAAGGATGAAGGTGGAAACATTATGCTTTGGGGATGTTTTGCTGATAAGGGTACAGGACAACTTCACCACATTGTGGGGCCATATAGAGCAGCGGTCCCCAACCCCCAGGCCTCGGACCGGTACCGGTCCGTGAGTCGTTTGGTACCGGGCCACGAGAGTTGAGGCTCAGGTGTGAAATGTATGGTTTTCAGGGTTTTTATCGGTTTTCAGCGTTATTTTGTTATCGTTTTTATCATTAACTCGGTTTTCCTGGGTCTTTTCACGTGTGTTATGAATAAATCTTCTTTTTTTCGGTACTGGTGGCTACTAGTTTTATTTTGTTGTATTTATCCGCGACACCTTACAGGCCGGTCCGTGAAAATATTGTCGGGCATAAACCGGTCCGTGGCGCAAAAAAGGTTGGGGACCGCTGATATAGAGTAAAACTTTGGTGAGGACCTCCTTCCCTCAGCCAGAACAGTGAAGATGGGTCTTGGATGGGTCTTCCAGTGTGACAATGACCCAAAACATACCACCAAGGCAACAAAGTAGTGCCTAAAGAAGAATCACATTAAGGTCATGAAGTGGTCTGGCCAGTCTCCAGACCTATGGTAAATGGACCAGTTCTTTTATAGCGCTTTTCTACTCTGAGCACTCAAAGCACTTTACACAACTTGTGCTTTCACTCATTTTTTTTCTTAGTGCCTTCTAACTACCATTCACACTCCGATGGATGCATCGGAGAACAATTTGGGGTTAGGGTATTTGGCATGCAGACTAGGGGAAGCCAGGAATCCCACAGTGGGTTGGATATTGGGTACAAAAGGGCACCTGGTGTAAAATGTGCCAAATCAAACACATAGCTCCATTGGCTGGGATGATCCATGTGAATAAGAGATTGACCGAAACAAGCTTCATTTGTAATGCACAGACACAAATACCAGCTAAATACTAGAGTAATAACACACTAGATACAAAACCTGAGACACAAACTTCTGGGATAGTATGCACCACACAGCAAGTGCTCAAAATGAAAGGTGGATGAGGCCTAGCAGACTCCAACCTGTGCTGGGACACATTTTAATCAGTGTGTCCACAACCCTAACTCAAGTATCCAAGTGGATCAGTTCCAAAAAATAAAATAAAAGTAATAACCCTGTTTAGAGGGGTCATGAAGGGGGAAAACGTTCTATAGAAGCCAAAATGTTTTTGCATCAGGCTGTAAACGTGTAAAGTTGGGCATTTTAACATGAGAGTTTATGGGTCTGACTCATTTTTAGAACTGCTCCCAAGTGGCCATTAGAGGTACTACAGTTTTTATCCTTTTCACTGTCAGGGTTGCCTTTAACAAAGCCAGACTTATCAGTTTAAGAGACAGAAGGATGAGGAGCAAATCAGTTAAAAGAAACCACATTGTTGCTCTTTCCAGCTGTTTTGCTGTTTAGCATGCTACTACTGCCTACTCGCTCAGGAGCCGCGGTCTACAATAATGGTCATGTGATGTGATTTCAGTTTTGTTCTATTTTTAACAGGTGCAAATACGAATACATACGTACAAATATTTGAATATTCTAATACAAATACGAACAACCCGGTTTTTGGCACAACATCGCTGAAATGTTTGGAGAAAGTTGTTTCTGCAGATGTTTGCTGATAAGTGTGAACCTCCTCAGCTTGTGCCCACATTGGCCCATGAAGAACAGAAAGAAGTCAGGGTTAAAGTAGTGATGGAAGAGCAAATTCAACCTAATGAGGAGGTCGGGGTGGATGGATTGGTCATTTCGAAGTCATAGTGGACATCTTTATCATTTAACGGTCTTAACTACGTGTCTATAACTGCTGGTGTGACGATAAAGGCTCATGTTTTAACACAAACTCTGATCTCCACCTAAAAACCTCACCGGGGCGTCTTTTGTGCCTGAATTTAAAACAGTGTCATATTTTTAAAACGCTTGTCATATTGTGGTTATGAAAAGTTGCTTAATTTGATGAAATAATCAAGTAAAATCATGAAATTTCTTTTGAAGTTAAGTTTTAGGCTTGCAGTTCACATCTAACACCGATTAAATTGATGGTTGTTTATTAGCTTGTTGAATTAGGTGAAAATAAAGTCATTTTTTAATTTATTGCTTCTTATTCAGAGATCTGACTGAGGTCAGGGGCACTTCTTCACAGAGAAACAGATTCATGATTTGAAGGAAGATCTATTTTTAATGATCAGACATGAGTTCGCTGACCCCCAGAGACCGATGCTATTAATCTCTATAGAGTGGAGTTAAGCAGCTTCAGACTGATGTAAATCAGAAGATGGAGTCTTTGAAAGGAAAGAAAGAAGTAAATGTGTTTCTGCCAGCAGATCTGACTTCTTTGTATGCAGTCTGTTTATCGTTTTTCTGCCTTTTTATTTCATACATCAAATCAGACTGCAGGCAGAACTGGTTCCACATGGACCTGTAGTTGTTTATTCTATTCACTGTGCCATCAAGGCTAATGAGAAGCACAGATTAAACACAGCAGGAATAAAATCTAAACTGCAAACCAAAATCTGTCTGTGAAACCCAGCATAACCTCCAACCTCAGAAAAACTTCCCCATGACACAAAAAGGTCTTCACAAGTTTGTGTTTGGTTTATTTAAATGTTCCAGATTGTGGTTTTAAAATCAAATAAATTTAATCTGTTTAGCCCCATTTTCCTCTCTCACGCACATATACAGTCTCCCAGCTTTACAAACCAGTATAATTTTTCTTTAATTCTATATTGAAGGTGGATAACTAAGAGTCCTTGAGCAAAAAGATTTGAATTTCCCGACCCCCTCACCGCCTCTTCTACCAAGGTGAGGGTTACTGCTGTGGTAAATGAAAGAAGTCTGTCAGCAAGTCCCTTTGGACTATTATAGAATAGAAGAATCAAATACTTTATTGTCATTATTTATCATCATTTATTAAAATAAATGTGTAAAATTACAGAAAGATTCTGGTACTTAATTGCTCAGACTTCCTGTAATTATACTGTGAGTTATAAGTCTTGATTAATTCATTTAAAATGTCCTTTTTAAATGTATTTATTTATCTAACTTTTTTTCTGCTATTTAATTGTTTATCTGTTGCTTCATTACTGTTGTACAAGTGGCTGTAGAGGAGGTCGGTGTCTGTAGGACAAGTTCAAATTTATCAAACAGTTAAAAGTTTTTTAAAAAGTAACCATTCACATTTTCCAACAACATCAGACTGTATATTAAAGATGGCCAAACGTCGCCATACAGATCATTCATTTGTGGGGTCTGTAAACATTTTTTCAGTTGTGTGTTTGTTTGTTTTACTTTCTAGAATCTGGAAGGTGCATATTTGGACGAGAGGGGTGGAGTGATAAGTAGTCAGCTAGTACTAGCAGGCTAAGGTTGGCAAGCTGCATGCACAGACAGATACCTGCTAATAAGTGCTAAATAACAGACTAATACATTTAGGATTCATTAACAAAAGCATACTGGAGGTCTGTACTTCACACATAAGCATATTCTTTGTCACCCAGTTCCAGTAAAATTCTCCAGCAGCACAGAGTTGCAGTTGAGTTCAGAGGCTCTGATTACTGGATATTAGGACTCTGAAAGTGGCAGCAACTACAGTTCAATTCAAATTTATTCAGTTTTATTTATATAGAACCAAATCACAACAACAGTTGTCTCAAGGTGTTTTAAATTGTAAGGTAAAGACCCTACAATAAAAAATTTGCACACAAATAGACTAAAGCAGCTACAACTTTTTAGCCTTAACAAAATCCAAATGGATGTGGTGGGGTTTTGCTTTGTTTTGTTTTTAATCTCATGAAAAATTAAATTAGGATTAAATTATACCATTTTAAAATAGGAGTCTATGTGGATTGACTCACTTCTGGAGTCGGCCTCAAGTGGAGATTAGAGAAGCTGCAGTTTTTGCGACTGATAGGGTGCTAGCTATGCTTGAATATCAACCTTTTCCTGGTAAAGAAGCCCAACACATCTTTGCATTCTTGTTCTTTTGTGCAACAAATTTGAGGAAATATGAATATACACACCTCTTAAGAGTATTGCAACCAGAGGTCAGGTTCTCACTTTTACTGCTTACTTTTTGCAACCAGAGTGACATAACATTGGTTATCATTTGTGATGTTTTGAAAACATTTAGAAGCTGTAATAAATTAAAAATATTTAAGTGATTAGTGATCTGTTACCCTCAAACACAGACAATCCTGCAGCCATGCTCACCAGACGGTGTCTCGGGCTGCTTTGTACATTAATCTGAATTCAACCAATCAGAGCGATGGCTGATAAAGTGCATAGTTACTTTCATTTAACAGCAAAATTTGACCACCCGTAGCAGGGGGCAAAATTATAAGCGTTACAATGTGGGACCGGTAATTATGCTTTATTTCAGGTCATGATGATTTTATTTAGGCTTAAAAGCACTTTCAACCGTGGTATGAATACAGTTTACTTAAAAACATCAAAGAAAAAAAACAATAAAAGGGTCATCAGTTATTTTACATTTTTATAAAAATAAAAGTAGTTGCTCATAGTTTATTAAAAGTTTGTTAACATATCTTTGTATGTTTAAACCCACTGTGTTTCCTAGATATTTATATGTAATTAAACTGGATTAGCAAACACATTTGAAAAGAAAGTCAACTGTTACTAAATTATGTTTTTCCAAAATTGCAAAAGAGAAATATGAATTTATTTCGTTAACTGTAATTGTGTTATCGAGTTCATCCATTTCACAGTGTTGGAAAATAAACATTCACACCAGTCTTTGCATTTTCCATAGCAGGTGGTGTATGTTTGAGGAAAGTACAGATTAGTAAATGAAACAAGTATGCACTACTACACACAGCTCCTCAGTATGCAGACAAAAAGCATGGCTAAGGTAGGTAAACCTTATTTACTCGTTTAAAATAAAGTAAGTAAAGACATTCTACAGTTACCTGAGAAACAAAAAGAAAGTTAAATGCAGTGTCTGAGGACAATCTCTGTGCTAAGCAATTAAAAAATTATTTAATTCCTGGTACACAGCAAAAGATTAACGTTTTACAAAAACAGGAATGTTAAAAACAATGTACGTTTGTATTCATTTTAATTTCAAATATTAGAACTAAAGTAAAAACAGGACATAAGAGAATATATGCTTTAAATATTCGCATAGTTCTGAAATTCCTTATGATTCCTTATGATAATTCCTTATGATGATTACGATAATTACAAGAGCAGATCAATCAAAGCAGGAGAAGTAGCTGACAGTTACTTTTTTTAAATGGAGATAAATGAATCCGTGCTGTGAGTAAGATCACTGAGGGGCCCCAGCTGCCCCCCCCCCCCCCCCCCCCCCACTGCACCTGCCAGCTTCATAATCTAATTACGCATCCATAAAACAAGCAGGATGCTAAAGCATTAATGATTACTGGATTAATCACTTAGTAGACTGACACTAAAAAAGCAATCGCTTTTGTGGAATTCATTCACTAAACCAAAATCTTTGTATTTGACTTTCAGCGTGCTAAAAATGGAATTTCATCACTTTTCAACATTTTCTGACCTTGAACAAACTCTTATTTAAAAAAGCTCGTTAACGTCCTTTAGAGAACCACAAACCTCCCTGTACTCTAAAAACGACAGAAAATAAAGGATTAAACCACATTCGTGACATAACTGTGGAGTGATTATAAATCAGGAGCTTAGACAGAGATGGTTCTCTGTGATGACATCGCAGGAGTTTAAAGAAAGAAAAGGGAAACTTCTTCTAAAAGAACACAAACCTCATGGAAATCCTCTCTAAAAACAAAACAAAAGAAAACATGAAATACATACAACACAGTGTGGAAGAATTTGTTGTATTTTACATTTTTACTTTTTTTGTCAAAGATATTTTTACTTTACATTAAAAAATGTTCATTAATATTCAGCAGGATCTCACATTTCAAACATTACTTTATGGTAATAGGTGACATTTTTTACACAGTAAAACCCAACACATTGTTCTGAAAAAGGCATCTGACTGGGGCCTGTCGTCGCCGATGAGAGATTTCCCCCTGAAAACCTCGACTGTGGTTTTATTTAAATGACTGTAATTATCCCACATTTCACAACAAAATGAAGCAAAATTTGTGAAGCACTTTTTTTTTACCGCATTAATCATCTGTCGACCGCTCAGATTCATCTGTGACCTTTCAAAACGCTGTGCATAATAAATCAAACTTACTTCTTACGTTTTATATTTTACCTTCACAGACTTACATTTATTTAATGCAGGATTTCATCTGTTTTCAAAGTCTGGTATTTTTTTATTCCAAGCATAAATGTGAGAAAATAATGAACATTTAGTTTTAACTACACAGATAATAAATCATGTGGATTATTACAGATAAACTGCTGTTTTAAAAGCCAAAAGAAATATTATAGGATCGTTGTTTAAAACATTATTTAGCAGAATAAAGAAGTGAACACCCAATTAATTAGTTACGTGTAACAAACACCTTTCAGTTTAATTAACTCACCATAAAAATCACTTAACAGCAGCAAAGATACACTAGATCTCTGCACAGCACTGCAGGGATTTCAATGTTAGAGTGCCACACGCAGACCCTTTTATTGGTAATAAACTGATCTGCATCACTGGTAATATATACATCATTTAAGTCCCTGTAGGAATTTCATTTAAAGGAATAAACCTACATTAGCTGGAATCTAAATAATAGAGCAGAGAACATGAGTACTGTGACACTAGATGACCTCTCAGTGCATTTAAATGCTTTATATTGATGCATTCAAAGTCCCCGTGGGAATATTATCATATAACATTTTCAAAAGGCCTCTTTGGGTGAAGATTACATCAATAAACAATAAAATAGATCCACTGTACATACAAAGAGCACCGGAGGCCTGTTGTATAATAATTATATCACACTTCCCATCTTATGCTAAAGAGTTAAAGAAACGCTGCTTTTAAAATTTGCTATGTCACTGAGATAGCATAGAATCACTAAACAAGTAAATAATGGTCCCTATTATTTGGAAATGACCCCATCAGTATAATTACTTGTAACACTCACTATAAAAGGAATTCAGTTTAAAGACTAAAAACACTTTTGAGCCATAATGAATTAAAAATAAACTCATTGTAAATCTTACATTAGAGAACATGAGTATGGCGATGTTAGAGGCTGACCTTTCTGGGAATTTGCATGAAATGTTTTCACCTTAAACATATCACAAATATCCTTGGACACATTAAAAGTCCCTCTGGGAATATACTTATACAAAGCCTCTTAGGAAATATTAAAGTCAAGAAACACCAAATTGGACACATTATGAGAAACCTGAGTACCAGAGGCTCGTAATTTTACTACAACATCACGGGGTATGTAGACTCATAGGCGTAAACTATTACTATTAATTTAATTTTGTATTTAAAAGAAAAGGTTTTCATATAAAGTAATTAAAGTAGACTCACCAAGAGTCTGCACATACTGCAAAGATTATATATCTAACAACAAGTAATTGGAGGATTTTAAAATATCTAACAGACATACACGTATCACGTGCTTAAACACATCATAAACAGCCACAGACACAATTAAAGTCCATGCGGGAGTAATGAAAGTGTCTCTGAAGAGACCATAAAGTCAATGCCCACAAAATCAGGCGGGATACACTATGAGTGGAATAAGAAGAGCTCAGAGGCCTGAATGCTTTGGTGAAATCCCAGGAAATACATGTTAGGTCATGTAAAATTAAGTAAATAGCGAGACAAAAAAGTCAGACACCTGCAATGATATAAACATTTTAAAATATTAGCGTGTAATATTTTAAAGCCTTTTATTTTTTCTCTTTTTTCACTTGAAGATCATTAAAGTGGCTCAGAGTCACTAAAACGACAACACTGCAGTGATTATATCGGACAGGAAAGGAGCCTGGACCATAAGAATCTGATTGTACCAAGTTGACCTTAAACGCATCATAAAAGGTCTCAGACATATTCAGAGTTTCAGCGATGAAAAAAACAACCAAAGATTAAAAACCAAAAAACCAAAACTGTTTTAGGAAATAATAAAGTGAGTAAAACCTAAAACAGATTAATTATATGTGACCAGCCAAAGCACTCAGGGTCTGTATGTGACAAGTTTTAACTATTATTAAGATGGTGTGATAGTTTTTTCCCCCCTAAAGTCATTAAAGGAGCATTAGATCACTAAGTGCCTGTAATTGTATCAATGCATAAATATATTATCACATAACTTTACTGTAGTGATGTCATATTAGAGCACTATAACTCAATAATAGTTATAGCGATAACGTCTCTCGTTATAAAACGTTACAGGGGCTGGAAACATCTGTAGACACCATCAGGCCACTGCAGAGCTCCAACTCCTCAAACTAGAACCTTGTTTCAGGTGGTTCCGGTGCTTCTGCACCCGCCGGGTTACCTCACTTACCGCCAGCAGTAGTTCTGAGCCCGGAGGAAGCTCCGGATCCCGGCCTCGGTCCTGGCCCGGCTGTTTTCCGATCCCTCCTGCAACGGGGAAGCCTCGATCTGTGAAAACTCCAAAGAGGACGTGGCGTGACGTGGTGCTGCAGGTCAGCAGGTGATTGGCTCCTCGGACTGTTTACAGGATGGCTGAAGGTGCACGTTTAAAGGTGGATTGTTTTCGGTCAGTGAGAACATTAAAGAGGTTTAAGATCAGGAGAAAAGTCTGGATATCCTCGCAGCTCTGACGAGAAAAAGTAGAATTAAAATGAAGGTCAGAGCTTCAGCTTCAGTCTCACTTCTACTGGAAAAAGAATTGAAAATCATTCAAAGCATTAATCTGGATGTAAAAATATATTTTTTTATTTGGGTCATTTCTTCTTTGGCTCACACGCATGTAGCTCCATTTCATGTTCGCGTTTTTCCTAAATAAATTACAAAAAGCGCCAAAAGCTTCTCTGTAGTCTCATTTCTCTCATTGATAATTCTATTCTTAAATATTTAATCTTAAACTCTTTGAAATTTTAATTGGGATGTATTATGTCATAAAAAAGGATAAACAAGCAAACCTGCAAATTGAGCAAATAAAACAATAATTGGATAAATTATTTACATTCAAAGACTGTTTGATTAAAGACAGTGAAACAAAGATTTTTACATCATAAACACTTGACAATAAATACAGTCTGAATAATTATGATTTTGGTTGATTTAATAGCTTCTTAATATTCGTTTATAGGAGAAGTTACACATAAAAAAAAATCCAGAAACAAAAGTTTAGCTCGGTTTATTTTTGTGAACTTTTGTAACGCACAGAGTGAGCAAAGGGAGCAGATTAGCTCGTGCGCAAAATTCATGTAGAGAGCGGGAAATACACGGGATTAAAACACGCGCAGATTAAACTCGCAGTCAGATTAAAGCTGTGGTTTGAACCCGAAGCGGTAACCGCGCGTGGAAGTGTCACCGACTCTCAGATCCACTCGCGCGTAACTGGAAGATGAAACTGAGATAATAGACCTGCGCACTGTTCCTCGCGCGCAATAACAGAAGAAAACCGCGAAAGAGCTGCAGGTGTCACACGTTGAGGGGTGGGGGGGGGGGGGGATGGGGCACATTTATGGTCACTTTAAATGAAAAAACATCAAATTCAGTTCCAATAAAGAGCCGCTGTGAGAACTCTGACAGGTGGCCGCTCTTTTTCTTCTTCTTCTCCGGGTAAATATGTGCCGTGGTAAATCAGGTGATGATTTTGATGTTTGGAGGAATTTGGGCTTTGACTCTATCCAGCCTCGGAAACAGAATCCGCAGCAGCAGCAGGTCTGAACCATTTTCTCTGCTTACCTCTAATGTCAATTACCATTGTTGGCTGCTGTGTCCGCGTCGCTCCGCCCCTCCATGTGGGTCCAGCGGGATAAGGGCAACTGGTCTCCTCCTGCTGCCGATCAGCTGGACTTTTTCCCAGCGACACAGAAGAAGCAAGAAGCCGGTGGGAGGGAGGGGGACGCAGGCAGAGAGCCGCCAGAGAGAACCGAGCACATCCAGCCGCACGCAGCAGGAGGGCACGGGGTGGCCGCACCATGTCCTTGAGCCCAAAGCACTCCACTCCCTTCTCAGTCACAGACATCTTGAGCCCGATGGAGGACAGCTACCGCAGGTTCGGAGTGATGGACCCCGCAGCGGGGAGCCTCGGATCCCCGCTGGGAGGATACCGGCAGCCGCAGGTCTCGCAGCCCGGTATGCAGCATCAGCAGCAGGCGCACCATCAGCAGCAGCCGCCTCACCTCCACCACCATCACCATCATCACCACCACCACCACCTGTCCTCGTCCTCTTCTTCATCCTCCTCCTCCTCTTCATCAGGCTCGGCCAGCGCAGCAGCAGCAGCCGCTCTGGCTCCCGGCGGGCCCTACCACGTGCCCCACGGGGTACCGCAGTTCTCCGGAGCCGTCGGAGGGTTCTGCAACGGCGGCATCGGGAACGTCGGAGACCTGCCGTCCTACCAGGAGACGGTGAGAGGCGGAGGGGCGGCAGCGGCGGCGTGGTACAGCAACCCGGAGCCCCGATACCCGACAAGTAAGAGTGTCCCCGGCCCGGAGAGGCGAGCCTGAGTTAGACTGAAGCGATTGTTAGAGTTAAGTCACTTTATTATGATTATTAGACATGTTACAATAATCCGGCTTCCTCTTCCAAACGATATGAAGGATTTAAAAAGATTTATGTTTTATGAAACGTTTGTTTGTTGCTCCTAAACAAATTGAATCCGGATTAACTGCATTTTAATGTCTTTAAATTAACGTCAACATGTTTGATCTTTTAAAGTTAACTCACTGATTTATCCCATTAGACTCTCGCACCTGTCGGTCTGGTTTAAAAGATTAAAATCTTACAATATGATTCATTATTGAAGAACAACAACAACAACAACAACAACAAACTTTTCCTATTTTTACAGAAGACTTTGGGGGTAATTTAACATTTTAATTTTTTTCTACCGTTTTCACTTTTCCTCTCTAAACTAGTTTAGTTAATTATTATTATTCTTTGTTTTTAAAGCCAAACTCTGATTGTGATTTCTCAAAGTTTCCAGATTCATGGGCCCCTCCGCGGGGATGAATATGCCCGGGATGGTGGGCAGTCTGGCCGGGATGGACTCCACCGCCAAGTCTATGGTGACGCTGCACGCGGCACCGCGCAGGAAGCGACGCGTGCTCTTCTCGCAGGCGCAGGTGTACGAGCTGGAGCGACGCTTTAAGCAGCAGAAGTACCTGTCTGCCCCGGAGAGAGAGCACCTGGCCGGACTCATCCACCTCACCCCGAACCAGGTGAAGATCTGGTTCCAGAACCACCGCTATAAGCTGAAGCGGCAGGCCAAGGACAAGGCCGCGCAACAGCTCCAGCAGGAAGGCGGCGGAGGAGGCGGTGGCGGCGGCTTGTGCGGAGCAACACGCAGGGCTTCGTCTGTGTCCCCGGTCCTCTCCAAGAACTCTAAGGGCTGCCGGACCGACTCGAGTGGGTCGAACCACAACGGGAACAGGCAGAGCAGCGTGGGGGATGCCATGGCGGAGAGCGCGCAGCAGCCGCAGGTGAACCAGCTGTCCTCCACTGAGGAGCTGGAGGATTTGTCCCCCAGCCCGCCGCTGGGACTGCACGGGCAGATCAACATGACGCAGACGGACGCGGCGCTTATTGAGTACACCAACAGCATGATCGGCTCCAACTTACTGTACGGCAGAACTTGGTAGTGATGCCGAGAGGAGGGCATCATTCCGAGTGGAGTTTTCTGCAGGACACGCGCCAATCTTTTTGTTTTCCTTCCGTGCGTAAAGGTTCGGCTCCTTCTGCACACGCAGTGACTCAAAGGCGGCTTTGAGCAATAAAAAGTGCACAACTCAAACTGTAAATTCGAGCCTCGGGCTCGCGCTGACTCTTGATGATGGCGCGTTTTCTTCTCCCGTTTCTAAACGAAACATTTAAGTCTTTTCTCTCTCTTTTTTTTGTATTTGCCAGACGTGACTGAGACTGAACGCAGAGAAACTTTAATTTAAGGAGCTTCAGGATGAGGCACAGCTTCCGGCGCCTCTCACGTTTTTTTTTTTCATTTCCAGAACAAATTAAATTATTGCAGGTTCAACAAAGTGGAGCAATAGAAGCAGCTCATAAAGACAAAAACCGAACTGAGGCACGTCATCAGAGATCCTTTGTTAAAGCTGATTTTCGTTTGTTTACAGTATTGAATAAATCATATTTTCATTTTGGACCTTTTTATTTTTCTAACGCATTTCCATCAATACAGCTCTAATTACCAACAGGACAGCATTTACTTGGACATGGAACGGATTTCTATCAAATGTCCACCTTTAAATATCCCAAAATATTCACCAAAAATCTACCGTAGGTCAGTTATGTTTTTTTAAATAAGTGACTTTACCTTCAATATTTAAACTAAATTTAAATGGGTTTATTTATTATTTTTAACTCGTGAAAAAAGGGATTTCTGCTCAGACAAATATACCAACATCACTGAGAAGAATTTATTTTCACTTTTGAAATACATGAGCCAAGTTGGAGAGGTTCCTCTCAAAAATAATCACAGCGGGACACTTTGTCCTTCACTCACTTGTATTTTACAAGTTTAAGAGGCTTCATCATAAAAATCAGAGATTACATAACACACTTTTTTTCCCCAAAGTAGTACAATAAAGGAAAAAAATCCTTGTACAAGACAATAATATGAAATGTGGACAAAAAAAAAAAAAGCTAGATGTTGACATTGTTCCCCTAAAAACAGTTCCCCATTCCATAAAATCCCAACATCATTAAGAGTTTAGTTCCAGTTGTATCTTCTGGATGGAGGAGGGAGAGGGTAACCTCTGCCGGAGCTGTAGCCCTGAAATAGAGACAGAGGTTTAAAATAAGATTACAGCTTTACAACAATAAATATGCATCAGGTCAAAGGAATAACTTTAACAAGCACAACACTATTAAAACAGTATTAAAAGATTTAAGTAAGTAAAATGTATTCACAGAACACTTTTCACTGGTAAATATCCCAAAGTGCTTCACAATAAAAGTATAGCATATAATAGAACAACATAAAAACTGGTTAATACAAAGATTTTCTCTGTAAAAATTTAATTGTTTTTTGTTTGTATTAAAACAGTCTACATGGTGGATGGTCAGATTTTTTTTTTAAGTTATATTGATATAAAGACAAGATGACACTGAGGGTTTTATTCTTAATTAGTCCACGCATTTAGCACGAGCAGTGCAAGTCTTGGCCACAAGCTTAAGAATTTTAACATCTGTCACATTTTTTTCTTGTTTTACTAAACGCTAAAATCAAATGAAATCTCACTGAAATAATTTTTAACTGAGGAAATAATTTAGATTAACACATAAATAAAGTAAATAAAATAAATAAAGTCTTCCTGTTTAAAAAAATAACAAAAATAAATCCATAACTTTCAGTAAAACGAAGCACACTTGTTGGAATGTGTGTGATCTGATATTTTAACACATCAGACCCACAGATAAACTGAGCCAAAAAAAATTCTCTTTACTTTTCCAAATTTTACACACTGAACTTTCTCTGGCTCTGGTTTTAAAATAACGCCAGAAAACTCTGCAGTCTCCATGCTTTCCTTTCAGAATAAAAGCGTGCTGACATGTATAAAACTATTATACTGTAAAAACAACTCTTTACTGAAACTATTTAAAGTTTCCGGTTAGAATTTCTATCAAACTCTGTTGGCCAATCAGAGAAGAGTTGCTTAAGTGTTCACTTAAAATGCTTCAGAAAGAAACTTTTATTGTCTGATAAGAATCAAAAGTTACCAAAACAGAAATTCTGAAATTTCTGATTTGGTTAAATTCTGATCAGTTAATCCGAATGATTAATATTTCTAGAAAAAAATAATTTCACTCTATAAAATTAAGCATTTTGATAATTTCTTAATTCTTTAAGTTTCAGCTTCTCATAAATTCGTATTGAGTTTTTATGTTTTGTCTGCTGATATTTGAGTGTTTCTGGGTTTTACAGTTCACACAGTACTTTTTTTTCAAAACACTGAATCGGGCACAAAAACACCTCCAACAGTAATATGAAGTATTTCAAAATTCAAAAATATATAATTAAAATTAAAATACTTAAAAGTGTTATAAAAATTATAATTAAATATTTTACAAAAAA
Source organism: Simochromis diagramma (assembly GCF_900408965.1). NCBI lineage: Eukaryota > Metazoa > Chordata > Actinopteri > Cichliformes > Cichlidae > Simochromis > Simochromis diagramma. Next base: position 21,941,146 of record NW_024387492.1, read on the forward strand.
AACAAAAAACAAAAACAAAAAAACAAAAAAAAAAACTGACCCAAAGAGCAAAAAGATTCCTGATTTCAATCTGAAGCAACTGAGCAACAACCAATCAGACTCTTTCTTCTGCATCTGCTTCACAGATCTGCCCAGAAACAGTTTAAGCCTCACTTTAACTTTACCAAATAAAAACAAGCCAAAATCAAGTGAAGATGGAAGTTTTAGCCCTGCCCTCCACTTGTCATAAACAAATTGGTGTGCGTGGAAACGTCGCATTTACCTGATGGTGCTGCCCCCGGTTATCTCTGCGATCGTGCCAGTCGTCTCTACGGCGATCGTAGTGCTGCTGCTGCTGCTGCTGCTGCTGCTGCTGGTAGCCGCCCGGCCCCGAGCCTCCGCCACGGTTCCAGTTTTGCTGATACGCCGACTGCTGCGTCTGCATGGCCCGATCCCAGCCGTGACCCCCGCCCCTGTACTGCTGCTGCTGCCTGGAGACACGTCAAATCTGCACGTCAAACTTTAAAAACTCCAACACAATGAGTAAGAGACACCTGAGGTTAGAAATGTAGAAATACTTTCCCACAGGTAACAATAAGGACTCCTTTAAAAACACAGATGCACAGATAAAACAAATATCTGCCTCTAGCCAGTGTTGGAAGGCAGAAATATTCACCTGACGGTTTAATTACATTCAGAATTTTAAAAGTTTAAAAAGTTTAAAAAATGACGTGAAAGAGATGGAAAACTTTCAAGTGTTCAGTTTTTTGTTATAATGAAGAGTCATAAACTAAAATAAACAGAATGTTTGGCAGGAGAAGATGACATTTAATCACAATTTAAAAATCACCAATATCATGATCAGTGCATCCCTATTAACACATTTTATATCATTTTTGTTTAATAAGACAGTTTTTTTTTCCTAATTTGGACAAAAAGGAAAGAATATAATAATAACAAGAATAATAATGACAATAATAATAATAATGATAAGTTTTTCTTAAAACTTTTTGAATACAGTGAACAAACACTCCACTTCCTTATTTGTAAGATTTTCATTAATCAAGTTTCATAGCAGAAATTGTTCTTTTTCGGCAACTTCAGCAGAACATTTGTAATATTTTCCTGTATATTAAATACCCCAAACTTCAATATTATAGTAACGTCACACAAAAGAATTTGAACTCATTAACTAGACAAGAATAAGCAATCATAACGAATTAAACAGACTCATTTTCATTGTTTTCTTTCCTTTCTTGGGGCTTTTAAACACATTATGTTTTTTGTTTTTACATAACAAAAAAGCAGTAAACGTAATATTTAAATACCCTTTAATACCACATTAAATTAAATTTACGACCAAAGTTGTGTGATAGACATAAACGAAAATATACTATTTTATTATAGTATTTAAACTCAAGATGTGCTGTGTTTAAAGTACTTTTAAGAATTTTTTTTTTTTTTTTTTTTTTTTTTTTTTTACATGAGCTTCAACCACTGGGTTTTATATCATATTAACAAAACAGCCTAAAATCACGAGTTAAATTAAAAAAGAATCCACAGAATTATTACGACTTATTTTCAGCTGTTCGGCTGATAGCCGTCCACTTACGCTCACTAATTACAGCAGTCTAAAATCAGTCACCGCTGTATGTGCACTGGGTTAACACGGACTCTAATTTCCTGCTGGTTTGGCCTCCTGAATCAGAGCGCCGAGCCGTCCTGTTCCATAAATAGCTGAATGATGCAGTGGCTTTACAATTTACAAAAGTGTGGAGGGAGTAAAAGCAGCATCGCTGTGGGCTTCAAATTCTGACAAAACCTTCTGAACAGTTTAAAACCTTTTATTAGTAAACGTGTATTTGTGTGAACCTGCAGACAAAAAGACGAGAAGCAGGACATTTTAGTCCATTTTTCACTTACTGATCGAGAACCTGTTTTATCTGCACATTGTTTGATTAAAGCAATAAATGAAAACCACAAAAGGACAACCTGTGTATTCTTTGCAGCAGTCTGAATCTTTTATTCATTAAAATAAGGAGAAAAAAAATAATTTGGCTTTGACCAACTTCATAAACTTAAGAAGTTAAGATTAATTCATGTTTGGAGAATTTCCACCCGACTGATCCAAAAAGTCAGTTTTCAATTCTGCTTTGAAGTGGCCTCCTTAAAATCCCCATCGACTTGAGTTTACCGAGGGATCGAGCTGTCAAAGAGTCAAAACGGCCTCTCCTCAGAGACGACTTAGCATCGATACACATGAAATGAACCATATTCCCATATGGCCCGAGTCGCCCTCACTCCTGAATTGAGGCGGCCGCGCTGCGTCTGCGGGACCGAGTGCAGAGCCAGTACGCTGCGGCCCTCCAAACGACCACCGGACAATGTGCCGATCCAGCGGCGATATTAAAGTCTCTTCTGACGAACAATGAAGAGAGCAGAAACAGAGCGGCAGCCCCATCCCTCATTACTGAACCATGTCACACTCTGGCCAGCGGCGGACTTAACCGAGCGCTGGAATCCATAATCCCCTCTCTCCAAGTTCCTCCTGCATTTCATTTGGTCCTGTCCTGAGTAGTTAAAGAAACTGTTTTCAGTCGCCGCTAATAACTACTGACCTGAGGTGACACGGAGCCACAATAGGCCTGAAAAGTTGAACGAGAGAACCTGATTAGGACTTTGGAGAGGTCTGGAGCCAGAATCAATAGCCAGTCTGTGCGGGCCAGGCCGAGGCGCAGGGAAACGCCGCGGTCGCCAACAGCATTAGTGATGCCTCATTAAGTTGCACAAACCTCCTCGAGAGAAATTTGTTTTAGAGCGACAAGAAAAAATCTTAATTCGGACGGAGCCCCCCAACGGAGGGAAGGCAGAGCGGAAAGGCTGGAAATGTGGAGACCACACAGGCCTGGACATGTTTAATTCACACATGACTCACACCAATAAAACACACAAATCTGAGGAGCATTAGAGACGAGTGGAGGACAAAGTCCAGGACAAACCACCACAAAAAGCTGCTCGTATCCATCGACACAGGTAAAGTTAGCATGTTAAGTGCGAACTTTACTTCCCACGAAAACCAGTTAATGCAGGTTCACAAAGAGCACACTCACCTTGGAAACTGGGGCTGGTGGAAGGAAGGAGGCGCTCCCATCAGACTGTTCTGCCTGGAATCTGCAGGGAACAAAAGACGTGCTTGTGAGTGGTTCTGCTCAAATCTTTTTAAGAAGCACGGAGCTTCAGTGAGCTGCATCTGAAGGCCTTTAACTCAACGTACAACTAAGCAGCGAGGAGGTGGTGTTTGGTGTGCTTTTGTGATTCAGTTTAAATGATAAAATGTGTCAGATTCACATCAACGGGCGACTTTCACTGAGTTAAACTCTTATGAAACCTGAGAGAATCCTTCAGTTTGACTGTTTAAAAGCCAAACGCAGAAGGCTTTGACATTAAACGTGGATACTAATTAACCCGCCTGATGCCTGCTTAATCCCCAGAGATTAAAAAAAACAAAATAAAGAAACAGAATTTAACCAAAAAAAGAAAAAAAACACCAACTCCTTCATTTCTGCACTGCACACAGAACGAATCAGTTGCCATGATAAAATTAGGATTTTACAAACGTCGAATCACACTGGGCTCTGGAAGAGGGGAGCGGGGAGACGCATGCGAGGAGGGAGTGGGAGCACCACATTTGCATTTTTTGTTCAGAAAATGAAATAAGCATTCAGCCGGCAGCATTGTCGACGCCTCAAGTACCCTGGTTCCATCGCTGCAAGCCCTTCACAAAGACACACTTTAAAAAAAAAATTAAAAAAAAAAAAGGGAACGGCTTCTTCCAGATTCACTGTTGCCAAGGCGATGGCCAGCTGCGAGCCGTGGGGCTGTTTGTTTATAGGGGCAGGCCTGCTGAGTGGCTCAGCCCCGGGGTGGGTGAAGGGTGCTGTGAAAAAGGACCCAGAGGCTCACGTTTACAAACCTGGAAGCTTTAAAGTCGGAGTAAAGAAAAAATTATGGACTGGGATGAGTTCGCAGGAGTGTCTGGGTGGAAGAGTGTGGGTATTAGATGAGAGTGGGGGCATTAATATTTGTTCATAAACAGGCTCAGTGATGAGACCGAACACCTGCATTAATAATTTGACATGCTCAGTCTGCATCGTAAAGACGGCGAACCTGTGTTAACCTTGTTTGAAAGAAGCCTTCCTGTTTTTCTGAGCATGCAATCAGCACAAAATACCTACTGCATTTGAATAAATGATGCTAAAACTTAAAAACGTATGGGTTTGATACAACGTTGTTGATATGAATTTGGCTAAAACCTCATTGGTGGGTGACAAAAACCTAAGCTACTGTTAATACTTCACACATCCCAGGAGCAAAGTGAGGATCTGTTGGAGGAGGATGTTGGTGGACCCTGACATTTTTGGTGCATGTTTTCTCTGTAGAACCCCTGAAACACTCTGAGCTATGAAAGTGATGCAGTTTATCCCCTAACAGCAGTACATTTCATTTTTGGGCTTTATTGAGGCTAATTTAAAAGGAAATAAAATGTGTGATGGCAACTATGTCTTAAACTGTTTTCCTTTAGTCCTCTTTACACTTCTTGGTACAAGTTACATATAACAAACTAGACAGTAATAGGTTTCTCTGGTTTACGACATAACAGTAATAACAATAGCAATAATAATATTCATAACAACAACAACTTGTAAAACACTTTTGAAAACACATTTACAAAGGGCTTCACAGTTAGATTCAAACCACACATTAAGTAGACATGTTCCAGCATACAGACGCAGAGTCACACCATCCAACAAACACACTTTTATACACATATAAGATGTAAACAAAGACAAAGACAACCGAGAAAGACGAAGGAAAAGTGAACCTATTAAAATTAGTTTTCAGCAATACAAACCACATGACAAGTCGACCTCAATTTTCAGATGACCTGAAAGACTAAGTCCAGTCATAAGGTCTCATAAGCAGAAGGCATTCTCTCCAATATCTTCTATAAGTTTAGTTTTAATGCTAATTGGCCAATGTCAGCATTCAATAGTGCCGTCACTGTGACCACACTAACATGCTGACATCAGCATGTAGTTTAAAACACCGCCGAGTCAATCACAGTGTGATGGAGAGATTAACTTAAAATCTTACGTGGACATTAGCATCAGTTTCTGTAGCTCTTTGGCTAAACAGAGTGAGGAATTATGGGAATAAGGCCAATGGAGAGGCTTCGAAAAGCCAAGAGAATGTAGCCTCAAAGTATTGACACGGTCATTGGTTCAAAGGTTGGCTTGAAAAATACAGGAGAAAGGAATCAGCGGAGATAAAGACAAAGAGGAAAACACTCAAAAATCAAACATTGCAAAAAAGATTATGACACTGCACTGGGGCAAAGCTACATGCGAGTAGCTGGCGTTACCATCTTCTGCACATCTTTTTCCAACATATAGATGTGGGTCTGCAAAGCTCTGAGCAGCACCAAACCAGACTCTTTTTGCTAGTTTTAATTATTGTGTTTAAAGTTTAACTTCAAAGCACCTCAAATGTTTAAAATGACACTAATTTGAACTCCAGACATGTTAGTACCCACTTTAGGATCACAACAGGACAATAATCGGCCACTGAAAACTTCCTGTTGGATTAGTAGAATAAATAAAATCTGCCTGACAATACTGGGGGACGTCTGGCAATCAGATAGAAATCCTGAGTTTGGGATGCTGATAAGATCTCCAGCCAACTGATGCAGATAAAAAACAAACAAACAAATTAATCAGAATCACCTGATCAACTAAAGGCAAGTGGGAAATCCTGCAGTCGTTCTCTGCTGACCACAGCAAAAAGCAGTAAAACACACAATTAGCAGCAAGCAGGCAGACTGCTGCTGACACATTCTTATTTTGTTTTTGTCATTCAGTTTTCATGTTTGATTATCTCCTCCACCAACAAACTTTAAGTGGACCACCCAGTTGGGCTCCAATTATAACTCCACAACCCTCTGGCCTCCCCCCCATCACCAGTGATGATTCAAAAGAGAGAATTACAAGTGGACACCTGTCAATCTCCTTAATTAACAATGATCTGAAAGTGTATAGACTTCCAGTCTGCGCCGGACAAAAGCCAACAAAGGATTACGCTTTAAATCCTTAAAACGCGCTGCGTCCACTGTATTAATGCAGGGATTACAAGCGCGCTAAACAACTAAACGTCTCTCTCCACATCGCTTCAATTAGTTCAGCGACTAGTTGACTCAGATCCCAGAAGGAGGACAGTAACTTTTCTATTAGTTGGACAAAACTTTAGCGACCTGCTCCTGCTGCTGCTCCACAAACCGAGAGGTAATTTCAGAAGAAAAAACAGACAAATGACTGCGACATGGCTGGAATCAGAATAAGAGCATTTTACTGGGACAGACATACATGCAGAATCACGAGGACCTGGTAATTTATACATTCACCAATACATCAAGCAAAGATGCCACAAAATGTTATATTTAAATATGTAAATCATACATTATCCACCAAAATCTGCACTAATTTGTCAAGCCCAAAATAACTGGTAGAAAAATTAGAGTAAAACTTGTTACTGACAGTTTCAAGCAGATTTGTGACGCTCTGGTTAAAATCCAGCCAGAACTGCAATCATACCATTAGCTTACCACTACATAAGTAGATGAACTTCAAATGATCTGTTTTTACGTGATTTTCACTAGTTTGTTTTAAGTTCTTCTTTTTGTTTCACGATTATACCACCGGTTGCTCTGGCTATGTCACACAGCCTCTGCAACCTCAGTGGGTTCTTTTTTATTATAGTTCGTGCTTACAAGGAATAACTTACTCAATAAGGAGTAAATGTATTTTTGAGAAAAACAACCGTTTCCATCACGGGGGGCAGGTTCTGACTGTGGACGGCTGAGCAGTCATTCTTGTTATATGTCTTTAAAGTCTGCTTGAAGTCAGAAGCCTGGGAGCTTCATGTGGTCACAAAAAACTGGCAAGAACATGGACGTCATGATGAACTCTCATGCTAACCACCAGATGGCAAATTACGTCACTGGGACCCAAGCAGACCATAGTGGATTTGCAGACATCGAAAGTGTAATGGTGATTTAAAAAAGCCTGGGGCTATTTTCCCAATAGACTACCTTGAGTCTTTTCCCAGCCACAGGAGTCGCCCCAGCTTTGCCATTAGAAACAATGCAAGTTCAGAGAGTTCTTCATTACCATCAGGTCTCAAACCATCAGTGTGAAGTTGCCATCTATCACATGTACCACAGAATTCACCTGACAATAACCTTAATGACAATTTAGCATCTGGGCCATTTCTGAGGTTACAGAGTTTACTTTAAAGTGGACATAAAGCTAATCTTCATTAATAATAATAATAATAATAATAATAATAATTTTGTTTACATAAAAATGTTCTCCACCACAACTCGAAAACCTTTAGAGAAACATAAAGAACAAAAATACTCGAGGCCACATAAAATCCAATGACTTTATGTTATTAAAGTCGATCCACCAGCCCGTGTGAGCAGCCATTATGTGTAGCTGCTACTCTGAAGTGGACTTTGGGAGGCTTATCGGCCACTGTGGCTGCTGGATCAAACAGTTACTTTGCTGCTCTGGTTAAAATTTGGTGTCACTGCATGTCAAGACAATAATGGCCACCAGCAGAGACTCCCCTGGCTGGTTATTAAACACCAGCTGGTTTGGCTGTGGCACACAAAGCCCAGCAGCATGTTTCAGAGGCTGTGTGTTGACACATCACCGCAGGAGGTAGCCACGTCGTCAAAGGGGCAAGTTAACTTTGGTTTCAACCCTCTTCAGAGCACATCACACACCCAATGGCACTGGAGCCTCCTGGATGCTTTTATCAGAGGGGGCCAGTGTCCAGCGGAGCCACTCGACAGTCTCATTATCGGCCCCCGGTCTCCCACAACACTAATCAGCAACCAAGCAAAGCCACCACACAAAAGCCCAGCAAAGCCTGCAGTGATTACTGGGCGAGCAGAGGATTGGCCCTGAGAAAGCGTTACCAGGACAAAAGCAAGCCTCTGGCCTCCTGCTGCAGAATAAGGCCTACTTGTGTGGATAATCACATTCCAGGAGTCGCTGATATTAGAACTGGACCATGTTCAGTTTTTACCATAAAAGTTAAAAAGAATCAGAAGAGATGAACAAATAATTTAATCACCTCTTATGAAAGAAAAAAAATCCACACTTTATATACAAATCTTATTTTGCTCCACACGGATGAAACTCAGAGCACATTTTATGCTGGAATCACTTCAGGTGCTCAATAAACTTTGCAGGTCTAGATATAAGCAAGCCAGTCAACACAGAATAGCACAAAAGGTGAGCTAACACTGAAGGCAGCCAATTTCACCTGAGGCAAGGGACTGAAAACAGCTAAATGGAACATAACCAGAAGATCGTCTATCCACTCACAGTCAGTCAACCTCTGTTTTCAAAGAATATCAGCTACACACTGGCACACATATGAAATCGTGTCAAAGTCCTTCAAGAATGAACTCTGGCAATTCGGTGTTGCAACTTAGATCTCTGCGGTCAGGGACGGGGTCAATCTGACGCATTACCACAGATATCAAAACGTCTGCAGACAATGTGGCATTTGTGACATGTGCTCGGTGTGAACCGGCTCTAGGCGCCATCGGTGGATCTGCCTGTTCTGGTGTTCTTGAGCAAATGCCAATTGAGCTCCACGGTGCTGGGCTCCGGGTGTCGGTCCCACTAAAGGATGTGAGGCCCTGGTGCCTCACTCAAGGAGTCTGACTCTGACAGTTTTGTCAGAAACATGCTGGAAGTCATTTTGTAGAGCTCTGACAGTGTTCCTCTGCTCCTCCTTCCACAAAGGAGCAGATATTGGTCCTCCTGCTGGGTTGATGCTCTCCTACAGCCCTGTCCAGCTCTCATCATGTAATGCCCACTTTCCTAGTATCTCCTCACATTCTTGAGGCTGTGCTGACAGACACAGCAAACCTTCACAAATAGCATTTAAGGATGCACCCCCATCCTGGAGAAGCTGGAGTCCCTGTGCAACCTGCTTGGGCTGCAGATACCGTGTCACACCACCAGCAGTGAGCAGGACACAGAATTTCACTGCAAGGGAGCCAAAGAAGGTGAAATAAATTCACAATGGTTTGTGTTTCATAACGTGACATATCGATACCCCCCTGAAGTTTAGCTGACTCTGTGTGATACCATGATCGAGTGTGCCATTAACTTTCCCCCCCCCCCTTTTTTTTTTTTTTTTTTTTTTTTTAAAATGAGCAGTACATTTGCAGGTTGGTCTTTAGTGAAACTGAGATTAACACACCCACATTAAATCAAAACTGAGCACAGAAAAGCTTTAAAACTTCAGGAGGAAAAAGAAAATCGAATAAAATATAAATGCTACCTTTGTCAATGACATATTTTTATTTCAGGTACTTCAAGCTGATACAATAAAAATCATCCTGTGTCACCAGAACCGGACGAGCAGGATTTAAAATGATTCCCTTTTATTGAAATAATTTCTCCGTGAATGATAGGACAAATATAGAGCTGGGGGTGGTGAACATCCCGGGCTGCTAATTGGCAAGTTTAACACTAAGAACGAGCAGCAGAGGCCAAGGGAGGTGCTGCCGCAATCCGGAGGAGCCAAAAGCCCCCCATTTGCATCAAGTGCCACCAGAATAGCCGAGACTCCCCCGCACGGCATCAGTGGGCAGATGAGATTATTCATCTACTTGCAAATTGGCACATCAAAGTCAAACTGGAGGAGAGCTGGCAGAGGACCGCGAGGCCAGGGCCGAGGCCGAGCACAGACCGTGATTAGGAGCTGGGAGACGGATTCTGCCTCCATATGTGACGAGCTGTTCAACTGCATGTGATGAACATAATCATATAACACAATTATTTGTGTCTCCGTTTGGCAGCTGCAGCGCCCAATTTCCTCAGAGTGAAATGGCAACGGTGTCCGTTCCAGATGTGACCTGATTAGTCAGTAACTACATCAGTCCATCGGTGGAAAATTAAGACGTCATTTTTAAGATCAATTACTTTTTTTTACTCACAGCTGATTCGCTCAAAAACAACCTAGAAAAGATGCATCTTCCTCCTTTTTGTGCCATTTGGTACAAATAACCAATAAATTGCTTAAATAATCGTGACATGAATGGTTCACTGCAGCAGTCGCCGCCTTCTTCTGCCAGTTGAAAAAAGAAATTCAAAATGGCTTCATACACACATTTAATCCACTTTGAGGGACAACTATTTATAATGATGGCGATCAAAGATAGTCAGAGACGTTACTTGAAGAAGAAAAAGTCACTTAAAGAAGGCTCAAAACCAAAGAAAGAACCAACCACCAGCTGACCTAGAAAATATCAGAGCCAATCGTGCCTGGCATAAAATGGATAATAATGGGAAAAAGAAAGTACAACTTCTTCCACGTCTATGGTTTAATGTATCAAAATTCATAACAAAGATCATCAATACATCATCAGATTAACACTGTTTTTCACTTAACAACTAAACCAAAATGCAGAAGCAGTCTGTGAAAGACGAATTCCACCCCATGATTAAGCAGCTTGTAGAAACACCTAGTGCTCGACCTAGTTCTGACCAAGCTTCAGCTGTCAGGCAGATGGCCTCACATTTGACTCTAAAATACTTTGGTATACAGAGAAGTTCAAAGTCGCCTCAATGACTGCAAGGTGCCCGAATCAACACCTCTGTGCTGACAGCTGGTGTGAGGTATTTGCAGGCCAAAGGACATCAGACCATAAGTCTTGTTTTTTGTTCAGATCACTCTGCTAAGATTCAAACACACTGCTTCTGTCATGTGCTGTTGTTCATCTAAGGTCTACAGATGAGACGTATGATATATTTAACAGACTGGATATGTAAAATCTTACATCTTAAAGAGGTCACACTTCCTTTTTAACATGACTACAGTTCTTTGAAATCCACCTGAAGAGGCATTTTACCTTTTGCTGAATATTTTAGCTTTTCTTCATCTCTGCTAAAGGGATAAAAATATTTAGAATAACAGGTGAATGTCAAAGCCTCGTGATGAAAGCTTTACGCTCTGTCATGAAAAGCAAGGCCGTCGGAATGTGCAAAGAAAAAGAGAGCATTCCAGAGAGGAACGCCAAAAGAAAGTTTTTACTGAATTTGATGGAGCAGGTACTGTTGGTGGGGGGTGCATTAAAGCAAAACATCTCAATCGATTTTCTGAGCTCAAGGTTACAGCAGCAAACTCAACAATTCACCCAATTTCAAACGCTCATCAGTGACCTTACAGCAGCAGTTTGATGAGGTCCACTTACTTTTGACCAAACTTTGATCTGAGTGTGTTGTCAGATTTACTCTCAGTGTGGTAAACTCAGATGTACATACTTTTAATTTTTAGATTAGAAAACTGTTGTTTATTTGTGTAGAGAAGGGATAAAGAAACGTTTTAAAAAACTACATTTGAAAAATATTTGCACTTTCTTAATCAGAATGAATCCAAAATCTAAAATTAATCTAAAAAATGAAAATAAAGACTGAAATTTTTAAAATGCTCAAAGGTCACTTTTAAATTACTAAAATCACTTTATTCCTTTGGTAAAGTCACATTTGACCAAACTTTTCAGGATGCTTTGGATTTGTCGAGAATTTTAATAAAGAAAAAAAAAGTGCCATGAAGATTTTTGTCTTTATTTCTAAGTCTAAAATATTGTAATTATTATTTTTTAAGAAGATCAAATTAATGGTAACAGGATAGGACAGGACGAAGCAGAAGTGCTGGCCTATGAAACAGCATGTCCCCAATCCATGAACACGTTAGAGTCTTGAGTGTAATGCATCTCACACTGTGTTTTACTTAAAAGAGGACTCTTACTGCAGGACTGGCTCTTTCGTCTGCCTACACAGTTGCTTTTTTGAGGCCTTGGATTGTTAAATTGTAAAATGAGAGTCTTTCTGGCTCCCCGGTATGGAATAAATTTTAATTAAACGCTCATCTATAATTTTATTTGCTTTTATATTGATGCAAACAGCCTTAAATACATCATTCTGAATCAAACTGAATTTTGTGAACTATTTATGAACCAGAAATGTTCCATCTTTATATTGAGGACATTTTTTTTTAAGATAGTGGCCATTCGAGGGGGCTTTACAGGGAGTGCAGAATTATTAGGCAAGTTGTATTTTTGAGGAATAATTTTATTATTGAACAACAACCATGTTCTCAATGAACCCAAAAAACTCATTAATATCAAAGCTGAATGTTTTTGGAAGTAGTTTTTAGTTTGTTTTTAGTTTTAGCTATTTTAGGGGGATATCTGTGTGTGCAGGTGACTATTACTGTGCATAATTATTAGGCAACTTAACAAAAAACAAATATATACCCATTTCAATTATTTATTTTTACCAGTGACACCAATATAACATCTCCACATTCACAAATATACATTTCTGACATTCAAAAACAAAACAAAAACAAATCAGCGACGAATATAGCCACCTTTCTTTGCAAGGACACTCAAAAGCCTGCCATCCATGGATTCTGTCAGTGTTTTGATCTGTTCACCATCAGCATTGCGTGCAGCAGCAACCACAGCCTCCCAGACACTGTTCAGAGAGGTGTACTGTTTTCCCTCCTTGTAAATCTCACATTTGATGATGGACCACAGGTTCTCAATGGGGTTCAGATCAGGTGAACAAGGAGGCCATGTCATTAGTTTTTCTTCTTTTATACCCTTTCTTGCCAGCCACGCTGTGGAGTACTTGGACGCGGTGATGGAGCATTGTCCTGCATGAAAATCATGTTTTTCTTGAAGGATGCAGACTTCTTCCTGTACCACTGCTTGAAGAAGGTGTCTTCCAGAAACTGGCAGTAGGACTGGGAGTTGAGCTTGACTCCATCCTCAACCCGAAAAGGCCCCACAAGCTCATCTTTGATGATACCAGCCCAAACCAGTACTCCATCTCCACCTTGCTGGCGTCTGAGTCGGACTGGAGCTCTCTGCCCTTTACCAATCCAGCCACGGGCCCATCCATCTGGCCCATCAAGACTCACTCTCATTTCATCAGTCCAGAAAACCTTAGAAAAACCAGTCTTGAGATATTTCTTGGCCCAGTCTTGACGTTTCAGCTTGTGCGTCTTGTTCAGTGGTGGTCGTCTTTCAGCCTTTCTTACCTTGGCCATGTCTCTGAGTATTGCACACCTTGTGCTTTTGGGCACTCCAGTGATGTTGCAGCTCTGAAATATGGCCAAACTGGTGGCAAGTGGCATCTTGGCAGCTGCACGCTTGACTTTTCTCAGTTCATGGGCAGTTATTTTGCGCCTTGGTTTTTCCACACGCTTCTTGCAACCCTGTTGACTATTTTGAATGAAACGCTTGATTGTTCGATGATCACGCTTCAGAAGCTTTGCAATTTTGAGACTGCTGCATCCCTCTGCAAGATATCTCACTATTTTTGACTTTTCTGAGCCTGTCAAGTCCTTCTTTTGACCCATTTTGCCAAAGGAAAGGACGTTGCCTAATAATTATGCACACCTGATATAGGGTGTTGATGTCATTAGACCACACCCCTTCTCATTACAGAGATGCACATCACCTAATATGCTTAATTGGTAGTAGGCTTTCGAGCCTATACAGCTTGGAGTAAGACAACATGCATGAAGAGGATGATGTGGACAAAATACTCATTTGCCTAATAATTCTGCACTCCCTGTAAAGATGATTCAGGGGGCTTAAGGTTAGGGCTGCGGTTTTCAAACTTGTGAGGCTTTGACAAAAACTGTGAGACAAAGTTAAATGGATGTTTGTTGGTGGGGTTGCTAATGCGCTAACCCTTGTTTCTGTAAAATTCATTGTGGATCCTTTTTTTATTGTTAAAGACCACTAAAAACATCTTTACTGGTTTCTGAACAAAGAAAAATGTTCGGTTAAACACTGAGTAGGGCAAAAATAAGGCCTTGCATTACATCAGTGTGTGTTTGTGTGTGTGTCTTACGTTGAAAAGACTGGTGGCCACCGCTGTGTGAAGGTCGGTAGCCTCCTTGGTTGTAGCTGCTTGGCGGTGGAGTGCTGCTGTATTGTCCTCCACCTTGTTGGCTTCTGTTCAGATTGTGGCTGAAGAGAGAAGAAGAAGCTATGATGTTAAAAACTAATTTAGAAATAAAGAAAGTTCCATTGTAACCTTTACACACACCCGGTATTAACCTTAATGTCTGGGCAGTGTCTGGAGACTGAAGTGGGTAAAAATGGTCTGAATATGCTGAATATAAAACAAAGGAAGAAGATTGCTGGTTTCAGCTTTTTAGTCTTAGCATTACTCATCAATTATGTTTGATAACACTGTTTTTTTTATTTAAATGCAGGATAGAAGATAGAAGAGAAGAGCAAATGCCAGAGTAACATTGAATTACTTTTAAACTTTCCACCATACACTCACTGGCCACCCTACCTGGGCACACTTTTCATAGTACCAGGTTGGATCCCCTTTTGCTGTCAGAAACCATCTTAGTTCTTTGTGGCACAGATTCAACAAGGTGCCGAAAACGTTGCTCAGAGGTTTTGGTCCATATTAAAATGACAGCATCGAACAGTTACTGAACATCTGTCGGCTGCACATCCATGATATCAATCTGCTGTTCCAACGCACCCCAAAGGTGCTCTATCGACCTGAGATCTGGTGACCGATTCATTCATCTGGTCATAAAGGGATGAACATGCTGAGCAGCAACACAGTACTAAGGGGCCCGACTTTGCTGTACCAATAAATTCCTCACACCATTACACCAGCAGTAGTCTGCCCTGTTGATACCAGGCAGGATGGACCCATGCTTTCATGCTGTTTATGCCAAATTCTGATGTCCCTATCTGAATGTGGCAGGAGAAATCGAGACTCATCAGACCAGGCAACTTTTTTTTCCCCCCCAAGTTTTCTGTTGTCCAGTTTTGATGAGTCAGTGTGACAGTTGTGGCATTTGGTGAGGTTGTTGTTGTATTTTGCAAACCTACTGTTCCTTTAACTGTTTAAAAAAGAAAATCAGTTGACTGATTAATTAATCAATAAGGCAATGTAGAATCAGGCACATGCCATCACTTCATACTGTAATAAGCTGATACCTTAAAACCCTGAAAATGATTCAGGAATCATCCCCAATGTTGGAGGGGGAACAATTTCACAGGAAAAGGAAAACACAAGGAAGTATGAAAGGCATTAAAAGCAGGATTGACTGATTGATTGACTGGTTTATAGCTGGATGGACAATGTCGTCTCATGGTGGTAAAATTATCTTTACTCCCTGCACATCCACAAAAAGGCAAAAAACAAACCAAACCAAAGCACTTAACACGTAAGGGTTAAATGATTCAGTGAGCTATTCTGCCCGGCCTTTTTCCACACAAGAGCCTGTGTCCTACCAGAAATGTCATATGACCTCTGGCCTCTTCCTAAACTGAACACACACACCCATAACTGCACAATTTAAAAATCAAAGCAATAAAAAAAAAAATTCATTTCCTTCAGGTTTTCCTGCTCGCCATCCTGTGAGCACCTGCCCGTGTGGTGCCATCAAGGCACATAACGGCCTGAATCACTGAATTAACGACTTACTTTAGCAGGGGAAAAAAAAAGGGGGGGAAAAAGGAATATATTATGTTTCTTCAAATCTGTGCATAATTAATTCCCACAGTCGGGCCGTGCCAGATGTTCAATTATTCACATTTCCTTAATGATAATATCAATGTGTGGAGAAGAGAGCTTAGATCATAATCAAGGATGGCTGGTTAATGGGGGCCACTGTGGGGGGGAGGCAGTAAACATTTAAATACATCTTTGTTTTTAAAAATACTTAAAACTACTGTACTGAGTCACGGCAGACAGACTTGGATGCTTTAAAATGATCTCATCACACAGAGCGAGGAGCTTCAGAGACAGGTGTATTTACCGAAGTTGATCAAACCACCGATGACCCATGAAAAAAGTTTCAGCATGCAAAGTTATATTAAAAAGGCATCACTGTTTGCTGTTCAAAATAAAAGTATGGAAAAATACTCTGTAACAGAGATATGGTTATGCACTGCTTGTAAAAAAACAAAACAAAAAACCCTGTCATCACAGTATAATACAAAACCTGTATAACTCCAGCTAAACCATTGCTCTCTCCTCATCTCTCCTGACCCATTTTTCTCCAATTTGCTTTTTGCTCATGTCCTCATCAGTGCTAGGAGAATTCAGGCTCATTCAGGTCGCACAGACAGTCCAGCTCCAGGTTTGCTGTGTCTCTCAGCACAGTCTCAAAAGTGGGAAGGAAATATCAGGAGAGCGGGACTATATCTTGCTCGTCTCTGTACGGAGGAACAGGAAGAGCCCTGCAACATGACGGCCAGGAACAGACTCCCTGAGGGTGGCATAACGGACAGGTCCACCACTACTGCCCCATTCTCTTTGTAAATGAGAGCAAGTTCACAATGAACACACGTAACACGTGTGAAAAAGCCGGGAGATGCCATTGTGAACATTATACCAGCCGCAACATCCCCCAGCATGACCAGTTTGGCAGTGGGTCTGTGGTCTGGGGAGATGTATCCTTGGAGTGTAGAGGGCCTCCATTATCCTGACTGAGATTCTCATCATATATGAATAAGGAATGCAGCACTGTACAACTGTTGTCCACACACCTACCGATTTCTGGACTAACCGGGGCCTGTTAGGAAGTGTGAACAAACGACCCAACAGCAGTCCTGATTTGCCTGACTGAGGTGAATGTGAGAATGGAAAGAGTCTGAACCATTTTCACTCGAAATTCAGGAAAACAGGAATGTTCTACTTTTTTTTTTTTTTTTTACTGGTTTTAACATTGATTATATTAAAAATGTAAATATGAACATACCCCAGAGCCCTGAAGCCAGACTGGTCCAGGTGAGCCTGCTGCCTGTTTGGGTTGAAACCCAGCTGAGGCCTCCAAGATTGCCCATTGCCTCTCACCCAGTCCTCGGGTTTCAGAACCTTACTGGGAATCCTGAAAGACAGTATTATGATGTGAAAAAGGTTTCCTTTTATTGACATATATGAGAGAGGGAAGGGTGCCATCGTGTTTACCTGAAACCCTCAAATCTATCAGTGACGCCTTTTTAGAAAAAAAAAAAAAAAATCCAGGTCTCAACACCACTGAAATGCTGCCAGTGAATTGTAGGAGGACTCGTATTCGATGAAGGTCTCGTATTTTTACCCACAAACTTTGTGATTGTGATCTTAGTGCAGTTCTGTATTTTTCAGAAACAAAAAAAACATTTTTTTTCTCCTTTACTCCACCTGAGTTTACCGCCTCTGTCACAGCTGAAAATACACTTTTTTACTGCTCTTGTTGACAAAAGTGGATGAATCTGTGTCTGTGACACAGTGTTGCTCTCTCATTTTCACAGTTTCAAGTCATGCCGGAGAACTTCAGAAGTGGAGGATTTAGTCTGCAAAGGTTTTTTTTTTTTT
Organism: Simochromis diagramma; assembly: GCF_900408965.1. Classification (NCBI taxonomy): domain Eukaryota; kingdom Metazoa; phylum Chordata; class Actinopteri; order Cichliformes; family Cichlidae; genus Simochromis; species Simochromis diagramma. The sequence continues at coordinate 21,958,620 of NW_024387492.1, forward strand.
TTTTTAATTTTTAAAACAGCCTCTGTGTTCTTCCTGGCTCTGACTTCCTGCATCACTCTGGTATATGCTGATTGAGCAAGATCAGCTCCGGTGCCCAGTGTCAAAGGTCTCAAAGCACTTGCACAGTCGAGTCCTGCAACATCATTGTGTCTTTTCTCCATCGTTTTCTGCAGTGTTAACATCTGCCCTGCTTTCTTCCAGGAGCTTCCTTTAATATGAAGACACTGACTAGGCCAAATCTGTACTGAATAAGCCTTGAAACTGGGGATTCACATCATAAACCCAATTTGGAAGTTTTTTTTACGGTTATATATTAACGGTGCTCTGAAATCCTTTTTCCATAGACTCCAATAGAACTAACTGCCTTTCTGCAAACAGAGCCACCACATGTTGTAACGATTTATATAATTTCTAGGAACAAACGGACCTAAAGGATGCTGAGAGCCTGAGACAAATCAGACATTCACAACCTATTGAGAAATGAATCAACGCGTACTTGGTCTTTTCATGGAATTGTTACAATAAGAAAAATATATGAATGTAACTGCTGTATTCTTTAGGAATTACAAGGGCAAACGGAAAAACTATTTCTGCACCTGAAATGAATAAAGCCTTTAATGTTCAACCAGGAATTCATGAGATAAATGCAAAAAGGAAGAAAAATCCTCACTTTGCTCCAGGCAGGAGGACCGCCTTGAACACAAAGCCATCTGGATACTGGGGATCCTTGAACTTCACTCTGGAAAGAAAATGAAAATCATTTGCAACTGACCACAACAAGAGTTCCATTAGCTCATACTTTTTTTAAAGCAAGAATTTCAGAGAAGCAAAATAAATCTCCGCCTCAACACAGAGATCCTGAGACCATGATGGTTCAAATGTTGTCATTTTCTTCTTAACCTCCCTCGCCTACTTCGCTCAGTCATTTTCAACACGTGCCCCAAAGTCTTTTCATCCTTGAAGAATGGCTCATATTACAGTAATGAAAGGGGGGATGGTGCGTACACAGCTCAAAGCTATGAGGCGATAATAATGTGCTGTCAAACAGCTTTGAGCACCAATGGAAACATGACGACGTCAGTGAAGCTTGTAATAAAAGCGATAAGAAAGAAAAAAAAAGACTAATCTGGGATGGTCTGTCATAACGTCCATCAGAATCTGATTTTTTGGCTTATTTTTGGAAGTGGATGCAACAGTTTGTCATGTTTTTTTGTGCGACATCTGTGTTAAAGTTGTGATTCAACTCAAAACTGAGATTTTTAAAAATAAAATATTTTCTCATCTAAATTTTTCAGGTCATCCAATTTGGGCTACTTGTAGACAACAGATATAAACTCTTGTTTTCAAAAGAATTCACCACTGCTGATGAGAATCTGGCCTCCAACTTTGACTCCAAATGGCAGTTTTCAGTGGACGAGTCAGTGGTGTTGAAGCCCAAAGGAAATGCATAAGGTCAGAAGGTCAGCAGTGAGACCAGGACCTTACTTTTTACGTATCAGATTATCAGGGAAGCCCAATTCCAATGCATTGTAATAGAGAAATATTTGCTCTATTCCATGCTGCATGTTTACTCCATTTGTCTCAATATGACTTCCCTTTTTTCTGTGAAACTTAATTAAGGGGTTGTGGCTTTGATACCATAAAGATCAGAATGCACTGCAGATGCAGAATTGGACTTTCAGAGAGGGAAGTGGAGAAAAGAAAGAAAAATAAAAACAGCAGGAATGTTTGATACAGTCCAGAAGGGCACAAGCAGACAAGCCTGCAGCAGACATCAGCCAAATTCAAATCAGGGAAGGTTTTTGCTTTTTATAAGTATAGTTGTGGAATTTTTATACAAAGGGATTAAATAGGAAAAAAACGACATGACCATGAATAATTAAAGATACCTCATGTGTGAACTATCACCAAGAAATATGTAAAAAAAAAAATTACACAAATCTGAACATTTTACTTTGTGCCAAAAATATTTAATCTGACCATTTAACTGCAATTGTAAAGGCGTTTCCCGTTCTTTGTTCGCCTCCAGCCATACTTGACATCATCGTCATTGTTGGTGGAATTTTAAGTTAAATCCAATGAGTCTTCCCGACATGTACAGTAAATATCAATGCTACAAAAAAAGTTTGTGTTGACTTACCCGATTGCAGTGTTCTGTGAAATATCTCGCAGCATTGGAACAGGCGACCTCACCGTACTGCAGGATAACCAAAAACAAATACATGAGGCAGATGTCACATTTACCCAGCTCGTCTTCCGTTGGCTTAGAGCGGTGGCAACATGGCACAAGAGGCAGAGAAATGAGAATAAAGTCGGTGTTCCTTACTTATCTGGTAGAATAGGGTCGTCATCGAGATTTAGTCTACCTTGGATTCCATGGCACAGCTCTGCAGGGATCTCAGTGTCCTGATGGAGACAAAGCTGCAGTTTTTTATCCACAAACAAATGATGGTTTAATGCAGCAACACTCTAGTATTATGCTTCCTCTGATCTTCTTAGGCCATGGACATAAAAGAAGAAAAAAACCTAAAACATCTAAAGCGAAGAGAAAAAAAATAAAATTCTGAGGGATGAGGCGTTTTTTACAATTCTCTAGCATCTTTTTAAAGAAGTTGTTTTAAAATACCATCATCTAGAAAATATTTGAGCTCCAAATAAATTCTTGAGGGTAAATATCTGTTACTATGACTCTGTGAATAGATTACACATATTCTAAACTGGTGTCACCTGCCTTGTATATGAGCAGCAGCAAATAAAACGTCAGTCCTCTACCTGAAAAACGGCTTTCTACGGTCTCCAAATCTGCCGTTAGAGATCACACATCCAAATATTTCAGGGACTTCAAGCATCCACATTCTATGTTGACTTGAGTCCACACTGAAAGCCATAGTACCAGAAATTTACCCTAAAAATGTGAAGGACCTACTTCAAGTAGTTTTATAGATAATGGAATTTTAAAATGGACCCTCAAAAAAAAAAAAAAAGGAAAGAAAAAAAAGGAATTTTTGTGGCCAAAACTGTGATGGTCAGGTGGGAAGATTTTTCCTTTTAAACTGCATGTCTGCACAAGAGGTTTTTGTCAAATGTTTTTCAGTAGTTCATCTCATCCTCATCTGACAGTTTTATTTATTTATCAAATCTGTACCTGTCGTCTAGACGGGCTACGTAAAAGTTCAAGTTCATGTAACTGCAGGAGAAGAGGGTCCTCTGAGGTGAAGGCTTTTCTCTCGTGGAACGCAGCGATAAATAAAACCTGCATTATTCTTTCAGTCAGACTGCGAGGCCTCTGAAACTCTGAATCCTCTAGATGAACTAATTTTCCTTCGCATCAAATTCATTTCATCGCTGAAAGCAAAGCACACAGAAGCTTGCTTGACTGTTCAGATGCACTCATTAAGAAGTATTTACCCAGCAAGTCTACGCATCGATTGCTTGGGTTTGCAAATGCATAATCAGTGAGACTAAACTCAAAGCGGGCGACACCTGCACAGCTTCAGCGCACATCTGCAGCACAGTGACGCAGCAGCATATCAAAGTTTGAGCCGCAGAAGAAGAAGACTGTTATTACAGACGCAAACCAGCTGACTCTGTGTGTGTTCCTGTCTAGCTATCTTTGTGAGGACCGAAATCTGAAGAAAAAAAAAAGAAGTTTCATTTAGTTGACTTTCATAGAAGTTTTTATTGCACGGTCCTAGGGGCCACTGGATCATCCAGATTTTTCCTTTGAAATTGCTGTTGAACTTATCTGCACCTCTTCTCCTTTTCCTCGATGGTCCTCTTCGCATATAATGTATCCGATCCCTGTGACTGACACACTCACCCGTTCTCACAATTTTAAAGACCTTTTTGAGGCTCAAAATGTGGTTTTAGTGTCAGAGTTACAATTGGGTTATGGTTAGGTTTAGGGTAAGGCATTCATTTTCATTTTTAATGGTTAGGGTTAGGGTAAGGGGCTAGGGAAACCATTGCGTCAATGAAGGTCCTCACTAAGATAGCTGAACAGGGTTGTGTGTGTGTGTGTGTGTGTCACGATAACACTGAGCTAAAAGAGTTTCCTTTGAATTGAAGTTAAAAGTTAAGGTTTTTTATTAATTTATTTTATTTAACTTCATTTATTTACTGACACATTTTCACTGCATTATTTGTTCACATTTTCCTCTTTTATTATAATTATGTCTCTATTCTTTCACATTACCTGCCTTTATGTTTAGCTTTCATTTATTTATTTATTTTTAGCTCCAGTGTTTCTGTATGATGGCTGGGTGTCTATATCTATGTATAGGTCATGGTGCAGGGATGGAGGGGTGATGAGCGGGTGTAGTCAAGGAGATGCATGTGTGTATTTTTGTTTATTTTCCGTTTTTAATGTGTACAGCACTTTGAGTTGAATCTTTATTGTATGAAAAGAGGTAAATAAATAAAGTTTTGATTGATTGATTTGACTGAAGTGAATGCTTACTGACGGCGTCGGGTTTCTTACCTCGTTAGATTCTGTGCGATACAGTTCATGGATGAAGTCAAAGAGTGGGTGAGACTTCCCCAGAAACAACACGTCACTTCCCAGGCTGTTTCTCCTCTCTGAAACAGAGCACAGAAAGCCGGTGTGGTCAGAAAGGAGAGAAAAAACAAGTGTTCACAAACTGCTACCCTGCTCACACAGGTCTGAGTGTAAACGGGAGAGAAGCCCATGATTAGAAAACAGAAAAATAACGAGATAAATGACCACATTTATGTCAGAACAATGAAAAGAAGGGTAAATTATGGGTTCTACTGCAAACTGTACGTTGTGGGGATGATGACTGAAAAAAAGAATACCTGCATATATATGCAAATACATAAAAAGCACCTGTCTGACTATAACACAGTTCTTTAGACCCTTTAACCCTTTATCCAAACATGGAGAGGAGCAGAGATGGCAGCACTGCAACCCTTTAACATTTTGACACTACAGCCAACCCCAGCTATTGGAGTGGTTTGTTACTGCATTATGGTGATAATGTCAGAATTACAAACATAAAGTGAGTTTTACATCAAACACCTTTATCACAGAAGGTAAAGTTCACCGAAAGAGAAATCCAGATGTTACATTTGATACGATGGCCTTTTACTCACTTTCCTCAGGAGTGAGGTCGGGGTAAACATCAGCCAAAGCCGCCCTCAGCCGACGTTCATCCACAAAAGGCAACAAGGCAACACCTATGAAAGTAGCACCATGATATAAAACAAGTGCACTTACAGTAATAAATAGTGTAATCATGTAATAGTACAGTATTACATTCTCTAAATCTGTTTTTAATGTGTACTCAAGTTATATCTTCTCCTTTTTAAAACTTTTATTTTGAAGTCACAGCCTCTATATTCCCGCACTGAAACATTTTTTAAGTTTCTGCTGTTTTCACAGGGAATTTGAGCCCTTCATACCAAAATGAGCCGCATAGTTAATATCAAATAAAAAAAGTGTGTCGAATGAAACGTTGGCTTAAAAATATATTTCCATTTATTAACAATAAAGATTAAACAAAAACAGCTGTAATAAATCTCTCTGTCCACATTATTTAAATGTCACAGACTCACCCTGCCAGGCGTATTTCTTGCCGTTTAGATCAATGGCAAAGTCATCGGGGTAAAAGTCGATGATCGAGGAATCCTGCATCAAAGGAAGTGATTTAATTATTTTTTCATTTTTCAAGTAAAACTCAAAAAGACACTGGTACAACTACCACAACTAAAAAGATCAGAGAGCAGCAATACTGCTGAGCTGTTTCATGCCTGAAACTTACCGGACTGCTCATGAGGTTCCTCCATGTTGGTGGCAGGAAGTTACCGCTGGCGGCAGGAAACACTCCCATCAGCTGCTCCAGTGGCTTGAACTGCACGAAACACCCAACAAACAGTCATGTCTGTTGATTAAACCCTGTAGAGCAGACGCTGTAGTGTGCGATGCTGCCGTATGATTTACATTTGTGCGCTGGTGTGTCTTGCATTGCTTTGACATGATCAGTTGATCAAGTTGGATTTAAGTTTTTTTGTTTGTTTTTTTTGCCTTGTCTGTTCCACACAAAGTTCCCGCCAGAGTGAACGTTATATTACATACAGCAGATGATGAGATAATTGAATTATTCCAGCACTTTCTTAATACGACTTCCTTTTTTCCCCCACCCTTTTGTTACATCTCCCAACTTTTTTAAGACATATCAAATTCAAAAGGAACTGGTATTGGTTGTAGAATTATAGATTTTCTCAGTTTAAACCTTTGATGTGTTTTCCTTGTTCTACTGTTGTTCATTGCGTTATGTTTTAATTTTCATTTCATAACGCCAGCTTAATACTTAGGGAAGACCAACAGGTCAACTGAGGTGAACTTTTACGGTGTTTTAGTGAACTTCTTTAATAACTTGAGCCGCTATCAGTGGCTTTACAAGCAACAAGCTATAGCAGCATTTAGTTTAAAGGAACATGACTGATTCAACACACTTTCAGATTTCACTGCAGGAAAAACAACATTTCTCACTGAAAAGTCACAGAGAGAAAGATTGAGAATGAGGAGGAGAGAAATAAATCCATTCTTACTGGTTTGGTGTTCTTCTCAAAGTCTGAGAACATGTCTTTGATGTCTTTGAAGTCAGAGGCGAACGGTGCGTAGTGGAACGGGAAGTACCACTTCCAAGAAGCACAGCCCTGCAAATCAACGAGTAAACAATTCCAATCAACAACTTAGCTCTGAGCTTAAGATCAGTTAATGGGGCCAATGTTTGACTGAAAAAAGAAGCTTGTTGCATATCAAGTAATTAAATGTGATGCTGGTGCACACATGGAAGTTATTCACAAATATGAAGAAGGATCCACATCTCACCAGTGGAGTTCTTAGTGGCTTTATCCCTTACCTGGATAATAAATTCGCTTTATGTTCACTTTACAATAATAAAAATACAGGAAAAATCCAAAAATCAACACATTTCAGTCACTCACATCAGGCATAACTCTCATAAAATCTGGTGACTCATTTTCTGCTCAGTTTAATCATTGGTGTTAGTTTATTGTTGTTCATTCAGCATTAGCTCGTTTGGCACGATATCAACTCAAGCACCCAGATGAGGGGGAAAAAAAATTAAAAGCAACTTCGAAATGGAAGCAGAAAGCTTTTCTCTGCCCTTTTTCTTTAGCGGCACTAAGCTTAAAATCCAATCTGACCAGTCTAAGGTGGCAGTGCTGACATTTTAAACCTTTCACTGAATCCTCAGGCAGCTTTTGCTTTTTATTCAAACTTTCTACACTTTCAGACATGCCAGATTTTTTTTGGCTTGATGGTTAAACAACAAGAATGAGGAAAAAAAAACCTAAAACTAGACTGTAGTTCAAACCATGATGCCTCTGAGGGAAAAAAAATAAATAAATCTCTCCCACACCTGCTGAGAGGCTCTTGCATCTAAAATGTAATCACCTTCCTCTGTTCTGTGTTTCAGAAATGTTTGCTGACAAAGAAGAAAAAAGCTCTGGGGAAAGAAAAAAAAAAAAGTCGTCACCATGCAGTTGGACCACTTATCCTTCCTGAGCAAACATGCCTCGCACCAAAGAACAACCTTCACTTCCCACAATCCACCTTTGAGAAAACGAGGTCCTCCGGTAAATCCACCAATCCTCGCATCTCAGCCAATCTCAGCTTTAAAGCCCAGCACTCTATTATTAAAGGTGGTCATTCAAATGATAATACGGTCCTTTTACCATGATAAAAGGCAGAGGAGGCTCTGATCGCCACATTCGGACGATCGCACAGATCATTTATGGTAATATGGCAAAATGTTTTGTCTCAAGGACTCGGTTCATTTGTGGCGGAGGCTGGCAGGGTCAAAGATCACGAACTGCAGCAACAAGGGGGGGAAAAAAAAATATATATATATATACATTTACTGTCCTGACTCAGAACAGCTGACAACAGGAAGTGAAAGTTTTTACCTCAATATGTTATTAAGTACATGAAGGAGCCACAGATTCAACATACACAGACCTTTCAGTTTAAATATATAAATGGGTGATTTATTCAAACTGTGTTCACATTAGTGAGTCAAATAATCAAAAATTCATTAACAGATCTTTTTTTTTTTTTTTTTTTTTTTTAAATAAACTGAATTTACTGATTTAAAATCCACATGTTGAAAAGAAAACTATTTTATGACATTTCACTAAAATTATTTGGGAGGCACTGAAATATCCACAAAATATCATTTGTTCACTGGTTATTAACATCGACATTGAGTGATCGATGTATGATTTGTTTCTCAAACTGGAAAGCAGACATCTGTAAAAATGTGGGACATTTATTCATGTAACCATTTTAAAATTTGATATTTCATTGGTTCATAATCTGTGCATGTTTAACGACTGCGAGTATGAAAGTACGTCTGAATTAGTTGACTTAGGATCCAGTTACTATCCAGCTGCTCAAGTTTTTTGTTATTTCTTAAACAAAAACCAATAAAAATACTGAAGAAAAATGACAGATGACTCAAGAAAGATTACAGTAATATTACCCCAGTGATTACCAAAATTTTTAAACAAACATTTTAAACTGATCATCTCCATTTTAAGTTATAAGAACAACAAAACTCACCCTGTATAATTATCACCACTGATGAGCAACATCAAATCCTTAAGGAGATTTGAAATGTGTCAGGGCTCACCACAAACATTCTGCTTAGATTTATTTTTCAATATGCGCTCATTAGATAACTTTCATATGGTTTGTTTTTTGTACAGCTCAACTAAATCAGAAAAGGTCACAATGCTGGGAACACTCGGGTCCATCAGCCGTGAAATGTAGAGAAATCAGGAAACAGCTCAACCTTCTTTAAACTGAAGAAATAAAGCTCAGTTTCCATTCAGCCTGAAATAAAACAACATTTTTGGACACAGGTTTCTCCCTTCGTTGACTTTTACCCCGACAACTTTGCCCTTCAAAATTGCCTGTCAGCCCTGTAATGCTATAGAGCCCATTAACATCTGCATGCACCGCCGCAAATTACAATAAAAATACTAAAAAGTTAAATCACCAGTGTCAACAAAGCATGAACATTCAAACTGCCATTAGAGAACCGCCTGCTAGTTGGAAAACTGTCATTTGTGGCCATTCGGTTGTAAAGAAATGAATTATTGGCAGAGGAGACCTTTTCTGTACATCCAACAGATTACTGGAGGGAAAAAAAAAATCGGTTTTTCGCCCTTATGATGAAAAGCAGAGACAGAACGGGGATAAACTGAGCTCTGTCTTCCCCGATCACTTGGTGAGGTGTGCGTGATCTTAACTCCGTCAGTGGCGAGGAGAAGCGTGAATGTGTGGCAGCGAAGAGCAGACACGTCTCCGTCCGTCGAGGGCCCGCTAATGAATTCACTCAGAGCGGCCCCCTGAGACGGGCTTTGGATTGGCGAGCGTGTGGAGTCGACAGAGTGTGCATACGAGGGGAGCACAATCAGCCAGGACAAATCCCCCCCGGCTCAGCCTGAGGTGCCCTGGCTCTCCTGGAGAGGGACCCCAGCTGATTATTTCATTTCAACATAAAGATCAATATTTTACAACACTACAATGATTCGTGTATAATCACACTGCAAACAACAGCAGCAGATCTCAGTGTGAGATGAGCACGAGTTTATTTCGTGTAAATAAGTAAAACTAAAATAAAAACATAGTAAATAATAAAAGAAAGAGTCATTCATGTCAGAAGGCTTCATCTAAATGCAACGAAACACATATCAGTCCCTGGGTTAACTTCACTTGTGAGGAGGATTTATCAGAGGACCTTGTTACCTCAGAGGTGAGTTGTGGGAAGTGAAGGTCGCATTTCTGTGTCAGACATGTTTGCTCAGCAACAATAAGTGTACCGACTCCTCATTAAGGTTTTGGTTTACTTCCTATCAGGTGTGTGGACAGGCAGGATTAAAGATTAAGCTGTAGCGATCTTTTATTTTCATGTTTTCAATCATCACACAACATTTTTCCTCCGAGTCCTATTCAAATGCAAATCATTTTCAAAAACAACAAGCAAGTGGTTCTGATCTGATTCTACTCATTTCCATATTTTGATTCTTGGACTCTACTCTAGTAGAGTCCAAGAATCAAATTCACAGTTCAGAATAGTCCTTATTCTTATAGAGCAAGACAGAGACTCTCACTGTAGGGCTGCTCGATTATGGCAAAAGTGATAATCACGATTATTTTCAATGAAATTGAGATCTCGATTATTTGACGATATTTATTTAACCCTTTAAGACCTACCATAGAACCAAGTCCGTCAGAGCTTATATTATTATTTATTTATTTATACATGTTGTAGTGCCATTTTTGGGAGCATTTCAAGTTGCTATACATCAATACAACTGTTATAGCCCATATTTTAATAGTATGTATGCATTAAGTCCATAGTAATTACATTAATTGCAAAAAAGTGCAATAAACTACAAATAAATTGAAAATCGTTTTTGTTACATATATTTCTACTTGGGGAAATTTAAGAGGTTTATCCCTCAAAACTTTAAATACAAAAAAGTTGCAAAAAATAGTTTCCCACCACAGGAAATTTATTTTGAGTGTCTTCATAGTTTTATTTTGGAGATACAGCAATTTTTATATACTGCAGGAAAAACAAAAAACAATCCTATGATGCAAATTTGCAAAGAAAACAGCATGTGCATCAAAATAAACTATTTCCAGCAGTGCAATTCGAGTTCTAAGCATCCCAGAAACTATACAGAAAAGTATAGAGCCAAAGCCTATACTGGCTTTTAAGGCCTACAAGTAAAAAAACTACATTTTCCGCGAAAATGACGTCACTTCCGGTTTCGGACAGGAAATGGCGGACATGCGATAGTTCGCGTTGACGTCTTTTTCAATGTGGGAAGTGTTATGAACAGCTGATCGGATCGGCAAAGCATGTTTCTGGAATATTATGTTTTTGTTCCTGCAAGCGCTTTTTATGCAATTTTTGCAAAGCTTTATGTGAAAGGAAACCTGACCGAGGACAAGCTGATGGCATAAGATGTAAGCACAACTCCTCTGGTTTCATATGCAAAAAAAATTATTGCGCTAGCTTACGCGGTTCCGATTCTAAAGGGTTAACAATAACAATGTATTGAATAATGACTTTAAAAAATAATATAAAATAGTGTGCAAATACTGATAACAGTGCAAATGTTTGCAATATAAAAAAATTAATGAAAAATGTAAACATCTATGTTTAGTGAACTTTGCAGTGCTGGTCTGTGGCGCAGCTATGACACCGTAGCAAAGTTTACACACTGTGTCTACTTGATCCACGTCTGACTCCGCGAACCCATAATGTTTCCACACCACTGAAGTTTTTTTTTACCTCTCTTTTCAACCAACGGCAGTCACTCTCCTCTCCAAATAACTTCTGCTTAGCTTTCCGAGCTTCCCTCGGGTCCTCTTAATTGTTGTGATGCTGTTCGAAATGCAGAGAGGTGCGCTCGATTTGCCACACGGAGCAGCGCGAGAGTAAAGCATGAGGGAGGGGCTAATAATCGGCTCAGTCATTTTTAATGATCGTTGAAAGCCCAGATCGTAATCGTGATTAAAATTCGATTAATTGAGCAGCCCTATCTCACTGTATGCTGAACACAATGACAAAGCTTTATATTCTATTCTATTCTATAAATGGCTTTATCCATGTTACTCAGTCGATGTGCCTTACAGGATCACCTTTACAGAGAATGTGAGGTTTCTGTGTCAAACACAGGTTCTGGTCGCGAAATGACAAGAAAAAGAAAAAAAGCATCCTTATCCTTTAGCTTCCCCTCAAAAACTTTAGTGATTTTCTCAGTCTTTGTTTGCACTGTTAGCACAAAGTTCTGCTCTGTGCATCATTCACCTTAAATCTTTCCCCTCAGTGTCTACATGAAAGCTAAAATATCCAAAAGTTAGAATTCACCTTGTGGCAGCCACACTCTTGATTTAATTTTACGAAAGCTATCGTTAACTTTTGTTAGCAAGAACTTAACGTGATTAATCTTTTTACACATGTATAAATAAGACCTTAACTAAAAAAAAATGTTACAAAAAAAGAGGAAAAAGAACCGCTGAAAGACGAGTATGTGGAAGTTCAAGGAGAGAAGCACTGCTCTGAAAAATAAACTCTTAACCTTACCAGCAATATTTGGGAACTTAACATAATTTGATTCTGTAACTCAGAAACAGGATCAGAAAGGTTGATGTTGTGCATAAATTCATCAAAAAAAAGGACTAAATACACCTGCCTCTCCATTTGTAAAGGTGGAAATTTAGCTTGGATCGTGGTATGTAATGAAAGCTCGGGGTTCAAAGTTCAAAGAAAACTATTAAACGGTTTCTAAAGCTAGCATTTGGGTGAAGTAAAGGCTTTATAAACCAGTGAGAATATGTTTCTCAGCAGGAAAAGAAAAAAACGAAAAAAAAAAAAAAAAAAGAACACATCGCTGCTGAAGACATGCTTGTTTGTACACAGTACTGAACCCACCGTGTGACTTCAGTTACCTGGTAATAGTAGCGCAGTACCCAGCAGAGACCCTCCACGTACGACTGGACCACCTTCCGCCTGAAATCCTCATCTGTTGCGTCCACGTCAAACTTGTTCTTGTAGTACCTCTGCTTCCAGCCTTCCTCCCACAACCTGCAGGACACAAAGGGGTGGTCACACTCACTCAGAAGATTGAACTAACTTCTTCACCAACAGCACTGACCAAGAAAGACATTACACACAGGCCCAAACACTCTGAGATTTAAGTCATCTTACTGGAAACCACACTGTGGGGTTATTATTAAGTAATTTAGTCATCAGTCTCCTTAAGAATTCAAATGAATAATAATTAACAAGTATCTCTGTCAGCGTGCGTGCACAAATCAGTCTTAGCTAGTAGTAGTACAGCCAGAAAATGTGGCACGGGGAAGTTGATGGTAAGTGCTCTGCATTTTGTTTTGCTTGTTTTTCTTCCATCCATCGGAACAATGTCAACTACCACAGCCAGTCAAATTTCATATTTACCAGTGGACTGTCCAAAAGCCCAGGAAATGACCTTTGGAGTAGTTAATTAGGCATCAACACCCACCTTCCCAACACTGACCTTTAAATAAAATCTCATTTGAGGGAATTCTGCCCAATGCAACATTTTGGGGGTTAAAATGTGGATTAATTTGCGCACTGCTCCAGACTTCCACTAACATGCTTTCATTCAACATCAGTAACATCTGTCTGAACCCCACCACCTCCAACAACTTCACAATGTCTAATTTTTTTTAGACTGCTCCCACCTGTACTGATGACCAGACAAAAGGCTTGATATCTCAGTTAGTAATAAAGATGGGAATATGGGAAATCAACTCCACTGGTACAAATACTGCCAATGGCCAAGAATTGCAAATCCATTGTTGATTATTGGCTGACATGACCAAATCTTTACAGTTTAGGTAAATCTGAACAACATATTCATATAAATGGCTCATCTATAGGCTGAAAAACCAGCTGGAACAGTTCAACGGCTATGACTTCGCGGTAGATTTGGGGCGGCGATGCCGTTCTGCACACATAATCAGGGTCGTCCGGCATCTGCGCGGCGGCTCCTCGGAGCGGCCCGCGGGAAGCTGCCGACTCCTGAGAGAAAAGCCTCCATGAATACCAATTTAGCCCGATGGATTTAGCAGCTCTGACGAGTGCGTCACAGAGGAATTTACTCGAACGCTCCTGCTTTCCATATTAATCACGTGCAGAGGGGAAGTGGGAGCTGTTCAGCAGAGCAGGGAGTGTGTGTACAAATGTGCGTACTAATATGTGTGTGTGTGCGCGCAGCGGAGATGGCAGAGAGTTAAAGAGCTTGTGGTGCAGCTCGGTGGCATTAATGAGCACGTCTCTCCTCTTCTGTTTGTTAAAGCGACCTTTGCTGACTGAAGTTCATCTGCACAGATTTATTTTTAAGGCGTTTTATTAACTGCACGCACGCGGTTCCCTGGGCATTCAAATTACAGGTTATTTGTGGTTATGAAGGAGCCTCCAGTTATAAACAGCTTCAAGAAAACTCGACAGACAGCAGCCGATTTACAATAATGATGAAATAAATGACTGACCTCATAAACAAATAGTTTTGTTTTGCCTGTTTTCTGGTCACCGTGTGAGCCCAGCAGAGATGCTAAATGTGCTGAGAAAGGAGCCAATGAGCAGCTTGTCTGACACGCCAGCTTTGTTATTTGCAGAGTATTATTCGGGTCGTGGTGGTTTGTAAAAGCAGGTTTAATTCAAGCATAGCTCTTTGGTGTGGGCACTTTGAGAGTTTGTACCTGAGAAGTCAGTGAAAGTTGTGTTATGAAACCTTGTTTTCACACCAAAATTAATTTATTGTGATTAACTTTACTTATAATTAACTCACAAAGTTGTATGAGTTATTAAAATGATTACAATTACATTTCTATGTGCTGTTGGGTTTCTTTAATCATAAAAAAAGAATAAACCCAGTAAGACAGGGAGTCTTGACAGGCCTACAGCTGAAGTTTAAATTATGCCAAGCTTTAAATAAATATCTTTATTAATTCCACTGACAACCACTTTGGCTTTAAAGCCAAACATTCACTGACCTGTGTGCACATTCCTAATTGTAAATAAATACAGGGGGAAAAAAGTGTGTTGAGTCAAAAGAGGGGTGCCCAAATACACCATAAGTGTTCATCACGAGTGTTCAGGCTTACTGGAGCTGTATCCTCAGTTCTTTTTAATCTATATGTTGATGACTTATCAAAGAAGCTGAAAGTGGGTGGATGAATAGCAGCTTTCTAGTGAACCACATTATGTATGCAGATGATTTTGTGGTCTTTAGTCCTCTTTGCAGTGGTCTCCAGCAGCTCCTTCATATATGCTTTGCTTATGATGTGGAAAATGAGCAGAGCATAAGAGCGCTGTCATGATTAATAGAGCCAAAGAGGAGAAACGGGGGAAAAGATATCCTGAAATTAAACCGTCAGTCTGGAATCTAACTGTCTGCACTAAGATTTAAGACTAAATAAGACTTCGGATCAAATGATGGATGACGAAGATATTTATAGGAAGATAATGTATGCACAAGCTAACATCCTGCTGTAAATGTTTATTGCATATACAGGTAGGATGAAGAAGTCTATCTAGAAGATAGTGTACACCTCTGCATGTTGCATACCTGTGATGAACAAACTACAGGAACATGAGTTTATGGATATAATGAAAACATGAAGTAGTTACAGAAGAGAACAAGATGATATGGTGCACATGAGAAGTTTGTTTGCTTGAATCGTTTAAAGGGGAACAATTTATTTGTAGGCTTATTAATTCTAAAAATGAAATTAATGCGGGTTAGCAAATATAAGAAATTGGGGGGAGATTCTGTATTCACTTTAGATTAAAACACAGTAATCCCACCCTTTGCTGTGAGCCCACCCACCTAGTTTGTAAGGATTTACCTGACGTTGTCTTCAGGCTCCGGCTCGCTATCGCTGTCATCAGCTTTCCTCTTCACTCCCCTGCTGTCTGCACTGTCACTGGGACCTGCAGACGACTACCGAGGGTGATTAAACCCCACCGCACGCGCACGCGCGCACACACACACACACACACACACACACACACACACACACACACACACACACACACAGAACATTAAAACCCTGACTGGACTACTTGAGCATGAGCAGAAGCACTTTCAAACACAACAGGTTAGCGGTCTTTCCTTTCACACAGCAGCAGTGTTGTAGTGTTTGCATTGAGCTTTAACAGTTCTGCCTGTGCAGACGGAAATCTTCAAATTCTCCCCAAAGAAACAGTTTCATCAAACCGGTGTGTCGCTGGAAATAGCAGAATATTTTAAAATTTCCTGAACAAGCTTTATGGTCACTGACCTGTGCTCCACCGCAGTCGGCGTTCATTCTCGTTATCTGATACAATCTAAAGCGATTGCTTTGCATTTTAATATAACTCAAAAAAAAAAAAAAAATTCCTGGACCATGTCCGTTTTAGTTACACAGGTCTAAGATGGTAATATTACTCTGTTTCATTTGAAGAGAACAGATTCTCAGGTCACTAATGTAATACTTTTAAAAATCTCTTATCCAAGTACTAGTATAGCAGTACATTTGCATCAGTTTTAAAATGTATTATTTGACCAAGAGAAGCAACAAAATCTTTAAAAAGAAAAAGAAAAAAAAAGGAGAAGATTGAACCGATCAATATTTCCTGTAGTTCAAATGAAACGTGATTATTGGTTACTCGTTTTAAAAAAAAGGGTATATAAAAACTGCCTAATACACTGCTAATATATTATACATACATACACACATACACACACACACACACACGTATGTATATATTTTAGGGGTGCAACGATATTCGTATCGATATTGAACCGTTCGATACAGTGCTTTCGGTTCGGTACGCATATGTATCGAACAATACAACATTTGTAATTTATTTTATCAACTTTCCTTCTGACGATGCTGTCTGTGTTGAGCGCTCAGTGAATCTGCGTTCGACTACTCCGCCTAGGCTGCACTGTCGAGCGCAGATCCACTGAGCGCTCAACACAGACAGCATCGTCAGAAGGAAGAGCGCAGGGCAAGCTAGCGAGACAGAAGTTAAGCTCTACTTGCAACATGGCAAATTGAACCTCCCCCACCCTCATTCAGATCTGGCGTTTGGAATTACATGGGTGGGAGCTAGTGTGTTAGCGCAGTTAGCTCGTTAACGTGTTGGCCGTCTAGCCCCATGCACGGAGCGATCAGGGGTAGCTCGTTAACGGAGATTTGCCGTGTTGTGGCGTTAATGTCATTTCAACGAGATTAACCTGAAAGCACTAGTGGGAACACAACGAATATGACTGCACATTTACTCCGACATCATCCTAGTGCAAAGACAAGTGGAGGCCGACAAAAACAACAAGCAGGCATACTACAAACTTTACCCGAGTCATTTAGACAGCCGTTAGCACATGATTCTCCTTATGGGGACCTGATATGTTTAATATGCTGCTGAGAATATAGCCCAGAAGAAGCGTATAGTATAGCTTTTATTTTGGAAAGAGCCATTTCTCTGTAATAAACTCTCTTTTCCAAAGATGAGTGATTCCTCAATCAGATACAGGGCTAGCGATTTTTCCAGTCGGGCTACCAAAATCTATCTCTTCCCTGCCCGTTGGGCTATTGTAGGAAGGAAAAATATATGTCAATGCTTTTGCATTCTTTCTGAAATGTAGCTGGGTAATTATGTCATTGGCATCGGTGAGCCACTGTCAATATGTGACATATTGAAATCGCGTTTGAATTTGCGCTTGTTTTTTGCTTTCACTTTGCAATCGCGCGAACTGTATATAGAGAGCGACAGTACTGATTGGTGAGTGATGATAATTTGTGCACCAATTCCTCTGACATCGTCTTATTAATCGTTAGCTTACTACGCAAACATGACAAGTGAAATCTCCCGCAGCAAGCTTAAACATGTGAGAGGTTGATCGCGCAGAGAATCGCTGAGCTTATGTGAGTGCGTGTGTAAAAGCAGCAGGATATATATTTTAGTTCTGCTGAGCCAAATAAGACAGGTCAGGGTGAAGAAGTGACAGCCAAAGAAAAGCTTACCACAAAACGGAAAAGTAATGACAAATCAGACTATAAGGCAAAAAGAAAGTGCAGCTTTATGGTTTCATGGACAAAATCATTTCTGTGGCTGCGATATGATGAGCTATATAACCAGGGCTGCACATAAGTGGTCCACAGGTGCGCATTCGCTGTCAAAATAAAAAACACGCACAAGGGTTAGGGTTAAATTTAAAAACTGTACTTTTGAGTTAAATATATATATATTTATAATTTTAATAAATGACAAATTAAAAAGGCATGAACATTTCTTTTTGTATCGAAAAAATATCGAACCGAAAATTTTGTGTATCGTTGCACCCCTAATAAAAAAAAAAAAAATATATATATATATATATATATATATATATATATATATATATATACACACACACACACACACATATATACACACACACACACACAGTAAATGCTGAGCATTATAACACCTTTCTGCTGACAATGAGTCGACTATATGCATTCACGTCAGGTAAAGCTGCTCCTGCATATACATGTGTATTGTCTGTGTTTGAAGGACACTGAATCCGCTGCCTTAGCTACAAGCTTTCCTTTTTTTGCCCCCCTGAAGCCTTTGTACTCTTTTCATTCATGTGCTAATGTATAGTCGCCTATTGACAGCCGATAAAATTTAACGCTGCACGACGGCAGGAAATTTACCAACTTGGGAGACACTTTAGAATACAGACGCTGGCGTTTTGTTCAGTTCAGGCCCGTGCGTCTGGTTTTTTTTTTTTTGTTTTTTTTTTTTTTTTTTAAACAGGCTGCCATTTTCTCCAAATATAAATGATGGCAGAGAAGAAACGCACAAACTGACCGATAGAGCAGCATTTAAATCAAATTAATTTTTATATTTTGCTGATAGAAGAATCTCTACAGGAAAAAAAGCCTTTTGCCCAATAACCTAAACAGCAGAATTAAACCCCCCCCCCCCCCCCCCCAAGTCCTTAACTGGGTGTTTTCCAGCCCTTGCAGGTGTAAACAGACACACACTTGAGAAGAAGAGGAGGAGAGAAGATTGTGAAGAGACCAAGAGATTATTCAGGGGATCAAAATGGTGAGGACAAACTCTCCCGCGTGTCAGTGGTTTGGTTTTCCGTTGGTTATTTATGACTCGACACACTTTAAAACGATGCTGAACACATAAAAACCAGCACCATAGATTTAAAAAAAAAAAAAAAAAAAAAAAAAAAAATCACAACTCATATTGTGGTCAACTTAGGCACACAACTCTCAGTGTGACCTCCCACTTATATTCCACTTAAGAGGGGCAACCAATCAGAAGAAAGTTGGGCGTGGAGAAGAGCAAAGACGCTTGTTTCAAAAGAGGATGAACAGAGGGGGCTCCACTGAGGCTCAGTATAAAGGAAATAATGATTATTTGGAAGCATAAATCCTGCACAGCTCGAGTCCAAGAACAAAAAACATGGTGGTGAAAACTAACGCAGCGAGTCAGTGTTAACACAGTGATATACATCTGCCAACTTACATTGCCTCCATTCTTCATCATGGCCTTCAAGGATTGAGCGGCATTCTGAGGGGAGAAAGGAAAAGGACTCCATGGCTCATTGCAATAAAATGTCAGGTTTCAAACAAAATAGTACAGGATACAATAATCACATGACTTATGGGTCCGTTATTCCTGCAATTCTCGACCTCGCAAATGGTGCCACACAGCAGAATTGACGTCATATTTACTGGCTGCATTTTTGGTGTTATTTTGGCCTATTGCGCGCCTCTCACTCGTTGTAGCCTTGCACGGGTTGAAGAAACTTCCGTCTTGACTTCTTCTCCTGCTACACGAGCACACATGTGGTGGTTTGGTCTGAGTGGCGACACCCATCACTCAGAGTAATGCAAAGAGTACTCGCGCCCTCAGTGTTGGTATAAATGGCACAGACCCGAGGTCTGATTGTGCCCAACAAAACCAATACTGAGTGTAACTGACCTCTATGAAAAACACAATGCTGGATATGACCACACCAAGTATGGATTGCTGGTCCAGCTCAGTGGTAACTCATATTTCTGAGAAAAATCTCAGAATGACAGATCACGACAACATTACGCAAGAATCAGTAAGAGTTTTGCCAAACTGACCATCAGTGCTTAAAGATTTTACACAAAACAAAACCAATCTGATAGAAACACCCAGCTTTACCATGTTTGACTGCATCCTCATGTCACAGGCCTGGTGCCGAGCATTCTGGACAGCCTCGGGTCGGTCTCTTCTCCCCAGGGCATGAGGGGCAAACTGACCCGTGGTCAGGTAGGCCGGGCCCTGCTGCTCCGCCTGCAGAAACATGGACAGAATATCTCAACTCAAGCCCATAACTGTAAGAATGCAACTATGACAACTCAAAAATAAAACAGCATGTGTCGTTTCAAATACTTTTAGGGAACATCAGGATGAGTGGAAATGCTAAGAGCAGCAGGCTCTCGATGACTGATCAGAAACGTGGCATGCCATAAGTAAAATAGAAACACTGTCACACTTTGACTTCTACTCTAGGCTTTGTTTTTGGGTGAAGTCGAATCACACCGATTAAATCAGCTTCATTTTAATTGCATGCTGTGTTTATAGCTTTATAGTGTCTTTAGTAACCATGAGACTGATATAAACTTCTCCATCTGAGTTCAACTCGAACTAGAAAAGTATTTTTAAGTGATATCTGCCGATTAGGCAGAAAATGACACATTAGGTTTTCTGCCCCTTCGGAGGTGACTCTGCATTGAAAATAAAGGCTAAACTTTAGCAGCAGAAACACCTGAAAAGTTTACTTGATGGCACAACAAAGATCCTATATAGTAAATTTAAACTATAAAGCCAAAATATCAGCATCATTTTCATCATACTCACTTTCATTCTTTTTCTTTTCTCTTTGTTTCTTCTCTTAAAGTTTTCCTAAAGAAAGAAGATGACATCGGGAACGATAAAATAGATTCATAAAGAGCAGAAATACTCGAACATTTCCTCGTCTTCATCTCAGGTCTAAAAGACTAAATCTGAGGAGAGAAAGTTGTGAAAATCACCTCATCCTCTTTGCGTTTCTTGAAGATGTTGTCCTCAGCAACGCCCACAGCCTGCATGATCATCTCAACTCGCTCCAGGTTGACGTATCCGTTCTGTGTCAGGTAGCCCTGCAGAAGCACGTATGCACAGGGTGACTCTACACATTAAGTGCAATTGTTCAAAAACAATGATACCTATATCTATATATAACAATGATATCATTTTTCTTCCAGCGTTGGTTAAAACATTTGAAAAGAAAAACCAACAGAAAAACCCTGGACACTGCTGCCTGCAGAGCTCAGATAAATGATGACACTCACTCCAGTTTTGTGAACAACATCTTTGTAGATCCTGACCAGTCGATCTATCGCTCCCTCTCTGGGGGAAACAAACGAAACCATGAACCACAGATGCAAACAAACTCCTCAACTTTTATTTCATTAATAGGGATGGAAGACTGAACATACAAATCTCAAATCTTTTTTTTTATACAACAGAAAAAAAACACCTTCTGTATATTGCACAAACAAATAACAGCACAAAAAGCTTGAAAACTATACGAGTATGAAAAACACAAAGAAAATAATAATAGTGTTACAGTGGATACAGCACTTAATATAACATTTCTGACAGTTGATTAGCTATGAGATGAACTTGTGGCTTTGTAATTAGAGCCAATAATAAAAAAAATAAATACATAAATACTCTCTCCAGGACATTTGTTAAATTTAATTATATTCATTTTAATTGTTTACATTTATATATTTAAATTTATTAAATAATTATTATTAAATGTAATTATTATTACATTTTTATTTATTTCACCAAATCTATTATTTAAATCACTTGATTTTTCATATTATATATATTTATATATTATATTTTTTTATATTTTTCTGTGAATTTGTGGCTTATTTGTAACCCAATCATTAAATATTACCGTACTGTTTTCTCTGATTCCCCTTTTTACATCATGGTGAGTAACTGTATGTACATTCTGGGTATTATTAAAGTAAACTTATGACAGCGCTTCGTAATAAGTTCTTGAATAACCTTTCACTGCAGACACCCCTGTTACCACTTCCTGAATTGACACCACATTTAAACAGCATGTTTCAGATTGATAGTCCCTGATGAAAGAACTGTATAAAGCAGTTTTAGGACGATGAACTGATGCTCACCTGATTTCTAAGGACGGAAGATGTGGTAGGAAGTCATTTCCAACAAAGAAACACATAAAGACCCAGTCATCTACACTCCTCTCAAAGTCGAAGGGAAAAGGCAGGCTGGCCATGGTCAGCTCTCTGGCCAGGTACTAAAAAAAACATGAGAATTAATGGAGATGATTGAGAAGGTCATTTTATCAATGAAGCAACACTTCAGCTCCTGCTTTCATGTTCAAATGCTGTCCATAACAGATAGAGGCAGAACATTCCTCTGCAGTCTGTCTTTGATTACTTCTGAGAAAAAAAGAAAAGCTGATGATTCAAAGGAAATGTTCAAGGTAAGGCTGAAATCTTACAGCGAAGCTGACCTGAACACTGAACAGAATATATTAAACACATGTAATGAACTCTCAAAACATTCTTTCATTTTCTTACTCTTCCTCAAAATAGTTTCAGAGGTGCCCGAGGTTAGGAACCATCATTTTAAGCACCACAAAGGCAACACACTGTGTTTTGTTTCTGTAAAACTCATTGAACCCTTCCAGTTGGATTGCACAAATTTGATCGTTCTAGATCGATTTCATGTTTGCGAACAAAAGGTGAGATTTTGACCCTAAAATAAACAACTAAAAAGAAAGAAAGCTGATCGAAGTGAGTTTGAGTGACTGACCTCCCGCAGAACACACAGTCTGATGAATATGAACTCCTGCTCAGCCGCCGGCATCGTGTTTGCAAACTCATCATGCTGTAAAACAGACATAGGTTCAGTCCGCTGACAGAGTGTATACTGCGCACTTTAAATGGCAAACGTCAGCAATGGGACATCAAACATCAATTATTTTTCAGCAGTATTTTTTGAGCCAGAATTGACCATATTTAGACAAGAGGTGGAGTCCTAAGTTATTATGTAACACTAGCTGGCTTGGTTAGAAAGCTCCACCCGTAAACTGTGCAGGCATAACAAAGATACAGAAACATGCTAATTGCATAATAACAGATTGATAAAATGTTAAAACTTCATTCAGCAAAACCAAACCACAAACTTCTAGGTCAGCGCGATAGTACAACTATCAGGTAATTTTCCTAAAATGCTCCAAAAAGCACCACAAACATGGTTGAGAGGTGGTTCCATTTAAAATTCCTGTAGGACAACAAACATGGCCCATTTAAACAGCTCCTACACTGAAAAAAATTCACAGCTCATTTTGCAATGTGCACAAACAAATGTTCCAGTCAAAGACTTTCACTCAAATCGTGGATCTTCAAACTACGCTTTAAAGCTTTGTTTTTTCAGACAGCAGTGCTAACAGGGACGTAAACTTCAGAGTCGTGTTCCTCACCTGCCCCTGCTTCTCTCTGGGCATCCCCTGACAGTCCTTGATCTCGTGGCCGGTCTGTCCGCAGAGACCGCAAGGTCGCGGTTTGTTGGGTTTAAACTCCTCTCTGATGATCGTGAAGTTTGGCTCGTGAGTGGCCAGGCCCAGCATGATCAGGTCAGCTGACATGCAACGAAAACACATGGTCAAACTACTTGGTTAAAATATAAATTAGTCATTCAGACAGCAACACAAGATCTCTTGAATATGCTGGGTCAGAGGAGGTAAATGGCTTCTATTAAGAGCACTTATCCTGACTTTAAGAGGGCAGATCTGAAGGCTTACCGTCAGCTCCACACAGGCAGTGATGTGTGTTGGGGTCATGGTTGGGCTGAGCTGCAAGAGTCGACCATAAACATCGAGTCAACAGAAGATCAGACAGAGTGTGTGTGTGTGGGGTGAAGGCTTGTACTTGATGTTTGGTCATCAAAGGTCACCTATCAAATTTGACTTCAAGATAGAAGAGTCAACCTGATAATCAACAGCACTTTAACTTTGAACTGTGAATCTGTCACTACAGTTCAGAGTACTTCACATCAGAAGCCTCCCATATTTTCGGTTTTTCCATTTACCATTCTGCAGTGCAGCTGCATTCAAGGGGAATTACTGTGCTTTTTTCATTTCTTCTATCACAAACACGGTCTTACATAAAAATGGCTTCAAGGATTCAAACAATGAGGTCAACATATGTCAAAGCTCAGCTTCAGACTGCTCCAATCTATCCTGCTGCTGACGAGATGAGACATCCCTAATATGGTCATCTCAGGCACAAACCTTCAGTTTGGGAGCGACAGCCAATCAGAACAAAGTTGGCTTAAAGAGAGAGGACCTAAAACACTGAGGCACTACACCAAGACCCAGTGAAAGACGAAGATTATTTTGAACATTAAGTATTGCAAAGCTTCTTCATTAAAGCCAACCATAAAAATATGGAGGTGAAATAATCATAAAAGGTCCCTTTAATTAAATCATTGGAATTGCTCTGAGTGTTAATGCATGTACCTCTCTGTCTCCTGATGAAGTCCATAATCTTGTGTTCACCTTCACCTGGGACGCTGGCATCAGACAGGAAGACCTGGATAACAGAGAAACTGAAGATTAGTGCCTGAAAATGCAAAATACCAAGAGCTGAAAACTACAAAACAAGAGGAACGTAAGGATGATTAAACCGAGTCATTTTATTTTATAAAAGAAATAGTTGTGGGCAGGTAACATCTGGCCATAAATTAGACTCACAACAATATTCTTCCATCCTGGATCGTTGGTGAGTCTTTCGGCCACATAATATCGCAGACAGTGTGCCAGGTTGTCCATGAACTCTGTTCCCTGCAGAGAAAAGTCACTGAATCATCCATTCAAGTACAAATCCTGTAACTACGTTGTTACAAGTAAATAAAAGTTAGGCAAGATTTCACTGGATGGAGTAAACTTACTGGGGTGATACAGTTGCTGTCAAACCTTTCTTTAATCTCCTCCGGAGGAAGATAACCTCCTGTAGACGGAAAAAAAAAATAAATCTCAATATTATACTGAGAAGAAACTAGAGGGCAGAGTTACCCCCATGTGGCTGTATTCCCTATCCAAGCTGGACAGAGAGAGAAACAGAGGGGGGAAAAAAAATAAATAAATCAGCAGACTTTTACACTGAGCTGAAATTGATCCAATCGGGTTTAAAAACAAACAAACAAAAAACCAGGATGTTGTTTTTTTTCCAGATGTAATGCTTTAAACTCTTTTTGAGAGTTTCAATCTTCCTCCAAGAGAAAATCACCAGGAATGTATTAAATACACATTTGTTTTATAAATGTCCAAAAATATTTTTCAACTGGAGTGTTTAATAAATCTTTTCATACTTAAAAAAAAAATCAATCAATTTGCATATGCAAGTTTAATTTTTATCATATTTGGTATATCTGCCATTTTTTTTCAATTTATTGTTTAAAAATCAGTTAATTTAGGTTTTTTTGGGGAAAAATACACACAGATGATGCGCAGCCCTCAAAAACCCCATGCATCAAATTTGAAGCACTTAACATTACAGTGTTTTGAATATCACATTAAAATATATTGCCCATATTTTCAGTCCAGTAGTCAAAAAGGCAAATAAAACACCTTTCTGGATGACCTCCTCTCTCACGCGACTCTTCTCCTCCACCAACTCGACCCCTTCTTTGGAGGCACGAAACCGCCGAGAGCGCTGCTGGTTCATTTTGGCACGTGGAGCCTGGGCAGAGTTAACTTTAGTTTACATCAAAGCTACTGTCAGATTGGCGTAACACTGAAAACAAGTTTACTTCACACACAGTAACACTTGTGAATGCTCATCAGTGAAAAAAACTGCACGTTTCTGTTAACGGCAACAGCTTACCACTCCGTCGATGGCCATGTAGAGAACTCTCCTCGGCCGCACGATGTTAAACAGGCGGTCAATGTACTCGAAGATCGCGACCATCATTTCATCCTCGTTTTTGGGAGCCGGTCTGTGGAGGAAGAGACAAAGTGAAGACTTGGTATGGCTTCATTTATGAACTTTTATATATGTATAAATTTGTATAAATATTTCAAATTTAGAAAAAGACTGTTTCAATGAAATTATTGACTTCCAAATAAATTACACTGGAAACAAAAACCTAACAGGGAGTATGTTTCTGTTATATCAGAAATGAACTGAGCTGTAAACACAGAAGATCGGTCTTTTATGTCCAGATTAAACTGAGAACGGTTCCTACTTGTCTTCTGGATGCGTGCAGGGGTGAATGATCCCATTCATGTCCAAGTACAAATTGTCAAATTCCACCTCATTGGGGTTTGGCTTCGTTGTATCAACAGGAATACGAACTCCATTACACTCCTTCCCCTGTTAACATGAAAGGAAACAAAAAAAATAACCTTTTTTGCATCAGAGCTGCAACTCCGGACAAAAATACATCTTCAGCTGTTGTGAGCTGCACTCACACAGAACCTAGTGACATTTCTACAGACATGTATGTCAGGTTACAGCACAGATTTCAGAAAGCTTTGTGATTACGTAGGATATGTATGCTGTAGACAGTTTTTTACTTTTGTATGCAATGTTTATGGCAAATAGCTCTTGTGAATCAGCTTGTTAGTGCAAAAAATGCCTAAGATATATAACATTTATTTGCAGATTCAGCTAAAGTCGTGGGAACAAATTATCTGTTTTTGTAACAGGCTGCAGTAACAAACAGCACACAGGTACAATTCAAAATTGGATCTATGCTTAATTGTCCATTATGCGTAGAAAACACTGGTCCATCCCTCGACATAGGTTCCTTCTATGCTCGACTGCTTCATAGTCTTAACAAAGAAAAAATTAAAATGTTCAGGTACAAGGACTGAATTGAAAACGAAGTGCAAAAGCAGCCAATGTCCAAAGATAAACCTTGAAAGACTTCAAAAAACCCAGAGAACAGCTGCTCAAGAGCACTTTTAAAGAAACTCTGGCTTCCTGGCAACAAAACATAAAGAAACGAGGAGTGGCTCAACACATTTGCACAGTACTGTTTAACAGCAGACCAGTAAAGTAATTATAGCTATTGTTAATTTTAACAATACAAAAACAACGAATCCAAACACTTTCTGTGTTTGCTGTCAGGTTAAAGTTCCGCGTGCGTTTCAAACATTCACACAGTAGCAGTGTTGTTTACAGTGTCACGTGTAAGTAAACACAAACTGCACGAGCTTTGATTTATCGTCCCCACTCTCGCCAAAACATTTCACATTGCCGTAGTAACTTCACCCGCTGTGTGCAGCGATTAAAACGCAGTCAAATGCGCGAGAAGAGTGTTAAAAAGCTTCCCGATAATGTTCCTCGGACAGGTTGCTAGCTTTCAAAGCTAACCACTCACCTTTTCCTCCACACAGTGCACAATAATTGATGGATATTTTCGGCTGAGCCAACGGAAAAATGCCGGAACTCCCATCTCCGGTAAACAGTCGTTTCTATTTCAACGGTTAAAATACGAACAAGTAGGCAATGATTAAAACAGCTTAATTAAAACAAGATCTTAACTGTCGATGCACTGGCTACATGCTACTGCCCGTAGCCATTGTGTACCTTTTCCGGATTATGTCGAATATTTCCGGAGCATCCTGAAGTGTCTCGCAACTCCACAGCGACCCCATAGGTCGGAGACGGTACTGCAGGCGTTCAACGGTCCTGATGATGGAAACAACTGATCCACCTGGATTGTAAATTAATGAATTAATAAAATAAATATTTATTTCTGGACTATAGTCACCACTTATGTAAGCGGAATATAATGTTGACAACTGGGATCTATATTTCCTCCTTAATACTTTATTTTTGTTATTAGGGATATTAATATGCAGGTATTGTTAAATTAACATGAGTATAAATGAGTATAAATCAACTGCTGAACGATCTTTGCTTCCTGAGAAAGTCTCTGAAGCTTGTCAGCGTTCATATTTTCTAAAGTTGTCTAATGCAGTCAATGAATTAATAATTTACTTTAAAACTTTTTTTAGCACACAGAAAATGACAAATAAACAACTTTAAGAAACACATTTAATAATTTCTAATATTTCAGAATAAAATATTTAGTTTTGTTCAGTTATCTGTTTTATCTGTTAAACGTGTTTATTGCGTATATTTCACAGCACAAATACATCATCAGATGTGCAATGTAAAATGTTATAATGTTATTTGTTGTGCATTTGTATTAATGGTTGGATTTATTTATGATTTGGAGATTTAATAAAATAAGACATGCTTAAACTGATCATGCTGAAAATCTAACATTTTGTACAACAAGTTTTAATAATGACATCCTATGTTTTTATTGAAACCTTACAAGACACTGATAAACTCTTATACGACGGAGTTTAAGGATGGTTTAAGGATATCAATAAAAGCTTTTTAAATTTATATTTAAACATTCACTATAAATTTAAACATGTGTACCAACATAAAAATGAAGGAAAACCACAGCCACTAAATACATTACAAATATGACTCATATTTAATTTCTAATGTAAAGTTTAAGACACCGAGCAAGCTATTTGTAACTTATATGTAAATTTATGCATTTTGATACTGCAAACACTACTCTATTATTATTGTCACATATTATGAATTTTAATTTTAATATTGTTATAAACATGTACTACAGGGGTATTTGCTCTGTCACTCAGTGTTTTTGTTTAAATAAAATATTACATAATAATAATAATAATGATAATAATCATCATCATCATCATCATAATAATGATAATAATCACTTCTATAGTTGAGTTTTCATGTTAAAAGTGGGGACTGAAATGAAAACAGTGCTTTGAAGAAACCACCGAAAGCCAACAGGTGTGTGAGAGGTGTGATCCTCGCAGACTCTCACTCGTGTCCATATTCCCTAATTGCGTTGTGGTTGATCTTACATGATGTTCCTTTAATGGGGACTCTCTGAACAGATGCCCTCTCGCTTCCCAGCCCTGCAGCAGCACATTTAAGGTGAATTAGATTTTTTTCCCCCTCCCTCTTCTCTTCACTGGTTCATGCAGCGGGGGAAAGGGGCCATTAGCCTCCCCTCTTCAGGCAAGGCGGGTCTGACATCAACACTGCAGTATTATTACTGCAAAGAGCCGCTGATGGAAAACACTTGGCCTGCTCCGACGAGCCATTTCCATAAACATTTACGCTGGAGCTGCAGGTAATAGAACGGAGGCGTCGTTTTAGTGTTTGTGGAGAGAAATGGAGAAGATAAAGTGAAATCTGATGCAAATGGCAGGTGTGAAAGCGCACGGAGGTGCAGCTCGGGAGTATGACACAAGAATACATTCCGGCACCTGCACACGATGAGTTGCTGAATTCATGGAAAAATGGTCGCTCATTCTGGGCTTTGACTGATTTCCATAAAGTTTTTCTGTTGAGATAAAGTGGGAATTTTGGTTTATCAAAGCAATCTCACAGCAGAAGTTTTAGTTTAAGCATTTCAGAAGTTAAAAAACATGTTTCATTCGAAGAGCTGGAAAAAATGGAAACGTGAAGGTTCAGTCTTTATCTCATCTCTCTGTGAGCTGATTGTTCAGGGGATTCTCTGGATTGGTATTCCACACGCATGCAGGCGACTGAAAGAGGGAGAGCGCCCTCACCTGGTGGATCATTACCATCATCACCAGCCCGGGTTATCTGGATATCACATCTAGATGAAATTCGACTTGATTTAAAAACCTGTATGTGTCCATGGACAGTAAATTTAATCAAGCTGTTTATACTACAGGTTCAACAGTACAGATTCTATATCCTAATGCATGTTTTTTAAAAAAGGGCATATATAATTATTTTTTCCAGTCTTTTCTTTTGGAGCTTCACAGTAGGGTTCAGCTTTACTTTGTCTTATTCCAGCTGTTCTAGAGGAACAGCTGCTGCTAAATCTCAGAGAGTCTGACAGAGGATGTCTGGGACATGAAAACGTCTGATCCAATCTGGACTAATTTAAACTTTTGAGACACAGAGAGGAGATCCAGGGTGAGCGACCAGGCTGGAGAGATCACATGTTAGGTAGAAAGGTAAAAAGTCCACATATAATTATTTACCTTTGTTCAACATCTTTTTTTTCTTTTCTACATCATATTAAAATTGGAAATTCTACTGTATAACTTATTCTACATCTCCAAAGGTAGTCATTAAGAGCTATAAAACTGTACAGTCAAAACAGTTTTATGGATGCCAGTGAAGGAAATTAGCTTATTATAAGCCAAGAGTGCAGTGGGAAAAACTCCACTGAATATTCACAACTGTACTTCCACCTAATCAAAATGGTAAATAAGAGAGTAAACAACAAGGCAGTGGGAAATGATGTTATGAACCACTTCTAAAAATCTCAGCTGCAACTAATTTAAGCAACAGAAACGAAGCAAAAACAATCCTGCATCCGTTTTAGTTGTAGCTGTAAATAGCAGGTGTGTTCTGTAACCTGAGGCCAGATGGGCTTTTATGCATTGCTGTCACAGGAAGAGTGTAAGCTAGATTGCAGATGTCCCCTAAACGCGTCACATGAAGGCACTCATCAAGATACTGTTTTAAAGAGAGGGCAGCTATAAGTATCACTCTGTTTTATTATTCTCCATTCCTGACTGCTTTGGAAATGCTAAAACCGAGGACAGGATAAACTCGAGCAAAGCCCCACAGATCTCACTATCTGCTGTTTATGAGCAGGAGGAGGTGCAAAAGACAGGCGCTGATGTGATGAACCAGACCGAACCCCTGCACAGAGAACTTGAACTGTTTGCTTCAGGCTGCAGATACTGAACACGAAGAGTAAAATGTGGCAGGACAAAAAAACTCCTTTATTTTCTATGCAATAGTGTTTTGTTTTGTTTTTTTAAATCAATTTGTGATAGCTGTGCCTTTTTTAAAAATTATACTGAGGATTATATCTTATGAGTTTTTTGGATGTGGATTTAATTTTCTGTATTTGTTATGTAGTGTTTTTCTTCTTTTTATATTGTTGATGGATTTCATGAGAGCATATCTGCAAACCAAATTTCCCAGTACAGCTATTAAACTGACTGAACTGAACTGAACCGAGTGAAGTTCATCAGTGGGAACAGAAAATGTGTGAAATTAAATAAAACTTTGTGAGAACAAGTTTATGGCAGATTAATGAAAGTTGGAAAAATACCTGTTTGGCAGTTCTCATCTGAGACAGTTTGAGCCTCATTCAGACAAGTGTGTTTCTATTTAATTCAATTTTATTTTATTTGTATAGCACCAAATCACAACAACAGTGAACAAGTTATTGTTATTTGGTGCAGATTATTGTAAGGTGAACATCATACAGTAATGCAAACAGTTGATCCCCTATGAGTAAGCACTTGGTGACAGTGAGAAGGAAAAACTCCCTTTTAACAGGAAGAAATCCCCAGGAGAACCAGGCTCAGCGAGGGGCCGCGACTGGCTGGGGGTGAGGGGAGAAAGTCAGGTCAAGAGACGCACTTTAACATTTGCAAGGAACGTGAGTACAAATCAAAGAGATGTTTGTGACAGAGAAACAAACTTTTAACAACAAATATGAGAGAAAATCACAGTTGTCGGTTAATTTTGCACAAAAACAGCTGATGATTAAAAGTAAAATGTCCTTCAAAGAGCTACGTCTCACCTCTATAAGCTGAATACATTTCAGAGCCTGTACTTTTGTTTTATTTAGGTAAAGGAGTTGGAACAGTACTTCAGTGCTTCAGAGCTTTTCTAACACAAGTATCTGCAGCTGCACTCGAGTGAAGAATGTGTGTCCTTTTGCCAAACAAACGCATGTTTGTATATGTTTGTGTATGTTTCACTTTCATTCTTTAACTTTTGACTATGACATTACATTATTATATTATAATGCTACATGGTAGCTAGAGGCAGCTAACACGAAAAACTTGAAGGATGAATTCAAACCAACTTCGAGACTAATTTCATTCATATGTTTAGACAAGCCCTATTGATGTATTTGGTGTAAAATACTGTTCTCACCAGAGCTCCCCAGGTCCAGAGCTCCTGTCAGATGTGGTGGTTTAAAGTTTTTGCTAAAAAATGAGGTAAATTATCAAAAAGATGAAAGATAAACTACTGAAATATACCACAAACAGCTGCAAAGAGACAGAAAAAGAAAACACAGGAAGCAAAGCAACTAAAAAGAGATGAATGGAGGAATAAAGATGTAAAATCACTGCAAACAGAGGCAATAAAAGGATGTCTACTTACAAAATTACCAAAACACAAGAGACTTTAAAGGGACCATGAGCTACACAAGACTTCAGAGAGATGCAAAGTAACTAAAAAGAGACACAAAAGGAGCAAAGAGATGCAAACAGATCACAAAATCATTTCCACACCAGCACTGGAGTTGTGGACTTCTGATGGAGGTGTACATATGAATCCAAATATCCAATAGTTCATGTTTAAAAATAGACAAATACGAAGAAATCACCAATAAAGGCAAAAAATATCACTCAAGAAGATGGAGAATGAAAGGAAAATGCAAAATGATGAAAATAAAATAGAAGAAAACAGAGATTGGAACACAAAGGGCTATTACAAGATCTCAAAAAGACACAAGGAGGTTAAAAAGAGGTATAAAAGTAATTTTTAAGACAAAATAATTACAGAATCATAGAAGAACCACTTTTAGGTTGAAAATGGATAAAGAAGATTCAGAAAACCAGGCGAACACACAAACACAGAGACACTAAAAACTGTTCACAGTAGTTTGTGTGGTTTTCAGACCAGGTGTCGGTGTTTTTTCCACAACTCCCTGCTGGCACCTCAGTTCATTACCAAAGCCTAAAATGATTTCTGAAGCTGTGTTAACACCTTAAGCACAGACTTTATTTTAGAACAATCACTTCAAAGACAAAATACAAACAGCTAAAGTGATCACACCACACAAGACCTCTGCTCGTTTAGACTGGAACTATCCACACTCAGAGTCTGAGGCACACGTCACAATCAGCAGTGTCTGAGCATGAACTTCACACCAGGTCGCTGTAGGTCCTACTTACGTATTCAAAGGTCATTTTTATCTCCTTCAGCCTCTGCTTTCAGAGTCTGATCCAGAAGCTGATTTGTGTTTTCATGTGTTAAATTCACACTTTCACACTCAAGCACAGGGAGCACTGCACACATGAGATATGATCTGATAAACAGAAGCTTAATAAAGGCGCGATAAAAAAAGAAGAAGGTCTATTTGTACTGTAGCTTTGGTCTAACAAAGACACTGGCTAAACATGTTAGTGCGCCTTTGATTAGCTGATCCTTTAGCCTACTCATGAAAAGCTCAGCAGGAATTCACATCGTACAACGGAGCAATTTGTGTCTCCAAGGTTGTGATGTGTCCTCCGTGGCTCGCACACTTCTTCATATCTGAGCCTCTTTGAGTCTGTTTCTGCCCATTGTGCTGCAGGAATAAAGACCTGCCGGGTTTCCGTTTTTCCTCTCCTCCGAAGCGCTCACAGGCAGCTTTCTGCATCTTATTTCCTCCTCTTTTAGCGGAATTTTTACTTATTTGTTTGCCTGTTACGCTCATTGGTGGGAAGAACGTTTGAGTTCTTGTACCGCATGGAAATGTTTCATTATTTTTATAGTGAAGATTGTCATAAACAGCCAAAAGTCCGTCTCCAGTTATTTAAAAATACATCCACCAGAATTTTAAAGGAATCAAAGAGGCTAGACTACATCATTCCCATCCTTGCTACCTTTGAGATATACAAATCTGAACTTCTGTTAAAGCCTGCTTCCTCTTGGCTCCGCCCCACAAATAGATTTAGAACTCACAACACATCAACAAAGGCACAGCCTGCTTTCCTCAGGTTAGACCCTGCTCGTAACCGTTCCATTAGGGGCCATCGTACGCTGTAAAACAAACAACACAAATGAAGTTGACATGAAGCGATGACGAGCTGGTCCTGATGTTTCTGAACAGGAAAAGGAAGAAACTGGATTTCAGATTTAGAGGTTAGTATTTACTTTAAAAAACGAAGAAGGGGGGGCGGAAAAATGAATGCGGGGAACATAACAAGCTGGACATGTAAGATGGATGTCGAGTCCGTAGCCCCCTGCTCAAAATTTTGAGTTAATAAGTCGAAATTTTGAGAAAATAACTCGAAATTTCGAGTTATGTATCCTTCTTCTTTTTTCTAAGTGGTGGAAACAGGCTTCCATAGAAAGCAGTCTTCTATGACCTCGGTAAAAATTTCCTGAGTTTATGTGTCAAATTACAAGTTTCAGATCACAGAGAGTAAAACATGATGCTCACTGGACTCAGAGAGGAGGATAATTACTGTATATTCATTGGCTACCAACCCGTGATTGATGTGCGTGGCGTCCCTCGGTTTGCCAGTCAGATTCACCCCACACTCGTGACTTCAGATTTTAGAAAGGTAAGAACTTCATCTTCACAGCAGGACTTCACAAACCAATCGGTGACCCTCCAGCGTCGTGAATGTTGACATCGTTGGTGTCTATCTCCTTCTGTGGCCAGCTTATTATCCCATCTATGGGTGGACTGGATCTCACGCCTACCATTGAGCTGGTTTCTCAGCACCTATCTTATCCTCTGGAGGCATTTGACTGTGACTGACTTTCCCTGGCCTGTGGGATACCCAGCTGTGTGTATCCCCTGTAATCCGTTTCTCTGTCACAGTTTGGTCACACTTGTCCACGTCGTAAAACGCCCTGATGTCCTTACTGTTTTTTTGTTTTGTTTTGTTTTGTTTTGCCTGTCCCGTTTGGCTCTTTTGCCATCAGAATTATTGTCTAAAGGCGAAGAAAGATGCCCAACGGATTTACTTTACCAAATGGACCATCCCAGCCTTGCCATAATGGTCTATTTGATTCACCTTTTATTGTTTATTTTATTTTATTTTCACTTGCTAAATACGGGACAGATTTGACTGGGGAAAAGAAAGGGGAGAAAGAAAGAGGGAAAGAAAAACAGCGGGGAAGAGGGACGGGGATAAAGGGCAAAAAACAAAAAACTACAAAATAAGCAGACAAAAAATACATATATCAATCACCTGGATCACCTGTTGAGAAAGAAAAAAGAGAAAACAAGCAGAAGAGAAAAAAAAAGAGCAATACAATAAACAACATCACGATGATATATGGGAATATAACAGTAAATACTAAATATTAAACATTATTGTGCAGCACGTAAGATCGACAGTGCACAGTGTGCAGACCGCCCTGACTTGGCAGCAGCAGGGAGGCCCCACATTCCAGACCCCAATCGGACGGCCAACTCCTGCTCCCAGACCCTCCGCTCCAGCAGGCTGCAGAGAATAGGGGTGAGAGAAGACTCCAAACCTCCCTCTGCCCGCTCATATGTAGTGTTGATGCATGTGTGTTCTAAGGTGCATTTAAAACCCAGGAGGACATGGAGCTACCTGCCAGAGAGCAGCAGGTAAGGGCATAGCCCCTCCTGATAGCCCTCAATGTCTACATGTATTTAAAATTGAGAGGTGGGCAACGACGCCAGGGGTGAGGTGTACACCCTGATGGTCTTTTGGATTCCGTGTAGCGTGCCCACCCCCAAGATCCTATATGTATGTGTTATGAGAGTGTGAGTAATGTGAATGTCTAAGTTGTGGGATAAAATTCAGGCACAGGCACCCGGTCCCATCCGGACCGGGGCCCAGTTCGGGAGCGCCGCCTGGCCCCACAGAACCTGGAACAGCCCACCCGACCCCACCACAGAGAAAACTGCACCCACCCCGTCATCCACTCATCTTCCAGACTATACACAAGACAATAGACGCCCAGGCTGAGATCTTCCTCCACCTCTCCTATATCTCCCCCTCCTGCAGAGTGATGTCCTTACTGTAAGAAAGACAAAACAAGGTCACAGGGAAAGATCAAGAGTCAGTCGTGTGACACTTGCTGCTGAAAGTTTCTTACATCATCCTGATTTTGACTGTGGGTGCAGTTGGTCTGCGTGGTTTAACGGTTTGCCCCATAATCTTTCCACTGAGTGTCTGATTATACCACTTAATACACTGATAAGTGTTTATTATAAAGGAATATGTGAGTGCATTTCATCCTTTGGGAACCATTAATGTCTGTTAAGAAATTAATGCCAGTCGAGATGTTTCAGTCAGCAGAGCAGCAGTGCCGCCTGAGCGCCAGCCCACTAACATGGTTTAAAACCCACATGTTAATGAGGGGTTCCGAATGCCTGCCAGCACAACCCCACTCTGAAAATTTTGGGTCATTTATCTGCTAATGTATTTGTTTATTTATTCCTTTGTATATCTGTTTGTTTACTCGTGTTATTAAATGAGTTAAAATGTCCTTGAGCTCCATTATGGCCATCCCAGGTCGTGTTGATGGAGCAGCAGCAGCAGCAGCAGCGGGTCTGTGACTCTGGCGGGCTCCAGCGCTCTCACAGTCCGCACACCCAAACAGTCACAGGATCAGTGGTGAATTTACTCACGGCAGCTAATTGAAAAGGCTGCTCCGCCGCTCTGAAACGCTCTTGGCAGAGGTAAAGCGGTTTAATTGAGCTAAATTTGTCTCAATTAAGGCGCTCACTTAAAAGCAAGAGACGGCCCTGGCAGCAAGCCTGGTGAGATGCAACGGTGAGGGGTCCTTACCTGCACATTAGAGAGGTAGGCATTTTAATAACAACACACACACACACACACACACACACACACACACACACACACACACACACACACACACACACACACACACGCGCGCACTCTCCCTCCTCCTCCCCCTCCTCCCTCTGTTAGTGACTCAGTGGAGTGGGACTCAATTATTGTTAATGGAAGTTCACTGCACATTTTCAAAAGGGAACCCTTGTCTGCTGCAGATGGGCTGATCTGTTCACTGAGTTTCAGTTACACAAACAAGTTCAACTTCAGCTGGAGGATCCAAACAAAAAGGCTCTGATGTTGCCTTCAGGGCTCATTTTCTTGTTGTCTTTTCACCTGAGGTGGAAAGAATGTTCACACTTTTTATTTTTCACGGCAGATCTCAGAACTTAATTTTATTACTTTTATTTTAGGAGAGTGACAACAAAGGAATTCTATTATTTTTAGTTACACCAGTTTTTAAAGAACAAATGCATCCACAGCAAATGACATAAAGTCCAGAAATAAATTCAGTTATTTGTGAAACTCCCATCTCTTCTAGAGGCCCAAATCCTAATCTGATAACGTGGGAAACATGTAAAATATGGTCCGCAGAAGACCAGATAAAGGCCAGGATTAACCTCTTGGATGTGTCCACGTGATACCTATACAAACACACGTGGGATTTAATAATGCAGCACTCTGTTTTTGGCCTAGTTTGGGAAGAGCTGTCCTCTGTTTTGAAAACTAGTTGCAAATGCATGCAGGGTTGGCTTTGTGATCATTCCCAACATGTATGATTTGTTCACACCTGACTGATTGTTGTTTTAAAGCATGGTGGAAGAATACACAAAGCCTTTATCCAGCTAACCCTAAATGACTCTTCCTGAGGAACTAGCCTCCAGTTTGGATACTTTTAAATTAAGCTACAAACATCCCTTTTTAGCAAAGTTTATCATCAACATTGGATCAAGTGACCCTGATCTGAACACAGCAAGCCATGCTGCCATGCTCTTTATAGAAAGAAGAAGCTTTCTCCTGACACACCACACTAGGTCAGTCTTTTTCTAGCTGTGCTGTCATGAGCATTAACCTTTCAGCCTACAGTGTCTGAGACGGGGCTCACCTGGTTTGTGCAGTTGCACGGGAATTAACCCTTTTGAGTGGGACCCTTTGTTTGGGGCTGCTCACAGGATCTAAAACAGCTGACAGTTTTCATATTTCAGGCCACACTGGGATTTTTTTCCTAGCATTGTAAAATCAAATTTATTTCAGGGACATTTAAACTTTCACCACATTGGCCTTGAAAACAGCACAGTCAGCCACTATGGATGTCCTTTTCTCCTCTTTATCTGTTAGTATTGTTAGAAATAACAGACATAAAATGACAATTTGGAGCTAGCAGCAATTCAACCAACATCCCATTAGACAGAGCTACACAGGTCTGAGGAAGGGCACTTGAGCTGCAGTGCTCCCATAAACTGCATCAAATGATTTGATTATTTGTTTATACCAGCGTTTGGCCCCATTCTGCTCAGGCTGATTGTGCCCGTTTATCTTATTAAAGATGTGGAAGAGCCCATGTTTCCTGAAAAGGACAAAGAACCAACCTTTATTTTTAGTTTGATATTTAATAAACGAATGATTTTCTTTCTTTTTTTTGTGAAGAAAAAATTACCAGTAGTATGTTGTAAAGGCTCTGGTTCTTTTGTTTGCCTGGTCAGCTGTGGAAAAACCTTCATACATGCTCACAGATGGATAGTAGGTGATAGTAACAAAGCCAGAGACAGTTTGTTACTCCTACAAAAACAGCATTTAACGCAACACTGAGTAAAGTATCACAAAAACGGTAAAGGACACTTAGGCCAAAATGTCATTTACCTAACTTACTTTTCTAGTTATTCTAAATATTCTTAACTATTAAAACATTTTTCAGTATCCTGCTCTGTTTGCACACTACGACCTGGGTTTGCCACTTATCTGTACTTCAGTTTTGATAACTGTACAGTACTGTTTTGGTAACTTGTCCATGATGTAAGTATGTAAAAAGTTTGTGTGTTTCTGTTCTATGTCCTGTGTTCTGTTCTGTTTGTATTTGTGTTTTTTTGCTGCTGTTACAACTACATTTCCCAGTTGGACAATTAAAGGATTATTCTATTCTATTCTACTTTTCCTGCATTGTGGATCAGTTTGTTGAGCCTGTTGGCCTCTCTGTCACTGATGCTGCCCACCACCCAGTGGACAACAGGAAAGCAAATGGCACAACTAGAAGATCTCCACACACTGAAGGATCTGAGCTTTATGTTCTGCCCTAACAAATGTCTTGTCATGTCTTCTAACCTTTAAGCAGCCGATTTGTGTCATTTCATTTGTTTTGTACCAAATAGGTTGGTAGGATTTAGCCCTAAAGCCGTATATCTGGAGAGCAGGCTAGACTGCAGTTCCTCTAATGGAAACATTAAATGTGTTTAAATATCACCGAACTGGCCTTTTCAGTTGTGTTTGTGCTGTTGGAGCCTTTCGGAGTATTTTAAAGGAGCGTTCTGACAAATAATATGGCTTCGTTTGCAGGTCATTAAAAGAACAAACAACAACAATTAAAAAAAGCTGGGACCAAAATGCTAACAATGACACCAACAATATCAGTGGGTGACATCACAGGCATTTTTTATATTGTTTTTTTCAACTGTCTGGTTTTCCACAGGAGTGCCACCAAACAAATAAAAACACAAGAACAGTTTCACTGGGTTGTGTCCACAATGTTTCGTGCACTACATTATCAGTACAGAAAAAATAACTTTATGACATAAGTTTGGGTCACAAATATTAAATGAACATATATGTCAGTGATGAGCTTGTTTCTTCACCAGCTAAGAGTGGCTAAGCCATAGAAAGTAGGTCCTGTTACATACATGCCATCCATGAATTACGTACATGCTATGCTTCAATTTAACCAAAGAGCAGGTAAAAAACACTCAAATTGAAAGAATGTGATAAAATATATGCCCCTGACTTGAGATGATCACTCTCAAGAGTCAAAGCCTTGCAGACTCTGGCTCCATAACTGCATCTGCTCAGCTTTGTGGACTTCTCAGTGTTTTGTTGAAAAGCAGAATTTATAACAGTGAAGCTGGAAAACTGAAGCCACTTCCCAGAGTGAGGCGTCTGACAGTAGGTCTTACTTGGTTCATGCTGTAAATGGTTCTGACTGAAGATTCTCTTAGAGAGCGCACCTACTGCAACCTGCGTCTCATCTTGACTCGTGCTGCCTCCTGGTGGTGAAAGTCTGCAACAGCATCGTTTTATGCCCCAAAACTCTAAGGCCTAAGAGCTCTCAGGTTCAAATCCTGAGGAGGATTTGGCGTTATTGATTTGGTTTTTCATTAATAAGCTGCCTGGATGTGACTGAAGCCTGTCTGATCAAGTTTAAAGACCGCAGAGAGAAAAGGGCATGAACTGCAGTTATCATCAAAGAGTCCTCAGAGCCTACCACTCACTCACATGGGCTTATTTTGCTGTGTGAACAGTTTTAGTGTCAGGATGGGGAATTGAACAGTGAACTTTTAAGTGAATTTCCAAATAATAAACAGCTTCAGCCTCTGCCATAACACTCAGTTCAATATTTCTGTTCCAAAAGGTTATTACAGTTAACTAAAAATAACAAAGTGGAACAAAATCAGACTAGGAACTGCCCTAGAGGATTACATTACCCCTCAGATAATAATAGTAAAAAAGAAACTTACACTGAAACTAATGAAAACTTAAGTAAAATTGAACATTTTAAAACAGGAAAAACTCAACTGAAATGAAAACACAAATGATTCAGAGTGTTTGTTGCATGTTTAATAATGTCCAAGTACATCGATCCAAAGTCATCCTGTGAGCTTTGATAAGGCTGAACAGCGTCCAGGTTGAAAACAACAGCTATGTCTGTACTTTAGCATCGGAAGAGCTAAACACTCAGATATTAGATCCAAATTCTTTTAATATTTTCTAAAAAATGTATCAGTCTGAACTAGTCCTCCATCCTTGCTTTTTTCCTCTTTCCATTTTTATTTCTGTTTTGCTTTTATCAGACTTCATCCAGCAAAAGGTCTGAACTGCATCTCTCCATCTCGAGAACACTTCAGTACTAATTGTATTGTTACGTGCAGGACTGTAATTGAGTTTTCCTTGCACTGTTTTCTTGACACTTTTAGTTTTGTGCTCTTCTTTTACCTCTTCAGAAAACCTTTCTCATTTGGATACACTGTTTTTGACTTTCTGAGCCACAAAAATATGAAAAACAGCAAAACATTTGTACATTAGAAACACACTAGCAACTTGTGTCAGCTTTCCTCGGCGGTGACAGCAGCAGCTCGGATGTTTTGATCTGTGTGTGGGATTTGTCCAGCCCTCCGCCTCATGCTGTGACATTCAAACAGAGCTGCGTGTCATTAGCCTGGAAGATCTTTGACTGCCACATAAAAGCCGAAAGCCGGCTGATCAGCACCAGCTTCCCGGGGAGGGGGATGTCTGCTTGTGCCATAGGCCTGCGACCGCCACCACGGCTTCTCTTGTTTCCTCAAACAGGAGTCTGTTTTGCAGCCGACTTACAAATGGGTTGGTCTCGTTAGAAGTGAGGCGAAGAGGGGGCGGCTTAACAACACCAGAGTCCCCTGTTTTTATTGGGCTCATTACTGATGGATAACACAAGTAGAGGGACAAAAGGCAACAGGGAGGAGAATCCTCTAATGAGAAAAAGAGAGCAGATACTATCATCTGCATTGCTTTTCATCTGCACAAGGAGATTCACCTGAGTAGAGCGGGGTGTGTGTGTGCCTAGGTACCTGAGGTAGTTTTACTATCAGTCTATTCTTTCCACCAGCTACCAAACATGTTTGCTTTTACAAAATGATTGTGAATCATGTTAAGCCAGGCGTTCTTTAAAACTGAAATTCTAAACAGCAATCATCTGAACACATTCTGTAAACTTTAGGAGAATACTGCCCAACACAAGGTCTAAAAACAAAAGCCATCAAAAAATAAATCAGTAGATTAAAATCTGGCAGCATTCCCCAAATTCCCTGAAAGCCTGAAGTGGGATTTATATTCCCATGCTGATGTCAATTTCTGTATCAAAAAGAGAGATTTGTGTGGGAATTCTGCCAATGCAGACACTATAGAAACAAACTGCAAACTGCATGCTGACAGTGATGCAACAGTTTACCACAGAGTTCAGGAAGCACAGACAGAGGCCACAGTGGACAGTTTGGACTGTGTTTAACACTTGACTTCCCTTCAGTTGATGAACTTCTTCCAATAATCGAACTTCTGTCTTCTCCACAGCTGGAGCTCAGATAAGGAACCAACCACAGTTCAAACAGAGTAGCCTATCCTGCTGGCTGTTCCATGCATCTTCAACACCCCCTCCTAATGAAAAGTTATATATGTATAGGGATTGTTGCACCTTTATCTTTTACATTGACTTCATTCAAGCTCTACAGGTGCAACCCATTCAATACTATGAATTCATAAAATAACAGTGTTGAAATGCTCGTGTTTGTGTGTTTTTAAAAGGTCAGCATGGGGACACATCGAGCCGCAGTGTGGGCACAAACACAGCAACCTGAACTCTGAAGCTGTGCACAGATTAAAGCCATCTCTCGGTCAAGCAAGAGACTCACAGTAGAAAGTAATTGGTGCCTCACAGCAGGATGCCAGACACAAACATTAATAAACAACAACTCTTACTTCTAAACTTGTTAGTCAGCGACATTTTAAAGAAGAACAGCAACATATCTGTGTGTGGACGCACAGCGAGGGTACGTGAGAGCGAATAAAACAACGCTGGTGATGTTTAATCACCTCTGCCACATTAAGATGTGATTTCAAGCAACGAAAGAACGGATGGAGATCAAAAAGTGATATTTTAAATCCAGAACATCTGCTTTGCACGCCTGCATCGCCTTCTCATTTGTCAGGAAGGAAAACAAAGCTGCTTTAGTTGGATGTGTTAAACGGCCCCCTGCCCCCCTTGGGGGCGGGGGCACAGGGGCAGACCACCAACGCTTTTTTGGCCACCATGCTGCGTTGACGCGGACAAACAAAAGCACAAAGCTGCAGCGGGGACCCTTTGTAGCTCGACTTTAATGTGCCCCGCCTCTTTCTCCTGGAAGCGGAGCAGCTACTGTAAAGACTGCAGAGCACAAGCGTGCAGGAGAAATGATCGCTCCTCTGTCCCGACGCTAACCAAACTGCTAGGGTTTGCATTTTTTTAAATTATTTGAGCACAAAACAAACAATTTTGAAATGCCTGCTGAGTATTTTACAAATGATCCCTTCAGCCATCTCTGTGCAGAACAACAACTTTAAACTCGTTTAACTTACATCAACTTTTAACCTTGTTTTTATGTGCACCATCAACTCCAGTAAACTGAGATGAAAACCTGCAAAAATACCTTAAATGATATATACAATGCAAAAATTCCTTTCAAGCATTCTTCAGGATTTAAGCCTTTAATGGTGCTCTTTCAACAAAGTCATCTCATTGCATCTTTGCAGTAATTTAACAGTCAGTATTTATTGAGACTATTTCTGCTAGATTTGGAAGAAAGTTTAGTTAATGTCACATTCTTCTAGTTCAACATGAAGCATTGACTGAGTTTCTCAGCACAGTGTTAATCTCAGAGTTAGCTTCAAGGATAGCTCATGATGAAGCTTCACCAGTCCCACAGTTTTGCTTTGTGGACAATAAAAAGCCTACGTAAGACCTGCCTTGATGTATGCTCAATCATCCAGGTAAGTAAATTATCTGGACATCCGGATGAATAAAATCAACTTTTCGGATTTACATAAAAGCACATGATGTAAGTCCGATGTGTCATGTGTTGGGTACAGACAGATTCTTGAGGGACGATTGTTGTGTGGAGCTGATCGATGTTCTGTTAGCTGCCCTGAAGGTGTAAATGCTGCGGCTCA
This sequence comes from Simochromis diagramma, assembly GCF_900408965.1. Taxonomy (NCBI): domain Eukaryota; kingdom Metazoa; phylum Chordata; class Actinopteri; order Cichliformes; family Cichlidae; genus Simochromis; species Simochromis diagramma. The sequence goes on from NW_024387492.1 coordinate 22,001,868, forward strand.
AATATTGCTGATAAGTTTTTAATTAATCTCTCAGATTCACAGACTAGATATTAAATGTAAAGATGAACGATTCCTGTAATTTTCATTCAGGCTGACTGGTTGGTCTGTGGTCGTGGTTGAACCACGAGCTCGGGGAAACCCGTTTGCTCATCCATCTCTCTGGTGAACTCCAGGTCTACCGCTTCACCAATGACCACCTCAGCTGTGGTGAACACCTCCAGATCTCCCAGCACGTGACCTCCCACTGTCTTGCCCTCGAAGTCTGAGAGGCTGATGTGGATGTGGGCATCCGGGTTAAGAGTGCCCACCAGGGAGACGATCTCAAACGGCCCACTGAGGTGCACCACCTGAAGGAAAAGTTTAAAAGCTGACATCATGACGAGCCCACGTGTCTCAGAGCTCTATAAATACAACCCAACACGCTGCCTCGACTACCTCGTTTGTTTTTGTTGCCGTGGCATTCGCCAGACGCAGTGTCGCCTTGGTGAGGCTGCCGACACAAGTGACTATGAACGGCGCTCGGAGACGCTTCTCCTCCACGAAAGCCTGCAGAATTCCCAGCAGCTCCTGACCCGGGCGGACCCTGATCGCATGGACCTGGAGGGCCGATCCTGCTCCTGCTGAACTCTGGGAGATAAAGACAGAATTATTTCTGTGGTTTTCGTCTTCCTTCATTTAAAAAAAAAAAAAAAAAAAAAAAAAAGGGGAATTAATTTATTAGGTCTTTTCTCATGTCCTGTTTTATTTATGTTCTACAACTCAAACTTTAAATAAATGAATAAGAAATTGATAAAAAAAAACAAAAAAAACCCCACACACAACAGAAATGTGCGTTATTCCAGAGCGGACAAAAATATCTCTTTTTTTGGTCTGTGTGTGTGTGTGTGTGTGTGTGTGTGTGTGTGGTCCATTCAGATCTTTAACAGGATCAGTGTGCTTATCCAAACACCAGGCTGACCTCTGACCTCTGCGGGGGTGAAAGAGGGCGTCACGTGCAGCCAACATTAATGGAGCAGCTTTACAAAGAGCCTTTTTTAAGAAAACAGCCAGAGGAGGCGGAGCACACATCACATTACTTTACGTTTATTTACCCGACATGTTGACGAGCCAGACAGCGAACAAGCAGCCGTCTCGAGCTTTAACGGAAGGTCGGATTTGATTTTGTTTTAAGAGCAGGAGAAACTCCAGTTTGAGGACAAGCTGCTGTAAAATGTTGAAGCCACTCAGTCAACTGAAATGTCAGTATTTATGTGTGGAGTGACAGCAGCTTTACATTTTATAGTATTTACTTTTAGCCTTTTCAACATTTATCATGCTACTCTTATTAGCAGACTACAAAACTGGGTCGGCATCACTGGCACTGCTCTCAAATGGTTTTCTTCTTCATACAGACAGATATTTCAGAATTCATATTAATCGATGTATATCATCATCTGCACCTCTCGTATGTGGAGAGGGCTCAATCCATCCACCAGTTCTGTTTCTATAGATATGTTACCAACCAATTAATGGTTTTATTGGAATCTCCTACCACTACTATGCAGATGACACACAGTTATATTTTTCTGTCAAGCCCAACAACCTCTCCTGTCTCAACGAGTCTTTGTCATTATTAATTGGATGTATTCTAATCTCAAATTCTTGGAAACCTGAGGTTCCAGTGCTCAGCCCAGACAGTTTCTCTAAGGAAGGTAGTCAGTACAACGGCCCCCTCGCCAATGATATACAATCATCTGCTAAAACCTTGGTATCACTTTTGATCAGCACCTGAATTTTGAAAATCATATCCCAGTCTTGTTTCCCTCATCTGAGAAATATTGTGAAAATCAAACTTTTAATGTCAGTAAGTCATCTTAAACTTTTAGCAAACACTTTAATTTTCTCCCATCTTGATTATTGCAATTCACTTTTCATGTGCAACTCTTGTGTTTTGAAAAGTGCTATATAAATAAAGCTATCTTTATACTTTATACCCATCGTTTCATATCTTTACATAAAAAATCTAATATTCAATGACCTCCTTTTAGTGTTTACACTATCTGACATATTGCCTGACAAAATCAGCAATTTATCTTTTAGATTTACCAAAGTGATGGATTTTGGGGGGCATGTGGGCACATGTACATTCATGAAAACAGAACAACATCACTTAGAAACAAATATGCGATTAAAAAAAAAACCCCAAATCATAAGTAAAATGTCAGGTATATGTATGTTTTTTTTTTTTTTTTTTTTTTTTAAATGCAGCTTTTCCTAAAGCTAACCTTTGTTGTCTCAGTGTCTCTGTGGCGTCTCTTTCAGGGGAAGGAAAACGTTCTCATCAACTGTCATTAGATTGTTAAATGTATACACGTGAATCACTTTTCCACTTATTTTCTGCCTTTTAAATTTTAGTTAAACTTTTTTTCATTAAGTTTTGGAGCATAACAAACTCCCATGTTAAAATGTCCAACTTTACAGTAGCAATAAACACGTTTACAGCACGCTATAAAATTCTACTTTGGCCTCTGTGGACGGTTTCCTCCTTCACAAAATTTTTATGGGAGTTTTTCTTTTTTAATAACTCATCAATCAGAATACTGCTTAAGGCTTTGGAAGTTAAGGGCATGGCTAGAATGGGTTAGATTTGAACCTTACAAAAACCCTACCAGTTCAATGGTAACCTGGTGGTTGATAAAAGGTTAAAGTCCAGCAGGGAGTTGCTGTATTGCAGTTTACAGATATCGACTATTACATATCTGTTGGCTTTTAATCAGGCGTGTGCTGAAACTTATTAATTACATATTTTATCTTAAGTAAACAATGGCTGACTTATTAGTAATAACATTTTTCCACATATTTGTGCAGCACTTTATCTGGTTATTTGTGCTTTATAAATAAACTTGAGTTTCGTGGGCATAAATACATTTTGAACAAAACAAAGATGTGATATGTTGCTAAATATATTGTTGATGCAGTGAACCGTTTACCCCAGAAAGAAAACACTAAATATTCAGATAACTCGTGCCCAGTATCCACACACACACACACACACACACACACACACACACACACACACACACACACGAGATTTAACCCCAGTTGTTTCAGAATACAAAAATAAGTAAAAACTAAGATAAATCCACCCTGAAAGAAGTGTAGAAATCATGCTCTGACTGTAAATGTAAAAATAAATTACAATGTGGCGTTTAAACTATGGTCTTGGCTTGCCCATGTGTCCTGTCCCTGAACACAAATCTGCAGATTAAAAACACTCTAATAAACTGCTTTCAGACTGTTACGTGTATTTATCTGAATTACCTTTTCACTCTTGTTTTTTTTCCTCTCTTTTGAATTTTAACAAAATGTTTTAGTTTTTTTTTTTTTTTTACTGAAAATTCTAATTTTTACGTGACGCTCCAAAACTGAGCCAATCCCAGCCTCCCATGTTCAAATGTCCAACATTACAGTAGCAATAAACATGTTTACAGCCTGATATAAATTCTACTTTGGCCTCTATGAAAAGTCTCCTTCATACACTTTTTACTGGAAGTTTATTTATTTATTTTTATTCGAATAATGGTAAGGCTTAAAAGTTCACCTATCTCACTAATCGTATCACTGAACAGGACTTTTCCACCATGTTTGTGGTTTTTGTGCCTTTTTAAAACAAATTTAATGAAACTGTCTGAAATTGGAGTTTTTATTACTTAGATTTATTACTTGTGTGCTGCACAAACACAGCTGATAACTTACCAAATGGTAAATTAGCTAGGGTGTAGCTGATAATTTAACACTCAACCGTCTCACATTACTTCAGTCACCTCTGGCTCACAAACGACTGTGTGTGACTGACGTCATGGTGGCTTCTTCCATTTTGATGTAATGGAAGAAGCCACCATCGCTTTGGCATCACTTTATATGTGGTTTTGCAGCAGAGATCAATGACAGGATCTTCACATGTGGTAAGCAGTTAAAAAACAAAACAAAAAAAAACAGACCCTGTACAAGATAGTATCGCAGACTTAATATTTCATGGTTTCAAGTTCAAATTTGGAATCACTAATGTCAGCGGTGTGACATCTATGACAGGGGTAAGAAACATACCAGTGATTCACAGGTTGTGATTTTCCTCTCACACACATTACTCTAACTTCTGGGTAACATTTGGTTTTAAAACTTTAGTTCTCAGAAGGCTACAAAGCAGAACTGGCCTCAGCAGCGTGCTGATAAACTGATTCTGGCACAGGAGAGGAAAACCTCACAGAAACGAGGAAACTTCTTCCATTCACAGAAACAAAAGCAAAAAGCTAATTCTACCCGTAGTCAGATTTAGAGCTGAACAGCTGCCTCTTTTAGAACAATTTAAAACAATTTTTTAAATAAATGTTATAAAATTCTTAAAATAAAAACACAATAAAAACAAATGAAATGACTATTATAGTAATGGCCTACTACTTACTTAAATTGTATTTATATAGCACCAAATCAAAAGAATAATTGCCTCAAGGCGATTTATAGTGAGTATGATCCTTTATATACATTAATTTTACATTTGTTTGAAATGGTGACAATGTTGAGCGACGCACTCACATTTGCTGCAATTTTGCAAGCCGCTTTGCAACACACCGCCATCCCAGCATCTCCATTCGTGCAGGTAGACAGAAAAATCTTTTGACTACAGTGGTCTTGACTGAACTCATATCTTTTCTAGGAGTACCAAACAGCCAGGAGAGTCAGCAATCATAAAGCCAGGTTATAAATATCATCAAATACCTTGATAATAGTGAGACAGAGTATGTTCTGATAAAGTTTCACTTGGTTGTTCACAAACAAAAAAAGACCAACAGGGTCTGGTTTTTATACCTTAGGACTATGACCGTGGCTGGCAGAGCTCATCAGAGGGTCATGAGAAGTTTTCAGGCTGAGCTGAGTGTCTGCAGCTGCTGTGTGAGCCACAAAATAACTTACACAAGTATCTTTTCTTTTACAAAATAAGGAGCTGGTGTAATTTTGTTTTTAACTTTATATTTTTGGAGGAAGACAGAAACAAACCTGTTGGGGACATTTAAAGAAATTCACATGTATCTGCAGCTTTAAAAGGAATCAAAGGTGATGAAGTAGAAGAAACTTACCATTCTGCACTGCGCTGAGGCTCCTGAGGGACTAAAGTTCAGGTAAACATTTAAAGCCACACACACAGGGCCATTACGCTGTGGACTGAACTGAGCATGCTCAGCAGCCAGAGAAACCTTCCAAACGTCTCACTTCCTGCTGAGTGTGGAGTTAGGGTTTTATTTTTCTTGTCTTTGACCGCCACCTGCTGGAGAATATAAAGCTCTGCATGGTGAAAATAATGACGGTGATGCAAATGAAATGAGAGAAGCTAAAAGAACAAAAATAAAGAGATAAATAAATGCACACAATAAAAGAGAAACCCCAATTCTGAACTCAAAATATAAGATATAAGCGAGGTCTTATTACGAGGTCTATGCCCAAACTTTCCTAAGTTGTATTTAAATTGTAAAAAGTATTGGTAAGTACCAAAAAAGATTTTATATTTCTCTAATGGTTAATTCACCAGTACGCAAAAGCTCTGCAATCGAAATTGCATTTTTAATGCTCAAATATAATTATCTTTGTTATCTATGGATTTTCAAATTTACTGTTTAACAAAAAGGCAGAAAAAAATAAAACACATTATTATTTATTTCATTAAGATGCCAGATTACATTTAATTACTTGAATTCCTGATGAGAAAATCAGTTTTAGTGGTTGGATGTTAGGTTTCTGAGACTGTGGCTCAAATATGGGTATAAAAACATGATTTCAATTTTTCATTTACCTAATAAATGACACATGGTTTGTTTTGGGGGAGTGCTTGTTTTAAAAATGTTTTTGACAGATCTGTAAAATATTTGTAAAGCTGTCTTTTAATGACAGGTGGTCTAATAAATGTGTTTTGCACTGAATTAAAAAGTCCCAGCACTAATAGTGTCATTTTCTTGATGGAGAAACAAAATCCAGCGTTGGCCATCCTGATAAACATGCATATGCAGAATAACTTAATTATTAAACTATTATTAAAATTAAAATTAAAAAGCAGACCAGAAAAACATCATCATCTCTGTGTGATTGTAACTAAAGAAAAAACCCCATCAGGTTTTAAAAATTAAATAAAATGCACATATTCATATTTCTGTAATTACTCTGACTCTGTTTTTATTTTTCCACTGTCTCATTATCAGCCTGTCCACATTAATACACCTGAATCAGAGTCATGGCTATTTATACATCTTGAGTGGACCAAAATAAAAATAAATTAAAAAAATAAAACAGAAATATTGTACACGTCATGTGTCAGTATATATATATTTAACTTCATGCTGTGTGATCTGCTTTGAGTATGTTTTTTTAATCCTTTATTTACTTTATTATTTTCCATTCATAAACCCGAGCATGTCCGAACTCTCTCTGTTTAGAAATCTTATATGTGGAACTTTCTCGTCTGTACCTCTAGATGGCGCTGGAGTTTGTGAAATGACTCCACAGAGACTCCCACATAGCTGCACACACAGGATAATCTGAATACCTTTAACTCTTTGCACTGAAAAGACACACATAAATATTGTTTTTCTTTATAAAAGCGGCATGTGTGGAGATGCTCAAGGCAATACTCAGTGTAGGTGTAACTACAGCTGCTAGCTGAGCTTTCTTCTACAACAGACTGGATGCAGGATGCTGCTGGGGAATTTAAACTGGTGACAGATTTTTTTAAAGAAAAATGAGATCAGAGTTTAATCCTCACTGATCCTATTAGGCTCTATGCAATTTTATTTTAACGTGTGTGTCCTGACTGACTGTTTGCTGGAGCACATAATGATAAAATGTGCAAACTTCATGACAGTTTTGATTCTGTCCCTGTATTTGGTCGTGCTAGGCAAGTTGTGTCTTATACTCAGGGTGACCAGAATTTGTATGAAAGGGTATATACAAAAAGTACGGGAAGCCAACTAGAGGACATATTCCTTAACAAAGGGAGGACAAGACTATACACAGCCCACAAATTAACACCGCTGACACGGATGGATACACGTAAGCATCACAAGTGAAGACAATCAGAGATGGAGGACGCAAAACCCAAATTAAGACATAAGTGAAAACTTCCTAAGTAAAAGAGGAAATGACCGACCAAAGACACAGGGGAGCACAGAAGGACAGCGTGTGGAGCGGTGCGCGAGGGAAACACACAAAACTTTATTATCATGTGAACAATAATAAAGTTAAACAGGAACCAAAACACCGTGACTAGGATAGACTTTAAAGTAAAATAAAATAGGAATCAAATACTCAAGAAATAGAACTCATGACTTTACACACTACAACAACATTTATATTTATGTGGATATAGTACATATGTACTTTGTTTAGCACACAGCACAGCACAGCACACTTTCTCAGTTATAAAGCTTTTTGCTAGTTTTCTACCAATAAATCAAAGTCAAAGTTGACCTTGAAGATGGTGAATGTAAGGCAAATTTTCATGGACTGTTACTGTGACCCTTTTCTACACCCCATTTATTCAGAACACGTCTATCATGTTTACAGACAGAGCAACACGCAAGCAGCTCTACAAAAAACACAGCCTCGTGACGGAAGTAACAAGAAAACAGAAACACAAAGACGTTCACAGAAAACCTCCGAGGCCATGACACCAGGATCTGCTTTATTCACAGGCTGTCAGTAAAAGCCAGACTTTAGGAGCTGAAGTGTTGCCTTTCAAAAATTACAGCCAGACAAAACGGGGCACATTGTGCGAGAGACGAGGGGCAAACAAAGAGTGACCCCAAAAAAGGATATGAACTGAAACTGAAAAAAGATCTTTGAGACTCAGCTGAATGTGTTATGGATCTGATTTAGTGGAAATGTGTCAAAAAGAGCAATCTGGGGCGAAAAAAAGCTCAGATTCTGTTGATCTTTATTAAAAAGCCACAAAGGGAGCAAAAGAGCAACAGAAGACAAGTAAAAAACACTTTTATTAATATTTGAGCAGGGATGACCAGAGCTGATCAAACTATAACAACTGAAATACCTCCACAATGATTTTCTAGCTCTCAAACTGCACACAGTGATTACGAGATTACAAACACACGAACTGTGTATTTTTCAAAAAAAGGGGGGAGAATGCAAATCACAGGGATAAATCCACGGATGTATTTTGTCTGAATTTTCCGTGTAATAATGAGCAGATTAAATCAGGGCTGTGTCGGGACCCCTGGGAGCCAATGAGGCCACGCTCGGGCGATTATTTCAAGTAGAGGTGCTCACATGTAAATTCCCCCTGCGAGGGCGTGATTACTATCAGGTTACAGCGTCCATGGCAACAACCTGCAGCATACAGAGCAACATAATGAGTATGAGGTCAGAGCAGGACAATCTGTGGAGTCATTTCTCCCCTTTACTTTATTCACTTGTTCAGCATATGATGCAAAATCAGTCAAAAGTAGATAGATAGATAGATAGATAGATAGATAGATAGATAGATAGATAGATAGATAGATAGATAGATAGATAGATAGATAGATAGATAGATAGATACCACTTATATAAAAACCTGTACTTCCTATTTTGCAGATTTTATAATATAAACTGACAAATGCAGGATGTTGTGGTATTATAGCTGAAGCTACCCAGCAGTATATGAGTAGCTAAACCCATCAGGCCTTTTTATCAGCTTTGATAACAAAGTTTTAAACTGCACTAGTGAACCAAACTGCAAACATCTCTACAGACTGGGTTTTATCGTTAAAACGAACAGTGTTGGCATTTCTTCAGAAAAGATCAGCAAAAATTCCTTCAAACTGCTGCTTTGTTTATTTGAATCATGCACTGCCCTCTTTAGAGCAAAAGTCTGAACAGCTGCCGGTTCGGTGGCTGTTTGTGCTTTTCACAACTGCACTCTTAGACACAGAATTAAGAGATAAACCTTCTCTTTAGAGAGCAACAATGGAGCTTCACAAAACTCAACTTTTCATTGTTTTGCCGAAGCTTCCCTTTAATAGGATTTGGGCATTAAATCAGTATTTTTGGCAAATATGTGTGTGTTTACAGGAGTGTGCGTGTGTATGTGTGTGTCTGTGTGTGTCCGTGTGTGTGAACTAATTAGGACCAGCAATTACCCCAAACTGTGGCTGCGTCTCCTGCTGAAGGAGGGGGTGAATGGAGGAGGTTTAGGGCAACAATGGCAGACTGTCACTGACAACGCTGCCATGCATGACAGATGCATGTGGACACGGCAGACAAAGGCACGGCTGGCCTGGCCTGTGTGTGTATGTAGAGGGTGTGTGTGTGTAACGAGGGTGTGTGCTGGGGGGTGGGGGTCAGCTTGTGTCCGATGCAGAAGAAGTGGAGGAGCGCTACTGACGGCTCAGGCATCGTTCCACAGCACCAGCAGCTCCCAGCAGCCCCTGCTGCCTCAGCCTTAACCACCTTGCCCACCACACACACACACAAACACACACACAAACACACACACACCACAGAGCTGTCAAACTCCCAGCAGCCCCTGCTGCAGCTCAGCCTACTAATGAAGGTACAACTCTGTGTTCATCATAATATCATAAACATGTTCTGTGCAGTGCTTCAGTCCAGATACCATCATACTGTCATTCCATTGACTGTAAACCTGATTCAGTTCAATAAAATGATTTTACATTCAGCAACCGTTCAAAAAAAGCATCATCTCAAGACACTCTCTATTATTATCTCACTATTATTATATATAAGAGAGAGAACATCAAAAATGAGATGGTCCCTTATGAGGATCACTTGGAGACAGTGGGAATAAAAAACTCCCTTTTAACTGGAAGTTGTCTCCAACAGAACCAGGCTCAAGGATACACAGTCATTTGCTTTCACCATTGGAAGTATACAAGTTGAACATAATTCTGAATCAGGAAAAATGAAGCCAATGCAAAAGTGCCTTAACCTCCTAGGACCTGGTGTCCACATATGTGGACATCACATTTTGGGTTATTTAGACCAAAATACTCAATTTTGCTCTATAAGGGCCTGATATCCACTTACGAGGACATTATACTGCTACTGTTCTATCAAAATTTTAAACGAATATCCTCATATGTGGCTCTCATTTTTCATAAAAACAAAAATAAGGTAAAAAAAAAATCTGGTAATTCTTTGTTTTTACATTCATTGGGACCCAATATGCCCAAATATCAAAGAGAAATTAAAAATGCATGCCGTGGAAGAGTTCGGGTCTTAGGAGGTTAAAGCTTCATTCTGTCTAATGACCAGCAGGGGGATATAACTGTGCCTGCAAACATTTTCCCTCTATAACGACCTCAGTCAATCTTTTTCTGACAATTTTACGAGTTCAGTAGGTTAGGTCTTATTGGGGAAAAATCATGTTTATTTGAAAATTATGATCAATCAAAAGTTTAATTTGGACTTCTGGGTTTATGCAGAGCCTGCAACGCAGTCTATACATGTCTCATTTAATTTTGATCCATTCTGTGTCAGACAAAGGAACTAATCAGGCCCGTCACTGTCATCAATCAAGAACACCGTAGCGTTTCAGAAGAGTTTGTAGTTATGACATATCAACAATGTCGATTTAATGGAGTTAAAGCATGAAGCCCACTTCTGGCTGGTGGTGACACACCACAGGTGATCAGCACAGGAACCAAGACAGGAAGTAAAAGTCACCACAGTGTAAAGAGACAATAGATTACAAAATAAATCAACAGAAACACAACATCATGGTAAAGACCATCAGGTTAAAATTCAACTGCTGTCACATTTTCAGAACTCTTTGAAGAATCTCAACAACATACAAGCCGCTGACAGTCATGAGAAAACAGGACAGTTTCTTTCTGTGATCACACAAAAATAAAGTTCATTTCTTCCTTATACTATTTCACATTTTGCCATCATACCAAGCCAGAACATGTGTGAAGCTCCAAAGGTCAGAGAAACATATTTCCCCTCCAAACACACACACACACACACACACACACACACACAGATGCACACACACAGACACACACAGACACACACAGACGCAGACGCCCTTAATGATGTTGGAGTTTATTCAACGAGCTCATTAGAGCTTTTGGCCACACTTGGTCCCCCCTGCTGCTTCTTGTTAATTCAGCTCATACTGGCACAGTTCGTCCTCAGTCGTTAACTTTTTACCATGATGTCACATCGCATCCCAATTCTCTAATTAAAAGGAGCAGTCCAATAATTTCAAGGTCAAACGCTGCTCTGCTGTCACCCTATCACAGAGTCAGAGAGGTCGCCATCTTACATAAAACAGTGCTGAAGGTGAGACGTACAATAAGTAACTCATATTACTGCACATCAGCAGTCAAATTCATTGAGGGCTGCACTGGGTTATAGAAAGATGAATACCATTTATTGATGTGTTTAACTTTGCAATTAGCCAACAAGCCAAGTTTAACAACCTTAAACCTTCAGAATATCTATTCAAGCAAAATTAAGCTTGAAGGCAACTCACAAGAACCAGAATTTTACCATCAGTGTGTGTAAAAGCAAAGTAATGAGGCATTAAGGCTACGTCCACACTAGCCCGGATAGATTTGAAAATGGTGTTTTTGTCTGAAAACGCTCCGCGTCCACACTAGTGTTTTCAGTCGTTTTCACAGAGTTGTGCGTCCACATAGAAACGGCCCAAAACGTTTATGTTCTAGTCCTGCGCATACGCAAAAGCGAGTGAGAATTAAATAATTTGAAGAATAGCTATCTGGAGCATGTACAGACTGATATTCATCTTTTTTAGGGCTGTCAAAATTGAGAGCAATCAAAACAACTGCAGTATAATGCACTCTGCTATCTTTGTTTAATTGGTCACATGACTGCATCACATGACTAAAATGCATCGTCGTTTTAGAAAGTCTACGTTTACGAGTGTCGACACTGCGACGGGGCGGCTCCGTTTTGAAATGTATGCGTTTTCGAGAGCATTTTCAAAACACGTTTTTCCTTGAGGAAAACACCGTCTCTGGCTACGTCCACACGTACACGGGTATTTTTGAAAACGGAGATTTTCCGTTTTCGTTTTTTTTTAAAATCCCGTCCACACGTAAAAGCCAAAAACGAAGGAAAACGCTGCTAGGAACATGCCAAAGCAGCAGGTGGCGCGATATTCCTATCCGTGTAGAAATGTTGGCCAATCAGAAGTCAGCCTGGGTGGGAAAGAGTAAACAAAGATGGAGCATAGAAGCAGAACTGAGTCCTATGTGTGGAGGGACAGTAACTGTGTGTATATGTAAGCATTTAAACACTGCAGAGAGTAAAATTAACAGTAATGGTATTTTGTGTAAGTCTGCCATTGTAGAAATTCATTCACCGAAACAATAACCTGGCGCACAGTGTGACGTCAAAAAATGCGCACACCTTTGACGCTGTGTTTTCTCCATTTTTTTTGTCCACACGTAAACGCAAAAACTGAGTTTTCAAAAATATCCACCCTGGCAGGAGTTTTTAAAAATCTCCGTTTTCAGTCACCGAAAACGCAGTTTACGTGTGGACGAAAGGCGCAAACGCATAGAAAAATCTGCGTTTTCAAAAATACCCGGGTACCTGTGGACGTAGCCTCAGTGTGGATGGGAGGCCAAAACAATGCGCTTTCAAACGAAAACTGATTAGTGTGGACGTAGCCTTAGTAAGTACCCAGAGTGATATGTTTCTCTTAAACGCAGACAGATGGAAATGTTAAATTCAGCATTAGTAGAGAGAATATTTCTGTCTGTGCTGGTATTCAGCCTTTTTTAAGATAATTTCTGTCTATTTTTTTTGTCTGAACTGATAGTCTGAACAGATGTTAATGCTCTTTGTGCTAAAGTTTTTTAATATTAGGCTATACGAATAAAAAACAGACCCCAGTGCATACACTTAAATACAAGAAGAGACACACATACTCAAACATGCACGTATATCTAAGGACTTACATATGTCTGCAGATGCTGTTCAGTCATGCTAACACACACACAGTCAGTAGCACACTGTGCTGCACAGTGGCTGTAATTACTTCACACATACACACATTTCCCAAGTGATACCTGACACACACAGCTGCCTGCAGCTCAAACATGTTCGTACATGTCATTCCAACATGCTGCTGAATGGGAGCTCAGACAAAAACATCTAAACGCACACACACACGCACGCAGACTCAGAAAGTTAAACCAGTATCAATTTAAACATTAGACCACAGAGATAATTTGACTCTGTAAAGTAAGAACATTTACAAAGTGATGTTTTTTTTCAAAACTTCAATATTTTTAAGTGTGGACAGTCTCAAACATGAGGAACTGTTAACAGGGTTGATTTTATTTGATGTGAATGCGATTTTTGCCTGGCATTATTTGAAACTAACCATTTTTATGGTCTTATGTGAGCTGCTGGATCATTCCTTATGAAATGAGTCAAGGCTGAGAAACGTTCCCACACGAACAGCCTTAAATCAGCTACAATATCACATATAAAGAAGCCATGCAAGAAGCCTTTATACTACTATTTGTTCCTTCTTACAGACTCTGAAGCTGTAGAGTTAGTTAAATGTAAATATGCCCCCTTTTTAATTCACAGTAAATATTATCAGACAATCACCCAGGGCTCCAAATTTCCGTGTTAGAAAATGACTGTAACACATACAGAATTGCGGCTAGAAGACAAATGTAGATAAAAGGAGATCTTTTATATTTAACTTGTTTTGAGGAGTCCCTATATGATGATATAAACCACGAAAGTTTGCCAAAATAACACTATTTCAATTTTTTTTAGTAAAATATGAGAAAATAGAAAGAAACATCCAGGGTACCAAAGCTGGTTTCTGTTCCTCTGCATCATATATAATGAAACTGGTATTACTGTTCAAAGTATGATTTATGGTGCTCATAGTTTGTCATAGAAGAAGAAAATCTTGCCCCACAGAATTTTTAAAAAAACATTAATTTAACTTTGTTTTTCAAGTCTATGATGTTATAAGGGATGGGGTGTCAAACATAAGCCCCGGAGGCCAGAATAGGCCTGGCAAAGCTCCAATCTGGCCCACTGGATGGCACTGGAAAAATGTGAAGGAAGGCATAATCTTTAGCTGCTTTTCCAATAGTACCTACTCGGGTCGACTCGCCACAGATTGACACGACTAGGATTGACTGAACAACCCAGTAGTACTTTGATTGCGTGCTTGTCGTCATAGCAATATGTCTGCGCGTCCCACGACGTATGAGACATGAACGCTACAACAAAGGTGGACGTCGAAGCAAATATATAACCATGTCGAGTCGATCCGATCCGAACTTTTGAACATTTAACTTCTCTGTCTATTCATCAGTTTTATCATTTTTCCCACTGACCTTTCCCATGGCCTTTTATGCTACACCAAAGCAATTCAGTGAAAAATAAACAATTAAATGACAGAAACGTTCCTGTTTTTTTTTTACCACCTTCTGATTTTACACATTTATTTCGTACAATTGAAGAACAAAGATATTCTGACAGATTTCTTTCATTTACTACAACAGAATTTCTCAATCAAGTTGAAAAACTGAGATGTGCTGTTGAAATTGTACTTTTTAATATTAAGGCCTGGCCTTTGAAAAAACAAAACCCCCAAAAAACACCCTTTTATAAGGGCTCCCAAAATGTGACATAAAAAGCACCAGATTTCAATCAAACCATTTTGAGGCTGGGGCAGAGATACCATTATTGTGGAACTTCTGGTCACCCATGTCAAAGTATCCATCATGTCACATACAGGCTGATTTTTATCTGCAATCTTTTGGTGTTTGATGACATTTATAGACAGTAAAAGAAAAACAAACCTTAGATATGAAGTCCAAAGCACATGGACACAATTTTTAAAAGATGGACCATTAGTAAAACATTGATTTAGACCCTACTTTTGATGATGACAGCATTTTTGACCATGCAATAACTTTTTTGTTTACTTAAAAAGGATGGAAACTGCAGTTTCCTTTCTTCCACTTGATATCTGCACTGTCTTTGTCATTTCGAGTGTGCAGCTTTCTCCCGCATCCTTGTGAATTTATTGGCCTCACACCTCTGAAAAATCATTCCCCAACCTCCCAACCCCCATTTTTCAGGAGGTTCCACATTCTTTTGAAGAGGACCAGTAGCTGTTGGACGGACCTCTGTTCTGATTAAAGACAGAGATTAAGGAGCGGTGACCTTTTGTTATCATTGGATTCATCCTCCACGCCTCCTGAAATCAATAGACGCCTCTGTAGGCTTTCACACATCCATCTACTCTCACAGATCAATCCCTCTACAATCCTCTCCAGCCCTCAGCAGGAGCACTGGGGGCTTTTAGGGTGAAATTATGTGGTAGTGCTTCTTGCTGCTGGTGGTAGTAGCGGTGGTGGTTCGGGAGGAAGTAATACGCCGACTTCAGGGCTTTCTATCACACCAAAATTGCTCTTCGTATTGATGCTACTATTAACGCTATCCTCGGCAAAGGCCCAAGCCATTAAAGCTTGTGGCCAGCACAGCACAAGATTGACTATGATAATGGAGCTGCTGTGAGCCTATTAGAGCCCAGTGTGGTTCAACCGCCCTCCACTGCAGGTGAGCTGAAGGGCAGAGAGCAAGCACTGCAAAAAATATCCCTCTCAGAAGCTCATACTGGCTTGAATTGAGAGACAAAGTGTTGCTTTTAACATGTTTCTGCCAGATTGTATATGTTCATTAGCCAAGTATAACCAGAAAGAACGATTATAGAGAACATGGAAATGTTATGACTTTTAAAAAAAATTAACTGCTGAATGCTACAAGTTTGTTTGTTTGTTTGTTTGTTTTAACTCCCTGTTCAAGACAGATTAACTGAAGAAATTTGTTTTAACAGGAAAAAATAAGACTGGTATGACTCCTATGGTTGCAAAAAAAAGTCAGACTGCATAGAAGTCAATGAGAAAAGTCTCTTCTCTTTACTTGATTCACACTCTCAACGATGAGTTAATGGTCTCAGTTTGAAGATTTCAGGGCGATTTAATATAACAGGATGTTAATTTTGCAAAAGATCGTCCCATTTACACTCAAAAAGAGGATGAACTAGGTTATGTTCTAAACCTTCAATGTAACACCATGATATCACAGTGTGGTTTCAAAGCCTCAAGACGAGCGCTATGAAACCTTATGTAGCAAGTCAGGAGTAACTTAGAAAGGTAAAGACACTGTATGCATACCCTGCTTTATCCTGCATTATGACACTAATTGGGACCATAATATACAAAATAAACATCATGTATTCAATAAGGCTTGAGATTAGCAACTAAGACCATATAAAAGAAAAGAAGAAAAAAGATACATTTTAAAAAGTGACAATGAATTTCAAAGAGCACAAACAGACGATTTGAAATTGTCGATTGTCCTCCATCCTCGCCCCCCCCACCCCCCCTCCGTCCTTCTCTGCTTTCCCTGCTGCCTGGCTTAAGCTAATCCCATTATCAGTGAGGCGGCCTGACGCTGATGTGGCCTGCTAACTGACCAGCTGCTCCGAGTCTGGCCACCACAACACACACTGCAAAAAATGTTGGACAGCTAAAGTCACGCCATCAGCCATAAAGCTTTGTGAAGAATCAGAAAATGTCACTGAACTGAATACTGAGCTCCAGAAGATGAGAAGAAAAGTGTTTGCTTGAAGGAAAAGGAAACCTCAAGTTAGTCTGTGGAAAGGAAATATCTCAGAAAGGAAAGACAACCCTGTGGCACAAACTCTGATTGCTAATGCCTCACATTAATGCAGGTATGAAACCTGGAGTTCCACAGGGGTCTATTTTGGGGCCTGTTATTTTTTGTTTCTTTTTCATGGTCCCTTTGGGTCAAATTATTAATCAATATAACACGTCTTTTTGCTGCTATCCAGATGATTTACAACTGTATGGACCTTTGAATATTGGAAATCACTGTTCCACAATGAGCATGCTTAAGGAACAACATTTTGGATATGAAAACCGGATGTTTTGGAAGTCACCTTGGTCAGTGCTCTTTCTTTTATCTTCCACATAAAAAATATTTCATATTCATCCAACTTCCACCTATGCATCACAGCACATCACCTCCTGTTTGAACTTGTAACAGGCGCAAAAGAACCCCTTAAATGACGCCAAATGTTACAGAACCCTCCCGGATCTGCTGACCATGTTATACCCATTCTCATCCAGCTTCAGTAACTTGGCACTCCCATATCTTTCAGACCTATCCTTACACCCCCAGGGGTGAGCTTGCCCTACACTCTGTTTGTTTTATAGGTTTTACAATCATATTATTCCTAGATTTCAAACCTCTTTAAATACAGTTCTGGTTGTGAATTTGTGTTCTAAGCTGACCTTGAGAAAGGTGCCAACAAATAAAATATTACAGTTAAAGGAGTCCTTTTTGCACTCCTTTAACTGTAAGAAGGTCATATTGTTTGGCTGTCCACTATTAACTGAGAGGCTGAAGGATAACTTGGGCTCTTTAACTCCTTTTATTGAAACAGAGGTTTTAAAGCCTTTGGATAATCTATAAAACAATTCTGAAACTCAACAAACAAATCAACACTGTGGTTTAACAATCTCCAGACTAAAATCTGTTTTACACCATCAGATCTGGAAAAGGTTATGCATGCATTTGTTACATCTAAGCCAGACTACTGTAATGCACTGCATGCTGGAGTTAGTCAGTCATCTGTTGTTTGTTACAGTCAGTCCAAAATGCTGCAGCCAGATTACAGACTGTGACAAAAAACAGAGATTACATTAATGGTAAATGGCCTGTATTTGTATAGCGCTTTACTTAGTCCCTATGGACCCCAAAGCGCTTTACACTACATTCAGTCATCCACACACTGGTGATGGCAAGCTACATTGTAGCCACAGCCACCCTGGGGCGCACTGACAGAGGCGAGGCTGCCGGACACTGGCGCCACCGGGCCCTCAGACCACCACCAGTAGGCAACGGGTGAAGTGTCTTGCCCAAGGACACAACGACCGAGACTGTCCAAGCCGGGGCTCGAACCGGCAACCTTCCGATTACAAGGTGAACTCCCAACTCTTGAGCCACAATCGCCCCCATTAATCTGCATTGGCTCTCTGTGCATTACAGAATCTGGGATAAAATGCCACTTTTTCTGTTTAAAGCCTTAAACGGTCTCCCACCTTCATATGTGGCAGATATACTGCATCCATACACTCCCTCTTTGCTGTTGTTTCAACAAGATTCTGGATTGATCCCCCAAGAGACCTCAGACAAGCATCAGCTGTGAGTGTCTTTAAATCTGAGCTGAAAACATTCCTTTTTCTCAAGCTTTTGGAAGACCTCGATCTCTGAAGCTGTGGTTGGAGAGCAGGTTGTTGTTGTGCTTTTTACAGTTTATCTAAAAAGTGCAAGCATGTGAAGTTTTAGGAACCCCTTTTTAATTTATTTTATTTTTAAAGTGATTTGGCTTTTAGTACGCTATAAAAATTAAACATTTACTTTTAGTTGCAATTTTAAAAAAATTTTTTTATATTATTATAAAAGCATATTACTGCTTATTAAGCATGACAAAAAATGAGTATGGTGTTTCAAAAGGTCGCTACCATTGCAGCAATTCAGTTTATGAAATTTCATCCTGTTTAAATAGTCCATGATCAGCTGTAAGGGATATTACTGCACAGTGGTATCGTTTAGGAACCACAGCAACAGTCCCAAAATGGCAGACCACATAAAGTTACAGAGTGGGGCTGTGCTGAGGCCCGAAGTGTTTAAAAATCCGCAGAGCTCCAAACCTCCTCTGGCATTAAAATCAGCAGGAAAACTCTCAGCCGGGAGCTTCATTTCATGGGTTTCCTTGGCCAAGGAACTCCTGTAGGTGTAATATGAAGGTGGCCTGCTGTTCGTGTCCATATAGTCTACTTCAGCTTCAGTTTTATAATGTGAGAAGAAGTATATTCATATCTTTATATTGACAGCTTATGAGCTGGGCTATTAACTGAAAACATAAACTATAAAAAGCAACTTTATGATGTTTCACAATATCACCAACGGGAACAATACTAAATAAGCAAACAAAAACTATTTGCTTTCCTTTGTTTATCTGAGGTCTTTTCTCTATTACCAGTAAAATTCCTTCAAAATAAAAACACCAAATGGGTCTGGTCTTATGAAAACAAACATGAAATCAGTGTACACGAAAAGATATTTAAGCACTGTTTTTTTTTAACTCTTCTTCTTTTACATGCTCATTTTAGGGGTCATCACAGCGTATCATCTGCCTCCATCTCACCCTCTTAGCATCCTCCTTGGTCACACCAACCCTCTGCATATCCTCTTTCACTGCATCCCTGAACCTCCCCTGCAGTCTTCCTCTTTTCCTCCTGCCGGGCAGCTCCATATTCAACATCAGTTGTTCAGTATATTAATTATCCCTCCTCTGCATATCTCCAAACCATCTCAGTCTGAGCTGTCCTTCTGATTTATTCATTTCTAACATTAGTAATCCTGGTCACTCCTAAGTAAATTCTTCAGCTCTGCCACAGGTGGCTTAGGGCCACTGCCTGGAAAAAGAAAGTTTTTAAGATTAATGGCTGAGTTGGTGTGTGTGGAAATTATCACAGTAGTGGAAGAAAAACTTTGTAATACCCTTTGTAGCTTTTGTTCTTGAAAAGTGCTATATGAATAAACTTTGCCTTCTTACTAAAACATCAGTGAGAATTATGCGACTGCTTGGATGTAATCCTGCTAAAGTCCTGGGTGATTTTTTGCAGTGTGCTTTGGCTCTGAGACCCAGCAGCCTGCCAGCCTATCAGCCTTGACACTGGCTCTCCTGCCCGCTAGCTAGCGTGCTAGCCTGGACAGCATGTGGCGTGGATCCCCCATGGAAAGGCGGTGTTGGAGTTCCACAACGCAACACAATAATGCAGAGTCACTCAGAGCGTTGCTAATCCAGCTTCCCAAACAATGTGAGAGGCCCGTGTGCTCTGAAGGCAGGTAGAAGCAGATTATTGAAACCTGGAGACAGTTTCTTTGTGTTAAGGCTGACGGGCAGGAAATGCATCTGTTTTTGCAAGCAATCATCCTAAGTGGCAGTTTTATGAGACAATTGGGATTTCTGATTTCAGTTTAATTAAACAGACACATCTATATACAGGAACTATTTTAGGTACACAATAAAAGGACAGCATACTGACTGACAGACTGACACCATACCTATCCTCTAAGGTCAGCATAAAGTTCGGAAGCCCTATTCTCTGAGAAGCTAAATGTGACTGAATTATCTGGATCTTTTTCCACTTTCATGATGATAATTCTCTCAGGAAGTCTGTTCTTTACCATCCTCTCAAAATGATACAGAGCCAAAAATTTTAATTTTATTCAGACTATTTTCAGCAAACGTTTTAGTTTAAAAAAACATTTCAGTGCTCCTGGATACCAAAGAGTCTAATTGAAACCTTTTCCTCTAAATGCAGGCTTTCATATTTGTGCTGTCAAAGATAATCCACTTTGATCTTGTTGACAGCAGTTGCTCTTTGCCAACTAAAGCAACACTACTTGGCATAAAGCCAACTAAATAGCAGCGTCCACACTTTCCCACACTCGGGACGCATCACAGCTTGACACTCCTCCACATACATCCAGCCACCTGCAGAGTTGGGCTGCAACATATGTTTGCAACTCAAAAGGGCAACAAACTGAAATGTGATTCATTGTGATTCACAAATTCACTCATGTCAAGGTCAACTAGTAGAATTCCTGTGCCTTCCTTTATTAGGTACATCTTGGGATGGACCCTCCCTTTTTGTCTTCAGACCTGCTTTAATTCTTCATGGCACAGATTCATCAAAGTGCTGGAAACATTGCTCAGAGATTTCACTCCTTAATGATCAATTAAACAATGCTCAGATGATACTAAGGGCTCTCCCCACACCATTACACCACCAGCCTGAACCGGTGATGCAAGGCAGGATGGATCAACCCTTTCATGTTGTCTATGCCAGATTCTGATTCTACCATCTGAAGGTTGCACCAGAAATCAAGACTCTTCAGACCCAGCAATGTTTTTCCAGTCTTATTCTCTTGGGAATTCTAGCCTCAGTTTCCTGTTCTTAGCTGACAGGAGTGGCACCCTCTCAGCTAAGAAGCTTCTGGGCTCCATGTGTTGTGCATTCAGAGACGCTCTTCTTCACACCTTGGTTGTAACGAGTGTTTATTCGAGCTAAGGTTGCCTTCCTATCAGCTTGAAATAGTCTGGCCCATCTCCTCTGACCTCTGACATCAACATTTCTCAGAGAGATAGAGTTACACCCTAGAGATGGTTATCCGGGAAAACTCTGGTAGATGAGCGCAGCCTGTCTGGCAACAACAACCACACCACGTTCTTAAATCACCCTTTTCCCCTGCTATTCCTTTTGAACTTCAGCACGTCACCTTCACCATGTCTACATGCCTAAATGAGTTGCTGCCATGTGATTGGCAGATTAGAGATTTGTATTAATGAGCAACTCCTTCAAATAAAAACTGTTTCACCAAACCCTTAAACATTAACTTTACGCCTAAATCAGTAAAGAAAAGACGTGTTAAAGATAAGTCTTTTTTTAAATCTGTCCATCTTCAGTTCAGTGTAATTCTGCTTAATTTATATAGCGCCAACTCACAACAACAGCTGCCTCAAGGCGCCTTACTTTGAAAGATAAGGACACAACAATATTTTAAGCAACCATTTTTCATAGTCTACACCAGAGGTTTTACTTATTTTATTTCATAATCTTTGTTGGGTTTGTGCAGTGGTGATGTCAGCCATCCTCTGGGCTCAGCTCTAAACCAACACTGATTAATAATTTATGGATCATCCCATTATGCCACTTTACACAGTTCAAAGGCTGCGCATTTGCATCCCAATTTGCTCACTCTGGTATAAAGACACGCTCAGCCTTTTTGCATCAGTATTTCTCTTATAAATGGAATTTGGGACGGTCTGTCTTCACATCAGCGGATAAAGAAGATTAAAGTGTGGGCATCCTGCACTGCTTCCCTCTCTCCCTCCTCCTCCCCCCTTCCTCGCCTCCTTCCATCTCCAGTTCAGCCTCGGGGCTTTGATGTGTCTAGTGATGCCTCTGAGGGAAGCAGACATGAAATACAGCAGAGTTACATTCAGAGAGGACTCAGACATGTAGCATCAGGGTTTCTAAAGAGGGTTTTTATTCTGTCGATGAAACAGAAGCAAACAAAAAACAAATGGAACTCTGCAGCCGGTAGAAATGGGCGCTTTTACCGATCATTTCTTATTTTGAACACTGCAGAATCTGAGTGACTGCTTTTTAAATTACCCTCTGCGCTTCTTACATATCAGATAAAAAATATGCTGAAATATGTTATAAATATGTTTTAAAGCTTTAAATCCAAACACGAAATGGCAAAACTTATTTCTGTGCTAAGAGACTTTCACACATGACAAAGTCCAGCTGTCACATACTGCCGATTTACAGTTTCGTACCTATTAAATTTCACAAAACTCTTTTAATATATGAAAAAAATACACAGACTAGATAATAATAACTAACATCAATCAGAGTTTTCCTTTATTCTGAAAAGCTGCAGAATAAAGGAAAGCTCCAGTGTCCAAAGGAGAAGGGCACTGTTTGGACATGAGTCCCTTCACAATAAATAAAATAAATTAAATATACGATAGAGTGATTTTTTATATTAACGCATGTAATAATAAAACCTTGATTAAAAAAAAAAAATACCTGCCATCACACCTTATTGCTATATGTTCATTTGTGTTTGTCAGATTAGGCTTTACATTTGTACTTTATAATATAATGGTGGTGTTACAAGTTCAAATATGAACACGTGTTACTTACTTTTGTCTTGCTGGATTACATTTGTCGTGATTGATTTTTTTTTTTTAAATTGATTACTTTTGTTAATTTTATACAGAAAAATCAGCAGCTTTCCAAGTGATAAACATTAAAAATGAGCAAACACTGACAGAAGTAACAGTGATGTTGATTAGTGGACCTTTAAAAGAAAAGAAAATGTTGTTTTAAGAAGTTCATTGGATTAAAAAATAGGTCATAAAATGTGTTTACTTGCAAATTTTAAATGTGTGTCAACATATTTCTGCATCTAGTCAACATTGTATGCTTTTTATTACTGCATTTTTTTATATCTTAATATTAATCAATAAAAAAGCTGATTTGACAATTATGCACTAACCCTGCTTGCTGTAAATGATGCTGGGAGATTTTCTGTTGCTGCTTTTGCATTTTGGGTTTAAATATTTCACATTGTCTGACTTAAGGCTAAAATTACTTTATGTTGCATATGAAATTGTTAAAAACACTCCAAGATATTTTAAGTAGATGGTAATTTGAGCTAAAATGACAACAGTTTTCCACTTGTTACTTAAGCCTTTATTTCTTTTTCTTTTAATGGAGACATCCTCGAGTGCACAAGATGAATTTCATGGGATAAAACTTTTTTCCCCCCAAAATAACAAAATCTACAAGAACAACAAAGCAACAGGAGGTCAGCAGAGAGAAGCACCATTAACATCCTGCTGAAAGGAGGCCGAGCTGCATTAAATGTCACTGCATACATCTGCTTTCTGCGCTTACAAATGACTATTGATTGCGAGCCTGACACATTTGGCCCAAACTCCTTTTATTTGCAGGTTTTGGTTTTCAGGCTGTTTTTACTGTGATAACGCTTCTGACGGCGGGGACGAACAAAAGCTGCCGCTCGCCGCTGCTGCTGGCTCACCGCTTGTTTTGTTGAATCCCTCCACATCTCCAGTATCCGGGCAGATACGTACAGTCTCCCTGCCTGTCTCATTTCAATTGGCCTCCATCTGTTTTGTCTATCCATGAAAAGGTCTATTATGATCCTCTGCTCTTTGTACAAATGGACTACTAAGCGGATAGGGACCCCTGCCACCCCCCTCCTGCTCCCCACCCTCCTGAAACATTAGCCCTGGATTCCAAGGAGCTCGTCCTGCCTTTGCTTTAATTATCCAGCGCTCGTGGAGGGATCTTAATTTTAACGAGTTTTAAAATGCTCCGTCTCCAGATTCGCTGCAGAAAAGAAACAGAGAGGGTGGAGGGAGGGCTAGCAGGCTCTTTATTAACCCTACAGTGACTAGCTAATGTGATTGAAGTGGAACCACCTGGCAGGGGGAACTGTATAGTCAGCTGCCACTGAAGGCCAGCGAATGGGGAGGACCAGGTGCTGCGCTCCAGCCTCTTAATTGTTGCCATGTAATAGCTTGCTTCAGTGCACAGTACGGCTTGGGGCTAGGATTAAAAAAAAAAAAAAGCTGTTGCTGCTAGCAAGCACACAGAAGTCCATTTTCTTTTGGCCCCCCCACCCCAAATGACAGACAGACAGACACTGCTTCAGTTGAAATGAAAGAAAAGGGAAGGGACTCAGGGAGGAGGGGGTAAAAGGAGGAGAGGAGTGCTGTTTTTATTTAGTTATGTGGCTCGAGGAGGCTATCGGAGGTGAACAGTCGCAGCGTCCGGGGGTTTGGAGTCGTCTCTATCTGCTCCTGGATGACAGCAGGGCTTAAAAGCTGCTGGATGGAGCAAAATATCAGCCACGAGCAAATCTGACTCCTGAATCCTCAGAGGCAGCAGTGGGCTGAACCACTGAGGCTGTAGCCATGTTGTTCTTTGCACTACTTCATCTAGAAAGGGAAACTAATGATAACTTTCACAGCCTTCGACACTGTACTTTTGTACAACAAACAAGCAGAAAAACCACTTATTCCCTGAAGGCATCACCCAACACAGTCTTATAGCTCTTTATGAAATAGAGACAACTTTTAAAGTATAGGTTTGTGTTCCTGTGTAGGAGTTTTTCAACACACTGGTCTCTGATTTATATCCCTGCACATTAATTGAAGAATGTCTAATTTTAGGGGGTTTAGAGTCTGGAAGGGTATTGGGCAAAATGTCTTCACATATCTATCTTTCCTCATGATTCCTACCACCTTGTTAAGATTCCAATTCCAGATGCACTGACGCATCTGTAGTGACTGGCTCAGTCTCACTTAAGTTAAAATTGGAATAATTGGTGGCTTCTTGGTGATTGCACGAAATTTTTCCACAATCAGTGGCTGATTGCACGTAGTTGCAGAAGTTAACTGGTCGCCCTGAGGTGGAGCGTGGAGCAGCACCCTTAACTACTTCTGGGTGACCTTTTTCACCTGATGGGAGGCAACCTGTCTCCAAACTGTCGTAGTCTGACTCTGGATAACTGCAATCACTCTCAGACAGATTGGGGAAGAATTGCAAATAATCACCCTCTAATCTTATGAAGCGCCTTGAGGCGACTTTTGTTGTGATTTGGCGCTATATAAATAAAATTGAATTGAATTGAATTGAATTAATCTGACAGTGTGCAGATGAGTAAGTTTGCAGGAGGAGACACGCCTCAGCTGGTTGCATTCTGGTTATACTCCTATGTAAAAGCAAGGATGTTGAGAGTACGTGTCGTTTCCAAGCTAAATCGCCATCCTGCAACAACTACATTGCTATTTGTGGAGGAATTTCTGTTTCACATCTGTAAGGTTCTGCCTGGACTCTGAATGTAAGCAGTCAATCTGTATTTTTGTGCATAACATATTTATTATCATAAACAGATTGCCTGTAATTAGGAGTCTGACGTCATTCAATCACAACCTGATAGAGTCTTGTTGGTGTTTTATTGCTGTCTCGAAACAAACCTGATACTTCGAAGCAGCTATTTTAAAGGCAATGAGGTTGCAGCAACTTTTGTCATGCAGAGGTCTCCAATCGCTGTTTTTCCCAGTGTGACCGTATCTTTAAACAATAAAAGTATGGTTTAGAAAAAGCTCACTGTTGAGGCTGGAATAGTTACAACTTGTGCTACAGTTTGTTTCACGTTCTGCAGATGCAAAACAGTCATCCAGCTAAAATGCATACAGGGCAAAGTGATACCGATTGCGGTGATTGTCAGATCGCTTCTTCACGACTACTTCTGGTTTTGGTGTGAAATTCAGCTGCTCTGCAACAATCACTGTCTCAAGTTAATATCTGGTAACTTTTCAAGCAGCTAAAAGACACTTCAGCCTTCATAAAGATGGCACAAATAAATAAGCTGACATTTGTAAGACAAATGTTTTACATCATTTCTGCAATTGACAGTATAAAAATAACAGCTTTGTTTAATTTTAGAGTAGACCTTATAGCAGGTCGCTATCTCAAACCACCTTGCTGCATTGTAGTTAGTCTTCCTATAAAAGCAAAGTAGTTTAGTGACTGTAAAGTGCCAAGAAAGATAAAAGAACAATAACAAACTTAATTTAAATTTCCTGAAAAAGTTCTCGGTCTTCACCCAACTCTTTCACCCAGACCAATCACTTATCACTTATTGACATCAAATCACTACTAAGTAATCCTGCATTACCCACACTCTTATCATACTCCTATTCCAGGTAAAAATATAAAGATGCATGTTTTCTCACCACATCTGGCATGCTCTGAATTTACTATTTAATTTATTATTGTGTTCATGTGTGAAGCAAAGTACTCCGACAGTCTGTAGATGAAACATAATCTCCTTGAGTGCGACTGTGGCCGCAGATGGAGCTGATGCAGCGAGGAGGATCAGTGGGAGGAGGCTGAGTGCTGCTGTGTTCGGGGACCTTCAGCCTCCCCCGCTGCGCCGGCTGCCAGGTAACCGTCCACAGGGCCTGACCACCTGATCTCCTCCGGGGCACGAGGGCGGCAGCAGGAGCCCGGCTGGGACTTCAGCAGCAGCAGCAGGATTATTCTACTTACAGAACAACAGTTCTGGAGAGATGTTGATGCTGCAGTCTTATAAGTAAAAACAGTAAATGATGTCAGTTTTTTGCTTTTTAAAATCCAGGTGTGATAAATATTACAAAGGTTAACATAGTTCAGTATGCATCAAAGACCTGAAGCCAGAGATTGATTATCCTTTTTATGGAAAAAAGACAAAAGTTGGCATAAACAAACACTCCTAAATGTGGATAAACCAAATGACCTTAAACAAAGAACCCAAATGTACATGTGAGGCACTAAATAGAAAAAAATGAAGGTTTGATTTATTATCTATATGTCCAAATAAAGTACAACGGCAAAACAGACAATGGAAACAGGACAAGAAGCAGTAGCTCTGTCACTGTACACACACTCAGAGGTGAGTGACAGCAAAACAAGTGGGAACAATTGAGGCAGTATGATTTACAAAAGGTGTGAAACTACACAAGCTGACTTAACCTGCTGCTACTCCTCCGGCTTCATTACAGGCACTTTGTTGTTCTCAACATTTGCTCTATTCTGCTCATTCTTGTATTCTTGAAGTCTCCCAGACCAGTTTTACATGATTTACAGTTCAAAATCATCTTTTTAATCAGTTTATCCTTATTCTTGTCATTCTTCTGAACTTTCTTTATTGGCATTCTGTGATTGGCTGCCACCCAAGTTTGAATAGCAGGTGGGTGGGGCTAGAGTTTTATGTCTAGGTTGACCATTTTAATGATGTTCATTATGTTTGAGATCAAAAAGCCATCTAAAAGCTGACTGTTTAGAGCATTTTTTCCTCAAGCTCTCAGGAATATCCCAAAAACCAAATTAATGAGTGTTGGTGCATCTTCTTAGTTCATCTTCTGTCTGAGGCAAGCTGTTTTAGCTCCTCCCCCTTTAAAAAAATTTCTTCTAATTAGCTGCTCCTTGTAAAATTTGAAAAGCAGGTGGGTGAAGAAACAGATCCTCTGATTACAATATTAGGGACATCTCGCCGTGATACAGAACCAATAGTACAAAAAACTACCTGAAAATACACTTACTTCACTGTGATGCTCAAAGCTTTAAAATGAAGTTAAATCTGAGGATTATCTTCATATTTACAGAGAATATAAAAACTTCATCAAAGGTTTGAGCTTTCATTTGAGAAAACTAAAACAAAAGAAATCAGTTCAGGCTTGTTCACAAAGCAGGAAATCGATATACAAAATCATCAGAGCATTTCTAAGTGTCAGGAAATGGACTGAGAAGTATTATCAAGAAAGCCACAACAGTTCAGAAGAAGTCTGGCAGAGGCAGGAGGACTCTGGAAGTAAAGCTATAGAGATGCATCTACAAAGCAGCTGCTAATGTTTGGAGAAACAATGGAGAGATGTACAAACCCAAGAACAGTGAAATACGGCAGTGGGAGCATTATCCTGTGTGGGTGCTTCAGTGCATCTGGAAGTGAGAATCTCGTTAAGGTGGAAGGAATCATGACAAAAGAAGGATATGTGAAGATTTTAAAAGAAAACAGTGCAGAGCAGTCAGCAGCAAAATTGGATCTGAATTAGTGCTTTGTCTTCCAACACGACAATGATCCAAAACACACGTCTCACTTGACTGGACCGCATAAAGCCCTGACGTCAATCCCACTGAAAATCTGTGGGGTGAGCTGAACACCATGGTCCATGCTAGAAGACCATCAAATCTGAAGGAGCACGAGTGATTCTCAGAAGAAGAATGGGCTGGATTTGCTCAGGAGACACGTGTGAGACTGCAGGCTGTTATCCAACAAGATTCAACTCAATTTTATTTATTCGGCGCCAAATCACAACAACAGTCGTCTCAAGGCGCTTTATATTGTAAGGTAGACCCTGCAATAATATATACAGAGAAAAACCCAACAATCATATGACCCTTTAAGCACTTTGGTGACAGTGGGAAGGAAAAACTCCCTTTTAACAGGAAGAAACCTCCAGCAGAACCAGGCTCAGGAAGGGGCGGCCATCTGCCAGAAGAACGAAAACAAGATAAATGGAAAAAATGGATAAAAGATTAATTAGAACCCTCTAAGTTTTTGTGTTTCTGTATGCAAAATAAAATAAAACCCAAATATTTGGAAAACCTATGTTAAAATTCCTTGCTCTGTGTAACAGCACTTGGGAAACATACAATGAGGCCTGTTTGTCTGGTTCACATGTTAACACGACTTAAATCAATCAACAGGACTTATACATTTATCAACTTATTTGTGTGTTTGTGTGAATTTAAAATAAACATATTTAAGTTGAGATGAGTGTGCACATGCTGAGCTATATTGACTGATCACTAAAAATATATATTTCAGAGATTTTCAGAGCAGTTCACTTCTAAAAAAATAATAACAAAAAACAAAACATTTGTTGAGCTAAAACTTGAATCTGATGAAATTTTTAGAGCTCTCCAAAGCACTTCTGTCATGTTGCTCGGGGTGTAATAAGGAATTAATTTGCTCGCCTGCTGGATCCTCGAACGACACACATGAAAGCATTTAATCAGAAAAAGTGGCAGCAAAAAATAACAACGAAGCTCAGTAATAAAAATGAAACTGAACTTCAAATCCTCTCCGATGACCTCTGGGCTGTCTGTCAGTCATATTTTCATTCATCGTTTACAAATGAACAAATGGAATATTTGCAGCCTTAATACTCTGAGCCTGCTTCATCCTGCCGGTGCTCAGCTGCCTTTGAGGGGAATGTATCTATAAAATGTCTCAGGGAGCCGTCTCTCCATTTGACAGCCCTTCGGGAGAACAAAGGCCCAGCACTAATGCAGCCCAGATCAACCGCCTGCTTTTCTATTGAGCAAGGTGCCAAGATGCACAGGCTTTTAATGCCGGCGCGCTCGACGCAGGCCGCGAGGGACCGTCTTCAAAGCCTAATGCAAAGTGAGTCATCCGCCACCCGTCTCATAATACGTCCCCCTTTAATTCAGCTCCCTTTGGTTAATTGTTTGCTATTGTGTTTTACCCATCTGAGCCTGTGTCAACAATCAAAAAATTAGTTGGGGAAAAAAGGCCGGTTTGATGATCGAGGACGACCTAAAAGCACAGCAGCCTGGAAAAATGTGGAAGGGTGCGGGGGCTGTGCAGCCATCTGTGACCCCTGCGCCTCGCCAAACGCTGACAACTAGCAGGTCCCATATGGCGAAACGAGTTCTGCCGGGTGTCACCCTCTTGTTGCTATTTTGTTGTTGTTATTTATTTACAGAAGCAGTCAGATGAGATGAGCGTGGCGAGGGTTTTGCCAGGGAGTTGCTGGAGGAAAAGGTTTTTTTTTTTCTTGAGATGATTTGGCACAGTCACGGCGTCCAGCAGAGCGCCGGTCCAGCCCTGCAGACAGAGGGAGAGCGGGGCCGGGCCATCTGTGGGACAGACATGGTAGACGTCGCCCAGCTTGTCTGTTTCTGTCTCGAATGATGCCAGAAAGTCACGGCACTGTGGCTGATTTCACCTCAACCGGATCCACGTTTAGTCACACGTTTGTTCACACCTATTCATGGTGAAAAAGTCCATCTTTACATGTCGCAATACATTAATCCCCCCAAAATCAGACCCATAGATCAGAGCCCACAGTCATGAAATTGGTACATTTAAAAAAAATGACAGAACCTCTCACATCGCTGAGGAGGAATGTTGGCTCACTCATTCATGCACAGCTCTCTGAAGGTCCCACCACAGCATTTCAGTAGGATTGAGGTCTGGACCGTAACAGGATCATTGCAGCTAGATTTGCTGCCGTGATTGGGATCACTGTGCTGCTGCATGACCCAGTTTCAACCAAGCTTCAGCTGTCCAACAGACAGCCTCATATTTGACTCTAGAATACTTTAGTGTACAGAGTTGTTCATGGTCAAATTCATAAATGCAGGATGCCCAGGTCCTGTGGTTGCAGAACAAAGCCAAATCATCACACCTCCACCACCGTGCTGACAGATTTTATGGGGTATTTGTGCTGAAGTCTGGTGCTTTGTTCACATACAACATACAACCAGGTACTTATTTGAGAGAAAATGCCTTCTTCTGGCAACCCTTCCAAACAAGCCATAATCGATCAGTATTTTTCTCATTTGCTGCCACGAACTTTTTTTATTATTATTTATTATGATAACTGAAGCCTGTAGACGCTGAGAAGTCCTTTTTGGTTTTCTGAAGTTTCTCTGAGCATTACATGGTCTGACCATGTCCTTATTTTGGTCGGATGTCCACTGCCTTGAATGTTTCCCATGTGTGAATAATCTCTGTTTTCACTGTAGAATGAGAATAACCCTAGCCAGATTCACGGGCAGCAACATTTGGTTCTCACTGTCTTTCCTCCTCAGTATTCTGTTAACACACTTGAAAGCTCCAGATGTGCAAACTGGAAAAATGTTCATAGAGGTGCTCACACGACCTGATGATCAGTTAATCAAGTGCATCTGACTGGCAGCACCTGGTTGCTGCTTACCCTCTTAATTCCAATGGATGCAGAAAGAAGGAACTTCTTTTTTTCACAGTTTCTGCATTTTGGAATAGTTTTGCTTAAATAAAAAATAACACAGTGTAACATGCTGTGGTTTGTAGCTCATCTACATTTTCAGACCTTCTGATCAGATCACCTGGTAATTTTCAATCATAAAACCTTACAATTTAAAGAGGATGTATGTTTTACAGTAGGAAGCATGTTGGTATGGTGAGTGTGAAGCTATTGCTTGCAGTTGGCTTCACATTAAACTGGGAAAAAATAGTCTTTAGTGTTCCTTTACTTCATCCTTCTTTCTGCAGCTTTATTGTGTGCTGCATGTGGACACTTTAAACAAATGTAAACTCAATAAATAACAGAATAAAAGACTAGCATTTTACACACTAATGAGATATGGGATTGAAAAGTATAAAACAAATATGAAAATGTGGGTTTGTAAATGATATAATTATTTCATTACTAAGAGTGAATATATTATTTCTGTGATAAGCGGGCATTTTTAGAGCCAACCTGCTGCTCAGTCAGGGTTTCATTAGCAGAGAAATACCGACAAAGTGAAGTGACCACTACTCCCGTCACAGATGGTGTCGAGCTGATGATCACCGGTCTGACTACACTTCAAATTCAGTCAACAAAATCAAGATGATCCCATCCCCCCGAAAAAAAACAACAACACAATGCCACATTAAACAGTCCCCGAGCAGCAGCAGCATGAAACTGAGTGTAACTTCAGGAGAGCAGAATGCTGATGAAGAGTGAGAGAATGTCCCAAAGGTTCAATTACCGAGCTGCCACAGGTCCTCTCAGCCTTCATTAGCTGCCTGCTGGAGCAGACACTCCTTCCACAGACCCGGTGTGGTTGTTGTATTGTGGCAAACCTCAGGGAGATGCCTTTCTCTCCCCTCCACTCTCTAATGATCACACCAAAAGCTTTCTCAGAACTTGGAGGTGCCGCCGTGTGCCGTTATGTGGATTGTTAATACTGCGGGGACGGTCTCGTCAGGCACCTCTGCATCTTCATGTCGCCTCGGCACGCACTGTTCCTGCCGTTCCCACCTGAGCGCCTAACTAGATGCCCGGGTGCTGGCATGCCCAGGCAAGGTGGAGGCTGATCAGTGCTCTGCAGGAAGCACAGACTTTGAAAAGAAACTACAGTGTCACATTTACAACTGAATAAGCAAAACCAGTTATGCTGAAGTTAGGTACTTTAAATTGTGTCTTTAAATTTCTAAAAACCTTTGAGAATATATGGCTGACTGGAAAATAAATTAGGTGCTAAAACATCCATAAAACTTGCGGAACATTCGACATATAAAAAATTTGTTTCTTCCATATTATGGAAACAGAAGCGCCTCGTGGGTACCAAAACAATAAAAGAATACGCCGTAATTTTCGCCATCAGTGAATCTCATCCATGAGAAACGTGGCGCAGACAATCACATTTAGCAGCAATCAGGCCTCATCTCTTTTACAGCACTGTCTTAATTTCCTAAACCCTAGATGCAGATGAAAATTTAATCTGCTCACTTATTTGGGTAATGGAGATGGAAATTAGATTATGCCGTATCTCAGCAGCAGGCCATCTGGGACAAGACTGCCGCCTTTGACTTTCAACACCTCAGTTTTTGCACCGCAGAGTCTTCACGCCGAGGAAACAATGGAAGGAAGAGTGAGAGAATTTTTTACATCCACAGTAGCATCAAGTACTTATTTTAGCATCTGTATGTAAAGCACATATTGACAACATTATGGCTATGTCTACACTAATCCAGATATATTTGAAAACTGTGTTTTCATCTAAAAATGCTGAAAATGCTTACGTTCCTGTATTACGCATGCGTGAAACGTAAGAGGCGAAAACGACATTTTCAAATGTATCCGCTTTGGAGAGCGTTTTCAATAAGCTCTGTTTTCCTTGACCAAAAATGGATCTCAGTGTGGATGGAGGGCCAAAACAGGGAGAAAAAGATGCGTTTTCAAACAAAAACGTATTAGTGTGGACATGGCCTATGGCAGTGTCTACAAAATGGGAAACAGCTAAAGTGTCAAATTTCACTCAAATTGAGCAAATCTGGAAATTAAAACTGCTCCCACTTCTGCTGCATATATTTTAACTGCACTTAAATTATAAATACACATTCTGCTAGCTCTTCCACTCTGTGCTACTTTGCTTGCTAACTTTTCACTTCCGCCACTTATGACACCCAAGTAGTTAGCTATCATTAAAATATCAGCAACTGTATATTGAGCTTCCACTTTCTTCTGTATGAAAACTTGCTCTTGCAAAAGACTAAGGCATCAGTTACACAGAGAGTGGTCAGTGATATCCTGGCAAGTATGTATTCCCCAACTGGTTGGCAAGTAGTTGCTGGTTGTTGCTGTGCTAAAGAGGGTGCTGCACAACAACCTTCTTCTGATTGCTTTGGTCACTAGCAGGCTGCTGCAGTGGCCCCGAGTTTGCATAGAAGACTCAGATTCATCCGGAAACACTTGCTAAGTAATCACAGAGCGGCACTAAAACTGTATAAGTGTGTGAAGACTGTTCATCTTCAAAGTAAAAGTTGTGCCATACTGCTGGAGCCAGTATGTTCTAACCTGGTCTCCGTTTTTGGGTTGCATCACATTTGTCAGATTTTCAGAAAACTGCAAGCGGCAAGTGTTAGCAGACAGAACTGCAGGTGAATGTAACAATGTATTAGTGACCAAAGGAATCACCAGGAGATGTCTGGTGCAGCGCCACATGCCTCTCTCCGTCCAGTATCGCCTAGCAACAGCAAGCGACTTCCAGCAACCACTCTCCAAACACATTCTTCTGTGACAGCTGCTTGTTTACCATTGGGTCACTGACCAGCCTTTACCTCTACCTGACACAACTTAACAATTGATTTTACAGTTACAGCAATATCCATAACCTGTCAGGAATCTAATTTTTCCTCTGCCAAAGGAGATGAAAAATAGGAAGCACTGAAGCATCTTTCCTTAGTATTTAGAATATTCAACCAGATCTTGTTATGGCTGCCACACAGATGAGTCAATCTTCCTGGCCTAAATAGTAAAGCTGCGGTTAAACAAATATTTAAGGTTTTATGGTAAAAAAGGCCATTCACAGTGTGATCCACACACCTGTCACTGCAAAACCTGAAGCTCCACAGTAGGAAGCTTTCAGTAAACAATGGGTGATGTCATGATAGCGATTGTAGCTTTCCAGTAAATGAAGTCTTAGCTCGACGCTTAACTTTCCTTATCCAAAAATCCACAGGAGTTGATATAGTTTTAAAATATTTACTTACAAATGTCCAAAGACAGGTACACAGTAATTGAATACAGAGTTATCAAAGACTTACAAAGTTCAAATGGATGCAGAGAGTTTGAGAGGTCAAAAACTGTGTGGCTCCACTAGCCTAACTTCCTGTCTCTGCCAGACTATCAAAATAAAAGGATACATTTTAAGCATAAGAAATCAAACTAAGAACTTATTCCGTTATTCTTAATATGTCAACATGTAGGTATTACTTCCAATATAATACAGCTCTAAGCAAGTGAGCCATAACTTTATAGTTTTAATCATTAACCCTAATTATGTTAATTATATAAACTCCCCAAACTGCATATCCACCTTTAACTTCATCATTTGTAGGTTTCCTGACATTGCAGTCAGGCATCAAAGCTTAGAGAGTCCTGCTCTAACACCACAGTCCAGTATTCTTATTTTACGTGGCTTTGTTGGTCTAGCATAATGTTTATATTTTTCTGTCAAAGTGAGCATTAAGATCCGGGTGTGCTGATAGAAAGGAAGAAGCAAATGCAGCTGCACACCTTTACAGCTGCACCATGCTAAGCCTGCTGTGAATGGCTTCATATTTACAGGCCAATTATCTGTCTGAGGGAGGGTCTGCGTGACCGCGGGCCTCTCGAGCGTGTTACAGGAAGGTCAGCACGGCTGATGGGGGCTAATTAAGCAACTGTCGCTGAAGAGGCAGTCGAGTGCGAGCCACCGGGTGCTTTACCCATCAGAGGAATGTCTTGTTTCTTGAATTCAAGGACATATCTGCTTCTCAGAGTAGAGACAGTTTCCTCAAGCATGCTTGACCTGCTTGGTAACCACTTCAAAATGGCCCTGGTGGAATCGACTTCTTCGTTTCTTCGCACCACTTCTCTTTTACTCACGTTTACTGTTAAAAGTGTGCAGGAAGGACTCTGAAGGTTAAAGAAAGCAGAAGCACTGCCCCCTATATCAGTGACTGTCTCAAACGCCGGTGAAAGATAATGACCTGTCAAGAGCCAGGACTTTCTGTGTCCTT
This sequence comes from Simochromis diagramma, assembly GCF_900408965.1. Taxonomy (NCBI): domain Eukaryota; kingdom Metazoa; phylum Chordata; class Actinopteri; order Cichliformes; family Cichlidae; genus Simochromis; species Simochromis diagramma. The sequence continues at coordinate 22,037,448 of NW_024387492.1, forward strand.
GCAACATCTTTGAGGTGAGGGGCTTCTCGTCATGGTCTGCCATCGCAGTAATCCTTTAGCCCGCAGCTCCATTAGGCAATGAAACAAGTTGTCCAACTGTGGGGCTGGAGGGGGTTAATCCTGCAGCAGCTCCTCTGCAAAAGGCCTCAGCTGCCACCATCCAAACCTTTTGAAACCTCTGTCAGTTTATGGGGACTTCAGACGGCCTATTCTCCCTGACCCTTATTGATTCAGGTCTGCACTGTGCCCTCTTCAACTCCCCAGCCGCCCACACCCACTCACACATGCTGTCTCCAAAGAGCCCAGGCCCTCGAGCTACAGCGCCGGGGTGCCGTGATGTTTCAATTACTGATGGCTGTCATTGTTTGGGGGTGACACCAGAGATCCCTTTGAACAGTGCGACTCCTTTTTAGAGAAGAAAAATCATTCAAGGCAAGGCGTCTTACGTTCTAAGGTATGATTTGATCAACGCCCATCAATACTTTTAATATTTAATGACAAAGTAAAGTGAGGCACAAAGAGGCTCTCCAGCTATACTTTTATTGCTTAGAAAACAATAACAAAATACCACTGAAATGTCACAACGAACTTAGGAAGAGTACGATAAAGAGACACAACCACTGATCTGTGTGGAGCCATAAGAAGGGTGTAACCTGAAAACTAACACGAGACAAATAAATGTGTGATGCTTTTACTTTAAGATCCATCAGCTGTAAATATTAATTCAATAACCAGTCACTCTTTGCATAATATTATTGAACATGAAGGGAATATTTTTGTATTTTCTTTTTTACTGCAAAGTTTTGAAAAAATGTGCATCATTAGTTGTGACTTTCGTTTTCTGTTTGTTTTCAGCAAAACCAAAAAAGTACCACAGTGGAACACGGAGAAGCTAAAAGCTGCTAATGAGTAGTTTACATGCATGTTAATACCCTGAGGGTGCTTTTTTAAAAATCTGGTCATATCTAACACTGGTGGAAGCATAGTAATCATACTCAGACACGACGGCCCAGATCAAGACCACCAAAAACCTGCAGGGTTTTGTTTGTGGTGGAAATCTGACCTGACCTCAACTGGACCCAGCTATCAGCTCTATCAGATACTCAGCTATCTGGCTCCTGTAGCAAAGCTGACAATCTGTGGGGACTTTCCTCTTTAAAATAGGAATCTAAAAATTCCTCAAATAGAGAGGGGAAATAACAAAAAATAATGTAAAAAAGCTTTTTCTTTTAACTGTCAATAAGATCTTTGGTTTCACAAGGTTATCTGGTTTCCATTTGTAGTCCAAGTACTCTTAACCAATTCAATTCAATTCTATTTTATTTATATAGCGCCAAATCACAACAATAGTCGCCTCAAGGCGCTTTATATTGTACAGTAACCAATCAGGTTTGCACAGAGATAAACAGTGTCAGGCTTTTAAAAATTTATCTCCAATTGTGACCTCAGAGGAAACCAGAACTTTTGGACAAAAAAAGCTGCTGACGATCCTGAAAGTGCTGAAAACTGGCCACACTGGTTGAATTGTATTCTTGGTTCTCAGCTACAGCAGGCATAAAACTTTAGCTTTGAAATAGATTTGATGACCAACAACACCGATCAGCAGTTATGTGAATACATTTCTATTATTTTTCTATAGTATGGAAGTTTAAAGCTTGGCTCATTTTCTGTTGATGACTTTTAGACACCTTTTACTTTAAGCAAACATTTTTTTTTTTAAAAAGTACCAGTATACCAACTGGACAATAATCTAGCAGTTCACTATTTTCACTTACATAATATATAATTTTCCTTTTTTCTTACAAACTCTACTTAATTACTAATAATTCAGGTGTTTTTATATAGCACTAAACAGTGGTATATAACAGCTAAACAACACTCAAAACAGTAGCTTCAAGGTGTTCTGTATTGTAAGGTAAAGACTCTACAATGAGCGAGCACTAAACAACAGTGGAAAGAAAGAACTTCCTCATTACAGGAAGAAACCTGTTAGGACCAGGTTTAGGGAGGGGCAGCCATCTGCTGCAACCGGTTGGGGTGAGCAGAGGGAAACAAGTGAAAAAACACAAACACACTGTAGATGGAGGAGAGGTCAAAGTTAAAGAACCAGGTAAATTACTAATAGTTTCTCCATTTCCTTTATAATTTGTACCAAACTGTGTTAGATATAATTGTAAATATCTTTGCAATTTGGTATATTATCACCTATTATCACCTATCAGCAATAAAATATGAACAACTAAGCTGGAAATGAAGAGTTAAATACAAACACCAAAGTGCTAGAATTTAGAGATGCACGAATTGACCATCTAAAAACAAGAATTAGACGATTTCCAGCGTGCTTGGCCCTGCGCTGACCAGCCGGTTAGTCTCACATGTGTCTGATGACAAGCCGGTCCCTTTTACAATATGCCAGCAAATAGTCGAGCACATTATTGTGCTTGCTATTAACACAATAACATTAATGGCAAGCATGTGTTTCATTGTGAGTGGTTTGTAACAACAAACCTAGCTGGACACGGAAGTTACCCTCACCCAGCTGAACATGAGCATTTTATAGGCTAAAGCTAAAGTTATAAAAGAAAATTATGGAGAGAAGTGAAAAGAAAAGGGTGATTCTCCCGTTATCAGGTGAACTTGCTGGAAAATTATGTTAGATGTAGAAACTGTTCTTTGTAACTGAGCAAAATTACAAATTCAACGGGAGATCGAATAATTATTTCCCCTACTGTACTGACCTTTCTGAAACAATCACAGGTCTACTCACGTCTGCACAGAGGTCAGAGGTCACGGACAGCCGTCTGAGCAGGCGGAGGTTTCATCATCTTGCTCTAGGTAGCATTTGCAGAGTGGGATGTTTCTCGACAACATGGGAGTCTTCAGTAAAATATAACTCTGAGCATAGTCACTTTAACAACTCCTCCAGCTGCTCTGTGAGCTGAGCCAGTTACAAACACGTGTACGTGACTTGAATGGCTCTCACTCTGATCAATGCTCACCCAAGAGACAGGAGCGGATCGTCACACTAATACTAAATCCACGTTACTGGACCCAATGGTCAGTTCAGTGGCTCCCTTCTGTGAAATCTGAAAAGCCTCATTCCTATAGAGATAGAGGACCCAGGTTAATTTTGAAGTGAATTACTGCAGCTAGACGGATGCATGTGGGAAAATTGGCTGGCTAATTGGAGCTTGTCTGCCGTTACTTTTATAGCACAGATGGTTCGTTGCTGAAAATTGAGGGTTTTTTTTTTTTAAAATACAAAGCTTTTATGTTGACTCAAAATATAAAAGCAACCCCTTAATGTGTTCCAGTTTAATTCCAGCAACCATTTTGTTTGGAGTGGGTGTCAATTTTGTGAAAATGGTCATTTGTAAAGTTGTCATTCAAGCTTTTAATATAATTGCTGTAAAATGTTGTGGTACTGTATATTGTAAAAACGTGTGATTTGTGATGAGGCTCTGGTTGCATTAGCAGCTCAACTTGTGCTATAGTAATTGATTCATTCTGAAGCATTGGAGCGACGAAACATTAAGTCAGTAATGGACTCCGTTTTACAGGAGAGCTTTGCATTGAGAAAAAAGGGGGGAAAAAACGTTGCTAATTATGAGCCCAACTATTATTTTTTAATTATTTGGAGTGATAAAAAAAGTATAAATAAATTTTATGTCTATTAAAGTCAAAAGGTCAAAGGTCTGGTAAAATTTTATGTGTTTCTTGCAACATATACAGTATGTGTGAAAGAAATTAAAGCCGAAATTTCAAAATAAAAGAGGAGGTAGTAATTTTAAAACATAAGCCCCATTTTTTTTGCGCTCCATGTTTCAGTGCCTCGGTGTTAGCATTTTCAGCTCCACCATGCATGTTTTTAGAGCTCCAAAATGCTAGTGTTCCTCATCAAGCCAAAAGCGTTTGAGACAATTGCTTGTATGAAATGCACCTATATTCACAAACCTGAACTGAAATGAGTAACATTTCCAGTTCGCTGACACACAACCCAAGCAGGTGAATGATGGAAAAAATTCACCTACATCTACTGATTTTATGAACACATTAGCTTTAGAGGCCAGAGCTGATTTTTTTGTAGCGGTAAATGTGTTTATTTCAGCTGTGAAGTTGAACGTGTGTGGAGTGTGTCTCAATTTTGGAACGAGCCTCGAGTGGACATTAGAGGAACTGCAATCTTTAGCACTTCCCTACTGCGTTCATGACTCAAGGCCAGCGGTCTGTTGCCTGATTAAACAGCACTGTGCAACATAGTTGTCGTCAAACCGCCAACTCTGCCAGTTGTGCACCTCTTGGTTTTTGTGACCCGGCAGCTTGTGCTGCACCTGCTGCGGCTGGGTTGAAGTCACAAGTACAGAAGTTTGGAGATTCACAGATTATTCAGAAGGAGTTGGGCACAAAGCAGCCAATATCACGAGAATAATAGAGTCCTTACCCAGTGTTTTGGCTTGAATATGATGGTAGTGCAGGATGAGGATTAGACTCCAGGTGTGGTTTGAGAAGTCTTTTGAAGCTTTGAATTCTACTGACCACAGCCGCTGTTGCTCGATGGTGAAAATATGAAAGACGTCAGATCTCTTGCTAATGTAGGTGTTGTCCTTTCTGTGTCCTTAGTGGAGTACAGGTCAACATAGATTTTGCTCTGACCAAAAGTTTTTTGTGATCACACTGGTTTCCATTACTGGTGAAACTGGCTATAAGCCATTTAAACTGGAAGCCTTCTTGGGAGAAGGAAAATCGCATATTACTGCTTGTTGCTGCTAAATGCTGGCTTCCCATGGTCCTCATGAATAAATACAAATTTTATTTATGTCGTAGTTTTGTACACCTCTGAAGCACCTTTTATCCATGATGACCTTACTGCATAAACTTGCTCATTAAAGAGAGGAGACTTTCCCATAACTTGTTTGAGTTCACGAGTTTAAATTGACAGATAAACTAATAACGAGTTGGTATGAAAAAGATCTTGGCTAAATAATGAATTGATTGGCATCTTTATAACATACGTTTACAGCACCGGTAGCCCATGTAGAGCAGATGATCTCATTAGAGTTTGTTGCCTCGCTGCATAACTTTCCATATTAATGAGGTAAAACTGATGTTTTTCCACCTTTGTTAGCATTCTTGATGACAAACCCATCATGAGCACACCTCGCGCCTGTGTCACCAGACTGTTTGGACCTCTCCCTCCACCCTTGACCCTACCCTCCCCTTGCTGGCTCAGGTGTTCCTCTGTGGAGGTTTCTTTCAGTGATTCGTCACGCTCCGGCCGGGCTGCTGCGCCGGCACGTGCCAGCCAGCTCGCCAGACGGTCACTCGGCCCAACAGGCTGCCACTGTCAGCCAGGGGCCAGGGAGTCAACGTCGGTTGGCCCTGGCAACCAGTCTTGGGCCCCGCCCTGCCCAAGGATAAGAATAGGCAGCAAACACCCCCTGCCTGCCTCCTCTCTCTCACCAAGCTTTAGGACTGAAAGTGGAGGGATTTGAACACTCACAGAGTCAGAGCTAAAAGCTACTGACCAGTGACTGAAGTCAAGTTCTGCTGTTGAGGTTATGTACAAATTCCATTCTTACTTTTGTGTTTACACTCTTACTGCATTCTGTCAGTGCAGAATATTAACATGCACTACAAAATCCATTTTTATTTACTATTTAATGCTACCCATTACTCTTTTTCATGTATAGTGTTGCAGTAGTTGAATCTCATTTTAGCATGGCCAAAGCTTCATTGTCCAGTTTATCGCAATATCAGACTTATTAGCTATAATATTATCACTGTAACTGTTGGATATTAAAAAACTAAAACTTTACATGTGTCTGACATGTGTTTTTTTTTAAATGTAAGTTAAAATCTCAGGCTTCAAACTGCTCTAAACACTTGATTTCATCTTTTTTTCTACTATTGGATCTGTGTGATTTCAGTTTGTGTGGATATCTCTGATATGGTCATCTCAGGTAAACACCCTGAACTGTGACCACAGAAGCCCCACCCACTGCATTCTGGCTAAAAGGCAGAGTCAGAAGAAAACTGGCTTAAAGCGAGTGTGGGTAAAAACTAAGAAAGGTTTTTACCCACCTGTGTAAGATGAATAAGGATCATTTTTAACTTTAACTCATGCAAAGCTAGTCTAGTGGAGAGCTTGAAATGAGCAGAATAGATCTCATTTTAGAGAAAGATTTGACACATTAACATATTTACCTTTTTTTGCTAAAAGTCAGAGAAAAGATCCTCAAGTCCATACAGTGAGAGTGAAGCTGCTTCCTGCAGTCGACTGGCTTGGCTTAGCATAATAACTGGAAAAAGTAGCTTTGTATTAGCTTGATTGTTCCTCTACTTCACTGTTCTTTCCATGCATTGGGTCATTCAAACTTGACTAAGTGAAGGAAGTAATCCTAAATGATGACAAACTTGGTGTTTGGTTTTTGAAATAACTTGATTTAGGAATTGCAAGTCCCAATTATTACTTGATAAACAGTCAGTTTATGATACTGATCACACAAATGCTGAGTTCACTCATGTTACCAAAAGGTGCGTGGTATAAAATGTTAGCATGTAAAGACGATGTGCCATGTTCTGAATAAGTATTAAACACAAGAGAGCACTGCTATCACTTTGTTTGTGAACAAGTACGGATGGAAAACTAAATACCCAAATGGCAGTTTGTGTCCAGCAGTTGTGCAGCAGCACAGGGCTTCCAGGCTCATTTAAATAATTATGAGGAGAGGAGCTGCTGTGACCTCTGACGACCTTCCATCAGCTGCTCTGGGGCTCAGACATCAGCCAAAAACCGACCCGAGCACCAGCAGCGTCCTGAAAAACAGTTAAAACTAGCTGCACGACTTTCTGTGAATCTCCTCCGTCTCTCAATAATCATACAACTTTGTGAAAAATGCATTCTGTTATTTGTGTCATTGCAGAAATGCCATTATAATAATCATATAATGTTTTTTTTTCCTACTGTTGCACCTTTTCAAGCAACCTAAGTATATTATATACAATGGGACTTCTGACATGGGGGTAGTGAAGTTGTGAAGGATCTTTGTTTAAACCTAATCAAGGATTAATACAAAACTAAGATTAAACAAATTTAGTGGGTATAGAAGTGAAGTTTAGTCATATGTGAATGTAATTTTTAGGAGGAAGGAGTTTCCTCTATGAATGTTTCCAGTGACCTTTTGAATCTATGTCCAGTAGTCCAACTTTTAGCTCTTTTTAGTCACATTTAGGCAACTCAGACACAACTATAGAGAAATTTGTTGTTTTGGGGGAGTTTTTGGCTCTTGTTACATCATCATTTCATTTTGTTGCAGCATCTGGGTGTAGATCTTGAAGAGCCTGATAAAGAATTAGTTTATGTTCAACACAAATTTGATCAAATTAAGAGCAGAATCAGAGGATGAAAATGACAATGCTAGCTTAGAGACATCTTACTAGTCTCCCCTAGAGTCGTGAGCGCTGGTTTCCTTTGAACTGCACAGAGTTACCTCTTCTGCTGCCCATAAACACACAAATTATAGTCTGTGACTCAAAAAGCAAAAACTTTGATGGAGGCTGTAAAAGTCTGAAATGTGATCAGAATCGGAACCACTTTTACATTTTCTCTGCTAACTCATTTGGGTTTCTCATTGGCATTATTAGGCACTCAAAAATGCTAAAAGGAATGGGATCTGATTATATGGCTTAAACTGATATAAGTGACCCCTCTGATCTAAAATAAATAGGCTGAGTGCTGTCCCGTCTGCCTGTTTTTATCCAGTGCCATTGGTTTATGTGCTAATAGTAAACAGGCGCATTTGTTTCATTGCTATGAATCAGGTTTTCTCCTGAACCTGAATCAGGTTTCCAATGCTAAGAGGCTTCAGTGTGCTCATTAGAAATTCATTCTGAACAGCTTGTTATTATCTTTGGCCTCTGGATGTGTGAATAGATTTACAAGCATTAGGGCCGGGGCATTGTGTGGGGCATGTGTGGAGGAGGTCCTGGCCCCTTTGTGTTCACCAGGGCCCTCAAATCAGCTGCCCCCCCTGCAAACACAGCCCTCCGGGCCCCACCCTTTTACCTCAACCCTCTGAACAAAAGCTTACAGAACACGCTGATGTTTTGAAGGATTTTAGGAATTACAGAACAGACTGTCCTTTCAACCACTGCAGATGCAAAAAGCTGTTGGCCAGTTTCCACCACAAGCTTGTATTTGTAAGGTGATGCATGCACATGTACAATGCTGAAGTGCAGGAAAATAAATGGAAAAGTTAACAGATAGTGTATTAATGTATTTTAAAATAAAATGCCCTTTCCCCCAGTTTTTAATGATGATGCTTTATGCTCTTTTTTTTTTTTTTTTTTTTTTTTTTTTTAGTTAATCACTACTTTTCCAGCAGTAATGGTTTGAAATGGCCTGTTCCATGTTGAGGATTTTGATTTATTCTGCAGCAACAGCAAGCCTACATATTCGTCAACAGGACTATCTTAGCAACAGATGGTCTGGCCCACCACAGAGCCCTGAGTCAGTACAAAACAAAGCCGGAAACAAATTTAAAATCTTTAAAATAAATTCAGATCAAAGTTCAGTCAACAACCAAGACCAAAACCAAGTCTTAAACAAAGCCCAACATATCAGAATAAACCACCTTTGTTAATGTGGTTAAAATTAGAGCAAGACAGGAAATCTGACAGGCACAGAAATGTTTTTGTCACTAATGAAAAAAAGCATTTTTTGGGTTTTTTAATCCTGTGTTTTAATGCTGGAATCACCATAACAAGAATAATGTACATTATATGAACAAAACTAATAGTAAATGACTTCAGTGCTGTTTTCAAAGCCATCCAGTGGCCTGAACTGCACTGCAGGATTGACACCCTCAGTCTACACACCTCAGTGCTTTACACCTTGCAGTTTAAAATGGGAAAATCCAGCAGTGTCTCTGGTAATACTGAAATTATTTATTTTAATATTAAATTTAATCATCCATATTTCTCTATTTTTGACTACAACTACTCTGCTGCCTCTCTGTGTCTGTGCTGTTGGGTCGAGTTAATTAGCTTTCCCACTTTGAGAGCCTTTCAAGTCAACAAGGCGATTAGGGTTTTACTTGAGCTCTGCTAATCAGAGGGGAGATGGGTATCAGAGCCCGCTGTATAGCGGTCTGTAAAGCTGATCAGCACTCATCTGCAGACCCTGACCTTGGAGATGATGTCACGCGTCCCATTGGACTGATTATACCGACACAGCAGGAGATCAAGGAGAAAGTGCTTAATGGCACTGCTGTGATAAAGACAAGAGTGAAGAGTATAACGTTAACACATGTCAGACATGCTGCTTTAGTACTTCAGCGCCCACGTATCTTGACAACAAAAGTCTGCGCAGGCAGCAAACCCTCCACTAGCTTAATCTGCACTTAAACACAATGTTCTGCTGTTTGCATCCGCCTCTTGTTGCTTGCACCACTCCATTTGTTGACTCTCGACGCCACGCTCGCTTGCCTCTGACACCAACACCTGCCGGCCCGGAAAATGCCCCCGAGCTTTGTTTGACTTATCTCGGCCTACGCAGAGACGCACAGAAGGCCTGTTTACACTGTCTGCTCCTGCTTTCCCTTTCTTTCTTCTTCTTTGTTTGAGTGTGCTGAAGATAAGAGGAGGTGTGGTGGCCATGATTGAGGGCAGAGAAGAGGAGGAGGTGGAAACATACAAGGTGATGTAAGACAAGATTTTAAAACCTGAGGCACCTGGTGTGACGTAATCCAGCACGTCTCCAAATGAAAATGGAGAATTATTGAAGCTTTTAGATGCATATAAAGTTGAGCTGTAGGCTCTTTTATCATTTTAATGTGTTGTAATGCAGCTGATTGGTATTTAATATCAGTTTTCGAATAATCTGCCCATGGATTGTCACAAATACATAAATACATTTGCATTGGCCTGATACTAAAACTTATCCAAAGTTTCTGAAAGGACAATCTATCGTGATAGATAAATTGACTGTGGTTTGTGGATAGTTTGTTTGTTTCGTTTTCGGTTTTGAAATTTGGATGTTGGTTTTGCGTCTATGCTGATTTTCCATTGGCACAGAAAACAGGCTTTAGCAGGAGTACCAGATACACTGGGTTAATGCTCCGGTGAGATTAGGCTCTCACTTCCAGCTCGTCTTTTTTAAAATGGAGATAATGTTGTGCAGAGGAGTCTTTTAACCTAAACCACAATCCTCATGAGATTGTTTTTTACTGCCTAAACCATGAAGATGGAAGCGGGGAAAAAAACACTAAACCTGTAGCTTCTCAACACAGACATTGCACAGATAAAAATCGGGGTCACAGTTGCTCCCAGTTCAGTTTTATTTATATAGCCCCAAATCAGTCCCAACAGTTGCCTCAAGGTACTTTATATTTTGAGGTAAAGACCCTACAATAATAAACAGAGAAAACCTAATTATATGACTCCCTGTGAGAAAGAGCTTTGGCGAAAGTGGGAAGAAAAATCTCCCTTTTCACAGGAACTTCCGGCAGACCCAGGCTCAGGGAGGAGCGGCCATCTCGGTTGGAGGTGAGGGGAGGAAGACAGGACTGTATTTCATTATTTGAAACACCTTCATAACTGGTGACTGGTGCTATATGTGTTAATTGTCCCAGTGATTTAAATGCAGAAGCAGTCAGTAGAAACAAATACAATTCTGGAACTTTTCCCAACCAATCCGGTCTTTTAAGTCTGACGTCATTAGCCGTTTCCGGGTCCAAACTCGACTTCTGGTTCCAAAGTCAAACGAACACTACAGCATCACTGAGAGTTACAAACTGTCTAAATTTTTTCATCTTTAATAAAATGATCAGTGTGGCTGCTCTACCAGGTGTAACAATTAAGTTTAACATTGAGGCATCCAAGAAAACAGAATTTATTAAGTTTAACGCAGTTCGAAGTTAGCAGGGAGTTAGCTCACTAGTGTCCATCTAAAGATGATATAGCATGTTCTGACAGAGGGATTTCTGAAAAATGTAAATGTTCAGCTCTGCTATCACTTCTGACATAAATGAAGACAGAAAACTAAACAGCAGTGACGTTTGTAGGGCTACTGAAGTTGGGCTAGCTGGTATATAATGCTGTGCTATGTGGTGGCTAGCTACACAGCTGTAGTTAGCATAATATAAACACAGTGAAGCTGGAGGATGAGCGCTTACTTTTTCCACCGATAAAAGTTAACGTGAGGGTTCCCGATGGTTAGGGACAAATGCAATCACATGGCAGGATGCTGTAAACGGACCAAACTTCAGTCAGGAGAACAACTGAGATAATCCATCCATAATACGAGGTTAATCATTAATATACTGCTGCATGGGCTGGGCTGTAGTTCCATCGTAATGTTTTAACAACTGAGCTTTAGAATGTGCTGCCGATGAATAGTGGTAATAAAAAAAGAGAGAGGCCGACAGTGATCACTGACTTTTTTACGGGCTTGTTCAGATTAAATAGAAAGCATTAAAGCATGTTAAAAACACAACAGCCTTAATAAACTCAGAGAAGTTTGTAACTGGTAGCAGGGTTCATATGTCATCATTTAACAACCGGTTAAGTATTTAATGTACAGTAAAGAAAAGATACGGACTTGTGCAATATATTTATATCTCTACAAAGCTCTGTATACACTTAGCCTTTGTACAATTATTTTTATAGTAATTTTGTTTTGAAAACAACTTTTTTTAAATAATAATTGGCAGTAATAGTTCTACTCTGAGCCCCTCTTGACTGACCAAGTCCTCACCCTAATCTCTAAGAGTGAGATTAGGAGGAAGCTCATTATCCCCGCGAAACCTACATTCTCTTTTTATAAATATTCAATCTTAAAGTAAATCTAAAACAAGACATGTGACAAAAAATAACCTTCAAAAGAAAACAGGAAGTAACCAGAAAACAAATAACCAACTCTAGCCTCGTACGACAGAGATTTGGGAAAAACGACAAAACTAAAAAAACAAAACAAAAAACAACCTTCACACGTGATTTCAGACACTGTCAGAATCTGAATGATGTCAAGCTGATCTTTCTAAGTCATCATTTTAGATAACATATAAATGTAACAGCATTGTCTCACTGCAGTGGTCAGGTTTGAGCCCGTGTGGGTGAGGAACAGGTTAATCCAGGAAGGACGGACAATTAGATCCACACTTATGGTCAATTTCATATTACCAAATAACCCAACATTGGACATACTGTTAATTTTTTTTCTAGTGTGAGAAAGCAAGAAAGGAACGAAAAGAAACTTTGTATTTGCTTTTCACACAGGCAACAGCAAAATAGGGGGAAACAGCTTTAACATTGCCGGTGATCCCACATGTGTACATGCTGCAGGCAAACACAAACACACAGGGTGTAACATTACTCCCCGTCCTCCCCTAACAGCATTACAGAGCTGCGGACGTCTGATTAAACCAGCAAAATCAAATCACGTCGTGTCGCTTTCATGTCTGATAGAAAGTCGTCTGACGTGGGGAAGCGAGCGAGGGAGCAGGGCTGACGATGAAAAACACACAAACACTTTGAGTCTTTTTCTTATTTTACTGATTCAACATATAAAGAAAATGATGGGAGGAGGATTTCTGTGTCTGTCCTCTTTTACAAATGAGCATTGAATTCTCCAAACATCTTTTATTGATTAAAAACGTCTCATTTGTCTTCATGAAGACTTAAACTGGTCTACTTCAATCTAAACACCTTTGGGATGAGTCAGCGCGCCAATCGCTATCAACACCTGCTGCGAGAGAAAACCCCTGCAACAGGTTCAGCATCTGGATGAAGACACGAGGAAGCTGCTACGGCTACAGACAGATGCTTCTGGTTTTTAGTAAAAATCAGACTCGGTGTGCAAAACAAGAACAAAAACACGATTTTAGTTCCTGAGATTGAGATGATGAAGAGCCGACACTCATCGGTGGGTGATAGGACAGACCGTAATGCACATTCATTCTTATCAGCTGAAACACAACGCTGCATTTGACGTCATTGTTTACATTGTCCAAGTTCTTTCTGATTGGCCGATCCTACCTCAGTTATTTTTCACGTTATTAATAGCTTTACTAAGAAAGGCAGACAGTACCTCAGGATTTAATATCTTTCTACTTTGAATCCAGGTTATCAGAGAATTCTTAAACAGGAGCAGTCCCATGATCTTCTGGCTTCTTGGGGGAGATTTAAGCCGCTGCTTTTACACACATGAAAGTTTCTGCTGTGGTTTAACTATACTTCAAATGTCTGTTGTACTCGTTTGAAAGTGGGTGTTTCTTAACTAATTAATTCTTAACTGAGCAATCTGCATGCAAAAGCAGATGCTTTCACTTCATATTTTATCAGGCAGATTTGTTTCCTGACACTAACAGACTCTGATTGGGATAAAGAAAAAATGCTGAATATAAAGGAACAGTTTTCAAGTTTTCGAGTATAGCATTGAGACAGTTAAACTTGTGAGATATTGATCTGGTCAGTTAAATAGAGGGGGTTATATCAGTTTCAGCTGCTTTGGTGTTCATAAAATTAACCACAGGTACACTAGGGGGGCAAAAATGAGACAACTCCCAAAACAGGAATGGGTTTAGTTGGAGGCCACCGACATTTTATCCCTCCTCATCATTTCTGACTGTTTTTTTCCCTAGTTTTGCATTTGGCTAGCGTCAGGATCACTACTGGTACCACCAGGTGATATTTGAACCCTACAGAAGTTACACGAGTAGTCCAAATCAAGAAGGTTTGCTGTGTCTCCCAGCAGTCTCGAGAGCATTAAGGAGATTCCCGGACAGGTGATTGAGGGGGACAGGGCCATAGAAGGCACTTAGAAACAGACTTCATGAGGGTGGCCTAAGGGTACAACGTCCTCTAGTGGACCCTGTGCTGTCTGCCCTCTCTCTGCACCGTGGAGCCCAACTGGCGTTTGCCGTAGAAGGCACAGGTTCATCACTGGTGCCCTGTGATTTTCACAGATGAGAGTAGGTTCACTCTGAGCACATGTGACAGATATGAAAGGGTTTGGAGAAGCTGTAGAAAATGTTCTGTTTCTTGTAACATTGTTCAGCATGACTGGTTTGGTGGTGGATCAGTGATGGTCTGGGGAGGCAAATCCATGAAGAGACACACAGACCTCTACAGGCCAGGCAACGGCACCCGACCGCCTTTGGGTCTCAGGACGAAATGGTTGGATACATTGTCAGACCATTGCAGTGGGTCCAGGTTCCTCCTTGCGCACAAGAGTATGCAAGCAGTTCCTGGAGGATGAAGGAATGAATATGACTCACTGGTCTGACGCGACCTCACACTTGCCTGACATAAATCCAACAAAATACCTCTGGGACACTATATTTTGGTCCATCCAACGCCGCCAGGTTGCACCTCAGACTGTCCAGGAGCTCAGTGATGCTCTGGTCTGGGTCTGGGAAGAGATCCCCCAGGACATCGTCCATAGTGTTGTTAGGAATTTGCCCAAACATTGTCAGGCATGCATGCAAGCACGTGGAGGCCAAACAAAGTACTGAGTAACATTTTGAGTTGCTGCAATTAACTTTTGGTAAAATATACACACCTTCATTTTTTTCACTTTGATCTTCGGGGTGTGTTTGAATTCAGCTCTCTGTAGACTGAAAATTTTCATTTTCATCAAACAATATGGTGCCCCTTCATTCCTAACGCATTCTTCAATACACATCGGTACAGATAACTGTCACAATGTTTTTTTTTCCTTAATGAGATCTGACGTGTTTTTTATTGATCCTGTAATTTTTTGGAGCAGCGTACGTGTATACATACACAGCTGCAGTTCGTGTTCGTATTCACTTACAGTTTGAGTCATGCGGCTCTGACAGCTGCTGCTTTCAGTTCCGACTCTGGTCTCTTTATTTCTCTGCAAACGCTGCTGCGGTGCTCCATTATGGTTTGTGTGTGTGTGTGTGTGTGTGTTATCTGTAGCTCTTATCTGCAGTCTGTTCCCCAGCTGGCTTACACCTGTCAGAGCCACACAAGAAGAGACTGACTGATGTAAGTGTGTGTGTGTGTGTGTGTGTGTGTGTGTGTGTGTGTGTGTGTGTGTGTGTGTGTGTGTGTGTGTGTGTGTGTGTGTGTGTGTGTGTGACTGAAGGGTTAAGGTGAGGAAAAAGGTTTCCATCCAGATGTTGTGAAAATTCTCAGCACTTTTCCAGAAATGCAGATGAAAGACGAGGTGTTTCATTTTGGTGTTTAACAGAGTCGGGCTTCATTAATCTGTCCTGTCTGTCCGTGAGGCCGTTACACAGAAGAACTGGACACTGAACTACAGCAGACACAAATCCTCTGCACGTCTGGGACTGTGGGACTGCGAGTAGCTTTGCAGTCGTCATGCCTCACTTCAACTTTCGTTTCCATCTATTTGTGTTCATATTGCAACTCTTTTTATCTGCTTCTGTCTTTTTCTGGTCTGTTTGCTTCTTGTTCTGGATGTTGTGTGTCCATTTTTCTGTTTGAACTGCTGGGTTTATCTCAAATTACACTTTAAGCTCCTGACGTTACTAAATGAAGTGCGTGGATGGCACAGATTTATATTGAATCTCTTTGTGATTTCATTTGAGGTTATTTGCTTTCTCTTTGGGTCTCTGCTGCCGTTTATATTCTAGCAATTTTTGTGTGGTTTGAATGTCTTTGTGGCTCTTTTTTGGTTATTTCGTCACTATTGTTTTTTGTTGTTTAATGTCTTTTTTATACCTTGTTCATATTTAGTCTCCGTGTGGTTGTTTTTGGCTGTTTTCAGTCCTTCTGGGCTAGAGCTGCAAACACTTCTTTTTATATAGTTTCAGCGGCCTATAGGTTTTTTTTTTTTAATTTTAATTAGCTTTGTGGGTAAAATAAGCATTTGCTGGCCTAAACAAATAATAACAGAATTATAATGTGGTTTATAAGAGTGCGGTGAGGGTTCTTATGGCTTAAAATACATACAAATAATAAAACAAACCTTCATGGATTTCATCTATGCTTTTAATCTTTATGTAATGTTTTTAGTCCTTTGTGCTCGTTTTTGATCTCATGTCATGCTTCAGCTGCTATTTTCAGGATCAAAAGGTGCTCTGGCACAATTTCAATGCCAACATTGAGAAGAAGTCCTTTAAATTGAACATCTCCAAAGACATCCCCACGTGTTGAGACAAATGAATACTGAGAGTTGCTGAAGCAGTGTTCATTTGTAAGTGAAAGTAAAGTAAAAAGCCTTCAAATAATTCAAAAGCCTTCATATCAAGAATTAGAGTGCACTATTATTATTAATTTATTCAACACACCACATTCCAAAAAGTATTTATGCCCCGACTATTACATGCCAATTTTTCTTTTTGTTACAAAAGCACCATGTAAAATTCTGTGTAATCTGGATATTTACTTTTCAGTTTACACCAAACACATTTTCCTTTAAGATAAAAAAAATCACTTTGATTTGATATATTTCAGTTCAAAATAATCATTTCATGTTTATGAAGGCCCAGAATAATTTTCTTTAGACACTTCTGGCTTCAGCAAAACCAAAATTGTAATGGCTAAAAAGCTCAAATCCAAGTGGTGGGTACATCCATCTTTTATCTACAGTCTATTGACAAACCTCAAACTGTCACATAATAAAATAATAATCGATAAGAACACATAGATCAAGGTTAGCTGCTGTACGATAATTGTAAGCGAGACAGAGACCCGGCATGCGTGCAGGTTTGGTCTCCGTACGGCGGCGTAAAGGCTGTTTGATGACACGTGACCAAGAAAACAGGACGGTGAGCAGCTGTACGTCCGTCTTTCACACCGCGTGAAAGAGAAGAAAGAGTTGGAGCGGGAGGAGGAGGAGTGGAACTGCAGGAATGTCTTTCACATGCAGAAATGTTTTGTGTGTGTTGCCCTGCAGCTGACCTCTGACCTTTCACCTCTGACACTGTCCTGTAATCAGACCTTTCTGTCCACATGAATGCCATATAAACTGAGCATAATGAAAAGTAAATCTTTGCTCTGTTGTAGTTCTTAAATCAATTTTCTTCTTTCCACTCATGGCCGGATTTACCTCCTGAGGGGCAAAGATTTCTTCTAGGGCCCCTCGTGACCCCCTTTTTATTATTTCCCCAGACGTCCACAAAGAAACCGGTACAGAAAGATTAACTGACGTGTCAATTGACAGAAAATCAATGTGCACCACTGTGATAAGTGAATTATTGTTTAACCCTGATCATTCATCCCCTATTTCTTACTAACAAAGGCCAGAAGCTTGGGAGCAGTTTGTTCGTTGGGCTCTTACAGTGAAGACAGTGAACAGCAATCAAGAGGCTTTGTGCTTTCAGGTGATTCATAATTGAGACTGATGCTTGTAAAAATACATCATCTGGTCTGTATTCAGCTTGGAAGCGTTAATGAATCATTTTTAAGGAGAAATGCCTCAAAATCACAGCTCTCTTCAGCCCAGATGAAGCCTTTGTTTTCTGTCTTTACACGTTTCCTTTCTGTGATCGTTTGAAGGAATGAATGCACAGAAAACCTGGGGAACCTTGTCCTGCAAAAAAGTATTGTTCAAATGCGAGACATGTCTTACCAACCTGTACTGGTCTTTTGTGATAAAGAGAGAGAGGCCTAAAAGAGAAGCTGGTCAATTCACCAAACGAACAACGTTACAGCAGTCGGTGATGACCGCGAGCTGCAGGCAGTGACTGAAGGAGTGAGATCGTGTGTACAAGCAGCAGAAACTAGCTTCCTGTCCAGGCTCTCTGTTAGAGGTAGGGTGAGGAGCACAGAGCTGCTAGTCCTCAACATTGAAAGGAGCCAGATAAGGGGGATGAGGCATCTTAGATCTCGAGGCCTCCTGAGATCCTCCAGGTGAGGGTTTTTTTGGCATGTCTGGCTGTGAGGAGATCCACTGATAGTTGGATATTGTTCAAATTTAAGATGCATCTTTGAGTGTGTCTAATTTTACCTCTCTCTTGTTCATCTGGATTCTTAAATATTATAAATAGAGAAGCAGGTAGACGTGGGCTTTTGCACAAAGCAGCAACAGAGTGGAAGAGTTAAGTTCCTGAGGACTCCAGGAAATACCTGAGTCACAACGACGGACGGGCTGCCACTGCTCTGTTTCTCTCCACGTGCTCGACACCCTGCTGCAGAGGATTAAACATAACTGCCAGTAGAACGAATGAGAGCCATAATGCTTGTAGAGACAAAAATCTTGCACTTTACCCTCAAATTCTGCAAATGTATATGCTGATATCTGGCCATAGAAGAAACATACGCTTTCAATTACTATGTGCCACATGTTGCTTTTTCATTTTTGAAGTCCAGTAAAGAAGATTTTTCCAGGTGCTGGAGTGAGCGTTAACTGGTTATAAGAAAATGTACATTATATCTGTGTAAACACATTCCTGAAGTCAGAGTTTAATATTATGATTAAAAAATGCAGAAGTATTAAATGTTTCCATCCAGGAAATGGTTTGCAGGCATTTTTTCCCCTGTAAAACAGTTTTTCAGTGAGGTTTCTCTCATTTAATTGCCTGATTGCTGATTATTTCAGCTCTTGAGTGTTGATTAGTGTGCTTTTGGTATCTGTGGAAATAATGTCATGTACAGTTGGGGTTCACAGGGGCACACACACCCCTTTGGGGGGTTAATCCAGCTTCTAGTTTCAGGGTCGTAGTGACGTTTGATGAATGACCCTGAAGACTGAATTGAACCTGCAGGGGTGGAAGACTTTAATGAAGTGTAAAAATCCAAAAAACGTAGTTACGTTTTCACAAATTAAGCTGATGTCTGTGTTTTTGGGTGGATACAGTGCAGATGTTGACTTTTTGAGCAGGAGCTCATCTGACTGGCTTATATACTTTTGGGTAGTTTAATCTATAAAATTATATACAAATAATTAAGATTTTTTTATATAAGAAACTAAAACTAATCTAGTGCAGTAAAACATTTCCTTTAAACGGTAATAAAACAAACTGTAAGAAATGTAACGTTCAAATTACAGGAGATTAAACTGTTGTTTTACAGTCGTTCTACTCTAATCTACTGCTTTCTTACTGTTGTATAGTATTATATTGTCAGTGCACTGTAATAATACTGCAAAAATACTGTAAAATGTAAGTGCAATTCATCAGCCAAGTACCAGGAGTATTCACAGGATTTTTTTTTAAGTCAGAGCTAAGTACCAACCCAGAACACATGAGCACACCAGGAGAGAATGTGAGTGAGTTATTCAGACCTCTGACTTCCATATGGATATGCTGTTATTGGAACTAAACATAGCTGTAAATATGTTTGATTTTATTGCACAGTAGAAGTAAAGAGAATTAAAAATGTCAAAATGTGCCGTTTTGTGCTGTAAAATGAGCAAAAAGCTTTCAGTACGTAATGTTATGTGCAGCGATTCTTTAACCCTTCGTTGTTTCAAACAGAATGACAAAAAAGACATCCGGTTGCGTGAGAAAACCGTTTTCAGCTCCTTAATCTGTGACTTTAGAGAAAAACTTCTCAGTGAGTTTATGGTCTCATCTGGTAGTTTTAAGTTTTACTGAATCCAACATGGCATTCACTTTGCAGATTATGGTCCCAGTTAGAGTCAGACCGAAATGTAAAGGCATGTTCTTGCAGGCGTGACTTTTCCTTTGGTTTCACTTTCAGTTAAAGCAGAAGTCCAGAAGTTTCGGGGCTTAGATGGGATTTTACCAACCAAGCTGTGTGCTGTCCCTGTGTGAGTCATCCCTCGTTGAACTAAACACAGCACAAGTGAAATCATAATACCTGTAAAATAGCCACTTAACATCCATGAAGTTATCAATAACCTGCCTGGGATTAAATTAAGGTCAACATCAAGTCTTTTCAGTCATCTTGGACAGAAGACCTTTAAGACCAAAATGCACAAAACAGTTATTTGAAAGCTCTGATCTTCCAGTTTCTTAAAAGCTACAACCAAAACCTAAAGAGGTCACAGGTGACGTGATAGCAGTGATGTTGTTATTGTACAATTGTTTTTGAAAGATTTTTTTTCTGATTTATGTGTTTAGAAAAATCATCTTAAATCATCTCAAAACCACTGATCCTGGTCTCTAAAATGTAAAGATTTGAATTTACTTTAATGGAAACTTATCATTTTTCCTTGTTTTTGCTTGTTTAAACCCTTTGAATTCAATTATTTGGCATGTAACTGAAGAGGAGACACTTGAACCATCATTTAAGGAGATAAGCTGGACGGATTTTGGTTTCATTTTCTTCAAGAAGCCACAACTTGAGGTATAAATCAAGCTGTTACCTGCAGAAATCACACAAGAAGGCAAAGAAAGCTGTTTCTCAGTTTGGTCTTTATTTTTTATTTTATTTTTTTTATTTGGACATTTAGCAAAATACTGCAGAAACATCCAAAGCAGTATAAGAGCTAAGGGTTACAACAAAACCAAAATAAATAATCATCATCATCATCATAATAAATTAAAACATGATTGCATTCGGTTTGTCTTCAGGAGCGGCTCACTGATTGCTATAATGCCACATGAACATGCCGCCCTCACATAAGTTAAAGGAAATAAAAAGGATTTGGCTACATGATGAAAAACACAGCGACAGATCACAGGTTCGACCACACAAAGCAGTAACTTACACAAATAATTTAATAAATACATAAATAAATAGAAAAAAGATTAGATATACTGTATACTGGTAATACAGAAGGCTTTGTAGAAAATAATTATCATCATATGCTCAGCCAGTGATAAATAAAAACAATCAGGTCAGTTTAAGGCAGTTTTACAGCAGGAGTCTCTAATCCAAAGGCATTACCGGCTACACTAGTTTTACTCTCTTTTGTTTTCAGTCGACAGCTACTGATCCACAGATCCACGAGCTATGTTAAAGCTAATCAGAGTGATGAGATAAGGTCTGTTCAGGCCTGCGAAGTCTGCTTTATATCCTACAGGTCATCTCCTCTCTTAGGTCTAGGAGCTAATAGCACTTGTGCAGAGATGCTAGAAAAATAAATTAACAGTCTAACGTTTTTTTTTTTAAAAGAGCTTTGAAGATCATTTTAAGTGATGTTGGGGTGGGCGTGGGTGTGGGTTACAGGCCAGGAGGAGTCAAACACACACACACACCCAGAGGTTGCTGAAGTGTCCTCGAGCAAGGCACTGAAACCTTGCAAGCTGCGTGTGAGTGGATATGTGAGAGCATGCTTGGCTCTCTGTTTACCACAGAAAATGTGAATTATTTGACGATAATTTTTACTCGAAAAGACACAAATAAGCAAATTTTTCACGTGTCTTTGAGGAAGATTGGACTTCGGTGTGGTTTTGTCCTTTGGAGATCTGTAGCTACAGTGAAACAGAATTACTCCCAGAGTTACAACTTCTCACAAACCTCTTTACATCTGTTACTCAGTTTAAGGAAGTGTGCTTTAGGGTACAGATGTTTTTTATTTTTCAGTGGAACTCTGAAATCCTAAAAACAAAAAGAAACACGCGGGTGGACTCTGATTCCCGGTGTGTGCCAGTCCACAGTTCGGGATCAGCAGGCGGGGCGGAGCGGCATCTGCAGCAGGATCACCTGCCGGTTCTCGGACGGGTGGCATTTGTTGATGTGCCTCGTGAGTCCCGGTGAGCTGTAGAAGACTGCTGGGCAGTATTTGCACGAGTACACCTGTGAGGAATGCAGCAGGCGGATGTGCCGCTCCTGGCTGCCTCTGCTGGTGAAGTTCTCCCCACACACGGGGCACAGGTGGCAGCAGGAGGCGCTCAGGTTGAGCGGCGCCGCGCTCTGCTCGCAACCCGCCGCGTCCTCCTCCTCCGCCGCTTTTGGGGACCCGTGCTGCGACGCCAGGTGTTTCCGCAGGTAGGCTTGGCGCTTAAACCTCTTCCCGCAATGACTGCAGTCGTACAGTCCGTCCTCTGAACCGGACTCGGACGGCTCGGGGCTGGGTGTGTCCCTGTCACTAGAATCCTTTGCTTCATCCGAGGCCGTCTTCGACGCGGACACCTTGTCGCTCGGCGTATTTTGCGGCTTCGGTTTGTGCCAGCGCCGATGGGAGGCGAGGTTGGCCGGGCAGCTGAACACCTTGTCACACTCGGGACACCGATACTCAACCCGGACTATCCTGGAGCATTTGTGCTGCGCCAAAGCGAACGGGTCTGCGTACGCCTCCCGGCATAGCTGGCACACAAACTCCCCCAGCGGGACGTGGTCTCCTCCGGCCGGTGGCGCTCGGGGAGGTTTCTGGTCCACCGGCGCCTCTTTAATCTTCAGCCCGAGAACCGGAGACGTAGTGACATCATCCTCAAAGTGCAGTTTGCGGATGGCTTTGGTTTTCTTGGACGGCGGCTTGCCTTTGCGCTCGGCGTCGTTGGCGCAGCGCTTGGAGCCGCCGGTTGCAGCGGCGGGGAGCGTCCCGGCGGATGACGAGCTGCTCTCGGGGCGGCTGCTGTTGCTGGAGCCGATCTTCAGGTCCACCGGGGCGAAGAGGTGATCCAGGGCGGTGATGGCTGCCGGTGTGGGAAAAGACTCCGCGGAAACCGGCGAGCCGAGGCTGAAGCGGGCCTCGGAGTAGGAGCGGTCGTGCTCGTGGCTGACGGGGCGGGTGGGGCTGTACAGAGACTGATACACCGCCTCCGGGTTCCCGAACTGCACGGGCTTAGCATCCGGCTCCGGAGCCGTAGCCGCCGCCCCGCAGGTGGGCGTAGGCGTCCGCGCGCGCACCGGGATGGAGACAAGATGCGCTGAAGAGGAGGAGGAGGGCGGCAGCAGCGGCGGAGCATCAGCCGCCGTTTGGTCCGTTTCTTCGTCCTCGGAGCGGACCCGGTAGGACACCGGGTTGGTTTTCTTGTTCCTTTTTACCAGGAATCCTCTGGGCATGTTTGCGGGGAGCTGAAGGCACTTTGGACGCTGCGGGAAGAAGAAAACCACTTTCAGCCGCTCGCGCACAAAATCAAACCATCTGATTCGTCTTTTTTCTCTCTGTTTGTTTGTTTCCTCCTGCTATTGATCCCGTGTTCTCCTCTCGAGGTCCTTTCACCACAACATAGCTGCACTCTTTTTAAGGCGACATGATGACATTGTTCCCGTCCCCCCCTCGTTGCCTCATCCCCGACCAATCAGAAGGAGCCGAGGTCCCCTGTGGATTTGGGGAGTGGGTGTGGGAGGATGGAGAGGCTGATGGAAGCTAGGAGGAGGAGGGCGGATTTGCAGATTGCAAAGCAGATGTACCTGAGGGTTTTATTGTATTTCCCCCCACCACACACACACACACACACACACACACACACACACACACACACACACACACACACACACACACACACACACACACACTCTCCCTCCTCCTCGACCCGGGCACACGCCAGGAGTCTCCTGCTTTTACGGTCTGATGAGTTTGCATAGAAATCTACACGTGCCTCGGCTTTATGTGTCTCTTTCTGGGGGTGGTGGGGTCTCTGGTTTGGCTACAAAGGGGGCATATCCGTCCACATAACAGCCCAAAATAACAATACAGAAAAATGGAAGGTAGAAGAAGAAACTTCAAAGGGCTAAAATGCGCATAATAGGGAAATAAAGTACAAATGCTCAACATCATTTTAAGCAAATGTCAGTGAAAGCAGCTCCAGACTTTAACTGCTTCCATTCAAAACCTTCAGAATGTTTAAGACACTCAAAGACTTCCGGGGAAACAAACTTCCCCGAGATCAGATCTGCAGTCCGGCTTTTACGCACACGAAAGCCAGCTGAAATTCGACCTCAGCGGACAAATAACTAAACATCCACAATAATAGGGACAGATTTGAAACCACCGTGGCCCTGCAGCATGTGCGCTGGCGTGACAGTTAACTCCGGACATATGAATCCGTCATTTTACGCATACATAATTAATGGCGAGCGGAGGGTGTCCTGCTTTGCATCACAATGGTCGCGCTTGTGCAAGCTGTAGACCCGTCCTGATTGAAAAGGAAATTGCACAGTTGAAAAAAATGGAAGATGAAGAAGAAGTGGGGGTCTACCCCACCCCCGGCACACAAAAAGCAATCTGGACCCTAGATACTGTCGGCGCGTGCTGCGCGTAATCAGCGCGCTTTTTCTGTCTCCAAATGGGGCAAAGCGAGATTATCTGGCCGTTAAACCACATCAAACCCCGCAGGTCCAGTCTGACCCGGTCAGTCGGATGTGAGTCTGTCCTGCACTGTGAGGGATGATGCTCCCATCATCCCTTGTCTGTCGGTGCAGGGCTCGAGGACACGTTTGACAGGTGCAAGATTCTGGCGTAAAATGAAGACATGAGAGAGATGTCCGGAAAGTTTTTTCACTAACCCATTTCAAATTTTGACTGTTGGCGTGTCCAAACTGAGAGCATTCAATAAACACGCGGACACGGGTCGTTTCTTGTGTTCTGGTCTTTTTTATGAAAAAAATCTACATCTTATCCGTCAGTCTGTCTCTTACGAATATTTAAACCCACATTTTCCTAAAACAACATTCAAAATAACCGGTTTCAATGTGTGTCCCTTTAAAATCCACGTGTTTCGAGAACTTTCTTTAATCAGTTGTTATCGTTTTTAATTTTTAAATGTTCCTCGGGTAGAAGCAGGCACATGCCTCCAAATGTTTAAAAAAAAAAAAACAACAACTAGATTTTCTGATAAAAAAAAAAAGCTCACATCTTTTAAAAGTGAGATTTTTTATCCAGTGGGAGCTGTGTTTAAAAAAAATTATAGTTAAACTTTATTTATAGGTTATTTCACCCATAATGCTCATTTCATGATAACAGGGAGTGCAGGTGGATAATGGTTTAGCAGTAACAGGTCAGCGCACAAAATGAACTAACATCTATACAAACACTGCAAAACTCTCATTGAGCGCCGTGTACAGTGTGTGCTTATTACCACGGACAGCGCATTGTGATATCCACGCAGTGAAGCTGACACTTAAAGTCACTCAGCGTTTCATGTCCTACAATCTGACTTCATATTTCCACACAAGCAGCGTGCTGTTTTCTCAGCTTGCGGGTTCAGGCATATGTTCTCTGTGTGCGTTAGTGAGTGTGTGTGTGTTGGAGTGTGTGTGCGTGTGTTACTTTCCCGACAGGCTTCAGCTCAGCCTCATTAGCATACAGCTGTAGAGTGACGCCCTCCTCATTTCCCCTCCTCCTCCTTCCAAAAAGCCAAACATCCACTTTCATGTGCAGCATCTATAGGGCCCTGTGATTGGTCACACTCCTGCAGAGTCACACTTACAGTTGGCACATTGTATAGAAGAAAAAACAAAACAAAACAGGAATGTAAAAGTATGCCAGACTCTCGTTCTCATCTGGTGTAAAACACTGCTCACACTCTGATTAATGAGAGATCTTAAGGATTAAAAAGGAAATTATCAGATGTCCACACAAGAAAAATGAATGCAAGCATTAATTTAATGGTAATAGCATTAAAAGTTAGCCAGAACTCTTACACAAAGAAAGTTTTACTGGATTAGACCACTCTCTCTCTCTATCTCTGAAAACAATTAAAATAACATTTATTTGATGGAAAATTTTTGGATTATATTGATTAATTGAAGCAATCTAAGAAAACACATATTTTTTAACCATTTGATGGAAAACAAATCAGTAGTGTTAATCAGTGTTTTGGTGTGAGTAATCCAGTTTGGAGACGCTGACTGTCTGTTTGCTTTCTCTGAACATAACAGGACTAAAAAATGTCATGTGACTCCTGACTGTGTTTTTGTGCTGAGCTGCTGATTTTAAAATTTTCTCCAGGACTCTAAAGATCTGATATAATAATATATTTACACATAGCAGACACAGTGTCTCCACAGCGTTCCTGAGCCAGCTCAAATGATTGGAGGTATCCAGTGACACATACACAATATAAACCAGTTACCACACCTCAAACAGAGTCTGATTTGTTTTAGTATTTTAACAGGCGTGAGGTCAGAGCTGGCCCGGGCAGGCGAACATGGGCAGCAGGT
This sequence comes from Simochromis diagramma, assembly GCF_900408965.1. Lineage (NCBI taxonomy): Eukaryota > Metazoa > Chordata > Actinopteri > Cichliformes > Cichlidae > Simochromis > Simochromis diagramma. The sequence goes on from NW_024387492.1 coordinate 22,063,398, forward strand.
TTCGGTTGTAACTCAGATACTTCACAGCACTGCTCCTCAGAGCCGCTCGACTGTCCTCGTCTTTCAATTGGTCCGGAGGGCAGAGGTCCTGCAGAGACACACAGGTGGAGAGTAAAATCTCAGCACTGCACTGAGAGAGCTTCTTTTTTTCCACAGACCAGCAGGTTCTGATCGGTGCCCGACTCCAAGTGTGCCGGAGAACTCTAAGCTCGCGCTGAAGGTGTGATCGCTGTGGAGAACTGATGTGAGGAGACATGTAACTGACTCCATCCAACTGAGTACTTAATGCTTCATTCACTAAATTTTATTTCTACAGCACATTTAAAATCAAAGTATTTTACACTAAAATAAAATAAACAGGTTCCTAAAAAAGACACTACAATCTGTCTGAGGACATCTGGGATGTCTTTCCGGGGTTTCAGTGTAACAACAGCAAAGGCACAAGCTCGCTCTGACTGCTGGATGATCAGGAGTGACTGAAGAGCAGATCTTAATGATTTTATTCAGACAAAAGAAAGAAAGACTCACCCGAGCTCTGACCAAAACACTGGATGAACGTCTCAATAGAGAAAACATCCCTGATGTTACCACACAGAACTTTAAGAAGTTTAAAACACGCTTCAGTCTGGAAATTTGCAGGAAAACATGAACGACTGTTTCACATGGACAGCAATAACAATCTGATTTCAGCCGGCAGGGCAGCAGGACGTGGAAGTTCCTGCCTCAGTCTCAAAATTCCTCACCTTCACAAAGGCCACGTGCAAAGATTTAACCGTGCATCGTAACCAATACAGTTTAACTCAGAGGGGCATAAGTGTGATGTAGGAGATGAGAAGTGGAGCACCAACCTTGAGTTTGAGGGTCTGCTGAAGCTCCTGCTCTAAATCGGAGAATCTGTCGTGGAAAACGGCCAAACAGCTGCTCTGTGTGAAGAAACTGGAGAGAAAACCTTTACATCAGTGCTTCGGTTCAGTACCAACAACCAGAGGTTTTAAGGGAAAAGGGTGCACCTGAGTTATAACATTGACAATAACAACTGTTTCAAATCTAGATTATGTCAGAAGCTTAAATCAGAATCTGATTCCTTTGCCCTGCATCTACATAATGTAGAGGTTAATTTCCACCACTGGAAACTTTCTTTGTGTGAACCGACTGTTTACATAAAAGCTCAGTGAAGCTTTGAAATAAAAACACACACACGCACACTTCCAGAAGCTTCCCTAAGTGTGTCGGCTGAATAAGCCTCAGCCGCCACACGGTCAATCAATTATCTTAACGGCTCCTGATGCTCCGTCAGCCTCCACAATGACTTTACGAGTCAGCTGACTGAGCAGCGTGATGGGGAATCGGCCTCTGTGGTTGCGAGGCTCCAGCTTTGTCTCGTCCTGGACCGACCACAAAGACAGATTGGGGAGCTGCATAAACAGATTAGGAGGTGGTGGTGGTGGGGGGACAATAGCCCTCCATGTCTGGGGGTCATTTGTGTTGAAACCTCAGAAGCAGGTCACCCACTGCTTGACAAATACCTACTCACTGGATAGTCATGCCAACAAACACACATACACACAAAGTGAGAGGACAAAGGCAGCGGAGGCCCGAATCTTCCTCGTGTGTTGAAGTGATCGGTCAGCGGTTACATGACGTCAAAGCGGCTTGTTTCTGTGCAGAACTCAGTTATGAAAACATCTGTTTTTACACAGCTGCCCACCTGCCGTCTGCCTCGTCTCAGTGCCAAAAATCACACATCAAAAAGTGAAAAACAGCAGCGTGAGTTCTTCTGCAGTCACTTACATGCATACCTGAAATTATACTCCTGCAGAGGGCTGGACAAAATAACAGAAATGCTGTATAAAAAACACAATAACCATGTAGGAAACACCAATCTGCCGAAGCTGCTTTATTATTCTCTCGACAACATACTGAAACCAGACATCGGGCTCTTCACCAAACTGCTCATTTCTGCCAGTCTAATCAGAGCGTGGGATGTTTTGCCGTTTATTCGCCTGCTGCTGCATCAATCCAGACAAAGACTCGAGCAAAAACATTGGACAAAAGATCGGATTTTTATTTTTGTCCTTGTGAGGATTTGTTTTTACAGTGCGAGTAACTGATTATGCTCCCTCGAATATGTTTGGGCACTATACTTAAAAAGTATAAGCATGAGAGTTAAAGAACAACCGTGGTTTGCTAAAAGACATCGGCAGCAGAATGTAAATGACCTTCGAGGATAGTGGTGTTTGTTTGGAGGAGGAAATATTTCTTCTTCACTTAAAGATAACAACAAATACTCGAAGAGCTCTCGCTTTTGGTTTGACCTCCACCTGCTGTCATGTAGATAATCCCAGCAGCCTTGCTGTGACCACAGTATTACTAAAGCTGCAAAAAGAACTTCAAACTAACAAAGTTTCATGTGTAAGCAGGAAAAGAAATGAAGTTTTGAAAGGTTAAACAGGCTTCAAACCTGAGGGCTGAAAATGAAAATACAGAAAACTGCAGTTCCTCTAATGACCACCAGAGGCTGGCTCCAAACACGAGTCAGTCTAGGTTTCCGGTAGAAATTATATGCGTTTACTGCCTGATGTAAAACACCTCTGGTGTTGGTTCTGTTGGGGCCTTTTTAGCCATTTTAATAGAATCTTAAAATGACATAATATGACTTTCTGTATTGCCAGACCACCCAGGGAGGTTGTGATTTAGTTTTGGAAAATCTGGCATTTTATTTGTATGTTACTTTGCAGTAACCAGCAGGTGTGTGTGTGTGTGTGTGTGTGTGTGTGTGTGTGTGTGTGTGTGTGTGTGTGTGTGTGTGTGTGTGTGTGTGTGTATACATAAAGTGTAGATTTTTGGGGGAGGTGCACAAATCCTGGTGAAAAATGATTTGGGGGTTTGTTTTTATATAAATTCAATTAAAACTGACCTGCTATGTTTTTACTTATTCAATATATATTTCATGCTAGCGTGTATACAAATAATATGGGCAGATGTTCAGTAAAACAGTATTTGTCAGTGTTTGTCCCACCTGTACAGATCAGGGATCAGGCCTTGCTGGTAGCAGCTCAGCAGCTGGCCCAGCAGCTGCTGATGTTTCATGTAGAGACTCAGGTAATTGGAGACGGGGAGAGGCTTCAGGGACAAGCAGGTGAGCGTCTCCACAAGCTCATAGCAGTCAAGATGCAAGCAGAAGTAGTTGCCTCTCTCCGGCTGTCCCGTCACAATCGCTTTGTCCTGTAACTTTGGATGGAGGAACACGAGCACTGATCTCTGGTTCCAAGTTATAATGCAAATCTTCAAAAGCAAATCAAAATACTTGAATAGTCAATTAAAAATAATATCAACTAAAAACACTAGAAGCTGATTAATAATCTGAAAAACAAAAGTCGATTAACAGCCACATTAATTTTTAACCAATAAAAAAAGAAAAAACTGTGTTGTATTCAATACCACAATTCAATTCAATTTTATTTATATAGCGCCAAATTACAAAAATAGTCGCCCCATGGTGCTTTGTATTGGATGATAAAGACTACAATAATCCAGAGAAACCCCCAACAATCAGATGACTCCCTATGAGAAAGTACTTGGCGACACTGGGAAGGAAAAACTCCCATTTAACAGGAAGAAACCTGTTGCTTTCTTGTTTCATTTTGCTTTTCGGTTTTAAGTTGAAATAACTTCAGAACATGTTGTGTTAATCAGGAATTAAATTTCTTAATAAATATAATCATTCCCAGGTTACATGTTTGACATGAAACACCCAGAGATTGAACTCCTGGGCAGTGAGCGCTTACCTGTTTAACTTTAGGGCCTGTCAGGTCTGTTGGAGATGGTTTGGTCACATGCAGGTAGTGATATCCTCCAGGAAGCTTACCACCTGAGGAGAGAGCAAAACACATGACACACGTTAAGATATGTCCAGATATTTATTTATTACCCTGTTATTCCATGAGTATTACCAAGCTGTAATAACAGTATAAAGTACTCACAATACCTCAGCTTTACCTCAGAGAACTTCTGATGCACATTTTATAATACGAGCATTTAATCAGAAAATTGTTTGCAGGATAAATATTATTTATATTCTAACAAACCAACACTTAGAAAACACTGCAGTGAAAAGCCTGTGGTCTTATCAGCGGGAGATATCCCAGTAAGATTAGCTTCAGTGCTGAAAAATTCTGTGGCTTCGAAAATTGGACAGCAGCAAAAACATCATAACAGGCATTTCACTGTTAGCATCCACCCACTGAGGAAAACACAACTGAGACAATGAACTCAGATAACAGCCGCTGATATGGCGTCTGTGCTCTCCCTGAACGCTGAGATCCCTTTGAAAAGTTCACGTGTGTTTCATCTCTCTGAGGAGGGCGAAGCAGAGAGGCTGTCGTGTTTATGTAACCTGCCGAGTGGCCTTGGTCACTCGGTGAATGCGCTGCGGCACAATGCGGCATTGTTACGCCAGCTATAATTCGAGTGTCCGCCACAATAACATCGGCGCTGGGTGGGTGGGTGAAAGATTGGAAAATGTTTCACAAACACATAATGAAAAACATTCTGGCGGTACGAATTCTCTCAGATAAAAGCAGGCGACAACAGGCGTGGACAGGAGGAAGGACAGCGAGGAGAACGTCGAGCTGAAGCGACAAACCCTGAAAGTATATGCAAAGCTGAGATCTGCCCATGAATGTGAAGGAATTTTAAGATGGGTCAGCTCTTCTGGGCCCACTGAGAAACCAGTTCAGTTGTAGTTTCCCAAGAAGATTCATTTCCATAATAAATAAACAGGGTCAGACCGGCAGAGCTGGCTCCTGTTGGGAACCAATAAACGAAACCACAAAAGTGAGAATTTTAACGTCACATCGTCAAGGGACGTGTTACCGATGAAAGTCTTTGAAAAGTGTACTGTAGAAGTAGATATCATATCTATAGCTATATATCCAGGTTATATACTATATATATAATATATCATATTATATTATCTTTATATATCTATTATATATATAATAAAATATCTATATTATATATATATTATATTATATATATATATATATATATATATATATATATATAATATATAGATAGATAGATAGATAGATAGATAGATAGATATATATATGACTCCCTTGGGCTTCCATCCTCCACTGTGTGGAAGGTCCCTGATCAGAAGTCCACCAAAAATATGAGTTACTGGCTGTAGCTCAGGCAGGTAGAGCAGGTCAGCTACTGATCGGAAGGTTGGTGGCTCGATTCCTGGCTTCTCACTAGTCTACATGCCAAATATCCTTGGCCAAGATAATAAACTTTGGAGGGGGCAGGGATAGCTCAGTATGTGGAGTGATCGGAAGATCGGGGGTTCGAATCCACAGAACGGTTACCCTGAGGTACCCCTGAGCAAGGTACCGTCCCTAGACACCGATCCCCGGTGCGCCTGCTTATTGGCTCCACACTGCTTCACTGGGTGATTGGGTCAAATTCAGAGAGAGTAATTTTGCCACGGGGGTCAAAAAAGTATACATTATTATTATTACTGCAGATGGAAATAAATCTTTTGCTGTTGTTAACTCTTCTCAATTCAAGACTAATTTGACCCATTCTGATTATTTTCAGCCCCATATTTTTACTTTTACTCACCTTTGCATGTTTCATGGCTGAAAATAATCCTCCAAAATTATTCTGCCTTTAAGGCAATTCCCTTAACCCTCTCAGGCTCAAATTAAGTTTTTGTTGCTAATGCACAAAAGAATACCTGCAGTGGTACTTCTGAGTAAAAAAACTCATAAAATATGTATGTGGGGTAATCAGGTTGTTAGCTTTTAACTGTTGCAAATCTGCAAAGCCTGCCTTGAGAGGGTTAAGCTAAAGCTAAAGCTACTGCTTTCTGAAATTATCCATCAATCAAAACTAAACCTTGGTTCTAATCAGACCTTGAATCTTGGCCTGCTTGTACAGCAGTACCAGACGATCTGTTTCAGGTGGAGGCGCCTCAGCAGGCTCCACGGTTGGATCAAACAGGGGCAGCATCATGGCTGCCAGGTCCTGGCCCACTTCCTTGGAGTTAAAGTTGGCATGTGTCCACTCATCTATGTAGTAACGGCGGGAGAATTTGGTGAGAGGCCCGGCAGCCCAAATGGACGAATTGGTGGTTCTGAAGCTGGAGTTTATGACAAGCCTGCCATCAAATACCAGGAAGGACTTGTTGAAGCTGTTGAAGGCGTCGTAGTCGACTCCTTTATTGGAGAGGTTGATGAACACCTGAAAGGACAAAAAGAGCCATCGAGTCTCGAGGTGGAATCTTTATTGGATTCACACTTTACACGATCCAACATCTACCTGATGTTTTTACCTTTCTTCTTTTATGTATATATATCTGATAAATATGAGCTACAGACAGGGAACAAACTGGGGGCAAGTCTTTGTAAGAACAGAGGAGTCGACCCCTGCTGGCCACTACAAAGAATGCAGGTTAAAAGCCACAGCTTCACTTTGAAGCACACCCATTTTTTAACATATTCAGTCTGTGCTTGAAATTAAACTTCCCAAATTAAGATGATAAATATAAGATGGCTCTCGAGTGGTGAGGCTTTCAGGAAACTAAATACTGACACAGAAGATTATTCATCCTGAAGTCCACAAGCTGCCTGAGTGATGAAGCTGCGATTACAAACCCACGATAAAACAAACTCATAATATGTTCTTTGAAAAAACAAAACTCTGGAGGTGGAATAAAATTGTCATTTATTAAACTTATAGGTACTTTGGGGTTTTGCATTCATTGTTTTCCTAAATACTTGTGTGTCTGTCTTCCACAGCATGTGAAATACACACAGACTAATGACAACAGGACCTTGCACACAGCAGAATTTTAACAAGAAAATTCAACACAAACCCAGAAGCAGAATCATCTTCTTTCTGAGACAATGGAAGTCATGGAAATGGGAAACACACCAACATCATTTTGTGCTTGACAAACACAGTTTGTTTCCAGGAGGGAAATTAACATCCAACCAAGAGCCACAATCTGGAGAATTCAGCCGCTCAAGCTTTTCCAGCTCTACCAGGCACCTTGGCCAGTAACCCACCATTGTTTGGATATCATTTCTTTTTGTAAGAATTAATAACCCGTCTGGATGAGCACTGAAAGCATCCGGTGGATTTTGAAAGCATCAGAAATTCTGACTTACTCCACACTGCAGATGGAGAGGCTCTGCATCAGTGGTAAACGATGCCGATGTGAGCGGGTCGGGTTGTTTGCCATTGTTAAACTGGGCCAGCACACAGTTACGGTGGATCTGGACCATGGCGTTCTCCATGGCCATCGCCACAGCTTTTTCTACAGATGAGTCCAAGAAGCTGGAGACGCCTGGCAAAGGAGGCAAGAGGACAAGATGGATACGAGATCCATGAATGCCGAGGCTCAGCAGAGTCTCTACGGTGGTGTAGATGTCGATGTTGTTTCCGTAGACGATGGCGTTATCTGAGAAGACGCAAAGAAGGAAAGGTTTCATAGTGAGAGTTCACTCACAAACTCCTATGTCAGATTTGGCAGAAAAGAGAATTCCTCTTAAACCTCACATAAACATTCATTGTTTATGTGAGGTGGTTAATGGTTAAAGTTACTGGTTAAAGTTACTAAGCTGCATGATACACCTCCATAAATATGAGTACTTGGCCGTTTTCCTACGTGAACTTTGGACGGCTTCAGGACAGTCAGGTCGGGATGTTTTTTATCACATGTAGCACACAGGAGGAAATAACCAACTTCACAAATACTCACATGATGCAGTAAAAGCACCAAAATATTGGTCAGTATTTTTATCGAAAACTGTGTGAGTCAACCCAAAGTGCAAAAAGGACCAACAGAGAAGGCAGTGCAAATGACTGCAAGAGAAACACAAAACATGATGATGACCAAATCATGAAAATCACATAAAAGAGAAATATAATGAACTGATAATATAAAAATAACAAAATAAACAAACACAGAATTAGAGAAAAATGAAAGAATAAAACAAAAATCATTGTTGAAATGTTGACAGTGGACTTGGGCATGAAGTGGACTTCACTTAGACGGCAAAAACAATAACAATAACAGAAGAAGCCCGATCAACTTCTATTTCTATGCAAGAGGTTGGACTTGGAGGGAGAATATGATGTTAACATATTGTGGAGCAGATCTACGGCAGGCTTTAAAAACAAACAGGGATAAACAACTGAGAGGTTATAAAAATATGGAAAACTTTTTCTATGTCCTTAAACTGTCTCAGCGATGGTTTAAACGATAAAAAGCTGCTCTTCACGACATGACAGACCTCACTGTTAAAAGGCAAGAAACTATCCATAAAACACACACTAGCTGCTGTATTCACACTCAGCAAAACGTTACCTACAAAGTTTTATATTACTGCAACATTTATTGAGAGCTTATAGTGGAGCACAGTTGTTACCTTCCACTCTGAAATCGGTGAAAAATCAGCCGCTGTCCCTTCATTAATGAGAGACATGAAACGTGATGCATGAGAGGACTCAGATCCAAACAAAAAACTGCAGTAACAGCTTTCTGAAAACAAAAAATGAATTTACATGCATTTTTCTCCATTTAGGAGCTCTTGTATGTTTTTCTGATTATGAGCACAACAGATGTTATTGTCCAAAGATACAATACAAATAATCTCTCTTTTTCAAACCAATGTTTTCCAGTCTACAGACAATAGCTCAGTCTGCTCAGGTTTTACAAACGGCCTTGGGAACGAAGGGAAAAGCTACACATTGTTCTACAAGAGGCCCTCGGCTTGCTGAACTCTGAACCACAGATACACAAGGACAAATGAGAGCATCTGAATGAGTTTTCCTTGTACTTCAGCTCCTCGTGCTTTGCTGTTTGTAATGGACAGCACCTCGACCGCAGGACCTTCATTCCAAAGGTCCGACAGACAAAGAGAGCACAAACTGAAATTTTATATGTGCGTGAATTCATGGCAACTCACGTAAACAGAGTATTCCTAGTTATACTAAAACTAAGCTAACAGTGAAAAATCCTTTAATTAAAATAACAATACAATTGTTTTGAAAAGAGAGAACATGTGCTTACAAAAGATTTTTTTGGGGGGGCATTTATATGATTATCTTTAATTTGCAAATATGTTTTTGCAAATGTAACAAATAAATAACAGATCAAAACAACTGCCTGCTGTCCAGTGAGCCTGTGACTGTGTGGATGGACTCAAACTAAGCTAAGACCTCTCAGAGAGTGGACCTGACCAGTGAATTATGTGATATGGAAATACAACCTTAGAAGGCATCGAGTTAACCGATGCCTTCCAAATCATGTTCAGTTGAATACTCTTACAGTTTTTGTTCCTGTTTCATGCAGGTCACCGGTGAAAATATAATTTAATTACAGAGGTTAAAATTTTTTTAAAAAGGGAGCAAAAGTAACAAGTAACAGCCCTGATGTGTGAAAAAAGGCTGGAAATACAAAAAACCTGAACTACAGCAAAAGCACTTTGATCAATAAATATTGCTCATAATCTTGACTTACATCTTGATAAAATCAGATTTTATTACAGAAGCGTGATGTTTTGCGTTCAGCTCTGGCTTTACCAGCCTATTGCTGAAAAATCAAAGCTTATCAGCAGGTTATGGTAAATAAAAAACACAATGTTAATTAACATTTACATGATCTGTGTGACTTGTCAGTTTTGTTGATGGTTTCAGTGAACGGTGGAATGATGCGTCAGTATGAATTATGGGATGTTATTATCTCCTTTCCTGTCATGAAAGATGGTTCAGCTGCAGGAGGTAATAAAGGAAGCACAGAAGCACCTTTCCTTAGTAATAACAGAATTCAAACAGCTCTTATTGTGGCTGCCACACCTCTGGGTCACTTCACTCAGTCAGGAACCTTCCAAAGGCTATTCAACTGCACCTGGACTGTGAAGAAAAACAGCTAATGCTACTGTGTGTTATCTGAGGTAGCTTTTTTTCCCCATCATCTCTCTCTGTTATTAAACCAAAGTAAGGTCACATTGACCCAGCGGTCTTAGCTAATTATAGGCCAGTCTACTCTTGAAAGAGTAGTTGTAAAGCTCTACCTGAAACCTGACTGAAACTCTTTAAATAAGCCATTCCTCTGCAGAAGATCAGAGCTCATCACAGTACAGAAACAGCTTTAGTCAACGTTACAATCTTCTTATGGCCTCTGACAGTGGACTCATATCTTTGCTTGTCCTGCTAGACCTTCGCAGCGTTCGATACTATTGACCATAATATCCTATTAGAACGATTATAGCATGCTGTAGGTATTACAGGTATTGCACTGCAGTGGTTTGTATATCTATCTTATTGATCCCAATTTGTTCATGTAAATGGAGAGTCCTCTTCACACACTAAGATTAATTATGGAGTTCCACAGGGTTCAGTGCTAGGACCAGTTCTGTTGACATTATACATGCTTCCCTTAGGCAATATCATCAGAAGACATAGCATACATTTTCACTGCTATGCAGATGACACCCAACTTTATCTATACATCAGACCTTCCCAAAGTGTGGGGCCTGCCCCCTACGGGGGGGGGGGGGGGGCAGAGCCATTGGAGGGGGGGCGCGGTATGAAAAGGATGGTATGGTGGTATGGTGTCACCTGCGCAAGTGCAGAGGTAGGTCTCCCCTGCATCGGGAGCACGCGCTGGGCTCTCCAAATCACGGACAAATAGTATCCCACATTCTTGATTTTTAGTTCGCAAACACTTCTTGTAATGACTAACTACTCCTGACATTTTGGAGATGTTAGCTCTTTATACAGTGAAGTTACAGTGGGATACAAATAATATCAGGCTGATCCTGCCACGATTTGTTCCCTCGGTTCAAATCACGGACAAACAGCATCCAACAGTTGTTTATGTTTTTAAACCCATTTTGCACAGAGAGGCATTTTTTGAAAAATGTATTGATAGCAATGTTGAATATTATTACACAGGAAAAAAACAACTACACGTAAAATAATTACACCGTGACGCCTCTGCCTTTCTAAATGGAGAGACAGTAACTGCGTGTGTTAAGTGTGTAAAACCTGCAGATAGTCAGATTAACAGTATTGTGTCTCTATCTGCCATTCTGCAATTCATCTCATGTAAACAATAACGTGGCGCACAGCGTGACGTGAAAAAAGGCACATACCTTTAACATTGCGTGACGAACTCTGTATTCCTCATCCACACGTAAACACAAAAAATCTCCGTTTTCGGTGATTCGAAACGCCGTTTACGTGTGGACGAAACAGCTGCGTTTTCAAAAATACCAGTGCAGGTGTGGACGTAGCGTAAAAGAGTTAGTAGTTTATTTTATTACACCTGTAATTTAGGGGGGGGGGGGCATTTTTCTTGTAAAACAAAGGGGGTCTAGCAAAAAAAGTTTTGGAACCACTGCTATACATTTTCTGATTTTAAATTCAGATAAAACTGAGGTTATTGTACTTGGCCCTATAAAATCTTAGTGTCTTACCAGACACTTAATCTAGATGGCATTACCTTGGCCTCCAGTAACACTGTGAGGAATCTTGGTGTCATTTTGACCAGGATATGTCCTTCAATGCACATATTAAACACATATGTAGGACTGCTTTCTTCCATTTGTATAATATCTCTAAAATTAGAAATAGCCTGTCTCAGAGTCACGCTGAAAGACTAGTTCATACATTAATTACTTCTAGCTCGGACTACTGTAATTCATTATTATCAGGATGTCCTAAAAACTCCCTGAAAAGCCTTCAGTTAATCAAAAATGCTGCAGCAAGAGTACTGACAGGGACTAGAATACACTTCAACTGTGAGAGACAGAATGTGAAAAAAAAATCCATGAATTCACATGGTAGGATTTGTAAAGAATTTATTCGTAAAAAATCAACTGTGGGAGCAATCATCAGAAAATGGAAGACATACAAGACCACTGATAATCTCACTCGATCTGGGGCTCCACGCAAGATCTCATCCCGTGGGGTCAAAATGATCATGAGAACAGTGAGCAAAGATCCCAGACGGGGGGACCTGGTGAATGACCTGCAGAGAGCTGGGACCAAAGTAACAAAGGTCACCATCAGTAACACACTACAACGGCAGGGAATCAAATCCCGCAGTGCCAGACGTGTACCGCTGCTGAAGCCAGTGCATGTCCAGGCCCGTCTGAAGTTTGCCAGAGAGCACATGGATGATACAGCAGAGGATTGGGAGAATGTCATGTGGTCAGATGAAACCAAAGTAGAACTTTTTGGTATAAACTCAACTCGTCGTGTTTGGAGGAAGAAGAATACTGAGTTGCATCCCAAGAACACCATACCTACTGTGAAGCATGGGGGTGGAAACATCATGCTATGGGGCTGTTTTTCTGCCAAGGGGACAGGACGACTGATCCGTGTTAAGGACAGAATGAATGGGGCCATGTATCGTGAGATTTTGAGCCAAAACCTCCTTCCATCAGTGAGAACTTTGAAGATGAAATGAGGCTGGGTCTTCCAACATGACAATGATCCAAAACACACCGCCCGGGCAACAAAGGAGTGGCTCCGTAAGAAGCATTTGAAAGTCCTGGAGTGGCCTAGCCAGTCTCCAGACCTCAACCCCATAGAAAATCTGTGGCGGGAGTTGAAAGTCCGTGTTGCTCGGCGACAGCCCCAAAACATCACTGCTCTCGAGAAGATCTGCATGGAGGAATGGGCCAAAATACCAGCTACTGTGTGTGCAAACCTGGTAAAGACCTATAGTAAACGTTTGAGCTCTGTTATTGCCAACAAAGGTTATGTTACAAAGTATTGAGTTGTATTTTTGTTATTGACCAAATACTTATTTTCCACCCTGATTTACGAATAAATTCTTTACAAATCCTACCATGTGGATTCATGGATTTTTTTTTCACATTCTGTCTCTCACAGTTGAAGTGTACCTCTGGTGCAAATTACTGACCTCTGTCATCATTTTAGGTGGGGGAACTTGCACAATCGGTGGCTGACTACATACTTTTTTGCCCCACTGTATTTCTCTTCTCTATATTGGTTTCTCTTCATTGGCTTCCTGTTAAATAAAGAATCAGATTGCTGGGGTTATCTTTGTATTACTGTTGAATCTTTATCTAACAATATAAAGTGCCTCAAGGTGACTGTTTTTGTGATTATATTTATATATTTATATATATTCATATTATTATATTGCAATATAATTAAAACTGAATTGAAGTTGCTACATTTAATCTGCTTTTAGTATAATCTGAGGCAAGTTCAGAAATGCTTTTCTTGTCTAGTTTTATCAGCACAGGAGGAGTTGAAGGCTTTCACGGGCTGCTGTTCATGGCCTCTGTCCATGGTACTGAATGAGAGCTGCGGTAAGATGAGTTAGAGTTATATAAGCCATGATCACATGCTGCAAATATCATTGCTATTGACGGTAAAGAGCTTACACAAACACAGTAGTTTGTTTTGGAAAACTACCACATACTCTGACCATCTCACACAAATACACAAACAAAATGCAGCTAGGAGTGGTTGGGAGTGTTTTATCAGCTGAGCTCCTTTGGTTGCTATGATACACGATATCCACAAAAGTAAAGTGTTGCATGAACTCCACTCCACCTGACTGCTGCTTAACTGTTACACCCACAGGGAAACAAAATGCCACTTTAATCATGATCTTCCGTATAATTACTCTGGTAGTTTGGGGATTTAATTTTGCTACAGGCAGTACTAACATCTCCTCCATTGTTGCTTAGCAGTCAATGGCTGGACAGTATAGTTTTTGTCTTGCCCCTCCTAAACTGTGATTGGACAGCTGGGTTTTCCCAGAAGGTCAAAAATTTTCAACTCTCGGTGACCATAAACATTTAAAAAAATTAAAACTTTCCCTGCTTCTGAGAAAAAACCAAAACAACACAAAACACACTGTAAACAGACCCTCATTCCTAAAACATCGATTAGTATGCACAAAAAATAGATCCCGTTAAATGCAGTCTTTCCTTCTCATTGGATGTGTTTTTCCTAATTTTGTGAACACACTAATACGTTCAGTTAGCATGTCAGCTTTAGGATTTCTGTCATTGCACATGTTCATATGGCTTCATGAATTCATAAATATCACCATATGTTGTTTTGTTACTTGGAAACAGAGGAAACATTATATTTAATAGCTTACAGCTGCACATGCTCATTTCGTAAATATTAATTGTCATGTCCATGCAGGACACATTAGTTATATAAACAACTGTCCCTGCTGACATCTTTGTGAAGTGCTAATAATCTCTGCGTTGGTGGAAATGAACCGAGCATGTTATATTAAAAATGATACTTGCATGAACATTGCTGGAGCAGGGTAATAAAATGTTTAAAGATCAACTGTAATGTTTTTGTTTTTTCTATTTTTGTTGGATTTGTGGCAAATCAGAGAAACTTCCCTACACTCGAAGGCTGAGATTTACATACACTCTTTGTTTTCCTTCTGTTGTTATTATTAAAATATGGAAATAAACATGGTATCTGCAAAGGTCTGTCTCTGCAATTTGCATGTATTAATGGTTTTCCTTTATGACTGGAATCAGCTAATTAGTATGTATAAAAGCCTCACTCTAGATCACTGCACAATTCCTTCAGAGAGCAGATTAATTTTGCTTAATGACACTGTGCATTTTCCCTGCTCTGAAAAGCCCGGCTCTCAGAAAGTGATATGATAATGGAAAATGGATGGAAGAGGCCGACCTGATTCACGGAGATGAAAGATTTCTCTGCAGCTAATTAGCTGCTAATTATACCGGGGCACTTCAGCAGCGACTGGCTGAGTAATGACATACTACTACAGATTAATTTTAGGTGTTCTCTCTCTCTCTCTCTCTGTGTGTGTGTGTGTGTGTGTGTGTGTGTGTGTGTGTGTGTGTGTGTGTGTGTGTGTGTGTGTGTGTGTGTGTAGGCGAGGCTTTCCATTTACCCTCCAGCTCCAAAAAGTTGGCACAGAGCCAGCGGCGAGCAGCCATGCAGTCGTGGAGGTCGTTGAGGGTGAAGAGGTTGGAGGGCACGGGCCCAGTGTATCTGCTGTGAGTGGAGTGCAGCTGGCTGTTTGTGACAGGCTGGCTCACATCTACACCAGTGGGACACGGTACCTACACACACACACACACACACACACACAAAACAAATTAAATTCATTTCTTTAACTTCTTACATTTCAGTCATGCAATAGCAAACAGTTAAAAGGAGACATCATGAAAGGAATGCTGTGCGTCACCATTATGTACAAAGTGTCCTTCAGCATGGACAACAATCATATAACAAGACAGTGTGACAGACCTGCTGTCGTGGTCCGAGGGTGTGGGGATGTTCGTGAGCTTTGGTTCTTTTATATTTATTGATTTGGATCACTGTTTTGATTTTATTCTCATGCTGACAATGTTTTTTATTTTTTGTGAGCTTCAAATGAAATTATTGAGTTCTGGTCCCTGTTTTTCATTCCATTATTGTATTAATCTCCCCAGTCTGTTCTCTCCCCTCTCTCATGTATGTGCCTTCTCGGTTAAACTTTCCCTGTTTATTCTGTCTTTTGTATGTTTCCTGTTTTACTTTGACAGTTGGCTTTTTCTTGTGTGTTGTCTATGATTTTAATTCCTGTCTTTTTCCTGCCCATTTCTTAGCCTCAGGTCAGAAACAAACATTTTGTTGTTATTTCACCTGTCTAAGTGCTGCAGCTGTGTCCTCTGTGTCAGTTTTAAAGAGCTATAAATAGCTTTTTTTCTCCTCTTAAAGTTAGAACTAAATTATAATGCCAAAGGAACATCGGCGACACAAGGATGTCATATTATGTTGTTGTTTTTTGTAACTCAGGTATGGCTCGAGTGTAGTCTGTGAATCCTGTTGATGCTTAAGCAAAAAAAAAAAAAAACCTACTGAAAACACTCGTTGAGCACTTTATTAGGGACACCTCTGCTATCTAATGCAGTGAAATACAACTGTTTTATGATTAAAAACACTTCTCTAAAGCTCATGCTTCAATTTTTGTTGAATTTATAAAAAAAGTTGATCATTCTGATTCATGGTTATTAGTGTGTGTGTAGTGGGGGTGGTGCAGGTGGATGTGACTGCATTGTAATGAGATGTTTTCTGCTATTTTCTCTAACCAAACAGCACACATAAGTCGGAAATATTTTTCACCCTGTTCACACTGCAGCAACAGCTCTGCTGTCAGAGGAAAGACTTTTTACAACTCACATTAAAAGAACCAATCATCTCACCCGATACTGCAGGCCAGTACAGAGGATGAGGTGGTCGTAGGGCACCTTCTCCCCACTGGACAAGAGGACGTATTTGGACTTCCTTCTGATGCCCACCAACTTCCCCGTCACCACTCTGATGAAGGAACGCACTGGGATCTGGGCCAAGTCTCTGCTGCTGTAGGCATGACTGCATGAAGATGAGAAGAAGAAACTTAAACTAATAGAATTATATTAATGCTAAATTTTCTAATACAAGCCTCCACAATGATGATGATGCACTTTCAGTTAGAAATCTGTATTTCTAATATGCACTGACAATGTCAGTGTCTGTCATCGTTTGTTGGCCGGTCTCTGGCACAGAATTCGGCTCAATTTAAAAAGAAATGTGTACAAATGTTCTTAATGTTTGTGGAAATCACGGTTGAAAATCACCACTGAAAGTATTCTGACTGGCTGCATCACCACTTGGTGTGGCAGCTGTAATGGTCTGGACCGCAAAGCTCTGCAGAGGGTGGTGAGATCAGCACAGCGCATCATCAGGACTGAACTGCCAGCCATGCCGAATCTCTACAGACAGTGCTGCATGAGGAAGACACAGCGGATCCTCTCTGATCCCAGCCACCCCAGACACAGACCTTTCACACTCCTGCCGTCCGGCAGGCGGTTCAGGAGCATCCAGACCCACACTACCAGACACAGGGACAGTTTTTACCCACAAGCCATCAGACTTTTGAACTGCTGACATTCCATACACACCACTACACACTCACTACAATAACAGGACTCTGCACACTGTCACTTCAACAAATGCTGCTTCACTGAGTGAATGGGTTAAATGCAGAGAGCGATTTTCCCCACGGGGACCAATAAAGTACACTTTCTTTCAAATGCTACTTAAATGCTCACTGCACAACTTTGTACAACCTGCAGATACTCTTGCACAAACTTGTAAATACCAACTTGTCTTAAATGTAAATACCAACTAAATTCTCTAATATTTAATACTTTTTTCCTCTCATTTTAATTGTTGTTGTTATTATTATTATTATTATTATTTTATTACTACCACTGCTATTTTCTGTTATTTTCTTCTCAATATAACTGCACACTCTCTATATGCTCATGTAAAGGTGAGGAGCACGAGCCAAAGAATTTCATTATGGATAAATGTGGCTACAGTGTTTATCTGTACATGACAATAAAACTTGAAACTTGGAAACGTGTACAAGAATCTGCAAATGTGTCTGATTCATTAATGTGAAAGAGGTTGCCTCACATAGTGGCAAATAACATTGCTTTTAAAGTTTCTTTCATAATATTCTGAAATAATAATAATGTCATGTTGGGTTTACATTTTTCCTTCTAAAACACTGTTTTTAACTGAGTTTAATTACACATAAAATAATCACACACTCTGGTGCTTTTCCAGCTGTCTGATGGTATGTCGATATATATCCAACATGTTTGGGAATGCGAGATGGCACGACAAGGTTTTCCATTTTCATGTGCATGTTGTTCTGTTCACTCACCTTGTGGACAGAAATCCAGCGTCCTCGTGGTTGTAGTCGCCGGGGAAACCGTGTGTTGAAATGAGGGTCAGGCTGTTGAACCTCAGGTGAGGGCTGTGAGAGAACAAACAGCAGCGAAAAGCATGAGTGCTGTTCCACATAACGCTGTGAACACACAGTGAGAGGAGGACGCTGGGAAGGACTTCACAGCTTTTGGAAACGCAATCACTGAAACATAAAACTCATGTTACTACTTTAAGTGTGTGAAACTGGAAATTCTAGATAACACTTTGTACATTTTTATACTGTTTGTGTTTTTTTATACTGTTTATTTCAATCATTGGGACTTTATTTACCCCCATCTGATGGTATTTAATCACTAGCTTTTTAATGCCTCACTTAGATATTAGAACATTAAAGAGGTATAAAAGCAAAACCGTGATTTCTGCTGTTTTAAAGGAAAATAGAGGACAGTGGAGACACTGGGAAAACGTGACTTTCCTCCAGGCTGCTCTGGTTCACAATTGATTCATCGGCCAGCCACGATTTATTATTCTTTACCTCCCACCACATTCCCTATTCCTAAACCAAACTGAAGGGGCTTCTTTGTGCATGGCTATGGAAGGTGTGTGACCCTTGTTCCCACGCATGTAAACAGTGAAGGATGCATGCGGAGAAGCATTCTCTCCAGAATATTCTTTCCTGGCTCGTCGGCCACAGTGAGCACTGCTTGTGATGTAGAGGTGGTTTGGCCAGGCTGAACAGCAGGCACCATGCTGCCCAGTTATTACAGTCTTACATTTTGCACTTTTTTGTCACATTTAAGTATTTTATAGAAAATACTGAATGCTTTTCTCTATTTTCTCCTGTTATATTTTATGTGAAACGCATACAAAAACATCTCTTTTTCTCTCTCTGTCACACACACATATATATTTATATATATACACATATATATACACACATATATATATATTTATATATATACACAGGATATAGAACATATACTATATATATAGATAATATATATTCTAGATATAACACATCTATATACACACATATATATAGTACACACATATATATATAGTATATATATAGATATATATATAGATATACAATCACACACACACACAACGACATATATAGAAACACACACACAATATATATCTCTAAATATATAATATATATATATATACTATATAGAATAAGATATATATATATGTGTGTGTGTGTATATAGTGATGTGTGTGTGTGTGTGTTCGTGTGGGTGTGTGTGTGTAATATATAGATATATATATTATAGATATATATATAATATATATACACTAGGGGTGGCAAACGATATTCGTAGCGATATTGAACGTGTCGATACAGTGCTTTCCGGTTCGGTACGCATATGGGTATCAACAATACAAAATTTGTAATTTATTTTATCAACTTTCCTTCTGACGATGCTGTCTGTGTTGAGCGCTCAGTGAATCTGCGTTCGACTACTCCGCCTAGGCTGCACTGTCGAGCGTAGATCCACTGAGCGCTCAACACAGACAGCATCGTCAGAAGGAAGAGCGCAGGGCAAGCTAGCGAGACAGAAGTTAAGCTCTCCTTTTAACATGGACCTCCCCCACCCTCATTCAGATCTGGCGTTTGGAATTATTTTGGTTTTCATGTGACGTATGACCCTGAAGGTAAGCGAGTCATGGACTAAAGTAAAACAGTATGTTGGATGTGCCACGCAATGCTCAATTACATGGGTGGGAACTAGTGTGTTAGCGCAGTTAGCTCGTTAACGTGTTGGCCGTCTAGCCCCATGCACGGGGCGATCGGCGGTAGCTCGTTAACGGAGATTTGCCGTGTTGTGGCGTTAAGGTCATTTCAACGAGATTAACCTGAAAGCACTAGTGGGAACACAATGAATATGACTGCACATTTACGCCGACATCATCCTAGTGCAAAGACAAGTGGAAGCAGAAAAAAAACAAGCAAGCCTGCTACTAACTTTAGCCGAGTCATTTAGACAGCTGTTAGCACATGATTCTCCATATATGTTTAATATGCTGCTGAGAATATAGCCCAGAAGAAGCGGATAGTATAGCTTTTATTTTGGAAAGAGACATTTCTCTGTAATAAACTCTCTTTTACAAAGATGAGTGATTCCTCAATCAGATACAGGGCTCGCAATATCGCTAGCCCGACGTCCCGGGGCTAGCGATTTTTTCAGTCGGTTTACCAAAATCTATCTCTGCCCTGCCCGTCGGGCTATTGTAGGAAGGAAAAATATATGTCAATGCTTTTGCATTCTTTCAGAAATGTAGCTGGGTAATTATGTCATTGGCATCGGTGAGCCACTGTCAATATGTGACATATTGCAATCGCGTTTGAATTTGCGCTTGTTTTTTTGCTTTCACTTTGCAATCGCACGAACTGTGTATAGAGAGCGACAGCACTGATCTGTGAGTGATGATAATTTGTGCACCAATTCCTCTGACATCGTCTTATCAATCGTTAGCTTACTATGCAAACATGACAAGTGAAATCTCACGCAGCAAGCTTAAACATGTGAGAGGTTGATCGCGCAGAGAATCGCTGAGCTTATGTGAGTGCGTGTGTAAAAGCAGCAGGATATATATTTGACTACGATGACCTGGATGACTGAGAACCTTCACAGACAGATATATATTTTAGTTCTGCTGAGCCAAATAAGACAGGTCAGGGTGAAGAAGTGACAGCCAAAGAAAAGCTTACCACAAAACGGAGAAGTTATGACAAATCAGACTATAAGGCAAAAAGAAAGTGCAGCTTTATGGTTTCATGGACAAAAGAATTTCTGTGGCTGCGATATGACGAGCTAAATAACCAGGGCTGCACATAAGTGGTCCGCAGGTGCGCATTCGCTGTCAAAATAAAAAACACGCACAAGGGTTAGGGTTAAATTTAAAAACTGTACTTTTGAGTTAAAATATATATTTATAATTTAATAAATGACAAATTAAAAAGGCATGAACATTTTTTTGTATCGAAAAAATATCGAACCGTGACACCAAAGTATCGAACCGAACCGAACCGTGAATTTTGTGTATCGTTGCACCCCTAATATATATATATATACATACATATATATACATACATATATATATATATACATACATATATACATATATATATATATATATATATATATATATATACATATATATATATATAATATATATATATATATATATATATATATATATATATATATATATATATATATATAAAAACAACCCAGCACGCCCCTGCGGGCGGTTTATCCTTCAAGCTCGGGTCCTCTACCAGAGGCCTGGGAGCTTGAGGGTCCTGCGCAGTATCTTAGCTGTTCCCAGGACTGCGCTCTTCTGGACAGAGATCTCCGATGTTGTTCCCGGGATCTGCTGGAGCCACTCGCCTAGCTTGGGAGTCACCGCACCTAGTGCTCCGATTACCACGGGGACCACTGTTACCTTCACCCTCCAATTCCTCTCGAGCTCTTCTCTGAGCCGTTGGTATTTCTCCAGCTTCTCGTGTTCCTTCTTTCTGATGTTGCTGTCATTCGGAACCGCTACATCGATCACTACGGCCGTCTTCTTCTGTTTGTCTACCACCACTATGTCCGGTTGGTTAGCCACCACCATTTTGTCCGTCTGTATCTGGAAGTCCCACAGGATCTTAGCTCGGTCATTCTCCACCACCCTTGGAGGCATCTCCCATTTTGACCTCGGGACTTCCAGGTTATACTCGGCACAGATGTTCCTGTACACTATGCCGGCCACTTGGTTCTGGCGTTCCATGTATGCCCTGCCTGCTAGCATCTTGCACCCTGCTGTTATGTGCTGGATTGTCTCTGGGGCATCTTTACACAGCCTGCACCTGGGGTCTTGCCTGGTGTGATAGACCCCAGCCTCTATGGATTTTGTACTCAGAGCTTGTTCTTGTGCTGCCATGATTAGTGCCTCTGTGCTGTCTTTCAGTCCAGCTTTGTCCAGCCACTGGTAGGATTTCTGGATATCAGCCACCTCCTCTATCTGCCGGTGGTACATACCGTGCAGGGGCCTGTCCTTCCATGATGGTTCCTCGTCTCCCTCCTCTTTCTTGGGTTTCTGCTGCCTGAGGTATTCACTGAGCACTCGGTCAGTTGGTGCCATCTTCCCAATGTATTCTTGGATGTTCGTTGTCTCATCCTGGACTGTGGTGCTGACACTCACCAGTCCCCGGCCCCCTTCCTTCCGCTTAGCGTACAGCCTCAGGGTGCTGGACTTGGGGTGAAACCCTCCATGCATGGTAAGGAGCTTTCTTGTCTTTATGTCAATGGCTTCTATCTCCTCCTTTGGCCAGCCTATTACCCCAGCAGGGTACCTGATCACGGGCAGGGCGTAGGTGTTGATGGCCCGGATCTTGTTCTTACCACTCAGCTGACTCCTCAGGACTTGCCTGACCCTCTCTAGGTACTTGGTGGTTGCAGCCTTTCTAGCGGCCTCTTCATGGTTCCCATTTGCCTGTGGGATCCCCAGGTAGTTGTAACTGTCCTCTATGTCTGCAATGTTGCCTTCTGGTAGTTCAATCCCCTCAGTTCTGACTACCTTCCCTCTCTTTGTTACCATCCGACTACACTTCTCCAGTCCGAACGACATTCCAATGTCATTGCTGTATAGCCTGGTAGTGTGGATCAGTGAATCGATGTCTCGTTCACTCTTGGCATACAGCTTGATGTCATCCATGTACAGGAGGTGGCTGACAACTGCTCCGTTCCGTAGTCGGTATCCGTAGCCAGTCTTGTTAATGATCTCACTGAGGGGGTTCAGGCCTATGCAGAACAGCAGTGGGGACAGAGCATCTCCTTGGTAGATCCCGCACTTGATGGTGACTTGTGCTATGGGCTTGGAGTTGGCCTCTAGTATTGTACGCCACATCCCCATTGAGTTCCTGATGAAGGCTCTTAGGGTCCCATTGATCTTGTACAATTCTAGGCATTCCAGTATCCAGCTGTGGGGCATTGAGTCATAGGCCTTCTTGTAATCAATCCAGGTAGTGCACAGGTATATATATATATATATATATATATATATACACCTTTTGCCACAACATAGAGTGAAAATGAATAAGGCATGAACTTGCTGATCAGTGTGCAGCAGTGTATTGTGTTGAGCAGATCATTGTGTTGTTGGCTGGCAGGGAGAGCTATTTATATGTCGGTGTATGTGTCTGGGCCGTTTTGATGCACACACAAAAAAAGAAATGGAAAAAAAAAACATTTTTGAATTGCATTTTGGGTTTTTATGTTTAGACTTTTGAAAAAATCAGCCAAAGATTCAAAAATGTGTGTAAACAACTGTTGAAGACTGTAATTTCCATTTTGTCCACAGATGTATAAAAACATTTAGAAAAGCAGACTAAAGCTAGCCACAAAAAGAAGAAAATATGGAATAAAAGTCATAACTCAGTTGATATAGTGATGATTTTGTGTTACGGGAATATAAGGCCAGGTAAAGAATCATAGATAAGCTAAGACAACAAAGCCTTTATTGGTCCCACAGTTGGGAAATTCAAGGATACAATGACACAGTTGACATTTTAGATGCCGAGTAGCAGCAAAATGGAAGTGCAGTGGTTGAATAACAATAGCAGCAAGCACTGAGTATTGCATACTGAGCTATGAGTCTATCGTCTATTAACATGTTTACTTTTGACAAGAGTGAAGCTTTTTTATTTTTTCTCTACTCTTTCGAAATTATTTATCCAGAAAGTTAGTTTACAGCGCTCAAAGCTACCTTTATCGTAATGTTTAAATGTCTTGAACACCGGAGGAATAACAACCTTTCCATATTTCACTTACTCAGGCTAATCAGTCTTCTTCTTAGGTCTGTGTGGGTGTGTCACCACTGACTGACAGATGTTCCTGACATTCGCTTGTGGATACACAAACAGCTAAAGACACCTTGGAGCACACCTCTAGTATACTTTTGTCAAATTTAAGTATCCTCTGTGCTATCTAAGTGTAACAAAACTGCTTAACACCAATTTAACAATAACTAAACTTAAGTAACACTGAAACTGGGATGTTGTATAATGGGTCGTGTTTTTTATCCGGTTATTTAAATATGTATGCAGACACAGAAACTGCAACGCCAATATTAGACTGAAAAATGTTGCCTGCGTCTGAACTGTTGCGCAAACAGCAGACTGTTATCCACCTTTAACCTGAGAACACAAACATAGCAGAATGGTTTTATGAACTGAAATGGCGGTGCATTGAAACGTTGTCATGATAGCCCATCCTGCACCTTTAGCAGCTCATTTACTGCGGACACTGCGTTTTCAATACACTTGAGCTTGATTTAAAGCCGACTCCTGACACCATGATCCAAACGAGAAAACAAGTTCTACAAAATAGAAACTATAACAGATCTGAATGTACTGAACTGAAAACAGCTATTTAAAACATTGTCACACTGTCTGGTTTGGTTTTGTTTTGTTTTGTTTTTTTTTGGGGGGGGGGGTATCCTCAGTTCGCTGACAAGTTTCCGTTTGTAAAGATTGACAAACGTAAATTACACGGGGCTAAAAAAAGCAGCTCAGGAGTTTAGCTTTAATTCAAAATTCAGTACACTGTTGAGATTACATATTATGGTGCTTTTACATAAATCATAAACCTTTTAAAATCCCTCTGTTTACCAATGTAGGCATGTTTACAAAGCGTAAACCTTCTCAGGTGCACATTCTCCAGCCTGCTGATGCGTTTGTGGTTCCTGAGCATGAAAAACCGGAGCCGTCTGAGCTCTTGTGAGTTTACTGTTGACAGTATAAACCATCTCTTGTGATGCAAATGGCCTCCTTTGTTGTGGCCGACAGGACATTACACAGCTGATAACAGCAGTTCCAGCTCCTACGCTCAGTGAATAGCAAAGTGTGTGTGTGTACCTCGCAGCGTCCAGCCTTATCACCCTGACACTCTGATCACCTCCTGCTCTGTTCTTATCTGTGCTTCCTGCTAAATTAACGCCCAGCGGCGCACATTGACAACACCAGACACCAAAATGCTGCTAAACCGATTGTACATGGGAAGGCTGTTGTTTCATATTAGTGAGCAGTTATAGCAGTAGATACATGCAGTGAGGCATGTGGTAAACACACGATGGCTGTGCTTGGTTCCTCATATTGAAGAGGTACTTTAAGGTTATATCTGGTATACAGGATTGTTACAGGACTACAACTACAGCCAAATAACCAAAAACAGACTTTCCTGGGTGCTTATTTTACCTGTAAAATATTACAGGTACTATTAAATATCCTGCACCACAGCTCCACGGAGATAATAAACAGAAGCTGATTCCAAAGACACCACCTGGTCAGCTGAATGAAAATCTGCTTAGCACTTTGATGTGAGCCAAAAGTTGCTGGTTTTTATATAATGCTTTCATTAAATGACTCATTATACTGCACATTTTGTAAAGTTGGTCTCAGATCACACCTGTAGGCTGACTGCAGTATTAGTCATAAACCTTGCTGCTCCATCTTAGTGGGTGGTACTCAAATGCCAACCTATGGGGGTGGAAAAATTACTCCAGCACATTACTTACACTAATGAGCAGGTAATAGTATGATAAAGTGGAAGAGGTCATCTACAAATCAGAAGGTTGGTGGTTTGATCCCTGGCTGCTCCTGTTTGCATGCCAAAGATATTGAACTATGAGTTAGTCCTGACATGTTGATTAAAATGTGAATGTTAGGCTAGGAAGCATTTAGGCATATAAAAAATGCTTGTGTTATTGAGGCTTGGGTATAAAGTTACTGCTATAACTTTAATTTGGAATGTGATAACTAGCAAGCTGAGAGACCTTCCATCTACTGAAGAAAAAAAACAAACAAAAAAAAAAGGTAAAAATATAAATGATTTGACGAATCACCTAAAGTAACTTTTCTTTCCTTTAAAAGTTCTACATTACTGACCTGTAGATATTAGCGTAATAAACACATTTCCCAGCAAACAATATTTATAGCTGGATCAGATAAAAATGTCTCCGTGCTTTGTGTCAGCATTGGTTTAAGCGTTGCTTTCTGACATGAACATGCGAATAATAACAACAACACAATAACACAGCAACAATCTGACAGCGACCACAGTCAAACTTTCTTGTCAATCTGTGCCAGAAGATGGATTTTTTGTTGCAGCGCTGAGGCATTATGGCCCATTACTGGCGTCTGGATGCGACAAAATCAGCAGCTCTGGATTTGCTCTGTTATCTGCCGGTGACAGACAGCTGTGGTGACCCTGCAGTCTGACCGCGGTGAGCAAAGGGCTGAGCCGCCGCAGAGCTCTTTATCTGCCTGACCCCGTCCCAGCCAGTAATGGAGGGGGGGGGCTGGACTCAATGAGCACAAGGAAATCTGTGTTGGTGTGGAGGGGGGTGGACATTTGGGCAGGGCTGATAAGGGGGGCCCCTCGCAGGCCGAAACTGACCCATCTTTCACCCTCTAAATGTGTTGCCGCCTCACCATTAGTCCAGTAGACACTAACTGCCTCATTAGTCAACTCATTAGTGACAGCAAACACAGATCGCTGCAGCAGATCCTG
The DNA here is from genome assembly GCF_900408965.1 of Simochromis diagramma. Lineage (NCBI taxonomy): Eukaryota > Metazoa > Chordata > Actinopteri > Cichliformes > Cichlidae > Simochromis > Simochromis diagramma. The sequence continues at coordinate 22,089,725 of NW_024387492.1, forward strand.
ACGGGAGAAACAGTGGAGTGGCTAATTAAAGGGGGCCGGCTCTGGCCCCGCTGAATGCCAGGCCTCAGACAGCTGCGTGCGCCTGCCCCGGCACTGCCGCAGTGCCAGCCTCACCAGCTCTATGAGCGCTGAGAGATCTCGCTCTCTCAAAACAACAACCCTGGTTGCCTGGCAGCTATCAGCTGGCTCTGAATCAGCAGCCCTCTGCTTCTTATTATTTGCTGGAGCAGTTAATCTCAGGGAGCGAGGACAGAGGCAAACAGAAGACGCCTGAGCTGAAGTCAAGTGACATTTCCAGAGGTTTGGATTCCTGGCATGAAAGGCGATAAAGAAATGAAACAGAAGCTCGAGTGAGAGGCTCTGGGCTACTCGGGCACCTAAACACGTTTCATTATAACATCTGCCAGATCTCTATTACAGCACCTGCATCCTCACCGTGTTCTTCTTCTTTGCCACATGCAGTGTGACCTGTTTGTGCTTATAGCAGACATCATTGTCTGCAGACAGTTACTGATTCAGAAACATGAGGTGCATGTTTAAGTGTTTGTACCACAGGTTGCGCCACTTGATGATTCTGAGTGCCATTTACACAGACTTTCATTATTAGACATATATGGACACATCCACTGCGACCTATTTTGAATATGTAATCTTAAACACAAATTAATTTTAGCAGTTTAATCAATGCCATAAGAGCAACTTTAAAAGTTCAATCAATTTTTATTAAACATGAGTAAACATGATGAATTTATCAGGAACTACTTTTAGAAGTGGATTAATCTATATTTGATCCTGTGAGTATTTGGGGCAACCGGCTGGTGTGTATGGTCAGATTGAATATGACTATAATGATTCATGAAGGAATATGTCATATGTTGGTGGCAACAGTGGCACTCTATGGCACAAAGGAACAACATTGTATACACGGGCTACACTTGTACGTGGCACATTTACATCTGCCTGTTCACCACAAACTACCCAACAGACAGAAACTCTTGGGAGCACTTTGAGTGTATAGGTGAGATTCTGAGCAGCTAATGAAGCTGTGTGCCGTGTGCAGCAGAGCTGTGTGCTCTGTGCTTGATGGGGACTTGGAGATGATAAGGTACATACACAATGCACAGATGGTGAGAGGTTTCTGTGAGAGGCTTAATAAGGGCTTGAGTAAATTTTTGCCTCGGGACACCAAACAGCTAATTGGATCAGAGCGAAATAGGAAAAACGTTGTCACTCCTGCCACAAATTTAGAAAGTACAGCCGCAATCAATCCTGGAGTTAGTTCAGAGGCAGACTCACCAGGAACAAAGCACCTCGAGGAAAGCTAAACCTGTGTCCGAAGCTCCCACCAGCACAATCCGGGTATTAATGGTGACCTTTGGCTCCATGGTCAACTTTCTGCTGACGAGGCTGAGAGCAAACGGTGTCTACGAGAAACAAAGAGAGGAGACGGTCTGTCACGTTTACCCCCATCTGGAGGCGAGACATCACTCCCAGAACGACTGACACCATTTTCAGGAAATTAAATAAATGCAGCAAATGTACTTATCATTACATAATGACCTGTCCAATTTCTCCCATTCACAGCTCAGCAGATTTCATCGGGGCGCCTCATCAGCCTGCAAGCTTTCAGCTTTTCTCTTTATACTCTGTGACATTCAAGCGCGACTCGTGCTGAATCTTAGGCCCTAAACGTCTGCGCTGTGTGAAACTTAATGGACACGCCATCAATCATGCTTTTCACCAGTTTTCAAAAAAGTTCACAAGCGTTTGAGCAGAAATGGCTCAAAGCAAAGGGATTTTCTTGTGTAAAAGGAAATTACATTAAATGCTGCAAATTTCCAACAGCATATGAACTTTTTATACATCTTTTTTCAAGGGAAGAAGAATTTTAATGAGCTGACACGCAATCTGCCAAAATATGCAGAGTCCTGCCTCCCTGCATAAGCGTATAATTACAAGTAGCATGAATAACATTTCGTGCAAAGCACATTTAATTTTAGCCAAAACGGAAAGCCCGCAGGGATGGGAAGGGATCAAATGTGTGACCTGAGAGTTAAGGAACCCTTTTCTCCAACAATCACAAAAGCGTCCCACAGGAATTGGTCGAACACGCCGTTCCAATTTCCCAATTCTCCGAGGCCAATCGTCTCTCTCGCCTCCTCTCACTGTGATCTGAGGCAGCTAATGTCGCCTTCATTTTCTATAATTAAACAGATTGGCCCCACAATGCACCTTATTGAATGAAAACAACACTGAGCAAAAAAAAAAAAAAAGTAAAAGAAAAAAAGTGTGCGTGTGTGTGTGTGTGTGTGTGGGGGGGGGGGGGCATGGGTGGAATTAACCTTTGTGTGATATTTAAATAAATTTCCACGAGGGCATGTGAGCCCAACATCTGTCACATACACAGAGGTGTTTTGGCACAGGTTTGACTGTGGGAGGAAAACGTAAGAAGCCTTGGTTATTTTATATGATAAATAAGCCACACACTGAAAAATTTGAAGCATCAAAAAGTCACAAAAAATTAAACTTTGCAGGTTTGATTTTGAATTGTGTTTGGTAATTTAGTATATACACCAAGCTTTTGTTTTGAAGCAACATATTTCAGAAAAGGTTGAGAGGTGTGTAATGCTTAAAAACACTTAATGGAACAACTAATTAAGTTAATTAGTAACATGATTGTGAATGGAAAACTATCCCACAGAAGCTAAACCATGTGTATGCAGCCCTCCGGGTAATTTTAATTTTAGCAATACAATGCCAAACCACATTCTGCAATTATTCCAGCTGCACGAGCCTCTGAGTACAGACTATTTATAAAAATGTCTGTGATTACTAAACAATTAATGCCACATTTTGGTCCTCGAATTAAAGCTGAGAGCGTGTACTTTCATGTTATTTGAATATTTTTGTACAGAGAGTTAAAACCTGAAAAATGTGCTCCAAAATAGATGGGTGTAACTGTATTTTTCATTTTTTTCATTTGGTCTTTGTACAGCATGTCGGAAACAGGGTTTCATCTCAGGAACTTATGTAAGCAGTAAAAGTCAATTTGTCTTTATTTTAATTTTGAATGCACAGGCTCATTATTTTTTATTTTTTGCTTGACTGGAGATAAAGTAGCCTTAGAGTCGATATGTGATGTATATTGTGTGATTACTGCAGGTAATACTAGGTTAAATCATGCAGCAACCACTGATGCTGAAAAACAAAATGAATTTCATGCAATAATCTGCAGTTCCACTAACGACCACATGAGGCAAGCTCCAAAGTGAGTCGATCCCCAGACGTCTTGGTTAAAATGATTTACCAGTATTAAAAAAGCATGTTTAAAAACTGGTGCAAAAAGAGTGTTTTGGATAGTTTGATGGATAAAAACTTCCCAGTGGGAATTTTGTCAGAACTGGATACTGGAGTTATGGGTATGGAGGTATGGCTGTTATGACTGATTATATTATATTATTGCAAACTGAGCCTGTGCTTGTTTTGCTGAGTGAAACTCCAGTATTTTACAGGTTTGCTATTTTGCACTAATTATCAGACAGGTGTGCGTTTGTGTGTTACGTCCATGTAGTTTATGAATGCAGACTGATAACAAGTTTGTCAGAATTAGATGAACTCCACCCTCTGGTCCAAATACGGTCACTCAAAAAAACCAACATGGGTCCCACATACTACTCCTGAGAAGTTGTCTAAAGCTAATTTAAGCAAGTTTTATAACCTGAAAGATGATTAAGAAAAAGTATGAACAGACTGCATTACTGTTCTCTACATTATATTACATTTATAAATATAAACTGGGACATCCTGTTTGAATATGTAAATGAATATGAAATGAGCAGCACACTGGCTCTGAAAAGTCTGTGAAAGCTTTTTGGTGATGACACTGACTTGCCGGTATCATGTGCGCCTTAATTTTGAAGATAAGATCATGTCATGACCGTTTTCTGGTTCATTTAGACTAGCCTTTACCCTGAAGGAAAAAAAATCTCATATTATTGTTTGCATGTATATCTGTCTGTTCTATTAACTTTTAAAATAGATAAGACAAACAGTGATTTTTAAGCTGATGTCTCACGCAGCTGCTGTAGGTCGACATTTATTGAAACCGAGCTTTACTTTATATGTAAAAACCCTTCATCTGTTATCATATACTGGAAAAATTAAATGCCTAGATGCATCCGTCTGAATGCTGCAGGAATTAACCAGATGAGGTAATCAGATGAACAAAGCTCCCGTCTCATCTGCATGTGAGGTGGAGCAGGTGCAGCCGCTCTTATCGCGCTGGAGGTGCCTCACCTTTGCCGCACACAATGACCACGGCACTGCGTAACATGATCCCGTATTGACAGAGAGGGAACAGGTGCTTTAAATTTGATTAATCATCCCGGGGCCGACATCGGGAGGAGGCTGGGACAAAGATCTCGGAGGCGAAGCTGTTATCAGGCAGCGTGGAAATCATGACTGGCATGGGGCTGGCGGGAGGGGAGGGGGGTGATGGAGTGAAATGAACATGTTAGTGTACATGGTGACGCCTCAGGTGGAAAGAGCGCTGCTGAACATGGGGTAAATATTTGAAGTGCAGGATGTTAAAATCAATCAGCCAGGCTTTAAGCCCCAAACATGGTTGACAGCTGAAACCATGCCATTATTCACACAGGCTACTTTCAGCTGCTTTTCTCCACCTTTTACTGAAGTCATCTTAAGAAGCGGCACTTCATATTTACAGAAGAAAATATGCCTTAAACAGAGCGACAAACCAAGGTACTAAAACCCAGGCTGTTAGTTTCATTTTCTTTATTCTGTTGCACTTTTTCCCTTTACTTAATCAACTTATAGTGGAAATCAGGCAGCAGGTGACAGCTCAGCATACACTGCACGTGGAAGATGATGCAAGTGTTCTCTCTCACTTTCATATAATTAATCTCAGCTTTTTATTATCATCAGTGCTGAGCTGACACACAAACAGGTGAGTATTACTCTTCAAAAAGCATCAAAGCTGATCTGAAGGAAAGCGATGGCCTGACACCTGCCTGAAACACTCTGTGCTGGTTTTCCTTTCATTTGTATGTTTAGTTACAAGAACAGACCTGCGACAGATGGTCTGACTCCCCTCAGGGCATGGTCTCAACATCATGGAGTCAGTCTGGGATTACATGAACAGACAGAAGACTGAGACTATAAGACTGAAGCCATAGAAGATGCTGGAACAATAAACATACCAAAAACCTTAGTGCCATTCTCGGACCCATATCATCGATGTCCTCGGCAGAATGTGTCACTCATTCAACAAAACCTTAAACCCTTTTCACTGAGTCAGACACAATCTGTCCTTCCCTAAAATACTCTAAACACATTCTCAAACACTAAAACACAAAAAAGCAAACCACAAAGATAGAATTGGAGGAAAACTACAACACAGATGTCCAATCTTAAGCAGTTCTCTGATGTAATTTAATCAATATATGCCAGTTCGGAGGATGTCTGAGGTTGATTCCAGCAATGGATGGAAACACTGAGAGGCAGTGAAGTAATCGGAAGGGCAATCTGTGACACGGCATATTTGTTTACATGGACTCACAATGACAAGAAACAAAAGAAATGACCTCATTCCACGTTTCTATAACAACAACATAAGGTTTACTTGATTCATGCTTCTTATAACCATGTTGGGGTAATGTGGAACTGACCACTTATAAAGTCTTATGAGCTATTCAATACAAGCAAATGTAAGTGTACAAAGATTTAGTATACATTCCTTCCACTTATCCAGTTCAGGGTGACAGTGGGGCTGAACACTGTTTGTTTCATATCTGAATGAGTGAATTAGGACAAAGAAGTAGGAAGATCGACTGCAGCCACAATCTCAGGTCTTTACTGTATCCTGATATTTCATTTCATCTCATCAGTAAAACTGTAAAACTGGAGCACAACTGGAAATACACACTACATTTTTTATGAATGGTGCAACAAATCTTCACTGGTTCTAGGTGTTATCTGAATGATCATCTGTTATTTTGAGTGGAGGTTTAACAGTTTGGATGTGTTTGTGAGGTTTTACCTGAGAAGTCTTGGCTCTTTTGTGTACACAGCTTTGAGCCTGAGACAGTTAAATCCTCAAAGGATTTCCCTAAAAGTTAAAAAACTAAATCTCATCTTCTGAGCCAAACACGGTGTGCTGATTAGTCCATCATGCTTTTTTGCACATGAATGTGGGAGGACTTTTGTAGTTAATCCTCAGTAGAGTAGTTTAAAAACATTTGTTTCAAAGTGAATGTGATAAATTGTTGTAGGTGTGGGGAAAAAAGCTGCTCAGAAGCATCTCCAAAACATGAACGTTCATTCCATCAAACTGTGCACTTCATCCTCCAGCAGTGAGTTTCTCTTGCATACCTACAGTTTGTCTGAACTCTTTTGAAACAGCACCACCTGGTGGCCACATGCGCACCCTGCTGTGCCCTGCCATCTAAACTCCCTGGCAGGAGGCTTCCTGTCAGCCTGCTGCTGCTGTGCCCACCTGGTCTTCTGTGAGCCACCTAGACGGGGCGTTGATGCCAAGCTCCTCCAGCGGGTAGATGATCTGGCGTCGTGGGCAGACGGGGACGGCGCAGTTGAGGACATAATGCAGATGGTGGACGCAGGAATTCTGAGTGCAGAGAGAGAGAGGGCACGGAGTCAGTGAGCACAGAAAGGGAAAATCCCATCGGAGGTTAAACAGCAATCAGTTTGGGGCTTTTTTTTGGGGGGGGGGGGGGGGGGGGGGTGCAACTGGAAAGCTACGTGGTGATAACGAGCTCGGGTGAAGAGTTAGATGATACAAGCGTTACACCACTGACACACGCTGCCCAAGCACAGCTAATTCTCTGCTTATCTTCTGCCATTATTCCATTTTCACATCACGATCACCCAATCTGGTGCTTGTTTGTGGAAGTTAATTAGCAGAGGAAGTGGAAGGTCTCTACACGTTGAGGAAATTTCTTATTATGGCGTGGAGAGGTTGAGCTGGCAGCGCTGTCGACACCTGCTGCCCCGACCTCGGGGATCGGCAGCCTGCTGTAAAAAATGACCTGCTGACAGGCGCAACACGACCACAAACCCATCTCTCTGATCAAGTTAGACGGCCACGGAGCACAATTCCATATCCAACCTGTTCTCTCCATAAATAAAAGTTTGCTGAATTAGAGGAAACCATTAAATGAATAAAACTCAGTATAAAAACATTTGCTTTTATTTATGTTTTTACGGGGTTGTGAAAAAATTCTCCTGGCTTTCAACAGCTTATTTTCCCTTCCTGCTGCAGGGATGATCTAATCTAATTCTGCCTTTATTCAGGCTTTCTGTGACTTAAGTCAAAGTAATCAGTGATAATCCAACACAGAACTAATACAAACTGAATTACTTAACGAATTACTTAACGAATTTATTAGACCACCTGTCATAAAAACAGGAAGGCAAATGTTTTGAAAATCCATTAACATCATAGAGCATTCAGCCAATGATTATGTCCCACTGTACATTTGCACTATTTTATCAGATAGTGTTTTCCAAGGTGATTCATGATCAGAACGTAAAACACATTTACATTTACGCATAACAAACCCACATACCGTAACATAGCGTCGGTATGTTACGTGATGGGATGAGGACATGTTGCGCGGGTCATATATAGCCTACTTCGATCTTAAGTGGGTTGAACCTGTGAAACTACATGGTAAATGTGCAAAATTGAGAAAAAGTTCTAGTAGTTCAAAGTGTAAAGTTTTTATTAATTTACACAAAATGTTGTATCTTTCTTTTGTTTTTTGTTAATGTGGACTTACTGTAAAAAAACAGAGCATTTACTGAAAAAACAGGAACTTTCCTCTGCAGAGTATGAATGAAACTGGGGAGGTGGTCTTTAAAAACTGGCTTATGAAAACACGGTTGAAACTTAAAAATCTATATGCACTCCTTTTCCAAAGCCAACCTGTGGGCCGGACTCCCAGGCCAAATCTGGCCTCTGGGCCTTATGTTTTACACATCTCATCTAGACTGATTGTGTACCTTTACTGACTACCTGTGCATGCACTATCTTGCTACCTAGACTGGGGTTTTATAGTCACATGAACTGTGTAAAATGGATTTGTCTTTTTTTTTTTTTAACACTTTTTACAGCGTGCACTCGTTAGTTTGTTACACTAATGAGCAGCCTTGCACCCCAGCTGGAAGTGGCCCAGTGGTTAAGGGCTAAGCAAGGACCTGGAAGCCCCGTGCACTCACCTCCTGGCTGTGGTAGGGGGGGTAGATTCGGAGATACAGGCAGGATTTGCGAGCCTGCCGGAGAACCTCCTTAAAGAAGTTCTTGGAGAAGTGTTGGACGGTGGTTTTGAGGATGAAGTGGAGTATCTGAGCGTGCTCATCGTAGCCATGGTGGCTAAAGTAGATGAAGCTCTCGATGTTGTAGTGAGCACGGATGTACTCGATGTCCTGACAAAGACACAGATTCATGTGAGCTTGACGACAGAGGAACAAATTTCAGGAGTAATATTTTAGGTTTTTCTCCTTTTACATTGTACATTTTGCTTATTGCAGTTCTTTTGCCTTTGTTGCCTATTACTGTGTTATTAGACCATGAAGTATTGGTATGCCATGTCATATAATAGCTACATTATTAAGAATTAATTAAAGCTATTAATATAACTTTAATTAATTTTATTTGTACATTGTCTTTTTATTTATTGTTTATTTTATCTTATTTCAAATTAGTATTTTATTTAATAGAATATTTTCTTAATTATTTATATTGTTTAATTGTTTTTACTGTTGTTGTTGAAGGTTTGCTTTTTGTTTCCCATGTATCCCATGTATCCCATGTCCACAATGTGTCCTAATTGGCCATTTAGCATTAAAAATTATAAATAAAAACAAATAAAAGCGGCAGATCGATGGAGCATAAAAATGAACATGAAGCACAATTCCTAACGGAAAAAAAAATTCCAGACTTTAATCATATAAAGCGCAGCTCTTTAGTCAGAGAAGAAGTGAAAAGCCAGGCTAGTGTTTAAAACAGCTCGCTGGCAACTCCATTTACCTTTTATTAGAAATATTTTTACTCCTTTAAGGCAGAATGGGGGTTTAAATGGTCAAACACTGCACACTTTTACTAATAAACCAGACTTCTAGTACCTGCTCGTCCTTGATGATGACAATCCCAACTAACTCTGCTTCTGCCTGGGCGACGAAGGCCTGCAGTGGAACGGCATCCTGAGGAACAAGTGAACCAAACAAAAACACGTCAAATTTCCGTGATTCCACTGAACTACACACGAGCAGAGTGCACTTTACTTGTAGCTGAGACCAGTGCCATGAATACACATGAAGTGGCTGCATTCTCATTTGAGAAGTAATTATCAGTGTTGGAGCTGCAGCAGTGACAGCTGGGGTGTCAGTCAGAGAGGAAAATCCGTTCAGCTGAATTCTCACCAATCTGTTCCCTGGCACAAGAGCCAATATTCCTCGTTATTCCAAGACAATCATCACACCGCTCCAGTTACACTCAATGGTCCAAATTAATCACCATCTCATTTTTTAAAGTTAAGGGGAGCAAAAAGAGTCTTACCCGCCTTAAATTTACTATATTAACCCTTTGTTGTTGTCTCTGGGTTTGGAGTTCTGTTTGACTTTGTTTATCTCATGGTGTGTTTCAGATTTTATGATATTGTTTTTTTAACTCTTGGTTTTTGTGTTGGTGCGCAGGGCGGAGTTTTCTGCCTGCCTGCCTCCACCTGTATTACCTCCTGTTTGCTCCTCTTACCTGTTTCCTGCTATCTGCCAGCATTCCCTGTCTAACATCCATGTTTCCTAAATTTTGGAACTGCGGTCAAGTTAGTCAAGTTAGTTTAAGAAAGGTTTGGAATGAATGAAATGACCCTGAAGTATCTGCATGGCAGCTGTAATAAGAGCTGTCTGACATCTCTAAAGAGTAAGCAAAGGTGCTTTTATGCTTCCTTTAGCAGAGGAAACACTGGAGCATCTTTAACGAAAGGAAAGCAGATACTACTGCTTCAGGATCATCATTAATTAGTTTTACTTCAGAGAGTTACACAAAGGCTGAAGAAAATCAGGAGTTACAAACATAATAAGCTAACCTCAGAGTCACAAAGATTTTTCTTTGATTTCACAGATGAGATGAAGTAGATGTTCCTCTTTGCTTAAAATACAACCTTGATATTAAAGTGATTTTCATATCCAGTTTTGTCAAAGTCTTATTTAAACAGAACTTGTTACGAGTTGTTTCAACTTGTAGTTGAAACTCATTTTCTGCAGATATATCTGAATGTGTGAGTCTTTGTCTGATCTAAAGCACAGCTGATGTCTGTCTTTGTGAATCTGACTGCAGGTATGTTAATAACAGTGTTTGTTGGCTGACCCGGTCACAGCCAGTCTCGTAGTAGCGGTCCAGGTCCTGCAGCAAAGACTCATTCAGACTCAGATCCTTCACCAGAGCAGAGACAGCAGAGCGGTCCAGAGCCACGGCTGGCCTCACGCTCAAAGACCTGTGGGGAAAAAACACTTAAAGAGTCTGTGGAAATGCTTTGTATAGTGCTCTGAGACTTCATAAATGATTTCATGGTATAATCACTATAAATGACTGAACAGTTCATGCTCTGTATCGATGCTGTCTTAAAGAATGTGTTGATCTCTTGGGCTCAGCACTGCAGGAGTACATGGATGATTTTTCAAATTTCACTAAACATACTCAGCCACTTTATTAGGTACAGAAGTTCAACTTTACACTAACCAAAGTATCTAACGAGCCAATCACACGGCAGTAACATAATGGATGTAGGGCTGCAGAAATGATCACGACAACCTTCTGAAGTTCAAAAAGAGATTCATAATGGAGGAAGAAATGTGGTTAAGTCACTGAATGTGACATGGCTGTTGTGTCAGACAGCCTGGTCTGAGTATTTCAGAAACTGCTGATTTAGTAGGGGTCTTCCCACACAACCATTTCTAGGGTTTGCAGAAAATGTCAGAAAAAGAGAAAATATACAGTGAACTTCAGTTTTCTGAGTTAAACTGTCTTGTGGCTGTCAGATGTCAGACTGGCCAGACTGCTTCGAACTGATTGGAAGGCAACAGTAATTTAATACAATGAGTTCAAATCAATACAAATAACCACTCAATACAACGAAGGTATGCAGCACAGCGTCTCTGAATGCAAAACATGTTGAACCTTGAAGCAGAAGACCACACCAGTGGATATTAGAGGAAATGTAAATGTTAAAAGTGACAGAGTCATTAGGTTCAAATACACTATCGGTGTTGTTCATTTGTGATTTTGGGAAGCAAACAAAACTTGAGCTGTGAGATTTACCTGATTCCATCGCGGTGAAAGATATAGAGCTCATGTTGCGGCAAGCTGGTGGGAATTGACGGCACCCTGATAAAGTTCTGCAACAGGGGGAACTCAGTGGACAGATTTGGAACTGTGATAACGCAGAAGTTCTGGTCCTGCATAAACAAAGATAACACACATCAACAACTGAACAATAATCCATATATGGACAAAAACACTGGGCCACCTACAAATTACACCAACAGGAGCTGCACGGCCATGCTCGGCATGAAGCTCCTGGGGTGCAGTTTTGTGCTGATGTTAATGCCAGAGAAGGTTTGGGATGCAGTGCATTGGTGACTTTTATGCAATATACAGCTCAGCGCTGTAACTTTAGATGGTCCTCCACTTTGTCACTGAGTGGCTGTGGTTTCTAAACCGTTCGACTTTGCAATAATGCCACTTACAGCTGATCGTGTAAAATCTAGGAGAGAAGAAATTCCATGAACTGATTTGTTTCAATGGACACATCCTGTTACAGTGCCTGTCCAACTGTGGAGCACCTATCAGAGCCATGCAGTGATTTCTGTTTGTTTTAGGAACGTAATACAATTTTTATTTATATACAGTTTTTAATGATCAAAAACCCCAAATCAAATTGATTCTTCTTCTCTCTCCAGGCCTAGCCATCAAAACAGCACAACTTCAAGGCAGGTTGTACTGAGCAGCCTTGCGATTTTGGTCTTCTGTTCGGAACAGACCATCTAAGAAATTTGTACTTCGCTTTGTTGAGTGAAATTCTAGTATTTTACTAGCTTGTTTCTAATTAGTACTTATTAGCAGTGCCTGTGGGTTGGACCCATATGGTTTATGGAAGCTGACAACTAGTGTTAGCGCATAACTGAGGGTTAGCTGGTTACTGGCTGTGGCCAAAATGCTAATGCTAAGTTAGTTGCTACATTTGGTATAGCCGCCTCTTAAGTAAGTAAGTGTGGGTGGCTCGGAGTTATTGACTAGGAGACTTCCAGACAAAGTTTCTCTGATTACCAAGTGTAGTTGTTCCCTGCCCTTTTTCTTGTTTTTCCACAGCATCAATTACAAATCAACTGAAAAATTGCTAAAATAAAATTAAAAAAATTTCAAAAATAAATAACTAAACATCTTAATTGCCTGAAACTTTTGGAAAGTTAATTCTCACTTGTTTAAAAAAAAGCTTTAATGTACTTTAAAAAAAAAAAAACATTTTCAGGCATGTGAACCACTCTCAGGTCTAGCGAAAAACCAGGGGTCACTGACATAACGTAGAGAACATCTGACAGAGCTTTAAACTTGCAAAGATGATACTCACGGGGAAAACCTGGAACAGAAAAGGAATAAAGTCCGCTGATCTGGAAGAGAAGAGGAAGAGGAAGTTAAGTGAAACTATGAGTCTGTGCCAAACTGGTGATCACTGTGGTGGAACAACTGTCCGACCAATCTGCCCGCTGCTTCCAGCTCGACTTCTCGCCTTCAGCTCTCTGTCACTTTAAGCGTTGCTCTCATTAATAACGTGCTCACTCTCGGCAGGAAGCGACTCGACTCCATATTCAGTAACAGCTGGGAGGTAAGGCGGCGGTGAGGGGGGCTCAGCGGGAGCCAACTAACAGTCACTCTCCCTGCTTTAACGCGGCATATGACTGATGTAGCTCTGGACGGCTGCCACCAGCGCTGCCGAGTCACAGCCTCCAAAAAGTGAGAAACATATTTTAATTAAAACATGTAATATTTCTGAATATTTTCCCCATTTTTAAACGGTGATATCTGACAGTCGACATCTGTGAATTTTGCAGAAGTTGCCTCATACCTTTTAATAACTTTAGCTGCTGTGTTTACTTTACTTTTCCATGGCCTGCACATCACTTACATAGCCAATATTCTTTACTAAACATTTTATTATATCTGGATTATGACTTAAAGTGTTTTTATACTACAGTTTCAGGTATTTACTTAAAATGTACATAAATTCAGATGCTTATGATGAAAGCAAACACAAAAGGAATCGCAGTGACACAAAATGTCTAAAATCCAAAAATGAACACAAGAAAATCAGAAAACAGTGTTGGGAAAAATAAAGCAGGCAACACAACAAGCAGGGAGGATAACATATGTAAATTAAATAAGTCAGTATAATAATTTATTTATAAAGTACGGTTTTCACATACCAAAGTGCTGTACAGGGTATGTATATCTATATGCACATGCACACATGCATACATGTAATTACAATACATATAAAAGACTAATTAGGTCCACATCATGTGGACGTCTATGACAGGTGCAGGAAATTGACATAGTTTATAAATGTAATATGTTTTTATTTACCAATATCAACATTGTTGTTATCAATATGCTACATATGAATATGGATTATGTATAAACAAACACAATTTGTTATGTGTTAGCCTATCGATGTAGTCAGTGCATGTGGGTTTTTAAAAATATTATTTTTTATTTTACATTTGCCTGTTTTTTAATTGATCAACTTATTTGTTTGTAACCAGGTTAAAATGGTAATTTATTCAAATGAAATAATGAAATAGTTGAAATCCATGTTCAAAGGTGAAATTTACAGAATAGGATTAGGGCCACTGGGGGAAAAAAAGAAGTTGGCACGTAATTCTGAGATTAAAGTTAATCTCAGAATTCTGATTTTTCTGAGAAAAATAATTCTGAGGAAAAAGTCAGAATTCTTACTTTAATCTCAGAATTCTGACTTTTTTTTCAGAATCCTGACTTCAATCTCAGAATTCTGAGTGGGCACCTGTTTTTTTCCTTCTTTTCCAGAATTCCGAGAAAAAAGTCAGAATTCTGAGAAAAATTCAGAATTCTGAGATTAACTCAGAATTCTGACTTTTTTTTCTCAGAATTCTAAGATTTATGTCAGAGTTCTGACTTTAATCTCAGAATTCTGAGTGGGCACCTGTTTTTTTCCTTCTTTTCCAGAATTCCGAGAAAAAAGTCAGAATTTTGAGATAAAGTCAGGATTGTGAGGAAAATTCCGAATTCTGAGATTAATCTCAGAATTCTGACTTTTTCCTCAGCATTATTTTTTCTCAGAATTCTGACTTAAATCTCAGAATTCAGAATTTATCAGATTCTGAGTGGGGACATGTTTTTTCTTTTTCTTTTCCAGGATTCTGAGATTAAAGTCAGAATTCTGAGAAAAAAAATTTCTGAGGAAAAAGTCAGAATTCTGAGATTTAAAAGAGCAGTCCCGCATTTTATTGTGAAGAGCTAAGGATTTTAAGAGGAAGTGAATTTGGCTGTGATCGGTAGCAGGACTGAGAGACGTTGCAAGGGGAAGTATGAGAAGTTTGTGCCAGTGCGTACTGGTCTATATGCTTGACTGTATTTGTCTATGCGCACATTTTGCAAACTGTGACAAGCTGAGGACATTTCTGCTCCAAATCTACCAGGGATTCCTACTCTGCATTCCTTTACACTTAACTGTTTCTGTACAGTGAACATGCCCTCCACCTTCTGAAAACATGGGACTACAGAGCCTATAGAAGCATTATAAAAACAAAGTCGTCCACAACAACTGCATATGGCCCGTACACAGAGGTCCTACGGATGTCAACACTAGACATTCAGTAGGTGTAAAAAAAAAAAAAAGAGGTCAGCTTGCATTACAAAACAACCCCTTCAGTGGACCAAAATTTTATGTCCAAGAATCCAATCCAACTTTAAAAACAACATGGTTGACCAAAGTGCGTTCCAGTAAAAAACTGTGATAAAAGTTAAGTTAAACCATACATTAAACAGACAAAGAAAATTAAATAGCAATAAAATAAATAAATACATGAAAAAAAGATAAAAATGAATCAGTAAATATTAAAACATGATTAAAATAGACAATAAAGTATAAAATAAATAAAATTAACAAAGTAAAAAAGATCAAAAGCAACCAAAAACTGACTAAAACTGACTACAAGCTGACTCTGGTCCTACCCCCCAAAAAACGCCTTGGAAAAAAGGTTTGGTTTTAAACGTCATTTGAAAATTTCAAGTATTGGGGCCAGCCTAATATATGGAGGGGCAACTTATTCCATAATTTGGGGGCCACAACAGCAAAAGTTCTGTCCCCCCAGTTTTTCAGTCTTGACATGGGGAAACAAGGAGTGACTGGTCAGTTCATCTGAGAGACCTTTGTGGAGTGTATAGGTGTAGCAGCCCTGCCAGGTAGGCAGGCCTGGCCATTTAAAACTTTAAAAGCAATCAATAAAATTAAAAAAAAACTCTAATAGACAGACAACCCGTGTAAAGAGGGAAGAACGGGGGGTAATGTACTCATGTTTGCGTGTACATTTTAAGGTTATAAACAGGTAAACCATGTGACAAAACTGGATCCAGAGTGTGTCCATGTTTATGTGTGGGACCAGTCGCAGACATTAAAAGCATCAAGTAAAAAAGTCCTTTGCCAGTGGTTTAGTAGAATGTCTTATAAAAGAATTAACTCTGACGGCACTTTTTTGTGACAACAGTACAAATGGAAATGCTCAACTTTAAGTAGGGCTGGGTGATGGAAGAAAACCTATATATCACAATAATTTTTTTTTTGTTATATTGCAACACTCGATATATATGGTGATATGGCTTGTCTCTTCGTTTTGCAAATTACCGCATTTTGTTCGACATCCTCCCAATATCGCCATATTTTTCCCTATCTGGTAGTATATAAACCATACAAACACGCATGCTCAGCGCAGTGTGCTGGATAGAAAATGTTGCATTTGAATCGTGTGGGAGGAAAAAAGGTCATCTGTGATGGTGATAAGGAAGTGGATCGCTTAATCACAAGGTTTTTAAGTGTTTTTAAAGATTAGTTCTGAAGGCTTTGTGCCTTCATTGAAAAGAGCCAGCACAGGGAAATGGGGCACTTTCCTGGAGAGGAAGAAGGGGAATGAGGTGAGGATTCAAACGCAACTCAGCCACACTGATGTGGAGCTCAGAGTAATGATGTAATACATCAGGTTTTAGATACACGCCGGATACTTATCTGAAGTATTTGCTGTCGGTTTTAAGGTTTTAAATGTCAGCTTTATTCTGAAAGCTTACCTCAGTTCATAATTCTTGTCAATAACAAAGATCTGAATACAGAAGGTGTTGGATTTTTCTGAAGCTGGCTGAGCCTCCTCCTGCTGAGATGTGTGACAACAAACACAAACAGACTTCAGACTGTACAGTACGACTGTGTTCATCTGTTCTTAAATTATCTGAGCAATAAAAATAAAAAAGGAAGGATTAGATAGACAAACAGAGAAGGGTGCTTCTTTCGTTTCATCTTAATTTCCACATCTTTATATTGTTTTGAGCAGTGATCACATTTTGCTGTCCAACATCTTAGGAGTGTTTTGGAGCAATAAGAAAAGTTGAATCATTTCTCAGATATGAGATAGGTTTGGTTTATTTACCTGCTCTGCAGCCCGCCTATGTTCATCTTCATCAGACTGAGCAGGAACTTTATGATGTTTTGTTTTCTGCTCTCTGATCAAACCGTCAAACTCACTCAGTTCAAATCTGCCAAGGAGCCACTTCAGGTTGACATCAGCACTGGCACAGATGAAGCCAACGGCGACTCCATTAATCTACAGAAGAAACACATGCTGTATGATCATACTAATGTAGCACTGCTTTCTTTTTCTCTCAGTGGTTTATCACTTCCTGTTTTATTCTGGTTTCCTGGCTTCCTCTGTTTTTCCTCCTTTTTTTCTTGCCAAGACAAAAGTCTGCGTCTGAGGCTTGATTTACCTTTATCAAATGACCGCAAGAATGCTCAGTCTTACATTTAATAAGATAACACAGACTCATAGCTTAAGCTTTCTGTCTTGACCGCAAATACCAGTTGTGAGCCAGGAGAAACCCTGATGTGTGTAGATAATATCTAGAAGGTGCTGCCCAGAAGCAGAAATTTCATCAGGTTTTTATATTGTTTTACTTGTGTTCCTGAATGCATTCACCAGGCGCTCAATAAATGAGACGTGCTTCATATTTAGGTTTAGAAATAATTCTGAGGTTCCTGACTTTACAAATAGCATCTGAAAAAACACCTAAAACTTCACTGAATAGCTACTTTCACATTTCCTGTTCTCAACTTCAACAGGACTAAAAATAGATGACATTTTTTCTGTGCACATCTGCATCAGCTACCGAGTTTGTCTTGCTGGTTTTGGTTGCTGATCATAAGTAGACAAGCTTTTATCACTAACAGACCATCTGAACAGGACGTAAGCTGAAAATAACTGAACGACACATTCTGCAGCTTCACAAACAGTTTCTGGCGTGCGGTGGACTGAAGAGAAAAAACCCTCTGGGACAATGTTGGATTGCGCTGAACATAATCAGACAAAAAGCCCAAAATGCTTCAGATGTCTGGACACAATATGTTCAGTGAGAGCATGCTTTGGCTGGGTATCAGCTCGTATCTGCCATATGCTGCCACAAACACATGTCGGCCCAACGGGCGGGGAGGGGAGAGGAGGATCTGTCGTCTCCCAAGTCCCGAGGGAATGAACCCTAGTGGGGTTTCTGACAGTCACTCGTCATCACAAAGCTGCTATTACAATATTTTTAGACACACATGAAACACATGAGACGCTTAGAACCACACACATGGGGGGGGGGGGGGTGAATTAAGGATTAACCCAAAATTAAGAGTAGAAAAAAATCTTTAACATGGAACAAACCTCGCAAACAGCGGTGTGATGCTCCTCGGCCTCGGCCTCAATGAGCGCTACGAGGAAGAACGGCTGGTGACTGATAGACAGCAGGTTTGTCTGCTCATCAAACAGAGGTATAATGTCACTGTGATCCTCAACCCTGAAAAACGGAAAAATGGAGACACCTACACTTAAAAAGATCACCAGTCAATGTACTATTTCTATTATTCTATTTCTGCTGTGCAGTGTGAACGGGCTCCCTGATGCCTGACAGTTATCATCACCCCTGCAGCTGTACAAACACTCTTTATCCACTTTTGGATCATAGATTAAGATTTTACATTTAGATTTAGCTTTGGGTTCATGTTATTCATTTGCACCTGTAGGCAGATCTGGTTACTCATACATTCACATATCTACAGTTTTTAAAACGACACAGAAAACAGATAAAGATAACACAACACAGGAAAAAAGCAACCGTACCATATCATGTAGGACTGTAAAAGGTACAATTCATCAGGTGCACACAAATAAGAAGGTAATATCTTGTGGAAGTTTGATAAAGCAGTTCATTTCTAACATTTCAGTGCAGCTATGTAGTGTAGTGGTTTACACATTCACGTGACAGGCAAAAGACCTACAGCCCCAGATCCCCTTGGGAAGTCTGAGGAAGGGTATCTGGTGCAAAAAGTCTGCCAAAGAAACATGTGGAGCTTCTCTCTGTACTTCCTACTACTGAGAGAAAGTTCTTCTGCCACCTGGTGGCCAAAAAGAAAATAAATTCAGCTTTAACTTTACCAGGTGTGCTGTGGAATGATCACTTTTGCTCAGGGAGGTATATGTGTGTATATATATACAGTGGCTTGCAAAAGTATTCGGCCCCCTTGAACTTTTCCACCTTTTGTCACATTACAGCCACAAACATGAATCAATTTTATTGGAATTCCACGTGAAAGACCAACACAAAGTGGTGTACACGTGAGAAGTGGAATGAAAATCATACATGATGTCAAACATTTTTTACAAATAAATAACTGTAAAGTGGGGTGTGTGTAATTATTCAGCCCCCTTTGGTCTGAGTGCAGTCAGTTGCACATAGACATTGCCTGATGAGTGCTAATGACTAAATAGAGTGCACCTGTGTGTAATCTAATGTCAGTACAAATACAGCTGCTCTGTGACGGCCTCAGAGGTTGTCTAAGAGAATATTGGGAGCAACAACACCATGAAGACCAAAGAACACACCAGACCGGTCAGGGATAAAGTTATTGAGAAATTTAAAGCAGGCTTAGGCTACAAAAAGATTTCCCAAGCTTTGAACATCCCATGGAGCACTGTTCAAGCGATCATTCAGAAATGGAAGGAGTATGGCACAACTGTAAACCTACCAGGACAAGGCCGTCCACCTAAACTCACAGGCCGAACAAGGAGAGCGCTGAACAGAAATGCAGCCAAGAGGCCCATGGTGACTATGGACGAGCTGCAGAGATCTACAGCTCAGGTGGGGGAATCTGCCCATAGGACAACTAGTAGTCGTGCACTGCACAAAGTTGGCCTTTATGGAAGAGTGGCAAGAAGAAAGCAGTTAACAGAAAACCATAAGAAGTCCCGTTTGCACTTTGCCACAAGCTATGTGGGGGACACAGCAAACATGTGGAAGAAGGTGCTCTGGTCAGATGAGACCAAAATGGAACTTTTTGGCCAAAATGCAAAACGCTATGTGTGGCGGAAAAATAATACTGCACATCACTCTGAACACACCATCCCCACTGTCAAATATGGTGGTGGCAGCATCATGCTCTGGGGGTGCTTCTCTTCAGCAGGGACAGGGAAGCTGGTCAGAGTTGATGGATGGAGCCAAATACAGGGCAATCTTGGAAGAAAACCTGTTTGAGTCTGCAAAAGACTTGAGACTGGGGCGGAGGTTCACCTTCCAGCAGGACAACAACCCTAAACATAAAGCCAGGGCAACAATGGAATGGTTTAAAACAAAACACATCCATGTGTTAGAATAGCCCAGTCAAAGTCCAGATCTAAATCCAATCGAGAATCTGTGGCAAGATCTGAAAACTGCTGTTCACAAACGCTGTCCATCTAATCTGACTGAGCTGGAGCTGTTTTGCAAAGAAGAATGGGCAAGAATTTCAGTCTGTAGATGTGCAAAGCTGGTAGAGACATACC
Organism: Simochromis diagramma; assembly: GCF_900408965.1. NCBI lineage: Eukaryota > Metazoa > Chordata > Actinopteri > Cichliformes > Cichlidae > Simochromis > Simochromis diagramma. Next base: position 22,109,921 of record NW_024387492.1, read on the forward strand.
CTAAAAGACTGGCAGCTGTAATTGCAGCAAAAGGTGGTTCTACAAAGTATTGACTCAGGGGGCTGAATAATTACGCACACCCCACTTTGCTTTGTTAAAAACGAAGTGGAATGAAAATCATGTCTGATTGTACACCACTTTGTGTTGGTCTTTCACGTGGAATTCCAATAAAATTGATTCATGTTTGTGGCTGTAATGTGGAAAAGTTCAAGGGGCCCAAATACTTTTGCAAGCCTCTCTCGATAGATAGATAGATATTGCATCTGTGAGTCCACTGGTGTCTGCCTGTGTCTGAGTGATGTAAATTTCATTGTCAGACAGTGAGTGTGAGCCTCTGGGCAGACATCCAGGTACCTTTACAATATACAAACTACGCAAGCGCCCTCCAGGTAGACTTCAAAGAAGTGTAACAAGAAGGAATACTCTGCTGTGTTTGCCCATGTCCATGCCCACAAACTTGTACAAACCCTGCTTATCACAGCTATGAAAAATTAAACATGCTTCAGGGCTTCCTTTATTACGTCCTTCAGTAGAGGATAGTTTTTGAAAAAATGAAATAATACCATCCCTCAATTCAAAGTGATGCACCATCAGAACAGTCACAATTCTCGTATGCACATTTTTCAAAACTAGGGTAATTACTCACAGTAATTACCCTCATTGTAATTACTGTTGAATTTTCCATCACAGCTTGCTAATAATATGCCAAAGCGCTGTAAAGTTATATCAACTTTATCTACTTATAAAGTTGTTTCCTTGTTAGATGCACTTTATGACAGGTTTAGAAAAATCCTTAACAAAGGCAAGAATTTATGGATCAGGAAAGCTATTTAATTTCCCCTTGTCACTGGAAAAGATAATGAGCTGGCTCCACTGTTCTCCTGAAGTTCCTTCTGTCTGTTTTGCATTTTCTCTGTTTTCTCTGGCAGTTCTACGTTTACCACTCCTAAAAACAATCCTTGGTTAAACCTGCATCTTCTGTGCCAGAACTCTTAAGCATTATTTAACAGCCTATTGTAAGTTCAGTCATGAAATAAACTGCTGTGCTCATAGAATCTTAGTTCCTATGAGTTCTTCATCACATCTTACATCAAAATTCAAGTGAATAAATGTTTATTTATAGTACATATAGTGCTCTTTTATTCACTCTACTGTTTAGTAGCCTGGGAAGGAATCAGTGGAAATCACCTGGCTGCGCGGACAATAGGCTGGGGATAGTGAGCTTTTCTGTGGCAGATCAGTGCCAAGCACTGAGGCCCGGGGTCGGTCACACGCTCCAACGGCTCAAATATTTCATCCAGCGCTGGCTCTGCAAGCACAAAAAACACCTGCATGGGCCTCTTGGAAATTAATGCTTAAGTGAATTATAGAATTTAACTTGCTAAATCGAAATCACCTAAACTACCAACGTGTGGGCTGAGCAGACAGACGTATTCAAGCTCAGCAATGGCGTTAAAGATGGCCCTGCGAAACAAAGCGCATCAAGAAAAATGATCATTTTACACATACTGCATTCAGCTTTCAGGATGTGCATACTGTGCTTGCTTCTAATCAAAGTGCATTGTAGTATCTCCCTTGCACTGATATATGAATCTCATCGAATGATACAAGAATTTTTTTAAAAAGGGCTTTTTTTAATCATACCTCATTATCTCTTTCACACTTGCTGTGGTGAAATTCGGCCGTGCCACAAAAAGGTGGAGGAAAAGTGTGTTGAAAGGCTGCAGAAAGACGATAGTTTAATCCACTGCAGGTGTGAGCTCAGTTCATTTCATTCCATCTAAGCAGAGCATGGGCACTTGGCCACATTATTTCCAGCAGATGTTAATTGTCTCTACTTAATGAAAACCTTATGTTAAAATCAGTGAATGAAAGGTACAGACTGTGCATTGTCCAACACTGAAGTGTTCCTGCACGAAAGCTTCCCACTGCGTCTGATCCACCAGATCTCCAATAGGGTGATCAAAGAAGGAAGCGTGGCCTAGGATGTCGCCCTTTTCATTGGTCAGAGTCACAGCCAGGTTAGCTTTCTCTCTGAACAAACATGACAAGAAAGTTCAGTGATGGTCTCTGTAAGGGTTTGAAATTAACTGAGAGCACAGATGTCTACATTAATCACCACATAACTGTGATGAGAGAGTGGCATCCACCACATGTTATCAGAGGCAACTTAGTCCTCTTAGATCCTCCAAAGGAAAACTGAAAGAAATAGTTTGAAGCAGTTGCTATGACCGTCAGGTGGAAGTGGGAGAGCTGAGAGAAGAGCACCAGTTGAAGTGGTTAAAGTGTGTGAATCCCTCCTAGGTGAGGTGTTTTGGGGATGTATAAGCCCCCATAGCAAACACCACACTGCCCTTAGAGGTGGGGAAAAAAAATCTAAATTTTGAGTGGCAATATTGTTTTGATACAATAAATTAAAATACAAGAGGCGTAAGCCCACACACCACCATTCTCTGATAATGTTACCTGACATTATGAAAAACTTAAAATTTCAACTGCGTAATAAAAATAGAAAAAAAATCTAACCCAGAGCTTTACAAAGTTACCCCCCCCCCCCCCAAACAAAACAACAACAACAAAAAAACAAAAAACAAAAAATAAATGATTGCCACTTGTGGTGCAATCAGCAATCATTGCCTGAAGCTCTCACAATCACTTTTGATCACCAGGCGATTGCACAGGTCGCCTGATAGGAGGCAACCTTTCTGCAAACAGTTGTAATCTGACTTTGACGGACTGCGATCATTCGCAGAGAGATTTTCGAGACCTAACTCCCATCCCCTCCAACACTATAATTCTCCTACAGTTCTCAGCATGAAAACTGACGTGAGCAAATAAACAAGAATAGATATTACACTTAATATCTATTCTTGTTTATTTGCTCACATTTGCTTAGACATTACACTTAAGACAAGAATAAACCACCAATCTGTGCAGAACAACAGTAATATTATAGCACAGCTATACATTAAAGAGACGATAGAAATCTTTTTAGAGACTGCATAATTCCAAAAAAAAATATCTAACAGTGTTTAAAACAACTTATTCAGCGTGTAGGTGTGTTTGTGTGCAGAGAGCATCTAGTTTACGGTCTAAACTCTGCCGCTGAGATGTTTAAGAAGAAAAACTTTTCTCACAGCAGATGAATAACATTGACTCTTCCAAACACCGCCTGCGCAGATGGACTAATGAGGCCGTCTATCTCTTCAGCGTCCGCGGACTCGCTTCTCCTCACGGTCACGGTTTCCTCCCGGGAGCTGTCTGAGGTTACAGTCTGCATCGTCACCCGTATTATATGGATAAATAGTAATAACAAAACTAAAGCAGACAAAAGACGGCCCTTTTGTAATAAACTATAATATCAGGCTGGTGGATAGAAGAAGGTGAACTAATATAAATAGTAAATATAAATGAATTCAGCTCACTGTTTTCACCTATAAAGAAACCAAACCCAGTTGCCATAGTAACGTAACGCCAGAACTCCCGCGGTTTAACCGGAAGTCATAAAGCAACCTTTTAAAGAACTAAAATCAGTCTAGAAACGAGTTTTTAGTCTTCATCAAAACTTCCTTAAACTGGACAAATGAGCTCAACTGAAGTCCGTTATAGTGAATATATTCTCTATATCGGACAACGTACATATAAACTATTCAAAATGGCATTGGCGAACAAACGGTAGATGGCAGCAACACGTCTGCGTTTTGAACAAAAAGAAGAAGAAGACGCGGGGCATTGTGGTTACTGTCATGGTGGCTGACGCTCGGTGAGACGGAAACGTTTCGCTGTCTGTTTGCGCCGTTCGGTAGTTGTCGGGACAGTTTAAGTGAGGTTTTTAACGTTGTTTGTTGGTTAAACCTGCCATCAGAATGGCGTCTACGGCGGCAGGGAAACAGCGGATACCGAAGGTGGCGAAGGTAAGCGAACAGAGCCGTATCAGAGCTCCAGGCTAATGCTAACATAGAACTCGGGCTAACGGAGCAGAACTAAAATCGAATCTCATCTTTTCACTGCCAAAGTTACTCACAAAAACGTGCTACACTGTAGTAGTTTTAGGGGTATTTTACCTGCTTAACAGGTAGTTCTGTGGTCTGAGTTTCACACAAGTTACATTAGCTGTAAACTTTCACCACGCTCTGCTTTGTTTTGGCTTCCATGTGTTTTACGTGTGCTTAATTTATTCTTGTTTATATTGGGATTTAAAATCTGGCACATTTGCGTTCCTTTGTGTCTTTAAAGTTAGAAATGTGTTTAAACATGTATGCAGTTTCTCAAAAATGACTATTATAGTAATAGTATGTGAAGGAGGAGTGGACTGTGATTGTGTTTGCAGGCGACAGTGTGATCTGTATTGAGAGTAGGGAGCTTCTGGAGGTATATGGAAGCAAGACAGAATACATGTGTTTAAATGAGAGGGAGACGGGTGTACCAGTGAAGCTGAAAGCAGTAGAGGAATTGATGGTGGATGAGTTTGAGTATCCGAAGTCAACCATCCAAAGCAACGGACAGTGCGCAAGAGTGGTAAAGAAGAGAGTGCAAGCAGGGTGGAGAGGAATGTCAGGGGTGATTTCTGACATGATAGAGGCAAATGAGAAAGGAAAAGCTTACAAGATGATAGTGAAACCTGCAGTGATGCACGGTTTGGAGACTGAAACTCACAGGAAGCAGAGCTGAAGGTCAGAGACAGCTCTCACCAGTTACTTTGAAGACAAAGTTAGAGGCAGAGATGGTTCCAACATGTGCAGAGGAGGGCTAGTGGATATACTGGTCAAAGGATGTTGAAGGTGGAGCTGGCAGGCAGGAGGAAAAGAGGAAGATGGATGGATGCTGTGAAGAAGGACATACAGAGGGTTGGTATGACAGAGGATGATGCTGGCATAGGGTAAAATGGGGGTAAATGAGCCATCGGTGACTCCTAAAGCAGCGGTCCCCAACCTTTTTTTGAGCCATGGACCGGGTTATGCCCGACATTATTTTCACGGACCGGCCTTAAGGTGTTGCGGATAAATACAACAAAATAAAACTAGTACCGGTACCGGGGGGAAAAAAGAAGATTTATTGATAACACACCTGAAAAGACCCAGGAAAACAGAGTTAACGATAAAAACGATAATAAAATAACGCTGAAAACAGATTTAAAAACCCTGAAAACCATACATTTCACACCTGAGCCTCAACTCTCGTGGCCCAGTACCAAACGACTCACGGACCGGTACCGGTCCGAGGCCCGGGGGTTGGGGACCGCTGTCCTAAAGGGAGGAGTCAAAAGAAGAATAAGATGATGATGGAACAGTCGCCTCAAGGTGCTTTATATTGTAAGGTAACATAAGCGATTAAAAACTCCAACAATCAGGAGAACTTGGTATCTATAGGGAGGAAGAACTCTATTTTAACAGGAACCAGCAGAAGCAGGTTCAGGGAGAAGCTGTCTGCTATGACCAGTTGCGGGGAAGAGAAGAAAGACCAACTTTATGTTCACGCTAATTGTATTTTGTGCTGTGTTTTAGGTGAAGAATAAAGCTCCGGCAGAGGTTCAGATCACTGCAGAGCAGCTGCTAAGGGAAGCCAAAGAGAGAGAGCTCGAACTCCTGCCACCACCACCGAAACAGAAGATCACCGATCAGGAGGAGCTCAATGACTACAAACTGAGGAAGAGGAAGGTAAGCGCTTCCATCATATTTTCTCTGCTGGTAGTGTTCACATTGCTCTTACTCATACCGCCCTTTCTGCAAGAATTTTTAACAGCTTTATTTATGTTTTAAAAAGCCAGCATAAAATATTTGAAGTGTGTTGCTCTCTTGTTTTACTTCTGCTCTAATACTCATGTTTAGTTAAACAAATGTGTTTGTAGTTTTAATCTAACCGGAAAATTTGAGACTTTTCCAGCACACAAAAATATGTTTTTATAGTTTTTGGACATGACAAATATCTTTTTCTTTCAGAGCTTTGAGGACAACATCAGGAAGAACCGGACCGTCATCAGTAACTGGATCAAATACGCACAATGGGAGGAAAGTCTGAAGGAGATCCAGAGGTACTGAGGCAAAATCTGCTGAAAGTCAGAATATTAAATGGCTACAACTTCGCAGGGGTCCAATCACAAACATCTTAGTCTTGGTCGTACTGAAATAAGTGGAATTGGTCATCACATCTTTTAACATTTTAGTAAACTTTTTAGAAATATTTCTCATGCCCATGTGTCTGCATGGTCCACTTTTACCTCACCAACGGTTACCCTCGTTTCAGAGCTCGTTCCATTTACGAGCGGGCGCTAGATGTCGATCATCGCAACGTCACTCTGTGGCTAAAGTACGCCGAGATGGAGATGAAAAGCCGCCAGGTGAACCATGCCCGCAACATCTGGGACAGAGCCATCACCATCCTCCCACGAGTCAACCAGTTCTGGTAGGACTTAAAAATCATTTAATTGCTTTATTTATTTCTTGATTGTTTTTTCTAAAATATCAGCAGGCTTTGACAAGTGGCACAGTCACAATTTTCAGTCCTTTTTTGTAGTTAAAGATTAAATAAATGCATTTGTTGGCTGATACTTTATTGACGCTTATCTAACAATAGAGTAGCTGAGATGTAATCGGACGTAAACGATGTGTTTTAAACTTTGAAAAGTGCATCGTGTGTGAGTGTGAGTCTGCTTGTGATTGTACAGCTCTGATGGAGAGTCTATGCTGTGCATCTGTTGTCTGTTTTTGTTAAATCTTCTGTGTGTAATATTTTGAATGCTGTTCCTTTGCACAGGTACAAGTACACCTACATGGAGGAGATGCTGGGAAACATTGCCGGCTGCAGGCAGGTCTTTGAGCGATGGATGGAATGGGAGCCTGAAGAGCAGGCCTGGCACTCTTACATCAACTTTGAGCTGCGCTACAAGGAGGTGGAGAAAGCCCGCACCATTTATGAGCGATATATCCTTTTATTGCTTTACTAACATGCAGGATACTGAGAATTGTTTCCCCACAGTTAAATTCAAACAATATAATAAAACTTTAAAATACAGAAACAAAAAGCGCGATCAGGGTGATGGTCTGAGTTGTCCCACAGAGCCTGAGTTCATTATTATCAGGGCTGTTTTCTTCTCAAAGCTACAAATTATGTTCTCTGAAAGACAACAAAGGTTGCTGTCAGACTTCCTCTTTATATGTTTATGTAAACTATAATATCACTTTTTATCAACTCACCTTCAAGGTGGAAGAATAAACCCTAAAATACTGATTAACCTTGAGGAATGCCTTTTTCTTGCCTCACCTGGTTCCCCGTCTCTGTGTGTGGTCGGGGCTTCACAAGCCACACAGAATCATCTCTTCTGTTGGAGCATTTCTCCCCAGTTTTCTTCATCCTCCACCTCCATCTAGCTGTCTTTACTGTTGCTGAACACTTTATTCATGCTATTATTTTATTCTGATTGTTTTATCTCACGACCTTTGTGATGGTGCGTTTGCCTTAACTTCGCTGCACTTGTCATCGTTCACCCTGAGGTGAAAAACTGGATCAAGTACGCTCGCTTCGAAGAGAAGCACGGCTACATCGCCCACGGCAGGAAGGTGTACGAGCGGGCGGTGGAGTTCTTTGGGGAGGAACATGTAGACGAAAACCTCTTTGTGGCCTTCGCCAGGTTTGAAGAGACTCAGAAGGAGGCGAGTGCAGCTCAGACTTCTCAAACTTCTTTCTGGCTTTCATTTTGTTGGAGATCATATTGTGTAATGTATTTATTTACTTTTGTTCTCTACCTTTGCAGTTCGAGCGAGTCCGGGTGATCTATAAGTACGCTTTGGACAGAATCCCTAAACATCAGGCACAGGAGCTCTTCAAAAACTACACTATGTTTGAGAAGAAGTTTGGAGACCGCAGAGGAATCGAGGATGTCATCGTCAGCAAGCGAAGGTTCCAGTACGAAGAGGAAGTTAAGGTATCAGTTTTAAGGAATTACGTCTGGAAATCTGTAGAAAGTGGAACAAAGGAGGAAGATGGGTTCATTTTCCTTGTCTACAGATTTAACGCCCTGATTGGTTTGTTTTCTCTGTACTGGTGTAAGAAACAAAATAGGCTTCGTATTTGGGGTTTTCGCTTAATTGTTAACTTGCAGGTTTTATGTCACCTACTCTGCTGTTTGGGAAAGTTACGGGGAAAATGAAATGCTAAAAAAATAAATCATACACTCATAATCCCAGGCGAATCCACACAACTACGATGCCTGGTTCGATTACCTCCGTCTGGTGGAGAGCGACGCCGACGCAGATACGGTGAGAGATGTCTATGAAAGAGCCATCGCCAACATCCCACCCATCCAGGAGAAGAGACACTGGAGGCGATACATCTACCTGTGGATCAACTACGGTCTGTATGAGGAGCTCGAGGTCAAGGTGGGTCCATCATTCGGCATCTTGTTAACCTCCAACAAAGTAAAGGACACAGATCTGAATCATGTTCTCAAGCAACAGACATAACCAGGCTGTAAAGAAATGTAAAACGAGACGTCTGACAGTGATGTGTGCGATTAAACAAAACTCTGTGATGGCAGGATCCCGAGAGAACGAGGCAGGTTTATCAGGCCTGTCTGGAACTCATCCCCCACAAGAAGGTAATTTACACATTAAAGGCCGCACCTCTTCAGTGAAACCACTCATGTATTATAGTAAAGGTGTTCTTGCTATTCTCACCTGATTGTGACTGTCATTGTTTTGTTTCAGTTCACATTTGCTAAGATTTGGCTGCTCTTTGCTCAGTTTGAGATCCGACAGAAGAACCTGCAGGCAGCCAGAAAGATCATGGTAAGATTCATCAGATGCACGTGCAAAAGCACCACACGTTGTGCAGTCAGATGTAAACTGAACGCACAGAGTGCTGTATTATGTTACATTTTGGGTGACTTAATAAGTAATAAGTAGTTTTTAAAAAACGAGCTTCCGTTCATGCTTTCTTGTATCAGTCTTTTTGCAGAGGATGGGGGTAGAGCAAAAAGTGTCTTTTAAAGTAATAAAAGCAAAACTTAAAATCAGGCGAAAGAAAACGGAATGAGTCTGTAAAAAGAAAACTTTTGCAGAACAAAGGCATCTCCTCTTCCTCGCCTTCAGTGCCCCTCTTGCTCTATGCCGAGTTCAGTCAGATGAGTGTAACTCACTGGCTCCACAGGAAGAATGGCATCAGCGTCTGTGTCCGCTTTCTTCTCATCAGTATTTCTCTCCTCAGGGCACGGCGATCGGGAAATGCCCGAAGAACAAACTGCTGAAGGGCTACATTGAGCTGGAGCTGCAGCTGCGAGAGTTCGACCGCTGTAGAAAGCTGTACGAGAAATACCTCGAGTTCACTCCCGAAAACTGCACCACCTGGATCAAGTTTGCTGAGCTGGAGACAATCCTGGGAGACATCGAGCGGGCTCGGGCCATCTTCGAACTCGCCATCGGGCAGCCACGGCTGGACATGCCAGAGGTAACTGGAAACCTCTCACACAAACGCTGCCCCCTGGTGGTGAAAGTTAAATAGCATTTTAATGATGGGAGGAAAAGAAATGCCTTCTTACCTATTTTTGGAATACTTTTAAATCAGGGGTCATGTGAAGGAAGAGGAGAAGAAGCCTGGTCAGTGAGATACAGTGGGTGCGTCACAGTGACGCACTCAAGTGTGGTATTCAGGTTTTGAACTTATTCGACTGTTTTTAAAGCTTCTTATTGTGATTTTTGTGAACATCACATTTCATCATCACTTTTTACTGTCACAGTAATTCATCTCCTACAGTGTACTCCATTCATAGGACAGGAACCCAGACTAAACAGTTGATAGGCAGCTTCATGTAATCCTGGATGAGTGTTCATGAAGCAAAGTGAGATCAAAGTAAAGCTAGGTTTCTGTTTAAAAATCGTAACATTTTGTAAAATGATCCTTTATTTTAATTTCTTTTAAAAACCTTCCCGTAGCTTCATTTTCACTGAAATATGTTCGACTTCTTATCTCACGCTTGACATTGCTGCCCTGCTGATGAATTCAGTGCACTCACGTCTGTTATGCCCGCAGGTTCTGTGGAAGTCCTATATCGACTTTGAGATTGAGCAGGAAGAGTTTGAAAACACCAGAAACCTTTACAAAAGGCTACTGCAGCGCACTCAGCACGTCAAGGTGAGAGCTGCACTCCACAAACCTGATCCCAGATCTAACGAACGGTCTAACAAACTGTCTATAGTAAAAATATTTCATGTCTTTCGTGTGACCTGCCAGCCATCAAGCTCTGTGCTTACCGTCTTCTTCTCCTGCAGGTTTGGATCAGCTACGCCAAGTTTGAGCTGTCGGTGGACGGCCCCGACCGACTGCAGAAGTGCCGGCAGATCTATGAGGAGGCCAATAGGAGCATGAGGAACTGCGAGGAGAAGGAGGAGAGGCTGATGCTGCTCGAGTCCTGGAGAGACTTCGAGAAGGAGTTCGGCACAGACAGCACTAGAGAGCGGGTGAGGAAGCTGCTGCCGGAGAAGGTGAAGAAGAGGAGGAAGCTGACTGCTGAGGATGGGGTAAGAGATGGACATTGTCACAGCTGGATGGTGACAGCCACCAGAAATGTTTTCTCAAATACTGATTTTTTTTTTTTTTTTAATACACAAAAATAACTAATGGATTAATTAAAAACCTAATTTACAATAATTGGATCGTTCTTATTTGTCCTGAAATAATTCCATCCCATCAGTCGGACGCTGGCTGGGAAGAGTACTACGATTACATCTTTCCAGAGGACGCCGCCAATCAGCCCAACCTCAAGCTGCTCGCCATGGCCAAGATGTGGAAGAAGCAGCAGGTCATCACGGAAGACGACGAGACTCTTCCAGAAAATGGTCCGCCGGCAGCTGAAGAGACAACAAAACAGTCTGTGGAGGCAGCAGCTTCTCCTGAGAATCGGCTGACGACTGCGTCCAGCAGAGAAACTGCGGCTGAGACTGAACAGGAGAAAACGTACGATGACAGAGACGACGACAACGACAGCAGCAGCAGCGAGAGTGAGGAGGAGGAGGAGGAGGAGAAAGGTGGAGAGAGGAAGGAGAGCAGGAGCAGCGAGGAAGATAAAGAGTAAATTCCCCGCTCAGGGACTCGAGGGGAGCAGACAGTCTGGATTTTTCTAGTATTTTTTTTATTTTTATTTTTTTTAAACGAGTCTTTATTGTATGTTTTCTTTGTGCGATTACACAAACATCAGCTCAAAGCCACGTGTTGTGTGTTCTTTTTCTAAATGTTCATTTAATATTTACAGTAGATGAAACTCTTTGTAGGACCAGTGGCTCTCTGAGGAATGACAGTTTATCAATGTACGTCAATGTACGAGTATCACAGAGTCAGAGAGCCACAGTCTGCTGTTATTCGATGTCCTCGGGTCTGACGGGGTGCGGCAGTGGGATGATCGACTTCTTCTCCGTGTCTCTGGACAGAGCTTTCCTCATGTCTGAAGGAGAAAGGCAGCAGGTTTTGTCCTTTAGTAACACACTTCGTAAATTAATAAAAACCATGTAAATTTATTTTAGGTTTAGAGCAGAAGGCACAGAGCTGTCGGTGAGCTGAACGGGGTTGTATTAGAGTTTCTCACTGTTGTTTCAGCTGTTTCAAAACAAACTTTTAATTTAACTGCTGATGTTAAAGTATTCTGTCAGTGCATCGACGTTTATGATCCACATCTGTCACACCGGTCAGAATGACAGCAATCGGAAAACGATAAAACATCTGATGATGGAACACTGTACAGCATACCGGGGCTAATGGTAATGGCCTGTATTTGTATAGCACTTTACTAGTCCCTAAGGACCCCAAAGCACTTTAAACATCCAGTCATCCACCCATTCACACACTGGTGATGGCAAGCTACATTGTAGCCACAGCCACCCTGGGGCGCACTGACAGAGGAGATGAACCTGAACGAGTGTCAAATTTCTCAAGAGAGGTTGAACTTGAGACAGACCCCCATGTGGAACATCTGTCACATGAGAGATATTCAAGTCCTTACCAATTTGAAAACACAAATTTGGGTGGCTGTGGCTCGGGAGGTAGAGCACGTCATCGACTATCTCCAAGGTTAGTAGATGACCTGTAGTTGGTTGGTGGTTTGAGGCACTTTTGGGGGTCAAATGCACTCTAATACAGTTCAGATACATGTTGCTTCATGCAGATCATAAAAATCAGTTGTTTGCATCCTGCTGCAGAGGTCACAATAATTCATGATGATGCTAAAAGCTGCCATACATCTGTGCACCAATTCAAGTCTCCTGGATTGTTTTAATATTGCTCATTGCTATAGTAACGTCTCTGTGCAAATCACATCAGCTGTGAGTTTAACAGCTGGGGAAGGCAAAGGAAGCAACTTTCTGATTGGCTGCAGATGCAGTTAGAAACCTTTCTGAGATAAAATGACTCTGCTGCGATCTTACCATAAGCATCTTCATCTGGCTCTCCATTGCTGGCAGAGTAATACTCTATGACTGTCCTGTACACGCTGTAGCCCAGACGTTTGTACATGTTCACTGCCACCTGGTTGGACACTCGTACGAACAGATCCACGAAGAATCCGCCTTTCCTACAACAGGTCAAAGTCACAGACGTCAAAAATCAAGAGATTTGAAAATGTGAGGGATAGGCTCGCACAGTTTTCATCCCAGTCCTGATACGAACCTCTCTGAGATCTCCTCCAGCATTTCCATGAGTTTGGCGGCCAGGCCAAGCCGTCTGAACTCCGGGGCCACGGACAGAGCGGTGACGTGGCCGTGCCACTCCTCGCGAGCCACAGATCCCTCCGCCTTCCCCATAACTGCAAGAAAGTTCCACATGACCTCAGACTCAGGCGAGAGTCACAGGATTTATTTTAAACTGTCCAGGATCTGTTCTAAATCTGCACCCTCTGTTCAAACAGGCTTGCGTATAGCTGGAGGTCTGCTCGAGCGCGCCACCTTCAGTGTCTAAATCATGTCAGAATGAAACGGCACCACATGCTGTACAAATAAATGAATCAATGCATAATTAGCTTTAGTCATCCATAACACACTTCCTTTGGAGGAGCCATCTGTAGCCTGTCTCCAAACCTTTGAACAGGTAAGGATGCAGTCTTTGGACGTTTACAACTCAATAAATGTGTGAGAGAGTTTCACAGCATCACAGAGCAGTCAGGTTAGGGCTCATCTTTCCATGGATCAGCCCTCTGTTATTCTAGGCTTTTTGAAGGCCTCCCCGTAAAATGACCTGCTGCTCTGACCTTTCTTTTTTTGTGTGGTACATGGAAAAGCTGCACATGAATCAGGTTGGATATGAAACAAAACAGGATCAGAATCATGCCCTGCCCTTGTGGTGTCATCGCTGCACAGAAGTTTTGTTCTGATTTTAGTTTGAGGGGGAATGGACACATTTTGGACAAGGCAGAACATATGTAGACTGATATGTAGATCCTTCTCTGCAAACTACACCCAGATGAGGTAAATACAAATATATGTATTTTCCTGTATGACTTATTATTATGTCATTTTAGAGGCTAGCATGGTTTCTCGAGAGTTAAAAGATGACCTTAACCCCTGTGGAGGCAGGAGGACTTACTGTAGCCCATCAGTTCTCCTCCAGGAGCCTCAGCAACAATAAAGTACTCCGGCCAGTGAGCGAGGTACTGCAGGTAAAACGGGATCCCATACTGGAGGTCAAAGGTTAAAGAAAACTATCCAGAGTAAGAGGAAACACACTTAAAATACGCTTTATATAATGTCAGGTACTCCTTATTATTACTGCATCGGTGTAATTAAATGTGGATGCCATCCACGGGTGGGCCCTGAAGCTTAAATAAGCAGAGCACAGGTAAAGGATACAGTCTCTGTGAGAGGATCCAGGTTTCTGATGGACAAAACACACAAAAACATCAATGAGCCGTTAACATTCACATCCAATTATCCATTTCCTACCAAGCCCTTTCGTTATTCTAACATGGAGAGAAACGAACAAAACTCAACAGAAATAACGGCAAATTTATAATTTTTAGCATCACATATGGGCATTTAAGTTACGCAAATAGCCTAAATGTTTCCGTTGTGTCTATAGGAAAATTCGGCATGTCTTTGCTCGACTTACACCCACAGACTTTAATTCCACACACACACACACATATATATATATATATACACAGCTTCTTCTTAATCCTGCGTGGTCTCGGTGTGCCGAGTATGTAGCAGCTTTGCCAACAAAACTATAATTTTCAGTTATTAAACGTAGAAGGTTGTTTAACAACATGCTGAAAGTGTTGAGGTCTGTATGACCCGAGTCGCTAAATGATGTGATTTTTGCATGAAGTTTGGTCAGGAATGGCGCAGCCGCACACCGAACACACAAGCTGCATCCATTCCCATCAGTCACCGTCAGTCACACCAGAAACAGCGTTAAATTACAGCTTATGTGCTAAAAGAACGAAACCCTACTCACATATTGTTGAATTTAAACAAATCATCGCATGTAAACGGCCGCAGAGTTGTCATCTTGGCTCACTGTAGCGTGACCTTTCACCCCATAGAGACAACGAGATATCGGCTACCTTTAGGAGGCGATGAAAAAGGAGCAGCGTCCCCAAAGGGATAAGGCAGGTACTACACTATTGACAAAAACTAGATTTTTAAGGGTTTGTAATTTTACCGTCGCAGAATCAGCTGATTAATTTCAGTATATTTAAGGTTTGCCTTCATGCTATAAAAACTGTATTTGAAAAGTATTTTTACCCATGGCAGCTTATACGATGAGCCTGGTGTCAGAATGTATGTAAAAAAAAAAAAAAGACCTTTCATATGCTTTAACTCTTGTTCAGCCAGCTATCCCACATGGTGATATGACCCTCGAACGTTTGTCCAAAATGCACTTTAAAGTTTTCTGCAGTGAATTCTCAAAGAGCAGGTCAAACATCCAGAGTTCCTCTGCATCACAGATATTAAACGGGTGCAGTTCAGCTGTTAAACTATGATACTGATACTCATATAAAAACAAACTGCAAGATTAAGTCTTTGCATTGTGACTCTTGGGTTGCGTGTAATATTTATTTGCAGTTTTTAACGGAGCATAAAGTTATTTTTCAGTTGTTTTTCATTGTCCTTATGCATTTCAGCCCACTCCTATGTACTTTGAGGGCATTTAACTCAGAAAATATTCATAATATGAATGTAAAATTTTGCATTAAATAAACTTCAGTAAAGTTATTATTCTTTTTCTTAATTATTCTGGGGGTGGTCATGTGGGAGCCTTTCTCATATTTGACTGATTTGAAAACTTCGAACAAAAGCAACAAAAAATGTCTTTCTTCTGCCAGGGGAGGGCGCCATATCCAAATAAATCAACAGAGACTTGAGTACAGACTGACAGTGAAGCCTCTGTAATCTGTGTGCAAGGATTAATGAGACATTTAATCTTCTTAATAATGAGATATTGTTTGGAGTGTTCGTGTATATGTGCAAAAATAAGAGAAAGGAGAATCCAGCAGGGAGCACTATGAGAAACCTTCTGAGAATACATGTTTTTTGGCACAGACCTCACGTTCATCTGCAGTTTCTGTTGGGTGGGTTCTTCTCTGTTGTCTGTTTTAATTCACCCGAGCATGTCAGCCCCGGGCCAGTTCTGCTATCAGCCCACACCCACCACAGATCATTTAACACTTTAAAGTACCCAGATGAGCTGCAGCTCCCATCTGAATGAAAACCAACAGAAAGGAATCTGCTGTGAAAGATAACATGCTGCTTCTGTGATTAAACAGTGCTGAAAACCACAGAGAGAGACACAAAGAGAGTAACTGCTACCTGTCTGCATAAAATAACACTAATGCTGGAGAAATATTTAAGTAATAAGCAGCAGGGGTGGTTGGAAATGTGTCTGTGCTGCTGTTCTCCTGAGCTGATGAGAGCTTCTCAGCCTCCAGGAGGTGCTAAATAGTCCATTCTTCATTTCGTTGAACATGATTTAACAGCTGATTTTGTTGTAAAAATGGTGGTATGATAGACTTTAAGGTTATAACACAATACAATTTATTTCTAAACAACATTGCTGCACTCCATTCCTGTACCTTTTGTTTAAAATAGTTTAAAAGTAACCAAATGTAATAAAATCTACCTTGAGCTGCTCCCGTGTCAAAAGAGGCCACCACAGTGGAACCGAACAAAAGCTTGACACAGATTGTGTAAAAATAACCACTTAACCTTTGTGTCTAAAAGATACCAAATGAAGGTAAACTAGGGCTGGGCTGTACTTTTGTGTAATACCAATTTGCTCCACAAGATGGCGCAGGAGGTTGACACCCACTGGTCAAACATTGCCCCCTCCTGGTGAAGGTTTTACTTCAGTTCTTATAAAAAGGTCCTTTAAATAACGTAGCAGCATTTTTGTTTAGTTACATATGCTAAATACAACACATGCCTGTCAATGTGACATGTAAATATAACAGATTTTCTTATATTGCCTTTTTGTCATATTGTTTATTGGTTTGAGACAAAAGTTTTTTGTAACATGTTAATCCTAGTTTTTCATCAGTTAGGGTTGTTACAAGCTCACATGTATACATTTGAGGGCTCTACAACTACCTTTAGATTAGTTGCGAGTTAAGATTTATTTCATCTTAAAGTTACAGTGAGTCTTTTTCTGTTTTTGTTTTTTTTTTTGTTATTTAACAGGAAAAAAGCTTGTATGCTCATAAATATCCATTTATTAGTGTGTATTTACATCTTTTAAAAACTGATGTGTAGTTGTAAACTTAGAATTAATCTATTAAAAATACATAGGAGCAGGTTTGTGGAAGCCGCCACATTGCTGTGGCTTCCACGTGGAGGAGATGAATGCCATCATTCCGTCTAATTATGTTTTGGGTAGTTGCCTAGAGATGGACCACATATGTAGTAAACCTTACAAGTTACTTTAACTATCAAGACCATAAATAGCTCCTTCAAACTATATAGCCCCTGAACTGAAGCCAAGGCTCTAAAACAAACATAAAATAAATAAATAAATAAATAATAATAATAACAAAGTTATTTATATAGCACTCTTCAAAACATAGAGTTACAAAGTGCTTCACAGTTCAAATAAGAGCCACACACTGAAGATAAATGTACATGTTAAAACATACAAACACATAAATACACACATAATCAGCCACACCGACAAACATTTATTCCAGCATACACACATACATGCACACATGGTTTCAAACTATGGCAACGAATAAAGGGAACGGATTAATGAAACTCTATAAAAAAGAGTTTTCAGCATTCGCTTAAAACAAATAACAGAGTCGGCCGATCTGATTGACTGAGGAAGGCTGTTCCACAGTTTGAGCGCTACAACCTCAAAAGCACAGATCACCTCTGTTTTTAAAATCACAGCGAGGGTAAGAAGGCCCTGGTTAGACGATTGAGAGGTCAGCTGCATGGATAAGATGTTAGAAGCTCAGGTAAATAAGCAGCTATATAAGTTAATAACAGAATTTTATAGTAGATCCTGAATTACACTGAAAGCCAGTGAAGGGATGCAAGGATAGGTGTAATATGAGACTGCCAGCTAGTTTTGTTAGCAGCCTTGCTGCTGCCTATTGAAGATGAGCTTTGGAGGACTGAGAGACACATGTGAAAAGTAAATTGCAATAATCAAAGTGTGTACTAAAAGTTTAAGATGACTTACTGACATTAAAAGTTTGATTTTCACAATATTTCTCAAATGAAGGAAACAAGACTGGGTAATCTTTGAGATATGATTTTCAAAATTCAGCTGCTAATCAAAAGTGATACCAAGGTTTTTAGCAGATGATTGTATATTATTGGTGAGGGGGCCGTTGTACTGACTACCTGCATTAGCTGCCTGGGCTGAGCACTGGAACCTCAGGTCTACAGGAACTGAGAATTAGAATAGATCCCATTAATAATGGCAAAAAACAAAATCAAAACAGGAGACAGGAGAGGTTGTTGAGCTCGACAGAAAAATGTAACTGTGTGTCATCTGCATAGTAGTGGTAGGAGATTCCAATAAAACCATCAATTTGTTGGCTCAGCGGTAACATATATAAAAGAAACAGAACTGGTCCATGGATTGAGCCCTGGGGTACTCCACATACGAGCATTACAGATTACAATATACATCGATTAATATGAATCCTGAAATATTTGTTTGATAAATATGAAGAAAACCATTTGAGAGCAGTGCCACTGATGCCAACCCAGTTTTGTAGTCTGCTAATAAGAGTAGCATGATCAACAGTATCAAAGGCTTCAGATAAGCCGAGCAGGACTAAAATGGGATGTTCACCCTCATCCAAGCGCATAAGGTTGTCGTTAGTAATTTTCAATAATGTCTGTAAACAGATTGGAATTTATCAAAGATGTTGTTTCCTTCAACAATCTGAAGGAGCTGACAAGCATAAACTTTCTCAAGGATTTTGGAAATAAATGAGAGTTTGGAAATTTGCCTTTAATTGTTTTAAACAGTGGGATCTAAGGAGGGGTTTTTTAGTAGAGGAAAGATGGCGGCTGTTTTAAAGTAATCTGGAACTGACTGATAAAAAGGGACTGATTGACAATAGAGAGAAGCTGGAGGAGATGACAGGGAGAAACTCTTTAATGAATTCAGGAGGCATAATGTCGGTTTGGCAGGGTAAAGTGCGGATATGTGAGACTATATCCAAAAGAGCTATTGAAGAAATGGTTTGAACTCAGACAACAGAAATGGGTGAGCGACTTGGGTGGTTAAAGGGGTACAGACTTGAGCTGTGATCTGATACTGTTGATCTTGCCGGTGAATTTTTTCGCAGTCATTAGAAGATATTGGAGTGATAGCAGAGTGAGGAGGATGAAGAAGTTTGTTGTTGGTATCAAATAAAAACTTTAGATTATGTCTGTTATCGTTAATCAAACTAGAACAATATACTACTACTACTACTACTACAACTACTACTACTAATAACAATATTAATAATACATTTTTATTTATAGGCACCTTTAAGACCCTCAAGGTCACCTTACAATAATACAATAACAGTAGCAACAGCAAAATAACATTTAAACATAAGGTAAAATATGCTGTTCTCGTGTATTTTGTGAGTTGGATGAGTGTAAATAATAACTCCTTCATATGGAAATAGTGAACATGGAGATTAGTCTTTTTCCATCAACATTCAGCTCATGATCATTTATTGCCAACATAGTCAAAAGTACTTATCGTCAGGAGAATAGACATTCAACCCTGCCGTCTGCAGACAGCTATGGGCCGGCTAAGCAACAACAACAACAGCTGGTTGTAAGTTAACATTTCGCCAGCTAATATTTTTTTATTAAATCACACTTTTCCTCTCATATATACACTGCATTCTCACATTATATGAGAGTTAATTCAGAAAGGTTCAGGACATCCCCACTCTCCTCCAATGACACCTTACTGCTATCACTGGACAGAACTGAGCTTTTCTTAACCATCGACTCTTGTTCAAAATGTAAAAGCACACTCCAGAGTAAATTGATGTGGAAACCCAGCATAATGACAGCTGAGGTAAACAGTGTGCTGACAGCCTACACTCACTACAGATGAACAGTGGCCAGACTTGTTTGAGCTACAGCAACCACTGTAGTTAGGATTCTGTTGTTGTTGAAATGGGAGGAGTTAAAAAAACAGAACTCAGTTGATTGCAATATTTTGTCCATTGGTGAGGTTTTACACACTGTACCTTTAAAATTGTGAAAACTTGGATATTTTTGGAGGAGATAGCAAAAAATAATTTAATTGATACCCTTAAAAGTTGGAAAATATCAATGTTCACAAAATCATAACTCAGGTTGCTGCGTTGAATTTGAGAAAGTTTTGACAGTTGGGTTTAATAAATAATAATTAAAGAGGCCCCATAACAAAGGATTACAACAGCCAAGCAATTTCAGAGTTACTTTAACAAATTTTGGGAGCAGAAACTTTAGAAATAAGGGTGGATTTTTTTATGTGCTTTGACAAATTGTCAGTTACTGTATTTTGTGGTATCTACTGTACCAAATTATAGGTTCAATTGGAAGTACTGGTGGTACCATCCCTCAGTGCCCTAATATTTTAGGACTCATAGGGTGCTGTGTAAGACTAAAATCAATGATGGTCTAAGTGGAGTGTATGAACATGTAATCATTTGGGGGAAGTTAATAATTTTGGGGTCATTTTGCCTCTGCACACCAGAGTTGCCAGTATCATACAGTGGAGTCTTGATAATGTAACAATTTATTTTGGATACCTTAAAAACAGATGAATGCTGGAAGCCACAGATCAACTTTGGAGCTATTGTAGTAAAATCTACATCCTGTCCTTTTAAAAAATATAATAAATATCTGGACTTCCTTTAAGACACGTATATTCTTTATATTATGAGTAACCTTTCAGATCACAGAGTGGAACTGAGTTGAAGCAGCTGCTCCAGCTTAGTGAGCTCCTGCCAGGACCCCAGAAACTTCAGTTCCGGCCCTGGACTCCAGATTAAAAAGGAAAAGACTGACGCGGGGTTTCGTTTACTAGACTGTGTAATATTTTCCCGTTGATTCACAAAATTTAAAGTGGGTAAAAACCTCTGACAGTTTTCCCCCACTAATCCCCCGCGACCCCGCTCTGCTGCTGTCTCCTTGCGGCCGAGACGCACAGAAGCCCTTCATCACCGGAAAGGAATGCAGAAAACTATGTAAAAGTTTCCGAGTGTGTGAGTCCTTCCGTGCTGCATTTTCAGAGGTTACACATCACTTTTGGCCCGGCTGGATGTCGTAAGAGCTCGCGGCGGGGTAGGCAGAGCTGGGAGCAACCCCCCTGTTAAGTAGCAGATTGTGTGGAGACTCTTCCCACTTGGAAGGAGGCTCGCCGACGCGTCTGGGAAGCAGAAATCCGCGGAGCGCCCTGACTTCAACTCCGTACCACCTCACTCTCCCTTGTGTCGGGCTGGGGGTCTACAGCGAAGCCTTTATCCTTTTAATTTTTTTCTTTTTAAGCAAAACTAAAATTCAGCCAGTCATCTCTATAGGTCAGTCGTGCATGGTTTTTACATTTTTGGTACCATCTGTGGGGGATTATTTTTGTCACGACTTATTACAGGCTTTTTTCAGGTTTAAATGTTGAGTTATCTGAATTCAATAATATTCCATTCATTTCTATATTTATTTGGACTATTTTGTGAATGCGTGGATTATTTCTCGACATTGCCGTGCGTAATTGCGCACGGCGCTACGGCTCAACTCGCCATTAAGATAAAATGGAAAGACTTTGTGCCCGTTAGAGTGGGTCATTTTCATCAGGCGGAGATATTAAATACTTGATTGGAGTCTGCAGAGTTAATGCAACAATAACTCGAGCTCCTTTAGAAAGTGGAAAAACGGAATTTTACGGGGAAAGATGAGCTAATGATTTGCTTTTGTGGGATTTTTGTGGGAAGTTTTAAAAGTTTCAATATGTAGATTTTGGCGAGTTTTACACATTTATACATATGAAGTCTGTCGTGTAAGTCTTTTGTCGCTGCTTGTGGAACTTTTTCAAGCGTCAGGATGACTTTCAGACTCATTCCTCTCTCCAAAGCGGCGTATTCTGATAACTTTTCAGCCTGATGTAGATTTGAATGAAGATTAATGAGCTCCGAGGTTCTCGTTCAGATAGGATTAACAGTCTTATGAAGCCCTGAGGGAGTTTAACTGCCTCCTTGGTTCCTCTCGCAGTTTCATTCATGCACTGCTGAGACCAGCGGAGCTGAAGATGAAGAGCAGGCTCTCTCTGGCAGCGGTTGCTGCCGTCCTGGCACTGCTGCTGTCCTCCTCTCAGGCCCAGGAGCAAGGTAAAGCCGCTCCTCCTCCTCCACTTCTTTTAATTCAACACATCTGAATTCTTCCACCTCCTCTCACCTCTGTCTCTCCTCTGCCTGCTGTGTGTAGCTGCACTTTTAGTCTAAATGAATAAAAAAAATCACTGAAGCAAATGTGTACCTGTGGATTGATTTTTTTGAACTTCTGATTTTAACTTCTGTTTGATGATTTTTTGTGATCCAGTGATTCACTTTTCCATCAAGAATTTCTGCTTGAAGAGAAATACGACCTCAGCTTGAAATACACTGAGTTTGAGTTTCTAGACGGGAGGGTTTTTGTATTATTACTTTTGTTTTCGAAGCATGTCAAACCGTGAAGTTCAACTTAATGAGAGCACGAATGCAGCT
Organism: Simochromis diagramma; assembly: GCF_900408965.1. NCBI lineage: Eukaryota > Metazoa > Chordata > Actinopteri > Cichliformes > Cichlidae > Simochromis > Simochromis diagramma. The sequence continues at coordinate 22,132,101 of NW_024387492.1, forward strand.
CAGATTTAATTGTGTAGTTAGATGTGGCTTCATGTTGGTGATTAACAAAAAAAATATCAGATATACGGTGAGAATATCATCACCTTTTTCCTGTAATTGAAAACCAAAGCAGTCTTGTTCTTAAATGTTGAAAGAAAAAAAATGTGATTAAAATTAAATGCAGTCTAAGTTTTTAACGCCAGGAGGCGCCGTTGCTCGAAATCCCCGACTGCCTGTTACTACAGATTACATTCCTCCAGTTTTAAAAAAGTAGAAGAGGAAAAAAGGAAAAAGCCCAGGCGGCACGTGGCCAAGTTTCCTCCCTACGTCTTTTCTCCTGATGGAACGGAAAGACAAAATATGAGTTTCGCGTTATTTTCCAGAGGTTTCAGAGGTTAGGACAGGAGACAACTGGCTGCACTGAAATCTGGATCATCCCAGAATAAAAGCAGAAGAAAGCACAGTTAAAAAAGAAAGAAGGAAAGTTTCTTCTTCTCTCCTTTCCAAGAGACTTTCTGACCTCCTGAGACCCCCTCTCTGTCTTTAATGTCCCAACGGGGGCCCCTGGCTGCCTTTCCAGGGGTCACGGCACAGTAATGGGTCACATATATTCCACAATAGTTTGATGCTAGGGCCGGACTTAAAGGCTGAAACACCTTGAACACGAAGAAGCCTCCAAACGGGAAGGGCTCGGCTCCAAACAGTCCCATTTCAGGGCAAGAACTGCAGAATAAAATCAGTTTAGAACCGAGCCCTGGATGTGTTTAAAATGTGGATGAATGTGCGTGTGGATGGTAACAGTGTGTGTCTGGATTAAAAGCTGAAGTTTGTCGGGTAGTTTTTGGCTGTGATACCCCCCGTTCGGAAACAGAAGCAGTGGCCCCCTCCCCCACGCGGCCCTTGAATTGATTCACCAGGTTGGTGGTTCCTCCGTTTTTAACGTCCTGTAACCTTCCCCGGTCAAGCCTTGACCCCCCAGGTCTTGGCTTCACGACAATATTTTACAGTGATATTCTTCACCCCTCCCCCACACTAACATAAAAACAACTGGTTGGTGGTCTAGAAATCCCGGCTAATCTATAAACTGTAGCTAGATCATCTGTATTTAGATTTATTTAATCCGTGCAGCTGGAAAGGTTGATGAGATGATCACAAACTCTGGAGCTCAGGTTACCCGCTGCGAACATGTGCTGATAAACTTCCTGCAGCATGAAAAGATTAAGAACTAGACACAGTTTTTCCACCTGTTTGTTACATGCAGAGGTTTATCGTGCATTTTTCTTTACAGTCAACCAATCCCACAAAAAGACCCAAACTAACAGCAGATGTTTCCTTCTGGTAATAAGTCACCTTCTTTAATATTTCTATTTGCCATAGAGCTCCACTGTAGACCTCGGAACACTGATGGACTCAGTTTCTGATTCTGGCAAACATGGGCACCATATTTGTGTTAATTCGCCTCTAAATATAGTCCCAAATGTGTGCTTTCCTGTATGTTCGCCAAAATCTTCAGCTTTGAACAGCTGTTTTTGGAAATTACTCAATCACTTTGAAAAATATAAACCACTTGGGAGCTTTGTGTGGGATTTATTGACAAGAAAGAAATTACTGAAAACCGTTATTCTCATTTGTCAGGAACAAAGTTACACTTCCTGTTATAGAAACAGATTTGTCTCTGCTTTTGTGCCTGAGGCAGACAGACAGTTGTGTTTATATTCAGCTATTTAAAGCCATATTGTGACTGAATGCCTTTTTTGTAGCACCAAGTTAGAGTCAACATCTTTGTGTATTATCTTGATAGCAAGCTAGAGCATCATAAATAAGCACCCCAACCTGAAGAATATCATTTTAAAATATTTCTTTAAAAACAGTCTGTGGTCCCTCGTGTACATGGAAACTTTTTGTTCATTGTCCTAAGTTGTTGTCAACAACTTTTCATGTACACGTGCATGATCTGCTTGTTTTGTTGCTTGTGGAAAGAAGTTGATAACATACGTTTAGAGACATGCTCTGTGAATAAATATAATTATTATCCTCCATGTCAATTTGGTTTGCTGGTTAACATGACAAAGACCAGTGGTTCTTAAACTATGATCCGAATCCTAGAAGTATTCTTGGAGTCTTAACTGTATGGTAAATTTCCAACAAAGGTAGATTATGGATCCTTTTTTTTTTAGACTTAAATAGTTTAAGAACCTCTGGTGTAGATTCTTTGGAAACATAAGAAAAAGATGTACACATGTCTGCACTCACATTGTGTATTCTTTTATGAGGTTTGCAATGGAGACAATGAGAGTGATGACTCCGGTCTTTATCCATTGTATAATCAGCACTTTCTTGGTCAATTCAACATCCTGTGTTGGATTGAGGTCATGGACAGACTGCTGGATGTCCGTCAGTCCATGTTGGAGTTAGCTGACAGGAGGAGATCGTGACTGGTGATTTTCAAAATTAAAAAAAAAAAAAACGACATCACCAGCCACAAACATTTCAGGATTCAAAATATTTAAAAGGCGTTGTTATCTGCATCCATGAGAGGTACGGAAGCAAACACAGGCCAAAACAATTGAATATTTTTTAAATATAATTATATTTTATTATTATTACTATTATTATCATTATTATTGTGGCTGTTCCCTCTAGGGATCGCCATGTAATTATGGAGTTGGGAAATACTGTATGTTGAGTTGTTAATGTTCAAATTTAAACACCAGGTAATAGCAGTGAAATCTTAATCAGAAAACAGTCATCATTCAAATTTTAATTCCTTAAAGGTTTTGTTCCTTAGGACCCCCATTTAAACTGAATCAATGCAATATTTTTTATAAAAAAATGAAGTTCATTTAATAAGATTGAATTAGCAATGTCAGGATTTAAAAACAAAAAAGTCTCACAATAAAGCTATGTGGCTGAACAATGGTGTCAGTAATACCATTTATGATTGATTATGCTTCATGTCTTAAGTGTTTGATGTTGAATTTTCCATTTTAGATGCTGTTGTCTTAATTTTATAACTCTGGTTTTACCAATCAACAAAGATTTTAAAATGTTACATAAAAGATGGGAGGGTAAATCCCATACGAGTCGAATAAAGACTCCTCAAACGCATTTTTTAAATACATGCCATCGCTTGTTGCTCTTAAAATTCATTTGACCTGTTTTTTGCTTCCATATTCATGATCACGCCCAAAATTCACCAGGTCTCATATACGAACCCTCTGTGTGTCCCTCCTAAGTTTTAGATACCGTTGTGTTGTGTTGTGTTTGTTGTGTTTGTTGTCTTGGTCTGTTGCCTGAGTTGTTGATTGTAGCCACACGAGCCAAACGGAGGTCATTTTTTTGTCTTCAAAATGGCTTTCCTCTCATTTGTAGTTTGGTGCGTCTTGTGTTGTTTGCACCAACAGTGAACTTGTCTAACTTCACCTTGGAAGTGTTGACTGTTGGTCCTTTTTTATAATGATCACTACAATACACTTCGCTCTTAAAGATAAAGTGCTAACTGCATTGATGTTTTTTCTTCACAGTGGACTCTCCATCAGACTTAAGATTTAGGATTTTAAGTGAGAACTCAGTGGAAATGATGTGGAGGAGACCACGGTCGAGGATACAGGGTTACAGAATAGAAGTGACCTCAGACACAGGTTGGTGCTCATTAAACCTGCAGGTTCTGTCGTGCCATGCCTGTAACATTACAAGTGTCATAAAGATTTCACTCAACCTGACAGGACTCAGCACTTACCGCAATTATCTAAAGGTTTCTGCAGACACAAGTTTAGCTCCAGGAGCTTCTAATGATAAAAAAGGAAAAACATTATGAATGGAGAAATCTTATCATCGGTTGCCAGCGCTGAACTTTGCCAGCACTGACATTGCAAACTGCAATCTGTGTTACTTTAGCTCAGGCATGCACATGTAAGACCTTTTATGTAATAGCTGAGATATTTATGCATAGATTTAAAAAGAAGAGCTATTATTTCAAATGATCCAAGACTTTACCCAAAATAACTCACCACTTTCAGAAAGACCATGTGCTGTTTCAACATCTTCACAAAGCACAGCCTTAGAGTATGTATACTTGTACTATATTATACTAACTTACTGATAGAACTAACATTAGTTTGCATGCTGATAGTCACCAACTCATATTTCAGAATCATCATTCAGAACCCAGTAAAATGTCCTCAACTAAGACTTCTGTATTCTATATAATTTCAAAAATTGTTAGTAAAACTTACGTGAGTACAAGTTTCTTCTTGTGCATGGAAAAAATAGCACTAACATCATACACTGAGTAATAGAACTAACTTTAGCTTATATATATTTAAATGTTGCCAGGTGTAAGTGACTTATTGTTACTAACTAAAATTAACATCAACTTATATACAATCAAACACAGACATACTTTTAATAGCTGACAGAACTAACATCAGCAAAGTCAAATGTAGATAGTAAAAATATGTCATTTACACCTAACTAACATTCAAACACTCACAGGGGTAAGCAATGTGCTGTTACTAACTAAAAGAATTAACGTCCACTCACATATGATCAAACACAGACACTAATTAACAGAACTATTAAATCATTGACAGGTAAGGGACTTACTGTTGCTAGTTAACAAAACTAGCATCAGTTTAAATACAAACATGTAAGTAAAAGTAAGTGTAACACTTTTTTTATTTAACAGAGCTAATGTTTAGTTATTTATTGGCAATTGCTATTCAAAAGCCATCTTAAGAAAGTGTACTAAGTGAATAGCATATTACTTTCAATAACAGATCTTTTCTGACAAGAAACAGGTACTGAGATTATTAGCTTTTCAACATGAAGGCTTTACAAGGACTAAATTGATGAGGCTATGATGTGAATGTGACATATCATTGCTATTGCTGAACGAGCTAAGTAACAGAACTAATATTAGCTTTAATATGTATATTCATCAACAACAAGTTGTAACAGCTACATACTATTAGCTAGCTAACCAAACTCCAAAACTGTAGCTTGCACTTCTATATTGACTAAGAAATAAGGATAACAGTTACATACCTTGACTAACTGCCCATATAGCTAACTTTAACATTAGCCTTTCTATTCATGTCAATTAGCAAATAGATTAGCCAGTTATCTTTTTTTTTTTTTTTTTTTTTTTTTGCTGAGATAGCAAAACAAGAGTCATTTTTATTAAAAAAAAAAAAAAAGTCAACCTACAAAATGGTCAACCTAGAAACGTTTATGATGTTAAAAACAAATACTAAATAAATAAGCTAGGATGGGTAACTGATAACCACCAAGGTTGATATATTTTGTCAAGAAATAGGCCTAATATATAACAGTAAATATTTTTACGTTTCTGTTTTTTGTTAAATAAAAAAGTAACTGAAAATTAGTTTGTAAGTTTTACAGTTTCAGTTATTAGAGGCACAGAAATATTAGAGAAAGTTTTCACATTAAATATAATCTGTTAATAATGTTTATTTCTATTAAATGAGGCTAAGATATTTTTTAACAAATAATTAGCATTCATCTCATGGAACATTCAGGGGAATTAAAGGGTTAAAATAATGTGTGTTTTATAGTAACAAAGAAAGTTGTTTTTTTATCAAATCGATTATACTATTGTGTGTTTACATGGCTATTCCAGTCCCCGGGTCAGCAGTCGAAATCAGGTTTTTCTGAAGCCCTGTATTGACTCTTGAAAAAATCAAGTCATGTAATAGTTTCCTAATGACTTCCCTCTGACTTTGTGCATTCTTGTAGAAGAACCAACAAAAGAATTTACTCTGCCTGCATCTGCCACTAAGACCTCCATTTCAGACCTGACTCCAGATGTGGATTATGTCGTAACGATAACTGCATATTCTGGATCAGAGCAGAGTCTGCCCATCTCCGGCCAGATCACACGTGAGTCACCGTGTCTCTGCATTTGTGTGCTTGTGGAAATCAATGCCAGATGTCCCGTAAAAAGCTTAAAAAAAAGCTAAAAACTAACACAGAGTGTGGAAGATAACAGAGAGACACCTGCCAGGTGTTGCCCTTTCACCAGTATATGTTAATAACATTGCTCGGTTTCTACATTCGTTTCAGTATTTTGGTGTTTCAGTACAGCAGACTGTTCGTCATTCAAGGAAACAACCTCAAATGTATTTCTTTATTTAAATTGCTTTAATTTGACTTAAAAATAGGTTTGTATTTAATTCTTTATCCTGGAAACAGTAAATCACAAAGCAAGCTCACCACAAGGTCCATTTAGCATGACATTTGGAGTCAGTTAAGACAATTTTTAGCTTTGCCAAAGTTAAAAACTGTAGACTAAAAGTCTGACTTGACAGATTTAAGCAAATCTGCAGCACAGGGAGCCAGCCAGGACAGATTCCAGTTGTATACAGTTTCCATTCTGCTGGTGCCATGTGATATGGTCAGAAGTTCTAGAAAAAAATCCACCAAGCAATCATGCTGGTGAGCCTTTTTTCTCAACTGCTGCTTTTACTGGTTATTAGTCTGAGAGTTACTTAGGAGAGACAGAAAATTGTCTTTGGCTTACTCATTGATACCATAAATTCGAAAGCAAAAACAAGACAATTGAAAACAGGCACGAGGAACAACATGAACAACATGACTTCAAAGGTGAGTTTTTTTTAATGCAGAAGGGAGGGGTTTTACTATTTACAGAATTTTTTTGAACAGTTTACCACTACCTAATTACAGAAAAAAGACACAAGAGCAGCTCAAATTGTATTGTGCAAAAATAATGGCTACATTAAGTTGTGCAATGAGAATTTATAAGTAGGCATCACTTCTTTTGACTCTTTTGCAATTCAAAAACAATTTGTTCCTCTGCACTTGGAAAACAGCAACCTGTAGTGTGTCTACCACAGATTTCCATCAACATTTTTCCTCTATATTACTTTACCATAATCAACAGTTCCAGCACCAAAAGATAAAATTTCATTATTCACTTTGGTCACTTGGCTGAAGACATTTTTGAAATATTACAGCCTGTTATTATTGAGGTAAAGGTCTTGGTGAGATTAAAAACCCATTTTCAAGAGTTACCTGGCCTAAAAGATAACTGATATAAGCATAAACACACAAATACAACTGTCAAACGCTACAGTCAGTGGACGCAACGTCTACCAGTATTATTTTCTCAGTTCTATAACACTGACTTAAATTCCCACATAGTAATCAGCTCAGATTTTTCCAGGAGATAGGGACAGCATAATTAAAGGTAGTTTTTGGAATCACCCTTACTAACATGTTACTAAAATGTTCACCACTAGGGGGCAGATACCAAAGGATAACAGCAGCACACATTTCAACACATTGCCCCTGTTGGTGAAAGATCTATGTACATTTTGCAGAATGTCATTTTTGAAAAAGTACCTTCAAATAATGTTTGTATTAACATACTGCACCATCTTATTGCACTAAGAGGTATTAGATATTTTTTTTAAGCCTGGCCCTAGTTCAGATTCATTTAACACCATATAAAGACATTTTTTTTTACCATTTTTGATCATTAAAAAAAAAAGGAAGAAAGAATTTACAAAAAGTACCCTTTTTGCCTAATTCTGTTTCGGACCAAACAATTGTAAAATACAATGAGGAATAAAGTCATACTGATTATGGTTTTTACTCATACATGAACAGCAGTTAGAGGAAACCACTCCAAGGAGAGGTTTGTAGCTAAAAATCAACCAATAGAAAAGACTGAAGACATTTAAAGATAACAACTTGTAAATAAAATGTAAAGCACTTTGGTGTTCAGAGGAAGAAAGGATTTCTTCGGATTGTCAAACCAGGGATAGGCCTAAACCATGTTTATGATGTTTACAAGCAAAAGTATGAAATGGGACACTGACCCAGATTTCAGGCTTTGACTGAGGTCTTCACTGACATCATGGCAGCAGTTTTTGGTGGGGACAACTGATGATCTGAGAAGCCCTCTGAGCTTGAGCTATGCTGGAAATCCTACACAAACTATGACATCAACCTGACAGTTTCTCCATTTGGGAGCTCATTTGGAAGTTTGTTGCATCAAGAAAAAAGAAAAATTGCTCAAGAAACCCTCTGATGAGAGGATAAATCCTACATAGGGAAATTTAAAACACAAGAGTTGGGCTGATTTCAGAGGTCTGCCTTCAGATGAAGAAAAACAGTGACAGAAAATGATTCATAACATGTCATCACTGTAAAGATATTGGGTTTCCTGAGGATAATTTCAGCACAATAGATGATATGAACTGACTTTTGTAATTACGCGATTGTTTCATTGTCTTTCAGTTGAATCTAGTGGAAGCACAAGAGGAACTTCCAGGAAACCAGACTCTTCAGATTCAGTCAGTGAGTACTTTTGTTCACTTATTACACACCTTAGTTTGACCAGGGGTTTCACTTCCTACTCAGATAATGATGAGTCATAAATCCACTGCCGTACCTCCTCGACTTTTTGTTCGTGGGTTTTCTTCTGGGCGGTGTTCATCAGTGTGAGCTTAGCAGTGAAGGAAGGCTCTACAAACACCCCATTGTATAGCAATAATCAAAATTAGGCCCCCATAAATCTCTGAAGGATTTGGTCATCGATTTGGTTCCCTGCCGAGCAGTTATGCCAATACGGGGGAAGCTGCACATGCTCAGTGCGGCGGGGGTCATAGGTGTGGTGGGAGGTTGCTGCTGTTGGAGCTGTGGGAGTGAGCTGAACCCAGCCCTGAAGTGCTGAGAGAAGTGGAAACCATTACAGATGCTGATTTACAAGAGCGCTGCTGCTGCCACTGCTGCCCTGGCCCCCGTTCTGCACACGATGACGAGGTTGTGCAGATTTTTCCTTCTCTTCATGAGGGGAAAGTCACGAGGAAACTCCCAGAAAGCAGGGCAGAGGAGAGACAATGAAGTCTGGTTCAACAAACAGTATCTAAATTAACAAAAAATAATGACTTTAAAACATGCTGAGCTGAGAAAAGTGAATGCGAGTAAAGCCAACATCTTAACACCCCCAAGTAAAGTTTTAGTGGTTAAGGTCTGTTTAAAAGTTTAGGATTAGGCAACTAAAAGTATGCCACTTTATACTGTAAGCTGAAGGTTCTAACGTTAGAGAGAAGAACCCAAAAATCCGAAGAAACATCCACATTCTGGTCTACACAGTGGCAGGACTTGAACACCAGCACTGCTGAGCTGTTTGGCGTGATGATCTTTGATGTAGCCAACAACTTCTGAAGCTTCATTGAGTCACTTGTTAGCAAAAGCTTTTTCTGGCACATGTACAGGATTCAACTTCATGAGTGGGATATTTACTGACATCTTAGTTTAACCCTCAGGCCTTAATTTCAAGCATTAACCAAACAAATCCACTCAAATTGACTTTCAGACGAGAGAGCCAAAAGTGGAACAATGCAAATCATTATTTAATCTAAAATAACACTGAGTGTTTTTTTTTTAGTCTCAACAAAGAATATTAACGTTATCGAGAAAGTACTGCCACTGAATAAACCTAAAGTCCAAGGCTATTACTCACATATGGCGACAGAAAAATTACATTTTCTGTTTAATGTTCAGCGTTTTCTTCCTTTTCATTCTTGAACTTTTTTTGCAGGATGCTCTGCCAGCATCATCGGCGATGTGGTGTTCTTGGTGGACGGCTCCTGGAGCGTGGGCAGGCCAAACTTCAAATACATACGCTCCTTCATCTCTGCGGCTGCTGGAGCCTTTCATATCGGCGAGGAAAAAACCCGGGTAGGCGTGGTCCAGTACAGTGATGACGCCAGGACTGAGTTCAACCTGAACGAACACCAGACCAGACCGGCGCTTCTGCGGGCCATCGGCTCAATGCCGTACAAAGGAGGCAACACGAACACAGGTGACCTGTTGATGCTGTTCAGTTCTTTGGGTTTTCTGTGGAGTTAAATTGACCTGGGACATTTCCAATCAGTAACACCCTTTTTAAGGGGGATGTTTATCTTTGGTAGCAAGCATAATCGTTTTTTAATACATGGCTGTTAAAGACTGATTTGTTTTTGTGAGGTGAGTGCTCATTTCACGTGTGTCTCGCTTGGCTCACTTGACAAATATGCAGGCAAAACTCTGGGATGTAAGGGAATTAAAAACACATCCATTAAAGTACAGGGAAATAAAATTATAATCACATTACACACAGTTTAACTTGCTGAGAAAGCAATAAAGCAGCCTTGTCAGGGCCACTTGAGTCAAAATGGGACTGTTATTGCAAGTGAAGTCATTTAAATTTGGCGAGATCACTCTGATCTGGGACCTCCCCGCCCTTCCATGGGTGTACATGGAAAGAGAGCAGCAGCAGGACCCTCTGACAAAACAGAGCAGGCATTGATAATAAGAGAAATGACAATGATTAATTCAGATACAGCATGAAATGGAAGAGCTGGATTAGAGGTGGGCTGCAAAGTAGCTCACAGTAACTGTATGCAGAGTGAAGTAGTGCCTGAATAGTGCACGCAAGATGAAATCAGAAATGCCAGGAGTGCCACTGAATTTGAACCATTCCTGCTAAGACCATGCTCATTTTAAATCCTCAAATTTTGAAACAGACCACATATGAAATGTTCAGAAGACAGATCAAGAAAATTACAAGTAATATAAAATTTCGTCAAGAAAAGAGAAAGAAAAAATGGAGTTTATATCAAACTTGAAGGAGCGCATGATCAATGAAGGTACCTCAGAGAATTAAATGTCAAAAGGTTTGGTGGTGGATTTCTCATCATGATTATGTGCTGTGTTTCATCCTGTGATATCTCTGATTTTGCTGCTCGGTTTATTGCTGAGTTTGAGTTTTGGTCTACAAAAAGATTTCCTGAATCAAATAGTTGTTTTTCTCCTCATCATTCTACAATTTAAATCTAAGAACACCCAATGAAGTAAAACTCTTCTCTCTCTCATTGGTCCAGGTGACGCTCTGGACTACGTTTTGAGAAATGTTTTCAGTGAGGCGTCCGGCGCCAGAAATGGTCTCCCCAAAGTGCTGGTGATCATCACAGATGGCAAATCTGAGGATCCAGTGGCGAGCTATGCCAAGCAGCTCCGGAGCACGGGGGTGGAGATCTTTGTCCTCGGTATGCAGCCAGAGCAATTTTATTGCACTCCACATTACATTTTCCATTCGTATTTAATGCTTTTAGCAGGGGTTTGTAACAAAAGCAACCTGTGGTGACGTAGTAATGGAACAAGGTTAAATTCCTACATCGTTAACCTACAAGCAAGTGATAGCAGGTTTTATGTGTGTTTATGCTCCAGTTTCGCTCAGACTTTCCACAAACTCAGACGAAGAAACACCACTGGGATGTTGCTATGGAGTTAAAGAGGCCTGGTGGTTCAGGACTTATAGCTCATCTTTTGCAGTCAGTGGAAACAGATCAATGATAGAAAACTGCTTAGCGAGACACTAATGGTTTTTAGTTTTTGTCAGAGGACCACTGTAAACTTCCTGCTACGTTCCCTAGAGACAATTTATTGGGCTAGCCATCATGTTTTTGGAGGTTATCCCAGCTTTAAAAGGATTCTTAAAGGTGGAGTTTGGTGGAGTTGTCTTAAGGCAAAGCTTACAGTGACATGGCTTCTTTTGGCAAATATGAGTTCTTAACTTTTGTGGGTCTACGGTCACGTGTTTTATAGAAACACTGAATGGTGCAGGAAGTAATGGTAATTACTCAGTGCCTCTAATCAAAAAGTTGTTGAGTTTAAACCCCAGCCCCAACAAATAGGCACTTATGAAAGAACTTTAACCCATATCATAGTTGACCCTGTCTAAAAGCAATAAAAATATTTTTTTAGTAAGTACCTCTCTCAATAAGAAAGTTCACAGGATACCAGCTGTCTTAGTCAAACTTAAATCTATGCATGGATACAACTCTTCCAACAGTGTCAAAGTTTTACAGAGGAGTATAGCACCATAAACCCTTTTCATATTTACTGCCCATGTTGTCAGACTTTCCAACCAATGTGGAACAGAAAAGAGAGCATTTAATATGCAAACGTGGAAAGTAAATGCTCGCTTAACTTTGTTACAGATTGTTCATTTCATCCAGTATTTACAGACCTGGAGCAAATGCACCCGTTACCTCGTCAACCAATGCCAGTGAGTTTACAAGGATGGCTAAGAATTCAGTGGTGTCGCCTCAGCTTAGCTCAAAATGAGGAATCATCTCTAAATTTGGCCGGCATTGAAAACCACAACAATTTCCACATGTTCATGAAGAACCATCCACTCTGCTTTTACCACAGCTTTGAGTTTGTGGTTTGTCTTTTTCCCCCGTAGGTATCCAACAGGCAGATGAAGAGGAGATGAGGCTAATGGCCTCTACCCCTTACAGCAGTCACATCTACAGTGTGGCCACCTTCGACATGATAAAGAACGTGCAAAAACAGCTCATTACTCGGATGTGCGCTGGTGTAGAAGATCAGCTCAATGTAGTCGTCAGTGGAGACGAATGTGAGACATCTTTAAAACTACTACTTTCATGCCTAGTCTGAGTTGTTAAAAAACATTCTCTTGCCATTTGTACCTTTGTTTTTACCCTTTAATATGGTTGAAACTGTAGTTTGATGTAGATTGCAGTATACACTCTTATTTTTTGTCTCTTATTTTTTATTTAATTTTTCCAAATATATGACATTATAATTGTGATTCCATCTCTGATTTTTGCAGTTGTTGAGCCAGCCTCCAATCTCCAGGTCCAGGAGGTAATCTCAAAGTCCATGCGGTTGATGTGGGACCCCTCTATTGGAGATGTTTCCGGATACAAGATTCAGCTGATCCCCATGATGGCTGGCAGCATGCGTCAGGAACTGTATGTGGGGGCAGGCCAGACCTCGGTGGTGGTCCGAGGTCTCTCGGCAGATACAGAGTACCAAATCGTTCTGTTTGCCTTGAAGGGATTGACACCCAGCGAGCCCATCACGGCCATGCAGAAGACTCTGCCAGTTAGAGTTTCACTGGGTGAGTACCAAACAATGAAAGTAAAAGTTTATAGAGAGACTTCTCTTTGACTACCGGCATAGATTAATGAATAAAATGTCTGTAAGTGTATCAGTGGTTTAATTGGCAGGCTCTGGCAAACTGTACTGACTCAATGCTCTGCTGTAAATAATGCAAAGAAACCTGGAAACATTGTATCAGCTCACATGTCAGACTAAACAAATTGCAGGTGACAATCAAAAAGTTTTGGGAACAGGTCCATAAAAAAGCTTACTAAATTTAAACCAGTGATGTCTAAGTTATCACCTCTAGCTCTAGTCCTGAAGACTAATTTTATATCTTAAAAACAAAAAAAAAGTGATTCTTGGAATAAATGTTCATAGATTTCAATGCTTGTTAGTTAGAATACTTCCTTATTTTTCTCCAATGATTGCCAAGACTTTGGAAAGCAATTAAAAAAACCAAATTCTGATAGCAGAGGGATAGAGTTAGAGCTAGTATTATGCCTGATTAGACCTCAGGGGGCCTCAGTGTGACTTGCAGCCACACTGGAAACTGTGCACTGCTGCCTATTTGACTAGAAAAACCAGCCAAATTCTAATCAATTATAGTTTTCACTTGACTAGGAGCGCTCTTGTAACATGTTGTTCAAATGTTGTATTATCTTTAGAGGACTAGCACATGCTATTAAGACTTTCTCAACACCACAATTCTTTAGCTCATTATCAACTTTATACAAGAATAAACACCTTTATTGTAAAGAATTTAACAGTCAACTTTGTACTTTTTTTTTCTGTCTATCCAGAATGTTCCCTTGGTGTGGATGTGCAGGCTGATGTTGTCCTTCTGGTTGATGGATCCTATAGCATTGGTCTGGCAAATTTTGCCAAAGTAAAAGCCTTCCTAGAGGTGTTGGTCAATACTTTTGACATTGGGCCTGACAAAGTTCAGATCAGCTTGGTCCAGTACAGCAGGGATCCTCACCCTGAGTTCTACCTGAACACTCACCACGATCTAAATGCCGTGGTCAAGGCTGTGCGAAATTTCCCATACCGTGGCGGCTCCACCAACACCGGCAGGGCCATGACTTATGTCAAGGAGAAGATATTCCAGGCTGTCAGAGGAGCGCGTGCCAATGTTCCTCGTGTCACCATCCTCATCACTGATGGAAAGTCATCCGATGCCTTCCAAGAGCCGGCCACCAGGCTGAGAAATGCTGATGTGGAGATTTTTGCTGTGGGTGTTAAAGATGCTGTGCGAAGTGAGCTTGAGGCCATTGCTAATCCACCTGCAGAGACCCATGTGTACACTGTAGAAGACTTTGATGCCTTCCAGAGGATTTCCAAAGAACTCATTCAGTCCATCTGCCTCCGGATTGAACAGGAACTCCGCAACATCCTCCAGCGACGTAAGTAATGTGGTTATAATCCTCTATGCAGATGACATTGTGCTATGCTGGGCTTTGTTTGACCAATGTGCTTGTGTTTTGTGTTTAGGGTTATAGAGTTCCATAAGATTTCATTTTTTCTTTTGATGGATACATATATTATTTTTAATTCAGTCTTTATTTGGACTGTGTTATTTATGTAAAAAAAGAAAGCAATGCTCATTTTAATCTAATTCAGGTTGCTTTATGTAGTTGTATACATCCTAGCTTTAACTGTAATGCTGGATGTTAATCAGTTTTACACACTGAATCCCTATCAAACATGAACATGGTTGAAACAACAAACAACAACAAAACACCACAGAAGTCTTTGTAATTTAATTAATTTGGCAACTGATGACTTTTTAAGTAATGTAAACTTTTGTCCTCTTTTATCTGCATTATAAACTTGCAGATTAGAATAAATTCAGAAAGTTAATTGGAATGGGAAACAGTCAGAAATTGGAGGTTTGACATTCTTACTCTTCTTTCGATTGAGGATATCTGCTTTATTTAATTTTTTATAATCTATAATAATTGATAGTATAAAACAGTGACTGGACACAAATTTTTTTCAATAGAAAGTCTGAAAAGGACATCTAGGCAATGTCCAAGACGTACATCGTGAAGTCAGGGAACTTACTTTTGTTTGCACAAGTTTTCTTTTTTCAATTACAGCCAGAAATCAAGAGCATATTAAGGCTATTCAGCATCATAATTATAGGATTTCTTTTAATGCCAAGCTGTAGTATACCCTATGAACTGTATACCAATACTCCAGCATCAACATTGTAATTCTGTGAAAACTAAGTTTGAAGGTTTGAACCATTCACTGTTGATCTTGGTCTTGAAATTACCAGTCTGCAACAAATGTACTGCTTTATGATTGATTTCAGCGCACTTTTACCTCTTTGGCTTCTCAGTTACACTGGAGGATTCAGTTCTCAGGATTCATGAGTTGAACACCTTCATTCAGATCAGATCAGCCCCTGTCACATTTGAGTACAGTGCAAAAGCTAAAACGCTCAGTGCAAAATATACAACAATATATTTTTTAAAAACCCCGAAAACTTTTTTCACACAAGTTTTATACTGTTTTAGATGAATTCTGAATTCTGATTTCCTTTGCAGACAATGGTATTTTTTATGTTGATGGATAGAAACAGATCTTTATCCGTTTATTCCGTTTTACATTTGCTAAATTACATTCAGAGGACTTTATGAATAAACATTGCTTAATTGTTGGCACGAGGTAGCTCAACAGAACCAACCATGGAGTATGAAACAGCCCACAGTTCATTAGTTATATATCTATATATATATGTTATACAACTTGCTTTCAAACATTTCCATTTGTTCAGCAAGTATAGTTTTCAGTGTTCACACAATAATGAAAAAGAAGTACAACCTCAAAAACTATAAACAAGTCCAGCATCCTGTTGGTCTCTATTTTGGGGTTAATTTCGGAGATTTATCTTGCTTTCTCACTTTATTTGTTTTAAACAAGTTCAACACATGTTGTTAGTTTTTCAAGGTTTTCCACACCAAACAACAGCTTCCTCCTCCTAACCACCAAACAACTGAAGCTGCTTTCATTTATTTGCATACAGTGCTAGAAACAATGCCAATGATTTTGATCAACCCATGGGTTTAGTACAATAATTAGAAATCTTTTCTTTAAAATTTCAGCTCAAGTTCTAAATCTACCAGTTAACTAATGTTATTGTTACACGTGCAGTCAAGAAATCAACATTTTAACAATTAACCACAGCAGCAGTCGGTTGCAACTTTACCCCCCTGTGAGGTCGATGAGAGTACATAACTGTACCATCAGCCATCCACATGGACATGATTACTTTCATGTCCCTTTTCTGAGCATGTCTTTATTAGCTAAAACCATTTTTTTTGCCTCAATGTGTAAAACACATGCCCACCTTTTGATCTTTCAAGGACAGGGAGAGTTTCTGCATGTGCAAATGGGTCAAATAGTCCTTTGCAGAGATGTATTTGCATTTGTTTAAACTGAGCCAGAGCAGCAGATGACTCAGTGTGTTACCACACAAAGTCTATGCAAGCTGTCAGGTGTGTTGTCTGTCACATAAACAAACCTTTGAAGTGCAGTTCTTTGCACTGAAGTCATCACCCACCCCAAAACGTCTGGTAGTCGGGTTTAAACACCAAAGATGTTAAATCACAAATGCTGTTTCATCCTCTTAGAAAAGGGCAAAAATAATCGCTCAGTGTTTGCCAAAACGAGCTTCCACGTCTGGCAGTATTAAATGTGACTCACACCAGCTTTGATTGCCAATTATATAATCCTTATATAATAATGACTTTATGTCAACAAAGAGAATGTGCAGTAGCCCAACTTAAAGAGCTCTGGTAGCGGGTCTCGGCCCTCCCGATCCTGAATGATGGCACTGCCTTGTAGGTCAGCCCTTTCTCTTCTACTTTTGTCTATTTCGGATGATGGTATATGCATATGGATAACAGCCTTAGACAGGAAGAAAAAAAGAGAGCTTCCAGAGAATACGAATTGTAGAACTGCTTTAGTTTTTCCACTAGAAAGACTGAGCTGATTGATGATGCAAATCTGAGCCTGTTGGCCAGCTGCTTGAAGTAATGTGTTCATTGTGTCTGAAAAATCAATACCAGGGAGATAAGTTGCAAACTTCAATGAATAAATTAGTCAGGGTTGCTTGTGGTGGGTCTAATCTCAAATGACCTAGTGGGAAAACAAAATCTCAGGCAGCTCACCGAGTGTGGACTTCGAAATCTGCAACAACAGGACTCCTAAGGGACCCTTTTCACGACAGGGGACACTCATAGGTGATCACATCTGGGGCTGATTTAACAGATGCAGCATGTGACTATGAATCACCTTTAACTAACAGCCAGATTTGGAGAAAGATGCTGTTTTTCTCACTATATCAAAGATGTCAGACACATATTTTGTCAGCCCAGTTTAATGTCAGAGCCAGACAAGGAATGTATTTCTTCTGATGATGTATTTTGAAAACAGATGTCAAACCACCTGTAAATATCTCAGTTGTTCCACATTTAGTCAGTCAGTTTAGTTTTTGGAATTAAACACCAAATTGCATTTTAACTTCTGATAAAGCACAAATCATGATAAAAAAAAAGTTATCAAGATTTAAAAATGCTATAAAGAATTTCCACAGAGATGGATACCATACAAATAGTTTTGTATGATGATTTGAATACTTTACATTTTCATTCTAATAAGCTAAGATAACACCTTTTCCCTGACTTTGATGTAACATTTTACTCTTTCTAGTAAAATGAATTGTTCTTCTGTAACATGATCATCATTTCAGAACTGCTCAGCAATCCTGCAAACTTACCAAAATGTAATCTAATGCAATGCTGGCATTACTTAATATGGTTATTTTGGAAAGACTTTATATAAAATATTGGCTTACCTTCCAGGTCTGAAAACCTTAAACTTGCATTCTTCTCAATTACCAGCAGGGAGCAGCTCCTCTGGTTAAAGAAAGAAGTCAGATTATATAGAAGTTTAAGAAAATCCACCTCCCAGTGCGAGGATAGCCTCAGAATTGGGGTGATGTTACCAGCCTTAACCTCAAATGTTAAGGTTGAGGTTAAGGCTGGTAATGCGTGATTACAGTTTATTGATGATTTTACCATTCTCGTCTGAGTTTACACATAAAATAATTTTCTTTCAGAGAATAATCATCTTTTTTCTCAGAGCAATGTGCTGTATTGTTTTATTTTAATTATTTAACCATCTTCTTCTTCTCCTTAATTCGTAATGAAGACACTCTTTATGCCAAAAAAGGAACTAGCTGCTGAACCCTGTTAAGTTAAAAAAAATCTTCTTCCTCCTCCAGAACTGATCTCGCCAAAGGACCTGACCTTCTCAGAGATTGGCTCCAGAAGCTTTAGGACCTCATGGAAGACGAACGCCACCAATGTTGAGTCCTACCTGGTTCAGTTCAGGCCGGCAGATGACCCCGACGGGCATTTTGTGTCCATGTCTGTGCCCGGAGACTCCCTCACTGCCTTCCTGCCCTACCTCAACCCTTACACTCGCTACGAAGTCAACATCTACGCCCACTACGAGAAAGGGGAAAGCTTGCCTGTGACTGGCTATCAGACCACGCTAGAAGGTATTTATACTGGCATAAACAATTTATTTATGCTTTTCTTTTTCCACACTGCTAAGATATTTTGTTAATCAACATAAAGGTGTAGTACAGATATAAACCTGTTTTTAATACCAAGACCAAACTTGTGATAGAACAAATTAAGTGATTAAGTGTAATATTGAACTGGAAGGTGTATTGATTGATTCACAACGTTGGTTGCTGCAGGTTACCGCAGAACAATAGGCTCAGGTTTTGGACAGTGGCAGCATGAATGAGTAAAGATATGCAGTTAAAGCTGAGGGTGTCTGATTCACTTGTGTCACAGAACAAGGCCCAGTTAGCAACCTCAGAGTATCTGAAGAGACAACAGACAGCTTCAGAGTGTCATGGCTAGCAGCTCCCGGACCAGTCATTCGCTACCGACTCAACTATGAACCGGTTGACGATGAGAGCCGGAGGATGGAGACGACCACCACTGGCAGGGAGATAACCACCGTGCTCCACGAGCTTCAGCCTCAAACCACCTACCGCGTCACCGTCACTCCCGAATATCCGTCCGGCCCCGGAACGCCGCTACAGACTGTGGGCACTACCAAAGAAGGCAAGTGTGGTCATCGACATATGCAACAAAAACATAAAAAAGCATAAACTATCGTTAATAAAAAGTTAATGGACAATAACCTTTTTAATATCAGTTGTACACTTTTAGACTCTGCTGCATCAAAGGAAGAGTAGTTTGTAGCGGGTTTAAAAGCTGGGCACCAAAGAAAAAAGATCATTAGCCCCATTTAATATTGGGTGTATGTACCCACAGACTGCAGAGGTAAATTAGCTAGCAGCTAAATCTGGTATATGGCATCTTTTTCACTATGGGATGAACGTCATTGTATGTGCTTCCTAGTTAAAAACCAAATGAAAACAAATATGAACACAAGAAGAACCAGCAAATACTAAAAACTCTGTGGTAGCATTAAACTTCCTGTCTGCCTGAGCCAAAGCATCTTGGGAACTGTAGTGCCAAGGCTAAAGCTGAACAGGAAACGGTTCAGTTAGCTGAGCCTGATGCTGTGCCATAGCTCTCCATGTAACAGTGTGAAAACTGAAAAAACAAACAAACAAAAAATAAAAAAGGCTTCACAGGGTTAACTATTAATGGGCAGCAGATGTTCTTATAAATAAGAGCTACATGAGTGAAGCTTCAGTTGAAGGAAATCTTTGTTGTTTTCGGGACAAACTGAGCCCAGAAGTCCAAGTAGTTGGCTCAGTGGCTCATTGAGTCACCGGTTCTGATCCCTGGCAGGTGCCTGCAGACATGGGGTGATCATTTACTTGGTGCTAGGGGACTTTAAAAACTATGAAAATCTAATTGCACCTTTAAATCACAAAGGATTTGGGGATGATTAAAACTTAGAGGGTCCAAGCTGTCGTTCCGGCTTAAAGAATGGGAATAAATCAGACTTTATTCTGATAGAATGAAGTGTCTCTTTAAAGTCATTGCGGTGCCCGGGAGTGTGGGAGTGTGCACATTCTTTGACCCCTGCGAGCTCTGCGAAGTTAGCGCAGCCTGCCTCCTGTTGAACTCCTCGTCAGATCTGTGCAGCCTTACAGGGAAAGGAATGAAAAACAGACATAAACTCAGAGATAGAAATGGACCATGGTGCACTCAGAGGCAATAAACAACAAAGACAGGAAGCAAACCGAAGATGTTTTTCTGAAGTTTTGTAGATTCGAGCACAGGCGGATTTATTGCTTTTAGAGAGGAATGATGAGCCTTCCAAAGATGCTTAAGATTATAATCTTTTATCCAAAACTGAAGACAGAGGCTGGAAATAAACAAATCATACTCCTTGGTGCCATGGAAACAGCTTTTCTTAGCGTTTACCTTTCACCTCCTGTTCCTTTCAGCTCCTTCACATAGTGCAGCTGCGTGTCGTCTGAGTCGACTCTATTTTTGTTAGTTTTTTTGGAATTTGACAGTTTATAAAATGGGACAGGATTAATCCCAGCTTGCACCTCTTTGACATGAAACGCCCAGCTGGCCCTCAGATGGATTTATTCTCCCCCTCATTTGGCTTATAATATTGTTCCCATTAGAACATGACTTTACCTCAAAACTATAAATCGATGCAGAGCCTTGAGGTTTTGCATACATTCTTCCTTTTTTGTTAGCAGTTTGTCCCACCTCCCATAGCACACAGTTACATAGGAGTCAGTTAACTCTTTGTCCCAGTTTTCCTGACTGATATCAGGGGGAAAGTTTTTGCATAAAAATACATCTACAGTAAGAAAAATGCACACGCAGGAAGCTCTGCCCATGACTCACGGTTTATTTTAACAGTTATTTTTCAAAGGGGAAATTTTGAATCATACTTCACTTCTAGAGTCTCTTTGACTAATTGACATGCTGGTAGCTGCCCAGTAAAAACAATTTTCTTCTGCGCTGCTCCAGTGGAGCAACTGGAGTTCGTGTCTTAGTCAAGTAGTCCTCCAGCTCAGAGAGTTTCCCATCCAGTTTTTTTCTCCTCCAGTCACATGATGCATGATTAATGGGCCACAACACATGCACCTTTTTGTCTGCTTGTTTGTCTCTTTCATCTGTTTCCATGAGAAAAGCTGTTTTTCTTTGTTTTTCAGATAAAAAAGCCCCCTCAAACACAGAGTGTAGACACTTTATTTTTGAATTAAACCACACAGGTAGCAATGAGAAGTCAGGCGGTAAAGAAGTCTATGGGAAAATGTTCTCTGTTGATTTATGACCTCAGTAAATACTTTCCTTGTGAGTATATAGTCTCAATTACTAGTTTCAAGTCTCATTTAATAAAACACGATGTTCGTTTAGTAAATTATGGTCTTCATTAGAGTCAAAAAGGACTATAAAGCTGTGTGTGCTTTAGGGTTGGTCTGTCTGTAATTGACAGGTCTCTACCCCCAGATTTACCCCTCGTTTATTACACATAGTTTAAAAACACCAACACAGTGGCAGCAAAAATCCTCAGAGAGATTTCACCAGCCAATGGGGGACATCATGGTGCATGGAGGTAGAGTAACCATTAGAGATGAAAAATTGAGCATGTTCTATGTAATTAAAGCAATTGCCAGTGTGAGTGATGGATACCATGTGATAGGGTAAACACATTGATGGGTTAGCGGTGTAACTGGAGCCTGAATTGTTGGGGTATATAATGGCAGCATAAACTATCAGATGTCAGACACAAAGAGCAGTCTGTGGTGTATCATCAGCATTGTATTGCTTCTGCTGGTGGTTAGACTTGTGCAGGCAGCCATCAAGGTAAAAAAAAAACAAACCCCATCAACTAAAACAGGCTAAAAAGCTCAGTAGACTTGATGCTAATTCTCTGACTTATCATTTTACACAGACTTGGATCGTACATATCTGAAACATTGATTATTTTAAGTTCCTTTGGCTAAAAAGCAAAACTTAATCTCTGTATGAAAAGTGACTTTCGGTGGTAAAACATCAGACTCACCTGACAAAATATCCAATTTTCAGCTTAATTAGCATTTATTAATGCACATTTGTATTCCAGCTTATCTTCATTCTGGTCTGTATAGCTAACGTAGAGTCTTTAAAATAAACTGCATGGCTGTTTAAAGGTGCACACGATTTCTGTGTCAGCTTTTGCACACAGCCGCGATGTGCCGATCCCCTGAGATTAACCGATAATGTTTTTTTTATTACCGCCCAACAGCCACTGTTAATATTTGAGGTTTTCCGTAATTGCTGTGACTAAATGCTGGAAGAGAACCAGATCATAACAAGGACTCTTAAAACAAACATTTAATGGAAGTCTGTGTTTAACATGAGGCTCTTTTGCTCCAAAATATTGTAAATGATCTGATTTTCAATACCCAGCGAGGCTTGGAGGTCAGAATTATTGTTACTGGAGAGAAATAATAAACACTCAGAGCATGAGAGAGGGGAGAGGAGGAAGCCTTCCAGTTTTCATAGAGGGTTATTGTTAGTATTAAAAATTGCTTCTTTTACCTCTTGGGTATTATTTTTGTGACTTTACCCATAATTTCTGATATCACTTAGGTTAATTGTTAAGAATATGGTAAGTCAAAACAACCTTAAATCTTAATGTAGGTAATGTTTTTGGCATTATTTGACAAAAAAAGTCATAATAAGCTTTCAGCATTGCATCACATTGGAGTGAAAGCGGGACGTAAACCTCTGTACCTCCTCTGGAGTCAGATTTTAGTCTTTAGGGAATCTAGCCAGTGAAGGGAGAGTTTAGCTAATCACATGTATTTTTTTTAGACTAGATCAGGTGGTTGCTCTGCTGTGTTATGAATACCACTAATGTTGGGTGAATTTGAGCATAGCATTAGTTCTGGTGTGTCATTAAGTAGAGCTGATCTCATTTAAAGCTCATTTCAGTTGTTTTGGCTGATGACTTATGAGACGCTTCATTTCGATAAACCTGATATATCAGGGTGCACTATTTAAACTGCTTAAGCTGCCGCTGCTGCAAGCTTCTTTGCAACCCAGAAGTGCTAAATAACGTGCTTCATATTTTTCATGTGTGCTCTGACCTTTGAGAGGGTCCTGCTTTCCATGTTTGAACTATAATATTCAGCTTTGAATCTTACGTGAAACCATACTATCAGAACAGCCTGCTTGTTTGAAGCACATGGATATGCCTGACTTAATTGGAGATTATGTATCGGAATTTAAGGAGCAGGACCACGCCTCAAAACATGCTCCTTCCGGTTCTCATCTATATAGGTTCCCTCAGTTCTGCAAGCTGCCAGGCCCATGACCCGTCGCCGGTCCCTTCGAGGCCTTCCCCAAACCGCAGCTCAGTTCATGTCCAAGCATTCACCTTTACCTACTAAAACACTCTCAAACCTAAAATGAGGATGTGGGCCCTAGTGAATCTGGTTTTAAGGGCATATGAGGTGTTCAAACCAAATGCAAAGTATAGATTTTACAAGCTACAGTGGCAGACAAGTCTATTTAAAGATGTGAACAGAGGAAATTTGAAAATATTTTGTCAAAAATCTGGTCTTAGGCTGTATTGCAAAAGCCTATAAGACTGTGGAGTGATTAAATAGCATTTTGTTATCACCATCATCATCATATAAAAAGGTTCTGCAAAAATGTGAATAGACTCAACACTGTGCTGGGCGACACGTATTTATTTATTTATTTTTATAAACTGCATCAGTCTGTGTTGTGAAAACAGAATCACCAGCTGAAATTATTCCGCTAGCTTCTCCTGACGCTCCTGACACTTTTTCTTTTTTCCACTTTATGGAATATTTTTGTACTTTAACATTAGTTATGAAACCTGCCTGCACGCAGGTCTGCTTACACATTCTCAGTTTTTGCATGTTTGTGCATGTTTGTCGGCACATATACATTGGGGTTGCATGCAGATGGTCCTCTCAGAGACCTGCAAGCATGGTCATAATTTACGGACGAGTTTTACATCAGGCATACTCCTGTAGAGGCTTAACGCCATAGAAGTGAGCTACATCCTGGTGAACCACAGGTTTAAACACACAGCGTTTAACTGCAATGACCTCACTTTGATTACAGCTTGAAACATTTTTCCTAGAGGCACAAATTCCCTCAATTCATACTCTGTGTGAGCCATTTAGTCAAGTTAGTTTATTAATATAGCAAATTTACACACATCAGCAAGCACCTGACATATCTTTCAAACCAATATAATAAATTTAAAACAGATAAAATACTTTGCAGGCACCGTGCACTGAAATTCAAATCCAATCTTTTTTATTGAGTCATAAAAAATGTTAGCATAAAACTTCTTCTTAAATTTTCTAAGCCTCTGATTGGCTGTCCCTGGCAAACAGAAGATTTTTTAAAGCATATGGGAGGAGCTTCTGTGCTTCTTTATGACATCATACAGAGTCAAGAGTAGAAAAAAATCAGAGTAATTTGAGTCGTTTTAAACCTGATTTTTGGCTCATGGGTATCACTTGTTCATACACTGACATTATATTTCCAAACCTTGGGCATTTTTAACGTGAACGCCTACCTGTGGAGCAGAACATAAGACTGAACATTAGGAAAAGCTGAACATGTCCACTTTAAGCCATGTTTGGACTCTTGGAGTGGAGTAGCTGCTCTCCAAAGCACTTACAGTAACACAGCAGTGGACAGAGCAGCAGACAGCCAGAGTGAGAGGTGGAGATGAGGAGCAGCAAGACCGGACAGGAATGTAAGCCAGCTGAGAGCAAGGCTGGAAGGTTAGGAGGAGCAGGGAAGACTGACTCATGCCTGTCTCTCTGTCTGTCTTCACCATTTCTCTCCCATTCTGTCTAGCTCCACTCGTCTGTCTCTCTCCTTCTCAACCTTGCGTGTTATTCTCGCGCTGTTGCTCTCTCTCTTTCTTTCTCTGCACCTTGTGAGGGCTTGCCTGGAATTTAATAGTGTTGTCCAAAGGCTCCAGATGCCTCCCCAGTTGCTGTGCCATGCCTTTTTTCCGATGCTTCAGGTTGTTGGGTGCATACTGGCACAGTGTGATGTAGAGTCCAAAAATTCCCTATGATATCTTTTCCTAAACATATTTCCTAGACCATGATGGAAAAAGTCACGAGGTCAAGTTAAGACGTAAATTGTAAAGGAGAGTTCAGCGCTCACAGAGTCCAACTGAGATTTTTAATAATGTGATACAGCGCTGCTTGATTCAGAAATAATGATTACATTTATTTTGAACTCACAGCTATTTAACAAGATAAGCTGAACTTTAAATCATCCTGACAAAGCTCGTATTATTTCACTCAGTTAGGAACACAGCCAAGGTCTTGGTCTGCTGGACTATGAGGTAAAAACATTTCTTCTTTCTAAGCGATGCATGACTTTGGTTATTTTCTTTGTATAGAAAGTATATCAGCACAAATCCTCTATTTATTTGTTCTTATTTCAGTACTTTAAACCCCAGATATCTTCCAATACAACCATAGACTCCATTTAAAAGCTATGTACTTATCCACTTGAGCTATAAATTAGAAAAAAATCATCAAAATGTGTGCATCACTCAACCATTTTTAGCCCGTTCGCCATCAGTAAAACAGGTCAGGTGCTAATTGTGCATAAAAAGGAAGATTGTGTCTCTTTGAGGATGTAGTGCTGTGCGCACTAACTGTTTAGACATTAGTGTAAGTTCACTGTGTGGCCAGCATCTCTGCCTCTTTGTTACCACGTTTCCTTATTTTAGGCCTCAGTCACACAGGCCTAGTTACCCCCTGTGCCACCTGCAGCTGGAGGTTATATTCCCTTCCTGGTTTAGCGAGTGGTTATTGGAATATCCTCCCTGTGATTGCGTTGTTCAGTTCCAGTCATCTGTAATTCAGGTGGGAGATGTTGACTTATCTGCAAACATATATATGTCCCCTGCAGGGGGTGTTTACCAGGTGGTCACCGACATATCTCTAGGCTTGGGTGGCTGGTGCTTCAGCGGTTGATTTCACCACAACCAGGGCATAAACACTGTTACCTAGTGAGCTAATAAAAACAACTTTTTCCAACTGGTACAAGTGATATTTGCTCATATCTGCTGCCAGTGCTCAGCACTCCTTTAGCTGTTTATGGTGCTCAAAGCTCACAGCTGACTTCTCTCATGTTATTGGGCCTGAAGCTGAGGTTGTGTTTTTCATGTGTGAAAGCTTAAAGACACAGAGTGAACTTTAGTTTGTTCAGAAAACTGTCAGTAACTGTAGCGGTAATGCTCCAGACTCTCCCGGTTGTAGCCCACATCAGCAGCTGGCAGGAGGGCGATCATTACCTTTGCGTCCTGTGCACGTGTAGGCTTAATATTCTCAGATCAGCAGTGAGCCTTTACCCACATTAAAGCCACGTTAAAACTATAACTGTACAGTTAGAGCCCATGTTAGATTTCATCAGGACCTTGTTTTCTGCACTGGAGATTTACGTTTATGGATGCTAAAATGGAAAACTCGTCTCCAAGCCAGATTCAGCACAATGTTTTCTGTGATCCATCAAACCAAACTACTGCCTACTGTGTGAATGCTGAACAGAGGCTTTGTTTTCATTGTTTCGAACTTGTTCAAACACTCACACAGCAGATCTCGGGATAAAGTCTAAAGACGTTTGCGTAAGTGTGGCCCATCTCGCTCAGCTGTGTGACATAAGCCTGTCCACAGCTGATATTTAAAAGGAGCTGCAGCTGCTTTCTGCTTCACTCCTGCATTTGGAAGAACTCCAGCACGCTGACATTGACCAGGACTTCCTGATTGTGGAACTGGGGGAGTGTGATGCTGCTGTGGGATGGAAAATGTTTTTTAATATGAAGTGAACATGTCGCTTTTTTGTCAGATTGATGACTGTGCATATCCAGAGTTATATAATTCAATTTGAATGGTTTCCACAGAGCACTGAAAAAAAAGCTCCAAACTAGTAAAAACAAATGTCAGTAAAAGCTGCAAGAATGGGGATGATGAGGTGTATTTAAAGAGATTTTCCAGACAGTTTTTGTTTTCTGCTTTTATGTTAATGACTTTTAAGGATGATCTTTTATATTTTCACAACTTGGACTTCCATAAACCTCTAAATTTCAGCCTCATAAGATCTAAAAATACATATATAGAGGTTTAATTCTCGTAATAAGTTCTTTTCTTTGGCATTTGCATCAGCTTGGGACACTAAATGTGTCGTAACCTGTGAAAATGACCTCAGCTTTCAGCAGGGGACTTGTTTCTTTGCAGCTTTTGCTCCTCAGGTGAGATTAAGTTCTGGTCTAGTCTACCAGCGTGTTCTTTTTCAGTGAGTTTGGCTGACAATTGCTATAAAAGAGGGAACAAACATCTTTAGCTAAAGAAATTGAGGTGATAAAGTTTAAAAAGGGGGGAAAAAAACCTGCTGTGGTTTGCTGTGGTCACACTGGCTGTGAACAAAGTTTCCAGACGTTAAAATTAATCAGTTGATCAGTTAAACTTTATTTGGATAGCACATTTCATGCAGATTAGTGCAGTTCAAAGTCCTTCATAGATGAATGACCAGCTGATAGTAATTAGAAAAAAATATGCAGCAAGTATCAACTTGATAGAAATCAAAAAGACAAAGGCAAAGAAATAAATACAAAATTTTAAACTGCCTGTAAGTAAAATGAAAGTGTCTGGCACAGATAGAAAAGAGATCTGGTAATATTAAACTAAAAATATACAAATAAAATAAATATTAAATAAAATAGTGCTAGATAATCTATATTAGAAGGACCTACAAAAACAGATGCATTCATTTTTAAGCATTTAAGTATTTTAACTGTAATTGAATGTTAATGATGATTTGGGTTCTGACTTATTTTCCTGTTTTATCAGATTCTATTAGACTTGTTGTACAGGAGACTGACACAGCCAAAAATAAAGACATAAATGTCACGTGTGAGAGTGTGGCAGACAGGATGAAGGACCCAAATGCAGCACTCACGAGAAGCTAAGGCGTGAACTCAGGAAGGCAGCTTTAATGCTGTGCCAACAAACCCATATAATACAAACAGGAAGGGAAAAGAAAACCTAAAAACTAGAAGCTAAGAAAAAAAACTCAGAGGTAACCTGGGTACCAAGGAGCTCAGCAAAACATGCACAGCACACAGGGTAAACAGCAACAGCCATAGGAAAACACAGGGCTTAAATACACCAGGGGGTAACAAGGGGATGAGAAACAGGAGGGAGCCACAGCTGGGACTAATCTGACATAACAAGACGGGGAGGAAGCAAGACTGAAAACACAGGACACAGGAGACTGTCAAAGTATAACAGACAAAAGTAACTAAACATGAGATGTGGAGCATGGGAAGGGAAGGTAACAGAAACCCAAGGACTATAACTAAGAATGTAACATAAGCAGAAAACAATAATGAGAATCAAAACCATAAAAACCAACAAATCCAAATATATAACTAATCAAAAACACACTAGTTCCCAGACAAACTACCGTGACAATAAATAAACATACAGATAAATTAATTTTGAAAAGGGGGAAATCAATAAATAGCAAATTAAATTAGATCCAGGATTTAACAGAGAGCCAATAAAGAAAACTAATATTGGAGAAATATGACCCCCCCTGTCAGTTACTCTCTTTGTGGTGTTTTGAATCAGCTTTATGTACACGCCATGTGACAGCATGGGCCCTTTAATGTGAACCCAGTCACGCGGAGTGGAAACTCAATTTCAGGGCAGTTCCTCTCTTATTCAGTGAGCTAGACAGACTTTTTCTCGTGATATGAAGCAGCACCAGCAACACCACCAGAGTGAAGTTTTTATCTCCACCTAGGCTGCCCTGATGAAACTGCAGTGACTCTGCACACTTTGCAGTGGAACATGTCAAATAGCCAACTTTATACAAGGCAGCGATCCCAGAGACTTTCCACTGTGACTGCAGAGAGTCCCAGACACAGCACAAAGAGGCCAGACCTGAGAGGACCTCAGACCCGCCTCAGTCACATGGCCTTCAGGTGCTATTTCTGTTCACGCTATGAGTGACGAAGGTGCTAGCCAAACTAGCCCCAAACTCTGAACTTCCCTGGAAAAAGCTGAAAGCAGCTTGACTTTGATTTGTAGATAGTTTATAGATAGACAGTGGTAGAAATCAGCAATACTGTCTTTAATTTCTGTGGTTTTATTCCGATTTACTTTGATGGACTGTGGAAAAAGATGTCTGAGAATGTCCAGATATTCCACACTCCATGTGACGGCTGTTATTTTCCAATTTTTTGAGCCAGAGCTCCTCCGGGAAGATAAAACAAATGGCAGCATTGGTAGCTTCCTGCTGATGGCAGAGGTGCAGTGCAGTGAAAATGGGGTGACTGAAGCTGAGCACCAGTGACAGTTAAAAATAAACTAAGAAGTACACGCTTGACAGTTTTTCCTGAATTCCATCGGCACATTTCACATTCTTGAAGATTCTCCAAAAGTGAACCTTCAAAACACAGAGGATTGAAAATTAAGCTTTGTAGTGACAGAAGAACCTTTTTCTTCTCAGAAAAAAAAATTGATTGAAATAAGATGCAGACTGTCAAAATAAAAGCCTTAATTTGGGTCATCTGTACCTTGTACATCTTTCCCATGCTGCTGTGAGCACAGAACAATCTGCTGGTTCAATCTTGGTAAATTGTTTGTCCTGACATGCCTGAGAACTTGTTAGCGACTTAATTCACTAATAGAGCTTGTCTTTCTGTTTGGCCACATGTTTTGCACATTTAAAAAGACGATAAAAATTATATTTCCGCCATCATTTTGGCTCTCAATAACATCCAGGCTCCCTTTTAATTTGAGTTATTTCTCATGTTTTCTAATTATTTTGAGTTTGCATAAATATTTGTTGAGCAGGGAGTTTTCCTTTTTTCCCCCTCCCTTCTCTCCAAAGATCTGTATCGACTGGCAAAAAAGCTTGAATGTGATTTATTTCACGCTCATTGCGCTGATTATATAGCTGGATTTAATATTTGGTGATAATTATCCTGTTGTGGAAACTTCATCGCCACAGACGAAGAGCTATAATTTAATATTGGCCCTCCCTCTTTCACTTTCCTATCCAGACACAGCAGATTGCTGGAAATATTTGTGAATGATGGAAGAAGAGGAGATTGTATGTCAGCAAGAGGCAACACGAGTCAGGCAACCCAACAGTGAGAGGCAACACAAAGTAGATTTTTGGGGTTTGTGTATATCCGTCTGTATATTGTGTGTGACTGAAGCTGTCAGGAAGTTGAGTTAAGGTCCTAAATCATCTGAAAACTTTAACATGAACCAGTTTTACAGTCCATGTCACTTCTACCAGCACTGAGTTTATGCCACAGCATATTTGATCCCCAAAGTTCAGTTTGTTTAACTGGTGGGATCAGTCTATGCCTTGCCCTGGGTTTGTTGAAGAGGTGCTCGTCAGTCAAACTCAGACATGGTACGCAAATATTCTGATTGCTGACCTCGCCCACACATGGAATCCAACGTTTCCTCAGGGACTGCTGCCTCTTTGGAAATCCTATAAAACAATGAACCTTACTGCACTGTGCAAGAGTGCTTTTCATGAGCAAATTAGTGTAAAACAGAGAGGGTGTGAGAGAGTCGAGCTGAGACGAAAGCATGCATGGGCCCAGGTATGCATAGGTCAGCAGGGGGAGTGGGGAAGAAGGACAGTTTTATTTGTATAGTGCAACATCACAGCAAAAGTTGCCTCAAGGTCCTTTATAATGTAATGTAAAGACCTACAATAACACAGAGATATCCCCAACAATCAGAAGCACAGAAGCACTTGGTGTCTGGCAATAAGCCACACCCATTTGCTGTTCAAACCTTCTGTTTGTGAAGGGCAGCCAGTAAAGAAAAATGGGGCTTAGTGGGGGAGGGGCTAGAACATTTTGACAGATAATTAAGGTTAACTTTGAAATGTGACTGACGCAAAGCCCCTCCAGGAGAGTCCAAGAACAAAAATCTGGAAAAATCCTGAAACTGTTTTGTTATCTCTGACAAATTTGCACGAAAAGACCACAAACGAAGTTTACGAAGAAATCCCAGTAACAAGACAAATCTTATTCCTGTGCATCTCGAGCTCCAATGTTGGCCCCCAGAACCTGATTTGTAACATTGCTGCCATGTTCCCTTCACTATAATGAACCAGCACTTTGGTTAAGGACTCTTACATTTATTGCAGTTGCATGTAAATATTTGTGAAAAAGAAAATGTGCTGTAGTTCAGGTTGCAGTATTATTTTAAACCCCACGTGTCTGGAAATAGGCGATTAAAAAAAAAAATTATGACTAAAATTCAAGTTAGTCCATTCAGATACAGATGAGTATCCACAACAAATCTCCAGGTATCCAGTAATTAAAACTATGCTTGTAATGTTCCACAGTTCCACAATTAGCAAAACAGCATTTGGACAGCTTTAATTACTGGAAAATTTCCCTTTATTGGTTGATTAACTGTATTGCTAAAAATCATATTGAACTCACCTTCAGGACATAAACAGTGGTCAATGATCAACAGAGGAAAAGGAACTGTGAATGTGCCAGCGTTAATCAGAAGGGTTGATTTTCATCTGGATCTGATGTTTAAAGGCTTCCAAAAATATAATATAATTGATTTATATCCAATACGTAATAATTAATAGAAATCTAATCCAGTCGGAGAGGGCTAGAAATATTAATAACATATGTTACACATGGGAACAAGGCAAAATATGGAGTGAAAAAGGACTTTTCTGTTTGATAAATTGTTCTAAAGGTTCATAAAACCCACAAGAGAGACATTCACGAACCATTAACTCTAGAGTAGCCAGCAAAAAGCTGAAAAAAGTGAGATATCAAAGCGTCCAGCAGAAGATCTTCCAATAAAAGGAGGACTATAGTGATGATTTGATGATGCAAAGACATCCAGTGAACTACATTAAAGAGATTTCCTGTTGGTGCTTGGACACTTTGAGTTCATGCGGTTCCCGACATGTTTTATGTCTTTCTTCTTTCCCCTATCCAATGCTCTGCACTCACTAATGATGCTGAAAAATCTCAAAATATCCCCAAAATATGAACAAAAAGCACCGGACAGCTCTTCACATATGTTTATGCCGTCCTCTCAGGCCTTTATGGCTGTGGTGATCGGTCCACTCGATTGCCTTTTAATAGTTTCCATTTTGAAAAATAATTAGATCTGGCAGCACGTCCATTATGGTCCCTTTGTTTAAAAGGGAGGATGGTTTTAAATAAAAGAAGTCACAAATACTGGAAAGAACATTAAAACATGTCTGCCAATGTGACTGTACAGTATAAAAAATGCTCACAGTCAAGTCTGAAAACATCTGCTGTGATTTGAGAGGAAATTTAACTGCTATGGTGTCAAAAACTAAAACTGTGGAATCAACATTACATCGCCATTTATATTTTATACACAGTATAAGTTATTGTGTCACGTTCCTTTGATTAATTCTCTGCTTAACTGTTACTTCCAGAGGGGGGTCCTCCTAAAAACCTGGTCACCAGCGATGTAACTGACACCAGCTTCGTGGCGTCTTGGACAGCGGCGCCTGGGAATGTGAATACGTATCGTGTTCAGTGGAAGTCGATGTTTTCCCAGGAGATCCAAGAAAAAACGGTGCCAGGAGATGAAACCAGCACCGTGCTGGAAGGTCTGACTCCAGAGACACTTTACCAAGTCTCTGTGGTCGCTGCCTACCGCCACAAAGAGAGCGAGCCACTCACGGGATCAGAAATCACAGATGGTAAGACTTAATAAACTCTTCAGTCTTTCATCTTTAGCAGTAAGAGAAAATGCATGCATGCACCAAAGGATGAAAGCTGAAAAAATAAAGAAATTCATATATAATCAATGACAGTTACAGGAAGTATTTATGAAAGAACAGACAAAATAAATGTTAACCGTGAGCAAACATATGTTTCTATTTGATCTGACTCTCAAAACAAAAACCAGATCACAGATTGGACCAACCGTTAGCAAAGAGAAAGCAAACCTTCCCATGTGGTCTCACTTGTCATGGTGGAATAAGTCTTGATAGAGTGCTGGACGTAAGTGCTTTGGCCTTGCTTGAACATCATGGTGTTACCCAACTTTTAATAGGAAGGTGGGACCTACAGTCAGCAGTGCCCTTTCTACTGACGCCAAGATGGTCTGACATCTGACATTAGGTAGCGAACAGAGTGTGATTTAAAAGTGTCCCACTCAGAGAAGACCACGAAAAGCTTTAGGACAGCGCATATCATACCGTCCCAACCATCTCTGTGAAACAGCACTTTATATAAGAGTCAATAGATTCTCTTATTTCCATTTGACACTGGTGTATGTGATTCTGGAAGGAAAACAGCCGGATGATTAGCTTAACTCCACTGACATCTCCGGTGCCAATGAACATGTCGTCAGTTACAGCTTCTCAGAAAAACTAACAAAAGCAAATCTTGGTGATAATTAAACCTTTAATTTTAGTTGCGAGGGGGGTGTTGGCCCACTTGGGGCTGGAGGTGGGACTTGAGCATATTATGTACATAAAAGGTGGATGCAGCAAAGTGAGACCACCTGTTGGATTCTAGTTTCTTTGAATTTTGACTCCTTAACTTATAACTATACTATAAAAGCCTTGACAGTTTCCAAACTCACAGCTTACACATCTGCTCTAAAGAAGGAAATAACCCATACAGAACAAAGGTAACTTTGCGGTAGCCTCAAGTGGACATTAGAGGAACTGCAGTTACTGGCACATGAGCTTTATGTCTTGATTAGGGATGGGTACCGGTATCCGGTGCCATGATGGCACCGGTTCTGTCATAAACGGTAGTAACCAGACCGAAAAGCAGCGCACATTTCGGTGCTTTTTTTTTTTCCTGAGCTGTGATACACTTTAGATTCTAGCCAATCATTTTACGTTTCCGAGGATAGTAGGCGGGTCCAGGTACGTACGTTCTTTTAGAGCAAAGCTACAGATTAAAAATGCCTAAGGCGAAGCGGTCAAAAGTCTGGCTGTACTTCACAGCAAAATATGCAAACTCAGCAGCCTGCAACAAGTGCTTTAAGCTGATACTGTGCAAAGGAGGTAACACCTCAAATCCGATGAAACACCTGGTGAGGCATAGCATTTTTTTTTAAAAGCCGAGAAATGCGCCGTATTTGATAGCTTGCTGCGAGACCTCACACCGAGCACATCTACTGCGGGTGGGTTGCCTATTATCAGACCCGGAGTTAGCAACATCCCCCAAAAACCCGAAGAGTAGAGTCCTGGCCCCTAGCCCTGCCAGTGTAGCAGAAATGATGACGGATGATGATGGCAGCAGCAGCCGTTCTTCTCTGGGCGAGTAGCTTAATGTTGTTCGTGTGTAATTTACGTTGAGTAGGCTAACCACGTTATTACATTAATGCATGTAAGGTGAACTAGCAAACATCATCATAGCTACATGCGGCTGTCTTCTTGTTTGATGGCAGATACTCCCTTCACCCTGGCCAAAAAGGCTAAAATGACCAAAGAAAAAGTGGAAAACAGTTAAACATGAGAGGTTTTTAGACAAAGTTTGTGTTTTTTCCATTGTTTAAGCACTGCTTCCAGCCAAGAGTGATACCATATATGCCCCATAGCTCCAGAAAAGGCTAACATTGTTATCTTTTTACAAAAAAACAGCTGAACATGAGAGGTTTTTGGACCAATTTTGTGTTCTCCATTCTTTAAGCACCGGTTCGAGCACCGTTTAAGCACCGGCATCGTTTCAAAAGTACCGGTTTGGCACCGGTATCGGATAAAACCTAAACGATACCCATCCCTAGTCTTGATGATTGCAGCTTCACTTCCCGCAGTCGCACAAGTAAATATTTGGCCCTTCTGTTACAAGCCGCAAACATACAAAAGGCATTTTTTGGGGGTCAGCTTTTTTCCCTGGAGCTGTCTGTTTGTCAGCGGCACATACTCACAAAATCTGGCAGCAGAGTGATGAAAAGAAAAGATCATTAGTGCAGCTTGTAATGTGTCTTCTTTCTGGGTTGGAGCATCTTTGGGCCCAAGTTCCCCAGTCCAATATTCTGTTAACACACATTAACCCTCCAAGTGTTTTCATGTTGAGTCCACCCTAACACCTCACCCTAACCCATGTCACACTAAACAAATACGGAGCTGGGAAACACTGGGAAAACGCTTCAGACCATTGTTTTCCCTGTAAAACTCATTTTGTGCAACAAAAGCAGCCAGACTTATCAAATGTTTGAATAGACTTCAAGATTAAATGACTTGATTTAATAAGTTATGAAATTACCATAAAGGTCATGGTAAACAAGATCAGCAGCTTTTGGCACATCACAGTGTGTCTGCCTCTTGGGCAGTGACCATCAGCTGGACTTCATTACTTTTCCTAGTACGTTGTGGGATACTTTAAGTAAACTGTTTAGAGTAAAGCTAAGCTCTAAACATATATAGGGTGAAGACTACAATGGCACACTCACTATTTAGGGTAGTCTGTATAATAAGGTGAGTAATGAGTTACTTCAGATGTAGTTCATGTTTTATTTGGTGCCAAAAAAGTCATCTTTGCGCAACATAAGGGCTGCTTGGGGATATCAGTCGTGTTTAACAATTTATACATTTTTAAAAAGGACTCCAGAAACTTTTCTTCTCTCTGGCAGAAGCAGATCTGATTTTGAGATCAGTTCTTATCACCTGAAATTTACCCTTACCTGTGTATCCTCCTGTCTTTGAATGAATAAATAATCTTTATTTGGGGGTTAAAGTGCCTTGCTTGAGATCACAGTGATTAGTTACTCTGAGATCATCTGGTTAGCATCAGTCCAGATGTTTAAAAGGCAGCGTTCAGGCCACGAACCCGTGTTTTTAACCCTCAGAGGGGAAGTCAAGGACGTCCTCACTATTTTCAGACATTTGGCTGAAACTCGCTGTTCTGATTGCAAGTGAACGTGAGCCAAAACAGATTCAATGCTTCCTTTTGTCAGGAAAAAAAAATCTATTTCTTACATAATCATACAGTTGCCACTCTCCAACGGGTTTCTGGTTCCTGGTTGGTGAAAGCCGTCCAAATTGAAATTAAAATTTTCAGTGTAGATTATTTTTAGGCCGAGATTTAAAGCGAAGCTG
This sequence comes from Simochromis diagramma, assembly GCF_900408965.1. NCBI lineage: Eukaryota > Metazoa > Chordata > Actinopteri > Cichliformes > Cichlidae > Simochromis > Simochromis diagramma. Next base: position 22,168,163 of record NW_024387492.1, read on the forward strand.
CTTGTGCTGCGTTCTCAGCAATAACACGACTACAGCGTGGGTGTCCTGTGAACTGCACGCTCACTTATTGTGTCCGAGTTGAGGCACTCTCTAAAAATGTCAACGCGTCCCTCATTTCATTTGCACACATGGGAAATTAAACACACACACACACACGGGCCACCCGAAACAAAGAAGGCACAGATAAACTATCGCATCTTACTTCATGCTCTCCCTCTGCATCTTTCCAGCAGGAAATTTGAATCTCCTGCTTTAGATTTGTTTAAATCCATCAACACACGGAGAAGTTGGATTCAGTATTTTTTTCCACCTATAAAAATCCTCCAGAGTGAAATCAAGTAGTTTGAAAAACTTTCCCCGGGATCATTAAATATACATATTATTTCCTCACAGAGTTTTTGTAATCGCTCGCAGTATTGTCAGAATGACTTAATTTTAATTCACAGGGCTTCTCTGTTGTTTCGGAGCAAAAAGGAAAATGTGGTTACCATTTCCTCCCAACCGATCACTTCTGGGTGAAAGCCTAATTTACAGCCAATTACATCTGGCAGGTAGCTGATGGTATTACTCAACATTTAGGCCCGCAGTTATGAATGCTAACGACGACTGAGGGAATACAGAGGGATACCTCACGTGGCCGAAAGAAGAGATGATTGCTGGAATGGTTCAGATAAAGAAATATTGAGTGAGCTTTATGGCAGCAATGCTGAGTGTTTTTGAAGGACATGAAATGTGGCAAAAAGTACATTACATGAAAAGAGCTTTAGGCTGAAAGTGAACCTATGCTTCTCACGTCCGGTTTTTGCACTCCGCTGGAGTGTCTGTGCATTATTATCTATATAAAGTTGGGTCTTGGTTCAAGCCTGGTGGGAAGTCCAGCTGAGATCACAATTTTAGCTATACAGACTCAAACAATGATCCTTCACCCAATAATTGTGAGTAAAATGTATAAAATCATAGGTTAATTTAATAATTAATCATTATGGAAAATATGCTTGGTATAAAGTGAATGTACACCAATCAAGTAAATTTCATTTTATCAGATTCTATTAAATTCAATTTTAACAGGACAAAATCTCTAGCAGGTAAAAATCCTGAATCCGGGTTTTAGTAAATAGAACAGAGGTCGGACACCGAGGAGCAGCTGGTGCAGACTGAGGACAGGCAGTAAGACAAAGAGCAGAAACTATCCAGCGTTCCAAAAATAAAGAAAGCACACAGACTTACAAGCAGTTTGGCAACAGCAGAGGTCAAAGATCACACACAAGAGGCGAGGAATGAACACTGGGAAAGATAATAGTAGGAACATAAAGTAAGGAGAAAGCAGAAATAACTAAGGTGCATGACAAATCAAATGAAATAATTAATTAAAAACATCATATGGGATTGCCTTTTCAGTGTGTGTGCTGTGATTGGCAGCCTTTAAAACAGAGCCTGGCTCCGTGCAGAGACTTCCTGGATAAAAAGGCCTTAGTCTAAAAATATTGACATCGAGGTGGACAAACTCACATTGATGTCACCCACTAATTTTTAGGATCTATTTTGAACCCTTGATTTTAACATAATGGCATTACCAGCTGAGTTTTTATGAAGCCAGAAGGGACCATGTTTAGAGGAGATGGTGGAGTGAAGCTGTGTCCATAGACTTAAACTAATTATTGCTAAGTAGCATGAATAAAACACTAGAAACACAAGGATTTCACTTAAACAAAACTAAAACATAGACTTAGTAGAAGGGCTGTTAGTTCAGTTAATGCCACAATAAGCCACATTATTTGTGATTATGCATTAAATTTGTTCCAAAAGGCAGTGATACCATAACCATGAGCCATTTACCATTTTGCTCAACTTTAAACGTCAATAAAATATAAACGGGGCAAGTAAAGAAAAAATAATCTTCTTCCATACGTGTGTCATAAAGAGAGAAATGAGCTTTAGAGGCCAAAACTGTTTTTGGAGCAGGCTGTAAATGTGTTTATTTCAGCTGTTGGAGATTTTAACATGGGAGTCTGTGGGGACTGACTCGTTTTTGGAGCCAGCCCCAAGTGGGCATCGGGGGAACTGCAGATTTGAGCATTTTTCAGCCCTGCAGGTTTCTACTTTAAAACAAACCCTGGATAAGTCAAATATACTTTGTTTAGGTTTCCCCAGGAACAATTTAAAGGGGAACTGGTACAACTAGTTTCTCTTTAACGATACTGAATTATGTTGTTGCAGTATTAAAAGTGCATTCTATGTTTTCAGCCTCTGCTGATGGGAAAAGACTGAGAGTGTCAGACGAGACAGAGAAAACCATGAGAGTCACGTGGACGCCGGCGCCGGGCAAGTTGCTCAACTACCGGCTGAAGTATGTTCCCCACAATGGAGGCAAAGAAGTGGTCCAGAAAATCCCTGCAAAGGCCACTTCTACCATCATGAAGAATCTGAAGCCCGCGACCACATACAATATCACCGTTCTGCCCATCTACAAGCGCAGGGAAGGAAAAGCAAGGCAAGGAGTAGGAACGACACGTACGTTGGTCCATAATTCAACCCTCTGAGAGACAGCACACTGCAGAAACATGTCCATCTTAGCCAAGACGTTTATACCTGTGCTCAGTCTAAAAATATGATCGCTGGTGGATGAGTTTAGCTCAGGTGCTGGATGCAATGGGCACATAGTCACTCATTTAAAGTCATTTTTTATAAGAAAAAATACTCCTGTAAGAAAGCTTTCATGTTATATTGCTCTAATTTTAAAGGAGCTTTTACATAATGAGAAAAAGTAAATCTGAGGCCCACTCTAAGGATGTGTGAGGATGTGTAGCCTCCAGGGTTTAATCCTCAGTGCTGAAGTTAACTAGACAATTGTCTGTATTTTCCAGGCAGCGGATAAACCTGGTATATTTAAAGATTTATTCACAATTTTTCAGAGAAACCTCACACCAAGTCACGGTGCCTTGGAAAAAAATATGTTTCTTTGTTCCAAGTTGCAGATTTTTTTCCTGTTTTCCCACCAAAAATTTCATGGACTGACTTCAAGTTTAAACTACTTGTTAAGAGGAGTATTTTTCACACCACAGGTGCTGCAGCACCTCCTCACGAGAACACTAAAATCACAGATAAACACGTGCTCAATCACACGCTAGCATTACTAACACACAGCATGACACTGGGCTTCCTAACGGTCGACACTGGGTTCAAGGAATTGTATTATGGACTAATGAGAAACTGGCATGAATGTGGCGTGGCTGATCCTTAAAAACTTTCACCAAGAGTTGGAGTTGTGTCGAGTTTAGTTCTAGGTTAGTTTGTCCTGAATTTCCTGCTGATTTCTTCTATTTCAGTGTCACCGTACAAGAGTCCCAGGAACCTTCTGACCTCAGAGCCCACCAGGACCAGTTTCAGAGTGTCCTGGGATCCAGCACCGGGGGAAGTCAGGGGCTACAAAGTCACCTTTCACCCCACAGGGAATGATATTGACCTTGAGGAGCTCCTTGTTGGCCCCTACGATAACACAGTTGTTCTAGAGGAACTCAGGTAAGCTTTCAGAGTTATTTTATGGCATACGCAGAGGATTTCATTTAAAAGGAAACAACAAATATAGAAGACAGTCAACAGAAAAAGGCTTAAATGGACACTATGATAACAGAACTCATAAATTCTATAACTTGTCAACAATAGGATTTGGTCCAGAAAAGTAGTTTGACCCAGTAGTATCAGGGAAAGTTGCAGTTAAATATCTGCGAACTGAGGAGAGCCGCTACTGAATGTCTGGGAGAGAACTGTTGTCCCATTGTTGTCTGATAGAGGATTCTAGCTGCTCAAATGCAGGTTTTTGGACTGAATGCCGATAACATGCCAGATGCTCTCTTTCCTCTTAAGTCTGGAGAATACGGTGTCCATGTTTTCCAAAAGATTTCCAATTCTGATTCGTCTGACCACAGAAAAGTTTTCCTCTTTGTTTCTTTCTATTTTAAATGAGCTTAGGCCCAGAGAAGACAGTAGCATTTCTGTTAACTTATGAATATTTCTTTGTATGGTAGAGATGAAAGGATGAAAAGAGGAAGACGAGTTTTATGGAGAACATGCAGAGGGTTGGAGATGGAGGCAGATCATCTGCTGTGGTGAAAAAAATATTTAATGTGGTTAAAGATAAGAGATACATGTTAGATACTGATTCTAACAACTTGCTATGAAAATACGGATTGGGGTTGGAAGGCTGTAGGGACCTGGATACAGAACAGGAGCTTTTTTTACAGTATTCTTCTATATTACTACCTTACAATATAAAGCGCCTTGAGGCGACTGTTGTTGTGATTTGGCGTCATATAAATAAAATTAAATGGAATTGAATTATTACAGCATGATTGCACAAAGACTAATAGAAATGTAAATGTTTACACAAAAATCATTAATTTTGATGTGGGGAAGCTGTTTTTCTGTGCTTAGACTGTTAAACACATAAACAGTGCTAATGTTTAGGTAGCAGCTTAGCTAGCTGAATACATGGTACAAGGTTGATGCACAGTAGCAAAAGCTGTAAAGCTTTTCCAAAAATAAACTTTTGTAGACTACGTTGTGTGCAGTAATTTCAGATTATATTCTGATCACAACAGGCAGGTAAAACCTCCCAAATCTGGCTATTAGCATTGTCTGAGTAACACTGAACACAAACACATTGTTTGTGTTCAGTGTTACCCTTCAAAGGGAATCTCTTAATTTGAAATTCGAGGGGTAAAGTTACATCTTAGTTTGGAATTCAACCCTTAATAAATCAAATAAAGCTTTGTTATGCTTTCAAACTAACATTTATTCTTGAATCAGTGCTGCGAATCTGACTGCAGTCAAACATTTAGGTTTCAGCACACCCTCCACCAGCTATGATGTCATCTGATTGTTTATGCTGTACAAAATTGCTTAGAACTGAGCGAAGCAGCAAAGCTTCACCACTGAGATGAAACAACTTGGTAAAGTTCCACGTCTTTGGTTAAAAAAAAGTTAATATTAGTAAAGGGTTCACTACTTATAGGCTTATAAGCTGATGATGTTTTTTGTTTTTTTTTTTGCTGATGATTTTAGCAGTTTGTCTCTTTTCCCCTTTATCCTCAGATCAGGAACAAAGTACTCTGTCGCTGTGTTTGGGATGTTTGATGGAGGAGAGAGTTTGCCTCTTGCAGGAGAGGAAAAGACGACTCTCAAGGATGAACCCGAATCTCCTCATGTCACTCTTTCTGGTAAAAGCCGACAACAAACTTCTCTCTGCGCTCGTTAGCAGGCCTGCAGAGCAGACGTTCTCTGATCTCTGACGTTGAAGTGTCGCTCAGATTAGTGCCAAAACTTTGATTTATATGTTATCAGAGGGAATTGAAATCGCTGTGGGACTGAAACTCTGCACAGATGATTACGATTCGTTGAAATTATTTAGAGATGCTTGGCTCACATTTTCTCACCTCCCTACTGTTAGTGGGAGTGTAATGTAGAGCAGAGTTACATGCGATCAGGTGTTGACATGAATATATATATGAACTGCACAAATGACCCCCTCACATGCTGCAAGCACTGAGTTTTAATGGCATTGGCATAAGCATATATCTTCATTAGCTCCCACAGATAACTACTGAGCTCAGGACCTGCTGACCAAATGTGTCTTTAGTCATGCAAAAGTAGATATTTCCCATTTATAAGGTGTCTCAAAGATCTCTGTTTGCAGTTAGACTTTTTTATGATCCAGAGGGTTCGATGCTGGAGGGATGTATGCAGCTAGGAAAATGTTATGCTTCCCAGCAGACCCCGAGGAGGTGCTGATCCGCAGCAGAAATTCCTGCTGTAATGCGAAGCAGACACGGTGACCGACTGCCCACCGAGCAGGGAACGCGCCAGGCCACTCCAAGATCCTTGCTTACTGAACTGCAGCTCTAACAGAGCAGGCTTTAATTCAGTGTTTTTGACAGGTCCATATGGTCTTTAATGCGTCCTTAATATGCTGCAGAAACATTATTTTTTTACTGTCCATTAAATTTAATCCTTTTTAAATTTTGCTCTTTACACAAAACTGGAAAAATCTGACATTGAAGCGAGAAAACGTGATTCCAAGCATCTTTTCAGGATTTGGCTAATGAAAACGTTAACCTTCAATGCTAATTGCATCCACAAAGGAGAGTGAGAGAAAAAGTGAGGGTGAAGTGTGTGTCATCGCAAACATAAAAGGGCAGGTTTTCTGTCAATTCTGGACGAGTTGCCTGTTTAATAGCAGGATTACAGTCGAAATTACAACTTGGAGCAACAACTGGAGATTTTGTCATCACAAAAATGTATCAGATTGAACCAAGAACAATTTCGAGTCATCATGTAAATCTGAAGAAAACATTTCAAAGTAATTTGGAAGGATCTCATCTCATGCATGCTGCGCAGGGAAGCTTTCAGCCTTAGTGGAGATATACAGGTTCAGACTCATGTTACTGTTGTTTACTTGGAAACAAACAGCATCTTTTATGCAAATAATCTCAACTCCGGAAATAGTTATTTGTATTTTCTGAAACTTTCAAGCATCTTGTTTATAGTAACACCACACAGTTCCTTCAACTGAAGCTTAGACACAAAAGCAACAACAATTCGGAGCTGCTACAGGTTTCGGCAGGACACAGACACACTGGGCTGAATTTTCATTTGCTCCTCCTCAGGGACACTGATTCCAACAGTTGTCTGCAGCTTATTAGAAACCTATGAAAGCTGCCTCTGTTTATGACATCTGTTTTTATTAATAAACGGCACCGGGACATGAGCGCGTTGTTTACTGGCGGTGGTATAACTCAGACAGACCGCGGCCAAGCATCCAATTCGAGCATCAAGCATCTGTTTCTGCTGCCTGCTAAAAAATGAAGTTGCTCGTCTCCTCTCATCTTTTTAATCACACACACAGGCACCCTGTTTTTAACTGCTGGGCGTGTCGTCCTAAAAACATGGACGAGCGGCCATTTTTCACCCCCTACAGGTGCCTGGAGCAGGAATGCGCAGTAACTTCAGGGAGCAGGAGGCCTCGTAGATCACAGTATGGGAGAGGCTAATCGCTGCTGAGACTACAGCAGCACAAAACACCCCGAGTGTCTTGCTGTGCTGGAAGAAAGACACAGAGAGAAAAAAAGACCATGAAGAGAGCTCTTAATTCTGCACTGACAGCTGTTACACAACGTGTGAATTATTTGTGTTACATAATGTAAATCTGTTGTCTAAGCATCTTGTGATTGTGAGAGTTTTCGTGATGTACTGCTTACTCCTCTCTCCTCCTGATGCATTTCCTCTCACTCTTTCACACTTTTCCCTCGCACAGTAAGACTAAACAGACACTTGTGGTGGGTATCTGTTGTGTACCAGGTGTCTGACTAACCTCCTCTTCTCCCAACACCACCGTCTCTACAGACGCTCAGTGTAAGACCACAGCGAAGGCCGACATCGTGCTGCTGGTCGACGGCTCCTGGAGCATTGGACGCATTAACTTCAAAACCATCCGCAGCTTCATTGGTCGCATGGTCAGCGTGTTTGACATCGGCCCAGAAAGAGTCCAGATTGGTAAAGCTTTCACTATTGTTACTATAACGACATGAGTCACATGGAGGGATGTTTTCCTTCAGACAACTGTCTCTTGGTATTCGCCTAACCTTAACCTCCCTTAATGGTATCTTTAAACCTCAATGGAAGATATTGTGCTCATTTCTAGATCCATATTTTAATTTTGGGAATTTACTAGAGTAGCTTTGTGTGAGTAACAGTTCAATCTAACCCCATCCTGTATCTGAAATAAGCTGTTTTACACCAAATCAGAGTGGCTGTATCCTTAGTGTTGTATTTTCTGCAGGTCTGGCTCAGTACAGCGGTGACCCAAAGACTGAATGGCACCTGAACGCCCACCCCACCAAAGAATCCCTGATGAATGCTGTTGCCAACCTGCCATATAAAGGAGGAAACACCATGACAGGTGATTTTTTTTTTTTTTAGTACTTTGGCCCAGCTCTCACTGACCTGGGTGCCAGTGTGGGAGACAAATTGATTCATTTTTATATACTGTGGCAAATCACAACGTATACAAAGTATAAAGTATAATTTCAAAACACTTTACATACTGGGGCCAAACCCTTGGTGTGAGACTCAGCCACAGTGGAGAACGAAAAGCTCACTTTTAAGAGGAAGAAACTTCAGACAGGTGTGAGGAAGACGATGGACAAACTACCGGGGAGAGTAGACACAAAGTTAATAAGATGCAGCATGGAGCGTTAGAGCGAGGCGAGACACACTAAGCATAGACGGTAATAATTCAACAAGACTTTTATTTTATTACTCAGTTGTATCAGTTGAAGGAGAAGGAGCTCCGAGAAGATATAAGCAGAAGTAGTACAAGTTAATAGTGACAAAACACTGGAAGCAGCAGCTGAGCTTAGCATTGAACAGCTGGAAGGAAAAACTGATCTACTATAACATGATGGTCTTCCATGGAAATCCAAACCTACCACTCATAGACAGACACACAGATTAATAAGGGGTTTAACTTTAAAGCGATCACAGTGAATAGGTAGAAAGGCTGCTCATCAGTTTGTTACCTGTTGAAGTTCAGCATCTGCCTGCTGAGTTGGGGTCAGAATTCACTCAGCTTCCACTCTGAGTTCTTGGCTAGCTTAGTGTTAGCATGCTGTCTGTGCAGATGCTTGCAAAGAGTCGAAGTTGTGTTAGCAGCATAATTTAACAGCTGTGGATGCAGTCTCCATTTTACCATCACACTCTTGTCCTTTTGTCCAATGAAAATAAAAGTAATGTCCATATCAACGCTCTTAGACTGTGGCACTGTTTTCCACCTCTGGCACGTGAACTGAAATCAGCTAACTGTGGCGTGTGTGCAAGAGGAACGAATAAGTGGGGTCGATAGATAGAACCAGTTCTCGATTCCTGTCCTTGATAATGGACACATTCAGCATCACCTGATCCAGCTCTAAGCTTTCTGATGGGTCAGGTTAGTTTCAGAGGGGTTAAACAACAGAAAAGCAGCATGCAGTGCTTTGTGATCTGCACACATAACTGAAACTTCTTCCTCACTGTGGTACAGGAATGGCTCTGAACTTCATCCTTCAGAACAACTTCAAACCCAACGTGGGGTTGCGTCCAGACTCCCGCAAAATAGGCGTCCTGATCACTGACGGAAAATCCCAGGATGAAGTCATCGTAAATTCACAGAACCTGAGAGACAGCGACATTGAGCTCTATGCTATTGGTGAGTGAGCTTCACTGGTTTAAAGAAAAGGAAATTAAAACACGTTTGAACTTTTAGATGATTGCTACCTGCATGCAGCGAAGCAGAAAAAGTACCTGACTTTACTAGAATGGGCTGAAAATGATCAACCAGCAGCCACTTTAGTCATCTTCCTTCATCAAACTCATGGTTTATTTTTCTCACAGGTGTAAAAAACGCTGATGAGAATGAGCTGAGGTCCATCGCCTCTGACCCAGATGACATTCACATGTACAACGTCAACGACTTCAAGTTCCTGCTGGACATTGTTGACGAACTCTCTGAAAACCTGTGCAACAGCGTTAAGGGCTCAGGTAGGGAAGATGTCACATGCTCAGAACACTGGCACAGATACCTGCTAATGAGCGCTAACTAAAAGATAAAATATGTGAGTAATCAGGTCATCTTAATTATTTAATGTTATCGAGGTGCATCCATGGACCTAAACATAAACTAAGTATTGCTATGAGCAACAAACTCACCAAAACTGAAGTACAGACTTCTGGGACAGTCTGTTAGTGTAATTAACCACACAGCAGATAGTTCCATTAAAATGCTCCAAGAAGTGCCAGCAGCACAAAGCTGTTCTAGAGGTCTACTTCAGTGATTTGAATTAGCGTAGGTGAAGCCGAGCAGGGCTAGCAGCTACGACTGCTTGTGTCTGCACCATCCTATTAGCCATAATGGCCACATCCTTAACTTTAAGCCATAACAAAATCCAAAGGGGTGACTTATCCAAACGTTTGTTATCGACTTATCCCAAAGTTTCATTGTACACGTACAATGACAATATAAGGCTTTTCTATTCTGTTCACCACCTGTACAGGTGTTACGAAAGGGGAAAACATTCACAGGCCAAAGCTGGGGTGTTTTTTGTATTGGTCTGTGAATCTCTTTATTTCTGCTGTAAAGTTGGACATTTTATCATGGCAGTCTATAGGGACTGACTCTCAGTCTGAGTCTGCCTCAAGTGGACACTAGTGGAAATGCGGCTTGGTATGACAAGGCAAACACATACAGTATGCATTGGCAGAATTTAAAACAATTGAAGCAGAAAGTCCAAAGCAGTGTGATTTAAATATCACAATTTCATCATAAACTTCTTATTCCTGCTCATGAAAATGTCGCAGAACATGGCAATATGGTGCGCTTTAGCTAAAGATTTAAAGCTCTGTACATTTTCACAAGTAAATAGCAGCTCACAGCTCTTTGTACAAACTATTCTTTAAAATTACTGTGGTGGTGGAAACATCACAGTTTAAAAAAACAAACAGTTTTTAACATGGACAATCAGACATTAGTTTTTATTTTCCCGCAGGCTTTCAGCAGGTTTTACAGGAACCTGAGCCTGTGAAATCTGCTGACAAAAACTTTTAGTCTAAATCAAAGACATCCTCTTCATTGGTACAGCTTGAGAGATGAAACTAATGGCTGCTGACAAGTAGAGAGTAGAGATTACTTTGAGTGTTTTATTATCTACAGATCAACATTATCCAGACTTGGCTGAAAGATAAAAGAAACAATGATAAATTTGTAGATATATTTGACTCAGCTCTGCCTGACAGTCTCAATTATTTCAGACCTTCAAAGGACGTTGCGACACATCCAAGCATCTGATGGAAACTTTCGTAGTGGACGTACTTTATGTGTGTAAATCAATTTTAAAAGGAAACAATTTACAGCTGAGCCGGAGAAAACCAGTTTTTAAACGAAGCAGCCGGCCAGGAGCTTTACTGTCAGAGGAGCGAGGGCAGATTTGTGGATCCCAATATCTGTGCCGTTTGTTTCTTTTCAGATGATGAGTCAGTGGCGGCGCCCACCAACCTGGTGACCTCGGAGGTGACGCAGAGCTCTTTCCGCGCTACCTGGACTCCACCCGACGGTCCCGTGGACCAATTCCGCGTCACTTACGTGATGGCGGCCGGGGGACCCACCGAGGAGGTGAGATGAAGCTCGCCCTCCCTAAAACCAGGCAACAAGGTTTAACGCGTCAGATACCAGTCACAATAAAATTTAATTGACATAAAAAAAAAAACGAAAGTAAGGAGATAGAGATGAGGAAACAGGAAATTAAAGTCAAAAGATACGCTCCAAGAAAATGATCTAAAGCAACCTCGAACATAACACACTGTTTAAAGGTATGATGAGGATAAATGAGGAGAGAGGCAGTACCCTATTTTTTCCTCTTCGCATCCTCCACCTGGTTTCGGTATAAAGTCGGTTATGTCATTGTTGTCTGGTATCCATTCTATTGTTCCATCTCTAAATGGTCAAAAGACGTTCAGATAATTGGAGTATTTTACAGGACTTAGAAGAATCCGCTCAGTCTGCTTCCTGTGACGGTAAACTTTATGTTTGCCAGCTGTTGGATCATTCTCTGAATATCAAACAGCAACTTGTTTTCTTATTAATTCCCTTTGGCTCCTATTAGCTAATTAGATAATTCTTTTGTTTGTTTATAGGAAACCAAAACCACAGCTTCCTGTAAATTTCAGATAATGACAGTTGCACAAAAACAGACTAATTAACGCTAAATTCCCTCCCGCCCTCCCTCACACAAAAACAGACTCTCGGGTGAGTTTCCAAACACCCAGGTCTGGCTTTTATTCAAAACTGCACTTTAGGTGGCCCCCAGGATCTGAAATGTGGATCCTGGCTGGTTTACTGAACCTACGCTGAGTTTAGACGTGATCTGTTGTCAGTTGTGTCTTTAAAAACACGTTACTGGACCCTTTACTGGCTCTGGTCAGGCAGAGCCTGCGATGATTTCACTCCATCTATTTGGTTTAATGTTATAGATTCACACTGAGCCAGGATGCCTCCCCTGCAGCCACTTTTCATTAACATGTTTACATTGGACTGCTTGAACAGGGTATTAGTGCAGACCTTATCTGCTGGGATTTACACCCACTTCAGCCCGTTACAAGGAGGGTCAGCACAGAGGCCATAGCGTGCTGCCAAGAGGTGGAACTCGTATATAACTGTGTATATTCAAAAGGAAAAATAGAAATGCGTTAAATTAATAGACAAAGAAGGGGCTGTGCGGTGAGTGAAGTGTGTTCTTGGCTTAATTTTAAGTCTTAAAAATGTACGATCAACCCGTGCAGCTGCTGTTTTAGGCAAAGACACTAAAAATCGATGCAGCTCAGTGGGATTTGTCTTTGAAAACCTGATGCTAGGATTGATATCATTATAACAAAACTATGTAATTGTTATTTTTTTAAAGGTTTGGTTACAGAGTCTCATATTTAGAGTGTCATCATTTGCCAGAAAGAAGAAAAGAAGTACACAATAAACAAAGTAAAGTTGACTCTAAAATTATTATTATTATAACTCAAATTTCCAATATTGTGAACATAAAGTCCTTGGATTATGATAAGCGAATGACTGATACTGTGACAGCTCAGAAGGAAGCAGGACACAAGAAAAACAAACACGTACATTCATGAAAACCCAGCACAAATATTAAATGTCTAAACTTTTACTCTTGGGTCCTGTTCAATCTGATCTCTGTGTCAGGAAAAATAATACACGATTAAGAAGATTACCCCTGTGTTTGGAGTTGCTCGTATGGTGTGTGTGTGTGTGTGTGTGTATATTATTGGTCATTATCAGCTAGTTTTAACCCACAATAGCATGGTATGTGACGTGAGTGTTCATATCAGCTGAAACTCCCTTTATTTAATGTGCTGCATGTATCCCAATGTAAACTCAGGTGGGCTGTACCAGAAAAACTATTGCAAAATAAACCTTTTTTTATTTTAATGTATTGAAGTATGTTCATCTGTTACAAAGCAGATGATCATACTGAGAGATCTTATAGGTATTATAGGCACATTACAGATCACAGTGGCTTTACCAGAGCAAGGGTTCACTGCTCTGCAAGCAAGTATAATCCTGGCTCCACATTGCAAACAAATATATCTTTATGGTTGCTTCCAGTAAATTAAATCTAAAGTTTGTGCTAAAAAATAAATAAATAAAGAGAATGTATCAGCTTGTTTCCCATCCTATTTTGATAATCTTGAGTGTCTGATTCAATAAAGATTAAGGTAAGGTCACACCAGTGGAGTCAAGAAAAACTGTGGTCGAGATCCATTGGAAACAGGTTGAGCTTAATCAATCACAGACACAAATAACTTGATAAGAGGGAGATATTTTCCAGATTACCAAACTGAAGAGTCCACCAGCCTGAGAAGCTGCAGACTCTTTGTGTTTGTTTGTTATTTCTCGGCTGGGTTTGATTTTCCAGCAGAATAGTGCAGGAATGTGACGCTATTTCAAAGCCAAGTTGAACATCCCGCACGAGGACTTTCCCACCAGCACAATAGATTCAGGCTCAACAGACTACAATTATCCAACGGTGAAAAGACAGATAAAAGTTTTAATGACATCACGAAGAGAGGCTTCTTTGGTTTTTGATCCCAGGCACTCTGTTTTTTTGACTTTCTGAGGTGAAATTTACCAGCTATGGAATGATAACCAGTCCTTTATCATTTCAGGTGCTGGTCGACGGATCCGTGAACACCTTAGTGCTGCAGAAACTGTCGCATCTGACCGAGTACATTGTCAATGTTTACTCTGTGGTTGGCGAGGTGAACAGCGAGCCCTCTGAAGGGCACTGAGACCACATGTGAGTATTTCCTCTTCACCTCTGTACCTTCTTGTTCTGTGCCGGACGTAGTGTGTGCACTGCTGTTATGTTTCACGGGTGTTGGAGTGGTTGGACAGTTGAAGAGGGGCAGAGACAGCAAAAAGCCTGTTCGCATCCACAAAAGTCCAATATTAGACGCCAGATAGAAGTCTCAACTGGCCCCTGGACCTTATGTTTGATTCCCCTGCTCTAAGTCATTAATGATGATCTCATGATGGTCATCATTGGTGATGATCCCTGCCCTAAATCTAACTATTCTACACTATAAGGGCAAAAGTACTGAAACAAAGCTTATTCTTTGATTTCAGGTGCTTTCAGTCCCATTGCCACAGGTGTATAAAATCAAGCACTGTCTGCCTTTACAAACCTTTCTGAGAGACATTGCCTCTGGCATTAACATCAGCACTAAAACTGTGTGCTGGGAGCTTCATAGCCTATCTTAAACCTCAGAGGCTTAAGCAGGATTGTTTCTCCACTCTCCAAAATTCAAAAACGGCTCTTGCCGATTGAGAGAAGAGCTGAGTTTTTATTCTCGTTGATTTTTTTAAAACCTCTTAGTTCAAAGACATGATTAAAGAGGAGGTTTGAAGGCCGATAGTATCATCGCATTGTGGTGCTTCACATTTGTGGGAAAGAGTTCTATTTCTTCCATATGGTTTGTGAGATAAACAGCTTGATTTCTCTGCTCATTATCCTGTTTCACACACATCCATGGAAGTCATCTGCCCGCCTTCATATCTGGTCCAGCATCTGTGTTTATACTACATATATTTAGCATCTGATCTGAGGTGGAAATATGTTTAACCCAGTCCCATGATGCAATCCTGAGAGCGGATGTTAGTCTGAAGTAGGAAAAATGGGGCAACTGTTAAAATTAATCAGGTCTGCGGTCGTTGCATGTATCTTAGATAAACTGATAGAGTTTAACAACGTGTTTAGTGCACAGCTCTAAGTGATTTTATTTGCTCATTTGTCCTTTAAAGTTCCCTTTATTTGTGCTAAAATGTGTGATTGATTTTTACAACAAGCGGCTTCTCACTGTCATAAAACAATAACTGGCTCTTGTGTTGCTGTCGGTTTTATGGTGGCCAGCAGCTGTCAGATCACTGTGGCTTTGTTTACTGTAATTTTTAAACTAACACTCGATTAGGTCATAATGTCCTTCTTAAAACAGTGTCTATAAAGGTCTGGGGTCTGTGGGTTTGGGTGGGGGTGACATATATCATGATGTCACATAGTGCTAAAACAGTAAGGAGGTGGGATTTTTTTTGCAAAGCTACGCTCTTAAAAAGCCAAAATTCACACATTTGTGGGTATTTAAAAGGTTACATCCAGTTTCAAAGCAAAAGTGTGAAATACTCATCCTCCTTTCTTCTCGCTTTCCAATACAAAAAAATTAGGTTGGGTTTTAATGCAATTACCATAGACTGTAAATAAAAGACGTATATAGCCAGCTTCTCCCATTGGTTTGAAGCCTGTTAGCATTTTTGTTTCTTGGTCCTAAAAGTAACCTTATTTTGATGAGAGGCTTGGGTGCTAAGTCTTCAGCTAAAGGTAGTTAGTTTGGTTAGAAAGCTGCGTCCATAAACTGTGCGGGTGCACAGATCCCTGCTGGTCAGTGTTAAGTAGCCTGATAAAATATTCACTCGTCAAGACTGAAGCCCAAACTTCTTGAACAGTGTGTACCACAAAGCGAGCCATATTATCAGATAATTCCAAGAATAATGCTCCAAAAGGCACAAACACATCAGAAGTCCAGTTCAGCAGAGGTGAGGCCAAACCATAGACCTGAATAATGAATATAGCTTCTCAGTCTGAAATGTGAAGCCAGTGCAGATCTTCCATGGGAAAATCCACCTTTATACTGTCTACGAGCCTAGCAGACAGTAATCAGCTAGAGCTGCCTGTAATGTATCAGGATACCTGTAATTTAAAGTGGCCGTGCTCCTAATCAAGTTTCCAGATGGATGAGTTCACCCGCCATACAGTTGTTATGCAGGGAAAATATCCATAGAGACTAAAGCCGAGGCTGTAAACATGTTTAGTTCTGCAGTAAAGTTGGACTTTTTAACATGGCTTTCAGAGCCTCAAGTGGCCATTAGAGGAACTGCAGTTTCATGGACTTTATTAATTCTAACTATGCACTATTTAAGATCAGGATTTAGGAGCACACTGTTTTTTTTATTATTTTTTTTAAAAAAAACTTCTCTTCTGTATTTATTCATCTTTTATCAAATAAAAGCACATTCAAAATTTTTAACTATTTTGACATCTGTGTGTCCAAGAAGCCAGATTTCTTCAGCAAATACCTTTCTGTGTTAACCTGGTTTAATCTTCTATATCTCTGTGTTTCCATGAAACGTGTTGGTTAGCTTTTTTTATGTGACATCCAACAAAAAGTAACGAATAAGTCCTGAAAAATATCCTGAAAAAACAGAAGCCATCAAAAGCCCGAAGCTTTAAGATCACTTTGGGACATTTTGGGTCTGTTGGGGTCATTATCCTGTTATTGTACCAAAATCCACCTCTGCATATTATAACTAAAAGGTCAAGGAGCGTTAATCCAGAAAATCTGAAAAACTGAATTAATTTCTGTGCCTGAACCAACAAACACAGAGATTTGTCCACTCTGTTACTGTTTAGCAAAGCCAAAGAAGACCGTGGCTGTGCCGTGTGTTAAACTGACTGTTTCTGTCCCCTCAGTGCCGCTGTACACAGTGAAGAACATGAACGTGTATGATGAGACCTCAGTCTCCATGAGGGTCAGCTGGGACGGAGTAGTCGGCGCCACCGGCTACATGCTGCTGTACAATTCCATCAATGCCTCTGAGCCTCAGCTGGAGAGTGAGGTACACGAACACCGAGGTTACAGTACTTTATCCCTGACAATGGTTTGGGTCTGCAAACTGTATTTATGATCCCAGTCCCAACAATGTGAGAAAGTAAACTTAATAATGTTCCCACAATGTCACAAATTCACCACAACACAGGGACGCTCGCACGTAGATCGGCACAAATCTGACACATCTCTTTATTTGCGTGTTGAGGTTTTCCACATTTATTTGATATTAGCCGGCTTCTGCTTGCATCACCTTACTACTTCCAGATGTGGATACAATGAGGAAGTAGATCTCTGCAGCCCGGCTCAGGCCAGGCCTACGAAGAGCAGAGCCCTCAGACACGCTGGGTAATGGCAAGGATTAGCTCATGGCCTGAAGTCATCGAGATGACATAAACAGAACAGATGGGACTGAATGCCTCTTTGGTGTTAACCTACATTTGCGATTATACAGCTGAGGAAAATTTAAAGGATGATTAAATGTACAGTGAGGTGGTCTTTACTGGAAATCAGGTGGCAACTGTGAAGTAGAGGGGAGCATTAACTTACTTTGCAGCACATGTTATTTGACATACAATTTCGTGAAGACACTTTTATATCAAATTTCTCAAAATTTTCTTGCTTTTTTGTGTTTAATGTGTGATTTAAAAGAAGAAGATACATATTGAAAGGTTTAATGAATAATCAGTGAGGTTATCGGCTTACGTTCAAAGACCCCAATGGTGACCCCGAAGTGTAAGAGACAAAACCCCTCTGTTATATCCATGTATTCTACTTGTTACCTGGGCCATTGTTAAAGTTACTATCATTAGGACTATTAGCTACTTATTGATTGTTTTTATTTATGCTAAAAAATATTTTGACGACTCTTTTGTCTGTGCACACCAAGTTCAGCCGTTCTTCCAGTTTCAATGTATGCTAGTTCCGACGGTCACTTTCCTTCACCTCTGTCCCTGTGCAGCTACGTGTTGGAGATGTAACCAGTACCCAGCTGGAGCAGCTGATACCAAACACAGCATACAACATCAGAATTTACGCTGTGTACGGAGAAGCCACCAGCGAGCCTCTGGAGGGCACGGGAGTCACCTGTACGTAACGTTAAACTGATTTTAACTGTTTAAAATGTGATCTCTGAGGATATTTAATCGGGGCAGAGCTCCTGTAATGTCGGTGGATTAAAACTCCATCAGCAAGCCAAACACTGGACAGGTGAAGGTAGATGGAGTGTAGCTATCAGCCTGGGTGTCAAGTAGTCACGATGGAAGGAAAAATGCTATTAGAAACTCATCAAAAACTGTCCAGCAGCAGTATTTTAGCTGAAGGAAGAATCAGGTCTTTAGAAGCTGCTTCAGTTCTTTTCAGTGATCCAAACGCATAAAACAGTCAGCCTCAGTCGGACCGTGAGCCGTCTGTCTGTGAGTCAGTGCTAACCGCTGAACCAATGTGCTGCTGATTAGTTCATCATCCTCCAATTTACCTTCATATCCATCATCATCTTGATTTTCTGGAGCCGCAAATGTCCATATTTAGCTTTCTAGATTTCTTAGCAAAGTATATCTATAAACTTTACAGGAGCAACAAAGAAATAGAAGTAGATATCTACTAGTTAGTGCAAAGCACCACACAAATAAAACAAGAAAGGTTAGTAAACTACAGTGGTTTAGTAGCCAACTCATATCGTACACTGGTCATGTTCTTACAAACCTCAAAGAGCTCAACTATGTTAAAGCTGTCCGCAGACCCGCTCTGTCTCAGAAAGAATTCAAATATTTAAAATCCCTCCCCCCCACTTTTCTAAAGTGTTTACTTGAAATCAGAACTTCCATCCTGGATCATTTTTTTCTCAGAAATGGTTTTTAGGAAAGGTAAGAGGTTTCGGAGTTTTATTTCATGTCAGCTGTTGTTTTATAAGAGCTGGATCTCGTCTCCGAAATTTTGGATTGAGAACTTATCGATAGAAAACAGATGCACTACAAACCAAAGCAGGACCGCTTTCTTTAAAAAAAGAAAAAAGAAGCTGCTGTCTGTTTTTCAGCTCTTCAGTTTTGGCCTCACAGCGTCAGCCGGCAGTGTCTTTGAATGTCTTCACAACAATGCTGAGAGTGAGGAGATGTTGTTGAGCTTCACTCAGGGTGGTTAACGTTTCCTTTGCCCTGTCTTCCCGCAGTGCCCAGGCCGGCTGCCGGACAACTGAGAATCAGCGACGTTACTCACAGCACCATGAAGCTCAACTGGGATGCTGCTCCTGGACCCGTCCGCAAATACATCATCACCTACAAACCTGAGGAAGGAGAAGTGAAAGAGGTACAGCTGTGGCTTTATGATGGTGTGCTAGCTCCACTGCAGGGTTACATGACAAATACATGAAAAACCTCAGAGGGAGTGCTAATGCAGCAGTTGTTTAATTATGGGCGGAGTTATGATCAATATATTTCATGGTCGTGGTTTATTACACTTTCTAGGTTTGAAAGCGCAAAATAATTGATTAGTCACAGTCATTTCTAGGCACATATATTAGATATTCAGGTTTCAGCTCTGTAATGTCAGGATTTGCTGCTTTTCATTGCTTCAACTTATTATAAACTGAACAGGCTTAGATTTTGGACAAAACTATTCATTCAGTTTATTGATTTTAATATTAATTTGTAGATTAATCAGTGATAAAATGAGAACCAGCATGCCTCCCATTCATGTCAGTCCCATAGAAAGCACCAGTATGTGGCCTCCTAAGTCGTCACCTTATTCAGTGCTGATTGTTTGTTCATTGAAGGAAATAATGAGTTTTTCGTTTGAAAGAAGAAGCAAAAATCAGCTTAAGGAGGTTGAGGGGAAGTAGGCTTTAACCCCATGTCCCTCAGGAAAAGATCAGGATTTAATTTAAAATAAAATGTAACCAAATGTAACCAGAATGTTGATTCCAACAATAGAGTTTATGCACTTTTTTGCACCGCACAGTTCTCCTACACAATCTCCAAGTCACTGATCAGAATGGACGATAAAGGGACTGTGAGAGGGCACCTAGTGGCTATAACTGATGTCTGTCTGTTTCCAGAGTGCATTAAATTGGACGTCTTTATTTTAATTCAATATGATTCCATTCTATTCATATAGTCATACTTCACAATAAAAGTGCTCTCAAAGGCCTTCTATATTATAAGGTGAAGACCTTACAACATTAAGAAAATAAGCACTTGCAAACAGTGGGGAGGAAAAACTCCCTTTTTAACAGGAAGAAGATTCCCAGTAGAATCAGCATCAACACACAAACTTAAAGAGGAGAGGAGGAGAAATGCTCAGTGCATCATGGGAAGTCTACCGGCAGCCTGAGCCTATAGCACATAGGTGTCAAACTCTGGCCCGCGGGCCAAATTTGGCCCGCAGCCTAATTACATTTGGCCTGCGAAGCCATACCAAATTACTATTAGAGCTGGCCTACTGGTATTATACAGCTAATGTATATATTGTTTAGTATTAAGCTTTGCTTGTTCCATATTCAGTTTTTCAGCAAAACGTGTTTGAGTCCATAAGAAAAGATTCATTCTTATATCTGGAGGAATAAATATATTTCAATAAATATTAATGTTAGCCTGTGACTTTGTTCCAGTTTTGAATTTTGGCCCACTGTGTATTTGAGTTTGACACCCCTGCTATAGCAACATGAAGAAGGTACGGTTCAAGGTCACCTGAGAAGTTTAAAGCCTAATTGTAATAGAATAGAGGCCGTCTATCTCCCGAAATGATGCGGGGAGATGGTTCCACAGAAAGCTGAGGCCTCTGCCTCCTGTTCGGCTTTCAGAAACTCTGCAACTACAAATATGCCTGCAGTCTGAAAGTGAAGTGGTCTGCAGGGATAAAATGATACTAAGAGGTCTTTAACACACGACGGAGCCTGATCGATCAGGACTTTATGTGTGAGGAGAAGCGTGACGTCCAACTTTTCTAAATCAGGCTCAGTAAGTGCAGCTGTGATCTTTTTCCATTGGCACATATCAGCTGTCACTCCCTCATCGAATAAAAAGTTGCGTCTGTTTGAAAGTGCTTGTATTGTTTGTAAGGTCATTGAGGGTTGGCGTTGAACAATAAAGCCTCACAGAGAGCCTCGTATGGGTGAAGTTTTACTCAGCAGAGATATCTTCGTTCTGGGAAAGTGATGAGTTATGGCCGACCTTGCAGCTCCTCTTTGTTGGCCTGGTGCTTATGAGAAACGCAGTCTGCTGGCAGAAGCACGCTGGCTGCTGCAGCCAGCCCAGCCTGACTCCATCATCCCAGCTCCACTCTGTCCTCATAACTTCTCACTTGGATGTCAGCAGAGGACAAACAGTCTGGGATGACTCGGCAGCTGACGGTGCCGTCCGTGGATACCTGACATTTCCAGAAGATTCTGATAGATGACGCGAAACAGCTCGACTCCTCTTAAGGATTAGTGCTGAAGGCTTCTTGTCTCTATAGAGGAAGCCCACACATCTGGATGTATGCCCGAGTTAACTTAACTCTCTGCTGAAATGAAAAATCCGACTGTGGAGACTGTCTCTGCGCTTTAATATGTCAAAGCTTTTCGCTGATTTATTTGATGACCTACCATTCTCTGACCCTACAAGTGCACGTCTTTTACGTTCTTTGCTTTCATCTCAGTTGGTAAATATTTGAATCTGACTCATAAACTCAAAGCCTACTTTCAAAAACCTCTCAACTACATCACCCAATAAATCCGACGGCGCTGCTGTTAACTCAAGGCCACATATAATCAAATAAAAGTCTTATTTAGTAATTTTTTTATCTATCTGGGGAGGATTATGACATTTAAAGTTCACCAAACAGTGACCCAAGCCATGACATCCATTTAGTAGATGTGAAATATAACAAATCTCCCTCCCTAGAGAGATCAAAAATGTTTTTGTCTCAGGCTGTAGATGTGTATATAATATTGGACATTTTACCACTAGAGTCTATGGAGACTAACACTGTTTTGGAGCCAGCCTCAAGTGGCCTTCAGAGGAACTGCAGTGTCTGTTTCTAATTTTAACTTTGCTTAGTTATTCAGTCATTTGCTTGCATCACATACAGACAGAGAAATTAAAATGAAATTAAAATTGTTATATATTAACCATGTTCACCTTTCACCTGTTCCATAAAGCTCTTCTCTTAAACTGATAGTTTAAAACTGCTTACAGCTCTGTTAAAGGCGTCGGTCTGTGGCAGGAATGAATGTTCCAGCTAATCGGCAAAGAGAACTGTATTAGTTTTTTAGTTTTGCATTAGAAATTAAACTGTGGTCACATTCATCACTTCATGTGGTATTTTATTCAGTGGCTTTAGGTTTTTTTTTTATAGCCCATCAGGCATCAGGACAGTTTGGCATGCAGGGTGCAGGAACTGGTGATCAAAGCATTGACTTTCCAGTTTGTAGACAGCTCTCTCTATCTTTTGAGCTACAAATGCCCCCACGTTTTATTTACTGCAAAATCTGTGGGTATTTCAGGATTGTGGGTCTAAATGTAGCTGTCCAACCTCTGAGTGATTTTTTATAAAAAAGGGTCACTAATAATTAAATTTTGCCTTTGACAGATCGAAGTTAATGGCGACATTACCACCCTGGTGCTGTCCAGCCTCATTTCCCAGACAGAATATGATCTAGCTGTCACCCCGATCTATGACGACGGTCCCGCGACCCCGATGCTCGGCAGCGCCATCACAGGTATGAATCTACATTTTATATTTTTTGGTCATCCTGCACTTATTCTTTAATGAGTGCAGAATTCTGGTTATAGCAAAAGCAGGAACAACCCTAACAGAGCATCCGCCACCTCTACAAAAAACCAGACTCGGTTAAGTTTTGGTTGAACAAATGAAGTGAAACAAAATCAGGGTTTGATTTAGGAAAGTGGCAATCACATGAAGGTTGGTCTACACTAAAAAGTCTTTAGATGATGTGCAGGGTTATATTTATAATGTAATATTAAGTTTTTTTATATCTTTAACTTTATGTAATAATATAAAAAAGGGACTCTTCACGTGCTGTTACATCATCACTAAGACATCCTCTGTCTCATTTCGGTCCACGTTTACAGATGTTGTTCCTGCGCCCAAGAACCTGCGGTTCTCTGAGGTGACCCAGTCCTCGTTCAGAGTCACATGGGAACACGGAGGCCCTGACGTGTCCCTTTACCGTGTTGGCTGGGTTAAAAGGGGGGAGACAGACTTCCAGCAGGTCAGTGAGTGATGATGCGACCAGCCTGGCCATGTCTAAAAATGTCTGTGTTCAAATGAGTCGGGACAAAGACTGCAGCAGAAGAAGTTCTTTCCATCTCTGAATACAGAGTTTCTATTGGCAGCGACATCAGATTTTTAAGCTTTTTCCAGAACAAACTGCATGTGTGTATGTGCTTGTTAAAAGATGACATGTAAACCATCCGATAACACTGTTTATTCAGATCTAAGTGTCTAGTGCATTGGCTGAGGCTTCATCATTTCAACACACTGAAGTGCTTTATTACTTCTTTTGTTTTCATAGGCGTGAGTCCAGAATGCTATTCAGTTGTCATTCTGCGCTTTTGCAGCTTTTTGTCAGCATTGTTCATGTGTAGCACACCTTTAAGCTACACTTTCAAAACCTCAGTGTGTAAACTATGATGGCCATGAAGACCCTGACACGCACAGTTTAACTGTGGACTTAACTAAGATAGCAGACTAGGATAATTACTTTTCATAGTGAGTAACATAATAATAACTAACCTTGTCTTGTGGTTGAGATCATCTCAGATCTTCTTGGCTGAAGTTTTGCACATTTTCATGGTGTAGCTCCAGCCATGTGTTTGTCTCTGCAGATACTTTACCTCACAGACCGATTCAGGCTGTGGCTGTGGGTGCGTTTTTAATAATGTCTCATCTCTTTTTCAAGAGAGATCAGTGAACCTATGCATTAGGTGAACACATTTTTTAAGATATCTCATGATAATTCAGCTCATTTAAATACATTTTTAATTTCTATAACATGAATTCACAGCAACAGTCACTTCAAGGTTTTCTACATTGTACCTTCTACAAGATAAAGGCCCTAAAATGTTAGCGAGAGAATAGCAGTAGCCAGAGGATGCCCAGTGAGCAGTAACTGGTGATGGTGGGGGACTGCCTTTTAACAGGATGAAACTTCCAACAAAGCGAGGCTCAGGGAGGAACAGCCAGCTGCCACAGTTAATTTAGGGTGAAAGGAAAAAGAAGATGGAAAATAGACAAAAACAAACAAACAAACTGTGTGCTGTGAGAAGGTGAAGGATCTTGAAACGTTACGTCAGCTGGCTGAGGCCAAAGACACCTGGCATGTTAACTTCTATGGTATCAGAATTAGTTTTTTTTTCATGTTACATTTGTATTTGTTATCAGCAGCTGGGTAAATAAACCCGCTTTAGTACTTTGTCTCAAAATATGCAAATGAGCTTTGCTTGGACAGCGCGGTCTGTCTGCAGCAGCGGTAAACATCTGCTTTCAGTTGTCTCATCCATGTCCAACCAATCAACGAGCTTTGTGAGTGTTTTTGCCTGTAGCTTAGCAGAGTTTTCTTTCTCTGATTAAAACCGAAGCGTGAGCTTGAAGCAGCATTCGAGCACACCTGCAGTCGCTGAGTTCGCTGCTCTGATTTTCTCAACTAGAATAAAACCACCAACGTGTGGATCTCTGCCCAGCAAGCGTTGGTTACGTTACAATCATGAAACTGAAGATGTCAGTGTTTGAATTCAAAATTACCCTGTCATTCCGAAGGGAAAAAATCTCATGAACAATCCATTATGGTTTCACAGACTCCTCAAAACTGCCAAGATTAAGTGAAAACATCCAGTTCAACCACAGCAATAATAATGCTCCCTTTGTTTTCCACTGCTCAAGCTTCGGCCCTCCAAAGTTGTTTTTGGGCCCAACATGCACATCAGCACAAAAATCGGTGAATGAGATGAAATGAAGTCAGTGCCGGGTTCCAACTTTAAGCTATGAATTATGAAACTTTGTAAAATGGCAACATAAAACAAAGCTGTGGCAGACAAAGGCAGACTTTTTCTCCATGTGACAGATTTAACCTTTGACCTAAAGAGCTGTCGTTTTCACTGTGCGCTCAGTCTTGTAGGTTTTTGCTTTGAAAGGCTAATATCATAGCGCCAAGAACATCTTCTGGTTAGCAATAAACACACACAGATACATATGTATGTGCTGTTTTTACCCGTCACTAGGATATCCTGAATAGCGACGAAACCTCCCACGTTCTGGAGAATTTGGACCCTGACACCGACTACTCTGTCACCATCACGGCCATCTACCCAGATGAGTCAGAGAGCGAAGATCTGATGGGAAATGAACGCACACGTAAGTAAACCCCCGCTTCTTATCAGCGTCCAACAAATCATCCCAATGTTTTACTTTCACAGATGTGTATGACTTTAAAATAACACTGTTGTCCTCTCAACGTCTCTTTCTAGTGTTAAAGTCGCCAGGTATGTCGTATGAGAAGGACAGCTTCCTTTTCATTGTATTGTTCATGATTTCTGTGTGGAATGGTAACGTGGTCATACAGGACGATGTTAATGGGAACACACTTTCTTTTTTTTCTTTCAGTCATCCTTCACTGCATGTCTATGCATTTTAGTGCTTTACTGTGCGTTCACACCACAACTCTCCAACTTCAAACCTGAGCAAAGAGTTCAGCAAAAAAGACACGATGGTCGCAGCTGCGTGGTTGACATAAATTATCACGAATGTACTGCAGGCTCAGCTCTGACCGATTCAAAACCATATCAACCAAAAAAAAAGTAATTTCTGTTGGCTAAACATTTGCATTTGTGCACTTAGAGTGTAGTTTTACTTTTTACCCTAGCAGAAAAACTCACACAAGACTTGAATATCAGGTAAAATCATGCCAACTTGCAGAGATCTGTTGTTTACTAATCAAATACACAGTTCTAGTATTTTAAAGAAAAGGCTGTAATGGATTTTGGTGGTCTTGTATTTCACTCTGTGTTTCTATTGCTGTAGTAAGTAAGTTATAGACCAATTTGTATTGGATGTGAAGAATGGAAATGTAAAAAATATGATGGCCTTTTAAAGAATCTTTTAAAGAATACTATCATCAAAGTATGCTCACAGAGAAGTCATTCACAGATCCTTGAAGTCTACATTTTTTTTTTTTGTTTTGTTTTTTGTCCATTATTGTTTATTTAATTCATAGCAGAGTCAGTGTGAGGAGGCTCTGCAAGTTTTTGGTTTAACTTCTAGCAGTAGGTAGCACATTGTTCTTTTACACAGCAGTAACTAAAGCACTGTGGTATTAAATGTCATCATATATAAAATAGAAATATGGGCAAGGCAAAAAACAAAATCTAAGAGTTATTTATGTCATGTTATGATAATTACAAAAGATAAGATATGATAAGCAATGCATTTCAATAGAATAAATAACACATCTAACTAGTGTGGCTAACTAACTAATTTTGGTAGCTAACTAATATCGCTAGCTAACTAATGTTGCTAGCTATCATGCAGCCAGTATCTGCTTAAAAACATAAAAATTACTGCTTAAAAATTACAATATAACTTGAAATATTTTAAACCACTGCAGTTTTTAACACAATTTTCAAGCTAATTAGAAGCTATTTAAGTGATATATCAGACCAAAACATGTCTTTATAATGACTGAACTTCTTTCATTGATGTTTTTGACACCATACACATACTTAGATTTAAACAAATCTGCTTTTTTAAAAAAAAAAATCCCCAGGTTTGGGGCAACACGGACATGGACTATATTGTGGTGTGAACGCAAATTCAGGGCTTCAAATGCAAGAAGTGTGAAAATTGATCAGTAACAAGTCAACCTCCACAGACCTCCATCACTGTGAATGAGTGTCCTCGTTCCTGTTTCATCCTCCCAACATGTTTGTCATTCCTGCCGTCATGTTCATCTCACATTATAACGTCATTTTATTATGTCATCACATATTCGTCATCAGTTTAATGTTGTTCAGAGGTTCTGTAGTGGAGATGGTGGTCAGTGAACTAAATCTGATTTTTAAATAAAAATTTTATCCACTCTCATTACCAAAAATGTGCTTTGATGCTCTTTACTCAAAAAGAAAAAACTTATATGAATGATCCACAAATTTGTCATATTTATTATTATGTCTAAATTTCAGAGCCCTGGTTTGTTTCAGGGTGTCCAGCTGTTGCTAAATTCACCTTTTATGATCAACAAATGCGTTATCATAACCCCAAAGACAGGTTGTTGCAAAACAGCTAATCATTATTGCTTCCCCCAAAGCATTGGTTAAAAACTGCAGAATTTTCTATAATGTCTGCCAAATTTCGTTTTTGTTATGCTGTTGTTGTTGTTGCCATAATTTTATTTGTTAGAAACCACAAATTAATCATAGTTCCCGCCTAGGATCATCAGTTATAGAAGTTGTTTCCATAATAATTGTGTTTTTGTGTTTTTGTGTCCAATTTTAGAATCCTTTTTATGCATTAGGACTTTTCCTTTTGTAAAAATATATAACTTAGCTCCATTTTTATGAGACCAGGGATTTAATAAGACGTTCCTGACCTGCAACTCCACTCTGAACTGGTTTAAACCTCATCACTCTGCTGCTCTCATCCTAAAATTAACCCTTCCAGCTCCATGACCCGCTGGATTGTGAGAACATCATCATAACTGCCATCTTCATCCTCCTCCTCATCAACATCATCATAATCATTTTCACCGATCGTTTCACGCACACATATACAGGTGCTGTTTATCTGACTCTACATACCTGTGTGCTTCCAGTGCTTCCTGCGCCGCCCAAAAACCTGAGGGTTTTCAACGCCACCACCACCACACTGACAGCGAAGTGGGAGCCCGCCCCCGGCGCCGTCCAGAATTACAAGATCACTTACAGACCAGTCGCTGGAGGCGAGGCCCTCATAGTAAGTTTGTGGATGAGAATATGATGGCATCATCAGTGTACAGATACATTAGAAAAGGGTGTCTATATGCCATAAATTTAGGAAGTTTGCACAAATTAAATCATAGTTAGGATGAGAAAATGACAAGGGAGCACATTAAAATATCTCTGTTTAAAAAAATCATTGGATGTTTCCAGAGGGCGCTGACTGAAGTGATCAACTGCAAGAACTGAAAATGAAAAATGTTTAGGTCAGAAAGAAGTGAGATTTCTCGACCTCTGCCTCCTCTCCAATCCAGACTTGTGGCAATTTGTGAATCAGCTTCACAGTTTGACATATTTTTGTGTGTAAATGAAGACACCTGTATTTCAAGACATGTTAAACTTAGCAGTCCATCCAAACCTTTTTCTTAACCTGTCCCAGTGCTGCCATCCATCCATTGTATCGGAATTTCAGGAGCGGAACCACGCTTCCATACACGCTCCTTCCGGTTCTCATCTATACAGGTTCCCCCAGGCCTACAAGCTGTTCGTTCTCGTTTACGTGCCCCACCCTCCCTCCCGTTTTCAATTATTTAACGTCTTCAACTCTATTTAGTACATGGAGATCTGCCAGGCTGGGAGCCACCACCAGTCCCCTTAGAGGCCCTCCCCAAACTGCAGCTCAATTCCTGCCCAAGCCATTCACCTTTACCTCCTAAAACCTTTGTCAAACATAAAATGAGGATGTAGGCCCAGCTGGTGAATTGTTTCTTAACCTCCTAAGACCCGAACTCTTCCACGGCATGCATTTTTAATTTGTCTTTGATATTTCGGCATATTGGGGCCCGATGAATGTAAAAACAAAGAATTACCAGATTTTTTTTTTTATCTTATTTTTGTTTTTAAGAAAAATGAGAGTCACATATGAGGATATTCGTTTATAATTTTGATAGAACAGTAGCAGTATAATGTCCTCGTAAGTAGATATCAGGTCCTTGTAGAGCAAAATTGAGTATTTTGGTCTAAATAACCCAAAATGTGATGTCCACATACAGGGAGTGCAGAATTATTAGGCAAGTTGTATTTTTGAGGAATAATTTTATTATTGGACAACAACCATGTTCTCAATGAACCCAAAAACTCATTAATATCAAAGCTGAATGTTTTTGGAAGTAGTTTTTAGTTTGTTTTTAGTTTTAGCTATTTTAGGGGGATATCTGTGTGTGCAGGTGACTATTACTGTGCATAATTATTAGGCAACTTAACAAAAAACAAATATATACCCATTTCAATTATTTATTTTTACCAGTGAAACCAATATAACATCTCCACATTCACAAATATACATTTCTGACATTCAAAAACAAAACAAAAACAAATCAGCGACCAATATAGCCACCTTTCTTTGCAAGGACACTCAAAAGCCTGCCATCCATGGATTCTGTCAGTGTTTTGATCTGTTCACCATCAACATTGCGTGCAGCAGCAACCACAGCCTCCCAGACACTGTTCAGAGAGGTATACTGTTTTCCCTCCTTGTAAATCTCACATTTGATGATGGACCACAGGTTCTCAATGGGGTTCAGATCAGGTGAACAAGGAGGCCATGTCATTAGTTTTTCTTCTTTTATACGCTTTCTTGCCAGCCACGCTGTGGAGTACTTGGACGCGTGTGATGGAGCATTGTCCTGCATGAAGATCACGTTTTTCTTGAAGGATGCAGACTTCTTCCTGTAACACTGCTTGAAGAAGGTGTCTTCCAGAAACTGGCAGTAGGACTGGGAGTTGAGCTTGACTCCATCCTCAACCCGAAAAGGCCCCACAAGCTCATCTTTGATGATACCAGCCCAAACCAGTACTCCACCTTGCTGGCGTCTGAGTCGGACTGGAGCTCTCTGCCCTTTACCAATCCAGCCACGGGCCCATCCATCTAGGCCCATCAAGACTCACTCTCATTTCATCAGTCCATAAAACCTTAGAAATATCAGTCTTGAGATATTTCTTGGCCCAGTCTTGACGTTTCAGCTTGTGTGTCTTGTTCAGTGGTGGTCGTCTTTCAGCCTTTCTTACCTTGGCCATGTCTCTGAGTATTGCACACCTTGTGCTTTTGGGCACTCCAGTGATGTTGCAGCTCTGAAATATGGCCAAACTGGTAGGCAAGTGGCATCTTGGCAGCTGCACGCTTGACTTTTCTCAGTTCATGGGCAGTTATTTTGCGCCTTGGTTTTTCCACACGCTTCTTGCGACCCTGTTGACTATTTTGAATGAAACGCTTGATTGTTCGATGATCACGCTTCAGAAGCTTTGCAATTTTGAGACTGCTGCATCCCTCTGCAAGATATCTCACTATTTTTGACTTTTCTGTGCCTGTCAAGTCCTTCTTTTGACCCATTTTGCCAAAGGAAAGGAAGTTGCCTAATAATTATGCACACCTGATATAGGGTGTTGATGTCATTAGACCACACCCCTTCTCATTACAGAGATGCACATCACCTAATATGCTTAATTGGTAGTAGGCTTTCGAGCCTATACAGCTTGGAGTAAGACAACATGCATGAAGAGGATGATGTGGACAAAATACTCATTTGCCTAATAATTCTGCACTCCCTGTATGTGGACTCCAGATCCTAGGAGGTTAAGTAAAAATGGAGGACCACATACTACTTGGCCTGTTGGCATCTATCAGCTTCTTCCGAAGTCCCAAAGGCTAACCAATCCTGATAGATAGGACTCCTTCTTCAGCTTGATAGCTCCCTTTACCTCAGATTTCCACCATCTGGTACTGGTGTTGCCACCTTGCACCTGAAGCTCCTTGCAGCAGCTTCAGCAATGGAGGTGCTGAACATGGTCCGTTTGGACTCACTTTCCCCAGTCTCCCTCAGGATGCTTTTAAAGTTCTGCTGGAGGTGGAAGTTGAAGACCTTATGGACCGGGGCCTTTGCCAGGCATTACCAGCACAACCTCACAATACTGATCCAATTCACCAGCAGGTGGTAATCCAAGTGTTCAGAGAACATATGGCAGCAGATCCGGTGATACGATTACAAAATTGTTCATCGACCTGTAGCCTAGAGTATCCTGGTGCCACATGCACTTATGTACACCCTGATATTCAAACATGGAGTTTGTTATGGACAACCTAATTCGCACAGAAGTCCAATAACAGAACACCACTCCCAAACATAACCCTCCAGGTCTTGCTGTCATTGACCATTGACATTGACATTGTTAGGTTGTTATCTCTGAATATTTAGGTCTCAATTTTAAAGGGTTAGGGTTTTTTTTTTTCTCTGTCTCTGAGTCTTAGAAAGTAAAAGTTCATACTGAGTTTATATAACCTCGGTATCGCAGCTTCAGTTGATCATTTAATGTGCAGGAAATGTGCACCAAGCAGCAGAATTCACATGAAATACGGCCTCTATGATATAACCACTTGGCTCTTTGTTGTATCAGGAGACCATAGCTGGAGCTGCTTCACTGACTCTGAACAAAAGGCGAATTCAGAGATTTCTAAAGTGTTTATTCAAGTTTTTACACCCAAAATGGACGAGTTTCAATGATTGTTTAGTAAATTTGACATTTATGAGAAAACGGGTCCCTCTCTGCCGTCTTGTAAACCCACTCCTGTTTTGTTTGTTTGTCGAGGGATCGAAAGAACAACACGACTAAATTCCTTTCCCAGGTGTAGTTTCCGCGCGCGCTCTTACAAAGCGAAGGTTTGTTCTGCTGTCGGGGCGCGGAGGTTCCCAGCTGTGCTGCTTTTTGACCAGTGAGAAGGTCTCGGTTTGCTTCAGCCACTTGCTGACAAATCAGTGAATATCTTAAGATGATGTGGAGCTTTAAATCTGTCAGAAAAGTCAGCGAAACGAGCCCCAAAGCACATATAGAAACAAATCAATTATGAACTGCTGGATTTGATGGGAAGTTTCCTCTACCTCCTGAGATGGGACTTCAAGATCTATAAAACTGAGCAAAAAAGACATAAAACAGTGTAGAAGGAGAAGCTAAAGGCACTGAAGAGACAAAGGCTTTCTCATTCTCACACATAAAACACATCGTTACCAAGAAGGAATCTCTGAGTTCTTTAGATGTGTTTCTAAAAAAAGTCAAATCGTCGTTCATAGTCATCGTTGAGTCAGAGAATCTCGTTTGTTATTGATAAATGAGCCTAAACTGATGGCACCTGCTTTGTGATTTCCCTCCTGTGTAATGCAACTTGAATAAATGTTTAATTGTGAACCGTAAAGTAAACTGTGCAGGAGATGAGATCATCATCTCCAGTTTAATCTCTGTGAAAATGACTTCAAATCAGGGCAAATCAGGGATTTTTTTTTAAACAAGACAGAGCTTGACCAAAATCTACCATGAGTGAAAATTGGCTATAATTTTTGTGAATGATTTTCTGGCTCTTGTGCAGCATCCTGTGCCCTCACACAGGCAGTATTACATAAAAAAGAAGCAGTGAGCAAGAATAAAGGATCTGCTAGCAGTGAAAGACCTTTTAGGATCCAGCTATCCTCAAAAAACCCAAAGTAAAAGCAGTCTTTGTGCAGAATCATGTACATGATATTACTGGATCTGAAGTTGTTGAATATTGCAGCTAATTTAATCACTTCATATGCTGGCTGGTAGTCTCTATAGAAATACAGCAGATCACTATTTTACACTTATAATCTAAATCTGAATAATTAGTTTAAATAAGTAAATAAAGCTTTGAAATACAATACATTTGAAAAACAAAAAATCAGGCGGGGAATTAGAGCAGTCTAAGCAGGCCTCCTTCTGCCAGCCCACCTCCTACAACTCATGTAGGGGACACCGATCTAGTCGAGAGACGCGATCTCTCCAGGATGTCCTGAATCTGTCCACGGGTCTCCTCCCAGTTAGACAAGCTCAAAACAACTTGGAGGCGTCCAGGATGTCTGAACCACCTCTGCTGGACCCTTTCAGCTCTACTCTGAGCTCCATGACCCACAGCACATGTTCATAGGTGCGGGTGGGAGTGTAGACTACAGGAGACCACTATCAGTATCTCTGTCCCAATCCTTCTCAGTCTCCTGCTCCAGAATGAGGTGCTTGAAATCCTCCCCTGGAGGCCATGACTTGTTCCCACGCCACCCTTTTTTGGCTGAGGACCGTGCACTTAGACGTGGACGTGTTAGTTCTCATCCCAGGAGCTTCTTCTCACCTGACAAAACTGTCTCAGTGCTCAACAAAGCCAACAAAAACACACACACCATATAAATGTGCATATATCACATTAGATCTGCCAAAAGCATTGACCAGTGCCCCTTTTTTCAATTTAGATTTTGTGCCAGTTCAGTTAATTATCTGTTCCTCGCAAGTCTTCTTCTTCTTCGAGTTAATTTAGCTCTCCGTCAACTTAACCCTCTTTGTTTGTTACACACAAAGAGTGGTGAAGTAACTCCGGTAGTTCAAGGTAGTGAGAGAAACCAGAAAAAAAAATACCTCGACTTTGTTGTACCTAATAAACTGGTATGTGAGTAGTATAATTAATGTAAAGCTTTAATCTGTAGACTCATTTAGTGATGTACAAAGAGAAATCTATTTCGAAACGGAGTAAAATGTGGAGTCTGAGACTCGAGGTCTCCGACTGCACCGGAGCGATCTGTAATTTGATGTCTGGCTCACTTAAAAAGCTTTTGACATCAAAAACAGAACCAGCTGGATTTACAGTACGAGCTGGATTCGGTTTTAAATTTCACCTCCATCTCGAGATGCACATCAATGATCTGGAGGAGGTCAGTGACACACCGCCAGACATGTTTCCAGGCTCCTTCCTCACAGAGCAATTTAGCTTTTATTTGTTGACAACATCCAGCAGCACGACGGTGAGTTTGAGGAGTCCCACGTTTGACCGCCGACATTGCATTCCCACACGCTGACTCAATAATCATTAGCAGTGGAAACGAGTTGAAAAGAAGCTGCGAGCAGTATGAGAAGAATCTAGAGGGGGGTCGCTGTCTCTGAGATGTTATGACAGTGTTCCCCCAAACAACGTGTCACGGCCGAGGCATGATGTCAGCGCTGCAAATCTGTCTAACGGAGCTCCGATCCACTCGCTGCATCAGATGTGTGCGCCAGAGGACCGAGAGCATCTGGTGTCGTGCGGCCTTGTTGTTCTTAGCATCAGTCATGTGATACCAGATGAGACGCTTGTTTGTTTTATGGATGAGCTCAGGGTTTCCTCTCAAGTTTGGGAACTGGGTGAAAAAACGGGGCTTCTTCATCAGTCCAGTTCTGGGCTAAGGCTGCTGTTTTTCATATGTATAGTAGAGAAAATAGGTCAGCTTTATACTGGGGTGAAAACTCTGAAGGTCTGCAGACTGAAGTCTGAACAGTGATAAGCAATGGGATGATCCAACTGCCCTTTACACATGCAAAATACAAAAAAAGGGACAAAAATGCAGATAGAGGGCAGAACACATGAGGAAACAATTAAAGGCAGGTGAAATCAATCAGGGAGTGCCAGACGAGCACAACGGAAGGCAGGAAGTCAAATTAGACCAAGACACCAGAGAAATCTCACCTTCAAAATAAAATGGGACACGGAGGCCAACGCTAGACCAGTCAAAAGCAGAATAAAATTATCAATTCAAAACTCCGTAATGTCACAAGAGCCACAATCCACATTACTAGAACTAGAAGGTTAATCCAATAAAGAAATCTGCAGAGAAATCAAGGATATCTTTTCCTTCTCAGGCTTAATCCACTTAATCTAATATCAGGCTAAAACATCAGACAAAGGGACTTATCGACTCGTTAAGTCAACCCATCATTCATCAGTCCATTCATCAGAGTTTACATGAAAGGTGGTGGCACCACAATATGCGACCAATCACAAGCATAGACAGGTCTGCTGGTTGGACTAGATCAAATTTTCATATTGTGCAGTTTAAAGAGAATTTGACAGATTACAGCTGTTATTCCATTAAATTTGTGTTTACATGTGTAATTAATTAAATAATAATTCAATACAAAAAGAATTCAAACATATATTAATTATTACAGAAAGCAGTTTTCAAACTGCAGCCACTGGTGCATTTCATAACCGTTGATCTCTTATCTCACAATCATAACCCAGCTCGGAGCGAGTTACATCTGAAGCATGTTGCCATGGCACCACCTTCATAACACTGAAAACACAGGATTAACCTTCTAGTTTCTTTGCCAAGCTGTAAGTCATCCTTTGTTGGACAAGCCAAAACTTTGCAATATTAAACTAGAAAAAGCACACATAAAAAACTTTTTGTGGCATATTTCACAAAAAAGCTCAGACAAATGATTCCTGTGTCATCTTATTTCTGAGACTTTAGATGAATATTTGGCTCATTTACTCAGTGCTGTGTTAGAAGATGAGCAGCGAAGTTGCCTCATATAATAATTATCTGGTTAAAAAATAAAAAAAAATGTCTCAAGTACAGTAACCACAGGAGTCACTGATTGTTTTATTAACACACTCCACTGTCTCTAAACAAGATACTCACCTTCTGTATGTTTCCCAGAATAAAATAAAACATCCAAATACCTAAAATACTGATGTAAATGGGATGTGATACCTCCAGTAATTTATCCCTTAGCTACCACAAACTGTTTATGCCCTCTGTGGATGTGTTTACAGCGCTGCATCCACTGTGTGATGGACTGCAGAGTTGTTTTCTCAGGATTTCTCAGTCTACTAGATTTAAAATCTCTCAGAGAAAGAAGTCTAAATGATGTAAATACTCTGCTGACATTATCCTAATAACCAGTGGATGCCTC
The DNA here is from genome assembly GCF_900408965.1 of Simochromis diagramma. Classification (NCBI taxonomy): domain Eukaryota; kingdom Metazoa; phylum Chordata; class Actinopteri; order Cichliformes; family Cichlidae; genus Simochromis; species Simochromis diagramma. The sequence continues at coordinate 22,203,595 of NW_024387492.1, forward strand.
TCCAAAACATGCCACGCTGGGAGCCGCTGCACAATTAAGGGCTTTGCTTGAATTTTTAGAGATCTGGTGATTCGAGATCCGGATAAATGATCGCGCATTTAGAGGCTGAAACATTTTAGCCGGTGTGGCGACACCTGTGGTCAGTGGCGGTAACTGCAGATGACATCAAACACTCGCCACAGAAGATCAGCTGGTGTTTGTTTACAGCGCAGGCAAACAAACTCATGTTGATTTAATAAATAAGTCAGTCAATAATCGTCTGTTTTCCATCGTTTCATAAGTGGCTGTGATGTGATTCATGCTGTGGTAGTTTTCCACACGAAGGCAGGACACAGACAAGCTGATAAGGAGGTGGAGGTGTGCAGCTTTTCATTACTTTTCAAATATCTGAACCAGACCAGCTGCAAACAGTAAACAGTAAATTGTCTTTCATGGCACATTGTTCCCCAATTTTCATGTGATCCATGTTCCTGCAGAGGAACATCGAATGCAGTAACCCAACACAACTCAAAGAAATATACATATAAATCCATCCACTCCAACTGTGTGGAGCCAACTTGTGGCTTTTAAGGGGCAGAAATACAGAAGCACACATTGGCATGCACTCGTCTTTCTGTCTCAGAGACACGAAAATAGTAATAAGAACTATTAAGGAGCAAATAACTGGGATTTCCTTATTATCTCTGAGAGTTCATTTGTTATGTAGTCAGTAGAAATCACACAGACATCAAGTAAACAGCTGTCAAAGTCCAGAAACCCCCCCCAGCAACATTAAAAACATAGCGAGTCATTTAAAAGATCAGAGTCAGCTGGGACAAATGAGTTTTCAGTGTGTTTGCTCTATACTTTGACATAATGTGTCTGTGACCAGGCAGGAACACGTTGAACTCCTTTAAACAACGAGCGGCTACATCACCGTCACGTCTGTCACTTCCTGGAAATGCTCCCATTTTGTTGCAATCAATGCAGGTGTTTTCTACAACATTTCCCAAATGCTCCCTCTAAATGCTCATCATGTTACCTGGCAACCACTCAGTAGTGGGCTAAAATGGCCTGGTGTTTGCATTTATCCACCTATAACGTCTTATCAAATTATCCAGTCATTTGAATTTCATGACAGTAAAATATCATTTCAATCCACAAAAGCTGAATTCAGTTCAATTCAGTTTTGTTTATATAGCGCCAAATCACAACAAATAGTCACCTCAAAGTGCCTTATACTTTAAGGCAGTGACTCTACAATAATACAACGAATATCCCAATAATCAAACAATCCCCTTTGAGCCAAGCACTTGGTGACAGTGGGAAGAAGCCATCTGCCATGACCAGTCAAAACATTCAAACATATAACAAACATTAAAAACAAAAACAAAAAGACTTTTTATTTGACAGCTGGCAGCAAATGTTTCTCTCATTTGTGTTTGCCATCTGTGGCGTTCTTCTTCATGAGTCAGCCACCTGTCACTAAGCTCCGATAAACTACTGTGTTTCTCCGATGTGAACACAAGTCTCACTGCCGACGTGTTTCCTGTGAACAGACGCAGGTTGGAGGGAAGAAGACGAGCGTCATCCTGCAGAAGCTGGAGCCTGACACGCCGTACTCCATCAGCGTCGCAGCGGTGTATGCCACCGGCATCAGCAAAGATATCTCCGAAGAAGGAAGAACCAGTAAGACTCACATCCAGAGACAAAGTTTCACATTAAATATCTGCTATAGTGAAATCTGCGTCCTGCATGAATACAAGTTGCTTTCAGTTGTACAGAATTTTTTATTAAACAAAAAAGAAAAAATAGCATTTTCTTGGCTCAGAATTGGTCTTTTGGGGTTACGTAGTCAAGCTGATGAGTCTGTCTTACCTTACTTAGCAGGGAAATGTACAGACTCCTGCTATCTCTGGCCTTTGGCTAAACAAAAGCGCATGTGCCACAGTAAAAGAAACCATATCTAGAAGAAAATCTTAATCAAACATATTTTTAAAAACACCATCATATGAAATTTTGCGATAGAAAGATCAAAAAATCATTATGAGGTGTCACTTTTTTTTTTTAATCCCCTGAAAAATTAAGAAAAGCATGATTTAATTTATTGCAAGTGACATCTTTAAGCAGCTTGTTTTGTGCAGAATGCAACAACTATCCTGTTTCAACTGTTCTTGACGTAGAGTGACTCCTCATTGGCTTTGAAAGGAGTTAGCTGAGGCTTTTGATCGCAATCCTCCAGGAAAAGATGGAGGACAGAAAAGAGAAAGCTCGCCCTGTTTCACCTGTGTTTGTGTTTCTGCAGAGCCTCTGGGCGGAGTCAGGAACCTGCAGGTGCTGAACCCAACCATGACCACCCTGAATGTGCGCTGGGAGCCTGCCGAGGGCCGAGTGAAGGAGTACAGAGTCATCTATGCTCCTGCTGCTGGAGGAGATGAGAGCATGGTAGGACCATCCTCAGCTTCCTGTCAGCCGTGACTTTGAATTACTCACCAATTTGCCTGATCATGTCTGAAACTTTTAGGCCTTTAAACACCCATTTTAAACTTTTATAAAGTAATCTAATACATATTGTATAAAAAAAATTGACTCTTGCCCCCGTTACATGCAGCAACTAGAGATAAATTACTGTTTTTCACAGCTGGCGAGGAGGATTTACCCTAAGTTTGTTGTTATTTCTGACTATATGTTTGCATCAGAGCAGCTAATTTGTGTATTTTCTTACTAAACTTAGGAAACTGTGTCAGCGGGCACAACCACCACCACCCTGCGAGGCCTGCAGCCCGACACTCTCTACACTGTGACCCTGGTGCCGGTTTATGCTGCAGGAGATGGAAAGAGGATGTCTGAAAATGGAAAGACAAGTAAGTTTGAACCCCCCGCACCCCCCAAAAACACCTCTGGGGATATTTCTAGGTATCCGTACAACTACAAAGAATTTACGGCCCTGTCGGGACCCTTTTGCACAGAGTCCATCTTCACTGATACACCACATCAATTTCAAACCATTTCGGGGACGGGTGCAGTTTTATCGGGAGGCTCTGTAACCTGATTTGTGTTTTTTGTCTGTTTTTTGGCAGCATAATTCTCACAGATGATATTTATATTGCTGATATCCTATCAGTGCTTTTTTATGGCCCTGTGCTCCATTCATATGTAACAAACATAACATAAAGTTATATTTGGACCAATCAGATTACACGTGCTTCCAAATCTCCTTTTTTATGGGGTCATATTTCTAGGGGAAACCCTGTGGCTCAAACAGAATTCCTTCCTGAGCCCTGAAAATGATTAGAAACACAACAAGAACTGAAATATCAGATGACCTGAAATAACAGATTTACCAGTTTTTGCAGAGAACCCACGAGTGTCCTCTCTGCCCTGTGCTTAGTCTGCTGGGAGGTTGTTTTGAGACATGCAGACACTAAACAGCAGATGTCAGTTGTGCTCATTAAAGAAAGGATATCGTAAAAAAGAAGAAACAACACAAAAACCACCAGCACAAATGAATAACACCTTCACTTTATAGATCGAGGAATAGCCTTGTTCCCCTCGTCTTTTCTTATTGTGAAAAACAAAATGAAATCATGATGGAAACACGACAGATTGGAATCATTAATTCAGGCTCTTCACGTGGTCTAAATCTAAAATCACTTATTGTTTAGGACATCTGGGAGGAGTAAAGAACCTGAGGGTGTCTGACCCCACGATGACCTCTCTGAATGTGAACTGGGATGCTGCTGACGGAGCTGTTCGTCTCTACAAGGTCTTCTATGTGCCCAAAGCCGGTGGGGAAGAGCAGATGGTGAGGCTCCATGCACGCCGTACCGCTTACTTTCTCCAGGAAACAACCAATTATGAGCCTGAAGCATTTAAGCAACATTTTATTTCCTAATTTTGCCAAACAGGAACAAGTTCCTGCGAGCACCACAAACATCATCCTCAGGAACCTGATGCCCGATACTCCATACACGGTGTCAGTGTTACCCGTTTACCCTGCCAGGGAAGGCAAACGCCAGTCTGAGGATGGAAAGACATGTAGGTCACTGTAGAAGATTTTTAAAATGAACCCTATGTAAAAACTCATTGTCATTTAATCGCTCATCACATTTGCGCCCTCAGTGCCATTGAGCGGAGTACGTGGCATTAGTGTGACCAACCCGACCATCACCACCCTCACTGTGACCTGGGATCCTGCTGATGGCAACGTTCAGGGATATAATATCATCTACGTTCCTGTGGATGGAGGCCTGGAGATTAAAGTAAGTGCTCTCTTCATAGAATTTATCAGATAAATGCTGATAAGTGATTTGTTCTAAAGACTGCAGAAGGCTGTAAATGGATGTAGCTACGCAATGTCATTCACTGTTTGTGGATTATCATTTTTTTGACATGGTGTGCCCTGATCGCTCTGGGGGTTGTGTCAAACACAGTTGGTGGTGGAGATGAGATGATCCAGTCTCTTCCACTCGATTTGAAAAGAAATGCATAAAAGGAAACAACCCAACTGAATTGGCCAATCACAGTCATGATCAGCTGCGTTAGCAGGACAAGTTCAGAAATCAGAAAAACGTTCTTAATCCTAGAGGGAGATACACAGGAGGAAAAAACAGTCATCAGCTTTGTTATTAATCTGCATTCACAGTAACAGACAAGTGAAATAATTTAAATGAATTCACCAAAACTGAAGCACAGACATCTCGGATGGTCTGCAAGTCATAAAATTTGTACATCCAATGTGCATAGTTCGTGCACTGTAATGTAAACTACTGCAAGTCTGCACAGTCAAAAAGACACAAGCAGACACATGGACCCTCATACTTATAACAAAATGTACTCACTGGGATCTTAGCAGATATGTGAACTCAGAAAATAAAAAGTTTGTTTGAGTCAAACTCTGGTTGGTTTTGCTGCTTGGTGCGGTTCCCTTGTGCAGATGTGCACACAATAATCGCACCAGGGTTTGAACCACAACTGCTCTGAGACCCTGTCACCTTCTGAACCCTCCAGTAGTTGTCCCAGATCAACCACCGCTTACAAATCATGCAATTTGTAGCGACACATGTTGGATCAATTGGAGATTTTGGTGTGTGAAAAGAAACCAAATTATGGCTAAAAGCTACACATTTGCAAACTATTCAGCTGATTTGTATCAGAGTAAACAAACTTTTGGTGTGAAAAATGCAGTGGCCTGTCAGTCAGAGGAGCGACAGCTCTAACTTTAAGTCTTAAACAGTATTCAAATTATAGTTAAGTTATTTTTTAAAAAAGCTCCCTTGTGCAGTTTTTATGAAAAGGGAGACTATCCACAGAGACTATAATCATTTTTGCAGCAGGCTGTAAACATGTTTATTTCCGCTGTAAAGCTGGAAGTTTAAACATGGGACTCTATGGGAAATGACTCGGTTTTGGAGCCAGCCTCAAGTGGCCTTTAGAGGAACTGCAGTTTTTAGCACTTCCTCCTGGGCTTCATCTCTTTGCCTGAGGTTTAATGTCAGTCGGTGCAGATTCTGAAATGAGCAGTTTTTAGATTGGCATTAGCTTATTAAACATCTGAGTCCTACTCAGCGTGTTCACTCTTTTCTTTTCCTTTTGCTGACAGCATCATTGCTCTTTGACAAGCTGTCATCACGCGATACTGACAGACCTTTTTTCTGCCCGAGGTGTTTTTACACTCGACAAAATGCTGGAGGGAGTTTGGTAAAACTCTTTTAAAGCTTGTAATAAAAAAGTCTGATAAATTTTCCAGGAAACGGCACTAAAAAAAAAAAATCCAAGATGCTCAGCAGAAGTTTAAAAAAGACAAAACGATCAAAGCTCTCAGCAGAGATTTGGTGATGTCATGCTTTTTGACAGGATAATCCCGCCATGCAGTTGCCACACAAAACCGTCTAAATCCTTTCTGGCAACGTGAAGCTCGCATTGTTGTGTGACATGTATGTGGGTTTTATATTTCTGCAGTGCCATCAGCACTAAATAACAGCTGCGAACGCAGCCGACAGATGATTTGGCCACTCGGGTTTGTCTCCTCAGAAGCGGCTCATTTATCGTTGTCGATTGCACAACCTTCACCCCTCAATTAGCACGTCAACGTTAGTTTTGCAAAGGAATTTCAAACTGCTCGACCAAAAGAATCTGACTGCTGCTCGCGTGGTTTCGTCTCACAAACCAAAATGCTGCGCACACAAAATGTCAAATAAACTGTAAATACCGGGAAGAAATATTTACCAGAGGAACAGGTGTTAAAGGTGTTATTTGTTTCTGCTGGTCTACGGTGGCCTTGAAAACAACAACAACAAGGAAACTAAAGCAACATTTCAGAAAATGCAATAAATAAAAAACTTGAGGAACGTAGAAATATGTCTAGTGTTTAGATGTTTTTCAAACCACTCCTGAAAGCGGAATAAAAACTGGACCACTGTAGAAAAGGCCTTGTGATGATCCACAGGTTGTTTCAGAAGATTCTTCTGCTTTAAAAACAAAAAAGGGATTTTCTTTTTAAAACACAAGAAATATTTCAGCTTTTAAAAATTCCCATGTTAGGCATTAAGGTAAGCCAATTTACTGTTTTCATGAGACTCAGACGCTTTCTCAGGAAGACTTTTATTTGTGTTTTGACCTTGTTGAGGTCAAACATATGGACTCTCTTGGATTTAGTTTCAGGATAAATCTGATGCATCTTTTCGTAGGAGACCGTGTCTGAGAGTACCACCACATTCGTCATGAATAAACTGCTGCCGGACACCCGCTACACCGTCACCGTGGTCCCCGTCTACGCCGAGGGAGACGGACCAAGCCTGTCTGAGACTGGCAAGACAAGTGAGTATCGAGGCTTGAGGTCACGTGACACCCATAGTATGTTTAGAAATGTGCTCAGAAGGACATTAAAAAACACCCGAGCCTTAAAGAAACAATTAAACAGAGTCTGACTGAACTGAAAGTTGACTGAGGAGGAAAACTGGCTCGGTTTTGGCTTACTGCTCTTTGCCACATTACATCAATAAGAAACATTTTTAGCGGATTACAACGTTTTCAGAGGAACACATAGCTGACCTGAGCTATGTATTATCTTATAACATGTTAAATAGAGACCTGTTTCCAGTTGGGCATTCATCCTGGCCAAAGCAAATTCAAAGACACAGAATATCCCATTTTTTTCCATTTTGCCTCCCTCACCTGGCGGGATGCCTCCTTTGCATTGGCCATGTGGGTGTTTGTCACAGTGAATAGCAATGAAAGCTTAAAAAAGCAGTGAAAAATGACGAAGCAAGGTACAAACCACTGGAAATAATGGGTTCAGAGAGCAGAGAGCCGGGCCAATGCTGATCCCGGCCTTCAAGCCAGTCCAGACTAGACATCACGTTAACGGAATATTTTCTGTCACTGACGGGAAAATCTGAAGGCAGTCTGCCATCTTCACAGGTTAGAATAGTGATGGTAGATCTACCATAGCGATCAGTGATTCACATGCAACATTTTTAAGGACAGTACTTGCGGCATATCATTCGTAACATTAAACGTACTTTGTAGACTTTTCCATTGAGTGTCGTTACTCCAGGATTTTCTCTTTCAAACGTTTGTACAGCTTCACAAAGTTCCCTATTTAAAGATTTGAAACTTATCACCAGAAACCACTTAACCTCTGACTACACTAAAGATATGTCACTCAGATCCAGGTACTGACTGACTTCCTGTTCTGGCTGTACTTCTGTTCAGAGCCACTGGGCTTTGTGAGGAACCTGCAGGTGACCGATCCCACCACCAGCACCTTGAACGTTCGCTGGCTGCCACCGGAGGGGAATGTGCGCGAGTACATTGTAATCTGGGTGCCCACAGCTGGAGGAGAGCAGGATGTGGTAAGGATGTGGAGGTTTCTTCTTACTTTAATTACTTTAAAAATCCTTGTGGGCAAAAAGCCAGTGCAAAGTGCTCCTGTGTGTGTAAAATTGGACCTCTGATGAATCAAAGTTAGAAGTCTCGTCTTTAAGGGGAGATCAGGTTGCCATGTGAGCAGATCTTATTTTTCCCTTTTGGCTCTCACTGTGGCGACGAGTCAGCAGCGTGAGGTCGTTTCCAAGGCAGTTACACACCAGAGCGTTCTTGTCTTGGGAAAAGTTGTAAGATCAAGATATCAAAAGATGAAAACCACCAGATGATGTTGTTGCCTTTTTAAAAAAAATGATGTTTTCTTGCAAATAATGGAAAACATTTGACAGAGAAATGAGATCTACTGAGTCAGGAGAAAGTTTGACTGTTTTCTGTGAAGTTGTGGTGATATCTTGTTTAGTTTCATTACCCCAAAGGTTATGTCAGAAGATGTCATAAAATAAGATGATTTGATTTTTTTTATTTCATTATCTCAGCGTGTTGGCACATTTTAGGAAAATTAGATTAAATGGACAAAGAAGAAGTAGAATTTTGAAAGTGCAGCAGAGGCCTGAAGGAGTGCATGCAAAGGAAGACTTGCTCTCATTTTTTCTATCTGAAGCTCCATCCTGTCCCAGGACAGCCTTTAAAGTGGTAGCCCTGTGCAGAAATCCATCTTTATCTCCGAGTCTTAACTGTTCCTGATACTGAGTGAAGCTGCGTCCAAGAAAACATTAAACGGTGACATTGCTCATTCTGAGAATCTGTCTGCGGCTGCCAAAGCGCTCATTTGTTCTCCAGATCAAGGAGTTCATCCAGTTCAAAGTCGTTTCTTCCTCCCCCCAACTCAGGACTCGGTTCCTGGAACCGCCACCAGCACGGTGCTCAAGAACCTGGATCCAAACACAGAGTACACTGTCACCGTGGTGCCCGTCTACCCCGAGATGGAGGGAAAGCCCATGTCCGAAAATGGGAAGACAAGTGAGTCCTGCTGACTGATTTACAGCTGAAACTTGTGGTTTGAAGTAATTTTACTCGGTTTTTTGTCTTATTTATAAGGAAAAATAATGAGCCGCTACATCTACATGGACCCAAGACCTAATGAAGATGTCTGATTACAGCTGGAAACTCTGAAATGTTAAAATATGAAGTGACGAGAGAAAAACAGAGACATAAATATAAAACTGAAGATTTCTGTCAGATGGTTTTTGTGGGAAAGCCAGCAGTTTACTTGAAATCATCCTAAATAATGAAAGTACTTCAGATGATTAACAAAGTTTCTTTAACATCCAAGGCTAAATGGAAACACTAAAATAATGGCAGCTTAGTCAGGCTGTTAAACCCAAGTGGGCATTTTCTTTTTGTGCCAGCGTTGAAGACTAAACCCGATATATCACACACATATATCACATACAAATCACAGACTTATATCAGATTTATCACCGACATAGCCTGTGTTAAATTCCACCATTAAAAATCAGCAGTCATTGCATTTACATTAACCTGATTTTCCCTTCATGGCAGCATTCACCTGAATTTAATGGAAGGGGAATGTTCAGAAACGACTAATGCTAAATCTTGAGCGCATGCACCGACTTCAGGCTTGGACGCTGCGGCCTGAAAGGCTGCTGTTAGGTTTCTGGGTCTTTGTAATGCTCTCAACGACAGCAGTGAACCTGGACATCAGAGTCAGGCAGTGATTTATGAATAGCACCAGTGTCTAGAGATGGAAAAGGAGGCCACACTGAAGGTACAATCCAGCAAATTTAAATCAGGCATAGCTGGAGTCCTAATGAACCTTTATAGAAATCACAGTTCTCAGAGTTAAACAGCGTTTTTCTTGCTCAGCATCTTTCATGAATCAAGCATGAACTTGATTTGATGTTGGGAATAATCTAAAGACAATTCAAGTTTAAATCTAAGAATATTTGAGTCCCTAGGGCTGGATGCAGGTAGGAAATATTCAGGGATATTTTAGATACCATGTAAGCGCTAAGTGCCTATTCCTCCTTCTCAGATCCTTTGGGTGGAGTAAAGAACTTGAAGGTGATCGACCCAACCATCAACACTTTGACAGTGCGCTGGGATCCAGCAGTGGGCAACGTCCGGACCTACAAGGTCTTCTACACGCCCCAACCAGGAGGAGAAGAACGCATGGTACAAAACAAACAAACTGTTTTATGGACCAATTTCAGGGTCTTATCTTGGTTCAAATACCCAGTAAAAGTAACAGTAATCAGGTAATCTGCTAATGAAGGCTTTGGCACTTTGTTGAATAGGAGGAGGTGTCTGGTGGCACCACCACCACCACCCTGAGGAACCTGGACCCTGACACCGCGTACAAGGTGGCGGTCGTTCCAGTCTACCCAGACGTGGAGGGCATAAGGCAGGAGGAGAAGGGAAAGACAAGTGAGTGGATCACTCAGGGTTTTCACAAAGGGGAGCAGCATTTTTTAGATTCCTGGAGGCATGTGTGCATTGCTCCAAAGAGTCAGATGACCAAATCTTGTTTCAGACAGACAGACAGGACCAAAAAGGAACAGTGGGATTTTCTTAAATCACAGACTGTGTAAAAGATGGCATTACCTGAAGGTTTTAGTCCTGGCATTTTAAATCCTCAGTGTTAGCAGTGTTTGCAGGCAGTGAGCACGTCACAGTCAGACCTGGAGGAAATGATGACCTCGAGGCTTCTGAACAGGACTTCACAACCAATGGGTGATGTCACTACATCCAATTTTTATAGACGTTTCAGGATTTCTGTCGTTTTAGACAGATGTGGGGAAATTCGATTGCAGAGGAAATCCCATGACATTTCTTTGCACCAACATGGAACCACTACATCAACATAAAACACACTTACAGACGTTTATTGCACCGTAGGAAGGTTTTGGCCTGTCCACCTGGGCAACCGTTGATGGCATGAGCATCAAAAGGCAGTTTTTTTTATTAGCCATTTCCACTTAGGCCCCGCCCTTTCTGAGTATTTCCCCAGCGATCCCACATGTTTTCATATTCCCCATCCAGCGGCGGTTATGCAGTTATTAGTTTGGACTGCTTTGATAATCTGTCCCTGATGGTGCGTTCGAGAGCCCTCTCCAAAGAACGCGTGTTTTATTGCATCTATAAAATTGATTCTTTTCGTGCTATTGTTTGCAAGACTTATTTATTTACGGGATCTTTGTCTGTATTTGAACTTTTTTTTTATTACAGCGCAGCACATGACGGAAACACTCACAGACACCGAGGAGGTCATTTTTACAGAGACAGAAAAAAACAGAAAATGAATGAAAAGTAAAACAATATGCTACTGCTGCCCATCTCTCCATAAGTAACATCTCCACTACATCGCCTGTGTCGTGTCTTTGGACTGACACACTGGGTTTCCCATCATCATATATGAGTTTTTCCTCTGTTTTTGTGGGTTTACCACACTTTTCACTACACAGTAAGACCAAATGAATCACAGCCAGTGAAGACAGATGACAGTTTTGTCAAATATGCGATCGTCACCTTCTGCATTTCTCAGAAGTTTATTTTGTCTTCTGTTAAAAATCTTTTCTTGTTGTATCACTAGAGGTCGATGTTTTGACCACACATAAATGGTGTTGGCCTCACCGTGAGACTGAGGCTGTTTTTGCTGTTTTTGCTCTTTAAAAACAATAGAAAACTTGATTGATGCTTTCTAGCAGAAAGTCTTTACAGATAAGCTTGAGGTACTTCCTTCGATTTCTATCTGTCCTGCATTACCAGAACCATCTGACACTTACAGCCAGAGTCATGAAGAGTAAGCTGACTCATAGCACACACCACCAACTAAAAGTGCTTTTATTTAAGTGTTCTTTCCAATATTGTCCTTTTTTTAAACCATCATTTTTACCAGCTGTGTGGAAAACCTGCCAGCAATGTAAGGTTTGCAGTCAAATCATGAGAAAAACCACCTTAAAGGTCTGATGTTTTCAGCCAGACAGCAAGAAAATAGTCCCTGTTTATATGAACGCTTGTGGCTTGCAAATGAATGCCAGAAAGTTTAGGCAACTTCCCTGAGTCTGACACATCTGGACACTCCTGATGTGGCAAACGCATCCATCTGGAGCACCCTGCAGGATAAAACAAACGCTAAGGGTTATTTGCAGCAGTTATTTAAACTTTTTTTTTTATTGGAGGAATTCTTTAATGTCTAAAAAACAGTTTAATAAGGTTTCTTTATGGAATACCAGAAAGTTTAGACAGGCACAGGAAGGAAAGAAGACTCCTCTGTGACTGACAGCCTCCCCGGCTTTGGAACATCTGGTCTGTCCTGATGAGGTGAACTCCACCCGCCCGCATCGTGTCAGGCTGTGATGTGTCCCGTCTGTTTCAGAGCCTCTGGGCGGAGTGAAGAATCTCCAGGTGACCGACCCCACAGTCAACTCACTGAGGGTCCGCTGGGACCCGGCCGAGGGCGACGTCAGACAGTACCAGATCATCTACGTCCCCGCCGCTGGAGGACAGGAGAGCGTGGTAAGCTTTTACTGACCTCATAATCCTATCAAAGAAGGCAGGTCAGGTTTTCATAAATGTTAGCATCTGCAGGTTTTTAAATTATTTCTGTTATAAATGTCAAACCTGTTATGATGAAAGATGAATCAAATTTGACTAAATTCAGCTGAGTTCAGACTTTTCTCGGGAGCACACGAGTGCATCAAAGCCTTATAGCATCTTCCTTTCATGACACAAAAAACACAATCAGAATTCTCACTGGGAGCACAAATTAAAACGCCACAGGATATTTTATGTGCCGCTAATCACTTAATTCTTCTATAGTTTTATAGCGTCTTTGTTTGCGAGTTGATGCCTAGAACATTAGCAGAGAATGAGAGACTGCGACGAGCTGACGTGAGCAAACAGTTCAAGTTAGTTTATCCAAACCCATAAAACCATCGAAGTGCGTGTTTCTGTTTGGGGTTTTTATTTTTTACAGTATTAGAATAAATGATGCTAGTTTCATTCTCACGCTACGTGTGAGCTGATTTCAAGAGTTCTGGGAAAATTTAAACAAATGAGTAAGTGGAGACAGAGAAGAGCTGATCATCAGGGAGCCTGTTCACTTCCTGTTAATCCAGCTGTGCTGACCTCTACATCTCGGAGTGAGGTGGCCAAAGAGGATAAAAATAAGAAAGAAACCTGACTAATAAAAATGTTCAAAGGCACCCATATGAAGAAGAAGTGTCTAAAACCAGAAATGGAGACAATGACTGGCCCCAAACATCTGTTAGTGAGATGACCAGGAAGCTGAGTTATAGCTGAAACAGCCAAACACAGACAAGAGGAGAAGGCTTAATCCTTGCCTCGATTCAAAATCTGAGATGATGAAGTTATACTTCAGAATAACACAGATCGCTCCTTTGTTTTTGTGAGGGACTCCCTGCACCATTCAGAAGCAGTCAACCATGAGGAGACACTGAATGTCCTTTAGTTTCTGGTTTCACCGTCACAGAAATTCCAAACGGCAGCTGTCGTGAAATAGCTCACGGAAGTCTCAATGTGGAACTAAATCTATAAAATAAATAAATAACAACATGAAGATTGTTTAAAGAAAAATGTTTACCCCATGCAAAGAGTTTTTTGGCTGGAGCAGCTCCGTATGGCCATATTCATTCTGGATTTCATGAGCAGCCCTCATGAGAGTGGGGGTTCTTTTGTATTTAGAAATTTATGGCAGTAAATTATGGACATTGGTTGGAAAAAAAACGAAGTAAAAACAGTATAATTTTGAGAATTGTGGTCCAAAGCACCTAAAAATATAAGTGCCTTGTGTAAGTTTCTTGCTTGGAGCCACAGACTGCAAACTTTCCAAAGATGCCAACGTCTGTGGCTGGTTTGCGGGAAAAATCTCTCTTAAAAGCTGCTTCAGTCCCAGGTGAGAATCCCTGACTGACTTTAAATGAATAAGTTAAAGCACATTATATACAATATAATCCTGGACAGTGTTTAGTAAGATCATTTTCTCACCTCCAGCTAGTGAGATAAATAAATTCCATTAAAGTCACCCGTCCGTGGCTGATATTTGCTTATTAATTTTCCCTTCACAGACTCAGGTGTCTGGGATTACGACCAACACAGTGCTGAGAGAGCTGCGTCCAGATACTGAGTACAAAGTGACACTGGTTCCCATTTACCCCGACACGGAGGGAAAACGAGCATCGGAGAACGGGAAGACCAGTGAGTGCATCAAATTCTCTTTCTGGGATTCACGAGGCTGCGACTCAAAAATCCACAGACTTGATACAGGAGTTACTTTTTTCCACAAAACTACACTCACCAACTATATTTTGCAGTAGAAATTATGATTTCTGGTTAATGATTTCTGAAAAAAAAAAGACTCTTTCAAGTGTAATTTTTAGATTTTTTGGGTGCTTTGAACACCAGAAGTTTAGTGTAGAGAAGGCAAACATCCCAAACCAAAACTACTCTGTAAGAGTAGATATACTGGCCAGAGGAGAACACTCAGCTTTAATATATCAAGAACCAACATGACAGTTGCAGGAGGTTTAGCTAAAGAGGTATATGAAACTCAGCAGATGTTGCTTCTCTGTGACATTTGACACTCGAGGAAACTGGTCTGAAATGTAACCACCATGTTGTGCTCACAGAGGCTCTGGGTGGAGTGAAGAACCTCCAGGTCACTGATCCCACCACCAGCTCCCTGAAGGTGCGCTGGGAACCGGCGGAGGGCAACGTCCGGCAGTACCGCATCTTCTACGTGCCCACGTCCGGAGGCGCCGAGGACATGGTTAGAGATCACACTGACTTCCTGTCCTGTTATGTGTCACAAAGGAAAACTGGGCATTAGCTCAGACAGGCAAAGCAGATTCACATCAGCTCATCAGATACCTTTTTCTGCATATCAGGAATTATTTAATCTGCTTTAACTTGCCCAAATCTGCAAGCTGCCTTGCAGCCCACCTACACTTCGGCATTTGCTTTTAATGCTGTTTCTGATTCAACCAGTGTCATGTTTCTCATCACTCTGCATGTTCTGTACAAGGGGTCCAGCTAGTTTTTCACCAAAGTCTAATTTTCCTGTTTCTGTGGATGATTACTGCAGAATCAGTGCCAGAATGATCCTCCTCAGATCCGCCACTTCTGCTTTCTTTTGACTGAGTGCTGTGTTTCTGTGTACGAACAGGAGCAGGTGTCCGGCGGCACCACCAACACCATCCTAAGGAACCTGCTATCAGACACTCCCTACACTGTGACCGTGGTCCCAGTTTACCCCGAAGGAGAAGGTCTCCGCCAGTCAGACAAGGGAAAGACACGTAAGTCATCAGAACGAGAGCATTTACAGGTGCACTGCCGCCCTGCCTGTGATCAGGTTTTTGAATTATCTGCAGTAAACATTACACACTACTAAGAAACAGAACAGATGTCATTCAAAGTGGCAGTGCTGCAGCTCCAGATGTTGCCGTTTGACAGACACGTCAGTCAGAGCAGGCTTTAGAACTTTTCAGGGCGGCCTGGAAGAGACGAGAGAAAATATAAATGTTCCAGAATGATTTTAAACAGGTGCTGCTGCACATTTTTGTAACTAAATACTAAAAATTATGAGGCTGTAAATGAGCACAGTAGGGGCACTTTATAACTGCTGTCGGTATCTCAATGGTCTGGATAAAGAAATGCTCTTCCTTGAAGAGGAAAAAAAGTTGCTTAAAAATGTCAGCATCAGCGAATGTTGGTTTGTAAATTGATCGCAGAAAACTGATCTGAGCCACAGGTCAGAAGCGAATGAGTCGAGCTTTGAAGGTGTAACTTTGACCTGTTGAGAATCTGCACAAGCGATGAAGTCTGAGCTTCACTTGAACAAGATTAAATCTATCACCAGCAGCAAACAAAGGCCAGAGGTCGTGGTTTTAATGGAGAGTTGTCAGTAAACCTTAAGTAGAAACAGAACATTCATGCCTTTGCTGAGATAAATAAAGGATAATATCATCATCTTATTATGTCTCCACTCTAATGCAACCAAGACACAGGTTTAGTGTGTTTGCTGGCCTGCAGTGAACATGAACCCCCTCAACTCACACAAATTACAGCTTCTTTTTAAAGTTTGACACCAGATACATTAACTTTATAGAGAAACCTTATCTTCCAGGTAAACCTTCATGGAAAAGGTACTGCAATCTGCAGAATTTGCCAGAACCTATAAATCAGACCCCCCCCCCCACCCCACCCCACCCCCCCCACACACACACCTCCTACCTCTGGAGGATTGGATGGAACATAAGAGAAGCTGAAGAAAGTGAATGATAGCAATGAAGAAAACAACTCTAAAACTACCGTTTGAAGAATCTGTCCTCCCAGACTCGGTCCTCCAAGCATTTGCAGAACTGCTGGTTTGTCTGCATCTCTGTGGTTTGATGTCCTGTTGGGTTCCTTGGGTTTGTTTCTGCCCACACGGCATGCCACGCTCTGTCAGCAGAAATGCATCCTGGGGTTTTGACATGTGATGCCACTGGAGTGAGGCATGGAAACAATTCCACAGACGGGTCCAGCAGCCAAACTGGAACTGAATATTTTCTGTCCTGTCAGGATAGTTTTAGGTGGGGGGGGTGTTTGCACAACCCTTGTCTCATTTTCGGTGTACATGGTGTTTCATTCGCCGTTTCATTGCTTAGAAATGGTGTCGTGTTGAAATCTTGGAATATTTTTCCCTTACCATCCCTCCGCGGTTGGGTTATTATGGTTAGCTGTCACACACACATACTGGTTGTGGCAGGCAGAAGTTGGTGACTCAGGTTCAGGTAGGCGACGCTCCTTTTGTTTCACGGGTTGAATTCCCAGAAACCGATCCACAAATACCCGGTTGGACTTTTTTTGTTTGTTAAAGCTGAAATATGAGACAGCAAGGACTAAAAATGTGACAGTTTGGAAGGGTTGTTTAAGTCCTCCGATCATTTACATATCAAGCACTTTATACAGACGTGCTGGCTGCTGCAATAAGCGAACCAGTAGCATCTGCGTGCTGGAACATGACACCACCTCTCTATCACAGCAGCAGCAGCAGCAGCAGTGACACATCGGACCTCAGAGTGAGTCACTATCAGAGAATATGAGCCCGAGGGTGACATTAATGAAGTTTTATTACCAGTGTTGGTCCAGTTTTACTGTTTTGCTCCCTGGAGAAATTTGTCATTTTTGGTCTGGACAGAAACAGCAAATTAAATGTTACAGATTACATAATCTCTCTGAAGGACAGAGTAATTTTGTCCCTGGATGACAGACTTTACAGAAAACAATGACTGTGAAGGTTTCACTCTGGAGGTTTTTACCTTATCGAGGAGGAGGCATCTAGTTTTCCTTTTACTGGCTAGAGCTCAAGATACCGGGGGATATACACATCTGGTTTGGTTTAAAAGAGGCTTTTGCATAAATCCAAATCTGTGCTACTTCTCTCTCTACACATAGACATTGTAAACTGACTGTCCTGCAGATTTGTGCTGCACTCAGCATATCATTTCAATCCCGTAGTTTCACAATGATATTAATTCTTGGATTACAGATTCTTTCTTCATAAAATACATTTTTTGTTGTATTGAACCAGTTTTACCAACAAAGTAAATCACATTCTAAAAATAAACACAAATTAAAACACGATTAACAGAATTTAGAAATGATTCAAATAACTTAAATGATCCAGTTGTTATTATCTTGTTTGATTATGTAAAGGCTACGCTTCAGAGCATTTCACCACATAAGTTATAGTCTTACAGCCCTTTGTGACATGTTTATTTTAGTTTAGTTAGAACACCACAGTCACACAATAACACAAACAGACTAACCGCTAAAGTTAGCCATAAACCAGCAGGTCTGAAAGCCCAATGAAGGGTTTCAGTTTCTAGTCGGAAAACACTTTAAACGTAACTTTGACTTCAACTGATCATTTTTCAGTTTGCTAATGCTAAAGTTGGTTGGAGACCACAGCCCGACCAAAATTATTGTGATTGTGTACAATGAACTATGAGCTCGTTGCCTTTGAAGCGGTTGCTTCAAAGGCAGGCACCAGGTCTTCAACCACTTTGTTCAACCACTTCAACCTCATTGGTTCAGTTCAGTTTTATTTATATAGTACTAAATCACAACAACAGTCACCTAAGAGTGCTTTACATTGTAAGGTAAACACCCTGCAATAATAGAGAGAAAGCCCAACAATCAGATGACTGCCTATGAGGCAACAGTGGGAAGAAAAAACCTCAGAAACAGACTCATGGAGGAGCGGACATCTGCATCAGGCATCAGTGTGCTATCAGTTTGCAGTTAAACGGAATCGAGTTGGGCATTACATGCAGCCTGTTTTTGATAAATATGGAGGAAATTACAAATCTGTTGCTGTTTACATACACAGAAATTTACAAAAACAAAAATCCAGATTAACTACTTACATTTAAATAAAGGCATAAAGTACATTTCTGCACAGCGTAGTGTGATTTCCCCCCTTCACACCTACCTACAACAGAAAAAGGCAGTATTGAGGGGGGCTGGGACTAGAGGTTTCTGCTTATTAGTTTCAGTTTGCAAAATAAGAGTAAAAAGTTCCAACTGGGTTTTAAAGCCACTTGAGACAATGGAAAAGGAAAGATGCTGACGTACCTGGGACATAAAAAAAAAACTACAAGAAACATAAAGATGAAACTCAGAGACCAAAGCCCAAACTATAACATCTGCCTGTTGAAAAGAAGTGAATATAGATGAGTGTGTTTTATTTGCACTTCTAACAGAATACAATAATTTGAAGTTCACTGCATTTCTGAGCTGCTTGAAGAATGTTTTGAAAAAGTTCATTGCTTTTTAACTCTAAACTTAAACCAAGGATCCAATCCTCCCTGTTCTGTTCCGCTCTTCACTTACTGACACTCACATTTCAAGGAATGTAATCTCTTCTAAATCCATTAGTTGTCCCGTCAGTTTTAGGCAATAAAGTAAGATGTACTTGGAACAAGCCCTTAGTTTTGATTTTGTGTTGCTAAGTGAGGAAAACTAACACCTCTCCCTCGTTCCTAACTTCACGTTCTCTTCACCTCTCTCCCGTTTGCAGTTCCACGCATGCCACCCAGGAATATCAAGGTGTACAATCCCACCCCCAACACCCTGAATGTGCGCTGGGAGCCAGCCACGGGCCAGGTTCAGCAGTACCGGGTGGCTTACGCCCCCCTGACCGGTGCAAGCCCATCTGAGTCGGTGAGTAGCTTTCTGCAGTTAAAACACAAACTGTCATTAGCAGCAGAATTCTCCTTGAGGGGAGGAAAATCTCTCTGTCTGGTCATGAGGAGTGAAGAATGTGAAGACACAAAAATAACAACCTCTTGTGTGATTTAACAGTCATAAAAGAGTGAGGTTGGATAATATTTTTTCCCAGTTTAAGTCATCACATTCCAAAAGCTGCAGGTCAGCTCTTGTTAGATATGATGTGCCTCCAGGAAATTCCTGAGATAAGTGGAATTACACTGAGAAAATAAATGAATGATCTTATCCTGGGTTTTTTTGTTTGTTTTTAGATAAAGGAGAGATTATGGCTGATAATCATTATCTTCAATATCAACTAATCGGTCAGCTATTTTTATTTTTAATCAATAGTTTATAAAATCGCAAGAAGTATCAGGATTACCCAGAATTCAAGACATCTCTACAGATCATGTTTTTTTTCCCCCAAAAAGTAGTCCAAAACCAAAATTTAAGGAAATGTAATACATAAAAGCAAATTAAGCTTTATAAATCCAGCGTATATTTATACTTTAGCAGAGGTATGCACACGACACAGTCACAAAAAGACTCGGCTTTACCAACGTGGGTTTGCACTTTCTCTTGCTCTTTCTCTTGATGTATAAGTAAATATAAAGTAATAATCCAATCATTTTGTGTTTTGCATTTTCCATCCTTGGAAAATCAGCTATATTCTCAAGATTTTTGTCTTTAATTCAGATTTCTGAACATGCCGTTTTATTTGATAGCTTGTTGACACCAAACCCAAAGTCTCTGACTTCAGTTTGGCTTTCTTCTTCTGGAAAATGCCATTCTTGACATTTGACTTGCTGATCTTACTTGGGCTGGCATATCTTTGTGTTAGAT
This sequence comes from Simochromis diagramma, assembly GCF_900408965.1. Classification (NCBI taxonomy): domain Eukaryota; kingdom Metazoa; phylum Chordata; class Actinopteri; order Cichliformes; family Cichlidae; genus Simochromis; species Simochromis diagramma. The sequence continues at coordinate 22,223,539 of NW_024387492.1, forward strand.
GTCAACTAAGGACTTGGGAATTCTTGATCCGACTTTTGTATTATTGTATTTTTGCTGTTCTTACTCGACTTTCTTTGTTTGCACACCTGCAGTGTTTAGTCAAACTCGATTAGTTTTCCCCCTTGGTGTGGTTCATTTGTGCAGATATGAACACGGTAATCACACTTGGGTGTGGTCCAAAACAATCAAGACCACAACCTCCAAAGGGTCTCAGCGCAGGTCCAAATGAACTCCAGAGGTGTAAGTTTATGGTTTCAACGTGACCTGAATCCAAACAAACTACCAGGTGTACGTTCCACGTTTGAGGTAAAAAACTTCCAGTAGATACATATGCTTTTTCTTCTGAATGTGGCGAGGTAAATATAGATGCGCGGAGGTCTGTACAGCTAGCAATTAGTCAAGAAATAAAACGTAAATTCTCCACTAGTCCACAACACAGCACCTTCTTCCTGTATTTGCTTTTGTTGCTCCTCCCCAGACAAATCTGGCCAATAAGCAGACCGAACTTCTCACGTGGGTTGTAGTGATGCATTCAGACTCAGTTGGATTTTTCTCCGTGTGAAAAAGAAACCAAACCATATGGAAAAACTACAAGTTTATAAACTCATCAACTGATTCAAACCAGAGTAAATGAGCCATAGGTGTGAGAACGCACTTAGTTCCCACCTTAAGATCTAGGAAGTCTTGGCTCAGCTCTGGTTTGAGACTTGTTGACTTGACTCGGGACCTCCTTTTCTATCCTTTTTCCTGACCTAGCTCTGGATTTGTTTTGTTGTTGGATCTTAGTGGCCCTGATTTGGTCTTTTACTTGTGACTTGTGGGTCTCTACTCGGGCCTTGTTGTTTTTGACTCAGGGATTTTTCTTCAGAAAGTCTTTTGACCTAAGAGTCTTGACTTGGCTATAAATGCTGGTTCTTGACCTTGTTGTTATTTTTAGCTTGGTACTCAATGTTATTTATTTAGGACATGAATGGAAATCCCTAAACAAGACTTAACTTCTGCTCGTACAAACAAATGTCTTTCACATCACATCACCATACATCTGGCTTTTCTCTAAACTGGACACTATTCCTGTATATTGGATGTGAACTTAATAACCAAAATTATTGTATTTGTTTGTAGTCATTTTGGTAGTTAAGTCATTTTTATCTGTGTTTTCTACATCTGATTTTAAAAAAAAAGTGAAATCAAAGTGGGAGTGTTGCTTTCATTGGGCCGGTCTGTTTCATGGAAACAACAAGTGGTCTCTTTTGCTCGTTCTTATTTGTTTCACCAAGTGGTGATGTTGCGCAGATGTCTGCACAGCAGTAATTACAGTAATGCTCTTAAATATGGAAATCATGACTTGTCAGCTTTTCATATGTCTCCATCAGCACTGATTTAATGTACCAGTGCAAATGTCTGGGTCTCAGGGAGAGAAAAAAAAGAAGCTTAATTTCCCCACAAAAAGTTTGAACTCTATGACTGAAGTTTGGAAACACTGCATGCCGGACGCATCTGTGACTGACGTCACCAACTACGGTCAGAGTTCCTGGGGGCTTTAAGGCTGTAATCTAACAAGGCTGTTTTGATGATTAGAATCAGCTTTGAAGATGCTGTGAAGTTAGTGTTGTGTAGTTTATTATTCCCTGTGGTCTCTGTTTCCTTCTATTTTCACTGTTGTTGTACTTTCATTTAATTAACTTTGATTTTGTTTTGGTCTGAGAGGAAGTTGGTTTGGCCACAGAAAGAAGACACAAAGATGTCTGATGTTAGGTGATAACAGAAGGTCTCACTTCATTTTGAAGGTGCTGGATGACAGCAGCCACCTACACCTGACTGGGAATTAACTGGAAGCATATGTTTGTTTAAAATATCGGTATGTGCTGTAGCACTATTAATCTAAGAAACACGTCTATTTACCTTTAGGGATCCCAGTATGCGAACCCATTGGCTAGTTTGCTGACTTGGTCTTTGAGGAACTGGTTGTTTAGAGCTCCCTGTTTAGCCAGCAAGTATCCAAGCCAAGATTTCAGTTTCTGTCTGCTGGTCATCATTTAAAAATGCTAATAAATCATCCATCCATTTGGTAAGCACTCATCCAACCTGCTGTTGTAGCTAGAGTCTGTCCTGGCTGTCTTTGAGTACATTCTGGACAGGTCATCACCAGTCCATTACAGGACTAGCTAATAAAACCTGACAAAGTGGAATCAGATGATGTTCATGCTTCTGAATTGCATTCCTGCAAATCCCATCCCTCCAGACAGAATGTTTAGCTTCATGCTACCAAAGCTTGCACATACGGGTTAATCAGCACATCAAAATTGGAAACCAAAAAGCTTTTGGTACCAAAAATCATGTTCCTTGACTACAGATTCTGCATACTCATATGAATAAATCTGTTTGTAGAAATTAATGGGATCACGACTGCCTATGAGAGTGCACTAGATGCCTTCCTTAGACATCCTCTAGGACAGGGGTAGGGAACTCCAGGCCTCGAGAGCCAGTGTCCTGCAGGTTTTAGATGTGTCCTTGATCCAACACAGCTGATTTAAATGGCTAAATTAGCTCCTCAACATGCCTTGAAGTTCTCCAGAGGCCTGGTGATGAACTATTCATTTGATTCAGGTGTGGTGACCCAGGGTGAGATCTGACACCTGCAGGACCACGGCTCTCGAGGACTAACGTTCCCTACCCCTGCTCTAGGATGTTATTGGTCATCACTTTGTAGCTGATGATTGGGAGATAACCCTGTACTGTAATTATCTCCCTCATCATATTTTATAAATGGTATAATTCACTCCCACTGGCAATATCTACAGTTGCTTACATGAAAGTTGAGATACGTTTTTATTTGGGACTTTTTTTTTTGCCTGCCATCCTGTTCCCCCTGTCATCTCTATAAGGAGCTCAGTTTCAGTGACATGTTATGATCTCTGGATCAGTAATAATCTCTGCCTGTATAAAAGTAAAATAATTTAAAGCTGGATTAACAACCTTAGCATTGTGAAAGAACATTTAAAAGTTTTTGTTATTAGGTTTTAGCAGTTATATACATACATCAGAATTCAAGCATCAGTAATGACATCCTGGGAAACTTCTTTTCATGGGCTTCGTCTTGAATTACTTACAAATCTATAAATGCCGTATCACTCTCTTGTTCAGTTTGCCTCTACTTCTTAAAACAATGAATGCGTCCCATTCAAAAGCCCATCAGTTACCCAGAACAACTGCATACTTCGGCCTCATCATTCAGGTTTACTTCAGCCAATGAAGTGCATCCCAGCCCTCGAGAGCAGTACTGCTTTCAGGAAATGACTATAATGTTTTAAAAGGGCCGTGTCCAATCCATTGTCCTCACTTTAGAGTTTACTGGTGGGCTTTAACCCCAGGCTAACAGTTGTGCATGTGTAGGTGTGTGTGTGCTTCCAGTTGCGGGATCTTAGCCGCTACATCATCGCTGTGAAACCTATTTCATGGTCCAACATGCCAAAACCTTTCAGCCCAAAACATTTGCTGCAACCAAACCAGTCCCAAGAAGAGGGGGAACTCGAGTCCAAGCAGAAGATATATTTCCCATGATGTAACGGCAGAGACTTTTATGGCCCACAAACCAGCTAAAGAGCTGAGCATAGATGATGTGATAATCCCAGTGACAGTCTGCAGTCACTCGTGTTGTTAGAACACGTCTCCCGCTGACCGATGGTTTGTTTAGCATTTCACCTTCCAAGCCTTTGTTAGTGTTTGAGGAACCTTTTGGCAGAAGAAACCTTGCCGAACACTGGATGCAAGATGAGCACTGAGGTCATTATGTATATTACTCCTGCCAGATCTGTATGTAATGCGTGAAGAGGCTCATTTGAATAGGCAGACCCTCTTTGATGATTATATCAATATATATTTTGACTCCCGCGTTTCTTCTCCAAAAAGGTCCTGGTTTCAGGAAGTATTAACAACGCCTTCCTGGACAACTTGATACCGGATACTCCCTACTCCGTCACTGTCACCGCTCTGTATGCCGACGGCGAGGGATCAGCGGTGAAGGACAATGGCAAAACATGTAAGCACGATGACAATGTCACATTCTGATGGTGTGTAGAATCACATGACTTACTCGCAATAGTGTACATCTGTCGCATGCAGTGATGCAAAACACAATAAGTACAAGTATATTTAAATTTCGGGTTGCTGACTGCACTCCTCTTAGCAAATATTGGATCATATCATTGGTGATGCTCGTAAAACTCCGACTATAATGAACAAATGAGCCTTGTATGGAAAATTAATTATTTAATATCTTTTATACAAAACCCAAAAAGACAGAATGTGATAATTTTTTAAATCTCGTAAGCCCATATTTTAACCATAATAGAAAATAGAAAACATATCAGATGCTTAAATTGAGATATTTTACAATTTCATAAAAATCTTTAGCTCATTTAGAACTTTTATGGCAGCAACACATCTGAAAAAAGTTGGGATGGAAAAACAAAAGGCTGGAAAAGTAGGTGGTACTAAGAAGAAACAGCTGCGTGAACATTTTATAGCTTATTGGATTACCTGGAAACAAGTCAGTGATATGACTGGCACCTTAGAGATGCAGAGTAAAGATGGACAAAGTTTAATATGCAAAACTTTAAATTTAGTTTTTCTAATTTCAGTAGTCATGCAACTGGGATATTCTATGCATTCAGGTTTATTAGTCTCCTTAGTCTTTTAGATATTAAAAGCAAACCATGGCATTTATTATAATTTGGTAGGAAACAGACAACTTTACAGAAGCTATGTTAGCATTAGCCAGCTAACATAGGTACACCCTCACTACCTCCATAGAATAATAGAGGATAAGAAGTCAAATGCTGATATTTAAGTGCACTTGAATAATTGATCATCTCTATAAAAGCTGAAGTTTTGGCAGGTCTGGAGCATTCAGGTGTGTTAACTCAATGCCACAGTCCTATCAGGGGTGGATGTCCCAGCAAATTCACCCCAGTCTGTTGGGCTAATGCTCGACCCAAACTGCACAATGATCACAAGCATGGAAACAAATGACTGAAAAAAGAAAAGAAATGGCCCAGGCAGAGTCCAGACCTCAACCTGATCAAAGTGCTGTGGTGGGACCTTAAAGAAAGCTGTGCATAAACAAATGCTCACAAAAGTCAATGAAGTGAATCAAAGCTGTAAAGAAAAGAGGGGCAGAAGTCCTCAACAATGTTAATGGGTCCAGTTCGTGTGGAAGGGCCTGTACTGATAAAATATATTTTACATTATTGCTGTAAAAAAAACAAAAACCTACTGAATCATGAGGCATACTCAGTTTTTCACAGGTCTGTTATTGTGTTGATTCTCGAGTTTAGTTAAAATGTTTTTTCTTCCCTTGGTCATTTTATTTATTCCTTTCTTTATTCTGAAAAAACAGGAAAAAAAGTGGGCTTTCAGGGAGGGGGCCCTTAAAGAGAAATAATCTAGTATAACTAAATGCCTTCGTGGGCACCATTATATGTAAATGAGGATTCAACTCTGGGTGCAGTAAAGTAAAACTTCAGAACTAGAAGTGGTCATAGAGGTTAAGTGAGTATATGTATATAGTGTAGCTATAGCAGGATTTAAAGCATTATAGAAATCAAATAATCTTTTATTCATGAATTAGAAAAATATATTTCTATTTATACATTAAAAAAAATTCTCCTACACTGCTTCTGTTTGATATGGTGCAGTACCCCGTGCTGGTCCCAGGAACATGCGTGTGTTTGACGCCACCACAAGCACCCTGACCATCGGCTGGGATCACGCTGAAGGGCCCGTAAGACAGTACAAGATCTCCTACGCACCCATGACTGGAGACCCCATCACAGAGTCCGTAAGTGAAACTTTAAGCTCATTGACGTCCACAATACCAAATGATCTCAGATAACATCAACATGTTACTGGTAACAGTGCTAAAGTAGAGCAGTCGTCCCAGAGAAGGAGCCAGTCAGTACAAATTTAAAATCAGGCATTAGTGATGGTCACATTTCCAAAATGGTTTAGTGGCCTGTTTGGGGGTAAATATACTTTCCTTCGCACTCTGATTACCTGCCTGTATTATCTGAAGGAAAGCTGGTCTTACCCTTGCAGAAACTAAACTACGCACACTGATGATAAAATTTTTAAAAACGACCTCAGAGGCTGAGACATTTTGGTGAAGTCATTTCGGAGGAAATGCATCAGACCCACTAACCTCAAGTGTATTTCTTACTCTCTCTTTAACCCATAAAGAGAGAGTAAGGTGGTGATGTGTTTTGTTTTGGATAAACTGGCCGCAAACCCTCGCCATTCACAGCTCGCTGTGACGTCCCCCTCGGACTATGCGGTGAAGTCACATCTCAGGATTCCCTCGCCTCATTCAGGATATAAATCACAGATTAGGGAGACTAATTACAGGCTCAGTTAAACAAACTGTATAATTTGGGGCATAATAGCGTTATTAATAGTTCTGAATAATAAGTTGGAACAATGGTGGAGAGCGGAGACGGCCCAGCTGTGCTTCCCTTCTGCTCGTTAGTCTAACACTTGCTCAGAGTGAGTCAGCTAACTGCAGCAGAGGGATGAAAGGAGCTCTCCAGACTGGGACTGACCAAAGAGCTCACGACTATTATTTATACCGATGCAAAGTGATCAATTTAGCATCTGTAAATAATGTGGAAGGTTCGTGTTGGTACACAGTTTCTATAATCCCACCGAGAAGCAATTTTCTGCCTCACAAGGCTGAAGAAGTTATTTCCTGTTTATTAGAGAAGTAGTCTTTAAAATATTAAAGCCTAAATGTAAAATTGTGCACCACCAACAGTTTTTGTATTTTTCAGGCTCTTCTCTTTATCTTACTGCACAAACCAAATTTATTCGCACTAAAATTTGGAATAAAATTTTACCCAAATTTAACTTTGATTAATTGATTTTAATGACCGTTTCTCATTTAAACTAATATTTGGGTCCTTGATTCAAATTCCAGATGAATCCAAATGGTTTTCTATTATTTTACTTTTATTTAAACAGGGAGCAAAACTCACCACTGAACATGGACTGTATATAAAAGATATAAGGGCATAGCAGTAGGAAGTTGTTTCAGCCTGCATTCTTTATATTGGCCAGCAGGGGGTGATTCCTTTGGTTGCAAAAAGAAGTCCACCCTGGTAAAAGGACTCTTCTTGTCACTTGAAAACTTTCTGATGGGGTTATGGCCTTAATCAGTGCACTTCAGTAAACTGGTTAAGATAGCAAAAAAATAAATAAATAAAAATCTATAAAAAATAGGAAGCAAACTAATCGAGAATTTGACTTCATTGCAAGGAGGATGTGTGGTTTGAGGCATCTTCACTTCACAGTTTATAGTCTCTCTCTGTATATAGCATGACACCCTTTATTCTTAGATCTTTGATTTAGAAAACAGGAAAACTCCCCAAAAACTGAATAAGAGAGAAAAAGGAAGCAGAAATCTCCAAAATCATACATGCACAGACATGTGTGGAAGGAACTCTGTGGAAAGCAGGTGTAGCAGCTTTTCCTGTGACTGGGAGCACTGGGTCAGCTCCGCTCACCAATTACACATACCATGTGCAGCAGATGTGCAGATAGCAAAGCAACTCAGGACGCTCTGGATGTAAATCTTTCCTGACTGATTTATGCTTTTTCTTCTTCGGCTACTGAAAATCTGACTCTGTGCCGTTTGGATCTTCAGACTCTGGTTTTAGGAAACAGAAACAATGCCATGCTTCAGAATCTGCTCCCAGACACCCCATACAACATCACTGTGGAGGCCATCTACGCCGAGGGGCCTGGAGGATCCCTCAACGGGAACGGACGTACAAGTAATAAAAACCTCTTTGACCTCTAGTTTTCTAGCAAAGGCAGATTTTCAGAAATGCTGGTTGTCTTGTGATATTACACAATCCCTTGCAGCTGTCACAGGGTTTCTGTACATTTGGCGTCATAGCTGGGCCGATTGTAGTAAACAACAGGCTTTCTCAAACTCCTAGAAGGCAAATTTTACCCCTCAGCAGCCATCTTTCAAGTTATTTAAAAGCTTCCAACTAAATTAAAAAGGAGAGATCCATGACTTTAACTGCAATAGCCAGCAGTATGTAAAAACTCCACGTATAGAATCAACAGTCAAGTTTGATTTAAACAGAAAGCTCGATATTTAGTTTTTGTTTTACCCAAAATAAAGTTTTTAAATCTTTTTCCTGCAGGTTATTCTGTATGTCTGCTACACATGCTGAAGCCTTACAACATGGCTGTTTCATTAACAGAGCGGCTGTAACTACCTGTATCACTTCTACAGTAACAAGTAGATATACCTGCTGCTTGTCTACTGTGTCGAAACGAAGTGATTAGCTCAGATGTTTTCTGTGGCGGCCCCTGATTGGCTCTTTGCGGGCAGAGAGTGGACAGCTTCCATCTTTGGTCTTACAGGGTTCTCCTTAGATATAAATTTTTAAACTTTCTGTCGTTACTTGTATTCAAACGTGAAATAAATCTTGTTTGATTAAGTCTATCAACCATCTATCAGAAAGTAGCAAAATAAAATCCCCTTTTTATATTTCCTACTTTTGATTTTGATATTGACCGTCTGTGGAAGGTAAACCTCACAATCCGCTCCACCAGCATCGTGCTACAAACAATTCTAGTACATTTAGGATGTAATCCAGCACCTCAGAAACTTTTGTGGTGGTTCAGCTTTGAGGCATTGAACCCAGGAGCTTAAACGCAGCGACCGCAGTAGCACTTAGGAGTGAGTTAGAGGAGTAACAGAGAAAATAAATACATTAAGTGCGCGTCAGTTATCAGGGTCTGCATGTGTTAGTGTGAAGAGTTTGGACTTAAAGGGGAGAGCACTCGATCGGCGAGCAGTAGGCTTAGTTATACAAACAGCAGACACTCAGAGTGTGTGTGTGTGTATGTATGTATGTATGTACCTGTTTTGATATCTTTGTGGGGTCCAAAAATTGGAACATTACTGTGGGGACCAACAGTCACTTGTGAGGACAAAAGTGACAAAAGTAATTTTTGAGACTCAAAATGTGGTTTATTGTCAGGGTTACATTTATTTTATGGTTAGGTTTGGGCTGAGGGTTAGGCATTCATTTTTGATGGTTGGGGTTAGGCTAAGCGGCTAGGGAAGGCATTATGTCAATTGGATGTCCTCACTAAGATATCAAAACGAGAATGTGTGTGTGAGGCACTTTCAGGCATCTGTCCAATTCTGGACACACACCAACTGGTTTCTTCAACAAGACTAAGACCCAAATCTAAACACCTCTATTACATAGGATGAATTTTATAACCTAACTTAAGGCGGCTCATTCCTGACCGCCAGAAAGGAAGAGGCTGATTTTTATTATTACTGAGAAAATGTCCCCCTTTTTTTTAACAATGCTCTGTGGTTTAAACAACCTACAGGTATCAAGTTAATGAAAGGCTAGGGGGTTGTTCTAGCGTTTAACAGCAGCGAGAAGACGGCGTGTCAGCTTCCAAACTCTGAGCTCACTGAAAATTTTGCCACAGTAGGTGTAAAACGCTCCCCGGTGTGTGGACGGCTGATATTTACGGTTCAGTTAAAGGAAAGAAAAACAGCCAAAATAAAGTTCTGTGTCATTCAAATGCAAACTACAAATTACAAGTTCACTAGTGCTTCTGTTTCTGTTTTGTTGCACATGAAGCTGCAGTGGATTTAGTTTAAAAAGCCAGAAATTCTCCTGCTGCTCTCCCCTCTCTACCCAAACAATAAACCTCCTTTCTGACTTTATGGGGCCATAATTTACTAAATTAGCTTTAAGTTTTATTAAATATGACTTGAAACTTGCGATTCAAGGCTCATCAGGAAAGTTGGAGAGTTTAAGCTGGCTGAGTCACTTTTGCAGTCAGTCTAAGTGGCCAATAGAGGAACTGCAGTTTTTTGGTACTTGCACATTAGCATCATGTTTTAGCCCTGCGTGTTGATGCTTACCATGTCTAAAATTCGATGCCTCCTCTGTGTCAAAGTCGGCATGTTGAGTCCCAGAAACCTTCGGATCTCGGACGAGTGGTACACGCGCTTCAGGGTGGCCTGGGACCCGGTGACTGCACCCATCCAGGGATACCGGCTGATCTACACCCCTGCAGGTGAGCCTTAACAAAACCATTGCGGTTAATCAAACATGTTTCTCTGCACACACATTGTGAATAATGTCTTGGTTCCTAAAAGCTGTCACCTGATTTTTACTTCTCTTCAGTTTCTCACTCACTTCTCATTCTCCGCTCTGTGTTTCCAGGCATGAACCAGCCCATCGACTTCTTCGTTGGAGACGTGAGCTCTTACACTCTGACCAACCTGCAGCCTGGAACCACCTACGATGTCAAAGTGCTGGCACAGTACACCAGCGGCGTGAGCGCGCCGCTCATTGGCCAGGGGACGACACGTACGTACAGGAAGCGTAATTATACGCACAAACTGCTGATTTATTTCAAATGTCGCTCATAATTGTTTCTTAAAAAACTCACTGGACCTTGGCGTCCTCTCGTTAACCCCTCCTGATTTTTCACGTCCAGTCACTTCTGACACTTTAACTTAGGACCAGAGAGAATCCCAGGATTCATCTGATGTCTTTTCAGTTGCTCAGATTTGTTTCTGGCTGACTGAGATTTGGACTTAAAGGCATGTTCACACCTGTTTACTATTTAGTCTGGTTATATTGGCCTCAGGTGTTTGTTTGTTTTTTTCAAGTTGGCACGATTTGTTTGGGCCGGAGACAGTAATTACTCTCAGGTGTGGAACAAAACAGCTACACCCGGAGCCCTGAAAAGAAATGGGCTCATGAAGTGAAATACCAGTCAAGTTTCTCGCTACCTAAAGTTACTCACCTGGTTCCATCAGGCAGTGCAGCTAACAGATTATCAGATGTACTCTTTTTTTTGTTTGTTTGTTTTTGTTTTGTTTTGTTTAGCTAAACAGTTCCTGTCTCGTAGAGAATCTCTATTTTTCATCAGTTGTTAAAAGAGCTTAAAAAACATGACTCATCTGACATATGAACAGCATAAACCTCCACTGTGCTTAAACTCTGATTTTTTTTTTTCAGTCTACCTGAATGTAACCAACATTGAGACCTATGCCATCGGCCACGACAAGTTCTGCATCAAGTGGACGCCACACAGAGCGGCCACGTCTTACCGCATTAAACTCAACCCAGCGGACCGTAAGTCACATCACTTTTTAAATATCATAATCAGCTTTTGTGTGTAATAATAGTAATGTAATAATAATAGCACTTAGACCTTTTCTATGTAAGTCTCTAAATGATCCAAAACCACATGGTTGTGTAACATGTCCTCGGATAGATCACGGAAGAGAACCTGCAGTGATTTTCATCAGAAGTTTCTGATATTTCATTTCTCTGCAGATGCATTAATCTTGTGCTGTGGCTCTATCTGCCAGTGATCCTGATTCAGAGTGACATATTTAAATTGATGCATGTGGTAAAGTGTGCAATAAGACTCCCATCAGATGTCTGAAAACATATCTGCAGATGAGATCATCTCTACAGATGCTGCAGAGACTGTTTTGACTCAAACGTTTTCTTGTAATTTCCTCCCTGAGGCTGTTTAAGTTCAGGCCTATTTTCGGTTATTGATCAAAAAAGATGCAAGTTTTGGCCGAGACTGAAGGCGCCCGACCACCAAGCTTTAACTCCATCTCTGTTTGCAAAGATTACATCCTTTTCAATGACTTTGGAGTGTCCGAGGTCCATCTGGTTCATACTCGCACGTGGAGATAGAGTATCCATGTTTAAATATCTTTATGGTAGTCATTAGGCGTTCGGGCTGCCAGAACAAACACGGGTCTGTTAGCGTGAGGCAGATGGTGGTTAACCGCTACCATAGGAGCTGTCCCAGTAAGACGCAGCAGACGCTCAAGTCAACAAATCAGTCAACTGTTTGTTCTCAAGTGGAAATGCAAACAGCGGTCGGAGCCAGCGGTGAGATGAGGGGGTGGAAAAACGGTGAGCACGGGTCTTCTGCCTCCATGTTTTAACATCCGTGGTGAGAAGAGGAACATGTGGTTCAGACTCTAGGCTATCTGATATCCTGCTGAATAGTCTGAGGGCTTTTATTTTGCCAACGCACTCTCAGCTCGGACCTGAGTGCATCTTTGCTCCTGATGAAAGAGGGCCACCATTCTGGAGTCGATCTCTCTGAGAGGTGTGCGTGTTTGCACAAATTAATTTACATGATCGATCACAACTTGTTGATGTTACTGGGCATATTCTGAAGATATCTGCAGCAGCGGAGCTGCGGGGAGCATTGAATCCGACTTACTTGAAGTGCATTTGGGACAGCAAAATGCCCGTGCGATAAACACGTTTTGTTTGTTTGCTCTCGCAGAAGCACTCAGAGTAAATAAGAAATCTTATTATCAATTTATCAGCAGCCGAGACAAGCAGAGAGATAAACATTTCACTGGAAGGGTCAGGGTGCTCTGTGTGTAAAGTAATCTTTATTTTCTTCGTTTAGCAACAAAAAGTCCACTAAACTACAGACAACAGTCATGAAGTGTGGTTGGTCAGTGACTATGAGGTCACAAATCCTGCAAGGGCTTTCAGGTAGTTTAAGACCTTTCCTCTTTTGGAAACTTTCTGCAGTCCTCTGAGGCTCACCCACTGTCTTAAGGTCTTAGCTGGAGCCCATCCCAGCTGTCAGTGGGCAAGAGGTGCAATATTAGAAGTGGTAGACTACCTAACATGTATACTAAAATGTACAGGGATATTAATTTGTAAGTGTTGGTGAAGTGATTGGACCAGACTGTCTTTAACATGGAATTGATTTCAAATACAAACACAGATGGTTTAAAATGGAACTAGAGCCATGAAAATGCTGCAGAATAAACCTCCTTTGTCCCTCATGAGGCTGAAACGGACACAGAGAGTGCCAGCGTCACAAGCCAGCAGGCTTTGGTGTTAATTTACAAGCCAGAAACATAAGCACCTGGGGAAGTAATCTTTGACTCATTAGTAATAATTATTAATGCTGTCATACTCAGGAGATGTATGAAGTGAGTAAAAATCTTAGTTTTCTTCACAGGAAAATTTCAACATGATTCAGGGTCCAAACTGTGTAAAAGTCACTGGTGTGTTTTACAAGGGCATGACGATTCAGCCATCTCGAAAAAACTCGTGACTGAAGAACATGAGTCAGTGTTTCCCTCTGACAGGAACCAATCACACTGAGCCCACAGCACCTGGAAATAAACTCTAAATGAGCCGATCGGGAGGTCGAATCTTATTAAACCTCGATGAAATTTTGAGCATGTTCAGAAAAGTCCATCATTTAATTTAAGACCACTCCACTGTACTGTGATGTGTTTACATGTGTTTTTGATTCCTCTGTAGCATCCAGTAAAGGACAGCATGAAATCACCATTCCCGCCGGCCTGCCTCAGTACTGCTTCGACGGACTCTCTCCCGATGCTCTGTACACCGCAACTGTCTTCGTTCAGACGCCAAATCTGGAAGGCCCAGGAGTCAGCACCAAAGCGAGGACCTGTAAGTACTAAGAAAGTTCTGCAGTGAGGAGGAAAACTCTAGAAAATCGAGAGAATTCTGCCCTTAATAAATGCACAAAAACTAGAGTGTGTTTGAAATGTGACCGGTCTGGTTCACTGCTGTGAAAACGTGAAGTGCAGTATTTTAATCAGAGAATCAAACCAGTGGCAGGAGCACAACTATCAAAAGAGAGGTCGGGTATTTATATCTTGTGGGGACATCTACTTGACATAATGCTTTCCCTAGCCCCTTACCCTGGCCATGAAAAATGAATGCCTAAACCTAACTACAACCGAATTGTAACCCTATCACTAAATCCACATTTTGAGTCTCAAAAATGCCTTGAAACTTGTGGGGACCAGGATATTGGTCCTCACAAAGATATGAATACACACTCACAAACACACACATACACACAATACATGAAACAAACATAAAGAAGAGAACAACAGTGTACTGGAGATAATGAGTCAAATTTAAAGGCAAAATATATAAACTTCAAGACAGCGTGGTCTCGGGCCGGAAAACAGGTGTAGTTTAATCAGGCAGAACATCTGAAGCCTTGAGGTCATTTTTAAAATTGCCTTTCTTTCATTGAATGAGACCGCATCCTGAATTTGGGTCAATCTGAGCAGCGCGACAAACAAGAATAACTTCCTGCACTTTAATAATTAAATTAAAGCATCAGGGTTTTTGATCTGGAAATATAATTTCATCAGTTCTTTAAATAGTGATAAAATACTTTGTGGTCCAAATGTCCTGCGAATGACATCGTCCACTTCAGCTGTCTCAAGTTTTTTATATTGATGCTTTAACTTATTTATAAAATGCAACAAAAATATTTAACAAATATAAACACTGAATGTAAAGAAGAATGTAAAGTACTGCATGCAGTGCTGCATGTGGCAGTCGTTACATGATTGGCTGGAAAAATCCTTTGTGCCAGGCAGACAGCTCAAAGGTTTTTAAAGTAATCCAACCTGTTTAAGATGTCATCTTATGTTGAAGGGAATATAAATAAAAATGAGCTTAAACTCGCGTTAATCTGTCCTTCATGTATTCTTAGTACAAACCAACAGCATCTGCATCACTGACGGAAAAACACATAAAAACACGTCCCGAGTGGATCAGCCCACCTTTCCAAAGAGAACACGATCGTAGTAACAGCTGCGTGGCTCCGACACACCCACTCACAGTGCAGTCATGGTGCCTGAGACATGAAGCACGATTCCAACTGCGAATTGCATCATCTCGCAGTGCGGCTCCAAAACAATGACTTCATCACGCGCCGTGTTTACGCCGATTCTGTATTTATTACAAATATGTTGATAACATTTTTTTTTTTTGTGTTTTTTTGTTTTGTTTTGTTTTGTCTCTCACAGTGCAGGAGCCAACTCCAGACCCAACAACCCCGCCTACTCCAACAGCTCCACCCACCATCCCCCCTGGATGGGCAGGTAAGCCTCTAATGACATCCATAATCCATAATCCAACTGAAGGCGAGTTGAATCTGAAATGCATTCTTGTGTTTTGGTTGATGAGACATATTGCAGCCCACAATATGTGGCCAACAACTTGTTTGAAGGTTCAATTTTCACATTGTGGCTACCACCGTGATTTCTTTCTCATTGGTAAACATTTGTGACCCAACGGTTAAAGTTCTTTAATCTTTAATTTAATGCTGATTCTTGATTGTGAAAATCTTTATAAAAACTCACCCTGCATACAGACATCATAGAGGTCGAAATTTTTCAGGTTGTGTACGTGGTTTTTTTTTTCTGCTTTACTCTAAGGCAGTGGTTCTTAACCTTTTTGGAGGTACCGAACCCCACCAGTTTCATACGCGCATTCACTGAACCCCTCTTTAGTGAGAAATAAAATACGATTTTTTTCGAATTCAAGACATACATATGTTTCTTAATGGTGCACAAAATGAGCCGTGCATGTCGCAGCGGAGGCTCTGCTGAACCCCTGAGACCGACTCACCGAACCCCTAGGGTTCGATCGAACCCAGGTTAAGAACCACTGCTCTAAGGACTTTTGTAGTCTACCTCAAGTGGCCATTAGTGGAACTTCAGTTTCAGCACACCCTTTTAGCTGCTTGGTGTTCCAGGTAGATGGGATCTCTCTCCAGCCTGTTTTTGGGTCTCCTCTCAACTGGGCATGCTCAGAAGAAGCAGCTTTTTTTTCAGTGACTGTCTTAGCAAACACCAGCAGCTGTTAACTGTTTCTTTACATGTCAAACATTTCTAGTAAATCCTGTTTTCCCCCAGTCTCACTGCTTCTGCTGACTCTGCTGTTTCATTAGGCCTGCGCGCTGCTTTGCAATCTCAGATGTTTGGAGACTAAAGGTGCATTTTGGAATCTGTCTCCAGAGTCTTTGCCTTTTTTTCATAATAAAACAATATAAAAAATACAAATAATAATGAATTTTGACAGCAAAAGTTACAAAATCAGAGTTCAGCTTGGGTTAATAAGGCTTCCATCTGTCGGCTTCTCACTGGGCCAATTCTGTGTGAATCATCTCCCAATATTTCCCCAAGAAACTCTCCCAGGACTGAACGGATCAAGTCCTTTCATTCAAGCTCGGCCGTGTTTGGAAAATCCTTGACGGTGACTTTGTGAACGCAGAGTCCTCCTGGATCCAACTCGGACTAGCGGTGGATTAATGGCCACCACATGTGGGCCCCGTGGGGGAGCGCGCCCGTTAAGAACCAACAGCTCAGGTGTTGAAAAAGAAAGCGAGTGCAGTCCAGAGAATTTGTTTGTGTCCTTTGGTGCTGTGTGAAAGTTGTTTATAGAGCTCAGAGCAGGCGGAGAAGATAAAGAGGGGTGCATCACATGAGGCCAAGATTCTTTAAAACTTTTCGCCCAATTCGTTTTCATGTGAGAGGAACGCATTAGGGAGAGCTTGGTCCTTATGCAGACCAAATGTTCCCGGTTTTATTCTGCCAGTTTGTTTGTTTTTTTTATCAGTGGGACCCATAATTATCGCGAACGTTTCTATCACGGCATTTGTCTCAGGCTTTTTTCTTTTGTTGCACACTGTCAGCTGACTTTTTTAATGTGCTCCAGCTTGCTAATTATGCCATGTTATGATGCAACAACTGGCCTGTGGACTCATTGACTCTTTTTTTATTTTTTTTTTTGCCTCAGTCTGCAAAGGCGCCAAAGCAGATGTGGTGTTCCTCATCGACGGCTCGTGGAGTATCGGCGAGGAGAGCTTCACCAAGGTGGTGCACTTTGTCTCCGACATGATTGGCGCTTTTGATGTCATCGGACCCTCAGGGATGCAGGTTTGTGCTGAAAACACTGACAGTTATTCCCTCTGACAAGGAGGAGTAGTGCACCCGGTGCAGTTCTGTGTTATTTATACAACAGTTACCTCACAGTGATTTATATAGTGAGACCCTGCAATAAAAAGTGCAAAATCTTTGTAAAGTCAAATGGGCCATGCAAGGCCAGCGCAGGCTATAACATGCTCTACCTACTGCACCTCCACTCAGGTAGCTCCCTCACATCAACCACTACTGCACCATTTGCAGTAGTCAGAGCAGCCATCTACTCCGAGCGGTTGACAGTTGAGGGGTGAAAAGGCAGAAAAGGAGAAAATAGAGAGACGAGGAGTAAAAAAGAAACGCTCAGTGTGTCACAGGAAGTCCTCCCCGCAGTCTGAGCTTATAGCAGCATGGCTAAGGGAGGATTCAGAGTCACGTGATCCAGCCCTAACTATATGCTTTTGCAAAAAGGAAAGTTTGAAGCCTAATTATAAAAGTAGAGATAGTGTCTGTCTCCTGAATCCAAACTGGGAGCTGGTTCAACAGAAGAGGGGCCTGAAAGCTAAAGGCTCTGCCTCCTATTCTACTTTTAAATACTCTTAGAACCAGAGAACACAGAGAACACGTACCAAGCCAATGAAATGCAGTTAGCATCTAACTAGCAGTGCATGAAGGTGTCTTAGCTACATGTAAATTAGCATGTCTCATGGAGATGGTGATGCTAAAAAGTCTTTAAGTTAAGATCATTTAGAGGAGACACTCAAAAACTTTTCATAAAATACAAAATAAATCTGCTTATTTTTCTGATCAGATTCCAAGAAAATAATTAAATAATAAGAAAATAATTCATTCAATAAAATTTCACCTTTTCTGTTTGTCTGAATTAATGAAATCCCCCAAAATCCTGCCAGAAGTTCTCATCTGCACTGAGTAGCAGCTGAACAAGCAAGTATGTGACAGTGCTTAAAACCCAGACCCAAATAAAAATGGCTTAAACTGAGCTGGGGAGGCAATGCCGTGAATGAAGCTGAGCTCTGCATGTCTCATTAATTCAGAAACCTTTTTTTTTCTCTCGAGTGAATGCATTACACTTCCGTACCCCAGCATCATCCAGTGGTGGTTTTGTTTTTATTTTCACAATGGAAACCTCATGATAAAAGAACTTCACCTCAACAGGAGGCCAGGGGTCTTATAAAACATCCGCCCTAATACGAGAATTCAATCAAGTGTAATCACTAACAGCCGACAACAAGACAAAACAAGAAGGAGGGAGATGCAAATGAAATAAAGGCTATAAAAGCTTTCTTGGCGATGCAGAATTTTTTCCGACCGAGTTTTGCAGGCATTTAAAAAATCGGTGATTATATATAAGCCTGTTCCAGAGAGAGGGAGCTCTGGATTTAAAGGTACATTCATGCTGACAAGTGTGACAGCATCGTATAAAAATATGATTAAAAGCCCGATGTGGTCCAAAACCTCTGTAGCTGTCTTAATTATTTCACACTGACACAAACCTCGTCTTCTTTAAAATCATCCCGGGATGCTATAATGGCTCATATCCCCAATCAGGATAAAATGAACAATCGTTGAGTCTAAGATAGTATTCGTTGGGATTCTTTTGCTTCTATTTGTATTATAATTTAGCCACAGAGCCAAGCATCTGTTTCACTAAAAAAGTAAATCCATTAGGTTTATATTATTAGCTTGTTTGACATCCCTTAAGGCAGTTTCTTCTGACAGTCCTCAAAGACTACTTGGCCCATCTGGATGAGAAAACATTTTGTTTGCTGCACAATAAAGCGGATTTTCATTCTCTTACCAAAAATACTAGTTTCTTAATCCATAAAAGATGGTTATGAGAGAAGACTGATTTGTAAGCTACTCCACTGATTTAAATACCGGTAGATGTATAGAATTGGTCAGTGTATGACTGTGCGAGGGGAGACAGCAGTGCATGTGCATATTTTCTTTAGAGAAGCAAGCGGATATTAGAAACATGTATGTTCTGTGTTGTATAATGATGCTGTAGCCAAATGTCTGTCTGCGATGCATTTGTGGGAGGGGGAAAAAAAAGCATGTGTAAGTTCTTATCTGAACAACAAAGTCAAACTCGAGCCAATGTCTGGTGGCCAAATAATTTTGTTGGAGGGCCAGTTTTTTCCCCTCACTGGCCCATTTACTTTTTAATTTCTTGAGTCATTTCTTTGTCTGTCAACAAGATTATGCAAAAATTAGATTTCATAAAAGTTTTTGGGGAAGTGAAACAGGAGCAGCCCGTTAAATTCTGGATACAGACAGCTTTCTGTAGGAATTTCAAAATGACCCCCTTAACTAGATGTGTTCTCTGAGTCCCCTTCAAGTTATTCCGTGTTTTTATACATAAAGGCCATCTTAAGCTTGTTTGAAAGTCCTTATTCCCCCGTTGCTGTGCTGCGTAATGCTGTTTACACTGACACTCGTGCGCTGAAGTGTCTGCATTGCTCTCCCATCACGACTGAAAATCGGCTGATCAGGTCGATCTTGTAGCTCATAAGTGTTGAACAGTTACTTTTAGTGAGACAGGAAAGACTTCAAAATCAAGTCGACACAAATGACACATCGACATTGGACCAATACTTCTCATTGCTTTAGCACTGTGAGCAAGCTAGATGCACAGTTTCAGTCCATGAAGTTTATAATTCATGTCACTCCCAGTCAGACCAAACTCAGTCTTTGCACTTTGACCACTTTTTGGGGGAAAGTGCACACTGGGCTATGCTGTAGATCAGGGGTGGGGGAATCTCCAGGCCTCAAGGGCTGGTGTCCTGCAGGTTTTAGATGTGTCCTTGATCCAACACAGCTGATTCAAATGGCTATGTTACCTCCTCAACATGCCTTGAAGTTCTCCAGGGACTTGGTAATGAACTAGTCATTTAATTTAGGTGTGTTGACCCAGGGTGATATCTTAAACCTGCAGGACTCAGCCCGTGAGGCCTGGAGTTCCCCACCCATGCTGTAGATTGTGCAGTGATGTATAGTTGCCATAGATGCCATAGATTCCACCCATCCATCCATCTATGCTTATCTGGAGCCAGAGCCTACCCCAGCTGTCAAAGGGTGAGAGGCCGAGCGTACACCCTGGACAGATTAGGAGACCGTCACAGGGTTAACACAGAGACACACAACTATTCACAATCACGTTCACACCTGCTATCAATTTAGAATCACATGTTAACCTAACATTCATGTTCGTAGACTGTGGAGTACCCGAAGAGAACCCACACAGGCATGGGAAGGACATCTGCTGGATTTGAACCCAAGACCTTCTTACTGTGAGCGATGGCACTGCTGTGCTGACCAAGGCTATACATTTAGACTTTTAATCAAACCTAAACAAGAAAACAAACTCCTGCAAATCAATTTGATTATTTTCCTACATGACATTTTTGCAAATATGTATAAGACTACTACTGTATTGAGAAATGTCGAGTAACAAGAAAATATCACAGCTCATATTGTTAAAAGGAGCAATAGTAGCTCAGAGGGTTACACATTTGCTTCACAGGAAGAAGGTCCTGAGTTCAAACCCTGGTAGGGTGTCTTGTTCTGGAGCTTTGGTTTCTCCCACCAGTAAAAAACATTCTCACAGAAGAGGCTTAATCTCGAGTTTGTCTCCAAAATGTGCCTGTTAAACTTTATTGAACCAGTAAGTCAAAGAGACGAAGCTGAGATATTTGGACGTTTGCAGAGAGGGGATAATGGATGTACTGGACACAGGAAGTTTAATGTGGAACACCACCGAGGAAGTTCATGGATGCAGTGAAGGAGGGTTGATGTGACAGAGAGGATGATAAGTCCCTAATTTTCTCATTATTTTCCACCCAGGTGTCATTTGTGCAGTACAGCGACAACGCTAAGACCGAGTTCAAGCTGAAAGCTTACAAGGACAAAGGCCTCGCCATGGCCGCGCCTTCTTACATTCGTTACCGAGGAGGAAACACCAAAACAGGTTTGATCTCATGCTACAGGCCACAGGTACAGATCCAAACAAGCATCTGCTGATCTGACACAGTTTTCCTCTGAGCAGGAGAGGCGCTGAAACACACTTATGAGAAGGCCTTCTCTCTTGAAAACGGGATGAGGAGAAATGTCCCCAAGGTGGTGGTAGCCATCACTGACGGACGCTCTCAGGATGAGGTGAAGAAGAACGCCGCCAGGCTCCAACACGCAGGTAGATGTCACACAAACGTGTATCTCCATGCGAGTGTGTCCCAGATGAGCTCTGTTACAAACAGCTGTAAACAGACTGTTTACAGACCAAACAGAAGCAGCTGGTTCTCATCAGAATTAATGAAACTGTGCTGGATAGAATTTTCAATAATATTTTGTATCCATTTTTGGGTATTATTACCTGTTTAGACTCTTACTGGAAGAATAAATGAAGCCGATAAGCCAAGAGTCTGTTTGTGTTCTGACTGCCTTGGTTTGTGCCGTCCTCAGGTTACAGCGTCTTTGCCATCGGTGTCGCTGACATGGATTTCATCGAGCTGCAGCAGATTGGCAGCAAACCCAGCGAGAGACATGTTTTCGTTGTGGACGACTTTGACGCTTTCAACACCATCAAAGAAAACCTGATCACCTTCATCTGCGAAACTGCAACTTCCTGTTAGTTTAGAACAAAAAAGACAAACGTTGCTTTAACATGTGTTTCAGTGAATTAATTTCTGTGTGTTTTTGTCCACAGCGTGCCCCTTAATTTTTGTGAATGGATTTACTTCACCTGGTAAATACAAACTTTAGAGAAATTCATGACTTATTCACTGTTCGTCTGGATGATCTTGCAGTTAAAGGCAAGCTCCTGATTGGTTGTTTCAGGCTTCAGGATGCTGGAGGCATTCAACCTGACGGAGAAGACCTACAGTTACATCAAAGGCGTCTCCATGGAACCCGGCTCCTTCAACAGCTACACAGCATACAGACTTCATAAGAACGCCTTCCTGACTCAGCCTACTACGTGAGTCTCACGGGTCACAGGCTTATATGCGCCCATATGTTTCACAGTACTCCTCATTTACCTTTGCTCTTTACAGTCTAAAACCTCTTAAGGTTTTGTCACTCATTTTTATTTGAGCACCTTCTATTTTAACTTTGAGCTCTATTTCATAGACTTTGAAAGCACCGTGGTATAGCCTTTGAGGTCTATACCACGATGCTGGAGAGGACAGTCAGCCTGTTAGTTAAACCTCAGATTCAGGAGGATCAATGGTTTTCGTCCTGGTTGTGAAACGTTGGACCAGCTTTCTATCTTCTCAAAATTGTGTGAGAGTGTGTGGGAGTTTGCCCAACTAGTCTGCATGTGTTTTGTGGACTTGGAGAAGGCATTCGACCACATCTGTCAGGGCATCCTGTGGTGGGCACTTCGGGAGTGTGGGGTGACCGACCTATGGCTATGAGCCATTTGTCCGTGTACAACTGTAGTGAGAGCTTAGTTCGCTTTGCTGGTAATAAGTCAGACCCGTTCCCAGTGAGAGTTGGTCTCTGCCAGCCCTGCTCTTTGCCACAAAAAAAAGACAGATGGCAGAAGGTTTCCGCTTTCATCGGAATCTGGACTCTGGTCTTCACAGATGATGTTGTACTTTTGGCCTCATTAGGTGATGAAATAGGGTGGTTTGCAGCCAAGTGTGAAGCAGCTGGGATGAAAATCCGCACCTCTGAAGATGGAGTTCCCACTCTAGGTCAGGGATGAGTAGTTGTTTAAATATCTTGGGGTCTTGTTGACGAGTGACAGCAGAGTGGGTTGGGAGGTTGACAGACGGACTGAAGCAGCGTCTGTGTTGATGTGTTAATCAATGTATTGTGGTGGAGAGGGAGAGCTGAGTGCAAAGCAAAGCTGTCCATTTACCTGTTGATACTGGTGCCTCCTAGGTTAGGGATTTCAAACCTATCCCACCAGAAAAAGGCCCTGGGGCAGACCCAGGATACGCTGGAGAGATTATACTGTACCTCTTGGATGGCTTGGGACTGCCTCAGTGGATCACTCGGATTGTGAAGACACACCTGGAGCCTGAAGTAGAAAGCCCAGCTTAACAAGGAAGCTGATAACAACCATTAGAATACTTGTTATATCTGACTGAAGTTTGAGGTTTTGTGAAACTAGTGTATTGAACGTCCTTCATAGTCTACGGCTCTGTCTGTGCAGTGCTGGGATCAGCAGTGTTCATACCAGTGCTGACTGGTCAGAATGTGTTTGAGTTTTTAATGTGCATTTTAAACTGAATCTTTTCTTTCAAAAATACGAGTTTCCGAGGTTTTCTGTGACATGGCCTGATTGAGTTACCAGTTTCTGCTGGAGCTTCCCAGAGTTTCTCCAGGTTTGCTGTCTTTCGAATGCTTCCATGTTGTTCTCGTCTCCAACGGGACGAAAGTAACCAGCTGCATTCAAACTGTTTGAGCCCAGCTGTGGGGTCAGACTGAGCTGCAGGTCATGACGGAGAGCAGACTGCCCATAAAACGGCTTTTCAGTTCTTTCTGAAGCTGTTTCACACTGTGAGCTTCCATCAGGCCACTGAGTGCAGACGCAACCGCAAACTAGACTGTTAAAACTGGCCACCACCCAGCACTGGGTGGTGGCCAGTTTTAACCCTCTAGAATATCACATGCAACAGCAGCGAGATGGAAAACAGCTTGGGTTTTGACTGTTTACCAAAACTGGCTTAACAAAATGTGTAGTGACATCACAGGGACAAATGAGAAACATCCTGCAGCAATGTGAAAAGGAGAGGAAGAAGAGCCAGTGGATGGAAAATTATTAAAATCACTGCTAACAGATAACATGTTATTTTTAAGTTGTGTCTATAATTACTTGGAAATAGCACATTGTTTGTGTTAGTGGATGTTTAATCTAAGAACAAAGATGTGATTGAAATACAGATTGTTTTTATTCAGTAGGTTTTAGATAGTTCCTCACTCTAAAATAGGCTCCAAAATAACTGGAAAAATAAGTAACCTGATCGCAACCTAATAGAGCAGCTTTTGGTTACTGAAGACAAAATTGAATGCAGAGAGACCGACAAACAAGCAGCAACTGAAGGCAGATGCAGTAAAGGCCTGGGCGTGAATCTTGAGGGAGGAAACGCAGCATTTTCTGATGTTCATGGGTTTTATACCTCAGGCAGTCACTGACTGCAAAGTATTAAAAACAATCCTTGTGTTTAAAATCATGTAATCTAGCGTGTTACTTTCCAGCCTCTGTGAAGCTGTTCCTTATATCCTTGAGCCCAAGGCCAGACTTCTGTTTAAGGTTTAAGCTGTGTTTAACCTGTCCTCGCTCTGTCCGGACATTCTCAAATCTAAGGCGCTGTTTTGTGTTTTTTCTTCCTTTTTCAGAGACATCCACCCTCTTGGTCTTCCCCACGCCTACACCATCATCATGATGTTCCGCCTCCTGCCTGACACGCCCAAGGAGGCCTTCGACATCTGGCAGGTGTCGAGCAAAGATCACAAACCAGAGACCGGCGTCACCCTTGACCGTAAGTATCGCACTCTATTCTTATCCTGTGCTGCCTGTGTGAAAACAGAGAAAAGCAGCAAGGAAATGTGTGATGTGGAGCAGCTGTGCCTCACTGCGTCATATCTGATCGCTGACAGAGAAGAGTTTGTAATGTAATGAGCTGGCCGTGCCCTCTGGCTGCTTCGGTCTGAGCTGATCGCAGACTCCCTTCGCCGCACAACTGTTGTGTCATCGAGCAGCTCAGCTGGCTCTCGTAAAGCCTGTGTTTCTGTCTGTCAGCAGGATTTCAACAAAAATCCACCAGTGACAAACATTTGTATTCTTGAGTTATTACAATGAATTATAACTGTGCATGATTAAAGGTTTGACATCATGAGAGAAACCTTCTGGCACAAAGTTGCACAACAAAGCACCAACAAAGCGAAAGTTGGTCTTCCTGTTTCCAGTGTTTGTGCTGAGAGAACTTTCTCTTGACAGCTTCACAGAAACTCAAACATATGAAAGTCGTGTCAGTCGTTGTGTTTGGCAGGTTCAGGTAAAGTATTTTGTCACTAATGAAGCTGTGCTAACTCTGTAAGAAACAGACTATATTCACTTTAACTGCCCTGTACTAAAACAGCAAGTTCAACATATCTAGGATATATTTCCTTATCTGGCTTCGTTAAACCTAATCCATCATAATAATAAAAAAATATGAAGAGGTTAGCACATATTTCAGGTTAAATAATGGGTGAACTGAAACAGCAGAGCCAGGAGCCATTCTGCCCCCAACTTTTCAAGGTCTGCTAAGGCTACACCCTTAAAAACTCATACTAACAGACAGAGTTGTACTCGTCAAAACAACTGGCTTACACTAGAGGGTAAATCAAGTCTTTGAAATAACTGACACACACACCAAAGTTAAAAATAAGCTACAGCGTTTCAGACAGGATCAGTGTTTTTTTGTATCATTAATATATCGCCTGTAGGAGATTGTGACAGTTATGATGACTGAGTGGTCCATCTACATTCATTCTAACTTTTATAATGTTGCTTCTAAAATTCATGGCAGGCTAAAATTCTTAGGACTGCAGGAATTCCCTGGTGTTCCCAATGGGCTGAAAGCAGCACAGTTGCTTTAAGGACATCTAGATGATAAGGAATTACAGCAGTCCAGCCTAGAAGTGCATACAAGGAATAGTTTTGCAGCATCAGTCTGAGAGAGGATGTTTCTAATTTTGGCAATATTACACAGATGAAAAAATGTCGGCCAAGATCAAATCCAAGAGATCTGATCAAGATGAGAGTTGAATTACACGTCCTGGTCAAAAAGAAGTGGAACGTAATGTAACGTAATGTATCTGATTAGACGTGCTTCAGAGATTTGAGTGGTGGCAACTGAGATAAAATATCTGGTTAGACAGTCAGATTTTTGGGACAAACACGAAAAAAGTTCAGTTTTGTCTGAGTTTAAAAGTGGAAAATTACAGGTCATCCAGGCCTTTGTGTCTTTAAGACATGCCTGTAGTGATGTGTCATCTGTTTTCATAGATACATAAAATGGGGTGTCATTTGTATAGAAATGAACGTGAGTGTGAATGACTGTTTTTTGATGAGTCCAGTTGAAAAGCTCGAGCAGATTTCTTTGGAGACTGAACCTGAGTATTCCTACAACTTAATTCTAATGTAATTTATTCTTCTGTCCCTGCTCAGCATCCAGCCAGACCGTTTCATTCTACAACAAAGACGAAAGCGGCGAGCTACAGAGAGTCACATTTGACACGAGGGAAGTGAAGAAGATCTTCCATGGAAGCTTCCACAAGGTAAGCAGAAGTCATTAATCTTTCAGTGGAGACTGTCCACATGTGAATTCTAACATATTGCATATTTAAATTGAGGAGAATGAAGCCAAGATTGTCTTTAATGTTTGAGTTATGTAACTTTTTTCGGTCCGTGGCTTGACTGAGGCTTGACACATGAATCGAAGCGCTCCTCTTTGATCTCGCTGGACGTCTCGAGGTCATACAGAACCCGCACATGCCTGAGATTCCAAATATGCTGTATATTACAGCCAGAGCACCTCACACGCAAACTGCAGACGTGTTCCTGAGGAGTTATGTTGGCTCACATGAACAGATGGTCCTCTGCAGGTTGTAAAACGCAGAGCAGCAACTGCTTGTGATTACACGCACTTCAAACATGGTCGCCATCTGCATTTCCTGGATGTTATAAAATGATCAATAGACAGCCTGACATGAGCTGAGCAGGTCTGATTAGGTGGAGGTATGATGTAGCTTTGTATGTGGGATGGTTTGTTATTCAATCTTTAAAACTCCTTTGAAAACAAATGAGATCATTCATGAGGATCTTCTCCTGTGGCTCTTAAGTAACTGTTATTTTCACCTTTGAGATTATGTTTTTTTGCATTTTGAGTTACACACACTGCTTTTGCCTCAAGCTAAACATTAAAAAGACAACTCCTCAAACGCTAACAAAATGTGCTGGCTCAGAAAAATGTTCATCAATTAGTCAATGAAATGGGAGAAGTCATCTTTCTCCCCCTGAAAATGCTACATACGTGTAAACAGAAAGAACTTTCTCAGACTTCCTTTCCTGGACAATCGAGCATCCAACCACTCAGCAGGCTGTTGGATTTGGGCTTCTGAACTTACTCATTACTGAAATAACAGGACTGCGGGTGAATCCTCGCTCAACCAATAACTTGTAAAGAACGTTTCAAACAACAACCAATGAATAATCTTTGTGCTGGTGGAGGAGAGAGCATGTTTGATTGTGTGTAGATGAACTTTGACAGCCAATCAGAGAAGAGAGAGTAGATTAAATACGTAGGTTGTAGATGAAAAGAAAAAAATGCAGTAACCGGATGATTGATGTGCCAGCACATGTACGATACATACATACACTTGTAACACTGCTCAGAAAATGTTGGTTTTTGGTTGATCATTGTCAGTTTTGTACTGGTGTATAACTGTTTTATAACCGTAAGAGAGTTGATAAGAAATGCCACCAGCTGTATTTGTTAATATCGTGAGGTTCAGCCTTCTGTGGTGCCTTTTATGTACAGCATTTTTAGATATATCTGTATCTGCAAATTTTCACCGCAGAATAATCATGACGTAATCGACTGATCTGGCACATCTGGTCTGAGAATCCCGCAAGACAAAAGCCAGTCCGGCTGGATTGTCTGGCTCTCTTTTCCTTCTGGCTCATCCTAATCAGTGGATGTCTACACTTGCACACGAGGAGGCAGTTTAAAATCACAAACAGAACAAAGAACAAAGCACATGCTCCCAACAAACTTTACACAGACACGCACCGCATCTGAAAATTTAAAGCAAACACCACCACCTTCACGTTATCAAACGCAGGGCATGGAGAAGATGCCAAAAGAAACACCCCAAAAACCTTTACCTGAATGCAGCAGAAGCCTCTTTATTTTTCCTCTCATCATCATGGCCTTACTCCCAAGCCACAACATGCGTGTTAGTGACTGAATTATAATAAGATGAAATATGCTTTGCAACTGTTGAGAGCATAAACTAAACAATACAAAGAAAGGATTGTGCAGACAGTGATGAGGATGAGGCAGAGTCTGAGAGAGCTGGACAACTTTTGTCTTCCTGGATTCTCAGCCGATTACTGCAGCTCGGCTTACCCTTTTACTTTCAGGCCCACCAACGAAGACAGATTTGTCATCAGCATCACACTTCAGCAGTTCGAACCTGATGTAAGAGATTGTCTTAGTGTGTCGTTGGGCTTTAAAGACAGTTTCCACTCAGAGCTACTGTGTTTCATGCTCTAGATTAGGTCTGAGCCGTGGTGCTGATAGCAACACATTTACAGGAAGTACTGCTGGGAGAAGCGGTGTGGACAGTCCTTTCAACAATATCTTAAAGTTTCATGAGTTTCATCCATAAGCTCCTCTTAGAAGGGGAGATCTTTAAAAGCGCACTGCAGTCGCCGCTGGGACGCTCGACTGGAAAATACTGGGTCACTGCTATTTCTATTAAACAATTACATCAGTGCAGCTGAAGAGTGCCAGCAGGGAGGCGGGACCAGGAGGAGTTTAAGGAGGCAGCGCTCAGTTTTACCTCTTCTGGTAGCCGACCGCAGCTCTGCGGTTTTACCTCCCAGGGTGGGATAAGAGTGTCAGCAGGAAGGCTTTAAGGCCTCTCGCTCTGAACTGTACTAACAGTGGAGTGTGTGGTTGATTTTAGTCTGTAGATGATCTTCACTACATCTGATAATACTGAGAAATGCCTTTTTCTCCTCCTTTTTCTTTTTGTCATAGAGAAAAAAGAAAAAAGTTGCAGTTTTGGAGCAGACTTCTATAGATTTCATGCCAAATCTGCACCCTCACACACAGGAACCAGCCTAATGATTTAACGGATGTGAATGCAAAGGTCAGAAAGTTGTAACAGGAAACTTTAAAAAAAAAAAAAAATAGTGACCTGGCTATTTTGGAGTTCAGGAGGTCACCATTTCACCACACAGATTTCTGCTTTAAACAAAAAAAAGTAGATTCTTCATTTCAGAGTGTCCAAATGGTGGCCTGGAGAGCTGTGGGAGTGTATCAGACCCATTTTATTTCTGTAATATGCAAACAATTTACATTTATAAATGAATAACTCTTTGCATGCAAGGGAAAAAAAGAAGGGAAACCCAGGCTGTTTTTGCACTTGCCAGATGGCAGGGATTTTCAGAGGGAGATGTATCAAAGGATTTAACTGATGCGAGATAATAAGAAGCAGAAAACACTGTAAACGCTACCAATCCTTTTTGTCTTCAGCCGGACCAGAGCGCCAGCACCTGTCAGATAGAGGCGGATCTCACGATGTTAACCTTGGCATCGTGTTGTGTGAAAGTGAACTGATGATGTGAAAAAGCTGTGATATGCTAACCCTACCCCATCCATTAGCATATTGCTGTGATATGCTAACGGATGGGGTGGCACGGACTCAGGAAAAGTGCCTTCATCAGGCAATATGAAAAATGAATGCAAAACACAAAAAAGGGCTGATCTGCAGATGTGAAGCTATGTCCTGAAATTTGAGGCAAAACCCAGAGCATCATAATTAGTTGCATCTGCAGATGGGTTTGCTTGTGTGCTGGATTTACAGTCTGACAGACAAGTTATTCCAGAATCTTCACATTTAAAGGCTTTTTGTAGCCAAAGCACACAGAAGAGAAAGCCAAACATTTTAAGACAAAACTTTATTTGTATCTGCAAAAAGGGTGTCTGCTCTTTTCTTATCTTGATAACGCTGATGAAGAATCTTTGGATTAGCATCACATCTGCATAGAAATCTGGGTCCTTTGCATTATCAGATACTTTTACTCAGTTTGACTGTGTTTCAGAGTTGCAGGAGGTCAAGTTTCTTTTAGAAGGAAGGTTTGTTTCTAAGTGCCTCTTTAGCGTACTTAGGACCATGGCAGCATTAGCCAACTTCTCCTGACACTCAGGCTGAGGGCTGTTGACGTCCGGTGATGATGCTCACATTCTGGGAGCTGTGCAAAAGGCTTGGGGTTCACTGAAAAAGAACATGTGGTAGAAACTGAATAAATAGGATATAGATTCGTTTTTCTTTTTTTTTTTATATCTGAATCGGAGAATAAGTGTTTGGCAAAGGTAGTATAGCAATTAAGTTTCTATTTGTCAAGTTCTGTATTGTAATATCAATGTGCGGTTGACACAAATGCCATTCCTTTATGGTATTTGGTGAGTCTTCAACTTGCCACAAAGTTGAGATGTCTTTACCTCCCCTGTCATTGGTGCAAGTCTCAGAATTTTGATGAAATATAAAGGTTTCCCATCACCACAGTGCCGGTGCTGAGCTCTTATTGTGTGATCAGTAATTGGAGCTCAGACATGGCGAAAACACAGCTTGACTTCAGGATGCTTCTCATGCCTGCAGCACACTGGAGCCAGTTTGGAAAGACTGGAGTCTGGCACCGTCTCAGATCTAAAGATGAGTCAGAGTTTGGTTTTTGGGGAGGCCAGCGATCATGCAGGGCCACTGCTTGCAACGCTACGGTCAGATTCCTTTTGAGATTTTTTTTCCCATCATGCTCTGTGGAAATTTACATAAAGAAAAACAATTGACAAACGAAGCAGAAACAGAAGGAGCTCATGGCTTTGATCTGGCAAAGAAAACAAAAGGGAAAAAGGGAAGGCGCCTCGACCGGACACGGTGCTGCCTGAGAGCATGGAGAGAGCACTCCTATTGGTTACTGATGTTCATGTGATCGAACTGCACTATTTACCCAAACCAAGACAAAAAAGTCTTTAATTAGAATTAGAGTTAATTAGAATGAATCAGTTGATCATGATAATGGTGATAATGAGTGTGCCACAACTTTATCATGATTGTATGGTGACCTTTAACCTCTGTTGAAAAGTTGTTTGGTGCTGGGATACAAGTGGACTGTATCCTGGACTTTTAAGTCAGCTTTTCTTTAACAGAAGGCATAAAAATAATGTCTTTTAAAATGCAGATTCACCGAGTCAGAGTCCCACATGTGCTTAGTGTGATAAAACCCTTAAAACATGCAGAACTGGATCTTGAGGGGAAATTCTTCTTCTTTGAAGAGGTCAGAGGTCAATTTTAGCTCGGGGCTACGCTGCTCTACTGTGTGGTGGACACATGGACAACACAATGGCTTTTAGATCTCTCCAGCAGCAGCAATTAAAACCAGCTGAACTGAAGAAACTTTAAGATTTAAAAGCTTGTCAGAGAAAGGAGTTGATTTAAAATTGTGCTTTAGCCTGAGCGCAGCTGTTGCTGAACCAGATTTACTGAGCTGTTGTCAGTAAAAGACGTCGGCCACATCACCACGCTTAGACTCCACTAATCCTTTTCCCCTCTCAGCGCTTCACCAACCAACTTGCTCAGCACTGGAAGCATCCCTGAAATCTTTCCTCAGATGTGTTTAACAGCAGAGATCCATGAAAACGTCAGCTCTGTTGCAGATACCTTAAGGGTTTAAAGCACCGCTGCCCCCCGGCGGGCCCAAACAACGTTTGCATAAGCGAATAAACAAGCCATCATCGGACGATCTGTGCCAAGTAACTGCAGAGAAATCGATTAACGGGCCAGCCAGTAGCTGTAGCTCTGACAGGAAGACGCGAAAAGACGGGAAATAAAGATGCTCTGACTAATAGAAACATCTCAGAGATTATACAGCTGGAGCCAGATGGATAAAACTGAATTCAGGGAAGGAAAGTGCATAAATATTCTTTATACTATGCCTGACATGTTTGGGTTTTTTTTATGAATCTCAACTATCTTGAAACTCTGCACATGTGCACAAACCTCATTTCTACTTTCCAAAGAAGTGAATGTTGCCTCAGCAGAGGAGGGAAATGTCAGTTTACTGTTCTCGAGGCTGAAGTCATGACCAGAAAAAAGGGATAAAGTAATGTAGGACCATCCATGAGCAGGATGATGGCAGAAAAAGAAGACTGGAGAAGAAAAACGATCAAACTGTGTATTCACTGAACTTTATTGAGGTTCGTGAAGTGAATGGCGCCTTATTTTTCATCTTCACTTCAACATATCAGCTTTAACTCGCCCAATATTAGTCAGCTTATTAACTCAGCTTTCAGCTCTCTGGACCTGAGTTGTTCTTCAAACTGCAGTTCCTCTAATGGCCACTTGAGGCAGGCTCCAACACCAAGTCAGTTCCTACAGACATTAATGTTAAAATGTTCGATGCAAACAGCAGAAATGAGCATGTTTACAGACTGATGGAAGAAACAGTTTTGTCTCGGAGAGCGGAGAGCTTTGTCCCACTAAAGTTGAGTACTAGCTTTACTGAGCACATCCACAGAGGATGTTGTTAGTAAAGTGATTTATATAGGGACACTCCTGAACTCACCCCTTTACTACCAGGGATCACATTCCCAGCTGTTCAAAGCCTTATAAGGACAGGCTTCAGTGTCCCTGTGTGCCTCGCGCTGTCGAAATAAATTCAACTCCAGCGACGGCACATAAATGTGGAACTTGTCCTGCTGACCTGAGGTCAGATGAACAGAGCGAGGGCGTGTACGGCCTCGGCACACGCTTTCATCTCTGCTCGTGTAAACATCGTCACGTAACAGCCTGGAGCTCAAACGTTACATCCAGACTTTGGTATGAATGGTTTAAGGGGCTTTCCAACAATGGCAGAGGCGCTTCTAAACTGGCAGCTGTAATTGGTCCATTTTTCATCGTAAGTAAAGGAGGGAAGAAGAGCATTTAGTCAGACACTCTGGTTTCATGACTTGTTGTTGCTACGATTTACTGCTGTTACCAAACTTTGAGTATTTTGTAAAGAATAAGGAAGGTTGCTGGATTGTCTGTTACTCTCTGCACCTCCTGAAGACAAATCTCTTCAAAGAAACCCATAAAACTAATGATATAGATGTTTTCCAAACAAAGATTGCACACGTTTAATGTTTAGAAAGATGAACAAAAACATTCATAGATCACATCATAATAAAATACACTCGCATGTTTCTACAGAGTGGCGTGTACAGGGTTAATTAAAGCTTTTTGGAACCGTGTTTCAGTTTCAATCATGAAGTCCCGTCTTCAGCAGCGCCTTTATTTTGGCAGGTCTCCTTCCTGTAATAGCTGATATTAACCACAATAGCATCCACACAAGGACAATACATCAGCTCGTGTTTTACAGCCATGTATCAGACTTTCCTCTGAATCTCTGAGGATTTTTCCAGCCTGAAGAGAATGAAATACTGTATGCTCTCACTTTTGGCACAAAGCTGTTCATGTTTCAGTACTGGCAGCTTCAGTGTGATCATATCAGTGCTCTTACTGGCTTTTAAAATCCTTTAAATTTAACAGAAGAGGAAGTCCAGTTAAAGCGTTGACATGCTGAAGCTTTAATGGTACCTGCTGACTTCATGAAAAGCAGATAAATGTCTCAAACGCTGCGTTTCCCTCCATGAAGTGTTTCTTGGACACCTCGGTGCTTCTGCGTTCTGTTAAACATGACTGACCACAAGCAGCGAGCCGCCCTCGCTGCCGCCACTCTGTGGCTTTGTAGAGGTCACGTTTTCCCTCCATGCAGCCCGACTCGCTTCGAGGAAAAGCCGCTGCAAAGGCGGCGCTGATGCTCCACCACAAAATGACGACAAGATGCGGCGAGGGTGACGTGACTGAGGAGAAATGCAAATTGTGGTGTTGTGTGTACGGCGGAGCTGCCGCAGTTATTTTACTGTTTGGAGTTGTACGAAGTCCATCGGTGAGAGAGAAGGAAAGAATTCAGGGTAGATTTGGCCTCTCGATGAGCATTTCCAGCTGAATCTGGAATATTTCAATTAGATGGAGGAATCTTTGAGCAGATAAAATGATTTGTTCACAAGTCTCCGGACCTGCATCTGCACCGACGCATACCTTTAAATATTCTCTGGTTTACAGTGAACAACTTTAACTCCGCAAACCTGTGACTTCACAGTACACTGGTATAAATAATGATGCCAGTGGTGGATATTTATCAGAAAAGCAAAAAGTTACTGAATGAAACGCTTGCAGTGTTGGACAGATGAAAGCTGAGAGAGCCGTTTTCCTTGTGGTTATTAATTATCCCACAATAGTTCAACTTAATTCAAAATAATCTGTTTAATAGCTTCAAAAAGTAAGAAAATGTAGCATGAATGTCAGAAATATTTAGGTGTCGCGTTGAAGTGAAACAATAAATGTTTTACAATTTTTTAAAAAGCTGTTAGAACATCGGGGCCTAAAGGCACATTCGCACCTTGGGTCTAATGGTTTTTGGTTTGATTTCACATTATTCCCCTGGTGTTGGCCAGAACCGCACAAAACTCAGACTGACATTCATCTTTCAGACACATTCTACGCAGCTGCACTTAACCAAATGCTGAGGAGCTCATTAGCAGCTGAGTTTTATGTAGATGCTTGTAATTAAGTGGATTAGGTGTAATTATTGAAGGCTTTTGCTTTAACGTCACCTCTGACTACCAGAGTGCAGCTTCAGCGAGGAGCCCTCCAGTTTGCTCAGTTTAGCAGGATGACTCGTCTGCCCTCGAGTCAGGACATGGTAAAAAAGGTTTAATAACAGAGTTTAATAGTTTAATAATAATCTTGTAAATAGGTTGGAACTATTTAAAATGAGAGGACGGTGGTGGTGGTTAACATGGTTACTATTTACCCAAAGGTTCCATAGACTTCCTGTGCAAAGTAAACCTGTAGTATAAACACATGGGACGTTTTAAATGTAAGTGGTAAATATTTGGTTTATTATTTGGGAGTTTCAACACATTCTCATTCTTGGCATGTCACGAGGAAAATGGAAGCAGCATTGATAAAAGTTAAAGGGTTTCCTTTTATTTGGCATCTTTAAACATGATCCCGCAAGGACATGGAAAATGGAAAACGGATGTTTCCTTGTGAAATACTCATATTTGCAGGGCAATAACAAGAAAGAGTTTAAAAGGTCAAAATCCAAAGCACTGCAGGGATGTCTTTAGAACATGATGGAGAATCCCCTCTTTCTGAATGGACAGAGGGGAAGTGCTGTTTTCCCTCCATGTGAGCACTCGTATACTTCTGCATGATCGAGCCTGTTCACCCGCAGCCTCTGCCATGGGCTCGGCAAAACCTAATAATGTGCAGGCTTCGAGGATGAAAACCAGACATGGCACATGGTTGTAGAACAAAGAATGCGCCAATAAAATCTCTCCTTCCT
This sequence comes from Simochromis diagramma, assembly GCF_900408965.1. Classification (NCBI taxonomy): domain Eukaryota; kingdom Metazoa; phylum Chordata; class Actinopteri; order Cichliformes; family Cichlidae; genus Simochromis; species Simochromis diagramma. The sequence continues at coordinate 22,258,545 of NW_024387492.1, forward strand.
TTCTCTTTCTGTCTGAAGCTGCACATCCTGGTTTCACCCACCAACGTCCAGCTCAACATCGACTGCCAGGTAGTGGCGGAGAAGCCGATCAAGGCCGCTGGAAACATGTCCAGCGACGGCTACCAGGTCCTGGGCAAGATGTCCAAATCCATCGGCTCCAAAGGAGAATCGGCAACTGTAAGTGAACTCTGCGTTCACACAAACAGGAGACTGACGTTATCTACCGACACAAATGATTTTATCTCTATTTTACTTTGACTGCAAATAGTACACACATTTCAAAACAAATTAAATTGACACAGATTTCATCTGTTTATTTATATAATCCAGGTAACCAATAAGAGTTTGTTGATCTTTAGCATCTTCTGGTCCTACTTTTAAAGTAGGGTTGGGTGATAGAGTAAGACTTTTCTAACACGCCAGCAGACAAAAAAAAAACTGCCTTTGTTTGCAGCCTGCGTTCCCTCACTGCTCACATACTTCACATGGAAAATCACCTTGTTAGGTTTCTTCAGTTGATGCATGCCTTCCACTCTAAATCAGTTACCAACAGTTAGATATTAAACAATCAGGGTGCACAGCTTATAAACTGGGTGACAGAAGAGTTTAGCAATACATGGCTAACTGAACTAGCTGTCGAGACGACTCGTTACATCAGAGAGTTACAAAAAACAGGAAGTGAGGCTTCCACGTAAGTGTCAGTTCTCTACAGCACTACATTCACCATCATGCTGATGTCTGTGTCTGTGTTTGAACTCTCTGTTTAAAGATGCTTTGTTCAGCAGCCTCACAAGTTTGCATTGTACAGTGTTGAATTCTCACTAAACTGGCAAAAAAACAAAATAACAAATAAAAAATTTCTGTCACTAAAACAAGTTTCTGTCAAACTAAAACTTAAAACTGGGGTTTATTTACTAGTTCCGACACCCAACCCTCCCATCACCATCCATCCATTCGCTTCCGCTTATCCTATTCAGGGTCATGAGGGGTGCTGGAGCCTATCCCAGCTGTTTTAGGGCGAGAGGCAGGTTACTCCCTGGACAGGCTGCCAGTCTGTTGCAGGGCTAACACATAGACAAAGACAACCATTCGCACTCACATTCACTCCCACATTCACACCTTTGGGCAATTTAGAGTTTCTAATTAACCTATCCCCACTAAGTGCAAGTCTTTGGACGGCGGGAGGAAGCCGGAGGACCCATGCAAACACGGGGAGGACATGCAAACTCCACACAGAAAGATCCCAGGCTGATTGCGGCATTGAACTCAGGACCTTATTGCTGTGAGGCAACCACCCTACCAACACGTTCTATGAAATTCAGCCTGGTAGATTTGTGTTATCTTGGTGAATGACAGACAAAAATCAAGAACCAAGGTGAAAGCTGAGGTGGAGAAAAATGAAGTAGCACAATTATAAAATGTTAGCTGCCGCTGACTTTATCAGCGCAAAACAAACAGTGCAGCTTTTTACCTCAGCTGTAAAAGGCTGGTGGGGTATTGTCATCACCCCTACATTTGTGAATGTGATAACTGGACCAGGTAGTCACGTATATTTTCAAATTGACACAATCAGTGCAGCTACCAAAAATCGTTTGAATCTCAGTTTTCTGAGAATCTTGTGGATTTGATAACGATGTAGGATTTTGAAATTGATACCTGAGGTGTGTCTGCTAGGAGGCTGAGGGGTAGCACTGCTGTCAGCAGTATTCTTATTCATTGCTGTACATTTAGTTTGAATACTGAACAAACTTTAATGAGCAGAGAGCGAACTGAACACAATCCACAGCATTTTGAACATTTTGTAATTAATTTAAAGTTTTTTTTGGGGGGGGGGGGGATACAGAGAGGTTGTAGATAATTCAAACAGACAGTGAAATGAGTTTTACATGGCGCCACATGTAAATCAATCAGCAGGGTTGTAATGCGAGCCTTTCTCCCCGGGGCTGATGGGACTCGGCAGTGCCTCATTCTCTGCTGTTTTTCTGCATGTCCTCTGGGAGCGGTGGAGGGTGTATCACAGACACATGTACCACTACGCCATATCCATGTTTTTGTTTTTTTTCTCCCCTCCTTCTCCACAGTTCCAGCTCCAGATGTTCGACATTGTCTGCAACTTGGCCTGGACCAGCCGAGACAGATGTTGTGACCTCCCATCGAGGGTAAGGGAACCCCGACCTCCACAAAGCCTTTGAGCCTAACATATTTAGCATGTGCCCACTCTGGCACGTCGTCGCTCCTTTAGGCTCAAACCGGCAGCTGAGTGACGACGATAAACTGGCGCTAGCTTCGACTCCAGATAATCAGCTGTGCTGGGGAGTATCTCCTCCGAACGTCTACTGGGATTAAAGAATATAGAAACAGCTGATGAAGTTTTGGCCGATAGGGTGCAAAGATTTTCTTCCCAGATATAATTTTTTTTATTCAACCTTGAAAACCCCACACCAAAAAACCCATCTAAATTATTGGAGAAATAAAGTGTTTGCAGTTTTCACAGCCTGACTGGACACATGCACACTTTGGGTTTTCTTTAAGTCTGAAAGTGAAGAAGAGGTTGTAGTGAGGTTGTCTTGGTACACAAAGATCAGTTTAATTTCTACGTCCAGCAATAAACGACCCATATATCTCAGAAACTCACACTGGCTTGTAAGTGTACACTTTTCTGTGTTTGGCTTTTTTTCCATCTATGGAGCATCTTGGGGATGTTGATCATCTCATAAAGGGGTGCTATCAGGCCAGCTGGTTCTCTGAAAGAAACCAGACCAAGGAACAATGCACAAAAACTTTATTGATGCATTTAGTCACAGTTAAAAGTGATGGTAAAACACAGACGAGTGTGTTTGTACTGTAACACTCAGCAGGCAGAAGTGTGACCTTGATTTGCCTTTGAAGGGATTTTTAGACCCAGCAGCAGATCAAAGCAGAGGACTCGTAATCAGAGTCAGAACCGGCTCAAATCACAGAGGGAAATAAACTGGGTATATATGATATGCAGTGGCGTGTGAGCCAGCTAAAAAAAAAAAGCACAGTGAACTGTGGGAAAATAAAAAGTTTTCAGAGCACACATAAGATGCTGATTTATTTAATAATCTAAGATGAATTATGTTCAGTACTTACATTTTATTTTAAAAAAAACAACAACAACATGAACTGGGTGTCCCGTTATCATAGCTAGGTTTCCAAAGAAACTGAAGTGCAAAAAAACATTGATTTGACATGTAATTAAATTTTTATATAATTAAAAATTGTGAAAAAAAGAAAAAAAAAGAAAAAAGATATATATATATATATATATATATATATGTAGGAATGAGATTCAGAAATGAAACCATCTTTTGTGGACTTATCCCATTTAACACGGACTCAAAATTTAAAAACATTTCCTGTGGTCGATCAAATCATTCATAGACGCTGCATCCTCTCCACTAAAGAGACAAAAACTTGTTGAGCAAAGTTCAAAGTATGGTACAGTACAGGTAACTTGCACATCTATGAAGGCACCATTAATGCTACATGGCAGAAGACTTTGGAGAAAATCTTGATGAATTTCAGCAGGACGGTGCCAAACCACATTCTGCACGTACTCCAAATGCATGCTTTAGTGAGCACCAACTCACAAATCAGTCCTCTCAAATGGTTTTACACTGTATGCTGATGACCCGCGAATATTAGCAAGAGAACAGTCCAACAAACAGACGATCCACTGTGAGCAGCACTTGACGACTGTGGGGAGGAAGAATTCCTTTTTTAACAGGAAGGGACCGCCCCTCCCTTAGCCTCATTCTGATGGCGGACAGTTAGATGGTGATCAGAAAGAGAAGGAGGAACAACAGTAGTTTATGGAGATCTTGATTTTTAGGCCGTAGAGAACTCGAGAACATATGAATCTCATTCATCCAGGGCAGGTCCAAACGTTGTTTGTGAAAATGCTTTCTGGTGTTTGTCAAGCTCTTTGTGGGGTGAAAATCTGTAGGCATCAGCAGCAGCTACAGTAAGAACAGCTCAGGCTGTGGTTAAGCGGCTGGCCTCTCTCAGTGTGAAGGTTTCACACTTCGGTCCCAGCAGAGATCTCCAGAGACGCAGTAACAAATGGAGCTTTGTGTGAGCGCAGTATGTCTGCAGCTGGATATCCAAAACATTTTGAAAAGTGCTTCAACTCCAGCGGATTATTATCTAAATTGCTGCCGAGCAGGGACAGCTGCTTGATTGGTTAAATGATCCAAACTGAGGCGATCTGCGTGGACTCGGTGGAAATATCCGCCCAGACAAGAGGAGTTTCACATCCATGTGAAAGTCCTGCGTGAGCTGAAATATCCACACATCGGGTCCAAGATGAGTGTTTAGCAAATGCTTTAAATCCAAGCAACTGAACATCATAGTTAGCATTCCCAGTCGGCGTGAATAGGAAAGGATGTCATCATTATTCAGAAATACTCACAACACAGGATTTTTCTTATCAGTTGTCCTATGGGCCATGCTAATTCTGTATCTTCCCTTACACTGATGGGATTTTAGAGCTTCATGAACAGAAAGTTCATATAAGAAGCTTATATGAACTACATGAAGGCTGTAGTTTACTTTCACTGTCTTTGTCGGTGAAGCCGATACCAATAAATGATACCACAGGGTGCCACACAGCACAGTTTTGGCTCTGCTCACCACCTCATGGAAGACTTTTTACCTGCAGACATCCTGTGCAGAGTCTTTGTGCAATGAGAGTTGTGTGACTGTTCAGCAGTGATTTCAAAAGGAATTTTATTTGACCTCGCGTGATTCGCAATCAGTGCCTTACCTTTGCATTCTTACCATCGTTTTGACAGTTAAATTGTTTTCTTCTTTCACAAACAGAGAGATGAGATGAAGTGTCCGTCTCTTCCTAACGCCTGCACCTGCACCTCGGAGGCCAATGGGCCGCCAGGACCTCAGGGACCAGTGGTGAGAACAAACTGTTATCCATTTTTGTAGGGCTCTTTTCTATTCTAAAGACAACTGTGAATGTTAACCAGTGTACACAAATGAAATGCATAAAATCGAGAGCGTAGGACAGGTGGATGGTGTCCTACACTGATCTTGATGGCCAGAGTTAAATCCTGAGCTTTCTTGCCTAATGAAAACAGAAATCAGAGATAGGAACAGCAGCTCTGAGCCATGTGAGGTCTCTACGGTGCAATCAGTTATAAATGAAGAACCAGACAGCCGGTAACTTGTCAGCTCCCTGATTGTGAAACTCAGGGCCTGGAGGAATTGGAAGGTCATTCAAAAGCAGGTACTGTTTCTGGGGCTCAAGTTTGATTGGACCACTGCCCCAGTCCTGTGGTCCAATCAGCTTTGGTGGATGGCAGGATGAGGAAAGAGCTGTCAGGAGGGCAAGGCAGCATCAAGTGGCTTGGTAGATATAGTAGAGATAATGCTTTTATTGTGAAATCTTTAGGGATTTGTGAGGATAATGTGAGCAAAGAGACACATTTAGAGACACCTGCTGAAGTTAGCAAAAACACTCACAAATGGCTACACGTATAAAATCCTTAAAGGTGGTTTGCTACACCCAGTTAGCCTCTAACGCAGACATGATGATGGTAAAAGCAGTGCTCAGTTTCTAATTTAAATTAACTTTTAAATTACATTTCAAGCACATTTTTTTTAAATTTATCATTTACTGCTTCAAACAATTTTCACTCAGGGCAGCTTTTTACAGACTCAGGACCACCTTATCTCAGCAGAACTCACTGATATTCATACTGAATGGTATGAGGCCTTTACAGTTTCAGACTCATGGAAGTTGCAGACTGCGCAGGGAAGTGGGGAGTACTGCAATAAAAAGGAATGTATAGAGAAACGTCAGCTGTTATCCTCACGTACAAGCAGTCAGAGGGAGGAGGCGGCTGCTGTAGGTTCATCCATCAGCTGTCAGACAGGCACCACAGTTTACTTTCTCCACTCTCTTAAAAGATTTTATGAGGCATTGCAAAGAGGTTTCCTGTGGTTAATGTGCTTCAGGACGCGGTATTCTCCCTCGTACAACATACAGCGCATAAGTGGCCATAAATAACCAGGAAAGCCAGAGCTTTGACTTATGCGTTACATGGTAGCACAACCACTGTGGAAACGTGTTTCATTACAGAATACAAGCCCTGCATTACTTTTCTCAGGGAAGATACTTTTTAGTTTAAATAGATTTCACTTTAAAAAAAGATGAACATACTCATCGTTAAATCACCCGATAAATGGACTGAGGGCTTGAAACAGAATGCTTTTCTGCAGGGTCTGAAAATGCTGCTAAAACTATACAAGGCTGGAAATTCATCATTTACATCAACGTTGAATACGAAATCTGAAACTAGTTTGTTTATATAAAGCTGATTAGTAACAGAAAAAAACATGAAAATAAACATAAAGCTGCCAAGATGTGCGGGGGTTTTTTTTGTTTTTTTTGGTTGTTTTTAAATGAACCTCAGGAGGAAATGTTCTTCGTGCATTTATCTGCAGAGTCACGAAATATTTACATATCTGCAAAAGATTAGTTGTCGTTGTGTTTCTGTGGCATGATGGTGGCAGCTAAAGCATGAAATCATTTCATGGCTCTGCTCGGGCAGCTCAAAGCGCTCATTAACCAAAACCACATTTCTCTCTGAAAGGGAAACTTCACACAGCTCGCTCTGCAGACACCGAGCTCCATCTGTCAGACCAACGTCCTCCAGCGACGTCTCATCACTCGCCGTCTGTCACTCTGACAAACGTACAAGTCTGAGAAAGAAAAATAAAAGGTGGAGAGTTAGAAGTTAGGAGCTGACACCACCTAATTCTAGCTACACAATCTCAGTTCTGACTAAAATGTTCCCAATTCTTTCTTAATTGATCGAATGTAAACTTTGGACATTTAAACATGATTCAGATGAAAATAAAAACATACAGTAGGTTCCATGGTTTCCTATCACCAAACAAAAACCCACAACGCTGCACAGGAATCTGTTACACAGCCCCACCTGAACCCTCAATGAGCTGTCAATGCATGTTGGGTAATGTAGGAGAAAAAAGATCATTGAATTAAACAAGAGATGTGGAAAAGAATAATTCTTAACCATATATTTTTTATTCTTGGATGGTATTAGAATAGCTTTGCATGACTCACAGTTCAATAATAATCCTTCTTTATCTCATCCTGGGCCTCCTCTCCCTTCAAGTCGACTTTCTTCTGACTGGCTGCCCCTCGTAAATGAAAGGTCTGAAAATGACAGAAAATAAAGAAAAGCAGAATTGGTTCTCAAAAGGCAACGCTCATTGTTTGGATTAAAATGCCCCCTTTCAACAGCATTAATGATTGCTTACTGTGCATTCAGGCCAAGGTTATTGTTATTATCTTTAGCTAAAATAAAGACTAGACTTCTGAGAAAAAAACATGAAAGTAATTAAAAGAGTTTGAGAACTTGGAAAATTAAGATAAAATACAAATATAAAGGAAATTGGACATGTTTTTGAGAGTCTGGATGTCTGCAAGACTGAGTTGACTGCTTTCACAAAAAGTTTTTTAAAATTGTATCCTGCCCAGATTTTTCTAAATCTTACCTCTGACTTAAGCCCTCCTCCACAATGATAATTAAAAAGGCTAAAATCAACACTCAAATTAATGAAGAAAAAAAAAAAAACTAAACAGACATCAGAAAATTCTCCCCGGGAACTAACTGAAATGAAATTTAATTAAAAATAATCTCAAAATATACTAAAATTAGAAATCAAACGCTCATTAGAGCATGCAAAACGCATACATAGACAGTGCAAAGACTCTGCAAGTTAAAAATATTTCAGCTTTAATGAAAAAAATAATCCGGCTTCACGCAGTGTTGTAAAACCTGATCAGGTGAGAGGGACTGGGCTCTCCTGCCGCCTGCAGCTTTTAAAAGTGAGCTTTGTGCTTTCTGAATCACTGTGTTAACTGCTGAATAACTCAAACTATCTCTTGTCCTTCGGGAGGAAGCAGTTCTCCCACACAGGCTGTTAGGGGCTAGTGTCTGTGGGTTGTGACTGCATTCATGTAAGGCCTTACTCTGCTTCACATTTGTCCTCAGGCTTTTCTTCCAGACTGGCTCCCTTGTGGCATGTTCAGACTAATTTCCCCCTCAAGCATCTCTTGTGTCCTTCTTATCTTTGTTGTGTTAATTAAAAAATCTTTTTTTTTTCAGGGTGCCCCCGGCAGCAAAGGTCCCCGAGGTGAAAGAGGAGAGCCCGGTTCTGCTGTAAGTTACTGGGGAAAAAAAAATTCTCTATCGCATTTCCCTTCAACACTTGCTGCTTCACATTTTCTTGCAAGCTGAAGAAAATAAAAGATGGTACAAGTGCAAGAGCTTTGAGAAGCACATCTGATTCCACTTACTGATTGAGTGTTTGTGCTCTCCTTGTCCTTGATATGAAGGCTCAGTTCTATTAGCATTCCTTGTCTCCTGCCGGCCTTTTCCAAATATTTCAACAGTAGTACACTTCAACTGGGACAAGAGATATCAACAATAAATTCCTCCCATGTTTAAATATTTCTCTTGTCTGTATTTTGCAGGGACCGTTGGGCCCACGGGGAGAAATTGGACCACCTGGGCCCATGGGTCTGCCCGGCCCTCAAGGACCGAGCGGGCTGTCGATTCCAGGAGAAGCTGTAAGTCTGTAAACACACCTGACATCAACACACACACAGAGCAGAGTGGGGGGGGGATTACTTAGTGATTTATTATAAAGAGAATTTACAAGCTGGGGAGTATCTGTGGCAAGGACTCACATTCTTTCATGTCTGAGGGAAAGAAGCGATACCAAGAAGCCCCCGAACGTCAGTATCACTGAATGTTAATAAATCGCAGCTTGGATTTCCGTCTCAGAGATTAGATGTACCCAGATTAAACTGAGATCACTTTCCAGAAAGGTCCCACGAAATAGAGGTTTGTGGAAAGTACTGGACAGTTTCTGCTGCTTAGTACTCAATTAATCTAACGATATTGTTAAAGGTTACAGTGGATTAAACAGGTTTTATGGATTAAAACATCCACTCGATTGAGGCTGTAGGTTTGATTTCAGATGCTGGGAGATACAGCTAATGCTTTTTTTTTTTTTTTTTTTAATTACCTTCAAACTTCAAAACTCTTGTGCAACTGTAAATCATAATGTAGTTTAAATATTTATATTTCACTCCTGAGTTTCCAGATGTGCCAAAAAATGCAGTTCCTCTAATGTCCTCTGGGGAGTCAGTCCCTATTGATGCCCATGTTAACTTTAAAATAAGTATGTTAACTTTAAAGTAAGTTTATAGCCAATGAAAATGGTTTTGGTCTTTAAGCATGGTTTGCTCCTTGTAACATCTGTACAGGGTGGAATTTGTGGAAAGCACATTTGGCATATGTGCTTGAGTTTATTCTAAGTATGGTCAATTCTAGTTCCAGAAACAATCATTATGTTGGCCCAAAAATGCAGCACCACGATATTAACTAGTCCAACAATTGTTATATTGGCTATATGTGCGTTTTATAGACTAAACCTGACATGGATCATTAAATAAAATTTGAGTTTTGATTTATTTAGCAAGTCTTAATCTGGTTAATATTGCTATCATCTACATCAGTCACAGATCCATCTCTGATTGTTCTGTCCCTCCGAGTCACCGTCTTCATTAATGATGTTGCTTTCTGTTTTCAGGGCCGTCCTGGACCAAAGGGAGACCCCGGTGATTCAGGCTTACCTGGGCAGAAAGTAAGTGCAGCTCAGTTTGTGTTTGAAAGCAGGAAACTGGGGATAATTCACATTTTGACTACTGGTCTGGCACGCGGCCACATTGGCTGCACGCAGATGCTTTTCCAGCTGGGGTGTATTCAGAGAGAGAAGAGGCCAACCGTGCCTCCACTGCAGGTTTCTGAATATTACTTTTAAATTACGTTTCTGCGCACATTCGAGCCAAGAACAAGTCGCCTTGATTAACAGTGCTGGATAAGTGTCGACCCGCGGTCAGCCACTACATCCTCCTCTCACTGAAAACTGTTTTATCTGGGAATGCATGAGCTGCCTAAAGACAGACGTGACACCTTAACTTCGTTGGCATGAAAGCGAAAGCAGTCTGTGTGAAATATTAAGTTACAGATATCAGATGGTGCTTTCATTTCTTCCTGGAAGGAAGCATCTCTCGTGTAGGCTGAATTGAAAAGAAGAATCCAGGCCAAACAGACAGAAGGTAAAGAAAGGTGATACTGACCAGAGGTCAAAGGTGTGCTTGTGTTAAGATGAAGCCATAAGCAGGTAGGCCCCTGAAATGCCTAAAACCTATAATCGGTTTTCTCCAGGCCATCTTCAGCCTCAGTTTGGTTGACCTGCTCAGGTGTTCCTGGCTTAAATGTGGAATGGTGTTTGTTTATAGCTTCAAGCTCGACCTTTAAAGGACTTCAGAAGAATTTAAACAGAGTGCAGCTTCCAACCTTAAAGGTTCCATGTCAAACTGCACAAAAACATTTTTGAAGCAGAGCTGCAGAAAAGGCGTGATCAACCAATTGAGTGCAGGTTCTGCTAACAGCTAAAACGTGCAAAAAGTTGTACGATAATCAATGGTTGACAAATTATTTCCAATAGATATCAGGAAAAATAAAGGTTCAGACAAAGTGGAGCAATCATTTAAAGAATAATTGTGGTTTATTTCATGGTAACTTTATGCTCTGTTCCTCTGTTGTAGAAATTCGGGGAAACCAAAAGTTTGTTTATAGTCTGATTGAAAGAAAACAAGGAAATCAGCAGCTTGGAACGGATGTTTGGCTCTCCATCCGTCCATGCTTGCCTTCTGACTTAATCACAAACATATTCTTCCCCCACTGAACAGTTAGATAAAAAGTTACCCTAAATGATAGGCATATAGTGAATAGTTTGTAGCATGGTCACCTCCTTGGGTCAGCCGCTCTGAAATTCCCTGTAATCCGTTATGTTTTCTTATCTACTGGAACCCCAAAAATTTAAAGACGCACACACAGAAAAAACAAAACAAAAACATTTTTCTCTACTTGTCTTGAAACTGGAGTAAGATAATCTCATCAAATTGTCAATGTGGAAATTATTACCATCAGATTTATTTATTTTTGGTCTATTGAGATTTGGCTGCACAAACCTGGTGGAAAATTGTTAGTTGCTTTGTTCAAAACAGTGTTGTAAATCAAATAAAGTGGACCTATTGTGTTTCCCCGCCCTTATAGTCATTATTTTCATCCTTGGACCTACCAGAGTAGCTTTACATGATTCACAAGTTCAGAATAATCCATATTTAGCTTATATTGGGCCTCAATGTAGCTACTCGGATCATCCTCTGTCTGAAACCAATCATCAACGCATCTCCATTACGGCCATCTGATTGGCTACCCCTCATAAACAAAAGGTTGGTTGGTGTTTCTGTGAGATTACCATATTCTTTGACATCATACAGATCCAAGACTAAAAATGAAACCAGTATTAAACTGATGTTTGAGCTTTGTGATCACAGGGACTACGTGTACCTGCACAGGTCTTTTCTTGTGTTTAATAAGAACTGAATCCAAACCTGGGTAGAGTGGTGAAGAATCGATCCAATCCAAGTTTTAAAAAAAATGACCGCTTTGCCAAAACACCGAAATCTACCATTTTATCAAAGCCATTACTATTCTGAGATAAGATGTTCCTTAGTGTTGGTGCTTTGATGTAATGTTGAGCACTAGAAGCAGTTGGTCTTGTGTGAACGTGCAACCAACTTGTGTAGAAAGGAAGGGGATGAATTTACAGGGTTATGAAACAGCTGGACACTGCTTTATTTTTACTCACAAAAAGGTTATGATTAAGTGTTGCGAATGGGCCTAACTGTAAATTTTGATAGATGAGGCTGAATGGTACCAGGAACATTTAAATGCAGTGCCAATGGGTCTTGAGCAAGTGTTGGGATGTGACAAGTGTTGGGAATGAAATCATGTCAAAAATTCACAGTTGCTGCTCTTGGTTGGAAATCAGAGCTTCATGTCCAAGGTTGAACTTGGAAGGCCTTGAAATAACAGATTAAAGTGTCATTTTTTTAGATAATTTCTGGTAAACATTTGTTAGGTTTGTCACTGAAAACTCATCTGAGAGTTTTAATAAACTCTGGGTCACCTTCAAAAACTTGGTAACAGTAGGCAACGTTTTGCCACCATGTTCACATTTAACATCCATATTTCCTTAAAGTGTGCAACACGTATGGTATGTTTTCTGTGTGTGTGTCAGAGTTGATGACGACTTTATTTAAAAGCCCTTGCTTACTTATTTTATTTCAACTAATTCAGTGTTTGTAAGTAGAATTTCCAAAAAGACAATGAATTAGATGGAAAAACAAGAGTAATTAGTGCTACCTACTTCAAATCCTTTATTCAATAATTTATTTCTTCCAGTCAGCTCAACTAGTTAAAGGACTGGAACAATTTACTGCCCTGCTCAAAGTGTTGTTGCACTGGAACAGCATGCACAATTGGGAATTAAACCTTCAACCCTTCACCCGCAGTGTTCATGCAGAGCTTCAGACTCATGAGTAAGACTGATTAATCAGCTCTTTATGCCAGTAAAACAAACTCCACGTGGACCGTATTGGAGCGACGAGGCTGCAGGTGACCATGTTGGAGCAGATGCTATAGCAACATGCATTTAATGAGTTGCAGACCATGCGGTCCTGGTTTATAATGGCCAATAAAACTGTTCTGGAATATATTATGTTCCTTGTAAATCTTATGCCAAGGCATCAAAGACCAGAGACAATAAAAATAGTGAGCAGAGTTTCTGAGCAAATGAGCACGGGGGGAAAAAAAAAAGAAAAAGACGTTTACTGTCCGGCACGACGCTGAAACAAACCAGCTCGAGTTGGTCAATCAGAGGAAAGGTGGACTTTCTGTTACAGATGATGAGCATAAAATACTTTTTTCTGAGGGGTCTTCTCATGTTTGCAGGGTTCTCGTGGTCCTCCTGGTCCTGTTGGCCCAATGGGACCCGCCGGAGTGAGGGTGAGTATAGCCAGGCTGCTTTTAATGGCATCCATGCGGTCTGAATTCTTTAAACATGAACTGTATGGCTTTAGGGTTTCAGTCCTGATCTTATATTTCCAGGGCCCTCAAGGAAAGGAAGGCCCAGCTGGACCTAGAGGAGCCCCAGGGCCCATGGTAAGACTTCTAATGGTTTGACACATGCACACCTCAGAGCTGCAAACCACGTGAACAATTGAGGCATTTAATTGCCTTTCCAAAGAGCTTTCTACTACCGCGTCTTTGCAGGCATATTTCCCAAGAGTCATCTTTGTCCTCTTTCCCACTCATCGATATTTTTCTTACCCTTCCCTTTTTCCTTGCAGGGACCTCCAGGATCTCCTGGAGTACCAGGTACCACAGGAAAACCAGGAAATCCTGGAGACTCTGGTCCTCCTGTAAGTTTGCTGGCAGGGTTGTGTGTTCATTGAGCAGCACGTTGGGCCTGAATAGTTCTTAACAGTTTTATTTCTCTGGTTCTAGGGTCCCAATGGTCCAAAGGGAGACAAGGGAGAGAGAGTGAGTAAACCTACATCAAATGTTTTTGTCCACAAGTGATGATATTAAAAATATCCTACAACATGTTAACAACAAGCTGATGAAAACAAGAGGCTAGATTCCCTGTGCAGTTTCACGTTTCAGGAAATTTCTAATAATACATTTACATATAAGTGACTTGAGAAATGACAAATGGGGCCAACAGTAGGAAATGCTGGGAACTTATCACTTAGCATTACGAGTTGTTTGGAGTATTTTCCTGATGTACAACGTGTGACCAAAAAGTCCATGAAAGAAACTGTACCATTTTAAATGTGTCTGCTCCTGGATTGTCTTCATGTGCATCTTCATCTGGCATCCAGTGCGGCTGCCATTCTAAATTTTAGTCTGAAGCCCGATTTCAACATAGACAATTTTAACTTCAGGTTCAGAGAGAGACGAGGAATCTAGTCTTTTTGGACATTCATTGGATTGCATCAGTGCTGAGGTGTTGAAATGCTCTGAGGCATCTAAGGGAGAACATTCAACAGAAACCAAAAATATACACACAGAAATTGGATGCCATCCTCGAAGTAGTCATCTTGTCCAGAGCTGCCGTGCTTCCAACACTGGGAACACTTCCTGGAAGTCCTGGTCTGTCAGGACGTCAAGCACCATCTGTAGTGCATGTGGGATCCGCTTCAGTTTGCCGACCTTCAACTTGAATTTCAATTTTTTTGAAGAGCGAAGTAGCAGGGAACGAATGAAGATATTCATATTAGTGCACCCCATATTCTCCATAATGGAGGACCCATTTGCATCGCACCACTGTTGAGTTTGTTTGTGCAATAGGTTCTCCTAGGATGTTAAAGTAGAACTTGGCATGGACAATCCAATGCTTCATGTGGGACGAATTCACTGAACCACCTGGAGAAAAACAAGTAGCCAGCTTCTGTTAGAGCTCCCAACTCTGAAAACCTTTTGACCAGGACTTTGGACTTTCGACAGCTCTTCCCCTGCTAGACTGCTGTTTGGTCTCTATAGCCTCAACCTTTGAGATAAAGGTGGGGGTCATTATAGCTGTTGCAAATGCTCCTTAGTGCAAAAGCAGCAGGTGGTCACAAAAATCCTGATTGAGCCACGTTTCAATGAAAAGTTTCAGAGAAACATTTTCTGACTCATATAAAGTCTGTGCACAATGACAATAAAGAACTATTCTATTCCTTTCTTTACTGTTTTCCAATTTTAAATCCTGCCTGTCTGCACCCAGGGCGACTTTGCTCCTCAGAACATGATGCGATCCATTGCCAGACAGGTTTGCGGACAGTTAGTCCAAGGTACGTAGAACACATTTTCCCCCTCCTGACATGGATTTAGAAATCTCTGCCTCTTGGCTTTCACGATGTGGTTTGTAATGTTCTTGCTTTCTCTTCACCCTGCTGTTGCAGAACAAATGACTCGGGTCAACTCGTTATTGAATCAAATCCCCAGCAACATGTACCGCAACAATAACCCAGGCCCTCCGGGCCCTCCTGGACCTCCTGGCAATCAGGGACCCCGTGGAGAGCCGGGCGCCACAGGAAGGAACGGATTCCCCGGAAGTTCCGGATTGCCCGGCCAGCAGGGAGAGAGAGGTACGAGCCACCCCTGAGAAGTTGCTGCACGGCAGGAGAGGCTGACATCATGAACAAATGGAGTTAGAAAAATAAACATGAAGTCAAATGATTTCTAAAATGGGAGCACAGAAGGCAGCAAAGTGATTATTTACTCTGCAGAACGTTTACCTAAGACGCACCAAACCATCACAGAATGCTAGAAAGGCCTGGCATCATCGTTAATCTGAATTTCAGTCCAGATCGAATCAAATAAAGCTGCTGATGCCAAAATGTAAAAATATTGCAGTGAAAAAAGTACTTCTAATGACCCAGAGACACTTTTTTACATCTTTTTTTTTTTAAATTCTCATTTGACGAGATTTTTTGATCCACAAACAGCAAATTGTAATCAAGGGAGAATGGCCAATGCACACTGATAAACTACTGGCACTGGCACTCGGTCAACAAAACTTAGAAAACTCTGATCTAAATGATCATGAACATGGCTGCTAGTGCATTCATCCCTGTGTTCAGTCTTATTAAAGAAAACAGAATAACTACTGAAGATGTTGCCGGGCAGAATCAGAAATTAAATGTATTTGCATTGCACCCTCACCTTCTGCTCATTAAGGACCCCTTTCTGAAGTCTCACTTTCCTGTCTCACTTTATGTAACATAAATTCAGGAAACATATTTCAGAAGAGGCAAAAAAAATGTTCCAAAGCCAAGTTCTACCACAGGGAGGAGCTTTTAAGTAGGAGTTCTTATGTAAGGGGAGACAGAAAAAATGTCTTATTTTATTCTGCAACTAAAGGATTGAGACCTCCGAGCTTCCAGCCTAATGATATTTGACTTTCCCCCCCTTCAGGTCCCCCAGGAGAGAAAGGCGATCGAGGAACTTCAGTAGTTGGAGCGAAAGGACCGAGGGGACCTCCAGGTACACATTCTTTAGCAAGACACCAAAAATACTTAAAATGTTGGTGAGATCGCTGACAGCTAAAGTTAACAGGCAAAGCTGATTCCTAAGTCCATAATTTATCATCGTTGATGAAACCATCATCTGAACTGCCCCTACAGATTTGTAAGGCTTAAAAAAGATAAATAATTTATTTTTCAGCAAAACAGAACTATTGTCTCGTCACATTTGCCACTAAAAACCCAAACACACTCAATGTTTGAGCCAAGATGATGGAAATGGAGCCTTTGCATATAACGGTCTACCTTGATGATGTAAACCTTGATTTTTACCTGCCTTTGTCACTCATCTTATTTTGTGTCTCACCTTATTCACACCCCACCCACTCAAAGATGTCGGCTGATTCAAATGCTGAAAGCTTTGTTTGCTGCCATTCCTGTTAGTCTCTGGCGCCAGTGTTGTGACATGTTGACACATATTTGACAGCAAGATACCCCCCGTCCCGTCTCCTATGAGTATATTTCAATGAGAGGTTTGAATTTGTCTCAGTTAACCATGTCTTCTTGCTCCTTAAAACTGCGCTTAGTTGCCCTTAAAGTAGTGATTTAGCCAGGTGGTGGTGCAGCATTGTTAAAGAAAAACACAAACTTTGGTCCTGAAAAAAGCAGTTTCACCAGCAACTGCTTATGTAATCGCACTCCATCCTCCACGACTGCAGCCCTGCCGCTTTGTGACGGTCCCAGCTGTCAGACAGAAGCAGTTAGAGTCGAGGAGGGAGAGGAGAGCAGTGAGTCAGCCTGGAGGACATGCCGAGGACGGCGAGGAGACAGTCGGGCAGGAAACTTTCCAATCTTTTTCTGTCCAAGTCTAGACAAAATTCAGAGGGGAGGGGAGGATCAGCACATCCTACTTCTTTTCCCCCATCATAGTTTACATCATTTCATTCCATGCCCGGGACAGTCAGCAGCAGCTCGACACCTTTTCAATTAATTTTGTTTCCAGCTGCGTTGAGTCGCAGTGGTCTAACAACAATATCATAAAATGTTCTCATCTCTGTTTACATCAAATACAAGAGTGTAACTGTAGTTTTTATTAGTTCTAATGGTATAAAAGCACATGGAAGGCTTTTAAAAATTCTGATTCTCAGAAACACGCTGGCTCAAAGCAAAACGCACTTCATGAAAGCGTTCACATCTGAGAAAATGAAAACGCAGCCGGCCTTTGATCTGCACCATTTGAACAGTTTCATCTTTTTATTTTTATAAATGTTGCTTTTACTGGAGAATCAGTCCCGCCCTTCCTTTGAGGCAAAGTTTATAAAAATAAAAGACATGTTGCTACCACCTTTGTCCATGCTGCATTATGCTGATGTGATTTATCCATGTAGTTTGAATGTAGGGTTTGGTGACCATTTGCAGATATCCCATTATCCCCCTGTGTGATCTCCAATATCTGCACCACTGGGGTGGGGGCTGCAGATGAAGTTGAAGTGAATCCCCTTAATGCAGTTTTTTTTTAGTAATAAACAGACCCAGAGGGGGGGAAAAGATGATAGACCTGCTCCTGTTTTGGTATCGTTTTGAGGTGATGGACATTTATTTCTAAAAGGGAAGCAGTTCAAGCACAAATTTGTGACTACACGCACATTTGTGTCTAAAGCCATGTCATGGAAGTATAGCGAGGAAGAGTGCAAATAATCTGAACGTCAGGATAAAATTCATTCCATGTATTAATGGAATAAGCTAAAAATCACCTTGATTGAAAAGCCAATCACTCCAACCATCATCTATCCCCAACCTGGCTATGTTATTTTTTAAAATAGCGTTTCTGTCACTGCCACAGTGTAACTGAGTTTAATGCAGTAACCTGAAGTGTCCAATTACATTAGGACCCTGTCCTTATTTGGGCTCCTCCTCCAGACAGTCAAATGAGCAGGATTTCTCTCAGAGTGCAGAGTGCTACCAGTGACAGCGTGAAACTGTAGCAGCGTGTGTAAAGCTGACACACGCGTGTGCGCGGCTGCACGTTGCTGAATTTACGCACGAGGAATTTAATTCCGCAAGTGAAACTGAATTATTTGCTGGTATTATGTTTTTTGCTCTCGCACATATGATGATATAAATATGATTCCATAAACTATCTTCAGCCTGCTGTGATTGCAGTCTGGTAACACTGACAGTTGAACACACATGGGTGTGTTGTCCATTTCCTCCCTCTTTGAAATGCTACTGATCATGATAACTTTTTTTTTTTTTTTTTTTTTTTAAATTAAACACATCAGGTCCATCAGGAGAGAGCAGGACTGGACCCCCAGGCCCTTCAGGCCCTGCTGGATCTCGCGGACCACCTGGACGTCCAGGATACGCCGGAGTCCGTGGGCCTCCTGGACCTCCTGGATACTGCGATTCCTCTCAGTGTGTCGGTATTCCTTACAATGGGCAGGGATACATAGGTATGTAAAGGATCCTGTCTGTGATCAGAGACATTAGTTCTGTTTGGCAATCTGGGATTAAATGCAACAGTAAAAGAACACGCCAACATTTTGGGAGATGCACTTTCCTGTTCATGAGTCTGGGATGTGATGACTTTAGAATAACACTGAAAACAGAAACTCAAGGGTTAGGCTGATGGATTCTGACAGGGCATGGTATAAAATGATACCTGCAAAGCCAATGCATGCTTTGCGATAACTCAGAAATCTCTGTAGATTAAAACAGCAAAAAAGGTATAAGATAGAAAGTAATTTATAAAAGCAATAGAAAAAAAATAGGTTGAAATAAGTTTCCTCCAAAAGAGGGAGTCTGAGCTGCCCCTTTGTGTCAAAAGGAGCCAGTTAAAGATGCTAAAGATGCCTCCTGGGCACATTCAACTGGGCAGAAACCCTGGAGTAGACTAGAGCCCGTTGGAGAGATTCTATCTCTCACCTGGCCTGGGAATTCCTCGGGAGTCCTCAAGATGAGCTGAGAAGTATCGCTGGGGAAAAGGACATCTAGTAGTCTGGAAACAGAAGACTAGATGTCCTTTTCCCCAGCGATACTTCCCAGCTCATCTAGTAGTCTGGAAACAGAAGACTGAGCTTGATGTGAAGCAATTACTTCAAACCACCTCAACAACTTAAATCTGCTTCCAGTCTTTATTCTAAGATGGGCCAATACTCCCTTACTCTGGTTTATAAAAAGGGAGAAAATGCACTTCCCAAAATGTCTGAGCACTCTGTTGTGGGGGGATTAGTGCATGTGTGAAACTTGTAGTCAACTAATAAGCACATAGAGGTTATTGATTTGCTGTCTTCTGCTGACCTGACTGACACCTTCCATCCTCTTTGGCCCGTTTCAGGTTCACCATAGTAGACTTTTTATACCGCCTGTGCTGCTTTCACTGACCATCTGAAAACACAAAACAAAAAAGTCCTGTAACTGAATCACTCATATGCTCTAAAGCTGTTTAAAGGGATAACCACCAAAGGAAACAATTAACAAACTGTGCTGAAAACATCACAACAACAAAGAGGGAACGAGTACTAACGACTCACAGACAGTAGCGCAAAACACCAGCAGCAGCGGTGATGGCACCGACCTCTTTAGTGGCCTGTTTGCATCTTGAAGCCAAAGACCAAACAAAGAAGCCTTGTTCAGTGGAGGAGCATGCAGCAAACAACACCACCGACAAGCCAAAACAAATACTAACAAAGGTGGACTTGTACCAGAGAAACCAGTGCAGCCACCTCAGCATCACCACCCACAGCAGCAGCAGCAACTCTGTTAACAGCATTTCTCTCCATGTGACATGTAAATAAACTAATTTGTGCCTTGTAAATGATATTTGAATCAAGTCCACTAAATTTAGTCTTAACATCTGTAGTTTTAAAGCTTGTGCCTTGCAAATCAAACCTGCTGCTTGCTCAAACGCCGACAGAACGTTTTATTTTTATTGTTTTTTGGTTTTTTGTTTTTTTTTTTAATTTTAAGTCTTCCCACCCATGTGCTTGTAGCCATTTTAAACTGCTCGGGGTCATGCTGGTCTGTCCTACACGTGTGACCCTGCAGGCTTAGATTCACCACTTCATGTCTTCATGTCCCCCCCCCCCCCAAAAAAACAAAACAAAAAACAACAACAAAGAAACCCCACCCAAACTACATCTGGTTTAAAATACTAACAAAGCTTTCACAAATTCTTTCTAGTCGGGTGGTTGATGATCTCATGTTTTGTTGCATTTTGTGAATGTATGTGATGGAATTGATTGCTGGTAATGCTTGTGGTTATCAGACTAACACCTGAAATTCTAACAACACAAAAGGAGAATATGAATGCACTGAAATGTATAGCAGGGGCGTGCCCAAAGGGTGCCTTGGGTGACCTGGGCCATGTTTAAGTGATAAAAACAGTCTCATAAAGGTTTTTTTGTAGTGCAGACTACATACAGACTGCTATTTTTGAAGTAACGTTCATTTCGCCTGCAAATTTATTGGTTTACCAAGATAAATAATGGCAAACCTTGACTATTGAGCCCTCCCCTCTAAAGAATGAATAAATTACACTACGATGATAAGACAAACAACTCAAACCAGTTTGTTGCTGTGTAGCTGTATTGGTGACAACCATTTCCCCCTCTGTGTCACACAAGCCACCTATGACCCCCCACCAATACTGGCCACACCCCTGCTGTTTACTAACTAGCTGTGTCAGTGGTTTAGGTGGAATCAGAAAGAAACACAACTTTTAACCAGTTCTTCTTGTGCATGTTGAGAAAAATCAAGAGAAAATGTGCCAACTTACTTTGCCAATTGGCCCAAATGCTATCTCCAAGCAGGCCAATACCCATCTGAACCTGACACCCAAGTAGTCCAGTTCCCCGAGGAGGACGGCGAGTTGCAAAACCAGCGTCAAAAGAGATCACTACCAAGAAAGACAACCAGCAGGCTAACATCATAAAGACAAGTAGCGTTTTCTTTATCCGTTTAATTTTCTTCACCTTAACCTGTGTTCGTTCATGAAATTATAAATAAAAATGGGGTTTGACACCTCAAATTTATTGGGTAATACATTTCAGTGCCTAAAAATCTATGTGAATATTCTTTTTTGTGTCAGGCGAAGGGTTTAGACTGATGATGTTCGGGGTGTGACTGGCACAATTTTAAAATAGACAAAAAACAAACTACAAAAACCTGTGAGCTTTCCTTTTCCATTTGTCTTTTTGCTTGTAACATATTTGCATTGAGTTTGTATTGACTAGCAGTGTTCAACAGTGCACTCATGGTAACAAGGCTAGCAATAGTACAGCAGGAAGGAAAATGTTCAGTGTCAGGACATCACATATGAAATGTTTATTGTTTTGCTTTCACACTTCATCCAGTATGTTCAGTATAACCTTTCTCATTCAGTTCATCTTTTAGGAGGTTCAGTTAAACACCGCTTTCATTTTGTATCTTTATATTTATCATTTTTTCTTTATTCTGTCACAGCTAATTTTTACCAAAGGTGGAATTGCATGTCTGTGGTGTATATTTAGTACATGTTCACTACATTTCATCTTGTTTTAATCAGAATATTTGTCATCGTCATTGTCATCGTATCAAATGCGGTCAAAACCTGCATGCAAGACTATGGAAATGGTCTTGCTGCTTCATGTTTTAACTGCAGATTGTGAATTCCACAGCCTTATTTTCTTATTTATTTCTGAAAACAGAAGAGGCATTTTTCAATAAAACTACTGAAAATCCACTTTGGTGTGTTCATTTCATGTTAAAGGACAGAAGCCAAAATAAAGCAAGTTCAGATCACACCAAAACAGACTTGGGTTGAGTTCTTAACAAGCAGGACTGGGTTTCCTATTGTACACTGACTTGAAGGATACCTTGGCCACCAACTACTATCCTAAGTTGTTTATGCTCTAACCGAAGCATCTAACAGAAGAGTTAGTCCTTGGACTGATTCAAGGATTACTTTCTATCAAATGAATGTGGTAGAAGGGTTAGGATTACTTGGGCTAAGTAGATAAGGGCTTTGATTCACTTAAGTGACCTTGGTGCACTTTTGATACACAGTGGTGGCGTAAAGCAGCAGTGCCTATGCCAAATGGGACACAATAATTAGTGGTACCTGGGCCAACTTAAGGAAAAGCCTCTTTGACTAAGCAGAAGTAGACATAAGGTAAGAGGAACAAAAAAGGAGTTTCTGCACTGATACTTGGGCTAATACAATTACTTGGATCAATTTGCACTTTTTGGAAAGCAAGTGGGTTTAATAGGTTCACTTGAGCATTTGGACTAATTAAGGGGTAGGAAAGAGTGTGAAGTTACTTGTGAGGCCAAGGAGCTAAACTAAAGGGTTAAGCTTTACATCACAGCAAAGTGGATTGCTTTTACTAAGTTACTTGGTAACGAGTTTGGGAGATTTGGCAGATTAACTTCAAGGGCACATGGGCTATCAGGAACAGCACTAGATGAGCAATTGAAGATTGGCGATTTGTTAGAGCAGCTAGAACCACTTGGGCCGACTATACGTGCCTTTTGATACTACAAGTACTGCTCCAAAAGTGTAAATAAGTGAAATATTCTCTAGCCAGGCCAGACTGGAAAATGCCACCAAGAACTGCAAAGGCACTGGTTTCAATGTCTCAAAGTGGAATGAGGTTGACCATCAGGCTATTGAACTACACTCTCTCGATCAAATATTAAAAGGGCATCTCAGTCATGTGGAACAGCGCCAGTTGGACAATTGAAGGCAAATCTAGCAGACTTTAAAAAATTATCCATATTGGGATTGACTCAAGGATCATGTGATTAACCTTAAGGGTACCAGTAGTGAGTAGACAAGGACTTGGATCAACTCTAGGACCTGGATCAAATGCTGTTTTGATATACGTTGGGGGTAAGTTCTAGAGCAGTGTTTATACTAACTACAACAAAAACTAAAATAAGACACAGCTTACCAAAAGGGGTAATGCCAACTTCAGGATACTGTAAAGGTCTTAAAAGGCTTTGTACCTAGAGCAAATGCTTCAAGTTTCTTAGTAGTTGGCCTAGATTTCTTTCTGATGAGTTTGTCTCCACTCATTGTCTTAGTACATTACGGCCATTCATAAGACACTACACCTGGTGAAATGAGCACTTCCCAGAAAACTGTGTGCGCCTGGCTTGATTTATGACCTTCTGGGCTAATTAGAAGGGAATCTGGGGAGTTTAGACTATAGCCTGCTTAATGGTTCCAAATTTATCAATTCCCTTATTGGTTAGTCAAAATTCTCCTCTACTTGAATTGTCCATGAACCCCAGAGGAACATGTGCAGCTTAACTGTTGCTGTTTGTACAAACTTGAAGCTCCAACAGGGACTCAGACCTGGTTTCAGCAGAAAGCTTTTAAAAAACAGAATCAGCAGCCTGGGATGGAGCCAATAATCCAGCTGTTTCATCTCCTTCAGGGCAAAGACTTCCATCTTTGAGTGGAAACTTGGAAAAGCAGACAAGAATATAGCAATCAGGAAATTGGGGAAAGTGTCATAAAGTGCTGTTCTCTTCAGCTTCTTTGAACACTCTTTTTACAACGCCGAAGCCAGGAGTGTTTGAGAATCAGCTAACTTCACTTCCTTGATTTATTCACTGCCATTTTCTCTTCAGATATTTTCCCCCTGAATCATTGCCACAAACATGAAGCTTAATAGCCAAGCACACGAGTGAGAGGTACTAATTATCTATAAGCTGTAAACATCAGTTCTGGGCCATGGAAACACATCATCATCGGTGTTTGACTGTTCAGATGAGTTCATCTCTACTCGAGTGTGACTCATCTGGAGCTACCAGTTATAATAGTCTTCCCAAGAAGACAGTTTAACTTATTGAAGGGGAGAGAATGAATGATGGCTGCAGGACGTAACATCACGTCTGCACTCAGGGTTGTAGAACCAATGCTGGATTACAAAAAACAAATTCCTTCTCCTGTCAGCCAGATTAGCCACTGAAAAATGCATTTTTTATCAAATTATGCTTTTATAGAAAAAGTGTTAGTGATTACTTTTATAATTACTTGTTTTTTTCAACAGATATATCAGAATGGATGTTTAAAGAGCTAGTATGTGCTGAGGTGGCTTAATCTCATATGGAGAGCTAAGGCAACAAGAACAGCCAGCCAATCAACAATCAGCATTTGGCTGAACTTTTGATTAGTGCTCATCGCCAAACTCAAATATCTGATTGATACTGGATGGTAGTTACGACTGTAAACTCAAAAAGGTTTTAACCCATAGGGAATGACCGCCCGAGAATAAATAAAGTTTGAACTTTTGATGAGCCTAAATAAGTTATGCTTTCTGTTATTGTTAATTATTCACAACATTTGCTTCACATTTTTAAAAGGAATAAATAAATCATAGCCATCAGTTGGTCACGAAAGCACCATTTTTGCAGTAAATATGCACATAAATTTACTGAATATGCGTTTTGCAAGTGCAAGTCTTTAAACATTACAGCTTTTGCCAGCCTAACACGCTTTAACGGCTTCATATATGCAAATGACTGATTAGAATGGCCCAAATTGTGAACTCTCCTGCAGTCTGTGTGATGTCTGAATGAACTGATGTGCAAACACTTCAGCTAACTTCCCTGTATTATGATCTCCTTGCAAATGGATGTCACGTATCCTGGAAGCTCCCTCTACTACATCAGAGTATTTCCATAAGATTAAATGTGTCTGACATACTTGAATAATGTTGAGAGAATCAGGTTGGAACAATTCATAATAAAAAAAGAAAAACTGACAATTTTTTTTTAAAGCAGGGCTATAAATAAAGTATGGAGGTTTTCTGGCAAATGATAGTCATGGCTAAGGTTTACAGACTAAACAGCAGCTTACATACTTTCCTTACTTGTTGAGTCAGAAAACTGAGAACGGTGACCACAGAACAAAAGTATCTGGAAATAAAGGAAACCAAGTGCTGCAGAAAATGCACTTTCCTGCAGTCTAATTAGAGCCAGATGAAGTGGGCGGAACACCTTTATTCCCTCCCACGGTTAAGCTTATCGGCAGCTTTGAAATTCCTCCTCGGACCTCGCAGAAGGCTCAGATACAACCTTTGATGGTGGAAGAATTTAAAACATGTTCTGGGACTTTAAAAATAGACGAACTGCATGTACATTCCCCTCAACCCCCTTGTGGGACTAATAAAGGTATATCAAACCTGTTGAGTGAAAAACTGACAAAAAAAAGCACTTTGTGACCCAAATAAAGAGGGCAATGGGACTTTCTACTGCATTAAACCGCAATAAATCTAACAGAGCTGAAGATGACTGACAGCTGTTGTTATCACTAGCAGCGCATATTAATCTGCAAAATTAAGGCAACTTTGCATAAACCTCGTTTCAACTTTTAAGGAGGCTCTCTGGTTCTTTGAATCAGGGGTTTCCGTTTGAGTTTGTAGTGGAAATGCTGACATGGTTATTCTGCTAAGTGATGTCAGAGCTTTTTTTTTTTTTAAGCTTGGATACTTTAACAGAAAGCAGGTTCTGCACAATGGCATGTCAAAATGATGAACCACTAAAGTTGGGAGCTTGAAGGCCGTGCTGGCAGAATATAACAGTTCTTAGTGGGACTGATTCACAGGGAAACCACAAGGATGTGTAGTATTTGGTGACACCTTGGGCTGACTAGACAATGACTTTGAGAAACTCTGGCAAGTATTTATGAGGACATCCAGATTACTCATTTTATTGTTTTAAAACCCATTTATGCCACTTTTTCCCTTTCCCATTTCGTCTATAACTCCTCTTTGTATTTGATGTCTCAATCATCTTCCACCAGAGAAGTCTGAACTTTCTGGAACATGCGAGGTGAAAACGTAGCACGCTCAATCCAGATCCGTTTGACGCCTTGCTGTGTTCAGAGCGCAGCGTTAATGCGGAAAGAACAGAGTAGACCACTGTTTATGTTGCTGTTAAGTGCAATAAAAACTCATCCTCCTGTTGCCTTTTCAAGCTCTTAGCAGGACCATAAACCAGGAGAGGTTGACTGGCCAGAGATGACCTCATGGAAATACTGGCAGCTACAACAGTTTCCTCAGTTTGAGGTGTCCAGCCAGCTGCCGCCATTCAGAAACCAAACCGGTATCTCTCCAGTCAACAGCTTTAGTTATGTCAGAGGTTTGTCTGCTGAGAAACACGAGACGCTCTGTAGTTTAATTTGTAGTACTTCTAGCAGGCAGAGCCATAAATAATGAAAGCAGACACACATTAAGGATCGAGAGATTGTATTTCATCCAATGACTGTTGAATTAACCGCTGACATCATTTATTTGTGAGACAGATTTATTATGTTGATTTTTCAGGATTTACTGGATTAGTCCAAAAGAGACTTATAATAAATATTCAATGAGAAGAAGTTTTCCGTACAAATACACTGATATGTTTCCACACGTCGCAATCAAATGTGCTTTACTGTGCACTAAAAAAAAATTAATATGTCACTGTAATCCAGCTTCACTTAGTTCTGTAATTTCTGGTACAAATGATAATAAAGTCAGCTCGATTATCCGTTTTTCCATTCTGCT
Source organism: Simochromis diagramma (assembly GCF_900408965.1). Taxonomy (NCBI): domain Eukaryota; kingdom Metazoa; phylum Chordata; class Actinopteri; order Cichliformes; family Cichlidae; genus Simochromis; species Simochromis diagramma. Next base: position 22,285,083 of record NW_024387492.1, read on the forward strand.
GTGTCAAAAGTCCAACACTGGGCAGGACCCCACGACTGCAAATATTGATTTTCATTATAGGTTCACCTTTAAAATATTTTTTTTCCCCAGTTCAGTTTTGTAGTGTGTTTATGCAGTCTTCTTGATGTTTAACAGACTAATGTTTTTAGAAAACCATCATGTTGAAAAGAGTGTTGAGCTTTGGAGGAGTTAAAATAGCATTTCATTACTCAGAGGACCTCAGAGAGCCAGCAGGGCTGATAACAACAGTGCTGAGAAGGACTGAAGGAACGGACACCAACTAAATACATGCCAGGGAAGGAAGTTTAATCAGGAGCAGGTGAACTAATGAAGGTGGGAAAAGCACAAAGCAGGAAAGTAAAAACCAGAAAGCCACGAGAAACTGTTGAGATTTTTATTTTTTAAAATCTTAGTTTCAGAAAAGTTAAGCTCCACTGACTATGAAACAATTACTAAAAACAATCAGTAGGAAAGTCAAATTTTCAGTGAAATATAATACTGAAAATAAGAAATCTGCATTAAATCATTAATCTAGTTATCACAGAGTATAAAACAGACATATTTATGGCTGTGTGCTTTCTGTGCTGGTGTTTATTTCCTAGGCGATAGTCTGCAAAAAAAAAATCAGTCCCACAACCTAATCACAGAAACGTGAAAATCACTGTAGATATTCTTAATATATGTTCTGTATTCCAAAAGCTGAAGTTTCAGCACCGTCAGAGAGACCTGGCAGCAAATTAGAATCATTCATGCATGTCTGCATCATCAAATGAATAGAAGGACATTCCTGTGACACAGTGTGTACTGCTGTAACTGTACCTGTTTGTAAGGTACAGTTTATCAGATTGTAAATTCTGTGCCAGGGGGGTGGGGGTATATGTTTTATAGTGCACTTAAAACATGCTATAAATAAAAGAATTGGTGAAATGAGGTGTTTCCAGTCGTCTTTAAATTGAAACCTTGAACATAACCTGCTGTCTGTTATCTAAACGAATACACTGGAGAGGCTGTGATGCTAATAAATGATCTGAGTGCTGTGTGCTCACAGCACGTTTAAGAACAAAGACCGTGCTCAGCCTCTGGGAAAACTCGTTAGTGCTGACACTAGCAAGGTACAAGAACACAGTCTTCCAAACTGCTGCTTTGTTCTACAGTACTTCCACTATCAATTACACAGTGCTAGGTTTTCTAGGTTGGCACTCTTCACCAATCACGCTTCAAAGGATTTTGTCTGCTCAAATTCCAAAGAAAGACTGCTTAATTGGCAAAATAACAAAGACCAAGACCCCAAAATGACATTTATTTCCAGGTTTGTTTCTTTTTTCTTTGGGTAGTAAAAGTTAGAAAAAGGATGACTCTATTAAAAGTGGGTCAGTAAGAGAAAATGAGGGGTGACAATGGCCATAGGCTGAGTAAAAAGATACGGATTAAATGCATACTGGGGAGGGAGGTTTAACAAGGAACAGGTAGAAATCAGGCTCTAACGAGGGCAAGAAAATGAGGGGAGTAAACACCCAGAGAATCCAACAGGAAATAAACTGGATGAGGGCATCAACTCTGAGGGGAAAACCGCAGAACTGAAACTAACACAAATCCAAGACTTCATTTACATTTACCATATAATATAAAATGCTTTGAGAAAACCGTTGTTGTGATTGGGTCATATATAAATTGAATCAAGGGGAAAACACTACATCCAGATGAAGAGAACTGCTGAACTGTATAGGCACTGATAGGCATCTGTGCAACCTAATAAAAGACGTCCCTCTTGTTGTTTTTTTAATTTTTGGACTAGACTGAGCTGGGCTGTTTTTTTACCCCAGGAATTTCTTTTTAATATCAAACATGTTTTTTGTTTTTGATAGCAGGGGACATGACAGGAGACGTTCCAGGCAAAACAACGTCTCTGCTAGAAACACTGAACTGTTTGCAAAATTTTACAGTTGTTTGTGATTTGTAATATTTTGACAGATTGAAACCCCCCCCCCCAAAAAAAACCCCTTATATTTATAACAAATGGCACACATCTGCATCTTGAAAACGTCATTTTTCCAAGGAAAAAATCCTTAGCAACTAATTAGCGACTTACCCATAAATCACAGGGTTAGTTCAAGGCAATGATGTAAAGTAATGATGTGTAAGTGGAACGTGGCATTACCAGAGAGACAGGAGTCACTGCTAATTTTCCAAGGAAAACTCAGGGTAAATTAATGTTTTATTCAGATTTTATCTGACAAATTCTCTACAGTCTGCAAGAAATCTTTCAGTCTCCATCAGGTCACCAGTGACCTGTTCAGTGTTGGGGTATGGTTCACATCTACCTCTTTATATGGTAATGAGATTGAAAAAGGAAGTATAACACAAAATCATTATGCTGTACAAGTATTCCAGCCTGGAAAAATAACAGCTTAAGTAAACACTTTAAAGCCCTAAATTACAATGATAAAAATGCTCATGATGAATATTAAAACTTTTGAGCACAACTATAAATGATTTCTTGCTGACTGTGGAAAGATACTCTGAAAGTCTCCTGGTCAAGAACAGTTTGATATGAAAGAGTCTCCATGTTTAAACAGATCTCTGCTGTTTCATAGCTCAGTTTGAAAAGAAAAACTTGAAGGTAAGAAAAACAAACACAGAGCCCAGCCTAAAGTGGACTTTAGATATGGCTGCTAATGTCAGCAGGTGTTCAAAAGTGTCTAATAAAATTCACAAAGCCTTTTGTTTAACAGTAGACTGATGGTTCTGTTCTTCACGGAGTGAGAGGAGGTGGTACTCCATTTCTCTGAGGTCTCTGATGTGGCAGCAGCTCGGACACATGCCGACTCTTGCTTTACTGCCAGATGTCGTCACCGCCGCTGGAATATTGTGAAAACTCATCAAAGAGAACAAACGCATTTCACAAGCCGAGCTATCGCCATCATCACTCTTTCCCTGGAAATGTCTCAATTTGCACGACTTATTGACTTCACAGATCAGGGAAACCTCACTATGGTGCATGTAGTTTTCTTCTAACAGCAGAACACAACACCTGACAGCTGTTTAACATGTCTTATTATACGAAGACCGAGATAACAGATCAGTTCCAGGTCCGTACTTGTTCCTTATGGATTCCTGGTGCTCTTGCTTCCTCCTCAGCTTTCTCTGACTTTTCTGCTCTTTCGGTGGGTTTCTGTGTTTGCAGTGCTTCACTTTTGAAAATTCCGCCTGGTCATCTCTGATTATCAGTAAAGTATGCAAAGGGAATTTAAACAGTACCTCTGCCTCAGTTTAGCTGAGAGAACCTCCTCAGCATCAGTAACAAAACAAATTCTGGCATTTTGGTGCAGATCACTTCTTTTAATTAGACCTTTTCTGCTTTTCTTTATTTTCTGTCAAATCTCTTGTTCCATCTTCAGATTGACAATGGCTGTAGTTTCAAATCATCAGGTTGATGTAAGTACAAGTATTCAATGAACTTGAGGAAACCTTAAAGTGGGCCTATTGAGTTAATATTAGTGCTGTCAGCATTAATCTCGTTAAAATGACGTTAATATCATAGCCGCATTAAGGCGGCAAATCTCCATTAGCGAGTTAGCGCGGATTGCCTCTTGCGTGGGGCTTTTTAACACAATTAATGATTCTGATATAACGATATTGAAAATGCAAAAGGAAGTCAAGCACTCCCTAAATCACTGCCGACTACGTGCCTACATCAGCCAATCACAGCTGTTTCCTCTGTAGCACGGCCTGCAGTTTCCCAGATTAGTGTTGCACCACCACACTGCAACAAAATTCAAATGTTTTCCACACCAGAAGGCGAGGCCCTTGTTCCCCAAAGTGGATCATAATCTGTTGTATGGAAACGTTAATGCAGCAGTCACTAAGTTGTTTATTTTCCTTGTCCTTCATCCATGAATTATACTTCAGTTTGTGAGGTGATTTCAGGAGGTAAACTAAAAGTCAAGGAATAATTATGACAACTGATCAAAATAATCATGATAAACATTTAGGCAATAATCCTACAGCCCTGCCAAAGGTCTTTAAAATCTCTTAAATTGTCTCTTTCCTCCCTTCTACTAGGAAACTCATTGGGACAGGATTTTAGTCCCATCACAGAGAATTAAAACTGCAGTTTAGAAAGTTTAATCATTGTTAACCATATTCTTATAAAGCTACAAGTCATTTATCCTGAAAAATCACTGACCATAACTGGAAGCACATCAGCTGAACTGAAGATTAAAGTATGTAAATTTGCCTGGTTCCTGGCTGCATTTAGATGAGCACTTACATGTACAAAGAAATATAAAGCGCCTCGAGGCAGTTGTTGTTTTGAGCTGGTGCTATATAGTTAAAATCGAATTACAAAGTTCTTTATACATTTACAATGTCAGTCAGGCCAGCTTTGTACATAAAAAAAAAACTACCTAGATTCAAATGTATTATTACACCATGTGTCATAAAAAAATAAAAAAGATATTTTAGAAATCTATCAAAAACTTGTGGACAACTAAAAATGACAAAATTCAAAGACCCAAATTTGAGCCGGCATTTTGGATTTCTGAGAAGCCATAAAATTAATCAACATGGTGTTGAACAACTAAAACCAATTTTTCTGTTTGTGATTGCAAAACATATATTGATTACATGCCAAATTGCAGTTATGCATTTGCAAAGCAGCACATTTGAAAATTCATGGACAAAACAATGTGTTTACATTAAAAACATCACTTTGATTAAAAGGTTTGTGCATACCTATGGAAGCCTGTTTCTGCCACTAAAGAAAAAAAAAAAAGGATCCATAGGATTTTCTCACAATTTCGTCTTATTAACTCAAAATTTCGACTTATTAACTCAAAATTTTGAGAAAAGCAACTCGAAATTTCGAGTTACCGCTGCCAATCAGTAATCTACGTGAATGACATTATTTTCTTGTTACCCGGAAGCTCATGTACAAATGCTACAGCTAAGCTACCAGTATTACATCCAGTCATGAATGCGCAGATTGCTGAGTATTTTCAGCGTGGCTTCCAAAATGATGAAATCCTTGTGTTATTACCTGAATCACATGGTGTTACTATCAGCAAACGTACTCTCGAAAGCGCCAATTTGTTGCGATCCGGTTTTGAGTGCATGTTATTCTGTGCCATATGCTTCCGGGTAACAAGAAAGTGACCTCATTCACGTAGATTACTGATTGGCAGAGCTAACTCGAAATTTTGAGTTATGTTTCTCCAAATTTCGAGTTATGGATACTTGTTGTTTTTTTGTTTTGTTTTTTAGTGGTGGAAACGGGCTTCCATACATACCGGAGGATTAACAGTTACAGAAACATAAATTTAGATAAACTGTTGTATAAACTGTAGTTTGGTGGTGGTCTAATAAAATGCGTTTGTAGCGTACGTCTAGTAATTCTGTAATAAACCTGCAGAAATCCTCAGGATGAATACAGAAAAACAAGATCTTGTTAGCTGGTCTGGCTGTTAGTTTAACCATAAATGGCTTGGAAATAAGGAATTACTTTTGGTGGTTAAAGCCCGTGTCTGGAAAAGCTTCCAAAGCAAGTGTGAGTCGAAGGTGTTTTACCTTAAAACAAACAAGGTTGAAGAGCGTTTAATTTACTCAAGGTCCTAAAAGGTTGTAAACACGCTGATCAGACATGAACTTTAGGCTTTATACGTTTGTAAAAATTTACTACTTGCACCTAGATGCAGTTTGCGTCGTGTGAAAAGTGTTACGTGGAAAACACAACACCACAATCCAGAAAGGCAGCCCGTGCGATTTATCGCTTACCTTCCCGAGACACAAAGTCTTCACTGCTAAAAATAAAGTTAATGTCAAGCAGGTTAAGAGCCATTTTGGTGTAATTTTTCCAAGCATGCCACGTTATCCTTTCAGCAATCTGATCAGCTGTAGCGCCTCTGGAGGGATTATGCAGTTTTCCACACTTAATGCGCTCCTGTGTTATTTACTGAGGAGTTATGGCTGCTAAAATCAGTTAATTTATCAGTGAAATAAAACTGCCTGAAACGGAGCCCAAAGAAAACGTCTGCTGGCGTTGTGCGTTTCGTCGAATGATAGTGATTAATGAACTTTCACCAAATGAGTCAAATCAGCAGCTGCAGCTCCAAAGAAAAGTCAAATGATCTCCAGAGGAAATTAACAAACGTCAGCTCAGTATTTACATTTGTATTTATGGGAAAACACCCACGTCTTCCACATCTGATAACAACATATTCAGGGTCTCTGAAACAACTCTGGTGGTTGTCATAGCAAAGAGATCCTACCTTTTCATGAATTCAATCTAATTAAAAAAATGAATTAAAAAGGAAAAACCATCTCCTGATCTTATTTGTTCAGCAGATATTACTTTTGTTAATCAGTTGAATATTTCGTTCAGTAAAGCCACACAGTCCACCCAGCAACAACAATGTCGATGTTTCGTGAAAAAGTAAAAACCTTTTCAAAACCCCTGCGACGATTGTCGTATTCAAACCCGGTGACCATCTGCTGTGAGGCACCAATGTGCTGCCTCTTAGGGTCATGTGAATAAACACAAGGATGAACACAAGGTGTGATGTACAGTAGACGTGGACTCTAATTTTTTAACCAGTTTAAAAACATTTTAGCCTGGAGGCCAACTTGGACATCTTTTGGACCTCTTTAAGCATCACTTCATTAAATTAATATGAATTCAATCCTTTGTAAACGTCAGAGTGACACTTTTGACACTTTTCATGATAATCTGAACATCTTTAGGTTTTGGGCTGTAGGTCAAACAAAGAACATCTTGCACTGTAAAATATCACGATCAGCATGATAGAAAAAGTCAAGGAAATGATCAGATCAAGAATATTTTGAATATATTGTTGGAAATGATATGAACTAGTTCATTGTCTTCTGTTGTGGCATTAATATTGTCTCATGCATTAAAAGGACACTCTGGATGGATTTTAAGTGTGCGTGTAGGCCGATATCTTAAAAGCTTCACTGTCATCCAAAACCTATTAAAAAGACATCAGTGAGTCATAGTGCTGACACATGCAGCGTTTACTTTGAGTCAGTCACCATCATGCAGCTACAAATAAAACCAAAAGGTTGATTAATTTACTACTTAAAATAAACCCTAACCAAAACACCGCTCCATCCTGTTTGGATGAAAAGTGTACCGTATTCCTGGAAATGTGAAACTTGCACATTTGCGAGATTTCAATCAACACCAGTTAATTTTGTTCTTTTAGTGAATCCAGACTCACACATTTTACCAATATGGTGTTGGAAACTGCTCTTAAAGCATTTTGTAAGACTGAAAACATAATTTAATAATTTAAAATTTTTTAAAAGTCATTTTAAAACCATTTAGTTTAGAAGCAGCGGCCCCCAACCTTTTTTGCGCCACGGAACGGTTTATGCCGGACAATATTTTCACGGACCGGCCTTTAAGGTGTCGCGGATAAATACAACAAAATAAACTAGTACCGGTACCGGAAAAAAAGAAGATCTATTCATAACACACGTGAAAAGACCAAGGAAAACCGAGTTAACGATAAAACGATAACAAAATAACGCTAAAAACCGCTAAAAACCCTGAAAACCATACATTTCACACCTGAGCCTCAACTCTCGCGGCCCGGTACCAACAACTCACGGACCGGTACCGGTCCGTGGCCTGGAGACCGCTGGTCTAAAGGAAGTTGGTGATAAAATTCCCTGTTCTATGGGATGAGGTTTCTGCTTCTGAAAGAACAGGAAACACAGCAGTTAAATGTCACGTCTCTTAAGTTTGAACAGCATTAAAGACATGAAGAATTATCTGTAAACTCTGATCTGAGATGAACAAAAATGTGGAAATCATGTGCACAAGAACATCCATCCATTTTCTGTTTGTGCAAGCACAACCACAAAAAATCAAAAACAGCAAAACAACAGCTACACTGAATTTGAAATCATCAGATAAGCTGAAAAACAACAACAAAAAGTTTTTTGTGATTATTTTTTATGTTTTGTTTTATTTTTATGTTTACATTGCACCCAAACCCAATGCCCCCAATGATGGTGGGCCAATAGGGTATGTAAAAAAGCCAGTTGAGGTGGTTTGATCGTCCAAATCAAATTAAGCAGTTTCATTGTGGCATGGAAGTTTGACTCTAGAATATGAAAACATCTAAATTTAGCTGCAGCATTAGCCAAAACGTAAAGAATACACACAACATGAATGGGTCCAGATAGCCAAAGAACAAAGTACACAGAAAATGAGTCTGTGATAAGTCTGGAAGGCCATCAGAGGCCAAGAGAGCCCTTACTGCAGAGACTCTCTGGCCTTCAGCCTAGAGGGGGAAAATAGGAGTGGGAGGGAGGGGAAAAAAGCAGGAATGTGAACAAAGATGGAAGAGAAATGGATGCCAGCACCATCTGTGTGTCAGCTTACTGTGACTAAGGTTTGTGGATTTTTGAGCTGAGGTGTCTGATGTATGATGAAGAGGCTGAAGATGACCAGCAGCCTAGTTGTTGAAAAGGAAATGCACTACATGGCTGCTGAAGTAGCAGTGCCTATTCTAAAAGAGTGGCCTGAATATAATTTAGGGCCAAGACGGTACCTGACAAACATTCAACTGAAGTACTGAGTAGACCAGGATTCTGACATGGGGATAAAGGGAGAAGATGGTAACTTTCCTGAGGTTAAGAAATACAGAAACCTTTGATTGCTGGAATACAGTTCAGACCAAGATGTAACAAACTACCATGCAAGAAAGGCTTCAGACTATATATATTTTTACTATGCCATCTATTTGGCATTATAGAAACTGGAATTGCACAGGACTGTAGAAATTTGGATGGGATGAAGTGACATGCCAACCAAAAGTCAGGAAGAGGCGTTCTCCATGTGAAATTATAGGAATCTAAGAGAAGACGTTAAACCTTTTCTCTTAGTGTCATGTGGAAGTAAATTGGATATAAGGAGGTGAGTTAAGACAGGATTAGAGTTGAAAAGGGATGAATGACTGATGGAGATGGATTTGCATCTAGGCACAGGATGTTGAAAAGCTGAGAAAGATCAGTTGTGACTGTAGAAATGTGGAGAAACAAAATCTGGGAAAGCATCAAAGGGTATTATTGCAGGAAAAGAGTCGTTTTACTCATCTAGCCAACAGCAGTTTCACTGTCATTTGAATTGCCAACTCTTCAGAAATGGACACCAAATACAGCATTGCTATGTCTTTGTGAAATATATCACTGGGTAGAAGATTGAGATGAAGCAAACCAGTTTCCCATGTGCAAATCACATTTCTATGGCGACTAGATCGTCACCAATTGACAGATTTCTAAACAGATGATGAGCACAGCTGCTATGTTAGCATTAGAAGTAACCTCACATTTGTAGAATGAGAAAAGGAGACAAATTAATTTCTTTGTCTGTGCACAAACATTCTCCAAGGTAAAGACGCTTGCAACCTGAGGATTGTAAGGGTGACCCAATGAAGGAGGAAATGCAGATGCTAGAGTCAACTTTGGCAAGGATGTAGACTATGAGGCTATGAGCAGGAGAGTTAGAAGATGTATGGATGTGGTGCACGCTCCATATGGTTATGTTTAATCTTACATCTGGACTTGGGTCATCCATTGGACTTCCTCCACATTGACACTAGCTCTGCCTCTCTTGACCTTGCTGCCTTCTTACATACCTTCCCTCTTTGCCTATTCCATCATCTTCCACCACCAGGAGCAGTGGTTCGATCGTCCACAGGAGCAGTCAGTCATCGTAAACCTGGGGAAGGCCAAACTGTTTGGATATCTTTTTCCAACAGTCACTTTCCAGGTGCTTCAGCCCCTTTGCCATAACATTAACCCACGTCAGGGGCAGACTAGACGCCAACCTGCCTCGGCACAACTTTTTCAACTGACTGATATGAGGGTACAGTCCAGGTGTGTCTCTCTTCACCAAAATACAAAGATGTGAATGTTTCAAAAAGGAATCAGCACCATGTCTAATTTTTAGTTAAAAATGGCTAAAAAGATAGCGTTGTTAAATGTATTCATGATCATTTTCTCTCAAAACAGTCCCACCATTTCAAATGAAGAGTCTTGAACTTTTCTGTTCTGGACCTTGAACTAAAGCCAAAACTCGGTAATACACTTAGGTCTTAGTCGTTTCATTAAAAATCCACTGCAGTTGTTAGGGCCTGGCGGCTTATGCATAAACCTATTGTGCCTTTTCCTACAGACATAAGATGTTCATCCGTCATGACAAGCACATAAACCATCATGGACGTAAACAGTTTCTCCCTCTGCCCCAGTGTTTCGTCCTTCTGCAGAACCATCACCAGGCTTCAGGGTATTCAAGGTCAGAGCCTGGCTTCTCTTCCTGCTCTCGTGTTTATGAGTTTTAGTTTACTGCTCATATAGGATTAACACTGCAGCTCCAATAAATGCTCATATTAAACAAACAGGCAGAGGTTTAATGGCTGTATATTTTTGTCCATTATCATTTATGGCCTCCTGTCATAATCTGAGGAGAGGCTGACAGACGCCTCGCATTCCTGGCAGATCACAGCACACAGACCGTAAACAGACCTGACACACTGCAGGTAAACACTTGGGAGTTTTATTCGCCAATAAAATCTAGTTAAAGTGATGACATTAAGGTTTTTTGGAGTTTCAGTCAAAGTTTTACGTCTTCTTTCCATAAAGTGCGACTGGCAGATCGACTGCTCCTGCTGTAATGAAGTCACCTTTGGAAGTGTAATTTCACACAAATGTGTTTAAATCCTTACAAAGTAGAAAACAGCTTGGAGCTTCTAACAAACAGGACAAACTCCAGATCACCTACTAATCATAAAAGTCAGTATAAATCCATTTTTACTACCAACAAAGGCGTTAAAGTTACAAATTATAAACATTTAACTCTGGACATCTGGGAATCACAACATTGTATAATCCAAAAATTTTAGCAAAATGTCCAGTGTAATTGTTTGATTTTAATACTTTCATACCAAATTTTATTGTTCCTCCACCACTGGACCTCTTGCCCAGCAACCACAAATAAACATGAACTTTTAGCTCCACAAAAGTCTTTGTATTATGCATTGTCCCAAACACTTACATGAATGACTAACTCCACGCCCAGCTGTTCCCTTTCCTTTGCTCCACCTTCCTTTCCCTTTTTCCTGGATGGTCACCCTCTTAGGGATGAGGGCAATTTGCCAGGCCAGGGAGCCATGCAAAAAAATCTGCTAGCAACTAAAGCAATCACAAGTAGGGATCGGTACCGGTATCCGGTGCCATTATGGCACCGGTTCTGACATAAACGGTAGTAACCAGACCAAAAAGCAGCGCACATTTCGGTGCTTTTCCCCCCTGAGATGTCATACACTTTGGATTCTAGCCAATCCTTTTACCTTTCCAAGGATAGTAGCCGGGCCCATGTACGTACGTTCATTTAGAGCAGAGCTACAGATTAAAAATGCCCAAGGCAAAGCCGTCAAAAGTCAGACTATACTTCACAGCAAAAGATGCAAACTCAGCAGCCTGCAACAAGTGCTTTAAACACCAGGCCCCTGGTACTGGGGACAAAAAGGAGGAGATCACGTTTAATCGGTTATAACACAGGGTGAGAAATATAAGTCCAGACATGTGTGGTATCCACAGAAACTTCTGAATCTCAGTTAAAATGTCAGGTAAACCATTTCTACAACCACCAAACTCAACGAAAACAAGCCATGATTAAACGAGCAGTTACGTAAATGCGCACAAGTCCGCTAAACAAACAAAGCCGAACCAGAAATTCTCCAGACTTCATGTAACTGGCTAAAGATAGGCTGGTTATCTTCCAGAGCTATCACCAATTCCAAACACCAAGTTTAACCACGCTCTGACCAAACTCACTGAATGAGCTGCAAAAGAAGACCACAAAAACACACAGCTTCGCAAATGCGCCAAGACAGAAATTGGCTCACTGTCCAGATTTCCTCTGTTTCGCCGGTAGCCACGTGATTATCAGCAGTTACCACACCTACCTAGCCACATCAGATCCGTTTTCCATCAAAAACCTCCATTTTAGACCCACCTATAGACACGTGACTGGACAGATGTCACATGCAGTAAATTTGGGCCCACGTGTGTTTTGGCCTTGGAACGTCTGATTGGTTGAAGTAACATGAACGTGGCATCGTTACTGTGATTCTATTGGCTCAAACAATTAAAAAGGAGGTGTCAATCATGCAAATTGACCAAAAGAAACCAAAGTTACAGCCCCTCAGAGTTTAAAGGGCCAGAGGCCAATTAAACGCTCCATGCGCACGGCAGAAAAGGCCCATTACCATGTAAATGTACGGTTAATTCTTCAAAAATGTATTTAAAAAAAAAGAAAAGAAGCTTTTTTAGGCATGTTAATAATATTAATTAATTTTTGCTCTTAAATACCTAAACAATTCAACTGGCATGGTGTCCAATTGTGTGCCAAAATTGGACATTTTTGTACAACGTCTGGATATTCATGTATTAACAGTGCTGTAATTTTTCACTGTTTCACTTTACAAACAAATCTTTTCATAGATGATGTTTATATGTTGGTTACTGAATATCTGTAATTAAATGTGAACTGAGGCATATTTTTAAAAGGGTTGAAAAAAATAGGCGAGGATAAAATCTACTTACTTTTTCTGTGTTCCAATCTCAGTAACTTTGACACAGTAATAATATCTGCTTCAATATTTACACCCCTGATGAAATTTCACAAGTGTTAGCTTTATTTTGATACCAAGATTGTAAGCACAGAGTTTGTAATTGCAGAGAAATAATCAATTAAATTTGGGCATTGCATTTTTGAGCAGGAAGCTCAGTAACCCCTTTGGGGCTTAAGAGGTTAAGGTGATACTGTGCAAAGGAGGTAACACCTCAAATCTCATGAAACACCTGGTGACGCATAGCGTTTTTTAAAAGCCGAGAAATGCACCATATTTGATAGCTTGCTGCAAGACCTCACACCGAGCACATCTACTGTGGGTGTGGTAAATCTCCATTGGCAAGTTAGCGTGGATCGCCCCATGCGTGGGGCTGGACATTTTGCAGAAAAAAAGAGACTGCTAAAAATAAAAACACAAGAGGTTTTTGGACAAAGTTTGTGTTCTCCATTCTTTAAGCACCGGTTCGAGCACTGTTTAAGCACTGGCACCGTTTCAAAAGTACAGATTTGGCACTGGTATCGGATAAAACCTAAACGATACCCATCCCTAATCACAAGTGCAGCATTATAACCAATTTTGCCTTGCAAGTCCAGCAACCTCCACCAACTAGCCAACTGTCTAACAAATACACGTTTGTCCCTAGCCACAGGTGGCTGCTGTTTCACATAACCCTATCCGGTCGTTAAGTGATGACCTGACGAATCCTACTTCCGGGCCTAAAGTAGTCTGCGTTTAATATGGCTTTTGTGTTGTTAACATGTTTTGTATTTTCTTCTATTTAATCTCAAAAAGCTCCTAAAACAGTCAGTGATCACTGTTGACCTCCCTCGGCTTTTATTACCGCTAATCATTTATTTAAGCTCAGTTTTTAAAACCTTAGTATGTAACTACAGCCCAGCCCATGCAGCAGTATATGAATGACTAACCTCGTATTGTGGATGGATTACCTCAGTTGTTCTCCTGACTGAAGTTTGGTCCGTTTACAGCATCCTGCCATGTGATTACATTTGTTCCTGACCACAGAGAACACTCACGTTAACTTTTATCGAGTGGAAAAAAAGTTAGCTTGTTTCTATTATGCTAAGATAGCTGTGTCGCTAGCGGTCACGTAGCACATCATTATATACCAGCTAGCCAAACTTCAGTAACCCTACAAACATCACTGCTGTTTAGTTTTCTGTCTTCATTTATGTTGGAAGTGATAACAGAGCTGTACGTTTTAATTTGTTTCCAAAACCCCGCAGTCAGGACATGCTATATTGTATTTAGATAGAAGCTAGCGAGCTAACTTCCTGCTAACTTCTAACTCCGTTAAATGTCATAAATTCTGTTTTCATGGATGCCTGGATGTTAAACTCAATTGTTACACCTGGTAGAGCAGAACGCTGATCATTTTATTAAAGATGAAAGACTTTAGACAGTTTCTCAACTCTCAGTAATGCCATAGTGATCGTTTGATATATGGACCTGTAGCGGAGTTTAGGCCCAGACACGGCTAGTGACGTCAGACTTAACGACCGGATAGCAGTCTGTCCTCCTCACTTGTTAATACTGCTGGACGATCACCTTGTACTTATTTAAGAGGTAGCTCTTACTGGCCAAGTCACCATTGTGAGTTCAATATAGTTCAGCTGCTTCCTCAGAGACACAAAAAACTGAAGAGGAAGCAATTTGTAAAAAGGAGAAAGTGAAAAAGCAAGTATATATGCAGACAGACAGTAAATTTATAATGTACTGTAAAATAAAAGAATATGACAAAGTCATACGATTTTAAAAGTTACATTTCCTCAGCCTTTTTTTCCCTTAATGCTTAGCTTTTTTGTTGTGTACACTGATCCACCACAGCTTTTAAGGACCCTGTTACAATGCACCATTTAGCTGGGGAAACCTTGACTCCTGGCATTCATCTGGAGGTTACGTTGTCAAATGCCACCCACGTAAACACTTTTGCAGAGCAAGCACACCAACCACTGCAACGATCTCCTACAGTGGAACAATCCACTTCCACCACACCACAAAGGCTTTCAGCCTCCCAAGATTTGATCAAGCAGATGCGGGATGCACTGGAACAAGCCCAACCCACATTACCCAGAAGATCTGCTGCAAATCTCCTTTTATCAGACACCACAGGACGTCACCAGAGAGTTTGTCTTTATTCTTGTGAGTCGTTTGTTTTCATTTACGACTTTGTATGTTACATTTAAACCTGTAAACTGGCATGAACAACAGTGACGAAGGAGTGTAAACCCAACAGTCAGTATCTTGTTATCCTGCTGTAGATTCTGCAAATGTGGTGACAGTGTGCCAGGACACATGTTCACCATGACTAAAGGAGAAAGTCACTTCCCTACTGATGAATGCAGAGGATTGGAAAACACCATTCCAAGTCCAAATTATTAGTGAACCACCCCTGAAATAAACACACTGATGCCCGGTTCACAACTTTTTCCTCCCACCCCTCTTTCATTGGCAGCTGGTGCCTGGATGACTTGGATTCTCAGTTCAGACTTGTGCTGCTCATGCACGAGTCTGACCTGAGAAGGTTATAAAGCTTAAAGAATTTCAGCTCTGGAAAGTTGTTCGTATTACCTCTAAAAAATATTTTACCAGAGGAAAAATATCTGAAAATTTTAACATGCATAAAGTAAACAGAATCTCCAACATTGTCAGTTTGTTTTTTCCTCTTCAGTAGGGGGGCAAACCTAAATGGTTTTTATTTTACCTTTGTTTAGAGGGTGTGGACAATTGGCTGTGACTGTAAATCCCGTATGGTGGTGATCCAAAATCTTAGTTCCTTCTGCTGTGTAGTAATTTTGCAGGAGGGGCGAAATTTTCATCCCCCTGAGCCCGTGGTGTCCACTTCAAAGTCAAAAACATGACAGGGTAAACAGTTTAATTTACAGGGATGTCAGTGAGTAGCAGCTTTTTTTCAAACAAGCTTTGAAAAGCTGTATTAAATAGTAAAGTAGCTGTGGCGTGTCTTTTAGGTTGGAACAGACAATGTGACAAAGTCCTCTATTGAGGACCTCAAATTTCATGTGGAGAAACTTCTCTTTTGGAATGTGAATCAACTGAACTTAAATAACAAACTTGCTGGGCGACAGGAAGGGCAATGTAGCCACCAGTGTTGGTCAAGTTACTTGAAAAAAGTAATCAGTAACTAATTACTGATTACTTCCCCCCAAAAAGTAATACCATTACTTTACTGATTACTTATTTTCAAAAGTAATAAGTTACTTAGTTACTTTTTAAAAAAATTATTTACAACCTGAATAGGTAATAAAGCAATAGATCTTTCAGCCCAATTCTATTTTTTCTGCATAATCCATCACATAAAATGTAATCAAATGAAAAAGTCTCTTTTTGAAACTAGTTTTGTTAGTTTTAATCTTTTAACTTTACGCATGAAGCAAACATTAAATTATATGCAACATTCTCTGACTGGAAGAAATTTGTTTAACATTTAAACCTATTTTCTGCATATTCCAGGATATACAATAAAATAGTTTTTTGTGTTTACACTCACTCTTTCAAATAAATGCATGTAAAACACAGCAGAAAATAAATAAAATCAAAGTATCAGCAGTCCTGTTGCTCTATTTTCACCTGTATAGCAGGAGTGGGGCAGGCGGTGGTGTGCCCTGGTGCAGGTGTGTCATAGCGGTCAGTGGAAGGATCTGGGAGTTTCACATTCCCATGGCAGCGTACTGTCGGTGCTTGCTCGGAAGTTTAGGGGTGTTTTTTCCGCTGTAAAAATAAGTTTTCTTCCCACACAGTGAACAGCAGACGCTAATGTTTTTGTGTCTCACAAGTGTCAGTGATACATGATCTCTAAACATGGCAATGTGATGCGGAAACCCTGAAAGCAGGACATGGCAAGGGAAAACGCAGACGATCCGACAAAGACTGAATGAGAAGGCACAGACTAAATACACACAGGAGGCTAATGAGAGAAGTGGGAACACATGGGGGAACAGCTGACACACGTGAAAATAACACGTCACAGTGGAAGAGTAAAACTAAACACGATGAACACAGGAACACAAGACCTCTTCAAAATAAAACAGGAAACATAAGACACAGACATGAAACACATGAAGGGCAAGGGAGACTTAACAGGCGTGGAAGACACAAGGGGAATCTAAAAACAAAGAACTATAACAACCTAGGCATGATAACAAATGAACTTAGAAAACCTGAAGGGCTTAAACATAAACCATAAACTAAAATTCAAAACGCTGGGTCAAAAGACCCAGGACCGTGACACAAATATTTCCTAGTGAATACTGAAAGGTATTCCTTGAAATGGCTCCCTATGAACAAACCTAACCTAGTAGATTTTTTTTACCTCCAGCTAACCATAATGTAAAAATCAAAGTAGAAAATGATGAACAAGCAAAAAATCTGCGAGAGAAGAAGATGCACGTGATGTGCAGAGATCCAAATGGGATGGAAATCAAGACTCAATTTTATAATCCACTTACTTAAGGTTGTAGAGGTGGTGATGGTTTAACACTTGTAATCAACAAATATGAATACATGGACCCCAGCCCTGACCCCAAACATGTATTGTATTTCTATTTTCGGGTTAATAAAAAATGCTCAAGTGGAAGATTAGAAGGGTGCCGCTTTGCTACCTGTCTTGTAAATTTCATGGTCGGGGCAATCGTGGCTCAAGAGTTGGGAGTTCGCCTTGTAATCGGAAGGTTGCCGATTCGAGCCCTGGCTTAGACAGTCTCGGTTGTTGTGTCCTTGGGCAAGACACTTCACCCGTTGCCTACTGGTGGTGGTCTGAGGGCCTGGTGGCGCCAGTGTTAGGCAGCCTTGCCTCTGTCAGCGCGCCCCAGGGCAGCTGTGGCTACAATGTAGCTTGCCATCACCAGTGTTTGAATGGGTGGATGACTGGATGTGTAAAGCGCTTTGGGGTCCATAGTCCATAGTAAAGTGCTATACAAATACAGGCCATTTACCATTTTAATACATTAAAAAGACTTTATGGCAGATTTCCTGCTTTGCTGACTCTCCTGTGTGTGCTGCAACCAGTTAGTCCATTCAGTTATTTGATGGATAGAAAATTATTCTCGAACTCTTTATAATCTACTCATGATTTTGGCCATATTTTCACCCAGAAAAAAACAAGAAAAACAAAACAAATCTTCTGGTTGAAGCTTCTTTAAACTGTTCTCTGTATGATTGATGAACCCAAAGACTCAAGTGGAAGATTAGAAGGGTGCCGCTTCGCTGCCTGTCTTGTAAATTTCATGGTTTGGCTTAAAAGCAGAGTGGTATTAATCACGCAACTTTTAAGGGTTACACAGACAAAAAAAACAAACAAAAAACACTGTGTTGTGTGAAGTTGGTCAAGCTTCCAGGACATCTTTGTGTCTGTAATGTGATGCTGAGTGTGAGGAGGCAGCAGCGTTACATCACTTCCAGATGTTTTTGGTATCAGAGCTACTGACCCTACAGCCACAGACGGGACATTTTTCAACTCCAACCACTGAGTGGTTTACAGATTTCGATAAACAAATCACACAATTAATTTCTAACAGAATGGTTTTGACCTTCAACAAAGTTTAGCCAGTAAAAATTGCTCTGCTACTTAACTAATATATACAGTCTGTTGTTGACTACGGGACAAGCAGTGCTTGCCTAGCTTGCCCTGATGGAACATCACAGACATAGGAGGTAGGGAGTTAAAAAGGATCCTCTCCTCACTCATACCTGGTTTCACGGAAGTTAAGAAATCCCCAAGTAGGTAACATCACAGAGGCTATGCCAGTGTTTTATATGCAGTTTGTGGTTTTGAGTCAGAGTTAAATATAAGTTATCCAATGAAAATTTGTTCGTGTGAAAATCAACCAATCCATCAGCCTGAAGCTGAGACCACAGCAGTCATTGTATGCAATCAGTTTAGATTTCTGTTATTTCCCCTAAGATGCCTGCCCTCTTCGTCCCATGCTGTACATTTGAATGAATAGCGACCTGTCTGAGGTTTTGTTTTCACTCACCTGTGGTCACCTCTGTCCGCTTGAATGGCATGGCCTTTCACAAGACTAATTTATGTGATTAATGAGCTTCTTTGAGCTAATGGCAATGATTCACTGCTG
Source organism: Simochromis diagramma (assembly GCF_900408965.1). NCBI lineage: Eukaryota > Metazoa > Chordata > Actinopteri > Cichliformes > Cichlidae > Simochromis > Simochromis diagramma. The sequence goes on from NW_024387492.1 coordinate 22,303,855, forward strand.
ACCAAGCCACAGACTGAGACCACAGGGCTGGTAGATATTATCTCAAACAATCTGGACGTGCTGGATTGTGTCAGTGCTTGAACACTCAAGGGTTTATTGTGTTAAACTCTCAACTCTTGAGCACGCTCTCAGTGATTGTGAAGATTTAGTTGCCATGTGTAGTATGAGGGAAAAAACTAAACAAAACAAAAAAACACAGACTGTCTGTCATCCCCTCTTCCTCTCATGAACCTGCTGCCAAAGGGAAACCTCCCAGGCTGACCTCCCAGGAGAAGCCGGCTGTTGCGTCTCTGGATGGAGCTGACAGAGGCAGCAGCTCAAAACCTCCTCATGCTGCAGCTGCATCAAGGAACTGCAGTGGTCACATCTGATAAGGGCAGTACACACTGGTGTTAACTTCCTGTAACCAATTCTGGCAAATCCCAGTCAGTATGCTGCAGATAACATTTCCTAGTTCTTGTGTTTTGGTATGCTAGAGCTTGGAAAACAGTGATGCAATCAGGTGATCAATCACACACCCTGGCTGCAATTTCTGTAACTGATTCATTGTTTAATTCATTCATCAAGAGGAAAAAAAATGCCTGACATCTCTGTGTTCTCAAGTGTGAGGCCTTGCTGCCGTTTTGTTTTACATGCTTGTAATCAGATTTTCTTTCCAAAAAGCAAAGATAATGATGTGAAGATGTTATTTTATGTTCTGGCTTTCAGATTTTATAAACTAAAACATTAAATCAAAATCAAAAGATGGAGTAGTTCTGAAGCTGCCCCCTAAGTAAAGCATAGACCATTTTGAAAGCCAAGCCTTCATTTCCTGATAGCCAGTCACCATTGGCTTTCTGGTCTTCAAAACATGGCTACACCCATGGATATAGAGATGGGCACGTACATGTCAACATGGTCGTAGTTTGGGGAGAGATAGCATCCACATGAATCCACCCAACGCATAGGTGGAGAAAACCCCCACTGCAAAAACATGTCAGTGTTATTCACCTCTCAGTAATTTGATGTATACCAGTTTGAAATTCTTCAAAATGCTGAGAACAAGATGCCCTGTCTTCTTTATAACTACATCTGGGATTTAAATCCTTCCGTAATGCAGACTTCTTGTTATCCGTGCTTATGCAAACAGTTTTTATGTCTCTGCCTTGGGCTGGAAACTCTACAAGTCTAAATCTCCACCAACAATACAAGAGAAACTGATGTAAACATGTACAACTAAAACCACACTGTTACAAAAAAGGTGGGTCATATCAGGTTCAGCGCCAGCTATCAGGAATATCATCAGCACTAAAGAATTCAGCAATCAGCAGTGGATATGCAAGCCAATAGAAGGCAACCGACTCCTCAAGAGAATAAATCACTGACTGGATGTCCAAACTGCAGGTGCATCAGTCAAGAAAAGATTAATGTCAAGAGACCAGCCCGGAAAATTAGGACAACTTTTGCCAAACCACATTTTTCACTTCTGGCACATAAAAACGTCACATGTAAAGAGACAATATTATTGTCAGCGAAAACAAAAATCATGGCAGCAACATTGGCTCTGAAAATGTTAAACTTTTATTTAGTTTCATCATCTCTGTACACTTTCAGAGTTTACGCTCAAGTATTTATCATTCTGTTCACGGAGGACACAAGCTTGCACTTGATTAAAGCAAAGATGACTGCAGAGTCAGATTCGTCTGAAAAGCTTCATTGCTGGTGAGTTTTAATACAAGTGGGACAAACACAGCTGTTTGGATGCAGTAAATGCCAGATGTTGCTCTTCTTTGCCTTAATTGATCAGTGTCTCCATGATGATAGGTTGCATTCAGGCGCCTCCTTGTCTTTGTTATTGCAGTCATAAAATAGACCTGCAGCTAACACAATGCTCACTAAAAGTGGCTCTTTAATCTGCTTTAATCTGAACTAAAATTAGATGCAATTAATAGTTTGAAAAAAGAAAAGGTGTTGATATTAAATCCATCCGTTTTGCCCATTACGTCATGAGGATGTGCTTGGGTCCTTTTTTATGTAAACCTCGAGGCTCTTCTGAAAGGTCAAACTTCTGGGAGGCCCTCACTATGTTGTTCCAGTTTAACTAAAAAGTGGTGAGTGAACTAAATAGATTATAATAATTCAGGAAATTTGCACAAATGGAAGGTTGTGACCATCTGGCCAAACTACTCTTTTCTCCAGCAGGAGCGAAAAATAAATCTGAGGGTATGTTACATCCTTTCCGTTCTGCAGTAATGTACCCACAGATGTCACTCACAAGGACCTCTTTCTGACTTCCTACTGTAATATAATCCTTTCAGTCATCGTACCGTCTGTGCTTGAATGATATGTTGTTCTAATTTTGTCCAAAGTAAATAAATATATGTAATATAAGCTTCACATTTACCAGATCAGTCCTAAAGTCTTATTTGATGTGGTAAAAGTAATCAGGCACTCTGTACTGCAGTACTGATTAGGTGTCTAAAAAGCTCATAGTCAAAAGCAATATTTCTATTCCCAGGGTTGAGTGATTGTACAGAGACATTGGCAATCTGCTCTTGGTGATTTTTGCCATCTCATTTTGCAGATTTAGCAGTCTTCCTCATTAAAAATACATCCATCCATAAATCCGCAACTTATCCAGGTATTGGTCATGAGTCTAGGTCATGAGTCTTTCTGACCACCTACTCTAGAGCATCTTTACTTTCAGTAAGTTTTGAGTACTTTGAGTCTACTGGCTGGAATATTAAATGTTTGACTCTGGGAGAACCGAGGTAAAGAGAGGCATCTGCACTATGACCTGGATTGGTTGCTTCCTGGAGATTTGAGGATTGTGTGTACTGCCTTTAAAGGGACTGGACTAAGAATTAGGCTCCTTGTATTTTGCTCTGGGGATAACAGTGAAACAATTGATTTTGAATGGCACCCCATCATGTACCAACAACAGCTAAAACAGCACCAATTTCCTCCTGGTAGGCATACATTAACCCTGCTTATTTGTAGTAAGTATATCTGATACAAGTCGGCATCAAGACTATGATAGACGGCCGTTTCCGAGGATGGAGGTCAGAGTTGGTTTCAAGTTCATCATTTGTGTCAATCATCAATTTTCATGCAAAGAATTGTTGGTTTTAGCTTGAAGCCAAAGAAAAACCAAAAAGCCCCAACCATGTAATGCTGACTTACGCAGACATAAAAGGCATTTTGTTTAACAAATAGTCAGAAGTAACGGAAGAATACATAATTCATCAAAATGACTGATTGCGTTCATTTTACAAGGACCCGTCTCGTGAGATCGCATTTTGAGCCAGGAAAAATCCTCCCAATTAGCGCAGTGTAAACATGATCAATACTCACGTCACAAACTGACCAGAGCGTTCTCTCTATGATACAGTTTTCAACATAAACTGAACATTTTTACCTTCAGGAAAATTGTGATTTATTGCCAGGCTGATGGATTACACTGCATGAGCAGATATTGATATTAACTGACAAAAATTAACATGACTGATGTTGTTTTGACAGATCAAACAGCCAAATCAAGCATGAACATAACCCCACAGCTGCACACTGTGCAGTCATGCAAATACTACTTCTAGCTTATCATATCATTTCAGAGCATAAACAGTTGCCGAGCTTCCCTACCTGACTTTTTTGGTGTTTTTTAGTTCACCATGTTAACACTTTGTTTATCTGATGTGTAAATAAGCAGAGTTGTTCATTCGGCACCATCTAAGAGCATCACCGCATGACCCGTGCTGACCCGGACTGGACCACCTGTGCAGCAGCAGCACTCACAAACACATATCCATAACAGCTTGTCAGGGAGAGACAAATTGAGGTGGATGGAGAAGCTCTTAACATTTTGAGATGTGATGCCTGTAAATATGTTCAGCCTCTCTTTGATTCTAATGGTTGAGTTTGTGGACTCCTATGTTTCCCAAAAGGGTTGAAGGAACTCTTTTCGCCTTCAAGTGGTTTGACCAGAAGAGCGCTTTTCAGCAGCATGTTAATGTCAGATGTTTATGAAAATTTGAAGATTGAGTTGTCACTGGAAACTACATTTTATAATTTGGATTTTCCTCTTTGAAATTGTACTACTAAACGCTACTAAACGTGATCGTTATTTGGCTTTGATTTTAGTAGCAGCTCAGTTTTGTGGGTGGTTGATGCAGATTAGTCCCACTTCTCCAGAGAGGTGCACACCAACAGTGACATCCTTTCAACAAACCAGTCTCACTGTGAGGTTTGTATGGTTGATGGTTTATTAAATAGACGCATGATGCATTTGACTTTCACTGGCCCAAATTTTCCCCTCAACACAACACTGGCTCTTACTCAGGATGTGTGCATGCATGCCCCAATGCATCTATTCTGTATGTGCGCTCACAACTTTTGTCCAACTCTGACTCAAGCTGTTTATTTGCTCCAAGGTACCGTGACACCCCCCAGTGGGTGGGGCTTACCACAACAGAGACGGTGAGGTGAAATGACAATTGGAGAAAAGTAAGTTAAATTGAGCTTGAATTGCTTTGCTGTGGTTGACTGAATTTTTTTGCTTGAGCTGCAGTGTAGACATAAACTAGCGTGTGGCTCCACCACAATGAGGAGCCGCGATGAAAGGAACATCCCTCAGCTGAACCAGTAAGTACTTCAGATTACAGCCATGATAGTTAAAGGGAACAATAAGATATTTAGAGCCAGTATTCATACTAACATTTGTGTTCTTTGAAAAACACTTCAGGCATTTTAACATCTCTCATATTTTAATTGACAAGGCATGCGGGGCGTGGCAAAATGTCTTCTTGCCCTTAAGAGTCCAGTTAGCTAGAGTGAGGCCTTGCAGACAACTATGGGTACCCAAAACCTGGCAACTTGACAACAACCCATAATGTTAAGATTTAATTCAAACAGGTGCTTGAATTATCCCATTCAGGTGATATGAAGGGTCAAATAATCTATAGCAGGTTAAAACAGCTTTATTAGCAGGCTTCAAACATGTTTATTTCTGGTGTAAACTTGGACATTTTAACGTGTTAGTCTTTGGGGACTGACTGGAGACGGACTCAAGGGGTGTCTTTTTTAAATGAGAATAAAATGAGGATTTGTACAAATGAATTTAAGCTTTGGAGCACAAAGTGTTTCCAGCTGTTGGACATGTGATCACTGTGTGTGAGGGTACAATACATACAATCACTTTTAAATGTTTATCCACACAGTCCAGTGATGATTTATGATCTTTGTACATATGTCTGGCACCTCAGCAAGAGCAACAAGCTCATTATGCTTAAATCTGAGCTTCTTTGGCTGTTGTACGTCAAATTTGCTTTGCTGAGGACGAGCTAAAAGTGGAAATAATGAGACTGCGTGCCAACAAGTCCACAGCTGGTTCGTCTTGAATCAGTGAGTGACGCTGATCACTGAAATTTACACTGTGTGCTTCCAAACTGGACACCATGTCACTGGAAACATTTACTTATTTAAATGAATGGGCCTCTTGGATAAAAGGATGGCCCTCTCTTCTCTGCTGAGGTCCAGTGAAAATAAGTCCATTTTGATTTACTGTTAAGGGACTCACTGATGTGCAGAAGCCGTGAAAATATCCCCAATGAAGATTCAGATGTTTTCTGTTGAATATTTCCCGTTATTATTTCAGTCAGTAAGATACGGCTGTTGGAGACCACTCACATGTCAATTTTTATTAAAGAGAAAAAAAAGTCAGCTTGGTAAGATGCATGGTGAATACATGCATCCTGGCCAAACAGCCATCACCACCGGAACCCTGGAGTGATGACAGCAATCGCGACACACCGGCATGGTGGAGGGGTAGTCTGTCTCTGCGGAGCTCCATGTCGCTTGAGTTAGTGTGGGGGAAAGATGTTGAACCACTGCAATCTTAGACTGCCGATACCAGCAATGAGGCATCCACCTGCAGTTCCACTCAGACGAGCAAACCTTTTTTTGGACACCTTACTAGGTGTCCAAAAAACGGACACCTAGGTCTGCTGTGGTCATTGCTTGTCTGTCCATGTAAAAAAAAAAAAAAAAAAAAAAAACCTCAAGTGGCTCCATTTATTATATCCATTTCTTGGAACTGCACTATTGTACATTGGTATTGATTTTATATATTCTGTCAATCTCTCTCCATTACAACAAACAAATTTGAGAATTTTTTTGTAAGTGATGAATCAAGCGTGGACTGTTACTTCTGAAGCATCTATGTTGAATAGCCTCAAAAAGACAAGAGGCTGACCCTGTGACACCTCAAACCAATGAATGCAGCTGCCATGCACGGAGTTGCCCATTTTTAAGTTGCTGTGGGGAAAAGACAAAAACCTTCAGCTCAGCTTTGCTGACATGAATGAAGACGAGTTAGATCACTCCCACAAATCGGAAGTTGATTTAGTCTGGAGAAACAAATATGAACCTCTGAGGGATATGGCCCATGCAACCATGTGTGCCCTCTTGGTGGAGGTCATCCTTGTCACAAACCATTAAGAGTTCAGTCTGATCGCTGGTGAATGCACTGTTTTAAGTGAAAACTCGGCCCAACCCAAGAGGGATACCATTTACTCAAGTTTGACCTGCTGTGTATGATCTCCCGTGATGAACGACTGTAGATATTTTGTGTTATACTGCAGACATCCATAGAAGAAATATATCAGCAAATGGTGCAGGGACCCTCTGTTCTTAAAGTTTGGTACCAGAAATGAAAAACAGTTGATTACTTTGTTTCGAGTCCATTAAACATTTGTGTCAAAACTAATTTTCCCCCAGTGTTCTTGAAAAGCCACTTTGACATGCTGTGTCTTGCCAGGTAGTCAAAGACTTTTTTTTTTTTTGCTGTGGGCTTAGAACAATAAGATGGCAGGGTTTTTTTTCTGGAGGCAGGGTACACCCTGGGCAGGTCCTTGGTCTGTTGCAGGGTGAACACAGACAGGCAACCAGCCAAGCTTATATTCAAAAGTAACAGACTGCAGTAGGAACTGTACACAGAGGGATTCATTGCACCGGCATGAACATAATGCAAGGCCAACCTCGCAATAGTATTCTCAGTTGAAGCAGTTAGTGTGTTATCTACCCCAATATGCTTCTATCCCAGTGACGAGCCACTGCTCTGGTAAAAACATTTATTTCATTTTTATTTTATTTTTATTTTTTTAAAGTACTCCCAGAAAATTCTTTGTTTTTTACCCCCTTAAATTAAAATTACTTTAAACCACAGAGGTGGGTTAAGAAAACAGATAAATATCCATCTCCAATGTTTTTGGAAACATAAGCTGTCACTCTGGGGGTTGATGTTGACTTTTCAACATCAACCCTTCCCTTCTAATGAGACGACAGCGGGTGAATGAAACCAAATACTACTGGCAGTATAACTTATGGTCAGGTTTGTTTTTTCAATATCCCAAATTTCATAAGAATTCAACTGTAAGTGACAGACCTACCAGAAATATTTAAACATCATCTGTAAACTACAGTAAGTGTTTAAAACACAGAAGGTGGCGTTTGTAACGGAGAAGGACGAGATGCTTTACAAGCAGAAGAGGAGAGAAAGATAAATCAGGATCAGGTTAGGTAGTTATATTCAGTATAAACCATGCTATAATCCAGCTGCTGTCTAGGTCCCCATCTTTACTTTTCTTTCTTTCTCTTCACTGCAACAGTCAAATGTTTCACTGGGACTTATGCTTTTGTGGCAAGTTCATACCATATGTAATTGTAACCGCAAATTCCTTCTGAAACACTACACCGTGACCTCATGCGCACCTCCCTTGAGATGCAATCGTCATGCAAATGCAGCCGGCAACAACCGATTGGCTCGCTTGGTACTACCGTTTCCCCATACGCTGCAGTTTTTCCAACGCCACTGGAAGCTGTATGCTCACCGTCAGCATTACTGAAATATCAGATGTGAAACTATAATGTTTAGCAATATTAGATCAGGGGACAAGAGTAGAGCTTGTGAGAGAGCTTCTTGATCTTAAACTCCGAATATCAACCAGCTGGAAAAAAGGTCATGATTAAGAGACCTACAGGTTAAAGTTTAATATTGTCTTTGCTCGCACATGCTCATTTAACCATCTTTATTCCATAATGAAATACACAGATGGTACCACACAGTAAACTTTTTTTCCTAAGAACACAGATGAATTATGTCTTTGCATGGTTTTGAGAAAAGGCACATTTGTTAATTGGCTTTTTTAAATATACAACTCCAACAGTCATTCTGTATCTTGTCCCACTGTCATTTCTTCCTCCATATTTCCTGACTTTCTGTTCATAAAGTGCCTTCAGTGTTTCTCAAGCCTTTATTTGCTGCTCTTTTGGGAATGACAGCTTAATATATCCTAGAACAGGGGTAGGCAACTCCAGGCCTCGAGTGCCGGTGTCCTGCAGGTTTTAGATGTGTCCTTGATCCAACACAGCTGATTCAAATGGCTGAATTACCTCCTCAACATGTCTTGAAGTTCTCCAGAGGCCTGGGAATGAACTAATGATTTGATTGAGGCGTGTTGACACAGGGTGATGTCTAAAACCTGCAGGACACCGGCACTTGAGGCCTGGAGTTGCCTACCCCTGTCCTAGAACAACACAGCTTAAGGGTTAGTCAGTGAGGAAAAGCACTCATGAGGGCCCAATGGACAAAGACATGCTATGGCAGCCATCTAAGAGGTTGATTAAACCATAACAGGAACAAACAGAGAAAGGCTACAGAGGGAGAGGCTTTATGCTCCGAGGGCCTGATTCCAATCAAACACAGGTGAAACTAAAGAGGCAGAGCAGACAGTCACAAAGAAAACTCCAGCATGAAGAAAGAAAATAAAACCGGAGGTGAGAATGAAACTGACCCCACGGGAGTGACGACCATTTAAAAAATATTTAATAGGCACACTCAGGCTGAAATAATTTCCACATTTTATTTCACACGGACTGTGAAGTGAAGTCTCACTGTGACTTCACTTCAAAGTTAATATGGAAAAACAGATTTAACAGTCTACAAGAAAAAGAAGAAAACAAGAGGACAACGAGTACGTGATCCATCGCTGCCAGAGGATCAACTCACTGCAATGAGAATAAAATAAAATAAATAATGAAGATATTGCATCTCTGAAATGGTACCAAGAAGCTAGAATCATGACAAGCAGCAATGACAGAAGTCATTTTAATGACAGATATGATCATTTAAAAGGAGAGGAGTTATATGTTTAAATTAAAATGTTAAAACGGAAGATCGTGGCTCAAGAGTTGGGAGTTCGCCTTGTAATCGGAAGGTTGCCGGTTCGAGCCCCAGCTCGGACAGTCTCGGTCGTTGTGTCCTTGGGCAAGACACTTCACCTACCTACTGGTGTTGGGCCGAAGCGATATGGCAGCCTCGCTTCTGTCAGTCTGCCCCAGGGCAGCTGTGGCTACAAATGTAGCTTGCCTCCACCAGTGTGTGAATGTGTGGGTGGATGACTGGGTGTGTAAAGTGCTTTGGGGTCCCTAGGGGGGACTAGCAAAAGCAGGCCATTTACCAAAACAGACACCGGCCCATTTAGGGTTTATTTTCTCTATGTGGAATTTAGGTTTTGTTACTGATGAGCATTTTCTGGCTTATGTTTTGGAAAACTGCAAATAATCATCAAAAGGTGATGATGATGATGATTATAAATCTTATTAGTAGTAGTATTGATTTTTAAATGTCCTATTACAGACAGGCTGATATTTGTTCGTGAAGCATGAAAGCATACAAATCTGTGATTTGAACGTGGAACATTGTGTGCATGATGTCACCCATGTTTTCCTTTTATAACCTTAAAAGTTTGATTTGTTTGTACTTGCTCCAGATTTTAGACACAGCCGATTTATCTTCTTCCACACTCCGTGTTGGACTTCACTCGTAATGATGTAGTCAGATGTAACAGGTGTAACAGCCAGCAGCCTCATTTTACAAGACATTTCCATTTTTTGCCTTCTGCTTCAACTGAGAAAAAATATGATTTTAATCATTTACATATAAAACAATTTGTTGTTTAATATCTGTGGTGTGTTTGACACCGAGAATCAGAAGGCAGACGCAAAAAAAGTGTTTAAAATGATCCATCCGTAACAGTTGAGTCATTAATCTTTGCTGCATGGTTTGGATTATTTGGCTCCAAAAAAACTAAAATCAAGATAATGAGCTTAATCTGCACACTGAAGCCTTTGGCCACACAGTGAGTCATCATTACTTAAGTGTTAAAATATCTGGTGTCTGGAGCACCTGCAAAACTGTACTGTGATATGAGCGTGACAACTTATTTAAAGAAAACAAAAAAATCAATACGGCAGACGCTGGGACAAGGACATGGGATTATTGAAGGGCCTGTAACTCATCATTTAACAAGGGGGACACAGCACTTACATAAACTTCCAAGTAGAACTTGTGTCTCAAGTAATAAGATTAATATAAAATGGTAACATTGGTGCCTTTCTTTGAAATGGAGGCCCAAAAGTGCTCTTGAAAAATGTCCCCAGACCAAATATACCTGTCCGCATATTTTTGTTCATTTATATTGTGCAATTCATGTAATGTTTTTTCTGATTCTTTTTTTAAACACTGGCACTCACATATAAATCCCGAGTAAGCAGAGTAACAAACATTTTCTTCTAAATGAAGTGTGAAACCGCTCACAGCGTGACAGCAATGTGCTTTTAATCTGCTCTAAAAAAATAAATAAATAAATAAATTCATCAAGTTTCTAAGAAATAAAGAGGATGCAGATGGTAAAAGAACTTCATCCATCAATGACTTGCTCGAGTAGCATCCATATATCATCATAATATTACCCAGAGACAAAAACAGAACATCTTTATTATTCTGAAAATGTCAAGCACTCTCCAGACAATAAAAGAAGATGGGAAGAGTTGGTATCCACTGCTAAATACTTTCAAAACACGTTTTATTTCAGTGTTTCTTTTGCTTTTAGTGAAATTTATGCTTGTAAAATGACGCATCTGGAAAGCAGAAGTAACACCAGAGAAAGTTAAAACTGAAAACTTTAAAACAAGCTGAAGCAAAGCGAGTAATTCATTTAAAAAGTTTTCCTAATTAAAAAATTAAGAAAAACATTTAGTAGTTTCACTACAAGTGAAATTTTTAATTAAAAACTTTTGGAATGAAAACACACAAAAACAACCAATGGCGAACATCTATGCAAATAACCACAAATAGACACAAAGCTTCAACATCATTAGTTTTCAGTTTTTGTAACAAAAAAACAAACAAACAAAAAAACAGTGGAAATGCATGACTGTGTCAGAGATAGAAGGACTGGGGGGTTCATCAGGGATCATATCTCCATGTCAGAAGTCTGGAGGCATAAAGCAGAATGTGACAGGTGAGACCTGAGTCTGGGAACCGCCCCTGGAGGGCGGAGCTGGTCTTTGCCCCTTCATAAGCTCAGGTGTGGGTAATTCGCTATCCTCTAGCGAACCTGAAGCTGTGAGTGCTTGGTCCAAGCTGGGCAAAATGGTGTTTTTAATTCCTTTCTATGAAAGCTTGATGTGGGTCCCATTAAACTTCTGTTAGAATGGTGGGAAACATTGCGTTCCTGTGAGAGTAGTAGACTTCACCGCCACTGACCCACATTTATTAGGGTGTGACGCAAACTTGTGGTTGTAGTTTTTAATTGGTTTTAGGTGCTGCTGTTACACTGTTACTTTTATTTTGTATTAAAAAATTAAACTCTTTAACTGGCTGTGCGCCTACGGCTCTGTCCTATTTTAAATAGGTACCTACCACGGGTCACAAGAACATTTTTGTTTATTTTTTCAAAATGTCTTTTTTAGGGAGTAAAACAACAGTGAACCACCGCTGGCAACAGTGGGAAAGAAAAACTCCCTTTTAACAGGAAGAAACCTCCGGCAGAACCAGGCTCAGGGGGACAGTCATCTGCCACGGGTCGTTGAGGGTGATGGGAGGGAGACGAGACAAAAAGCAGATTATGGCAGAAAGAGCCGGAGATAAATAATTGCTAATGACTGGATGCAGTATGGGTGTGTAAACTTAAAGTGTGCAAAGACACGAGTGAAGAAACTTCACATTTGGAGAATTCAAGCAGCTCTCATTGTTGCTGCAGGTACTTCAGGGTTGCATTACTAAAGAAATGTCTTTGACTAAACGCTGTCTAGACCTCACTTTTATTACAAGCTACACTTAATCTTGTCCTGATCCATGAAAACTCATTTAAACCTGCACAAAGAAGTACCGAACACAACACGGCACGTTAAATCCACAGCTTGAACAATAACATCAGCATTTTTAACTCTGTTACAGATATCTATTCTATGTCAACAAATTTGAAACTTTTTCAAGCCAAGGTTTCAAATACTCAAATGCTTTTAATTGCAAAAAGGCAAACTGTGTTTCCGATTGCAGTGCATTTGCTTTCGGGCCTGCTTGGTGTTTTGTTTGTGTTGTAATCAAAGAGTTGAATAAATGAAGCCAAATGATAAATTTTAATTCAGGAGAGAACTGCCTCTTGCAAAGAAAAGTGAAATCTGATAAAAGGCCCCAATGAGACAAAGTGTTTTGTGAGCTCAGATTTTTTTTTCTGGTCAACCTTTCTCTGGAAATAACCCGCAGGTGTCAGATGACATGTGGAGTAATTTACAGGAAATGGCCGTGTTTACATTAGGACACAACAAAGCTTAGTTACAGAGAATTTGAGTCTGTTATAGTTTCCGACTGCTCTGGAGTCCATTCCCATCTGCTGCGAGTTAAACACAGAACTGCTGAGTAAACCCAAGTCGAGTCAGGTGTTTAGCAGTCTCCGTGGAGACCAAAGCTCCCAAACAAAACTGGTGAACATGCTACCTGTGGAGATGCTTGTGGTCCGACCGCTCCGTCAGTGACTCATGGTTTACTTACAGCGCATTCAGTTTCTGACCGCACACCCACCACAAATGGCTTCACTGGACTGAACGTTTTCAACATAAAAGGATTGGAGGGAAAGCTCAGGAGCAACTGTGGACGCATTTCCAAAAAAAGCCAGAAAAAATTACACTTTCTTCTCATAAACTTATGATTCAGCGCTGTACACGCTGAAAAAAGTGAAGCCAACGTGGAAGTGCCAAAAAAACCCCCATCAACAACAGAAAACTGCAGTTCCAGAGGCCACTCATGGCTGGACCCAAAAATGAGTCAATCCCCCAAAACCACCCATGTTTAAATGTTCAACTGTACAGTAGAATAAATGTAATAACTTACAACTGACACAAAAAGCTGTTTTTTGTCCTGAGGGTGGTCGTCCCCCCTCACTGATAACTGTCGATTCCATTTCCGATTCCACACACGAATGGCCTGAGGGTAAAAACTCCTCTTGAGCCTCTCTGTTCTTCTTCGGATGGTGCGGAAGCTTCTGCCTGATTTTAGAAGTTGGAACAGTTCGTTGCTGGGATGGAACGGGTCCTTCAAAATCTGAGTTGCTCTAGTCCAGCATCTCCTGAAGTAAATGACCTGTAGGGAAAAGAGAGCAGCAGCAGCATTCTGCCATACGGATCACTCTCTGAATAGCTTTGTTATCCTTGACACAGCTGTTTTCATACCAGGATGTGATGTTCTGTGTGAGGATGCTCTCCACAGCACCTGTATAGAAAGTCCTGAGGATCACTGGAGAGACCCTGAACTTCCTCAGTTGTCGTAGGTGGTACAGGTGCTGCCTAGCCTTTTTGGTCTGGACCTGAATGTGGGCAGACCATGTCAGGTCTGAGGAGATGTGGACACCGAGATACTTGAAGGACTGCACCCTCTCCACTGGAGCTCCATTAATGATAATGGGCTTGTAGTCTCTGTGCTGACTAGGGATGGGTATCATTTAGGTTTTATCCGATACCGGTGCCAAACCGGTACTTTTGAAACGGTGCCGGTGCTTAAACGGTGCTCAAACCGGTGCTTAAAGAATGGAGAACACAAAATTGGTCCAAAAACCTCTCATGTTCAGCTGTTTTTTTGTAAAAAGATAACAATGTTAACCTTTTCTGCAGCTATGGGGCATATATGTTATCACTCTTGGCTGGAAGCAGTGCTTAAACAATGGAAAAAACACAAACTTTGTCCAAAAACCTCTCATGTTTAACTCTTTTCCACTTTTTCTTTGGTCATTTTAGCCTTTTTGGCCAGGGTGAAGGGAGCATATGCCATCAAACAAGAAGACAGCTGCATGTAGCTACGGCGGTGTTTGCTAGTTCACCTTACATGCATTAATTTAATAACGTGGTTAGCCTACTCAATGTAAATTACACACGGACAACATTAAGCTACTCACGCAGAGAAGAATGGCTGCTGCTGCCATCATCATCCGTCATCTTTTCTGCTACACTGGCAGGGCTAGGGGCCAGGACTCTACTCTTCGTGTTTTTGGGGGATGTTGCTAACTCCGGGACCGATAACAGGCACCACACCCGCAGTAGATGCGCTCGGTGTGAGGTCTCGCAGCAAGCTATCAAATACGGCGCATTTTTCGGCTTTTAAAGAAAACGCTATGCGTCGCCAGGTGTTTCATCAGATTCGAGGTGTTACCTCCTTTGCACAGTATCACCTTAAAGCGCTTGTTGCAGGCTGCTGAGTTTGCATATTTTGCTGTGAAGTACAGCCAGACTTTTGACTGCTTTGCCTTGGGCATTTTTAATCTGTAGCTCTGCTGTAAAAGAACGTACGTACCTGGACCCGCCTACTATCCTCGGAAACGTAAAATGATTGGCTAGAATTCAAACTGTATGACATCTCAGGAAAAAAAAGCACCGAAATAAAGCACCGAAATGTGCGCTGCTTTTCGGTCTGGTTACTACCGTTTATGTCAGAACCGGTGCCATGATACCGGTACCCATCCCTAGTGCTGACTCCTTCTGAAGTCCGCCACCAGCAGTGGCGAGAGGACACACCCCTGTGGCGCTCCCGTGCTGATGGTGAAGGTGTTGGAGATGCACCTACCCACCCTCACCACCTGAGTTCTGCCAGTGAGGAAGTCCAACATAATAATAATAATAATAATAATAATAATAATAATAATAATAATATTATAATAATAATGCTTTACAACGGCTTCGACATAAAAACAAACATTATGAAAAACTGAGACCAAGCATTGTATGAAAAATACAACATACAAATTGTCAACATACTAAATATAAATGAAAGAATAAATAAAGCAGTTATAAAAGAAAAAAAGCTGTTAAAAAATAAAAAATTACACACAAATGTTTCTTTTTAGGTTCAGACTACTTTCAGCAGGGTATTTGATCCACATCTGGTGTAGTTGTAGGCTTGTGCTGATCGAGGTTTCATCGTTAGAGTCTGTATCCTTTCATAAGGCTTCTAAAATGCAGGAGTATAAATTATGGGAAATTTGGAGAGATGAATGTGTGGGAAGGGAAATGATCAGACAGATGTTTAATGGGTTTTCCCGAATGTCGTTCCTGTGATGAAACAATGTTATAGAAGAACACAAAGTCTGCATTTGGACTGTTTAAAACTAAAATGTAATCCCTACCATCTTACCTGCCGGTTACTCAGATGAGAACCCAGAGTGGGTTTCTGCGAAGTTTTCATTTTAGACCTTCCATCATTGCATAGTTATGCATATGATGATAGGAAAAGCTGCCTTCAATCCTCGGGTTTGAACAAACTGTCATTATAAATTCAAGCAAACAAACAAATAAGCTCAAATCAGCCGTCAACCGATGAGTAAACTTCCAACTGGGATTTCCAGTTCGCCAATTTGGATCATGTGTGACACACACATAGACATATGTGTGTCTCGCACATAGACGAGAAATAAGGAGTGAGATCACATTACTGCAGAGGGGAAAGTTTGCATGTGTTTGAAATTAGATCAAAGGTTAAGATAAGAAATCCAACAGGCTGTGAAAGTCTGTGTTAATGTAAATTAAATCAAGAAAATTAGAAGAGCAACCTAGAGCTGAAAGAAGATGAAAGCAAATCTTTCACAACCATGTCTGAGTTACTCTTTCACATGTGGGGGCTTATTATGCTGTTACCAGATGGTGTTCATATCTTCTCAGTGGTTTTGTCGATTTGTGGAACCGTTCCTAAAAATACTCGTTCTGCCAGTTTAATGAAAGGTTGGCAGACACTGAGCTGATTACAGAGTTGGCACTAAAAGAAAAGTCAAAGAATCTCCCGAATTATAACACATAAGTTAAAGTGCTGATTCAATTTTTTTGTACTTTTTTGTTTTAGTAGAAGCAGTTTTAGTTCCTTCTGTTTCTGCATTTTTTCAGTGCTGTTTAATTAAGTTTTATTTATACAGCACCAAATTCAATTCAATTCAATTTTATTTATATAGCGCCAAATCACAACAAAAGTCGCCTCAAGGCGCTTCATAGATACAGAGAAAAACCCAACAATCATATGACCCCCTATGAGCAAGCACTTTGGCGACAGTGGGAAGGAAAAACTCCCTTTTAACAGGAAGAAACCTCCGGCAGAACCAGGCTCAGGGAGGGGCGGCCATCTGCTGCGACCGGTTGGGGTGAGAGAAGGAAGACAGGATAAAGACATGCTGTGGAAGAGAGACAGAGGTTAATAACAGATATGATTCAATGCAGAGAGGTCTATTAATACATAGTGAGTGAGAAAGGTGACTGGAAAGGAAAAGCTCAATGCATCATGGGAATCCCCCGGCAGCCTACATCTATTGCAGCATAACTAAGGGAGGATTCAGGGTCACCTGGTCCAGCCCTAACTATATGCTTTAGCAAAAAGGAAAGTTTTAAGCCTAATCTTAAAAGTAGAGATAGTGTCTGTCTCCCGAATCCAAACTGGAAGCTGGTTCCACAGAAGAGGGGCCTGAAAACTGAAGGCTCTCCCTCCCATTCTACTTTTAAATACTCTAGGAACAACAAGTAGGCCTGCAGAGCGAGAGCGAAGCGCTCTAATAGGGTGATATGGTACTACAAGGTCATTAAGATAAGATGGGGCCTGATTATTTAAGACCTTGTATGTGAGGAGCAGGATTTTGAATTCAATTCTGGATTTAACAGGAAGCCAATGAAGGGAAGCCAAAACAGGAGAAATATGCTCTCTCTTTCTAGTCCCTGTCAGGACTCTTGCTGCAGCATTTTGGATTAGTTGAAGGCTTTTCAGCGAGTTTTTTGGACATACTGATAATAATGAATTACAGTAGTCCAGCCTGGAAGTAATAAATGCATGAACTAGTTTTTCAGCGTCACTCTGAGAAAGGATATTTCTAATTTTAGAGATGTTGCGCAAATGGAAGAAAGCAGTCTTACATATTTGTTTAATATGTGCGTTGAAGGACATGTCCTGGTCAAAAATGACTCCAAGGTTCCTCACCGCGTTACTGGAGGCCAAGGTAATGCCATCCAGAGTAAGAATCTGGTTAGATACCATATTTCTAAGATTTTCAGGGCCGAGTACAATAACCTCAGTTTTATCTGAATTAAGAAGCAGAAAGTTAGCGGCCATCCAGGTCTTTATGTCTTTAAGACATTCCTGCAGTTTAACTAATTGGTGTGTGTCATCTGGCTTCATGGACAGATAGAGCTGGGTGTCATCAGCATAGCAGTGAAAATGTATGCTATGTCTTCTAATGATACTGCCTAAGGGAAGCATGTATAATGTAAACAGAATTGGTCCTAGCACTGAACCCTGTGGAACTCCATAATTAACCTCAGTGTGTGAAGAGGACTCTCCATTTACATGCACAAACTGGAGTCTATTAGATAGATATGATACAAACCACTGCAGTGCAGTACCTGTAATACCTACAGCATGTTCTAATCGCTCTAATAGGATATTATGGTCGACAGTATCGAATGCTGCACTAAGGTCTAGCAGGACAAGCACAGAGATGAGTCCACTGTCAGAGGCCATAAGAAGATCATTTGTAACCTTCACTAAAGCTATTTCTGTGCTGTGCTGAGCTCTGAAACCTGACTGAAACTCTTCAAATAAACCATTCCTCTGCAGATGATCTGTTAGCTGTTTGACAACTACTCTTTCAAGGATTTTTGATATGAAAGGAAGGTTGGAGATTGGCCTATAATTAGCTAAGACTGCTGGGTCTAGAGATGGCTTTTTGAGTAAAGGTTTAACTACAGCCAGCTTGAAGGCCTGTGGTACATAGCCGATCATTAGAGATAGGTTGATCATATTTAAGATCGAAGAATTAATTAATGGCAGGACTTCTTTGAGCAGTTTTGTAGGAATGGGGTCTAAAAGACAGGTTGATGGTTTGGAGGAAGTAATTATTGAAGTTAACTCAGAAAGATCAATTGGAGAAAAAGAGTCTAACTTAACATCAATGGTACTAAGAGTAGCTGTAGATAATATTACATCTGTGGGATGATTATTGGTAATTTTTTCTCTAATGATAAAAATTTTATTTGTGAAGAAGTTCATGAAGTCATTACTAGTTAACGTTAAAGGGATGGTTGGCTCAAAAGAGCTCTGACTGTTTGTCAGCCTGGCTACAGTGCTGAAGAGAAACCTGGGGTTGTTCTTATTTACTTCAATCAGTGACGAATAGTAAGATGTTCTGGCTTTGCGGAGGGCTTTCTTATAAAGCAGCAAACTATTTCTCCAGGCTAAATGATGATCCTCTAGATTTGTGACACGCCATTTCCTCTCCAGATTACGAGTCATCTGCTTTAGGGTACGTGTTTGAGAATTATACCACGGAGTCAGGTACTTCTGATTTGAGGCCTTAGTTTTCACAGGAGCTACAGTATCCAGAGTCGTACGTAGTGAGGAGGTGAAATTATTAACAAGATAATCGACCTCTGTTGGGGTAGCGTTCAGATAGCTGCTCTGCTCTGTGTTGGTACAGGGCATTGGAGATGATAACAGTGGGTGGATTATATTCTTAAACTTAGTTACAGCACTTTCAGAAAGACATCTACTTTGATAAAGTCTACTCTTCACCGCTGTGTAATCAATTATTGTAAAAGTAAATGTTATCAGGAAATGATCAGACAGGAGAGGGTTTTCAGGAAACACTGTTAAATGTTCAGTTTCTATGCCATATGTTAAAACAAGATCTAGAGTGTGATTAAAGTGGTGGGTGGGTTCTTTTACATGGGTGGGTTCTTTTACAAATCACAACAAAAGTCGCTCCAAGGTGCCTAAGGTAAGGTAAAGACCCCACAAAAATACAGAGAAATCCCAACAATCAGATGATTCCCAAAGAGCAAGCACCTATCAACAGTGGGAAGATAAAACTCCCCTTTAACAGGAAGCAACCTCCAGTGGAACCAGGTTCAGGGAGGAGTGAATCGGTAGGGGGTGAGGGAAGGATGAGGACAAAAGACATGAATTTTTCCTTTTTTCATGTTGGACTTATTTCGAATTAAAACTTTCTTTTCCCTCTAGAATATTCAGACAACATTCAGCCAATTCTTGGCTTTAAGCATCAAAGTTGATTCAAAAACTCTGAAAATGTGAATTAAGTTTATCTCATATATATGAGAAAACCTGATTCAGTTGGCATTAAGAACTTAAGCTGACTTCGAATACAACTTCATTGTTTCCACCGTAGTGATTCATTTTTTGGGAACGGACCCCAGACCTGTTAGGAAAATAGCTGATTTAATTTAACAGGAATGAAAGACAACAGCTTTCCACTGAATATCGTGAGGTTTGTGTAGACTCCCAAGCACCAGATGTATCGCTCTCACCCAAGGTTTATTGAGGTGGTACCGTAACATTCAGCCTCTTACTCCCACACCAAGTTTTGTTTAAAGTCAGAGGAATAATGCAAAAACATTTAATAATTATGTATTTTTAGCCCCTTGTAACTAAATAATTGTACTCCTCATTACTTTAGGTTTAAGAAATTTGAGAGGACCTATTATTTTATGTCACTTAACACCAAACAAAAATTTAATCCTAAACAGAGCAAAAACACATAAAAGGTAATCGTATTGGTGTATCCATCGCCAGTACTTATCACATACAAAGGTGCATCGTTTATAGTACTATGATGAAAGTAAGACAGGAGAGGAAGAGGAGATGAGGACTGCTCATTGATGTCCTCAGTCATTTTAAATAAATATTGGATTGATACACAGCATGTTGCTAAATTATGTTTTATCCTTATTCTTAATATTCATGCAAAATAAACTGAAGGATACTTACATGTTGTTGTTCTAAATGCATGAAACTGCTGGGCAAAATGCTGGTTTTGAGTTTTGTGATGTTTGAGGGATTTTCTGGTTTTGTACTTTTAATGTGTTTTGGGGTTTTTTCCCCTTAAACCTGGTACCAGTCCCATTCAATGCTGTGGTTTCATGCCTTTAGTTCTGAGTTTCTAAATCCTTAGGTCAGCCCCTCTGGCGTTCCCATTCTGTTCCCTCGGTCTTCTCTGTGTTTTTTCTGCCTGTGTCAAGCTTGTGTGTCTCAGTATGGGTCTCAGTGTCAGTCATTTCCTGTTTTATTTTGGTGACCGCCTGTCTATTTTTCTTTGTATTTTGTTCTCTCTTCTCTTCAGTAATTGGTTTCAGCTTTTCTCCCACCTGTTGCATGTTCCCTCATTACTGTGTGTGTGTGTGTTGTTTCAGTCTTCCTTTGTTGTGTTGTCCTTCATGCTTTGTGCGTCGTGTGTTCCTTGTTTCCCTCGACATTTGATAGTTTTGGGTTCTGTGTTTGACCTCCATTAATTTGTACCTTGTTAAAGTTGCTTTTAGTTCTTCCTTCGTCTCTTAGTTCTGCTATGTGAGTCCTGCTCCTGTCCGCCACACAGCCAGTCTTAAAACAAAGCGGCGGTGTTCTTCATCGTCAGTGTTAGGTTACATAGCAGACATCAATTTGAATTAAACCTGATGATGCTGATTAGAGCCACTCACTGTTTTCCCATTTTATACCAGCTCTACACTGCCCGGGGTTGGGAAATCATGATGGTTTGTTAAACATCTGCTTTTATCTTGTCGAATTTACTTGACTAAATCCAAAAAAGCCAGAAGCAGCTCAGCACAGCATAGCCTGTACACAAAGTCTACTGAAGGTCACTGTAGAAATGCTTTGCTACTTATTTCTGTGTTTTTTTTTGTTTTGTTTTGTTTTTTTTATCCACCACTACACCCGATCTTAGGTTTCCCCACACATGTCGAACCTGTTTGGCTGTGGAGACAAAGTCATCTACAATGTAGGTAACAGCAAATATAGCTCTTTAATTCCCTTTTTTCTTTCTTTGTGTTCTGGATACCAGATGTTCAAACTGAAGAATTTAAATTTAGGATGAAATACAGTTTGTATTTTCTTGTACTGTGTTCATTTTACTACTTTATTAATATGGCATGAGGTCCAGTTAGCTGGGCAGCCATTACCTGAAACAAATATCGTCCAAAGAGCTGCTGTTTATTTTTCTATGTTGCGTTCAGAGCCTGAATTTTTTCCACTTTTACTTGAAGTTGAATCAGCACTTACTCTGACCAGAGTGCAGGCAGTGGACTGGTGATGAGAGTGACATTTATTTACAGAAGTGGCAGTGACAGAACAGGCGGTGAGGAATGACAAACGACTGGAGAAACCTAAATTGGGAAAACTAAATGACAAACCTGAGAGCATAAGAAACGGGGTGCGGGGCAGAGAGATGGAGGGACTGAACACAGACGAACCGGCAACAGGCTGGAGAACACACAGGGCTTAAATACACACACCGGTAATCAGGGGATGAGAGACCCGAGGGCAACACACCTGGGAGAAATCGGAGCTGACGGGACAGGGGAAAAGTAAACTGAACACACTCACACGAGACGGGGACCTTCAGAATAAAACAGGAAACTCAGACACAGAACCAGACACGACACTGAACTAAACAGACAGATTCACAAGCAGACAGTAGGACCAGGGCATGCACAGAACAGAAACCTAACAAATGGCAAATCATAACAGAAAGCATACTCAGAATAAACAAAAGCATAAAGAAACACAAAACACTGAGTCACCAGACTCAGGACCATGACACTTATAGTGATTGTGTATAGTTTTTCCTTCTCTTATTAGCAATGTGAGACATCCTTTAGCATGCTGTGCTGAGATTAATTTACAGAACACAGGCAGGAGGAGAGAGGAGGCACAAGTTAGAGAAACAGCAGAATAACTCTTTCTTACTTGGATGAAACAACAAGGACACGATTATGATTGGATACAACCAAGAATGATTAGCTATTCATAATAAAAACTTCAGTATATTTTCTTCTAATTACTATTCATCTTAGGAAGTTGATTCTCCTTTTGGGGGGGTTTAAAAATACTTGCAGTCGCTGGTGCTAACCCTCAGCCCTAGTAGATTTATTTATGGTATAAACTTGAAAATCTCAGTGACCCATGATGCATTGAGTATTTCTTCTTGAGTTACCCTTCTCACTCACTCTGGCTGTATCCCAATTCAGGGTCTGTAGCCTTAAAGTACGCGGCCTTAACGGTCCACAAGGGCCACATACTCTAAGACCGGAAGTGCGAGGCTTGTGAAATGGGACAGTCTAGCCTCTGTTGCGCTGCCCAGGTTGCCTAGCAACCATGATACTAACAGCTGGAAACGTGTCATACAGCTTTGTTTGTCAAAAATGAAGGAGAAAATATTTTGTTCATTTGTCTGTTTGTTTCTACATGAGCTTTGATCATTCTCTGTAAGATTAAGCTCAGCTATTGAACAGCGTATATTTTAAAGTAAAGGCTTTAAAACCAAGTTAGTACAAACGTCACTAATGTCACATAACTTTGCCGACATGTGGCCAACAGTAATGTTTTAATGTTCTTCGTTATTAAACATTTGCACATAAATAAATGACATAATATTCAGTACTTACTTAAAGTTTACTCTTCGGGCGCCCCTCATCCGCCGTTTTTTTTCGGCAAAATTATCCACACCCACCGCTGCACTATGCATTCTGGGATATGTTGGGCCACGAAGTCTACACCGCCACGTCCTTAAAGTTCAGGGAAATGAAGGATGCATTTGAAGGCCGCATTTCGAGCAGCCTTTGAATTGGGACAGCCTTCGTCGCGTCACGGATGATCTGATATCCTCGTGTTGGTGTTCTTCCCAGACCATCATGAAAATGTTGTTCCAGGTTCAACATTGCAAGTGACCAATCACATTGTTGTGACGTTATTCTTTTGCACGCCAAGCCACTCGTGCATTTATGAAATTCCAATGTTGCAAGGACAATATCAATTCTGCTTACTGTTTATTAAAGGGTTATGGTTAGGGTTAGGGTTAGGGTCAGGGTCCGTTGATCGGCGGACAGAGGCGGTTTCACGCAGCTTTAGTACAGTTTTTTGTTTTACGCCGGTTTTTCCCGAAGTCGCAAAAGTATGACGTCACAACATTCTGATTGGTCACTTGCAATGTTGATCCTGGAACAACATTTAGTATGATGATCTGGGAACAACACCAACACAAGGATATCAGATCAACCGTCGCGTCGCTACGACGTAATCGCCCTTAAAATGCGGCCTTTAAGGCTGCAGACCCTGAATTGGGATACAGCCCCTGTGTTAATAGGCAAGGCAAGGCAAGGCAAGGCAAATTTATTTGTATAGCACAATTCAACAACAAGGTGATTCAAAGTGCTTTACAGAGACATTAGAAACAAAAACAAATAAAAAGCATGATTTAAAATTGATTAAAACAAGCAAACAAACAAACTAACTAACTAAACACACACATTTCACACCTGTTCGCGCGATCTGAACCCTTATCGTAAGGGGAGCTACCAGTCCTTCTGTGGACGAGCTACTTTCTATTTTAAATTCCCTGAATTTAAAATACTCTCTAGACCCAGTCTAGACCCAGTTGGGGAGCTACCCAGAGCTCTAAACCCACTTAACAAACAAACAAAACAGTATATAAAATCAAAACAGATAAAATCAGAAATAGATAAGATCAGTAGTTAGTGTAAGTTTTGAAATTTAAGCTTAAAAGTGTGGATTTGGTGCTTTATTCAAATGCAGCTGAGAATAGGTGAGTCTTCAACCTGGATTTAAATAAACTGAGTGTTTCAG
This sequence comes from Simochromis diagramma, assembly GCF_900408965.1. Classification (NCBI taxonomy): domain Eukaryota; kingdom Metazoa; phylum Chordata; class Actinopteri; order Cichliformes; family Cichlidae; genus Simochromis; species Simochromis diagramma. The sequence continues at coordinate 22,327,844 of NW_024387492.1, forward strand.
CTGATCTGAGGCTTTCTGGGAGTTTGTTCCAGATATAAGGAGCATAAAAGCTGAATGCAGCTTCTCCGTATCTGGTTCTGACTCTGGGAACTGATAAAAGACCGGATCCAGATGACCTGAGGGATCTGGAAGGTTCATACTGGGTCAGGAGGTCACTGATGTATTTTGGTCCTAAACCATTCAGAGCTTTATAGGCCAGCATCAGAACTTTAAAGTCTATCCTCTGACGGACAGGCAGCCAGTGTAAAGACCTCAGAGCTGGACTGATGTGGTCCACTTTTTTGGTCTTAGTGAGGACTCGAGCAGCAGAGTTCTGAATGAGCTGTAGTTGTCTGACTGATTTTTTAGGTAGACCTGTAAAGATGCTGTTACAGTAATCAAGCCTACTAAAAATGAATGCATGGACTAGTTTTTCCAGGTCCTGTTGAGACATCAGATCTTTTATCCTTGAAATATTCTTGAGGTGATAGTAAGCTGATTTTGTTATTGTCTTAATGTGTTTTTCTAAGTTTAGGTCTGCATCCATCACTACACCCAAATTTCTCGCCTGGTTTGTGGTTTTTAGATGTATAGATTGAAGTTCTCTGGTGACCTGTAATCGTTTTTCTTTGGCGCCAAAGACTATTACTTCAGTTTTGTTTTTGTTTAGTTGGAGAAAATTGTGGCACAACCAGTCATTAATTTCCTCAATGCATTTACCAAGAGCCTGTACAGGGCCTCGGTCTCCTGGTGACATTGTGATATATATTTGTGTGTCATCTGCATAGCTGTGGTAGTTTATTTTGTTGTTCTTTATAATCTGTGCCAGTGGGAGCATGTAAATGTTAAACAGAGGGGGTCCCAAGATGGAACCTTGGGGAACTCCACATGTGATACTTGTCTGCTCGGATGTGAAGTTACCTATTGATACAAAGTATTTCCTGTTTTCTAAGTATGTTTTGAACCAGTTTAGTACAGTTCCTGAAAGACCTGCCCAGTTCTCCAGTCGTTTGAGTAATATGTTGTGGTCAACTGTATCAAATGCTGCACTGAGATCCAGTAAAACTAGGACTGACATTTTTCCACTGTCTGTGTTCAGACATATGTCATTAAACACTTTTGTCAGAGCGGTTTCAGTGCTGTGGTTCTGTCTAAAACCTGACTGGAAGGCATCGTAGCAGTTATTCTGTTTTAAGAAGTAATTGAGCTGTTGAGAAACTGCTTCTTCAATGATCTTACTTGAAAATGGGAGATTTGAGATCGGCCTGTAGTTTTTCATTTGTGTCTTGTCAAGATTGTCCTTTTTCAGTATAGGTTTGATTACAGCAGTTTTTAGTGGTTCTGGAAACACACCTGACATTAAGGAAAAGTTGACGATCTGCAACAGGTCTGACTCTAAAGTCTTTGAGACCTTTTTGAAAAAACTTGTTGGCAGGACATCTAAACAGCAAGAGGAGGAGTTCAGTTGACCTAAGATGTCCTCCAGGTCTTTGCTGTTAATCGGGTGAAACTGTTTGATGGTGTTTAAACAGTTTTTCGGTGGACACAGTACATATCCTGGATCTGCTGTTGATGTACCAACTGCTTGTCTAATCTTTTGGATTTTGTCTGTGAAGAATTTGGCAAAGTCATTGCAGGCCATGGTTGAATGAAGTTCAGCTGCCACTGGCACAGGAGGGTTTGTTAGCCTGTCAACTGTAGAAAATAAGACCCGAGCATTATGGCTGTTTTTAGTGATGATGTCAGAGAAGTAGGACCTTCTTGCACTCCTCAGTTGTAAATTATAATTGTGAAGTTTCTCTTTATAGATGTCATAATGAACCTGGAGGTTTGTTTTTCTCCATCTGCGCTCAGCTTTCCTACACTCTCTTTTTTCATTTTTCACTAGTGTGGAGTTTCTCCATGGAGACTTTTTCCTTCCAGAGATAACCTTCACCTTAATGGGGGCAATAGTATCCATTACATTTAACATTTTTGCATTAAAGCTATTGACGAGCTCATTGACTGAACCTTTGGACAGGTCAGGTGTTAATGGGAAGACCTGGTTAAAGATCTCACTACTGTCTTCAGTTATACACCGTTTTGTGATCACTGCTGTTGATATATTTGTGTGGGCTGAGATTTTACTTTCAAAGAAAACACAGTAATGATCAGATAAGCCCACATCAGACGCAGTAATGTTTGAAATGCTCAGGCTCTTGGAGATCAGTAGGTCGAGAGTGTGTCCTCTATTATGTGTGGCCTCTGTTACATGCTGAGTCAGCCCAAAGTTGCCCAGAGTGTTACTCAGGTCTTTAGTCCCTTTGTCTTGAGGGTTGTCCACATGGATGTTAAAATCCCCAACAATAATTACACAGTCGAAATCAACACAGATCACAGACAGCAGTTCACTGAGGTCATTAAAAAAGTCTGTGCAGTATTTGGGAGGCCTGTAAACATTAAGAAACACAACTTTGGATGGGGCCTTCAGCTGTAAAGCCACATATTCAAAAGACTGAAAACTTCCAGGAGATAGCTGCTTACATTGAAATGATTCATTAAATAAGACAGCAACCCCTCCTCCTCTCCTGCTCACCCTGGCCTCACTGATAAAACTGTAGTTAGGAGGGGTCGTCTCGATGAGAACAGCTCCACTGTTACTTTGGTCCAACCAAGTTTCAGTTAAAAACATAAAATCAAGGCTGTGCTCAGTGATTAAATCATTAATTAAAAATGTTTTCCCAGCTAAAGATCTAACGTTTAATAAAGCCAACTTAAGTGTTTTAGAGGCATTACTTGTCCCCTCGTGTTTGGGAGCAGTCTGTGGCACACAAGGTATGTTTACTATATTTAAAGATCTTTTAGAGTGCAGCTCTCTGTGTTTTGACCAGGCCACATGTCTCCTTCTGTCACCTAAAAGTACAGAGATTTTAAAACCTTCTAGTAAACAGGGTCCCAGCTTCTCCTGGGAAAAGTCACCACTGCCATAATCCTCGCAGCCCGGACCCTCCACACATCACACATCAGACTGCGGAGACAAAGCATGAAGGTGGTAAGGAGGAACTAAGGGGGGCGAGGCTGGGCAATGTGACTTCGATTGCTCTGTTGAGGGTGGGGCTCGGTGGCGAACCTTTGGCTGCTTTGGTGGGGGGTTTATGGGGGACAAAGAGGGATTGGGCCGGGGGGTAGATCTGAGCCCAGCATTGACCCTGCTCCATCATCACTTCAGTGAATTTCAGGTGTGGGGAGGAGGGAGAAAGGGAGGGGGAGGAGGGTGATGGCCTGTCAGGGGTTTGGGGGACTGGGGAAGATCCTGGTCCTGGTCGTTGGTGTTGTTGAGAGAGTTGGAGGCAAATAGGGACCCCTCTTCTTGCCTCTTCTTGCCTCAGATGTCTCTCCTTTCTGAGGCTCTTCCCGGGTGGGGGCAGATGGAGCTCCTCCTCAAGGTTTCTGCTGGGCTTTGTCTGTTCTTGGAGTACTGTTTGTTCCTCTTTATGAGATAACTCCTCGTTTATCTCAGCCTTGGCACCAAGCACAGATGGATGACGTATGGAATAAAACAAGTTGGAGGTGAACAGTTTCACCCCTGACTTGTTAAAATTAAATCCATTTGCTTTAAACAGATGCCTGCGTTCCCAAAAAATATTAAAGTTGTTGATAAAATGCACTGAGTGGTCAGCACATGCTGATATAAGCCATTAATTCAGTGTAAACAGCCTGCTGAATCTCTCGTCTCCTCCTCTGACCGGCGGTACAGGCCCACTGATGAATACAGCTGCATTCAGAGAGTTTACAGTGTTTAATAATCCAATAAAGTCCCGTTTCAGAACCTCCGATTGTTGTTTGGACACATCGTTTGACCCTGTATGCAGGACAATGTTTGTCACAGTTGGATATTCATCTGCAATTTGAAGAATTCTCTCCTTCAGGATGTTGACCATATCGTTAGGAAAGCAGAGGACTTTAGTGTTCTTACCGCACATGCTTTGTACATCCTTTACGGCAGAGTCAGGCCTAGCCTTTAGCTTTCCCCGTGGATTTTCAGGCCTTACTTCGCTACTTTTAGATGGATGGTTGTCCGATATAGATCCAGGGTCCTTTGATAGTGGAGCAAATCTGTTCTGCAGTTTCACATTCAGTTGTTTTGAAGGTTTGTTGTTAACCTTCCTATTCACGGTTGTCCAGTCCTGTTTCCTCTCGTATACAGGGGTAGAAGAGCTTCTCTGTCTCGTAGGAAGTGAAGGCCAGTCGGTTTCAGAGATTTCAGCTCGCTGTGCCCTGCCTGTGGTACGTCCTCCCCCTTCCAGGAGACATGATTTATGTCTTGGTTTTGCACCAAGACAGTCCAAGGGGGAATTATCGCTTGAGGATTTATAATAGTGCACAAAGTCTACTTTCTTGGTCATGTTATCTGTGCTCCTTAGCTGTGTGCTAGCTTGCTCATCGCCATTGTTTTGAGTCAAAGGCAAGGTTGTTTCATTTCCACACAGTCCATTTACCTCCACGTTTACTTCTAAGCGATGAATTTTTGTCTCCAGTGCTGCAATCTTCTGCAGGAGGCTGTGGTAGTCATCTGTGGAGAGGGAAGGCATCTTGTTGCTAGTTAGCCTAGCGGTTAGCACCTTTCTAGGCTATCGAGGCTGCTCGGTGCCCAGACGCTGTAATCAGGCTTCAGCTGTGTCTAGGCCACAGACACACGGAGCGCTGAGGATAAGGTAACTATAAAAATGTTGCTGTTTCTGTTAAGAACACTTTAGTCCTAATGATCTATAAGTGTCCAGAAGCTATCGCAGGTAAGCTCATATGGAAAAAAGGGCAAAAAATCAGCATAAAAATCGGTAAAAATCAATAAAAGAAGCAAAGCATTTAGAGAGCAAAGAGATGAAGCGTCCACACTCACAAAGGGGGAGGAGTGATTTATACGTCTAAAAAAACAGGTTCAGTTTGTAACTGGACCACCCTTGGGCCACCCTTCAGAGAGAAAGATAATAGACCTCTCTACACTGAATCATACTTGTTATTAATCTCTGGCTCTCTTCCACTGCATGTCTTTTATGCTTTCTTCCTTCTCTCACCCCAACTGGAGGATTGGCCGCCCCTCCCTGAGCCTGGTTCTGCTGGAGGTTTCTTCCTGTTAAAAGGGAGTTTTTCCTTCCCACTGTTGCCAAAGTGCTTGCTCACAGGAAGTCATATGATTGTTGGATTTTTCTCTGTATGTATTATTGTAGGGTCTACCTTACAATATAAAGCACCTTGAGGCGACTGTTGTTGTGATTTCATGCTTTATAAATCAAATCAAATTGAAATGAATTGTCAGAAAAGTTGACCTCTGACCTTGTCAGAGTCACTGGGATTCAAACTCCATCTATCCATTATCTTCCACTTATCTTCGGCCAGGTCGCTTGGCAACAGCCTAAGAAGAGAAGCTCAGACTTCCCTCTCCCTAGCCACCTCCTCCAGCTTATCTAGGGTAACGCCTTGGCGTTCCCAGGCCAGCTGAGAAATATAATCTCTCCAGCATGTCCTAGGTCTGCCCTGGGGCAGGAGCACATCACCCAGGAGGCATCCTTGTCAATTCAACCAACTTAAATGGCTCCCTTTCGATGTGGAGGAGCAACGCCTCCACTCTGAGCCACTCCCGGATGGCCAAACTCGAATGATCCACCCTTCAGAGAGAAAGCTAATTTCTACCGTTTGCATCCGTGATACTTAAAATCCTCCACTTGGGGCAAGAACTCGTCCCTGACCTGGAGTGGGCACTCAGATTGAGGTGCGGATTCTCATTCCCGCCACTTCAGACTCGACTGCAAACCACTCGAGGGCGAGGTGAAAGCCACTACCTGAAGCCAAAAGAACAACATCATCGGTAAAAAGCAGAGGCTAGATTCTGAGATCACCTAAATGGAAGCCTTCCACCAATTAACTATATACCTAGAATATACCTAGAAATTCTGTCCATAAATATTATGAACAGAATTAGTGACAAAGGGCAGCCCTAGCGGAGCTCCTGCAACGGTTGTGTAACTACCCCCCCGAATGAAGGATAACACTATAACTGATGAAGTTTTCAGGTTTAATGGCAATAAACCCTCAATCTCACCGTAAGAGCTGGGGATGTATACACAAAAACAGTGTGTTAGTTAAAAATCCATACTCTTACAACTGTAAATCTTTACAACATAAAGTAACCTTCTACATAAAATCCATTATCTTCCACTTATCTTGGGCCAGGTCGCTGGGGCAGCAGCCTAAGAAGAGAAGCTCAGACTTCCCTCTCCCTAGGGAGGAGGTGTTCCTTATCTTCATCATAAGCATACCTTGTGCCTGTATTAAGGGGGCTGCTAATGACAAAATAAATCTCCATGGGCTCTGATACACCCTCTCAGTTGAAGTCAGCAGCACTCCACCCGGACTATACGCAGTGCAGGTAGAGCACCACTTTTTCATCATGAGTCACCTGACAGTTTGCCAGAATCTCTTCCAGGGAGTCAAAGAAGTCTTTTCCCCTGGCTTCTCTGAACTCCTCCCACACCCAAGTTTTTACTTCAGCCACTGCCTGAGCTGCATTTCGCTTGTTCTGCCAACACCTATCGGTATAATATGAATTTCAAAATCTCACGTCACCTTGTTATCACTTTCACAAACTTGGGTGTCTGCGATGACATACCTCCTCAGCCTTTTCCAGCCGAAAGGTAAATCCGTTAATGACTAGGTAAACTCAGCAGTTCATTAAGTCAAAAGAGAGGTTTGTACTTTCAGTAAGTTTATTTGCATTTACCTGCTGAATGATTGAAACTACAGTTGTGCTCCATTAGCAACCATAATAGTGGAAACTTTTTGCTTCTGACAGCAATTGATACCATGCTGGGTTTGAAATATCATTCAGTACTTTTATCTAATGCTGTTTTATTAGATTATTGCACAACTTTATTTTGCCCTTTCTCCTGCTGTTTTGATATTTTGTTGGAGCATTTTGCCTTTTGGATTTTTTTTTCCTTATGTGCTACATTTTTCCTTGTCTGGTTAATATTGTCTGGCTGCAGTAACAGGCCAGTTTCCCAGTTCATCTTTACTTCATTAGATATGCAGATTCTGCAAAAAAGACTAAAATCACCTTGTATCCACCACTACCACCTTTACCTCCTTTGTGCTGAACATTTGTGGGGGGTGGAGATCTCTGTCTAAATAAATAAATAAATCTGGGTAAATTCCCAGATGATTAAACATGCAACTATTTTTCTGGTAATACCTGAAACGAGTAAAGAAAATCAACAGTCCATGTATGCAAGATAATTCATAATTTTATTGGCGGGGTTATATTGGTTGGGTCTGATTATTGGGAGGGTCATAACCCCCTTAACCTCCCTGGAAATTACTCCCCTGGGACACACTGTAGCCAAATTTCAGACTATGCTGGGTGCCAATCATGCCAGCAAAGAACAGGAAAACTGAGGCTACAATTCACACACTCCAAAATTGGACAACAGAAGATGGGAAAAAATTGCCTTATCTGAATCTTAATTTCTGCTGCAACATTCGGATGGTATGGTCAAAATTTGGTGTAAAGAGCATGGATCCATTGTGCTTTTTATTAGACTTAGACTTAGAGACTTGGAGTTTTTTATTGTCATTGTGCAGTTTCTTGCACAGCGAAATTGGGTAGCTGAACCACAAAGGTGCTAAAGTAAGAAGAGAAACCAATATACAACAAAGGTGGAAAATAAATAAATAATTAAATAAATAGAATAAAATAAAAAACAGTGTATATGTATACATATGTGAGTGGAACTATATACATGGTGTGGACCAAAATAATTGCACATGAGCCAAAAATATTGCACAGAACATGGAAAGACTGAGATATTGCACATAGATGATCAACAGCAGTGTCAGGGTGGATGTGTTGGGGAAGTCTTTACACACTCTTAGTTTGCATTAAGAGTTCTGATAGCCCACGGGAAGAAGCTGTTCTTTAGTCTGTTGGTTTTGCACCTGATGGATCTGAGCCTTTTTCCAGAGGGCAGGATGTTGAAGAGGTGGTGGTTAGGATGGAGGTGGTCCTTTATAATTGCCCTGGCTCTGGAGAGACATCTTGAGCTGGCAATTAAGTCCAGGGAGGGGAGTGGACAACCGATCACCTTCTCTGCAGTTCTGATGACCCTCTGTATGTCACGGGGTGGAAAGGGACAAGTCATCTAAGTTTGTCTACTATGCATGTTTTGCTGCGTTTTACCTTTTTAATGTTTTAATATTGTACATTGGGTTATTTTTATGAGTTTTACTGCATGTTTTAATGGTATTTATTTGGTGACTTGTCCTGGAAAGACTCCGCCCCTACCTGATAATAAACTGATCACACCTGCGAGAGATCCCAGAGAGGCCAATAAGAGGGCCTGACAGACCACAGGAAGCGGTTCGACCGAGAGGCTTGGGAGACGGCCAGGAGTAAGTGGTGCCAGGCGGCGGCGGCTGCAAGCCGAAGGGGCTGGTGGAGCTGGTGGAGCTGGGCGTGAGGAGATGACCAGCGACTGGGGACGCGCCACCACCAGCGACTAGGGACGCACAGCGGGCAGTCAGACGGCAATAACGACAAGAGCCAGCTTGTGCACTGCGGGAGAGCAGAAGCAGTGAGACAGCGGTGCCGATTGCAATTTAAGGAAGCGGCGGGCGGAGTTGAGAGCTCTGCCCACCGGGGTAATTCTTTGACTTATCCCTTTTTATAAAGTAAACTGTCAAAGGAATAGTGACTGCCGCTCCCTCCCTTTCTTCAGTGCCCCAGGACGTGGAATGCGAGGAGGAAGGCGAGGACTCTGCTGGGTTTCCCTCTTTTATTACTACGCTGGATTTCTTAGTTTTTCTGTGACTTTTAGGCCGTGGTGGATTCCACTGGACTTTTAATGTTGTGTTTTATTGTGTTACTCCTTGGCCAAGGTTGTTTTAATTCATTTTACATTTTTAACTATTTAAATATAATAAATTATATTTTTAATCTTACAGTTTTTAATTGTGTGCTTTCCCTTGGTGGCTCCACTGCTCTGCCCGTTTTGAGGAAGGTTTCCTTCCTTTTAAAAAAAAACACAAACATCTTGGAAATAAAATTCAGCCTTTCCGCTCCGTTACATGTATACAGAGTATACAGAGTTAACAGTGTAGTCTCTTCTTGTCAGCTGTTGTGCAACCAGCGTACCACACAAGGATGGTGTGCACCAGCACACTCTCGATAGTGGCACGGTAGAAGGACACTAGGAGTTCAGTCTGCAGCCTGTTCCTTCTCAGAACCCTCAAGAAATGGAGGCGCTGCTGGGCTTTCTTTACTAGGGCTGATGTGTTTGTGGACCAGCATAGGTCCTCGGATATGTGGGTGCCGAGGAACTTAAAGGAGGACACCCTCTCCACATAGTCACCTTTTATGGATAGGGGAGGGGGATCAGTTCTTGTTTTTCGGAAGTCCATGACCACTTCCTTGGTTTTCTTGGTGTTTAGGGTGAGGTTATTGTAGTTACACCATTCTGACAGTCGCTGGACCTCATCCCTGTAGGCGGTGTCATCATCGTTGGTGATGAGCCCCATCAGAGTGGTGTCGTCTGCAAATTTGATGATAATGTTGCACGGGGGTGTAGGGGTGCAGTCACTGGTGTAGATGGTGTATAATAGTGGACTCAGCACACATCCCTGTGGTGAGCCAGTGCTGAGTGACAGGGTGGATGATCGCTGGTTGTCAACCTTGACTGATTGTGAATGGTCTGTGAGGAAGTTTTTGATCCATGCACATGTGGCGGGGGGGAAGTCCAAGTTTACCAGCTTGTCTATAAGAATGTCTGGGATGATAGTATTGAAGGCCGAGCTGAAATCAACGAAGAGCATCCTTACTGATGTCCCAGGATTCTCCAGGTGATGCAGAGCGGAGTGGAGAGCAGTGGAAATTGCATCCTCTGTGGACCTATTTGCCTTGTAGGCAAACTGGTGGGGGTCGAAGCTGGGTGGGAGGCAGTCCTTTATGCGTTTTAGGACCAGCTTCCCAAAGCACTTTGCAACCACTGGAGTCAGTGCAATGGGTCTGTAGTCACTGAGGCTACTGATGTTGGTGGACTTGGGGACTGGGACTATTGTTGACGATTTCAGGCAGTGAGGGACAGAGGCATGTGTCAGGGAGAGGTTGAATAGTCTGGTGAACACAGGAGCCAGCTGGTCAGCACAGGCTTTGAGCACTCTACCAGGTATTCCGTCGGGGCCAGCAGCTTTCCTCTGATTTACTGCTCTGAACATATTGCGGACCTGATGTTGTTGGAGGCTAAATGTGTGGGGGCTGTGCTCAGAGGACGCTGTGGGCAGGGTGGTGTGCATGGTGAGGGTGACTGCAGTTTTCTCGAAGCGGGCAAAAAAGTGGTTAAGTTCCTCTGCTAACGAGATGTCCATATTATCTATATTTGTCCCATTGGCTTTGTAATTGGTGATGTGTTTCAGGCCCTCCCGTACCTTCCTGGAGTTGTTATTAGAGAGGTGATCTGATAGCTTGTTTGAATAGTTTTGCTGCTCTGATGCCTTTTTTAAGGTCTGCTCTTGCTCTGCTGTACATGTCCTGGTCCCCAGATTTGTATGCAGAGTTGCGTGCCTTTAACAGTGCCTGAACCTTGCTTGTCATCCAGGGTTTACGGTTGCGGTAGACCCGGACCCGCTTTTCCGTGGTGACAGTGTCCGTGCAGTGTTTGATGTAACCCAGCACTGCGGTTGTGTGAGTCTGTAGGTCATCCTGTTCAAAGACACTCCACTCTGTGAGAGCAAAACAGTCCTGCAATTGAGCGAGAGCTTCCTCAGAAATGGTGTTAATGGTTCTGATGGTGGGCTTTGTCCTTTTCCTGAGTGGTGTGTATGCCGGGACAAGGAGTAGAGAGAGGTGGTCGGACATGCTCAGGTGGGGGAGGGGAACAGATCTGTAGGCTTGCTTAATATTTGAGTAAACATGATCCAAGGTGTTATTTCCTCTCGTAGGGCATTCCACATGTTGTACAAATTTAGGCAGCACAGTTCTTAAGCATGCTCTGTTGAAATCCCCTGCAATGATGTGTACTCCCTCTGGGTATGTCCGTTGCTGTTCGGAGATAATGTCGTGCAGGTATGCAAGGGCTGAGCTAGCATTAGTGTCTGGTGGTATGTAGACTGCTGTTATTAGCACTGCAGGCAGTTCTCTGGGCAAGTAGAAAGGTCTGCACATGACAGACATTGCCTCTATGTCCGGGGAGCAGACTGTGGTGATGACCTTAGTGTTTGACCCTCCCCAATCAGACCAGGAGCGACATGTTTAGCCGCATGTTCTCCTTAAATTGCTGGCTGTCTGAGTGGTGTCCCAGAAACGATGTGGGCTTCATAGATAATTGGCAAACCTTCTGGAGGAAACCTGGTCTTGTTAGGAGAGACGGCATCCATCCCACTTTGGATGGAGCAGCTCTCATTTCTAGAAATATGGACAAATTTATTAAACCCTCCAAAATATGACTATCCAGAGTTGGGACCAGGAAGCAGAGTTGCAGTCTTACACGCCTCTCTGCAGCTTCTCTCCTCCTGCTACCCCCCCCAAAACCCATCTCCATAGAGACTGTGTCAGCTCCCAAAAACACAAACTAAAAACCAGCAACAAACAACTTAAACATAAACAATTACAAAGAAAGAACAATAAAGTATCCACATCTGAACCAAAGAGTAAAACAGTGAAATGTGGATTATTAAATACTAGGTCTCTCTCCTCCAAGTCTCTGTTAGTACATGACTTAATAATTGATCAACAAATCGATTTACTCTGCCTTACAGAAACCTGGTTGGAGCAGGATGATTATGTTAGTTTAAATGAATCAACACCCCCGAGTCATTCTAACTACCAGAAATCTCGAAGCACAGGCCGAGGGGGCAGTGTGGCAGCAATTTTTCACACCAGCCTATCAATTAACAAAAGACCAAGACAGACTTTTAATTCATTTGAAAGCCTGATGCTTAACATTGTCCACCCCAGCTGTGAAACTCAGGAACCAGTCTTACTTGTTATCATCTATCGTCCACCTGGGCCTTACACAGAGTTTCTGTCTGATTTCTCAGACTTTATATCTAATTTAGTTCTGAGCTCAGATAAAATAATTATTGTGGGTGATTTTAACATCCATGTAGATGCTAAAAATGACAGCCTCAATATGGCATTTAATCTGTTATTAGACTCAATTGGCTTCTCTCAAAATGTAAAAGAACCCACCCACCACTTTAATCACACTCTAGATCTTGTTTTAACATATGGCATAGAAACGGAACATTTAACAGTGTTTCCTGAAAACCCTCTCCTGTCTGATCATTTCCTGAAAACATTTACATTTACAATAATTGATTACACAGCGGTGGAGAGTAGACTTTATCAAAGTAGATGTCTTTCTGAAAGCGCTGTAACTAAGTTTAAGAATATAATCCACCCACTGTTATCATCTTCAATGCCCTGTACCAACACAGAGCAGAGCAGCTATCTGAACGCTAGTACCTGACTCCGTGGTATAATTCTCAAACACGTACCCTAAAGCAGATGACTCGTAAGCTGGAGAGGAAATGGCGTGTCACAAATTTAGAGGATCATCATTTAGCCCGGAGAAATAGTTTGCTGCTTTATAAGAAAGCCCTCCGCAAAGCCAGAACATCTTACTATTCATCACCGATTGAAGAAAATAAGAACAACCCCAGGTTTCTCTTCAGCTCTGTAGCCAGGCTGACAAAAAGTCAGAGCTCTTTTGAGCCAACCATCCCTTTAACGTTAACTAGTAATGACTTCATGAACTTCTTCACAAATAAAATCTTTATCATTAGAGAAAAAAATTACCAATAATCATCCCACAGATGTAATATTATCTACAGCTACTCTTAGTACCATTGATGTTAAGTTAGACTCTTTTTCTCCAACTGATCTTTCTGAGTTAACTTCAATAATTACTTCCTCCAAACCATCAACGTGTCTTTTAGACCCCATTCCTACAAACCTGCTCAAAGAAGTCCTGCCATCAATTAATTCTTCGATCTTAAATATGATCAACCTATCTCTAATGATCGGCTATGTACCACAGGCCTTCAAGCTGGCTGTAGTTAAACCTTTACTCAAAAAGCCATCTCTAGACCCAGCAGTCTTAGCTAATTATAGGCCAATCTCCAACCTTCCTTTCATATCAAAAATTCTTGAAAGAGTAGTTGTCAAACAGCTAACAGATCATCTGCAGAGGAATGGTTTATTTGAAGAGTTTCTTTCAGGTTTCAGGAGTTCATCACAGCACAGAAACAGCTTTAGTGAAGGTTACAAATGATCTTCTTATGGCCTCTGACAGTGGACTCATCTCTGTGCTTGTCCTGCTAGACCTTAGTGCAGCATTTGATACTGTTGACCATAATATCCTATTAGAGCGATTAGAACATGCTGTAGGTATTACAGGTATGATGCATTGAGTTTTTCCTTTCCAGTCACCTTTCTCACTCACTATGTAATAACAGACCTCTCTGCATTGAATCATATCTGTTATTAACCTCTGTCTCTCTTCCACAGCATGTCTTTATCCTGTCTTCCTTCTCTCACCCCAACCGGTCGCAGCAGATGGCCGCCCCTCCCTGAGCCTGGTTCTGCCAGAGGTTTCTTCCTGTTAAAAGGGAGTTTTTCCTTCCCACTGTCGCCCAAGTGCTTGCTCATAGGGGGTCATATGATTGTTGGGTTTTTCTCTGTATCTATGAAGCGCCTTGAGGCGACTTTTGTTGTGATTTGGCGCTTAGTATGAGCTGCCCACTGTGTTCCCATAAGGGCAGGATTCCAGCAGGATCTCAAAATTATTTACCCCAAAACCTCCACAGTGTCCAGATCTCAATCTAGTAGAGGACCTTTGTGACGTGGTAGAATTGGAGTTTTTTTTACCGTGGATATGCAGCCGTGTAAACTGCACAACAACTGTGATGTTTTCCTGTCAATATCAACGGAAACCTTGGTCCATATTGACATGATAGCACCTTGTTGAATCTGTGCCCAGTGACATGGCTGAGTGTATATTTAAAGTTCAGTAAAATCCTGTGTAAAAGGGCATCAAGTTCACTAACTGCATAATGTTTAAGTTGATGAACAATTGTGTTACACAACTGATATCATAATACAGACCTGTATAATCATGATTAATCACAATTCAACACATGGCAGTTTGTAACATAGTCACTGTCACATGTTTTTGTGTCCCTAAATATAACTTCACCAGATTGATCTCATATTTACTAATAGTGATGATCATGATGATGAGGTTCACAAAATGAATGAGCAACTCCTGGATGGCAAAACCTTCAACTTTTAAAAGGCACAGGTTCTAATTTGGAGCAAACAATCTCACCATTCACATCAGAGACCAAAGCTCATAGACCTCACAAATGTTATCAGACCATTTGTATTGTTTTTAAATATGTTATTTTTTTTTTTACATGGTTAAGTGTAGTGATTTTAGTGATTGGGGTAAGGAACTAAAAACTACTGATTAGTTTTAGAAAAAGATCATTCAGGGGCACATAGAGAGAGAAAGATGCACCAAAGACGCACCAGATTCACCTCTGGAGAACCAGGGAAAGAAAAACTAGACGATGAAAAAACCGAACCTACTCCTAATTCTAATACATGCCCCAAAAAATCAAATGGTAAAATTGTAATATAATAAAGTCTGCAAGTAGATAAAACCACCCACCTGTTTCCTCGTGCAGCCTGTATAATATGATAAACTAACTTTATGGCTTGCAATGTAAACAATACTTACGTGGCCTTCATGATGTGTTTATGTTGCTTGTTTTTATGATGTAATAGAGTTGTGGTATGTCATATTGTGCATGTTATGGAGTCTTTACTGCACAGCACCTTGTAACTCTGCAGCACATATATACAATAAAACAGCAGAATGAGTCAGTGCAGTTTATGTAATGGAGGCTTTTACTTTTGCATTGTTATCTTGTTTGGCTGCCAAGGAAGTGCTCATAAAAATGCTTAAAGACTAAAGATGTTAATTTCTTAGGGTTCATTTAGGGTTTATGATTTAAACTGCTTATCCAAGGCTCCAGAAATCTGCAGACAGACTTTATCAGCTGGATCAGCACCGAGGAGAGATAAGGCTTCAGGAAACTGAGGCTTTCAGTCACTCTGAGTTTTGGCTCAATCTTTTAAATCCCTGAGTTTAAATCATCCTGTTACCTCGGATCAGTGTCTAGACTATAATAAACACGAAACTTGGTTTGGCTTTGTCACCGTGAGGCTACTCACAGGGTGACGATCAGATAACCACCCAGCAAAAGGTGTCATGTTAAATCACAAGTCTGGTGACATGCTATATTTCTTAAAGTCAACAAACTCATTAAAAGCAGGTTTCTATTTGAATTGGTCACAATAACAGAAAAAAAACAAAGTTTCTACATTTTTCTATTTATTTAAAACATCTTTAAAAAAAAAAATGGGATGAAATGTTAAAATACATCAGAATATGCACACATAGTACTGGACATACATGCCATGCATACACTAGATTGACATATAAAGGTATTTCAGAAAATACAAACAAGGAAAATGTAAAAAATACAGACAAAAACTCTCAAAAATTAACAAAAAGATACAAAACAATAATAAAGAAACCCCAAACTTCCAAATACACATATTAACTTACTAAAAATAGACAAAGGATTACCAATTTCCGAGGACTTGTATTTACGGTAGATCAGTGATCATCAAAGTTTCCAGTAAGCCAAATCAAAGGATGGAGGGAAGACAAAAGGTTTACCGTTCATTTAGCAGCTGGAATAATTGTCAGTATATTGAGTTTGTTCCAGTGACTGAAAGAACATATTGTCATCAGTTGTAAGCTTTGTACCAGCAGCAGAATGCTTTCATCTGTGACAAATACATTTAATTTATTGAAGCATCTGCAGCGCAGCAGCACTGTGAACCATGCCATGGTTTAGCTGCCAGGGATGTCTCTGCAGTGGCCAAACAACGCAAACTGGATTCCCCACCCAGCAGGTTCTACGTGTAGCTGTGGGTACATTTGGTCTACAGTAGTGATTGAGTTATCCATCCATGATTCAAATAAATAACCGAGAATCCACACAGCATCACATAGGACAGCAAAGTGGGATTTGTTCATCTGAGTGATGGCTGCTGGAAGAAAGCTGTTTTTACACCACATTGCTCTGTGCTTTGGGGCTGGGAACCTTCATCCAGGGGGAAGAAACTGAAACTCTCTATGCAAAGTGTGCAGGTCATCAAGTTAAATTGAACCAGCCAGCCGCTGTAACTGTCTGGTACACAGGGACGCTGGGCTCAGCTGTGACTTGCTAATTAGCCTGTTAGATGGTTTAACAGCTTGAGTGAGTCTGTTCTTTTCAGATAAATATCTAAACCATGACACCAAAGGATTAAAAAAAAAAGATTCATTAAAAGCACGATCAAACAAATCGTCATGGTTTTGTCATTGTGGAAATGCAAAAGTTGTAGTCTTTAGCCACCATTCATTTCTTATATAGCTATATTAATAACTTTATTTCTTATATAGATGTATACCTTCTCAAGCAAAATATAAAGAAGTAGTGTATTTAGCATTTAAAACAGAGTTTGTGGAATTCAAACAACCTTGAAATCTAACAATTTAGTATAGACTATTTAGTACAGAGCATATAATACTTCTCCAGGCTTATGGAAGGACATTCAAAGCTATTCTTTAGGTGGCTGGGATCAATAATCCTGAAGTTTGGGACTGATAGTGGTCCATTGTGTGGTTTTTCTTTCCATGTATACTTTTACGTCATTGCCAGCATGTTTCGAGTCATTGCCATGCTAAGCCTTTGCCACTTTATCACCTATTCAGGTTGTAAATCGTGTTTTTAAAAAGCAACTAAGTAACTAAGTAATTAATTACTTTTGAAAATAAGTAATCAGTAAAGTAACGGGATTACTTTTTTGGGGAAGTAATCAGTAATTAGTTACTGATTACTTTTTTCAAGTAACTTGACCAACACTGGTTATGAATGGCTGTGTGCAGACAGGAATAGGACCCAAGATGCAGACTCCAGAGACAGTCGTGAACTCAGAACAGCTTTAATGTAAAACTCAAAATATAACATAACTGGAACAAATCAAAATAAACTTAAACCGGAGGACTGACAGAACACACAGCTAGGTAAACGGTAGATCGCGACCCAGACACAAAGAAACACAGGGCTTAAATACACAGAGGGAGCAATCAGGGAATGGGTAACAGGAGGGAAACACAGCTGGGGCAAATCAGGCCTAACGAGACAAGGGAAAGCAAAACCAGACACATTCACATCAAACATAGACTTTCAAAGTAAAACAGGAAACCCATAACACAGACTGAACAAAAGACAGACTCACATGCAGGCACTACAACAGAGGGAAGAGAGACGTGGGACCAGGGCAGACACAGACACTGACTGGACACGGGGATATAGCAACTAAGGATACACAGAGACGTGAACTAGACAAGGGGATACAGCTGACAGGGGAGACAGAGCAACTAGAGAAGACAGAGACATAAACCATAAGACAGAACTCAAAGAAAGAAACCAAAGACTAGAAATTACAAATAATAATAATAATAATAATAATAATAATAAACACAAAAACCCTGGGTCAACGACCCAGGCATCCTAACAGTACCCCCCCCTAAAGGGCTGGCTCCCAGACAGCCCAAACCGAAACACCAAAACAAAAAAAACCCAAAACAACCCAACCAGGGTGGGCGGTGGGGGAAACAGGATGGAGGGCTTGAAACAAACCAAACAAGGAGCCAGAGACAAAAAAAAGTGCAAACACCGGAGCCCGGAAAGCAACATAACAAAACACAGGCTCACGACAGGCGCAGGCGGCCAGGAAAAACAGTTCACAAAAAATTCAGGGGGGCGGCCCGGCGGCTGACGGCCCAAGAGCCCAGAAAAGAGTTCAGGGGGCCTGCCGGGCGGGCCCTCCAGCGGAGACAGGAGGCTGAACGGGCTCCTCGGGCCCTCCAGCGGGAACAGACAGCTGAAGCGGTTCCTCGGACCCGCCAGCGGGAACAGACGGCTGAACGGGCCCCTCGGACCCTCCAACGGGAACAGACGGCTGAAGCGGTTCCTCGGACCCCCCAGCAGGAAGAGACGGCTGAAGTGGTTCTCCAGAACCCCCAGCGGGAACAACAGGTGGCAGAACAGAAGATTGAGGAGAGGAGCGACGGTGGCGTCATTTCCTTCTGAATGAGGGAACTGAAACTGGCGGAGAAACGGAGACCTCTTCACCGTCCGACCACATAGCTGCCAGGAAAAACGCAGGCGAACGAGAACCTGGCTGGTGTGGGGAGGGAGAGGAAGTCCGTGGCAATGTTGAGACAGGTGGAGAGAGTGTGTTGTCCTGGGGCAGCGGTGGGGAAGATGTAGTGAGTGAGAGAGCAAGCTCACCAGCCTTGACTTGCTCTCTCCAGGCAGTAATAGTGCCTCCCAACTTAGTGTCCTTAGCAAACTGAGAAAGCTGAGGGTTATGGCGAATGATGGCTTCTACTGCACTTAGCCCGACTGCCATAGTCCGTAAATCCTGTGACTGGGCAATGCGGTCGAACAGACTCACCATCCGCATCATCTCACCGTTGAACTCCGAGGAAAAAGAGTCTGCGGGGTCCATGTTCTGGTCGCGATCTTCTGTTATGAACAGAGATGGGCAGTAACGCGTAACGCGTTACTGTAATCTGATTACTTTTTCCAATTAACGAGTAAAGTAAGGGATTACTATTGCAAAAACGGTAATTAGATTACCGTTACTTTCCCGTAGTAACGCTGCGTTACTGCGTTACTAAAACCGTGATTTTTTTGCGAGAATGTCTCACGACAGTCACGTAAGCAAGTGCCTGTGTGCAGATCAACAATGGATCACATATCGATTGTGGGAGAGAGTATGAGCGTGCAGCGTTTAAAGCGTGGAAGTACTGACCTTACTTTGAGTTTGATTCCATAAAAAGTGACAAAAACATTAGCGTCCGTTGTGCGTGGGAAGAAAACTTCTTTTTACAGCGAAAAAACCCCCTAAACTTCCAAACAAGCACCGAGTGCACAACAACGTAATGGGAAATTCACAGAGAAACTCGCGGATTCTTCAACTGACTGCGGCACACCTGCACCAGGGTAAACCTCCGCCTACCCTAGTCCTGCTTTACAGGTGAAAATAGAGCAACAGGACCGCTGAGTCTTTGACTTTATTTATTTTCTGCTGTGTTTTACTTGCATCTATTTGAAAGAGTGAGTGTAAACACAAAAAATATTTTATTTTATGTGCTGGAATGTGTAGAAAATAGGTTTAAATGTTAAACTAATTTATTCAAGTCAGAGAATGTTGCATATAATTAAATTTTTGCTTGATGCATAAAGTTAAAAGATTAAAACTGATAAAACAAGTTAAAAAAAAGAGACTTTTCCATTTGATTACATTTTGTATAATGGATTATGTAGAAAAAGTAGAATTGGGCTGAAAGATCTATCACTTTATCACCTATTCAGGTTGTAAATCGTGTTTTTAAAAAGCAACTAAGTAACTAAGTAATTAATTACTTTTGAAAATAAGTAATCAGTAAAGTAACGGGATTACTTTTTTGGGGAAGTAATCAGTAATTAGTTACTGATTACTTTTTTCAAGTAACTTGACCAACACTGGTTATGAATGGCTGTGTGCAGACAGGAATAGGACCCAAGATGCAGACTCCAGAGACAGTCGTGAACTCAGAACAGCTTTAATGTAAAACTCAAAATATAACATAACTGGAACAAATCAAAATAAACTTAAACCGGAGGACTGACAGAACACACAGCTAGGTAAACGGTAGATCGCGACCCAGATACAAAGAAACACAGGGCTTAAATACACAGAGGGAGCAATCAGGGAATGGGTAACAGGAGGGAAACACAGCTGGGGCAAATCAGGCCTAACGAGACAAGGGAAAGCAAAACCAGACACATTCACATCAGACATAGACTTTCAAAGTAAAACAGGAAACCCATAACACAGACTGAACAAAAGACACAGACTCACATGCAGGCACTACAACAGAGGGAAGAGAGACGTGGGACCAGGGCAGACACAGACACTGACTGGACACGGGGATATAGCAACTAAGGATACACAGAGACGTGAACTAGACAAGGGGATACAGCTGACAGGGGAGACAGAGCAACTAGAGAAGACAGAGACATAAACCATAAGACAGAACTCAAAGAAAGAAACCAAAGACTAGAAATTACAAATAATAATAATAAACACAAAAACCCTGGGTCAACGACCCAGGCATCCTAACAAATATCTTGCAGACTGTGATAGAAGATGAGGACCAACCTCTGACAAAAAGTAAGCTTTAATGCTGAAAATAATCTGTAATAACAAAGTCTAAATACGAGCCATACATTCAAAAATCACTAAACAAGAACATTTAATTACAACAATTATATGTTACAAAACACAAAAATATAAATAAAATATAAAAAGTAAAAAGCAAAACATTCCAAGACTAGAGAATCACTGGAAATTCCTAAAGATGACCACAAATCCAAAACCTCAAAGAGTACACACTATAAACTAAAGCATGATACAAGGACACATGGGAGGTTAGAATATTAAAGTTAAAACACAAACATATATTCAACACATATCCATCCATTCTCTTCCACTTATCCTTTTCAGGGTCGCAGGGGGGCTGGGGCCTTAGAATGAGAGGCAGGGTACACCCTGGACAGGTTGCCAGTCTGTAGCAGGGCTAACAGATAGACACAGATAACCATTCGTACTCACATTGGATTGTGGGAGGAAGCTGGAGTACCTGGAGAGAACACATGGCTGTGTTGCCTTTGGCATTTTCCATAGATTCCACGAAAGGAATGAGAAAAAATAATGTGTTTATGTTAAAAGCTACTATTAATGACGATAGAATTCAAAAGTTAACACAACACGAGTTAGGAGAACTTTTCCTGCTTCAGTAAGTTAAGTCGGTTACCAAATAAAAAAAAATCTTATGTTTTTCAAAACAGAAGCCAATGTCCAAAGAAAGACTTTTTAAGTCCTTAAAGCCTGCAAACTGTTGCTCAAGACCGGTTTTTGTTGTAGATTTTTAAACGACTCCTTGGAAGGAAAATTTAAAGAAATGAGGGCTGATTGGACTTCTGCACAGTACTCTCTCTCCCCTTCTGGAATTTGGCAGAGGATGAACCTATTTGGATGCAGCCAGTTGTGCTCTCTTGTGGGATCAACTGCCTGTGGAGGTGTCCTCACCGGTGGAGGTCCTTCCAGACCTTGATTGTTGTTAGCAAGCAAATAAAACAATGCAAACCTAGGATTCCTTTTTCTTTAAAGCGCTTTGTTCAACTGTTTTGTCTGCTGAACTGTTCAGGACAGGGCGACTCAGGTTAATCCACTGTAAATAACAGTGCAGACTCCTGTTTCTTGTTCATTACTTGGCTGTTTAAAATGTTCAAAATTAGTTGTATGCTGTAAATAATTGTGAAATCTACTTGTCGTGGCTGTGCTCAAGATGGAAGCACACGACAAGAGAGCTGGTGAAGCGTCTTTGGTCCAGCATCACATCTATGAGGACAAATCAGGGCGGAGTGCAGCAGTGAGCGTCACACCTGCACCCCTACCTGACCTTCGAAATCAAAAATGGCAGCTGACAAAAATAGCAACAAAGAAAGAAATCTTGGCCCCAGTGAAGAGGTGGTCCTTTTCTCCCCTGAGTCTAAACTGAGTAGTCTGCTGTTTGTCACGTAAAACCAAACAGCACAGTGGAGCAAAAGCAGGTTATCTAGCAAAAATACAAACTGGGATGAGCAACCCTGACATTTGAACATTTGGATTTTGATCATCACATTCAGTTGTATATGTAAACCAAGCAGGGTGCACTGTAATTTGTAATTTGTAATCTAAGGCAGCAATTTAACAAATCTCCACAATCTTGATAAGATAGGCATCTAAGGGGCAATTCTAGGAACGGATCTTTAGGGAGGCTTAGCCCCTAGTCAAATTATCATGTATGCAATGCAATTCATATATTAATAACACAAGAATAGTTAACAACTTACTTTTATTACTGTGAGATTTATGCGACACATCATTTTTGGAATATGGAATCTGCTGCTTTCAAATACATTCAAGCCTTTTCAACTATGCAAACCTCGAGCTAATTATTTGGCTCAGTAATAATCACTTACACTATAATATACCTGCGTTAGGGTGAAACCTGAGGCAGTGGAAGCTGTGACCTTTGACTTGGATACAATCCATCAAGGTGAGTAAAGATGAAAGATCAAAAATAATCAACTTTTGAAAATACCAAGTCAATGAGAAGTAAATATTACCACATACGTTTTATATTAAACTGCATGCGTGTGAAGAATTTAAAGATCCACGGCTTCAGTAAGAACCATGAAGTTGAAGCTAAGAGCCACACATTATAAAAGATGGACAGAAACATTTAATGTTGGTGTTTTTGTCAAATTAGACTGTAAAATATAAAATATGAACAGCTTTATCCTTTAATACAGCAGCCAACATCTGTTATTGAAAACATGAAAACTGTATGTTCCGCCAATCACAGCAGGTGGTGGTTTAACAACACAGAATGGAACCTTTAGAAATGAGTTTTATGGTTTTCAACTCAAAGACACAACAAATTTATAGATTTCCCATGTCAAAGCATCAGAGAGTAAAAACAGGAATAACTGAATCTCGTTTTGGTATTTTTGTTTTTACCTCACCATTTCTGTCCAACAAGCTACAACAATCCTGCGGCAGTCTTTGACCAGCTGGCAAACAGCGAGCTCACCACAGCAAAATATTGTGAGTTTATCCCAAAAGCTGAACACCATCTTATTATTATTTTTTTAATGTAGAAGACGATTTATTCATTTACATGAACACGATTTTCCATCAAATTAATTTGATAATACTAATTCACACCAATTATGTGGGGTTTATTATTATTATTATTATTTTTTAATAAACCATAGCAAATTTGCAGGCTGGATGAGACTTAAATTGGTCAAAATTTGAGTCCAACATGAAACTAACCATTTTTGCATATTCTTAAATAATTCTGTTCATTATTTGGGCTTTGGCACCTAAAAGTACTCAGGTTTAGAAAAAGAAACCAAAAATAAATAAAAATTGATTTTAGAAAATCAGAAAATTCAGCAGTTATAGAAGATGTTTGCAGTGACGTTGTCGAGTGCTAACCCTGAGGTCATCATTTTAGGTCACTTGTTTCGAGGCCTTAAAGACACCGAATTGCTTTTATTCCAGGTGTTACTGGTATACTTATTAGGAAATTGGCAATGGTCATATTTTTGGTAATACTCTAGAATTTTTTACGCATATTTGGGAAAAGTTGTCTGTTTTCTTGGTTTTGCTTAGATGACTCTTGAAACCTGCATGATGGTGATTTTAAAGGCATCATACTGTGAATGACCAACTCAGAGCTACAGGAATGAAACAAAAGCTTTTAGATACTTCTGTCAAACTCATGAAACTCTAATGTTAGTAAAGCCTATGCTAAACACCATCTCAACCACAAAAATGTCTGAGCATGTTTCAATGGGAAGTAGCAGCAGAGAGGATCTCTTTTATCCAGTCTGGTGAAAGAACTCTCTAATGAGGTTGTAAATTAAAGCATCTGGTATCAAAATGGCTGTTCTTTTAAATTCTAAGAAATTCTTCTCACCAAACCTGCGTCCTGCTGAGAGTAAAGCTCAGCCTGCAAGTGTGCAAATCAAACATTAGTTTAACTCCAGACAGCCTCCAGGGAAAGCGTTAACCAGAGACAGGATTTCTTATATTAGATCCTCACACAGTGTGTTTTCTTTTGAGATTGAGTCAAATAGTCTCCTCCTCATTTTTTACCGGTTTAGTCAGAAAATAGCAACCTGATTCTGCAGGAGTGACCCAGGTGCTGTTTTACCTCTGTCACAATAAATCGCACACAGTCCTCTTATTTAAACAGTAACTGTATCGGTCTTTGATGAAAGATGATCTAAAGCAAAGAAACAACCTGTATGACTTTGATGTCACGGAGCTGCTAAAACTCCTAAAGGTAAACTCTGCAAATGAGGTTAATGCAGGTTTTGAAATGAAGCCTTTGTTTTGAACCAGCAGAGAAAAAGTTGAGCTTCTTCATTGAACTGAGCTTTTAAAACAGCTCTAAGATTTCATTGGTCCATATTGCTATGATAAAGATTTAAAGTGGCAAATTATTGTTGTACAGATGGATTATGTGTCCAGTAAAGGTCATTTGCATACAACTAATCATTAACAGCAGACGCATGTTTAAACTTTTCTTCTGTTAACCATTACAAAACTACAATGACTGATTCGTAGTCATATCGTGATTTCTTGTCTGTTTCTTGAAGGAATTTAACAGGTGGACATCATGTCCTAGTCCTATGTTTTAAGCTTTGTTTCTAGTTACTATATTCAAGTTTAAGTTTCAGATGTTTATATTTTCCTCCTGTTTTCTGTTGTAGTTTTTACAGAGTTTTATCATATTACTCTGGTGATGAGTTTTCAGTCTTGTAATGTTATTCCTCCTTGGTTTCTTTCATGACTTTGTTATTTTAGCTTCCTGTGTGTTCCCGCTGCATCATGTTTCAGTGGGAGTCTCTGTGTAGTAGAAGTTATATATTTTTGGTTATTTCCTGTTTTACTTTGAAAGTTTATTTCTCATGCCTTCCTTTCAGTTTTTCTCAGCTCCTTGTGTCATTGTCTAGATTCGATTCAGCTGTGTTTCGTTACCCTCCTGTTTCCACTTCCCCTTTTGAGTATAAATAGCCTTTCTGTCACGGTGGCAGACTGTGGAGTAACAGTGTGAAGGAGGACCCAAAATGCAGGACTCTTATGATGAGCAGTGAATTTATTACTAGTGAGTGGAAAAAAACACAACTATATACAAATCCCAATACTGTGGCCCCTGTGGAAATTCTTCCTGAACCCCACACACAGTGCAGATGTCCATGAAAGGGGAAAAAGCAGCAACTCCAAAAACTCCCGTTTCCACACTGTGACTCCCAAAACACACTCCTCTCTCCAGTTTCTGGAGGTTAGCAGGTTTATCTACGCTCGCAAGGGTTTTCATACAAAGTCCACGGCTGTACTAGCGAGTTTTGACTTAAGGATCCAGCACTGCCTGGAGCTCAGCCGCAATCCTAAATAGGGCGCTCCTACCGATGCCATCAGCTGCAGCCGGTGACGACTGATGTGCGATAAGTGTGGCAGCCTCCTGTGCAGGTACACTTACGGTTTCTATCAACCTGCGTCTGACTCAGTTTCGTTCAAACCTTTACCGTTTACTTCAAATAAGGGTGGAGCCGAACCCGAATACGGTATTCGTATAGGCATGAATATCGTGTTTTTTACGAATACTTATTTCGAACAAATACTTCAAAAAATATTCGTATTCAGGAACAAGAAAAACTTTATATCAAAAAGCTGAGATTCTTATTAGACCGCAGTGCATGCCCGGATGAGTGAGTGAGTGACGAGTAAAAGGTGAATGACACAGGCTGCTCCACACAGCAACAGAGACGGCTCGGCTGAGCGAAAAAAGACTGAACTGCACCCAGACCCAGATAGTCTTACCCTTTTCCCTGGGGTGGAGACAAGCAGACCGCCCTGACTCCGCAGCAGCAGGGAGGCCCCACATTCCAGACCCCAATCAGACGGCCAACTCCTCCTCCAAGCCCCCCCACCCCAACAGGCAACAGAGAGCGGGGGTGTGTGAAGACTCCAAAGCTCCCTCCGCCCTCTCATATGTAGTATTGATGCACGTGTGTTCTAAGGTGCATTTAACACCTACAATCCTTTGCGGTTTTACCATGGAAATGACGTAACCTTAACATAGCTTCCCGTCACTCATTAACTTAGCTGAAACTTCCCACATGGATTTGGTCAACCAAACAGAAAAGAGTGTTGCTGCTGCTGAGCCACCTCTTGGTCCTGCACCAGCCAAAACAACTTGATCAAGTTCTGTGTGGAAGCATTTTACTCTCAGTGCTGCAGATGAAACCAAACTGATATGTAATGTTTGCAAAAGTCAGATCAGCAGAGGCAGTTATATCAAACATCTGTCAACATCTGTTATGCATAATCGCATGCACTTAAAGCATCTTATTCCTGGTACTGTCTGCCAACCGCCCCCCATAAGCACCAATCCCCCCCACCAGCACCACTACTGAAGAATACTTACACTATAATGTTAATTAGAAGTGTAACGAAAAAAAAAAAAAAGGATTTTTACGCATATTTTGAATTTTACTCAAATACAAATACAAATACAAATACTTTTCCCCCTCAACAAATACAAATACAAATACCGGCTGCTTTGCACATCTCTAACTTCAAAATATACGAGGAGGGTTTCACAAACGGTGCATGAAGTTTTCGCAGGGTCTTATTCTGAAAATCCAATGATCTTGGATGCTCCTTTGCCCAACTTCCTGCCATTGGTTTCAGCAGCTTGACTTCACTAATGTTTGGGGAAGAAAAAATAGACGTGGTGCTGTTTAAGAGATGCGGAACAGAGGGCTGCTCTTTAAACATGCTGACGTGAGTGGGCGCTACGAAATTCAGTGCAGCCGCTGAGTTTTAGAGGTTAACGCATGACATCATAAAAGCCTGGATCTTTCTCAAGCCCGTGTTAACGTGTAAAAACATTTAATCTGAACCAGCACCTCATTAGAAGCATTTACCAATTTCCCAGTTTTATCTTTTGACAGAACCCTCTGCATTTTCAGGCTAGTGGGGGCCGTCACACACTTGTAATAAACTGGAAGAGTGTAGAAAGACTTTGTTGTTTGTGAGGTCAATGTGATCTTTTGACCACCAAAGAAATACAGTATCTGTGCCAAATTTAAGGAAGTTCCTTGAAGTTGTTCAAGAGTAGAAAGACAGATCAACCAAAGTGCATCAAATGATTAAAAACATACATTATTATTATTTCTTATTATATAAGGTTTTGCAAATAAAGTTTTAAATTAAATATGAGACGATGTGTGAGAGATCTATATCTTTTTTTTTTTTATCATATCCATTTATTTTTTCTCTTTAACTGGAGGCCATCACTTTCACTTTCCAAATTTAGAGCTTTCACATATGCCAAAAATTTTACAAATCATTTCTCATAGCAACAAAAGTGTAATTTATTTTCCACCAGTGGCGGTGCTGCTTTCAATTTTTTTTAATTTTTAATACCCAAGAAAAAGATTATATTTTTGTGACATCATAGTTTTATTACCTGGATGGTTGCAATCATTTTACCCTGGATATGAAACGCTGTGGGATTTTTAAGATTGTATTGTATTGTTCTCATGACTCTAACAAATTATGAGAGGACTAAATACCCAGATGGACAAGAACAACAGCACAATAAAATACACAAAAACTGTCTTTTAAACATTTTTATACTACAAAATCGTTCCCCAGTTTAAACTGCAGATGGAAATCACATCACACATATGTCCTCTGTTATTGTAGGCACTGGTTTTCTTCTGTTTTGAGGTCTCTGTTGTTTTTCCTCCCTCAGGTCTAAGTTGGGTTGGGCAGGCAGGGCTTCACCTTTGACCTCTCTGGTGTTACCTTGAGTGTGCTGGTACTGGATTTGAGTACGGCTATTGCTATCTCTTCCTGGCCCACACTGAAACCCTACTGGCAGCCAGCATCAGGGTCTTCAGAGGGGGCTGGTGTGAGTACGCGGGTAGCCTGTGTTTGAAGTGGATACATTTTAAGATTCTTTAAAGACTGAAAATAGTGACGTGATACCTTCAAGCACTGAGCCGGGCCATGTGGTTTCAGCAGTTGTGATTAAATTTGCTACATCACAGCATTCTTAGCGGTGTACACACTGAGAGTAATAAGTTGCAGTATATTTGAATAAATACTACATATTGTCCTACTGTCTTACTGAAGGAGCAGCGATGGAGATGAGAGCGCCATCAATGCAGCCAATTACATTGGGAAACCAATGTTTAATTTGGGTTTAACTACTGATCCCATTCTGAGACTTCAGCAGAAGGAAAATAAGATCATTTCATATATGATAATTAACAAATAATATTTATATCTTTAAATAAATGATTATATTTTAAACGTAATGGTATAATAATTTGTACATCTCTTGCTATCCAGTAGAATTCCTCTTACTGGCTTATGGCCATCGAATCCTACAAAACTTTGTAGCAGGTGTTTTAGGGGCAAACCATTCTCACTGCTCTACAGCCCATTTGCTCTGCATCACATATCACACAGGAAACTCCTGCTGGCAAAAAAGGGAAGTGCCACACAAAGAATTCGCTCTGATGTGAGAGCACAACTGTCATGGTCCACCATATACTGCTCTGGTGGTTGTGCTCACCTTCTCCACAAGGGCGGTGCCTGGGGTTCTGTGCCATCCTGGATTCTTCCCGTAATCTCCTGGCTTGTTCCCTAGTTGTTGTTCTCCGATTTCTTTGTATAGACCCTCCTGGACCTCGGCCTTTTTCCTTGGAACCTGCCTGGATTATCCCCCCCGATTATTTAAGACCTTATTTACAATGTTTTAAATAATCAGGTCCTGTCTTATCTTAATGATCTTATATTACTTTGTAAGCCTGCAGTGTGAGAGCACACTGCAGGCTTATTTGTTGTTCCTAGAGTATTTAAAAGTAGAATGGGAGACAGAGCCTTCAGCTTTCAGGCCCTTCTTCTGTGGAACCAGTTTGGATTCAGGACACAGACACTATCTCTACTTTTATGATTAGGCTTCACACTTTCTTTTTTGCTAAAGCATATAGTTAGGGTTGGATCAGGTGACCCTGAATCCTCCCTTAGTTATAGTGCAGCATGCTGAATCCAGCCTCTCTGGGTCACCAATCGATCTTATAAAAAAAGTAATTGAATGTTTGGCCTCTGAAAAATCTGCCAAAAAGTATTTTGTTTCCTTTGAAATTCATTTCCTGTGTTCAGCGATCTGCTCCAGACATGAAGTAATCCTTTTTTAAAGCTATTTGCTGATCATACATGCCTACTGACTGAAATTGAGATTTAAATTTAAGAGCGTTTTCAGACAATGAAGCACTTTTTCCTTCACGGTGTTGAACTTCACGCTGAGCTGAATAATGATCTTAGTTTCCTGAAACCAAAACAGTGATTCAACCATGGAAACTGAGGGGGTAGAGAAACCGGATGCACCTTTTAATAGTGAGTTTGTTATACTGGTTTAAATATTTGTCTTCAGCAATTCATCCATGATTCGATAATGAGATGAAATTGAATATTAATACAAAAGGCACAAAATGTGGTTTTAATTAGTGAATTCGAGTCATATACAAATAATCACTGATATTTTTCTGAAATGGCAAGAAAAATGTGTTTTATTCCTCTTGACTTGGACTGAGATCACTGAGTAACAATCCTTTTTGGGGTTCCTCCCACAAAGCCACCACCTGAGTTTCAGATCAGAGTAAGTGGTGTTCCCATGGACAAGCTGGAGGAGGTGGCCAGGGAGAGAGAGCTCTGGGCTTCTCTGCTTAAGCAGAAGAAGATGGATGAATGGATTTTAAATAAATTCTTCCGTTGTAACGTGACAGCGTGACAGAACAAAAAGTAGGAGACACAAACTGAAGAAATCATTCTTTCTTGTTCAAGTGTCCTTTCCTCAGTTTGGCCCACCAGAGAGTTTTCTCTCTGTAAAACTCATGATGGATCCTAATATCACGGCCAACAGAGAGAGACATGGTCAACTGATCCAGCTGAGTGTAGAAGCATTCTTTCAGAAGTTTGTAGAGGTCAAAACTGCTTTTCAGGAAAGTGCAACACTCCTCTGACGAGGCGTGCTGCCTCATCAGACACCGACATGGATGTCTTTAAAATCTTTTGGCCTCTGTTTCCAAAACCTTATCCCCGGTGATATCGGACTAAGAAGTTTGCTGAGCTTTAACAAGGCAGTTCCAAGATTGAGGGAATTTTGTATTTGTCAGTACTTTTATCATATCCACATGTCATGTTTTTTTACAGCCTGTATAAACCTCCTTATATCTTCTTGGATTAATGCATTTTTCCATTGTCTTCAGGGTGGTTATGCATTGTGCACTGACCAGTTTGGAATGATATACTCTGACTCCTCAAAGCTTCCGTCTGGTGTGAGTTTACAGCAAATCTAATGTTTCTTTTTTTTTGTTGAACAAGTGTCGGAGTACTCCTGGCATTTTTCTTGTCATTGTTTGCTGTTGCTTTTCTTTTCTAAAAAGAAAAGCAACAAAGGGAATATCGTTGTCACATGTGTGACTTTCATTTATGTTGTAACTGAAATTAACCTTCAATTCCTGAAAATAAATATAAATTAAGATGGCAGCCCTGCTAAACTGAGTGTCTAGCAGGGCTGGACTGGTGCAAAATAATGAGCCCTGGCATTTTTGGTGCAGGTGACTCAACGCATGTTTATATATTTCATTTCTAATCAGGTTGGTATAGTTGTTGATGGGTTAGTTCTTAGTTGCACTGCACTATTAGGAGTGGCTCATGCTCAGCGTATCCATTCATTTTTTGTCACATATTTTGCTGCATTTAATTTTTTCCTTTTCTCTATTAGCTGTGATGTCACTCAGGGAAACACAGCTGTGCACATCTGGCTGCACAGCTCCACTGTAATACTTCATCTAGATGATACTGCAGATTCTCTGTCTGTGGAGTGGCCAGAGAAAAGGATGTGACAGGCTAACTAATTAAAACACATGACAACAGTGTGTAGCTCATTTGTCTGACATGAGCTTGTGGCTGATAAAACAGTTGTTGCTATCATGTTGTGTAAATGTAAAGGGTCTGAGAACTTTATCACACTTAAGTTTTTGTGCTTTGCAATTATCTAACAAGCAGATTAACTTTAATATAATTTAGTGTACACTGTGGGCCCTGGGAGCATTGCAATTTCAAATTGCTGTGCATTATCTATATGTATGGTTTTAGACGATATGGTTTAAACCAGCGATTATGTTGCTGCCACGGCACAAACTGGTTTAACGCAGTAACCTGAACTTTTCAGTCCAATTGATCAATCACACTGCAGCTCTGCCCTACAAATAAACAAATATCAGTTGATTTGTGAGAGCAGGATTCAGCTTCGAGAGCACAACGTTACCTGCGGGAGCGTCAATCTGCTGCAGCAAGCGCTGATCACACACTTGGCTGCTGAGCTCAGCTTACATGTGAGGAATTGTTTTGCTCTTATTAATTTTTTTTCGTAATTGAGGCTTGAGCGAGAGCATAAGGGCTGCGATTAATTTTATTCCAGAAAGCAGGTTTAATGAAAATTGACAGTTTTAAGCTCGAGTTGAAGGACAGTTGCTGTTCTCTGTTCCAGAAAGAGGCCGACCTTTGAGTCCATTACTGGGGTAACAGATGAAAACCATCATTGTTTCTGTCCTGTTCTTTTTTTCATGCTGTGTGTTAAATTGCGTAAATGGAAAAAAGGTAAATAAAAGTGGTTGGAAAATAAAATTTATATAGACGTGACTCCAAGGACTTAAATACCTTTTGTTTGGTCGTCATAAATAAACGAAGCTGCTGGTGACGTGTGGACATTTGATTCATTCTTAGTAGCTTATTTAAAAGTTCAGCTTTACTTTCTCGTTACTGCAAACCGATGATCATCCTGCTTTTTCTTTGTGTTAAACCAGTTTAAACATTAACTTTACTTTGCTGTTTTTCTATGCTTTTTTAAAAAAATTAAATTATGTTAACTAGTAAAGAGCACTTAATGAGGTAGCCAGAAAACAAAACCCAGTGTTAATCAGGACTGTCACTGAAGGTGTCTGATGTGTTTTGAGTTTTGCCGCTGGCATCAAATGAAAGAGTTGCTGTGAGCAGTTAGGATTCTCTCTCTTTTATAGGACATGAAAAAGGAATTCAGATTGTCAGATTCGTGCTGTTTAATCACACGTGGAAACGCTCCAGACTCAACTCGATAATTATTGACAGCACATTGGAACAAAGACATGACGTGACAAAGTTCATCAGACAACGCTTTATTTATTTATGTTTTTGCAGCATGTGTGCAGCTGATTGGTAAACACTGATGATGATCCATCAACTTATAGGGAGGGGTGCTTTGTACGTGTTAGTTAGCAAGTGAGGGTCTGCGACGTTCCTGCTTTCAACACTCCAAAGTCTCCAAATAACATGTAGTGAAGCCCAAACCTCAGTAAGTAAAAACTGAACCCATCGCTGTGGCTGGCTCCAAATCAGTTCCAATCAGCTCTCGTGCTAATGTCTAGCTTTCACATGTTCACAGCATGGTGCAAAAAATGCTGTGGCTGTAAATCCTAACCATCTGTAAGGCCCAGCCTCACCGGGTCGGTTCACTGGCCTGAACCTCTGAACAGAGAAAACACAGTTTGTGATACTACAGTAAATTATGTAGTATCAGAACTACAGGTACAGCCTCACTTGTGTTGTTGTATGTTTCTGGATCTCAGAAATACTAGTCTCTTGCTTAGCACTGGTTAGGAGGTAAACTAGAATGTATGCATGCACATTTATGAATAACCATGGTATCTAAGCTAATAACTTAGTGCCATCCAAAAATTGAAGTTCTGGGTGACAACATTGTGATCTTTAAAACGATGATGCAGAAGCTTTAAAATGATGTCATAAAAGCTGGTGACAGGTGACAATATAACAGCATTTTTTTTATGGTCACAAAAAAGCTATACGAAGAAAACTTATGTTGCACAGTTCTGTCTTTAGATGTCTCTCCCCAACACAGGACGAGGTCAGTGCGGTCAACGTTGTGCAACATTTACAGACATCTGCCTGCAGAGCAGTCACATTTTAAGAGTCTATTGTCCTTCTTCAAAACTAAACTGATCAAGTTTTATGGAGCAAAACAGATTTATAGTGTTTTGAATAAAACCCCATCAGCGAACACCTGCCACACTCTCCATATCCAAGCCCAGCATCAACAGGCGATCATCAGATGCTTTCTGCATGAAATCCTTTAAAACTTTTATCTTCTTCTTCTATCTTTTCCTCATCGTTTGTTGATGCCTAGAAACACCTTATCTTAAACGCACAGGTGGTCACCCACCGCTGAACCAGCTAGTGACACATCTGTGCAGATAAATGACGGAGCAGCATGGCAAAGGTCATCACTCAGTTGAACCTCACTTGGAGTTTTCTGTGTTTAATTGTGTAAGTGGTGACAGCCGACGTCCAAACAACTGTTTCATGGGGGAGCAGCAGCCTGGTGCACATATGCGTAGAAAACAGGAATGACATAGAGGAGGACGGGTGAGCGTCTGTCCTCCTCCTCTTCCTTACTGCAGGACATCTGCATCCCGTTTTTGCTCTGCAGGGTTGTCGATCTTCATGCAAATTCCAACATTTTATTTTATCATTATTTTCATTTTGTTTGTGCTAAATCAAATAGATAAAAGACTCGGATAAAGTAAAAACACAAAAAACAGTTTCTGTTAAAGATTAATTTTTACAGAGACTGATTTTCTAGTTCTGCTTTTCAATATTTAAAATATATATAAACTAAGAATAAATGGAGCCTGTTTGAACTCCATGTGAAACTGCAAATCATCCCTCCATTTGTAGATATTTTAGTTTCAAAATGACCACACCCTGAAATGCCAGCAGTTCCATAATTTAAAAAAGGCACAGAAATTATCCAAATCCTATCATATCGCTTAAAAATATAGAGAATTTTTTAAAAGTTAATAAGAAAGCTAAACTATCGTAAGATGACAACAGATGGTTTCACATTTTGGAAAGGCCCTCTCTTGTGTTTGTGCAAAGTCTGCTTAAAGAAAATTAGTGAACACAACAAAATGTTAATTTACAGCAGAAACCTGCATGCTGACAGCCCACAGATAAAAGTGTACAAGTACTACAGCATTATTTAGTCCAGACAAAATGCAAAATGAAAGTTTAGTGGATATAAATTAAGTGTTGTAAAATTCTTTTACTTGTAAATGATAAATGATAAATAGATTTTTTTTTTAAAAAGGGTCATTTTAGCTCACTGGTAGGTGTTACTAGGCTTAATTATGATACAGATAAGGACCTTCAGGGTCTTAAGATGTGCAAATTGTGGTTGTTCAGCTCCTGACGTCTGTACTGCATAGCGGGATTTGGGCTCATCCAAAAAGGATCAGGGATCAAATAAAACGTGTACCGTACGATCTGTTCTCCGGAAAATAGCATCATCGTTCCTGAAAACTCCCTCAGACCTCCGTGTGCAGATAGGATGGTCTGAAGTTTATCAATTGCGAATAAAGTCTTTGTTTTTCCCAGGTGAGGATCAATAATAAATATAAATTCAACATTCAAGCTAAACAATTTTACAGGAGTTTATTGTTTTATAAGCATTAATGACAAATAGTGACAAAAAGAAGACGATGGATTTTTGGTCTGCTACAGATGTGCAACACCTCTGTGGACCTGTACTGTGATGATAGTTCATTAGTCTGAATAAATATGCAGTTTTAAAAATTAAGCATCACTGAATGATTTAGTTTATAACTTTGATGGTGAAGTCTCAGCCCGTGTAAAAACATGTCCAAAGACAGTTTGACAGGATTTGGTTACCTGCATATCTCCAAGGATCAGACATAATTGCCATCATTTTGTTCTCATATCTGATGTTGAACTTCTCAGCCTCAGTCATTTGCATGCAGAGCTTTCATCCTTCACCACACACAAGTACAAACACGGTGAATCAAAGGGGCTCGACAAATATAGCCCAGGTAGAATAATCCCTACCTGTTTGGTATGTTGGTTTAAACATGAGAATGCTGTGGAAACCTGACCTGGGGCATTCCTCATCCTTTCTCCATCATAAGTGAAGCGTCAGAGAGACATACCTGAGAAAACTTAAAGTAAGCTCCTACAGCTTTACCTGGTCACCTGTCAGTCATCTTCATGTTGTTTCTGTGCAATAAGACTTTTTTCCCCCAACTAAAACTCTAGAGGACATGTTGGTTCATAAACCCTTAAAAAGATTTTTTAAAAACCCAGAAATATGAATAGAAGAAAAGCTTAAAAGAATTTCAGTGTTTACCTGTACGTAACGCAGTGTAAAGACTGTTGATTATAATAATGGTTTCTTGTTAACGTAGATGGACTACTTCCAGTTAATGTGGTGTGGAAAATCAATTTCAACACATTTTTCCCCTTTTACTGAGGTTCCTGTTTATTGTGGTAATCCTTATGAACATACGGTAAAAACGAAAACGAGCCTTTCCCTTTTCATGTGTTTTCGGTTTCCTCTGTCTGCACGGATTGTGATTTGTCCCTTTTTCTTTTTATTTCCTGCTTCATCTTGAAGGTTATTTCCTTTATGTGGCTTTTCTGCATTTTTGTCCCCTTCTTTGTTCCTTCTCCTGCTCTCATTATTGTCTAGATTGAGTTCACCTGGGCCTTATTATCCCTCCCACTGATGTATGCACAAAATCTCAAAGTCCTCGGTCTAATCTAGTCTAATTTGTGCTTTGTGCTTTTAATTTTGGTGTACTCCTGTCTGTGACCCAGAAATCTCTCTCAGCACATGACGCAGAACAACAAGGATGTCTCACTACAATGGAGGATGCACAGGTGTATTCATTTTCAGAAGCTTTTTTTTCACCTTGTGTGTGTGTGTGTGTGTGTGTGTGTGTGTGTGTGTGTGTGTGTGTGTGTGTGTGTGTGTGTATGTATATATATTTATTGTGTTTATTGTGTCTCACATTATCTGGTATGGCCAGTATAGTCTTGCATTAAGAAACAGGGTTCCTGCACAATTTACCCTTTAATGTTTTAATGCCCCCTTTTGTTGATGCACATAGATTCTGAGGCAGAAAACTTGAGTTAACAGAGAAAGTTGATAACCGTCATTGTGATACCCATCATCGACGAATGGAGTGTTGGTGAACTAGCTTCATAGTATAGCCCTCATGGTGGAGGAAGGAAGAAGAAGAAGAATTATATTACGTTTTGTGTGAGGGTCAAATGTTTTCAATTCTGATGATGTGCAATCACTGGAAAAGGCATGGCTATAAACTAGTGGCTTAGGTCTGAAAGGAAAAAAGAAAAACCTCCCATCATTCCCTCCATGCCACTTTCCACAGCCTTGAACACTTTGATTTTTACCCCCTCAAAGACACATTTCAATGGTTAAAAAAGCGCCGCCTGAATCGTGTAAAACGGAAACACCTCTCCAGGTCTGCAAAGAAAAGACAGAAAAGCAAACACATCCAGTGGTGCTTTCACTTTCCCTCATCTGATGTCATTCTCTACATGGACACCTTTTTAAAATAACCTGTGACATGAAGCCAAGAACAAGCACATGTGTAGAAATATGCTAATTTGATAATTGTTTCAACTTAGACATGATAAAACAAGAACATGTGGCTGACTGGTTTTCTTTGAGGAGGGGAAAAACACTTTCTGTCCAGGAGGATAATGACTCCCAGCATCTTTGAAAAGTCTGCGTGTGACTTGGAAAACTGTTCTCTGGATTATGAAATCAGCAGTCGGCGTGACAAAAGGGACACTGATGCTGAAAAATTTGAGGATAATAATGTATGTAGTGTCTGTGAGAGAGCTGCTTTTGGTTCAGGTTTAATCAGAATCAGAGGGCTTTAATGTTACTGCACAACAAAGCACCAAGTCAGACACTGATGTCTATACATTACTGCAAACAGGCATGAGAAGAGAATTATCTCATAAAATATGTAACATTTCATGGTACCTGGTTTTCAGGTTGTTACACATGAACACTGTGACGTTACCATAAGAGTTAGTGGTGTAGTCTTGAGATAATGATGTGGTAGTAAAAGGTTTGAGTGTTTCTGGGACTTCAGGACAGTGATCAAAGCCCTGTAGTGTCTTCCAGATGTCATAATGGTTTCTGTTGTCTGCACACCAGTCAGTTAGTTTGAAGATTTCATTCTTGTACGCTGCCTCATTGTTGTTAGAAATGAGACCCAGCTCTGCTGGCATTGGCGCTGCTTAGGATCAGCAGTGGCATTGTAGCTGAATGTACAGAACAGGAAAACACAAAGCACTGAGGTGGATTGTGCTGTGTTACAAGTCCAAGGCCATTTTCACACCTATAGTTTTTTACTCTGGTGCAAATCTGCTGATGAGTTTGCAAATTTATAGCTTTTTCCTTGTGGCTTGGTTTGCTTCCACACAGAGAAAACCCAGGTGAACTCCAAATGTGAGAATATTCAGTATGTTTATTGGCCAGATGTGTCTATGGTGGGAGCAGCAGAAGTAAATACAGGAAGAAGGTGTTATTTTTAGGACTATTAGAGAACATGGAGAATGTTCTCTGATAGTCCAGGGCTAGTTGCTACAGACCTTTACACATCTATAGTATATTGCGGCATCCCAAAATATAAAGCATACATGGGTAATGCTGGTTTTTTTTTTTAGCTCAGATTTGCCACGTACACCTGATAGTTGGTTTGGATTGAGGTTGGATCATGATGACACCATAAACAAAGCGCTCTATAATTCATTTGGAACCGCATTGTTGTTTCGGTCCGCACCCGAGTGTGAGTACTGCGTTCACATCTGCACAAATGAACTGCACCAAGGGGAGAAACAAAGCTTGATTTAAACGGACTGAAACTTGTATGAAACACCAGTAATGCGCATCATCTGAATAGTGATGAAAATGCATGCAGTGTTTTTCTAATCATGCTCCTTAAGTAAAGCATGTATAATGTAAATAGAATAGGTCCCAGCATAGGACCCTGTGGAACTTCAGGACTAACTTGTGTTTGAGGAAGCCTCCTCGTTTACATGAACAAACTGGAATCTGTCAGATAGCTATGATTCAAACCAGTGCATCACTTTATCTATAATACTAACTTATTCTAATCGCTGTAGTAACATTTTCCTATCAGCAGTATTGAATGCTGCACTGATTTCTAGCAGAAGCACAGAGATGATGATCATTAGGATTCCCAATTATTGCTGATTGCATCTTGTGGACATCTGATCAGGCAGCTGACTGTGCCGCTCAGTCCGTTTACCCGACCTGATGAGATAAAAATAAAGCACAGAGGTGTTGACTTCAGCTTGTTCGTCCAGTGAATCATCAGTGCACCTGACTGAAACAGGCACTCCTCCAAACAGTTCTCTGACCACCTTACACTGCTCTTTTGTTTTAGTCTCATTGTTTTCCATTGAGTTGTGGTTTTATCACTAGTTAGCTAACATAAACTAATATAAGTGTTAGCACCAACCAACCAAGTAATGTTACTTTCTGTACTGGCACAAGATGGTGCTGCACATGCTCTGGAAACTTTAAATATTTCTAAATCTGTGGCATTTGTCACAGGAGGGCTCCACGGTGTGAATGAGCCTTTATACATGTGTTTCATAACCAACAGTGAAAAGTTAACACATATTTAAATAACTGACAAGACAATGCAACAAATCAGCACATCCTATCATGAAAAATGAAAGAACTATGAAAATGATTTTAATTTAACAGTAGAAGCATAAAGCAGCATGACATGTAAACACCAAAGAAAAGTCCAAAGGTCCCAAATCAGTACTGAAGCAGAGGTGCCCTGCTGTTTTGCCTTTTGTTGGATGAGTTTTGAGGCCGCACAGTGACTCAGTTTAGCGTCTGTCATCATGTCCTGACACTCTGCACTGTCTGAAATCCTGTTTGTATTATATGTCAGTAAACATGCTGTCAGTGCCCCAGCTGTGACGAATTTCCCATTCATCAACAAGGCTTCAGGTTTTGTCCCATCACTGTGTGCCACATTTAATTTGACTCTGCTTAACTCACTTCTGCCTTCCTCAGCATCTTTTTCAGCATCTTTTTTCAGTTAGTGATATCAGATCAAAAGTCTGCTCAGATTAGAAGAGAAACAGCTGCATGTAAAGGTGGTAAATAGGAAATTGCAGTGATGCAAACACTGAAAAGACCCTAGTGTGCGACAGTAGAGGCCTTGTGATGATCTTTAGCCAACAGATAAAAAGTCTCTAACTTTTTATCTTTTAAGTCTCTAATCTTTTGCTTCCAGGTAATTTTTAAAGTGATCTTGACTGAAACAGCAGGTAATTTCCAAAGACTTTGAAAGACCTTCAGAAAGCCTGGAGGAGAAGTTTTGCTCATTTTCAGCTGAGTCCTTGAACGTCACAATTTTCAGAGGAATGTCTTTTGTTTGTTTGCTAATCAGCTATGAATCATTCAAGCCATCCAACAAAAAGCATCTAACGCTCAGGATGAAGTGTTGTGTCTACACATGACAGACAGCTTAGCAACTAATCAAATTTTAAATTGTATATTTAGACACTTTGTTACTAGCAGTCTGACTCCAAAACAAATAATTTTTTCCAATTTCTTTAGTTAATCTATGAAAAATCCCAGAGTTTGACATGTATGAAATAGTATTTTGGCACAAACAAGGTGAATTCCAAAGTGTTATTAGCTAAAGACATGGGAATGTCTCTGCATGGTGTGGTTGCGCATGCTGGGCACAAAAGAAGTGGCAAGCCTAAAGTATCTGGAAATCAAGTTTTGTTTTTTTGTTTTCTTTGGGGTGGACAAGGAAGGGTAATGGGGACAAAAAGGCTGAGATGTTCCAAATTACACAAGAGCTGGACTGAACATCAGTGACAACGGGCCTTTTGGGATTATGAAAATAAAAGTAAGTGCGGAGAAGTTCAGCAGAGAGCGTAGCAGTGAGAGCCTACAGCCACCATCACATCACTGAAAAAGGACTGAAGGAGTGTGGGATCATCTTGACAGAGAAGGGAACAAGGACATTTAGAGTTCTTCTTCTGTTGGCTGCCTAACATCCAAAGAAGAACTCTGAATGTCCTTTAAGAAGCTCAGAGAACTATTGCTGAAGAAGTTACAAGAAATTTTCTTGAGTTCATGTTTAGTTGAAGGACAAAGGATTGTAAGAATTGTACAAATTCTCTTAAGTACCAGATGTCCACTGGTCTATCATGGAACTGGTGTAAATGCCACATTAATTCAAAAATCATGTTACAGTATAATTATTATAGCTTCCCATTTGAAAGGCAGAGCCCTGAAGTATCTAAGTCGAACAAGCCAAATTTGTTGGATTGGGTGTTTATTTAACGATGTAGCTGGTATCAGTCGATCAATGATCTTTCTGTATTCACCGATCAAAACTCTTTCCGACTTCAGCACCTTCCAAAGATTATTTTCTTCATCTTGGATTAAGCTGAGTTTGTGCAACAGTGCAACACTGTCAATGAAAGGATTGCGTCTGATTTATAAGACAAGACAAAAATGCGAGGTTTGTGATGAAAATGGTGGTGTTTTGACACTCATTACAAGCCAAAATCATTGAATAAAACCAGCTGAGTTGCTTCAGGCGTCTTATAAGATGAAGTCTTTTTACATTGTTCAAGTGGGAGGAGACCCTGGGGTGGGCCCAGGATATGCTGGAGGTATTATTTCTCTCAGCTGGCTTGGGAACAGCTTTCCCCCCCTCTTTAATAGAGCTGAAATTCGCTGGTTAGATCTGTGCACCTCTGCTGAGACTGCTTCTCTCCACAACTCTGGATAAGTGATAGTAAATGCACAGATGATAGAGAAGTACAGGTGAATCATCTGGAGATGTCTTGGGTTCCCATATGGAAAAGATATATATAAATCTTATGAAGTTTGTATCTGTCTTGTGTGAAACTTATATGAAAAGCATACAAGAGTGAAAATAGATATAAGATCCCTTGAAAAATGTTTTGGATACTTACTAAAACAATATATGAAAGTAATGAGAAAGTGGCCACTTTCATGAGTAAATCATATAAGCCTTATATGATTCACTATATGAAGTAGGCCACATCTTATGCAAGTCTTTTTTAAGTTTTTTCTATTTATTTTCCATATGGGTTATTCCAGCTTAATCTAGAAAATTTGCTGTAAATTCTAGCAAAAATATATCAGTTTAAATGATAAATGCTTTTCAATGGGCTATTCATCAGATTTTTCTTGTTTGATCTCAAACAACCCAAAGATTTTACTGTACTTTCAACCCTGTTTAGTCCAGGTGTGAGGCACATGTTTCAAAGAAAAAAACCTGAGCAGACACTGTTAATCTTACTCACGGTCTGAGTTTTGTCAATGTAACCTGGACTCCTGAAATCGGCTTACAGTTGGAGTGTTTCTACCTGTACATGTGTTTGCAGGCTGTGAATGAACACCTGCCAGCCGAACCAGGAGAATGTGGGCAGAAATCAACAGTGGCAGGTAATGTTGTCAGGTTCACAGCCAACTTGGCAGGAGATGAATTGGACTCTCAATTTGCTGCCTGTTTCAAAGGTGGACTCTACTACACTCGAACACTGCACTTTTCTATCCCGCAGCTCCAAGTCTAAAGAAACACTAGCAAGCAACAGCAGAGAAACTCGTGTAGAAACACACAACAAGAAAATGTGTTTTTGTTCTCTTAGTGAATAGAATTTAATGACCTCAATCCAAAAAAACAGATGATGGTCAACTGAACATTTAACTGGAACTGGAGTGTTCAGTGGAGTGAGTGATCATGGCAGCGATTAACATGGATCAGAAAGATCCAACACTTTCAATTAATAAGTAATTAAATCAGTTTAATAAAGAATATCAAGCAAGTACATTTTTTGTGTTGTGCACCTTAACTTTGCTTCTAGCTGTTTGCATGGAAACTTTTACAATTAATCAAAAACTGTCACCCTGCAGTCCTGCGTACATTCTCTGCACATCCTTTTGTCCCTCTCACCCTGCCGCTCATGCAGATGTCAATAAAGTTGTGGTTGTGTTGCTTTAGCATCTAGTTAACTATACTGAAGAGGTGCAAGTATAACATTGTAACTTTTTTCTAGTGTGGCAGCTACTTTCTGAGTTTCAAACAGATCAGTAAATATAACAAACTTGCAGCACAATTTATCAGCAAGCAATTTATTTCTAGCGAGAAAGGGGAAAGAAATGTGTGAAAAACCCACCCCAGAGAAAAAGACATATGAAAGAGAAGATGAGAAAGACATGCAAGAGATTACTTTCAGAGGTGAAGACTGCCCAGCAAATGACATTTGATAAATCAGATAGTTATAGCTAACGTCCAAATTTTTGTGGATCCAAACAGTTGCAGTTATATGGTCAGTTACTGCTACTCACTTTATTATAGTATGGTGGTAAACCTGGCTGCTGTTAGGTTAGAGCAGTGGTTCCTAAACTTTTTTTGCTGGGCCCCCCTTGTTTTACAAGAAAAATGTTCGCGCCCCCGAACACATCCTCCAACCACACACACCCATATTTTGCTCCATTGCGGTTTATTTCACACCTCAAACATTTAGTAAACAATTAAGCAAATACAAGTAATCTGCAATAAATTACAGGTAGTAAGAAAATAAACTACTAACTCTTTTACGCTACGTCCACACCTACACGGGTATTTTTGAAAACGCAGCTGTTTCGTCCACACGTAAACGTTGTTTCGAATCACCGAGAACGGAGATTTTTTAAAACTCCTTTTTTGCGTTTACGTGTGGACGAGGAATACAGAGTTCGTCATGCAACGTCAAAGGTATGTGCCTTTTTTCACGTCACGCTGTGTGCACGTTATTGTTTACATGAGATGAATTGCAGAATGGCAGATAGAGACGAAATACTGTTAATCTGACTATCTGCAGGTTTTACATGCTTACATATGCACACGCAGTTACTGTCCCTCCATTTAGAAAGGCAGAGGCATCACGGTGTAATTATTTTACATGTAGTTGTTTTTTTTTTTCCTGTGTAATAATATTCAACATTGCTATCAATACATTTTTCAAAAAATCCCTCTGCAAAATGGGTTCAAAAATATAAACAACTGTGGGATGCTGTTTGACCGTGATTTGAACCGGGGGAACAAATCGTGGCAGGATCAGCCTGATATTATTTGTATCCCACTGTAACTTTACTGTATAAAGAGCTATCATGTCCAAAATGTCAGGAGTAGTTAGTCATTACAACAAGTGTTTGTGAACTACAAATCAAGAATGTGGGATACTATTTGTCCGTGATTTGGACAGCCCAGCGCTGCTCCCGACGAAGGGAAAACCAATTCTGCAGGGAGACTTACCTTGGCACTTGTGCAGGTGAAACCAAAGGGCAGATATGCTTCACCATATTTTCTAGTCTTTGGCTTAGAATGAAGTTGGTTTGGAAACATATTCAGCTATCCTTCATCTCCTGCTTT
This sequence comes from Simochromis diagramma, assembly GCF_900408965.1. NCBI lineage: Eukaryota > Metazoa > Chordata > Actinopteri > Cichliformes > Cichlidae > Simochromis > Simochromis diagramma. The sequence continues at coordinate 22,371,071 of NW_024387492.1, forward strand.
GCGTTTGTGTGGGCCCGTGCTAGCAGTGTCCAAGCGTTGTTTGTTTGTTTTTTCCCTTTTCATGCCGCGCCCCCCCTGCAATGGCTCTGCGCCCCCCCTAGGGGGCGGGCCCCACACTTTGGGAAGGTCTGGGTTAGAGCAAGTGCAACAAAGTCTAAAGTGGTAATGCTAGTGTCATTTACCAGGTACCAACAGGCAGGCTGATTTGTGTAATACCTGCTCATCTTAAGTTCAGTTGACTAAGTGCAGAAAGAGCAGTAAAACTCAGAGAAGTACCAGCAAAGCAGGCCATCTGAACTCAGTGTGGGGCCCGCCCCCTTGGGGGGGGGGGGCAGAGCCATTGCGGGGGGGGGGGGATGAAAAAAAAAAAGAATGCTTGGACACTGCTAGCATAATGGACAGGTTTTTGATGGGGCTCCCACAGAAACGCAAAGCAGGAGATGAAGCATCACAAAATATGTTTCCAAACCAACTTCCTTCCAAGCCAAGACTAGAAAATATGGTGAAGCATGTCTTCCCTTTGGCTTCACCTGCACAAGACTTACACTTCCTGTAATGGCTAACTACTCCTGACATTTTGGAGATGTTAGCTCTTTATATGGTAAAGTTACAGTGGAATACAAATAATATCAGGCTGATCCTGCCCCAATTTGTTCCCCCGGTTCAAATCACAGACAAACAGTATCCCACAGTTACCACAAAGCAAAATTGGTATGGTCCAGATCTGGCCCACACAATGTGCTTACACATGGTCCACATACTGCAAAGAATGACGGCCCTTTGGTGGCCCAGACCTGGTTTGCCAGAGGTGGCCCACACATGGGCCAGCACAAGGCCAGTTGCAGACACACTGGTGGTCCTGTGCTGGCCCATGTGTGGATTACCTCTGGCAAACCTTGTCATTCTTTGTGGTATGTGGGCCATCTGTAAGTGGTGTGCAGCCACGGGCCAGTTGTAGACACACTGCTGGCCCTGTGCTGGCTCAGAACAGTTTCAGCTCTGGCCCCAGATGTCAGCCTAATGCGTACCTTAATCAAGCCATGTAATAACAACATGTGCCGGAACATGCAAAACAGTGCAAAAGTAACATGACTCTGTTCAGACAGTGAATGGACTGATTCTTATATGGCGCTTTTCTAGTCTCCTGGATTACTTAAAGTGCTCTATACAACATGACACATTCTCCCAATCACACACTTTCTCTTAACTGAGTGCTTCCCTACTACATTCATGCACATTCACACTCTTGACATGGAGACTGGAGCAGCCAGGAATCGAACCACTAACCTTCCAATCAGTAGGTGACCTGCTCCACTGCCTGAGCTACAGCCACCTACTGTCAATGATGTGTAAACCGTTACTAGGTTTTGGATAAAGTGTACACTCACAAACTGTCAAACCTGTCAAACCTGCATTTGAAACATTGTCTACCATAGTATTGCAACATGGCATTTGGGTCTTCTAACTAAAATAGGAAAATAGGAACATAAATAGGAACATAAACAGTGCCATCATTGCCAGACCTGGCCCACATCTGGTTGACATACCCCCTGCCATGACACCAGTCAGTCAGAAGTGCCATCTTGATGCCAGATCCGGGCTAGACCTGTTTTCTATGAGCCTGGGCTACATAACCCAAACCACAGTCGAGCCAGATATGGCATGCCATCGCATAAACAGTGCCATCATTGCCAGACCTGGCCCACATCTGGATGACATACGTCTTATCATGCCAGAAGTCAGCCAGCAGTGCCGGCTTGATACCAGATCCGTGCCAGACCTGCTTGCTATGTGGGTTGTTTATGTTTTTGAACCCATTTTGCACAGGGAGGCATTTTTGAAAAATGTATCGATAGCAATGTTGAATATTATTACACAGGAAAAAACAACTACACGTACAATAATTACACCATGACGCCTCTGCCTTTCTAAATGGAAGGACAGTAACTGCGTGTGTATATGTAAGAGTGTAAAACCTGAAGATAGTAAGATCAACAGTAACAGTATTTTGTCTCTATCTGCTATTCTGCAATTCATCTCACGTAAACAATAACATGGCGCACAGCGTGACGTGAAAAAAGGCACATACCTTTGACGTTGCGTGATGAACTCTGTATTCCTCGTCCACACGTAAATGCAAAAAAGGAGTTTTAAAAAATCTCAGTTTTCGGTGATTTTGGGCATGAACATTTTTCTTGTAAAACAAAGGGGGGCCTAGCAAACAATGTTTGGGAACCACTGCCTTAAGGTATACCCTGCATTATCTTCTTTTACTTTAATGGGGACCACAGTTTTATGCAAACCTTGGGTCTTTGGTGTTTCCACCACGCTACACAGACATCATGCTTTAGTAAGTTATGGTTGAAATTACTGACCTAGATCGTCATCATGAAAGTGTTTAATGAAGTCCCACATCAAGGGAGATGCTCAGGTTTTCAGACTTCTATGTGATGTGCAAGTTTAAGGTGCTTTAGCACGGGCTTCATACACATCTTTAAATATGGACTTTGCCGATCAGTGGGCGAGACCACGGTAGTAAGCCATCTTTTAAGTCTTAACTGAGTGTGCTTGCAAACTCTACAGACATAAAAAAAAACAACTAGAAAGAAACATAATGAATACAAAGAGTTGCAAAGGTTACTACAAAGACAAAGAACACAATCTACGAGGAGATGACAGAGAGACAAAGAGATGCAAAACCTCTTCCATGCAAAGTAAAACAACTGCAATGACCTATTTTAGGTTTTGATTTTTTTTTCTCTGGGGAAACAACTTGTTCTTTTGCTTTTTCCTTTACATTGCCACCCATGCATGTTGCTCTTTAAAACACACTTGCTACTTTAAAGCGTCTGTTCACTTTGAGGTTTATTATCCAATAAGATGAGGTCTTGGTTATGGTCTGGAAAACATCATCTAGGATTCCTGGTTAAAAGTTTCCAATAACAAATGTTACAGATTTGTCTCACTCAGACTTACAACTATCTCTGACTGGTTTGAGAAGAAGTGATATCATGTGGAATAGTTTATGTTATTTCAGGCTAAAATGGCTCTTGTGAAAGTTTAGTATAGCTTTATTTTGTTTTGATGATATAGATTGAGTCCATCAGTTTGTGTGAAAAATATACTTCGAAAGCAAGTAGTAGGTGGTATTTGTAGACTTGTGTAACAGTTTATCTGAAGTCAGGTAGCAAAGCAGAGTATTCTGACCTCAGATCCCAGGGCGTTTCCGGGCCAGGCTCAATGTATGATGTCCCCAGTGGGTAAAATAACAATACTGCTTATTACACACTGGTTAATTCACCAGTGAGAGCAAGCTCCTCAATCAAAATTATGTTTTGAATGCTAAAATATGAATGTTGTCATCATCCGTGAATTAAAATTTAATTGTTTTACCAAAATGAGCAATAAAAAAAAAATCACTTTTTTTCACTAAATTGCCTAATTATTGTTATTTATTTACATTTCTGAACAGAACATTCGGTTTTAGTTGATTGAATGTTACACATGATTAATTCCAGTGTGCCAGATCAGACTGAAATATAAAAACATTAATTCAGGTTATTTTAACAAAATCATTTTTTGTTTTAAACACGTTTGACAGATTTCTAAAATATTTCAGTGTTCTTGTTTTTATGAGAGGTGATCTAATAAATTTGTTAAGCACTGTACAAAGTCCATGCAAAGAGGCAAACTGACTCTGACAGTTTACTTCTTCCTACCGGCTGATGTGAAGCTGCAGTCATTTTATTGACAGCTGGAGAAATATGATTCAACTTCACTTCAAGTCCTCAAAGTGTTTCTGTATCTTAATTCCAGCTGTTGGTTGCACTTCAACTTGTCCTGCAAATATTCATGTCTGTCCGACACGAGTGAGTAACGCAGGGTGAAGCCTTGCTTTATGTTTGGTGTGCACACACAGGGAAGCCGAGGCCAGACTTCCAGTGGAGAAAACTAATTTTGGCCATTTGCATTTGTGACCCTACTCTTTCAGTCATCACCCAGATCTCCTGACCGTAGGGTGGGGCGGGGATGTGGATCAGTTGGCTGACTAGCAGTTTCACCTTCTGGTTGAGCTCTCTCTTCACCTCAGCAGTTTGGTACACTGCCTTCATCACTGCTGATGTCACACCAGTCCACCAAAAGCTTCACCTTTTCATCACCTGTGAATAAGTTAGTTTTTAGTGATCGTGGCTCAAAAGTTGGGAGTTTGCCTTGTAATCGGAAAGTTGCCGGTTCGAGCCCCGGCTTGGGCTTCGGTCGTTGTGTCCTTGGGCAAGACACTTCACCTGTTGCCTACTGGTGGTGGTCAGAGGGCCTGGTGGCGCCAGTGTCCGGCGGCGCCAGTGTCCGGCAGCCTCGCCTCTGTCAGTGCGCCCCAGGGCGGCTGTGGCTACAATGTAGCTTGCCATCACCAGTGTGTGAACGAATGGGTGGATGACTGGTTGTGTAAAGCACTTTGGGGTCCTTAGGGACTAGTAAAGCGCTATACAAATACAGGCCATTTACCAACATAAAGCCAAATCACAATGGTAATAATTAAACATTACTTATTTTGCTTGACTAAATGGTAAAATTCCAGAAAGATTGTTGAATTTTTTATACTAATATGAAGTTGTATGTTTGAAGACTAGATGAGACGTTAAAAAATATTATCCAGGATAGTTTTATTATTAAAGCATGTCAAAGCACCAACCGGTTAAGACCATATCACAGTGAAGCCGCTCAATACAAGTCAAAACTTCAAGTAAGTACTCCATGTTGAAATAATCTTAAAATGATCCATTAATGCCGTTGGATACTATTTCTTTTCTCATGTGCCTCTAAAAAATAGACTTTTGTGCCCACGCTGGCCCGCTGACGCGTTGCATAACCATCTTAGTTTAAGTAGCTATGAGCCAGCTCATCTGGCATATCAAATACCAAATCATCTGGCACTGGGCTGAGGGAGGACCGACAATACGACAGAGACAATAAGTGAAGTTGTTGAAAAGTTTTGGAGGTTGGTCAGACTGGATAAAGAGGGGAAAAAAATAGCCTCCAGGGACAGTCTGGGAAGAAAAAGGTGGAAGAAATAAAGCCTCAGCTGTTTCAGAGAGCTGAGCTGAGCTGAGCTGTGCTGGTGAATTCACAGCGGAGGTCTGTCTGCTCGCTGGAAAAAAAAGAAAACTCAGGAAGAATTCAGGAAGGAAGAGGTTGTACATGTGAGGATTGAGATTTTGCGGTTTTGCCTTGTTTCTTGTGACACTGGCATTACCCCGGTCTGTCTTTAGAAACAAATGTTTTTATTTTAACCAATACTGATTCCCAGCTCTTCTCCCGCACATGAGTAAAATATTTAGTGTTCCTTGGTTTGCTTTCTGAATACCCCGTCAGATAAAAAGGTTGTGCTGTACCAGAGTCGCCCACTGAGCTTTCGTAAAATAAGAACCAGGGTGTGCGGGACCTGTTCCAATTCTTTATTGCTAGGACTACCTTCAGCTAGAACGGTTCATTGGAGTCCAGTCACCAAATAATTGAATACTATAAATATTAGTATTATCAATATCACAAGCGTGTGAACACAATTCAGTTTTTGTTTGTGCCGGCCTCCAAAAGAACACACTGTGTTCTGTAGTTCAAAGACAAAGATCAAGATTGAGACGGGCACCATGGACTAAATGAAAAAGCATAATTTATGTTTGGTCATTTCCAGAGAAATGTTAAATCTATTGTATAATACATATTGTTCTTAAATTGTATGTGTATTTACAGTACTGTGTAAAACTTTTCGGCAGGTGTAAAAAAATGCTGTAAACAAAGAGTGCTTTCATAAATAGAAATGATTGTTTATTGGCCCCAGACGTATTCTGCAGCAGGACAACGACCCCAAACATACAGCCAAAGTCATTAAAAACTATCTTCAGCGTAAAGAAGAACAAAAACTGCTGGAAGTGATGGTATGGCCCCCACAGAGCCCTGATCTCAACATCATTGAGTGTGTCTAGGATTACATGAAGAGACAGAAGGATGTGAGGAAGCCTACATCCACAGAAGATCTGTGGTTAGTTCTCCAAGATGTTTGGAACAACCACCAGTCGAGTTCCTTCAAAAACTGTGTGCAAGTGTTCCTACAAGAAGGCAAAGGGTGGTCACACCAAATATTCATTTGATTTAGATTTCTCTTTTGTTCATTCACTGAATTTTGTTGATTGCTGAAAAATTTGGAAAGCATTCTCTGTTTACACCATTTTTTCCTCACCTGCCTAAAACTTTTGCACAGTACTATATATCTTTACTAGCTTGTACTTAAAAGGTTGATTACTGCAGGTAGGTTCGGATTCAGTCTTCCTGCTCAGCCCCAGCCTCTCTCTGGAGTTTAGAGTTGACCATTAGTGCAAAAAGTTGTTTCTCACTGTTTGACCTGGCAATTAGTTCACTGTGAACTAATTGCCAGGTCAAACAGTGAGAAACAACTTTAAGTGACCCTAAGTACCACTCGCTCTCACTGTGGAGAGCAGTAAGTGACAGTTGGTGCATGGTCACTGTTGGGTCAGCTGGTCACCCCTAAAAAGCACTTACATTCGATGGCTGCGCTCTTCTCACATGGAGTTGGAGTTCTGACAGCTGGTTCTCTTTTTATTATGTATAAGATGTAACTCCTCTGACCATAGTGGCAATAAAACATGAAAGAAGCTTTAATGAATATTTAAGCAAACTGAAAACAAACATCTGAACAATATTTTCCTGCTTTTTCTTGTAGACATCATCCTTCAAACTAACAATAAATTAAAACAGAATAAAAACACGCAGCGAATGAAAGACATTCCAGAGAAGTGTCGGCATGTGTTTGGAGAACTTATTTCTGTCATGGCTGCTGAATCTAATGTTAATATAAGTCGTGCCATTACAGGATGTAACGCCACCACAGTTGGACAAATGAAGGGTCTGTAACGTACATACGCACTGAATCGTTCCTCTTCATGCAGACGCCGTGTTTCACCTCCCAGGCCTCTCCGAGCGCTTTGCCGCTCATTTGTTATGAATTAACAGAACAAAGGCAGATTAATGTCGGCAGTGACAGCTGAACGGGGGGAGAAGAAGCTTCCACAGATGGCGATTCGTGTATGACATTTGTCCGCAGCTTTCATGTTGATGCCACAAACAGTCTGAACATTTTCATTAGAACCTGTTTCATCCTTTCAGACTCACGTTGGCTGACTTTATTCTCAGCTGCAGCGCAGAGCCGCCACTCAATCGCGTCTCGTCTCTTCAGACAGAGTTGCAGTTTTTGCAGCTTTGCTTACCTGCTTAATTTCGCATAACAAGGGTTAGGGGTTAGCAGGCCTCACCTGGCCATGACTCTTTAGTGAATTGTCTGATTACTCCTGAGCCTCTGAAAACAGGAGACTATGCTAAGCTAACAGTTTTGTTCAACTAGATACTCACGGACGTGGATGCTGTGGAGACTTTAAAACTGAAAAACAGTTTTACTCTCGTCAGCAAACTTTAAAGTTCAGCAAAAATTTTTCAACATCTGTCTTAGAGAATTTGGGTGAGTTTATTCAGCGATTTGGCTTTTTTTTTTTTCCTTCAATATGGACAAAATCAAAATCTCGACACAGACTTCTGCAGCCTGCGTGAATCCCAGCAGCTGTCAGTTACGTAACATCTGTCAAACTGTCATGCTCGCATGAAGGAAAACAGTCTGGACCTCAAACTGTCATTTAAAGAAAACAGTTTGGTTATCCCTCAGCAGCTCGCTGATGTTGTGCCGGAGCAGATGCTGGGAATACTGGGACGTCTGTTTGGCAGCTTTGCTCCCAGAGCCGCAGACCAGTGACGCAGTCGCATTTTATCCTGACAACCGAGAGAAACATTTGTCAGTCGGGAGAAAAGGAGAGTAGGTTTTTTTTAAAAAATAAAACACAAAACAATTCTCAGTATTTGGACGTCACTGACAGTTTCGTCACCGATCAACAATTCATGCTTATGTGATAACCTGCTCCAACAGTGCAGTAGCGGGGGGAGATTTTGTGGGGGCTGTTTGGATGTAATGGAGCTAAAAGCGATCTTTGTGTAACACACGCTCCATGAACACACGCTGCACTCCCTGCATGTTGTAAGCCGCTGTCCAGACAGGAATCACTGGCACTCCGTTGTTAGGCTGAATCTGACTGATGACCTCTTTTCTGGAGATATTGTCTTTCCAGACGCGGTCGCCCGGAGGTGAAGTGTGGTAGTGGAAAAAATCTCCTCCTCCCCCTTGTCCTCCTCCTCCTCACCACCTCATCTGTTCGGCGGCTGCTGCCTTTTGCGAGGAGGTAGAGGAACTGATGGAAAATGATATCACCGTGGACCAGCGGCCCCTCCACCACCTCCGCACACAAGGTGAAGCAATGCAGAGAGCTCTGCTGACCCCTAATGGCAGCTGACTGAGGAAGAAATCAGTTCACACTGAACTTGACCTGATTCTGAATGTGATGGCAGTGAAAAAGAGACAAAACAGCAACCATCAGCAAGCAGGTCTTGTACAGAGCAGGAGGACATGCCGCGGTTAGAAAAATCTAATCAGGAAAATGAATTAACTTATCATTAGATTTTCTGCCGTGGCCGCTGTTCACACAGTCACAGGATCCAAGACCACAGAGGGTCCAGAACAGCTCGAACAGAGCACAAATCAATTTAAACATTTCTCTTTTAGTGCATTTTAATTGGCATCCATCTGTCACAGATGAAACACATGATCATGCTGGATCAGTGAAAGCCTCTTGCGCCAACTTTCAACCTTTTAGGGCTAAAATAAGGGCATTAGGGCCAAAAGACACAGAGGCACCTTTTATTATTAAATCTAAACCTCTGAAACCTTGCCAGAGAGTTTAAGAGACTGAAATTGTAGACAGATATAGACTTTAACAAAATCTTAGCCCCAAAGCTTCTTGGTAGTTTCTTTTTTGTTGCTTAAAATAAAATAATAATAATAATAATCTTCCTGGATTCTGACCTCGTGAAAGCCACCTCAGGAGAAACTAAGAGCTAAATAATAAATCTGTCAAACTCATTTTACATCAAGGGCGACATACAGCCCCACTTTCATCTTATGTGGGCCAGACCGGTGAAACTCTGATCACTGTCAGCGTAAAAAAGTCTAACTACACATATGAATCCTGAGATATGAGACAAAGAAGCACAATTTCAACAGTTTATCTCAGTTTTTCTATGTTATAAAGAAATGCTGCTGTAGTAAGTAGAAGAAATGTCAGGATGACCCATTGTACAGAAATCTATAATGTACCTTGGTGTAGTATCAGTGGCCTTTGGGTTAAAAGAGTACAGTTAAAAGTCCAAAATGTATGCCCTCCTTCACATTTTCCAAAAAAAATGGGCTGGATTGGAGTCTTCACGGTCCGATTCTGGCCCCTGGGCCTTATGTTTGACACACCTGCATTAACCTGTTGATCTGATTTTATCAGGCTTACAGTTGGAGAAGCAGCACGAGACACGCAAGAGAAAAATAGTGGAGACTTGATTTAAAGACTTCTCTCTGATATTTGCATTTATGAGCCTGTAAAGCCCCAGCAATGACATGCCAACTCTGTGACTCTGATAGATTACCTGTCTCAAGCCTCTACAGGTTAGAAAGTATCTGAAACTTTAAACCAAAATGCCTTCAAGGAAGAAAAAAAACCCCTAAGCTGTGATGAGATGCCAGCGTGAAGACGCGTCCGCCAGCCCGAGTTTAAATAAAGAGCGAGACTGACAACAGCTTTAACGCTCCACTGGCTCAGTGTCCAAATACACTAAACGTGTAAGGTTTGCACTCAGGCTCAGACAAGAACAATAGGTAAATGGACAGCTTGCCTGAAGGCTCCACACCTGGATGGATGGGTATTACTGGCAGTCTCAGGAGTCTGTGTGACTTCCAAGGCACAAACATATCCTTTAAACCTTTGACCTTAAAGTCGAGGCGTCAGCAGACAGACGAAAAGATGGACTGGTGGGTTGGATGGATAGTTGTAAAGAGAGACCTGAGTGTGAAAGCAAAACTGTTGATGTTTGATTTATATTCTTATCCTCACCCCTGGGTGTATATATTCAGGCCACTTCATTAGTTACACCTTGCTGGTACCCAGTTAGACCCACTTTTGTCTTCAGAACTCTTCATAATTCTTTGCAGCACAGATTCAAGAAGGTGCAGGAAATATTCCTCAGATTTTGATCCATATTGACCAGATTTATTCATCACATGGATCTCCCGTAATATCACATCCCAAAGGTGCTCTATTAGATTGAGATCTGGTGACTGTGGAGGTCACCTGACTACAGTGAACTTATTATCATGTTCAAGAAAACCAGTTTGAGATGATCTGAGCTTTGTGATATGGTGTATGGAAGCAGCCATCAGAACACTGGATGGACCCAGTCAGCAACAGTACTCCAGTAGGTTGTGCAGTTTAAATTATCCTCAAATGGTACTAAGTGGCACTAAATGCGCAGAGTAAATATCCCCCATACCATTACACCAACGCCAGCCTGAACGGTTAAGACAAGGCAGGATGGATCCATGCTTTTATGGTGTTTACACCAAAATCTGACCCGACCATCCGAATGTTTCAAAATGAGGCTCAGAGTCTGAGTAGCCTCAGTTTCCTGTTCTCAGCCGACATGAGTGGCACTCAGTGTGGTCTACTGTAGCTCATCTGCTTCTGCATTTCACGTGTGTTCAGAGATGCTCTTCTGCATAACTCGACTGTACCGACTGATTATTCGAGTTATGAACATCTTCCTGTCAGCTGAAAGCGGCAGCAGTTGCTGCTGTGTGATTGGCTGATTAGATATATGAAAAAAATGAGCAGGTGAAGAGGTGTACCTAATAAAATGGCCAGTGGAGCCATTAAGCCAGTGGAGTGAAACCACCTAAAGCCAAATAAAGTTAAGCATCGACGCAAATGAAATCGAATAAAAAAGATGAACTGACAACAGGTTGCAGCTGCAAAACGAATGAGATTTTCTCTAGCAGTCCAGGAAATTTAAACTGAGGCTATTTCATGTATTTTGGCAACATTAGCAAACATGTACAGCATTTTCTGGAAAATAAACACAAGTCTGCGTCACTTGCAGCTTTTATAATCATGGGAAACTGTTCTCTGGGGAATTTAGATGTTCCACCAAAACAAAACCCAAAAAAGGCAGCAAATCAGCAAAGTGACGTGGACGCACCGTCTCACCTTCAGGTTTCCATTCACCCGGCTGCTCTCTGTGCGCCAACGCCACCACTTTGTTTCCCAGCATTCCCCACATTCCTGATTTTGTGGGTGTGTGCCGGGTGTGTTTGAGGGACCTCTCCTCCTCTCGCACCATGCTGCTGAGTAAGACACAGATGACTTGATCACAAAAACCACAGACCAAACTTTTTCTCATGAACCAAAAGCTAAACACTGATGATGTGCATGTTTTTATGCCGTTTCATGTGACATTTCTTCACATAGTCATCATCCCCAGAATCACCTTATCAAGGACAAAGGTTCCAGAGGGGTGTCTGAACCTCAACATGTCTTAAAGACATGTACATTTATCTGTCAGTCTGTGTTCAGTCAAATATAGGTCAGGGCAGACGGATAGGTTGATACAGCAAAAGATCCAATGTTGTAACCCAAAGCCTGAGTACTGTGCAACAGCCTCAAATAGCTTGGAGACAAACAGCTGTGTCTTGGCTGTATATAAAAGGTGTATGTAGTTCTTGTGACACCACCCATAGGTTTCTACACTTTGCATTTTAGAGCCTCATAATTGTTGTCAATGGGATTTTGTTTCTTTGGAGCCAGAACTTATTTGGATGAGAGGGGTGGAGTGCCCAATAATCAGGTAAGTAACCTAATAAAATACTAACATTTACTGCATCAAATGTGATATTTTTAATTTATTTAATATTAAATTAGAAAATAAATGAAAAAATAATTTCATGAAACCTTGTTGTACTTATAGGATATTTTTAATGTTTTCCTTTAATGCCTCTTTTAAATCTTAAATTGCTTTTGTTTATTTAAAAATTGTCTAAATATTTCAGACTTCTCAAATAGATTGAAACTACTGAAAAAGACTCATCTTACCTTTAGTTGTATCAGGCTGTGAACAGGTGTATTTCTCCTGTAAAGCCAGATTACACAGCAGAGTGCAGACCTGTGAGCCTCTGCTGCATTTTCACTTTTAAATCAGTATTTTGGTAGAATTAACATTTTGGTGGGTTTAAGGGGTTAGACATTCTCTGACTGGAAATAAACTGGCTCTTTATCAACTATCTTAGAGTCTGACTCTTTTGGAATCCCTGCTGGACATTTGAAAGAGAACCCAGTTTTATTCCTTATTTTTGCCTCCTTATACTACATTACATTACATCTGCACTGCATTTTCATTCTTGAAGTGTCAGGCGTTGCAGAATTACAACCCAAATGCAGACTGAGAAACAAAAAGAAAGAATCAGCCAAAATAAAGTCCAAGATTCCACAGGCAAAAAGGACACACTGTGAGGTCAGACAGACATCATGACAAAACACACAGACACACAAATGAGGCACAGGTGAAAGCAATCAGGGAAAATGCCAAACCGCGAGTACAATTTTAGACAAGGCACAAGAGAGGGACTAACAAAGTCAAACAGGAAGTGGCAAACACGATACACACAGCAACTTAACACTAAGGAATCCTGTGGAAGGCTCAAAGTAACAAATTCAGGACCCACGTCTGCAACTACACGCAGTTGCTGTTGTCTTCAAAGCAGCTTTGGTGAATCAAAACAGCAATAACGCAGCAATAAGACAGTCTGCTGTCCGTTTGCAGTTGAATGGGGTCAACTTGGGAATTACATGCAATCTGTGATTAAAAAAAAATCATAAATCTGTTGTCCTGCCAGAACCTCATTCAATCGAAATATAAATTCATCAATAAATAGAGGCGCATTTGCTTTGGGACGGCAACTTAAGAGCAAAATGACAAAAGGCGCTCGGCAGTTTTGCTCTTATGGAGATATATCACCAGGTATATCACCATATTAACCAGGTGAATCCAGTCCAACCAGGTGAACTGAGTCACTGAGTTATTAAGTCACTGACTTGGGTTGACTGCAGCGTGTTGGTGGTCGATGAGTTCAGGCAGTCTGAGTTGGGACACAGTTGTTTGGAGACATGTTGCCTTGTGATTAAAAGTGCAATATCTTCATCGCCTGGGCAACCAATCGGTCGCTGCAGCTACTTGCAATCAGTCTCTGACAGTAGAAAAAATAAAAATGTGGTACAATCACGCATTTCTCTCCTAGTCACGAGGAGGCAGCCATCCTTTTGTGTGAGAGCTGCAGTGTGCAGACACATTAAAGTGCAGTGTCATGGCCTCAGTTCTTCAGCTCTGGCCTTTGTTTTCATTTGTGTTTATTTTTACTGTTGCCCAAAATTCCTTAGAGTTTAACTGATGAACTTTTAAACAGATGCACTAACATCTGTGTCACTGACTCATAATTGTTATTCATGCTCTATTTATCATGGTGATTAGGTGGAATTAAAATTTATGCTTGAGTTTTTCAGATCTCACCATGAGCTCTGAATTGTCATGTCTAGATATCAGGGCAAGGTGACTTACTTTTGACTTTTAAAATAATTTAGAAATGATGTCTCTTATCCACAGAGCCCGAGGCTCTTTATATTCTTCGTCTACAGGTAAGAAGCTGTTACTGGCAGAAACTGAGAAAGATTTTCCACTGGAAAAATATTTTGAGGCTTAAAGGATTTACCAAATTTGTGGAAATACAAGGGCCGTAGACAGGACTGAAGCACATGCACTGAATGAGCGTTCACAGGAAGTCACCTGTTTACAGTTTGTATTTAGTGTAGCACGAGCCTTTTATTCTTCTAGCCTCCATTAGTTTGTAGCTCCATTCCAAGCTAGCCTCTGTGGTTTATTAACGTGCATTTCAAAAAATAGCAATATTAAGCAACGATTAAGCAAACAAACTGTGTACATATACTGAGATTTATAGTCATATCATTACAGAATTCTTTTGAACCCAGCGTCACAATACTGCTGCGGTTTGCTCAGTAAAAAACAAAGTCGGCATTGTCTTCATTAAGACTCAAGTTCCTGTTATGAAGCAACTGAGTGTTTGCTGGTTTGAATGTCACTGCTCGCAGACCACACATATTTCAACATGAAGCATAACAGCTCGTAAGTGTCAGAACGATCATGCTGGAGGTCCTCTGTCCTCCCTAAAGAAACCTCAAACAAGGGCAGGAATTCATTCATTGTCTATAAGGCTTTCAATGCATTTAATTAATCCACAGCTATAAAATTAGTTTGTGATGGAGTATTGCTCCGCCTGAAGCTGGAAAAAATGCTTCAAATAAAGTGCAGAAGTCGATTTTCCCTTTTGTATACATATGGTCAACGTATTTTTATTCTCCAACCAAAAACCAAAGAACAGGCTTTTCTTCCAATAACTCAATAACTATATGGACCGTAAATAAAAGTCACACATTGTTACATCATCTGTGTGTTTGGATGTTCAATGTTAGCCTTTTGTCAGCCATCATGTTGTTTCCTTTTGAAACCAGGAGTAACCATATTCGGACAAGACATTGATGTTATAAAAATTCTCCCTTCAGGCTGTTTTTTAAAGGACGGAACTATCCACAAAGGAAAAATGCATTTTTTTGTAGCAGGTTGTAAATAAATATATTTCTGCTGTTGGACATTTTAATGTGGAAGTCTATAGGGATCAACTCACTTTTGGAGCCAGCCTCAAGTGGCCACTAAAAGAGCTTCAGTTTTTGGTACTGTACACTGCCCGCTTGGGTCATACAGGTAAACATCCATGGATTAAACACCGATACATTGAGTGAGAGCTTATGTGCACTGAGTTTTGGGTTGTAACACCAAAAATGATAAGCGAGAGCAACGTTTAGCACAAATACTGACGTCAGTTCACTGGCATCATAAAGATTCACCAACAGCTGTTCCCTACACCTGCAAAAATCATCCCTATAATAAATAAACAGAAACCCAAAACTTCATAAGACAAGAACACTCACAAATAGTGCACACCAATCGAGACTCAAACATTTTAACTGAGACTGAAGAAACGCACAACCGTGGCATGGAGCAGAAGCTGCAAATCTTCAGGGTGACAGTGTTGTGATTTATGGCTCGCTCTCATTTTACGACTTGTAGAAACTTCACTTTAAGTGTCGAGTTACTGATCTTCGGTCCTTGACAAACTCATAAACCTTTACGACTGAACTCATTTGCATATTAGTTCTGGAACAGAATGTTTACCTTCAGGCCAATATCACACAATCAATGTTCAGCTGCAGCAGCTGATGTTCGAGTTTTTATCGTACCATCACAGATTTACACATCAGCTCATTTATAGGATTTAACTGAAAAATAAGAATATATGTCACTGATGTTATTGCTGCTTTTATGTCTCTATGACATAAGAGAATAACAATTTCTCTCGGGGACAGCACATCAGGCACCTCGTCCTGGTTCTCTTCCTGATTTATAACGTCCTTCAGATGTCAGAAAGTTCACATTTCTAAATATTTTAAAGTCTTCTTGGCAAACGAACAGCTGCATTTTTTTTTTAAACGTGGGGCTTGAACTGAACTTGAAGGCCCTGCAGTCATAAATCCATAAAATCAGTTAAACACAACAAGTATGTTAAGCACCGGTATTTTTTTTCTTCCATGACTCCCACTCAAGATTGGCACAAATCAGATCAAGTAATGAATGTTTCAAATCTAACTAAATATACATTAACGTGAAAACACTAAATAAAGTCAAAGTCATGACGTGGGTTTGCTTGGAATGATGGAAATTCAGCACTTACATATCAAGGAAAAGTTTTAGAGTTTAAGGACATGTGTGTGTCGATTTCTGAGGAGAAATCTGAGCCTGGATATTGTAAAAAGGCTTCCAAGCTCTCAGACATTCCTGCTCTTTAGCACTGCCGTCAGAAGAGTTTTACATGTCATGACTGTGCAGCCTGCATCCCCTCTCTCTAAGGCTGAACTATGAGCAACAGTTTCCTGCTCGTTAATCCATATTACAGGCATCAACAGTGGCGTCACCATCCGTCTGAGCCAAGAAAGCTGATACGAGCACAATTTTTTAAAGTTCTGCTCTAACATTTATGAAATAAGTCCTGATCAGAGTCTGAAGAAGCCCATCAGTAACCTAAAGACTACTTTTGACTGCTAGTTACTGGAAAAACACAAGCATCGGATACAGTTTAAATAAGTATCCTAGAACGAATGACTTTAATCTAAACTAAGTTTATTAGAGCTGGTAGAATCAGAATCCTGTTTCCCTCCCCAGCCCTTCACCGAGCCTGGTTCTGTTGGAGGTTTCTTCCTGTTAACGGTGAGTTTTTTCTTCCCACTTTCACCAAATACTTGCTCATAAGGGTTGTCTGATTGTCGTCTGTTTCTCTCCATTATTGTAGGTTTTTAATATTACAATAGAAAGCACCTTGACACAACTGTTGTGATTGGACACTATATAAATATCTCTGCTCAGCACTGTTCACCTGCAGCTCAGGACCACAGACTCTCTGTCAAACCCCTTCTTTTCTCTGTCAGCTGGCTTAGAAGAATGCCTGAGGCGATATCATGTGCTTCAGCCATCATTTGACTAAACTTTCCCACATAATCCTGGTAGGAGTCTCGACACTGCTCTCTTTCTATCACAAACAAACAAGTCTGTTGAACCCTGAGTGGCCTACCACAACAAAACCTGTGCAGAGAAGCTTCTGTCTTCTGAACAATACGCTTACAGGCACGTATGACCTCTGGGAGATTTCTTTTTCAGTAGCCTTTTTGTGGCTGGCTCCTTCCTCGTTTATCCTCAGTTAACCCTGGGAATAAAATGTAGCATATTCCATGTCCACAAAGGCGATATTGCTGCGCCAGCTCAGCAAGCCATCTCAGGATCTGCTGTTTGCATTTGGAGTGTGAAGCCTGAACTGCTCCCTGACTCTCATTCCTGTCGCAGCCGCTTAAACGCTGTAGAAGTTGGCGATTGAAACGAGCCTTCATGCTTTATGTACTTGTTTTTAGCTTATTTTTGTTTCTTTTTTATATCATCATTTTTTTTTGTTCTACAACTACAGCTTGTTAGGATTTGGGGAAGGCCTGAGGCCTCTTCCTCTGAAGAAAGAAAGGCCTTTACATATTGAGCATGAGATAGTTGTACAAATGTTTCATGGGTTTGTTTGGACCAACTGCATAATTTTGCTGAATAAATCTGGAACATTCCTTTTTTTTTTTTTGGAATAACCTTGTTGGGGTTTTTTTTGCGTCTGCCAAATGCAGTGGTCTGACCAATCAGATCACTGCATTTGGCAGCAAGCGCGCTCACAGGTCAAAACATGCACTGGTACTGAACATACTGTGACTGTTGTGATTTGGAGCTGTATAAATAAAATTTAATTGAATATGGAAAATAATATCATTTTACCTCAGACACACAGTTGCCAACTGCCAACAGGAGCTCAAACTGCTCCACTGACGTGTTGAAATATGTACGACAGCTTCAACTCATGGAGCAAACTAGCTTCTGAGAATTGGATGAACCCAGAATCTCAGTTTCTTCTTTTTATTTAGAAACATCAGGACCAGCTTGTCATCACTTGATGTCCACTTCATTTTTTTCCACAGTTTGTTGAGGACGAGTTTTCCATAAAAATGCAACACTGCCAGTGTTGTGTGCAAATGTTAGACAACAAGGTTGCATCCAGAAAATTGGAATTTCGTATCTCTTTTTTTTTGCAATACACTCAGTATAAAATAGCCTTCACTCTTAGGTGGGCAGGTGGGTAGATTATCCATCTTGCATTACCTTCATTGGAGCTGTGTATCTCTGAAACAGCTGTGGCATTTGCCAGATCACCACCTCCACTCTGGTAACAAATTGGCAAACCTCATTTGACTGATTTTGACAGTTTTGATCAGTAACCCTTGTCTCCTTCATGGTTACCTGGAGTTGCTGCCTCACATCCTGACTAGTTCAGCATCAGTATTCAGGTTTTATGATTCATTCCAGAAAAAGAACTTACCTGAAATCACCTGCTACCCCTCCCACAGCTCAACAGTTATCTTTGATGAGCAGTTGCATCCTTCCTCTCATCACTGGCACTTGTTAACAACCTCCCTCCCTCCCTCCCTCCCAACTGAGTAATCACCTGTCCTTATTCAGTCAGATCCTGCTGTTAATCAGCCTTTCAAACACTTCAGCGGTTGTGTGAGTCAGCTTCTTAAGTCCAGTCTTTGTGAAACCATGACAGACCTCCTATAATCGAGTACAGCATGTACCACATTTATTATATTAAAAACATTACATGCTGTCACCTACTCTTATATAAACTTTGGTTTGTCATTGAAAACCCTGAGAACCTCTCCAGATGTGTGCTGATGTACTGACATGTGGATTTCAAACTGACTGCAGGGTGGTGCTCCAAAGTGTCAAAATGTTAATAAATCACAGTTTTACATGGATGGGAATTACAGGCTTGGGGACAAAATCTTATGTGTCATTATAGTGGTCATAAATGTATAATTCAGTGATGTATATTATACCCAAGTGTCTCTGAAATGCACTAAATCCCATCCTCTTGCAGCAGATGGAGGCCCCGTGAAGCCACGCCACTGCAGAAAGAATCTCATGATGAAATCGTACAGACAGGATTTCGTCCCAAAGGGCTCATGTGACTTTTTTCGAGCTAAACGAGTTTTTAATTTGTTTAATCGTGAAGTATGAGAGCACACAGCATGAAAACCGGATCGAGCACGTTTCCATTTTTTGTTTAAAAATATCATAATACAGCGTAACGAAGACGGAAACGATGACATGAGAAAACTATGATCCCAACTGAAATTGATTCTGGAAATCTGGCTCTGAAATCTCCTGATTGCTGGTAATCGTGGTAATTTATGAAGAACGTACCCGTGCAACAACTTCAAGACTTGCAAAACTTCAGATTAACAATAACACAGTGCAGTGATTATCTTGGAGAAGCAAAACTGTTTCCTGCCCTTTAAACACCAGAATAGGGTTATCAAGTGAGACTTAACATGACAGTAAATATTTTTTTAAAAGGAGTTGCTCAAACCACAGTTTATGTAGCTAAAGTGGAAAATATTCCAACACCTCAGGCGATTGGAAAAGCCCCCAGTGTCCATAAAAATGCTGGCATTAAACTCAGTGGGGAAAGGAAAATGTTTGTTCTCTCGTGCCTGTGTGCGAACATAAACACTGATCTCCTGATCACAGAGCAGTAAATGTTGGACACTTTTCTGTCAGTAATGGAGATGTAAAACATTTCTGGTTCACACCCTGCCATGGCTGTACAAATGTCAGTTTAATGCCTCGAGTTTTCCCTGTCATGATCCCAAAATTTACTCTATGTCATTATCTGGACATAATTTCACTGATTTTGAACAATAAAGTACAATTCTGACTACCTCCCTCATTTTCTCCCTGGTGCTGTAGAAGGACTACATGCTCAGTTTACAGACTGTGCCTCTGTGGATATTGCTAAACTCTCTGTACCAGTGTTGGAGATCCTCGGTCAGGCGGGTCAAATGTACAGAAAAGGGTCTGGTCTTGCATCCTGGATGGAAAATGTGGAAATTGCACAGAAGTAGGGAACGGATGTTGAGCTCTTAACAGCATTTCTGTGCATTTTACAGTCATTTTACTGACAAAAGCATCACTCACCAAATATCATATTTTTAATTTTCTGTGAATTCACACACGTTTTCTGTTTTTTATTAAAATGACAGTCTGGTAATGAGTGGCCACTAATAATTATTTTACACACACAGCTGTGCCGATGGGTTTCTTTAGTTTACCACAGTGGCATTTCTATGTATATAATATGGAAAGACTGAGGCAGCTTGTTCCAACTGCACTTGGCAGCAATCATTTTTAGGCTTTTTACAAAGGTTAGAACTTCACTGGCCCGTCCGCAGAGTATAATTAGTAAGATTAACAAAATAGTGAAAAATATTTTACGAAATAATCAAAAAATTTCTTATATGGAAAAACTATGTAACATCAAAGAAAATGGCAGCTGTCCTCAAACAGCCAATCAGCCACCCGAGTTCAGAAACAGGAGTCAGTTGGGTTGTTTTGACCACAACAGTTTTGAGCGTGAGTGAGTGAGTGAGTGAGACTGTAGTCTAAGGCGTGTTACCTGGTATTTAAGTGTTTCAGTAAAGCTGGTGAAAACCAACACAAAGAGCTTCATATCAAAGTTAGACCACAGTGATCTTATAGTAACACATACATGTAGAAATGCTGTTTTTTGCAGATGCTCCACGTTAGCAGCAGTGAATCTGGTCTGAGTCCTCATCCCATCTACACAGGCTGAAACAGTATCCACAGTCTCCTTTAATCATTACCAACAGCTCATGGCCACCGTGTCTGCCTTCCCACTCAGCTCTCTTAACCATGACTGTGTCTGTAGGTCTGTTACAAAAAAGACAGGAGGCAAAACTGAAGCTGTCAAGATTTCACTTGAGGGTGGATGAGATCAGAAATGAACACATAAGAGGGAAGAGGCTCGGGTAGAGCGTTTAGGAGACAAAGGCTGAGGTGGACATGTGTGCACAGGAGGTGGAGTGGACATACTGAACAAAGGATGTTGAGGATGGAGTTGGCGGGCAGAAGGAAAAGGGGAAGATCTCAGATGAGTTTTGGACCCATAAATGCTTCTATTGTGTTTTTAAAGGGTTTTCTAGAAAAGTGAATGCTATTTATTTTGTAATAATTTCAGGAATGCACCGGCATAAAAACAGAAAGACAGACCCAACAGCGTTTGTGACACCAACTCCACGCTGGTGTATTAATAAGAGAGCCTTTGCTCCATCTGAGTAAAATGCATTGATCATAATTAGAGGGCCTGAAGGGGGAGGACCGGAGCTACTCTCACACATTTTTTCCATAAAGTGAATAATTTATACGAAGAGTGACTACATCAGTCACATCCATTTAAGAAATAAATTACCTCATGTCATTCTGGTAACCGAATGTTTACGAACCGTCACATTTCACCAAAACCAGTAACAGTTTCGATCTAAAGGGAAAAGTATGACACCGAAATGATGATTGGTTTTCCATGTGCTGCAGGTATATAGTGTTCAAATGGCTGCCGGGCTACATGAGCACATTTAATCCTTCTAGCAGGCAGATTGATGAGGTCACCTTTGTTGCTTTGCTGGAAGTGGTGAAATGTTTCAAGTTGACTTTTAAAAACTGCAGCCCTGCAGAAACTAAAATAAAACCACATCTGACGCACGCATTTGAAACTCTGAAAGATTCAAATTCTAGCTTCAAGACTAGCAACCAGTGCATAATGCCACTCTACCCTATTCCAAAGCATGACTTTACCCTTTGGGTGTAAGCCACCCACCTGAAGCTTTTATTTCCCTTGGGGAGTTTACTTTCTCAAATTAACTTAAGTGCAACTTAACCTTTAGCTCTGAGCCTAACTGGATGATTCTGGAAAATGCTAAATGTTTTGGAAAGGGCAGAGTGTAAGTGTGGCGAGGGACTGGCATAGATGTGTGAGGCAGGTGATGATCTGTGATCCTCAGCCACAAGAGAAAATCCCCACCAGAATCTTCTGAAGAGGGGAAGGATGAGTCTGAGCTTTTGGATTTCTCTCTCTGTTAGTATTAGACTGCCCTGCCTTCTGTAGATGGCAGGTGCAAACAGGACTTACACCTAGAGCAGTTCACCCCTGAAGAACGAGAGAACATCAAATCAAATTCAAACTTGGATTTTAAAAAATACAGTTTTCATGAAGAAAGAAGCACAGGACTTCATGTTTTGTAATAGTTCTCTGTTTTCCCGTAACTTTGTCTCCCTTGGATATTATCTGGTGTGATTCAACACATAAATTTGTAAGTAATTGTCAGACAATAGAATTTTCCTGCCCACACAGACACAAGGGACAAAGCGCCGCAGCACATTAAAAACACGAGAAGCTCATGCACGCCAAGAGAAACGGGGTCGATATGCCATCACTGACAAAGTGGATGTAAGTTTCATGATTTCTGTGGCACAGTTGGTCCAAATGCAAAACTCTTCAATACAATAGGACAGTCAAGTTTATCAAACCCTTGACTCTCCTGATGCAGGTATGCCACGCTTGACTGAGTGCGACATTCAGGAATAACCTGAGTGAGAAACATCCTCATGTTTACCATGTGTCCATCTGCGTTTTTTTTTTCATGATCATCTTTGAGCATCACTATCATAGTTTCAATAGTAACTGCTTCAATCCATGTCTCCTTTGTACCAACATTTGGACATCAAGTTCATGTTCCAGTTGTGATTAAACGTGGTTGAAAACAAATGTGCACAAAGACACTGATAACACTGGTAAACTAGTAACCGAGAGGAAAAAAACTCACGGCACGAGAAACCTAATGAGAAAAACGAAGACCGAAAGCTTAGGAAACAGGTAATGACAAAAGAAAGGGCATTGCTATAAATACACAGGAAAGTGATATGAAATAAGACACATCTGGAACAGTGGGTGGGTAAGATAAGTCAGATAAAAGTCATTAAACACATGGGAAGGTAATCACAAAGCAAGGAAAAGGAAAGTTAAATTAAGACATGAAAGAACGCTGACTTAAGTGAAAACAGGACCGAAAGGCAAATAATACTGAGATTTGGAGGCCACGCTAACAAGGAGCCTGTGAGGACAAAAAGACATTAGGACACACAAAAAGGGAAATGAAACCTGTAAGAACAGTGAAAGAAAAAATGAACAACATAGAAAAAACCCAAGAAATGAGAGAATTAAAAAAAAAGATCACTAGAACAAACATGTCTTGATTCTGTTCATCTGGACGTAACGTTTTCATTGGGAGAAACGTTTCGTCACTCATCCAAGTGACTTCTTCAGTCTCAGCTGACTGCAGGTTTCCCCAATCTTGGAAACAGTACATTTGCATAATGACTGAAACCAGCCCACTGAGGGAACATCATAACTGCATAATTATGACGAAGGAACTGACCTCCCAGCCCATTGTTCCTTCGGTGGGCTGGTTTCAGTCATGCAAATGTACTGGTTATGAGATTTGGGGTCAGCGCCTCAGGTCAGTCAGGTCCCACACCTACACAGTTGGCATGAAGCACCCAGAAAGTGCAGAAAATAGGAAATGTTTTTATTCTTAATTCTAATCTGCTGCTATGTCTCTTTTACACTGCTGGAATTGTAGCTACTGCAAGAAACACCAAGGATACCTTTAGATAATTTCACCTTGATCTACAGACAAACTAAAGCGATTTCCATGTCTCCTTTATTAGGCTGTGTGACATTAAATTTAAGTTTTAGAGCTCTAATGTGAAGTCATATGAGAAATGATAATATATTACATTAAAAATAGTAATAACACTGCTGTTTAAGGTTTATATATCATCATAATATATCTCTGTACCGGGTGGCGCTCATAGGGATCATTTTGTGTGGATAAAGTGTAACATAACATCATAATGATCACCTTTTTTTCCTTCTGAGACTTGAACATTTTTTCCATCGAGCCTGATCAAGTAAGCAAATGATATTCACATCAGGCTCACAGTAGCTGCACTTTGTGTCAGTGAGCAGATGTTAAGATCATAATACACTGAAATCTGTACAAGTAAACACCGTAAATGTTTTACCTTCTGATCACTGATACGCTTTCAATGTGAAAAAAAAATCACCAAATCTTCCTCTCGCAGCTTCTTTTTAAGCATTACTTCATTGTGGTTTTAAAATGAGGTATTGTTTTGATGCTCTTCTTCATCCTCCTACTCCTCAGCTCTGACTCTCTAAAAGAATATAAAACAACAAGCATATGTCTGCTTATTGATACCATTTGCACAAAGCACTGCTTTCAATTATGGCTTTTAAAAAGGTCACACAAAGCCAGTGAAAGTTAATTGGTCTTACGGCATGTTTGTTCAGACAAGGAGCTCGTTTCCAGAATTA
The DNA here is from genome assembly GCF_900408965.1 of Simochromis diagramma. NCBI lineage: Eukaryota > Metazoa > Chordata > Actinopteri > Cichliformes > Cichlidae > Simochromis > Simochromis diagramma. Next base: position 22,395,081 of record NW_024387492.1, read on the forward strand.
TGCATTCATTTCAGAGAACAATCATTGCCTGAGGTTCATCACTGAATCTATCAACTTCAACCAGAGAACTTCAGAGAAAGTTCTTGAATATAAGATAAGGTTGGATGTGTCTTTTCTGACAGTAGTCAACAATTTAAAGACCACAATGCTGATTTTTTTTTCTTTTAATCAGCACTATTCACATGTAGCGAGAAATTAGGTAAAACTTTTAAAATCCCAAGATCATGATTTATTGGTAGGAAAATAATTAAGACCACATATCAGTGTATTCATGACTAAACTTGTGTGAGGGATCGCCTCACACTCTCAAAAGAGCTTCAAAAAAACTTTAAAAACACTCCGTAACTGGAGTTTGAATTTTCTCATTGAAGAGCCTCAGTCTCTCAGAACGGCTGGACCTCCTACATCATCTCTCTGTACACAGGAGCTCTGCGGGCCAGTGTGCTGACCCTTGACTGCACAGCGACGCACAACACCAACCACATCATCAGGTTCATGGATTATATGATTCCCCTGGGACTGGTATGCAGCAATGACGAGTCAGCGCAGGTGGAACCGCTCTCAGTTTAGTGCTGAGACAACAATCTGTGTCTCAGCTTCAACAACAATAAAGAGAATTCAGAAAAATATGCCGTACTCATCACTAATGACACTGCTGTGGTGATTGTTTCTCGGTATGCACATAATTAAGAACTAAGAACCTCACATGGACAAACAACACCTCATTATCCAAGAAAGCTGAATCACTAACAGACCAATCAGCATGCATTAGCAGAAAGAAATTGGCTTCACTGTTAAAAAAAGACAAACAAACCTAAAGGACTTAATCAGTATCAGGTTTTAATGTGGACAAGAACTGCAGGACTGAGCTTACAAACTAGAGGCCTTTTATTTAGACAGTAATATGTGCAAAACCCTGCAAGAGATCAGGAGGGTAACAAACAGAGGAATAATTCCCCTAGATCTTCTCTGAATACTCAAGTTTCCTTTTTAGTGTCATTTTCCTGCTGTGATGATGATCAATGTGAACTTTTACATTTATGACAATTTCTTCCTGCAACTTCTGAAAACATGCCCTGTGCGGCCTGTGTTTACATGAGCTAACCATGAAGTGGCAGCACTCATGTTGTGACATCACGAATCCTGTTGTCATGGATCTGCTGACAACATACGGTCACCGATAACACTGTGGGACTGCTGTATCTACTAATATCAAAACCTCACACACTCCATTAAACTTCATACTGCCAATGTTACCCACACGCACACACACACACACACACACACACACACACACACACACACACACAGGCAGACGGGGCGATCCTTCTATCTCCACAAAGTAAAACTGTATCAAAAAATACATTACCCATAATGCTACCTTCTTACAAGCTCTGTCTGTAACATTACCAGTTCTCCTGTAGTATTTGTTCAGCCTGTTCTCATCCCCAGGGCATCAATTATTTCAGTTCTGTAAAACAAAGGGGACACTGGGGGATGATGAGGTTCTTTATTTTTAGAATCTTAACCAAGTAGTTCTTCATACCTGAGCCTAACCTGGTAGTTTCATGTTCCTAAAACTTACCAAGAAGTGAAAAACAAACCAATCTAAAGGGAAAACATGGTCATATTATGGTGCAAATATGAGCTCCTGTGATTTGGGTGACCATCACCTCCTCTCCATTATTCTAATCTGGATTATGTAGAGCTCACCAAGACACCAACAGCAAAGAAAACTTTGTACCTCATGGGTGGATGCAGGAGGTGTCTGACAAAACACCATCGTGCTGAAATGATGAGACTCCACTGTTTTTTTTGTTTGTTTGTTTTTTGGGGGTTTTTTTGCTTTTGAGAAGTATAGAAGCTTTAGGACTCAGAAATAGCTTATTATCAAAACAGTTTCATCATAAAGATAATTAACCTAAAAAATGTGATTACATCTCTGTTAAAGTGCTTAATTAGAATCAGAATCAGAATCAGAATCAGAAAGGGTTTTATTGCCAAATGTTGAGCAGGTTTACAACATTAGGAAATTGCTGCGGTGCTTCAGTGCAAACATACTGTCATAAATTACGCTAAAATAGACATGAAAATAAAAATAAGAATAAGAATTAAAAGTGCTAAGTAGATAGATATATACATGAGTGCAGGTGGTGATCAGTGCCAAACATGGAATGATGCAGTGAACACAGCGTAGGGTCATGTGTTAGTGGTGGGAACAGTCATACGGTTATTGTTCATGTGTCCAACAGCAGAGGGGAAGAAACTGTTCTTATGGCGAGAAGTTCTGGTGCGAATGGACCGGAGCCTCCTGCCTGAGGGGAGCAGGTCAAACAGACTGTGTCCAGGTTGAGAAGGGCTGTGTGCTTCCTGAAGTCCACAATAATCTCCACTGTCTTCTGGGCATTCAGCACCAGGTTGTTGTGGCTGCACCAGGACACCAGACGTTCAACCTCCCTCCTGTAGGCAGACTCGGTGAGAGATGGCGCCGGTGAGGTCGGCTGCCGTCACGACTGCTCCGACCACTTTTTCTTTGTCTTTGTTTTTTAAGTTAGTTTTCAGCGTTTCTAAATCGGCAAAATCATCACCATTGGGTACATTAGGTATGACAGTGACACTCTTGTTTCTATTGGTTTACAATGTACTCACAATTCGAAGTTTTTAACTCCGGATCCGAGCTGGCCGAGTGAGATCTTGAGGGAGAACAAAGGGAAGCGGCGGCGGCCTAGAGGGAAGCAAGCCGGCATCAGGAACAGGCTGAGAGCTCGTGCACACCGCACACCTCTGCCTAGCATCCTGCTCGCCAACGTCCAGTCACTGGAGAACAAGCTTGACGACCTCAGGGCCAGGGTAAAGTTCCAGAGAGACATTCAGGACTGCAATCTCCTCTGCTTCACCGAGACATGGCTGAACCCAGCGGTGCCAGACCACGCCATCCAGCTGGCCGAGTTCTTCTCGGTTCACCGCATGGAAAGGACACGGGACTCGGGGAAGTCAAGGGGAGGCGGCGTGTGTTTAATGGTGAACAACAACTGGTGCAACAGTGCGAACGTTGTTCCTCTCACATGCTCCTGCACACCAAATCTGGAACTACTGTCCATCATGTGTCGTCCTTTTTATCTACCTCGGGAATTTACATCAGTCATTATAAGTGCCGTTTATATTCCACCACAAGCGGACACGGTCACCGCCTTATGCGAGCTGCATGAGGCACTCACACAGCACCAGACACAACACCGGGACGCTGCGCTTATTGTGACAGGGGACTTTAATAGCGCCAACCTCAAACGCGCAGCGCCGAACTTTTATCAACACATCACCTGCCCCACCAGAGGTGAAAGGACACTGGACCACTGCTACACTACGGTCAAGGACGGCTACAAGGTACAACCCCGCCCCCCGTTTGGCAAATCTGATCACGCCGCCATCTTCCTCATGCCAAAATACAAACAAAGGCTGAAACAGGAAGTTCCGGTTCAGAGGAAGGTCGCGCGCTGGACTGATCAATCGGTGGCCGCGTTACAGGACGCACTCGATGACGCAGACTGGGGCATGTTCAGAAACAGCTCCGATGATGATGTCAACGTGTTTACGGAAGCGGTTGTGGGATTCATCGGGAAACTAGCGGATGATACCGTGGAGACAAAGACTATCACAACGTTTCCCAACCAGAAGCCGTGGGTGGATAAAACCATCCGCAACGCTCTGAGATCCCGCACCGCTGCCTACAACACGGGACTCACGACGGGGGACATGGACCCGTACAAAGCCGCGTCATATAACGTGCGGAGGGCGGTGAAAGAGGCGAAGCAGCGCTACGGGAGGAAACTAGAGTCACAACTCCAACAGAGTGACTCTAGGAGCCTGTGGCGGGGACTAAGGACAATAACGGACTATAAAGCACCAACAACCGGTATGACGAACGCGGCCGTGACTCTGGCAGACGAGCTGAACACTTTCTATGCTCGCTTCGAGGCTGCAGCTAAGGACTCCAACAATGCTAGTGTTAGCGGCGCTAACGGCTGCAGACAGGAAGATACTGCCAGCACCGGAAACGTGCTCGTCATCTCCGAGCATGAAGTAAGGAGAGCCTTCAAAAGAGTGAACACCAGGAAAGCAGCAGGACCAGACGGCATCCCAGGTCGTATCCTAAGAGACTGCGCATACCAGCTAGCTCCTGTGTTCACTGAGATATTCAACATCTCTTTATCTCAGTCGGTGATCCCCACATGCTTCAAAGAGTCATCATTGTTCCTGTCCCGAAGAAACCCCACCCTGCTTCTCTCAATGACTATCGCCCTGTAGCCCTCACCTCAGTAGTGATGAAGTGCTTTGAACGCCTGGTCAGAGACTTCATCATTTCTTCACTACCAGACACACTGGACCCACTACAGTTCGCTTACCGTCCAAATCGTTCCACAGACGATGCCATCTCTCATCTCCTCCATACATCACTCACTCACCTGGACACTAGAAGGGGGAATTATGTTAAAATGCTCTTCATAGACTACAGCTCTGCATTTAATACCATAATTCCCTCCACACTCACCACCAAGCTGGAGCATCTGGGACTCAGCTCATCTATGTGTCAGTGGATCTCCAACTTCCTAACTGGCAGACCACAGGCAGTAAGGATGGGCGGACATGTCTCAGCCTCCACCACTCTCAGCACTGGAGCCCCCCAGGGGTGTGTTCTGAGCCCCCTGCTGTACTCTTTGTACACATATGACTGTGTGGCCACTACCAGCTCCACCACCATCATCAAGTTTGCTGACGACACCGCCGTGGTGGGCCTGATCTCTGATAACAACGAGACGGCCTACCTGAAGGAGATTAGGAATCTGGAGAACTGGTGCCAGAGGAACAACCTCCTTCTAAACGTCAGTAAGACAAAGGAGCTGATAGTGGACTTCAGCACTAAGCAGGAGAGGAACTACCAGACCCCTGTCATCAACGAGTGCCCAGTGGAGAGAGTGGACAGCTTCAAATACCTCGGAGTTCACATCACGCAGGACCTGTCATGGTCCTGTCACATCAACACCATGGTGAAAAAGGCCCGTCAGCGTCTCTCCCACCTCAGACGCTTGAGAGACTTCCAACTGCCCTCCAAGGTGCTCAGGAACTTTTACTCGTGCACCATAGAGAGCATCCTGACGGGAAACATCTTAACCTGGTTCGGGAACAGCACCATGCAGGACAGACGAGCTCTACAGAGGGTTGTGCGATCAGCTGAGCGCACCATCCGCTCCGAGCTCCCTGACCTGCACTCAATCTACAGCAGGCGGTGCTGGACCAAGGCCAGGAAGATCGTGAGGGACCTCAGCCATCCCAACAACAGGACTGTTCTCTCTGTTGAGGTCAGGAAAGCGATTCCGCTCCCTGAAGACCAACACAGAGAGACTGAGGAGGAGCTTCTTCCCGCAGGCGATACGGTCTCTCAATCACACCACCACACAGTACTGACCCACACATACAGTTCTTACACACACACTGGACATTCTGGACATTGTTTTCACTTCATCACTTAAATCACTTTAAGCATATTTGCACTGCAGAAGACATAATGTGGATTGCACAACACTGGACACTATATTCTTCATTTCCAGTTAATATTTGTACAGCTGCTGTTATTGTGTATATATTTATTTATATTTCTTCATACATTCTTATATAGTTCTATATTGTGTATTTTGTTGTACAGTTATTTTATTTTCAACTTTAATTTATATATTTTATCTTATTCTTTCTCAGTTAAATTTACCCTTCATTCTAATTTGTGTTGTACAGTTATTTCCTTTTTAACCTTAATTTATATTTTATTCCTTCCTAGTAAAATTTACCCTTTTTAATTTTTCATATTTATTTCCCTTTTTAATTTTTCATATTTATTTCCTATCTTATTCATAGCCTTTTCCTTTTTTGTTTTCTTTAGTTGTCCAAGCATTTCACTGCATATCGTACTGTGTATGACTGTGTACGTGACAAATAAAATTTGAATTTGAATTTGAATTTGACTCATCCCCGTCCGAGATGAGTCCAATAACGGTGGTGTCATCTGCAAACTTGATTAGCTTGACAGACTGGTGGGTGGAGGTGCAACAGTTGGTGTACAGGGAGAAGAGCAGAGGAGAAAGAACACAGCCCTGAGGGGAGCCGGTGCTGATGGTCCGGGAGTCCGAGACATTCTTTCCCAGCCTCACATGCTGCTTCCTGTCCGTCAGGAAGTCAGTGATCCACCGGCAGATGGGATCAGGCACATTCATCTGGGAAAGCTTGCCTCGGAGATGGTCTGGAAGGATGGTGTTGAAGGCAGAGCTGAAGTCCACAAACAGGATCCTGGCGTAGGTTCCTGGGGAGTCCAGATGCTGCAGGATGACGTGTAGGGCCATGTTGATGGCGTCATCTACAGAACTGTTGGCTCTGTATGCAAACTGCAGGGGGTCCAGGAGGGGGGCCGTGAGGGTCTTGAGATAGGAGAGAACCAGGCGCTCAAAAGACTTCATGACCACAGATGTCAGAAATTAAATATGATAATTATCTGGCAACACTGATTGGAACCATGTCAGCCTGTTTCTACTGAGCCTTCTTGGCCACACCTAAGTTCATAAACCGTGCGTTCAGCCTCTTTCTCCTCGTGTCTGCTCGGTCGCAGCAGGCTTGTTTCACCGGAGTGACGTGGGTCTGGGTGACTGAAACGTCCACCTGTTTCACTGCATTTCTACGCTCTTATTTTTCTGTTTTTTCCAGCAAGATTAAACAACAATAAGATTTGAATTATTGCTTTCACACTATAAGTTACAGCTACCGAGAGAACCACACCGAGCTCTCTCAGTTTCATTTCACTTTTAAACACTTTTCTGGGCAAACAGCTGAATAAATGGAATCGTTAATTCTTTAACAGCAGTTTTGGGAAACATGGAGCTAATGTTGTCAAAATCCTACTTAATTATGTCCTCTGCTATTACTGATCGAGGCCTCTCTGTGAAGCTGTACAGCTTTATATTCCCCTGTACTTTCTACACATTCTCACTCTGAATGACAGCGAGCTGTCTGCGAGGAGCTTCATTCAGCAGCGTTCACTTTTTCCATCCGTTTTCACACTGGCATGGAAACTGGAGACACGTGACTCTGAAACTAAGCATTGCAGCCTGCTTCTCATTACTCTAACTGGTGATTTAGTAAGTCTATGGCAGCTGACTACATATAAACCCATGCTGGGCTCGAGCTGAATATAAACGCCAGCTCTTCTGCTAATAGGTATTTGGCTTTAGCAGGGGCTCTCCAGCAGTTTCCGTCGTCTGGCAGTGACTGAGGCTCTGACGAATAGGAGAGATAATTTGTCCTGAAGTAATGTCATAAACACACAGTTCAGCGTGTACAGATGCATCTGTCCTTTGTCCTGTTTAAAAGGCAGCCGGAGAGTGAGGTGGACGTTAGAGGGTTAGTTATTTTCACTCAAATAGAAGACTACAGGGAAATTAGCAGTAACACATCATCACCATTTTTGAACTCCTGTATTAAAAATAAGAATCATTTGTGTTTAAGAGGACTTACTCTGCTCATTTCAAACTCCATTTTTTAATTATTGAAATCTACTAGAGTAGCTTTGAATGACTCACAGTTCAAAATAATCCTTATCTTCTACTGGCCCTCACTTCTGAAACAAGCGGTTATAGCACCATATGGCTGCCCTCATGTCAAACAGAAGGTTTCACAGTCTCTATGACATCAGACAAAACCAAGGATGATAAAAAAGTACAGTGTTTAAAGCAGGAAGATTTTGGCTCACATGGATTACTTGTACGTCTGCAGATCTTTGATGCTTTGCCCACATGTGACATTGGAACAGGACATACATTGCTATGAAAAATGATGTGCTCACTTCCTGATTTCTTAGTTTTGTGCATATTTGTCACATGTACATGTTTCAGATCATTGAACGAAGTTTAATAATATTTAAAGATATCCTGAGTAATTACAAAATACAGTTTTTAAACGATGATTTTACTTATTGAGGGAGAAAAGCTGGCCAATCTGACCAGGCCAAGTTTGAAAAAGTAATTGCCCGTCTTGTTAAATCATGAATTAACAGCGATTGCCCACATTTTTTGGAAAGCTGAAACTATTTCATTGCCGCACCTGGGCCTAATTACTGCCAGACCTGCTGAATCCAGAAAATCGCTTAAATAGAAGCTGTCTTGCAAAGTGAAGCAGGCTGAAAGATCTCAGAGAGCAGTACATCACACCAAGATGTAAAAAAACAGCTGAGAAACAAAGTCATTGACATCTATCAGTCTGGGTTACAGAGCCATTTCTCAGGCTTTGGGGCTCCAGTGAACCACGTTGAGAGCCATTATGAAGAAACATGGAGACAACTCGGAACGGTGCCGAACCTTTTCCAGGAGCGGCCAGCCTACAAAAATTATTCCAAGATAGCGTCGACGACTCAACCAGGAGCTCACAGAAGAACCCAGAACAACATCTAAAGAACCTCACTTTTATTTGGTTATCTGACCAATTATATAGTCTGTGAGGCACTGACACTCCAGCTTAAGTAAAGAGTTAAACGCTTGCTGTTCAGTATTCATTATGAGGCCGCAGTGCTGCCCATAAAAAATCACTGACTGAAAATGACTGAACTGTGATTCCCGGAGAGATACTGCTTTGTTCTTCGTCCCCATCATGCCACCTGAGTTCAAAACAAAATCCTGGAAAAGTCCATGTTAAAAGTCTTAAAGTGTGCCAACAAACACCCAATTACGCAGTCAAGCAGCGTGGACATATTTGTCCATGATTTCATTCGGTTAATACCAAATTCATAATACCATCTGTCTAGATTTGGTGTTTATGTTGATGGTCTTCTGATGCTGTAGCCCTTCCATCTCAACAGTATCTACATAATTGTTTTGCTGTCAGCTGATTGTATGAATACTATTCCCCAGAAAAAGCTCTGCAAGTTTAGTTTGCATATAAATAACAGCTGGAAATTTAAAACCCATCATGTTACCCAGCATTGAATGTCCTGGGATGACTTTGGGACTATAGGTACAGCTGCCTGCTAAATGGCTTTGCTCACGTATTACAACATTTTGGTTAAAGAAAGTCTTCTTTTCTTTTGCACTGGACTGTAAAATTGTAAATTTGCAAACTGCAAACATGTGTTAATCATTAGATCTCCGAACAGTTTACATGTGTGTGTGAATTCCTTCCAGGGGAAAGTCTGTGTTTATTATGACATAGCTGTAATTTACAGTAATGTTGTGTTGTAGCATTTCATTTATAATTTTTTGGACATTAGATGACTCACGTAGCCTGACAAAAACCTTCTAATTAACATTCATGGTTACAAAACAAAGCCACTAAACAAATAGGAACTCATCAACTTTACTTCTCTCGGTATTACTGACTAATCGAAATACTGATTTCAAGCAACAGCGCGATCTTTTAAATGTTTGCACTTGTTGTTCATTTGTAGAACATCTTTAAGCTAAGTTTTTAAAAATGCCGTAGCCCGTGTCCCAGCCACCAAATATTTGAATGCTTCAGAAATAATCGCTCTCAGATGACTGAGATTTCAATGTGGACATTAAGAGACCTTTCCAGAAACCACACAGCAGCATATCAATAATCATGCCATATCTATCAAAGACAAACATGACTTTTGAGTCTGGAAACTGACAGATTTTGTTATGAAGTCAGTGTACCTCTCCTGGGGAGAGATGGGGAGGAAACTGACCAGGAGGAAGACCTAGGTGATTGTGAATGCAAGTGGCTTAGGGTTTGACCAAAGAGGGGTTTTTGTTGGTCGGTGGCTCGTTGTTAGTAGGAGCACTGAGTGGGATCTGACACAAGAAGACAAGAAACTTGAGGAAATAATCAGACTTCAGTCACACGCTAAATACATGTAAAGTTGGTAAGCAGAGGTAATGACACGATGAGATGCAGGTGTGCCAGGGAGGAACAGGTGGGCTGCTTCAAAGACATCCCTCGTCTCCTCAATGCGCTGGTATGATACATAAAGCTAGTGTTGTGAAGTAGATTTTGGGGTAGGATTTTACATAATGTCTGCGAATGCAGCACTAACATCCACACCTTCCCAGCTGATAATTAGCAACCTTATAAGAAACAGCTGCGCTTCACTACCACACAGAGGCATTTGGCAGTCTTTTCCCATCCAAGGTGGCTGAGAGCGTTAGGCAGCTAAGCACTGCAGATCTCCTCAGGAAAGCTGCTCATTTTAGTATTGCCCTTTAGATAGTGGATTGTGCTGTACTGCTGTTGTCTTGTGCTGTTTTGTTTTGTTGTGGCCTGTTGTCATCTTACAAACGTTTATGGACTGGCCTTGACTGACTCATGGTTTTATGGTCTTTTACTTGGAATGGTTTTATATATTTTAATCATGCTTTTATAAAGAACTGTAACTTAGGGTGTATTTGTTTTATGTATATCTCTTTTACTAATTTGTTTAACGTTTTATGGTTGTTGTTTTATTGCTTTAGTGTAGGTGCGGCCGCTTGTTGAGGGGCTAGGCACGTGAGGTGGAATCCCCTCCCCGATGCATGACAGTGTACACACCGGGCATAGGTAGCTTGCATCATTTAGATTTCAGTGTGAGTGACAGTGAGGTTTGCAGTGGAACTACATGGTGAGTAATTGGTGGCACCCTTGGGTACTCCTCTCTGTAGGGCCGGTCTCCACCGCTTTGTTTAGTTATTTTATCGAGTTGGTGTTTTACTCGGGTGGCAGCGAGCCTTTTCCTTTTAATCATTGTTTGTTAATAAAGTGTTTTAATAAACTGTCTTGCAGACTCAGCCCTGCTACCTTAAGAACATTTCTGATTTTACAGTTCTATGCTTTTAGTAGTTCTTAATAAATTCTGCCTCACCTCTGCTGTTAATAACGAGCCTGTGGGCTTTGGTAGCTAGTGTAATATCTACATTGGCTATAAAAATCTTTCCTGGGGTGTAACTCTCTCCCCAGGTGGCGTTGTCAACATCCCTTAGTCACCGTCCCTGGTTATCCCTCCTTCGCGCCACCACACTAGCAAGCAGGTGCCTTAAACATGACTTCTAATGGTCAGCAGGGGGCGACTCCTATGGTTATAAAAATAAATTTACAGTCCTTATACTCTGTGGGGAAACAGCCCTCGACTCACTCGCTTTGTGACCTCATCATCACTTCCTGATGACCTCAGTTTTTGTTTCAAGTTTTAATGAATAAAATACGAAGTTCATTTTGTGAAATATGAGTATTGTACAAGTCCGGAGGATAAAACAGGGTATAGCAACTTAGCTAACAACATGAGAATTGCAAGTCTGAGCTTGCAGTGTCCTTTGGTTCCTCTGTCAGATCCAGCCGTCTTTCATTGTATTCACTTTCAAAACACCAACATGGCAATGGCAATTAACGGATGTCATGGATAAAGTAAGCAAACACAGTATTGTCAATGGAGAAATGTCTGAAATTCTCTTTCAGATTCAGGTTCTGGGTGGGCTCTAAAGTGAATGTCTATGTATGGAGACAACAGATTTGTGATTTTCATCAGTTCATCACAGTTAATTGCTGTGACACAAACATCACAAAGCGACTGCATGTAACTGCCAACCTGATTCTGCCTTACTGCCTCTTTATCGCTGTGTTGCCGTGCAAAAGTGACGGAGAAAGCGCCTGTCTGCGAGTAACTGTAAACCCTGTCTTTGAAGCAACCGTTTCAGAGGCAACGAGACTGGAAGGTCATTGCACATGCTCATTGCACATGCTCGCAAACATTTGGGTTTCTCCAACCTCTGTTTTCTCAGATGTGACTGCAGCATAAGCTTGAATGAGCGAATGCCTAATTTGCATGAATTGCCTAATTTGAAGTCAAGCTACATCTATCTGGCAGTATACTTTGTAAGAGTGCATCATATTTTTTAATAGCTAACTGTATTTTTATATGTAAATCTACACATATAAAGTAAGTAATAAAGCCCCAGTACACCTGCCAACAAAGACACTGCATGAATGAATGTTTATACAGAAATGAAAATGTTTTTTTAAGAATATTTGAACTCTCAGCAGATTTCATGCGATTATGCTGCCAGCAGCCAGCTTGGCAGATGAAACGTTCGTGCTGTTGTCCTCCGACCGCTGCAGCCTGAAAACGAATTCTTCTCCTGCAGACTTATGTAACTTAATGCAGACTAATCATTTCCAATTCAGTACCTTCACCACATAAATCATTAGTTACTCTCCTTCCAGCCAGCCTGAGCTTTTCAGACCATGTTTGAGCTGCAGCACGATGAATTACTTCTCCGTCCGAACGCTTCTTTTCTTGGAGATCTCGACAAACCAATTCATTGTGCCCTTTGGTCAAATGTTCTCAGCAAACACGAAAGCTCTGATTTTATAAGGAAATCATAAATGTTTCATTTGATCTCAAGGCCGAAGACAGCCGTAGAGCGCCTCGCATCACTGTGACATAAACATAAAGTAATAAGACTTTGCTGTGGTTACTGCGTAAGGGTCAGCCAAGTGTTAATGTGTGCAACACTTAATGCAAAGTGGTTTACTTGCTGGAAAACATTATACCCAGCTCTTTAGTGACTGAAGAGCTGCCAAAACAAATAATACGTCTGTGCTTGTCCTACTTTAATCTGATTCATCAGCACATTTTCATGTTATGAGTTTGATTAAGACGTTGCAGAACACATGAGTCATCTTCTTTAATCAGTCATTAGGAGGATTTTATGTGCCGTTTTGCATTTACTGTTTTTTCCCCCAATAATAATTGCTAAATTATATTTTAAGTGAGTGGTGAGCTCTTTAGATTTGAGGTTTTCTATTTTCCACTAATTTAAAGTAACACTTAACATTTATCTTTAATTTATTTTGACCGCCTGAAGAGCTCCAGTGTTATTATTATGTTATAGTGATGTGTCAGTCGTGAACGAAATGGCTCTTAGAGCCGGCTCTGTGACGTGAACCATGCGAGCCGGCTCCTTATCGCGAGCCATGGGGTTTTTTTTTTTTCCTTCTCTCACCCTCTCTCGCACTTTTTTTTTCGCTTCACTCAGCATGCAAGCGTTGTGCTTTGCGCTGAGCAGAGGGGGGAGGGGCGGTAGTTACACTCGCACTAGCACGGGAACAGAGCGGGAGGGAGAGAGAGAGAAAGAGAGTCAGGGACAACAACGTCACATTAGAAAGGTATAGTAATCATCCACAACTATTTTCAGTTGCAGATGATAAAGGATTCAGAAAGTTTATTCATGCAGGCCCATATGACAGAGAATGTGCATCTTCTTTTTGTTTTCATATTGTAATTTATTAATTGTGTTGTGGTTTGCAGTGTTTTGTGTTGTTTCACTTTAAATTGGTTTAAAAGGAAAAAGCTGAAAATTTAAATAGTTAAAAGTTGAACTGTGACTAGTTGGTTTTTGTATTATATGATTTATGTATTACATTTTATGTGGAGTGACTAAATAAAAGTATATTTACGGTGGCCCCTACAGACAAAGCACGTACAAACTTCAAAACACGTAAAAACTCAAAACACGTACAAAACACAACGGAAGTGCTCCAGGATGCTGGGCGCAGTGTTGAGCTTTTGTTACCTAGTAGCTACACAAGCCAGCAAGTACCAACGACCTGATTTGGTGTAAATGAACATTTTTTTTTTTTTATTATTTGAATATATATGAGTGCTTGTGTATAAATACACAAACCATACACATATGCTTTCAATTGTGTAATTTAAGTGATCTAGGTAGCGCTGTTTTGGAAGTTCAGTTAACTCTAGGAATGTGTTTTGGAGTTTGTACGTGCTTTGTCTCTACGGGCCACCACATATATTTATATATAAACATATATAAATAAAACCACTTTTTTTTTTACATTAGTAATTCCTTTTGTGCATAATTTTATATTATTTTTAATAATAAATTAACGCAACAAAACAACCTGAAGAGCCGGTTCGGAGCCGAAAGAGCCGGTTCTCTAAAAAGAGCCGGAAATCCCATCACTATTATGTTGTAGGATTAGTCTAAACTGTGGCTTTCTGTTTCTTTTCCTTTTCTCTTGCACAAATCTGGATATATAAAATAAGAAAAACCGCAGTGTGTATGTGGATGATTTCAAATGAACATCTCTTTATTGGTCAAATAAATGTGTTTATTAATATATTTAAAAATATATAGTTTTACATTTTAATTTCAAGATAATGTTTAAGTTGGATGTCAGTGAATCACTCTTGGTAGTTTTCCTTCACTTCCTTTTTGTAGAAGAAAATCTATCCTGAGAATATCTGGAGATTCCCAGGTAGGAGAGGAATGCTGCCCATATATTGGCAGCAGAAAATTGATGCATTGTCATCCCTTTTCAAATACTAATAAATGAACCACTGAAAGGTTTCCAAACTATAGATCCAAGTTCTACATTTAAATTGAAAAGAGCTTATTTATTTTTATTTTCACGGATGCTGGGAGGTGCTGCCGATGGACTGATTGGTGAAGTTTTTTTTCCCCAGTCAGTTTATGATCTATGGCTAAGAAGAAGAGTAATCAGATTTATGTCAAGCTAACAAAAACTCCATTCAGACAGGATGATGTGTTGCCAGATATAGTGAGCCAAATGTCATTTTGATTTACAACTCCTAATTGGTCAGTGTGAAGCTGAAGAAACCCAGAAAACCGCTTTTGATTTAGACCAAACAAAATAAACCATAGATCAGACTGAGAGAGTCATCAGACTGTTGGTCAGATCCAGGTCACGCAGGAACTACCCGGCGCTCTGTTAGCCAACTCCAGCAGCCAGCAGACACTGGCTACAACACAAGCTTGACAACAAAGAGGCAGTTGGGTGTCTGAGGTTACAAATTTACCCCTAACCATGAAGCCAAATGTGACAGCTCCGTAGCACTGTGATTTACATTTCCTGCAGCAGGACCAAAGCTCCGTGAAGATTAAGCCAATTATCCTGCTGATCATATTTATACATTCTTTTTACAAAAATGTTGAAAGCCTTGTTGAGCCTTTACTCATAAAATCTTTCTGGCTCATTGTTGGCCTCAAACTACAATCAGAACAACCTGTTTTCAGGAGCAAATGTTCCAAAGGTCAAGTCTATGAGGGGAAATTGATCAGTTCTGCAAACCCCACCCTGAAAGTTACTGGACCTTTAGAAAGCATTTCACTGTGAGGCCAAAAGGTTTCTAGAAACCACATTTTGAGGACTCGCCCAAGATGTCGGTGTTCTGCTTGCTGCAGTGTTGCTTGTTTGGAGCCAGAGGTGCTTTGAGCTAATGCTAGCTAGTTGAGCTCTAAGTTCTGGTTTCACCCTGAGGTGCCCAGGACACCAGTGACCCTCTGAAGCCATATGTCACCAGTAGGATTGTCAGGTCTTCTGATCAGAGTTTATTGTCCTTCCCCAAATATAGACAACAAACACTAGAGGTGGTAGAGCCTTTATAATAGTTGCCCTCTTTGTGTGGAAAACACCAGCCCTCAGCTGAAGCTCATCTTTTTAAACAGGCATTTTTTTGTACTCAAGTCTTTTTCTCCATTTTTTGCCCCTTGTGATTTTATCTTGTAAGGGGCTTTTTAAGTAAAACGTACTTACTCCCTCATCAAGCCACATCCAGAAACTGTACTTCTCCAAAACACAAGGTTGGATAGCTGCTAACTAGAGCTAAATATCAGGTAAATAAAACTGTAGAATTTCACACTGCATAACTGAAGCACAGATTTCTTGGAGAGGCTGCTGCTTGGAATGCTGCACGAAGAGAAATGACGAGTGTGAGTCGTCCTCTGCGTTCTCATCACCAGACTGCAGGCTCACACTTGTATAACAACTTTCTTAGCTTTGACCTCATCCTCTCGGGGGGCCACTACATGGACCTCAGCCTGTTGAATGTGCATTCACACCGCAAAGCAAGCTTTAAAAAGAAGAAGAAGGGAGAAAAAAGCAGCTGGATTTACAGACAACATGAGCATACAATTATACACCAAGGCTATTTTGCTTGGAATTTCACTTTGAAACAATAACGGGTTATAATAAAAATGGCTTTGAGTGCATTTATGTGCTCGAAAGTGAGACTGTCACCTTTTAAATCTCGGTGAATGCAAAGATTTGTTGTTGTTGTTGGTTGTGGTGTAACTTATCTTTCTCAGAATGTCGGGCTACATTAATCTGAGCAGAATAACTGGATCCGCCCCCCCAATTTGACAGCGACAGAGCAAAATATACAATGAGCATCACGTCTGCCTGCTTGTGTGAAACCTCCACTGATTCCATATTTCCCTCATTAGTCTGAAACGTTTCGAGCCAGGTCCATCTGCCTCCCATTAACGGTGACAGCCAGAGAGGCTCTGTGCTCAAACGGCCTCGGTGTACGCAGCTCATGTGAAAGCCTCTATAAAAAGTTTCCCGTTGATACCTTTGTGTCATGGAAAGTTGCAGATTTTGAGAGGGGTGGGGGCGGGCGTTGAGTTGTTTTTTAGCTAAGGCAATCCTGCCACCTACTGGTGGAGATGGGAACAATGGAAGCATTTTTTCTGTGTGCATATTTTTGACTGACAGTTATATATGTACAAAATTATCCGTGCATTACACTTCTTCATATATGATTTCATTATAAAGCATGAATGTGTCTGTGTCCTGCCAGAGCTTCTCATTTTGTACATGAACCATCCCACCAGTGCTGCAAGGCTAATAGAACGTTTTGTGTAAATACAGAAATACAGTCTTGAGTCACTGCTCAAAAATAAAATAAAATAAAAATCCCTTTCAACCACTCAGATGGTGGTGTGTGTGTTCCTCAAACTCGGGTCCTCTACCAGAGGTGTGGGCGTTTGAGGGTTCTGCATAGTGGATCTTAATGGTTCCTCATGGTGCACGCTTCTGGACCGAGACCTCTGATTTTGTGCCTGGAATCTGCTGCAGTGCAGGATCATCCTGACAGAGGGCAAAAGAAAAGACAGTTAAAGAGCTTTGAATGTACCACAGGAAGCCTGAGGAACTGTTCCTAAAAACTGCTCGAAGAAAAGGGGAAAAGAGACTTAATTACTTAGGGACAAACGTTTAAAGCATTTTTTAAGTTTAGTCTCTGTGTAGTTTTTGTGTCCCATGTGACTACTGAAATGACATTTACGGCTCTCACTCTCTATTGACCCAAAGCCTGCTCAAAATAACTGCTCAGTAACTGCCCTGGTGGTTCAAAGATGGCTTTTATCACTTTTACATTAAGACTGAGGGTATGTGTGGGAACAGTCTTATATGTGAAGGGCTGTGATAGGGAGGTCTTGGGCCCAATATGCATGACTCTGAACTTGGACTCAGAAAAGTGAGTCTTTATTTTAGCTGAACTAAAATTAAAGAGTCCACAGTGATTCAGAGAAAACACAAACCAAGGGGTACACTCATCGAAAGAAACGGGAACACAAAGCAGGAAATCATACAGCACAGCAGAACGAGGGACTACATGACAGAGAAAAGAAGCAAACTGAGGACTAAAGTACATATCAAGGTAAGGGCAAAGCAGAGCACCTGAGAAACACAGCTGAACAGAATCCAAGTAATGAACCAAGGAAAGCAAACCTGAGCATCACGCACAAGATGAGACACGATTAAAATAAAAGAGAAAATAACATAAGACCAGAACAGAAATGGAAACACAGAGACAAGACTGACTAAATACAGAGATGAGACCAGGACCAACTGGACACAAAAGGTAACAAGCAATACTCCAAAGTGCTCTGAAATAATACCATACTGAAAAAAAGAAACAATATAAAACTAGAACCCAAAAATAAACTATAAACCCACAAAACTCAAACCACTGGGTCAATGGCCCATGACAGGCCGATGCTTTGAGGAGAATTTGTTGGTAATGAAACACTGAAAGAATAAAGACACAATCACAGCACAATCACTCATTCTTTTGTATATAAATGCTCACAGCACAATCACTCATTCTTTTGTATATAAATGCTGTCAGGAAGCTAATCTATGGAGTGCCAGGACTGCCATAATGCATTAATTAAATACACCATTAAATAATTAATTAAATGTGGCAATAATTAATTAAAATTGGAATTAATTAATTAAATAAATAGTTATGACACATGTAATTAATTAATTATTGACACATTTAATTAATTATTTATGTATTTCACATTTTAATTAAATATTGACACATTTAATTAATTAATTATTGACACATTTAATTAATTATTGACACATTTAATTAATTATTTAATGATATATTTATTTATTTCATTTTGGCAGTCATGGCGCCTGGCTCTCATCATGAAATAATTTTATCTGTCAGCCTCACCCATCAAACTCAGGGGGCGGGGTTAACGCTGATCGAGTCAAAACCATTGCTTTGGCCTGGTGGCCATTGTTTCTAGCACACAACAACCGGCATGTGGAAGCTAACAGAACTGAACTTTGAAAAACCCTGTTTGTGTGTCACCAAATACTGTTTTAATAATTTTTTAGCCGAGAATGTAGTGGTTTAATCTTCATGTGTCTGGTTGGTTTGTCAAGATACAGCCTCTTTGCAAAAGTGCTTCGATGATTTCGAAGATGTCTGCCCAGTCTCACGGCAAAGCGTGGGATAGACCCGCTCGCCTCGCAAGCAATCCCACCGACAAAGCGCAGGCCCCGGTACACAGCTGTAGTAACCCCCGCTGACTTCTTTTACTGAGGTTATATTTATCGGGGTTTTATTTCCTGATGTTCTTATGTGTCCTACGTGTTTCAGTCACCAATTCTGAATTATAACTAACATTAAAAACATGTTTAAGGAGGAGAGAGAGCAAATAAATCTGTTTAACATCTGATCTTTGGGTTTTTGTTCAGTAATCAGCGTGACCTGTGTATAGACGCATAAAAGAGATAACGTTGGTGTTTCTGTCATGTAGTAACTGCTGGCTTTAACTGTACAAAGGTTGTTCGACACTATGAAACACATACAGACTTCATGATGTTCGGCTAATATTTTTATTGCGAATATTAATCATGAGGGTAAACGGCCCTGTACACCACGCAGCGAGGTCAGCATATCCACGATATCCACGATATCCTCAGCTCCATGAGTTAACACAAAGTTTCCCAGCTGACTATCTAACTTCCAACTATTCCAGAGACGTGAAAATATACAGCATAAAGAAAAGTGTAAGAGACTCGGCAGCAGATTAGAATAACAGTTATACATTTAATAAATCACCAAATGAATCCAAGAAACGAGCAAACCTGTTCTGACAATTTGAGTTTGTATTCCCTCAGCTGCAGACTTGCTGCTGTTTAAATGTTTGAAAAGGAAGATTAGATATAAAAAACGTCAAACATAGACTCAGTCTGCCTTCACATTTGATATGAGGCCAGCACGTATAGTGGCTGTGTCCTGTTTTAAGATCATACATGTAAAATTGTTGTCTGACCTCCGTCGATCCAGCCGCTCAGTCCGTGGTTACCATGGTTACTGCATAAGCAGCTATAATGTTAACAGCTGGCACTGAGGAAACCTACCGGCAGCATGGCTGTTTATATTTTTCATTGCAAAAGAACTGTCTGAATGGTTAACTGAAGTTAACTTGGATAAATTATAGTTAAGGAGTATCACAGATAACGCCTACGTGAGCTGTGCGACTGTTCACCTGAAATCAGCAGGCTATTACTGAAATACACGTGCTATATCATAAACTATGATATAAATAGGGAGGTCCTATTAACATGTTTAGTTTTAAAGGACACCTTCCTGCCTTTAGTCTCCTTCATGAGCAGTATTAGTTTTCTTCTAACATCCAGAAGTCTGCACCATGTGTTTCATAGTTTGTAACAAGCCTTTGACAGGTAAACATAACATGACCGAAAAAGCAAAAAAAAAAAAAAAGAAAAGAAAAAAAAAAGAGAGAGAGTGTTGACATAAGAAGAGAAAATGCTCTCAATTATGGAGACAGGCAAATGGTTCATTTATGTTTGATGTGTGTTTATTCCTCCCTAAATATCGTCGGTGAAGTTTGCCATGCACGTCAGATTTTCCTGCGCATTTTTATACCTCTTCCAACAGAGAGAGAAAAAAAATCACATTCTAACAGACAGCTGGTGCTTAGAATACAGTTGAATAACTATTAAAAAACAGATGATATTTAGATGATAGTTCAGTCTAACACATGTGCCAGTGAACCATTAAACGTCTGTGAAACTATGCAGTTATGAAACGTAACTTTAACCTCAGCCAAACCGATTTGCTCAGTTGTAAATAAAACAGCGAAGTAAACGTGACCCGACAGACAGAACCTGAGTGAATGAAGTCCAGCGTTTAACCACTGAGAGCTAAAACTCAGCTGAGGTTTCAAAGCTGTGTGCCGGTGATTGGACATCAGCCGCTGATGAAGCTGCTTCGCCTATAAAGTGCTCTGTAAGGAAACAAGCTCCAGCAGCTCTGCGCTCGGGGAAAACACTATATTTACTTATCTTGTGCAGAAAAATGCGCTGACATTGCTTTATATCGAGTACCAGCTGCCCGGTTAAACTGTGACTATCACCAGGTAACGTAGGCGTGTTTCTTGAATTAGCAGCAGGTGTTAAACAGCTGACAGATGCGGAGGAGGATGCATGCAGGTAAACTGAGGGTCTGTTGAGCTGATCGCTGGTTTCGTGAGAAAAATGTCAGCTCGTTCTTTATGTTACAGAAGCACAGAGACACAAGACCAGGCGGAAAGAGACGATCGTTCGGTGAAAATGAGAATCTGCGAATGCAACATGTGGAACACGGAGAGTGGAATATGTAAACAAACTGGTTAACGTAACCCCCTGGGTGCACTCTGCATGCTAATTGTTAGCAGAGCTAGTGAAATCTCTGAAAACATCTGAGCACTTTTGCAAACATGTTCTATGTTGACAACCTGACCAGACATACGTCGCGACATTCGCGGCTAAAACACTGTTAAAAGTGTAGTTGGTGACAGAAAAACGGGGTATTTTAAAACTACACCACCACCATTGCTGCCTGTGATTTGATCTGCATTCTGGGATACCTGGCTGCCCCAAGTCTACACAAGCAATCGATTATCTAGGATCTGTTTTGACTTACTTTGCACGGCAACCAATCAAATGTTAGAGAAGCTGCATGGGCAGCGTTAACCCCGCCCCCTGAGTTTGATGGGTGAGGCTGACAGATAAAATTATTTCATGATGAGAGCCAGGCGCCATGACTGCCAAAATGAAATAAATAAATATATCATTAAATAATTAATTAAATGTGTCAATAATTAATTAAATGTGTCAATAATTAATTAAAATGTGAAATACATAAATAATTAATTAAATGTGTCAATAATTAATTAATTACATGTGTCATAACTATTTATTTAATTAATTAATTCCAATTTTAATTAATTATTGCCACATTTAATTAATTATTTAATGGTGTATTTAATTAATTCATTATGGCAGTCCTGGGACTCCATACTAATCAGGCACAGCGTAGAGATACAGAAGAAGCCACTGAAGAAAACAAGTCAAGTGTGCACTGAGTCCAGAGGAGAGCTTCAGTTAGGCAGAAAGTGAAAACATCGGATTATAGCAGAGACGGATTTTAATAAAAATTCTATGTTTTTTTCCCACTGCGCTGATGGTAAAGGTTATAAACAAGTGAGGGGGTTTGAGTGTCCTCCTTGATTGATTTAATGGGTTTTGGCACGAGTTAAAGAAAACTTACTTCAAATTTCAGGGTAATTTGAAGCATTTTGAGAGTCCACTCAAAGAATCTGTTGCTTTTTATCATGCAAAACTCAACAAGCTCAAATGAAATCTCGCCACATTTCTGTTCAGGAACTGAAGCTCCCCTGAGGATGCGAGTGCAATGTCAGATTTTTGTCCAATAGAAACAACTTTTCTGCTCCAACCTCCGCCACTGATTGAACCCAGATGTCTCCAATGTCAGAATGATGGACTGACTCGTCTCTTCTTTGTCCTAAAATATGGTAGCGCTGGTGCTGTGCAATCGTGAAGCTCCCACACTGAGAATGAGCTCTGCAGCGCACGTGTTGATTGAACGTAGTGTTCTTGCTGTGCAGGCAGATGATGCACTGGTGGGGTCGGTGTTTGGAGGAAACATGTTGCCTCTGTGGTCGTGTTTATATCCCGACAGGATCTGATACACCGTGTCAGGGCTGATTAATATGCAGGCCGTTCCAGCAGAACAGTTTTCATCTGTGTTTGTGGTTCAAACTTTCTACTTTCCACAGAGAAAGTGTGACTTTCACACCTTGATTTTCCAACTAGGAAATTTGTGCTTTATCATGACAGCACAGATTCTGACAGGGAATACCGCTTGAACATACAAGGAATGTGCCATCCTGTTTTCAGGCCAGCTGTTTGCAGGGATTACCAAGTCGTTCCGTTGGGCTTCCCCTTTACTTTATCTATAATATCTCAAAGATCGCTGGACTGCTGCTAAACTTTGGAAGGACATTCAGAGACCCTTTCACACTCCTTACACGGTTAGTTAAGAGAGAGATGCGGACTCAATGACAACCAAAGCCTTTCATCAGTTGCACTTCTGTCATCCTCACCTGGAAGATTGAAAAAATCTTTTCCATTTCATATGTGTTTATAATAAAAGCTTTTCTAAGCATTTTCCACTCCCACTTGTCTTCACTCTTAGTAAACATGGTGTTGGAACAGACTCTGTATCTTCCCACGTGAAAATAGGTCATAGATTGCAAAAGCAAAGCCGTAAACACACAGATGTTGGCCTTGTTTGTACGTCCAATAGACACCCAATCAGACGTCTCCTCCAAGCGAGAAATATACACTAGTTTGGCCACGCAGTGTCCACGTAGTATTACTGGACCCCATTTTTGACTCTCAAACAACACTTTAGAAATCATTTTATTTTATTCATTTTTTCATAGTGAACTTTGTTTTCTTGGACTGATGTAAACATAACCTCTCTGCGCTCCGACGTCAGCATTATAACCCCACGGTGTGGTCCGATCAGTGTCTCGTTGAGTTTGACCTTCTGGGTTTTTTTTCACTTGTCACTTTGAATAATGTTTACTTTGTGTTCAGAGTTTATGTTATAATTTTGAAGATTGAGAAATGCCCTGATCACGTTTAACTCTCAAGTGACCGCTATGGTGCACCCTGAGTGGAGGTCAGCTGTAATGAGGCCATGAAAAGGCAGATATTATCGATCCCAGCTGCTTCTCGTGTGCACACGTGGGTCAAATATTCTCAGCCTGCCTCGCTGTCGGAGCGCTCATCATCGGCGGGGCTTTAAACTTTATAGAGGCTTTGTCGTTAATGTTTATGCCTCGGTCACTTTGATTGTCGCACAGATTTATGGTGCTGCCGTGGCATCGTACCTACTTTAGTGTGTAGATTTATGAAAGGCCTCAGAGTGCTGCTCAACCTCCTGCTTCAGTTTGTCTCATCGCAGACACATTTAATGCCCGCAGAATAAATTTAAATGTAATGTTTCATTTTCCGTCATTTAGAATCTTTTAGTGGTGGGGAAACGGCAAGCCGCTCAAAAAACTCAAGTGATCAAAGAGACGCTTAAACTGTGAGGATGAAGTTTTTGCTTAGATGATGATAAGAACATGTTTCTGCTGCAGTTAAGTTCATGCAGGTGGAGGGAGTCAAACACATTTTTGTGACCTATGACAGCTGGGATATTCTCCAGCTCCCCCACCCATGGATTCCTGCCTTGCATTTGAGTTTTTGTGTTTTTTACTAAATATTCTTACTCTTGGTCATTAGTGTTCACCTGGCTGCTTGTCTTCTGTTCTTTTCTTTCACGTTCTTTGTGTCTCGGGGATTTTTGCCTTTCTCTTCCCTCTTTTCATTATTGGTCTCACCCTCGTTAGTTTCCTGGGTCCAGTCAGATTTCTCAAAGGCTGCTATCCTTTATCCTATAGCCTTTTCATGTCCCTAAATCAGTCTGATCCACCAGCAATGAGCTGAGGAATGAGGGAAGCGCAAGAGGAGAGTGGAGTTGAGGCAGCAGCATCTAATAAATTAGAGATCAAGGTGAATACAGGTGTTAGAGCCCAAATACTGCAGTTTTTTCTGATCTCAGATATAAAAGCGCTCATTACTTTCTGTTCATGGTCACTTTTAATTAAATCCACAATATGCACAATGTCAAGGATATTTTACCTTCACACTGCTTGTTTTCTATGAACCCACACTTTGTGCTTCAGGCTCTGTGCTCACTCTTTAAAACATGAATAATATTTTGACTCTTCTTCTGCACAAAATAATCAGCTGAGCACATCAACTTCAGTCAAACACATTATCAGATCTGAGCTGGTAAATAACATAAAGTATAAAAGCAAAATGAAACACTGGTGTTGCCACAAAGCCAAGAGAGCAACGCAGCAGAAAATCACATCTTGTGAATTTGTGAGTTTATACTTTTATTTGAGCGATTGATGCTTCTTTATAACATAAATCATAAAGGAGGTGTGGGAATAACTTCACTGATTCACTCACTGAATATTTTCCATGATAAATACCATACATGTAACCTGTACTCGATTACTGCAGTTCCAGCAGTGTACAGACTTGGCAGTAGATTAGGACCAGGTGTGAAAACATTTATAGAATATCTTCATCACCAGCTGAATACATACTCAATAAATTGCCAGGACATGCAGTTTGTGCTGCAGATAGTAAAATACCCCTGAGCACTTATATCACATTTACAGATTGTAAGTAACAGAATCAGTGAAATGTGGAGCCGATTTAAACCAAACTCTGAAGTTAGCCTCCTGCAGAGCAGTTTGTAAGTTCATAGGAGTTCGATTGAAAAAGCGCGACCTTGGTGACAGTGAAAACTCTGACTTTTTGAGCACGCCTCTGAACCTGAGTGATCTCTGTTTGGACCAAAACATGTTCCTGTATAAGCTTTTAATGGGGAACTTCACCTCAAAATCATATTTAAATGTTTGCTTCTACAGACAAAAGAAACGCTCAGCTGCTAACATTATTGTGAACCAAGTGTTTTTCATATCCTGTCACACGCACCAGCTTTCTTTCACAGGTACATGCATGCTTCTTCAGCACAGCTGAAGTCGGTGAGTGTAGGTGAGTTTAAAATGAGGACACAAAGGGAAGAAAACCTGCAACGGAAATCAAAATTTAGCAGTCACGTTTATTTTTGGACAGTACAAAGAAGAGTCCTGTGACTTTCTGCACCTCTAACACAGTTTTCTATTTTAGTCAGAAACAAAACAAGAACCCCACAACCTTGAACCGAGCCTGACAGATTTATATGTGCAGCTTTTTGTTTAGACATGTTTACAATTCAAAGATGACGAAGAGGAGGAGCAGTATGGGCAGAAAACCACTCAGGTTGAAGTGGACGCTGTTCCTGTTTGATGCATTGAAGATGGCTTCGTCGGGAATGAAGTCGCCGTTTACGTTGCACTGACTGCAGCTGTCCCCGCAGAGTGAGCAGGAGGATATGCTGCTCCTCCACCGCGACGTGTATGTCCTCGCCATCCTCCGCCCTGCAGGAGGACGTGAAGGTTTAGAGATCAACGGTTTCAGTTTCTGCCTTTGTGTTTCTGCTGTTTCTTTTTAATGATTAAAGATGGAGGATGTTTGAGACAGGAAGGATGAAAACAAAATCACCAGTTTTCAGATATAGAGATATATATCTCAATATCTATCTATCTATCTATCTATATTATGATTTTTATTTTCAGTGGTCCCTCGTTTATCACAGGAGTTACGTTCTAAATATAACCTGGGATAGGTGAAATCTGCAAAGAAGCCAACTTTATTTTTTACAATTATTATAGATGTTTTAAGGCTGCAAACCCCCTCACTACACACTTTATACACTTTTCTCAGACAGGCATGAACATTTTCACACGTTTCTCTCTTGTTTAAATACTCTCAAAGTACAAATCTTCATAGAAAAATAAGTCCAGTATTATGGAATGAAACCAAAGATCAAACCCTGTTTTCAGGTCCAGAACATGGGAATAGAGCAGCTGCCAGAGAATTCAACATTAATGGATCAATTGTACGAAAGTAAGGGAAGCAAGAAGAATGAGTTGAATCAAGTTTGACTTATCTGACTATTTTGCTTTGCTTAACCGGTGTGCCTTATGGTCCGAAAAACATCTACATTCCTTTAGCATGTCCAGAAGTCCAACTTTTTATGCGATGGTAGCATCTTCCCCTGCCTTTTGGGTGCTACCACAGGTTCCTTTGACGGTGCAAAACGTTTCATCGACATTGTTGTGTTCGTTGATTTGAAAACTTACAAACATACAGTACAGCACTTCAGAGTCTGACAAGCAGAACGCATTCTGTACTGTACAGGACCACGGCACAAGATTGACTGACAATGGTCAACAACTGATCAGGACGCAGAACAAAATGCACTGTAAAATAAATAAACAAATAAAAGCATGCAAAATTGCCCCCCAAAAATCTGCAAAACAGCATGGCCGCAAAGGTGAACCACGTTATAGCGAGGGACCACTGTAACTGTAAAATTTGGCGGCTATCAGTGAATTTTCAGTTTTGCAGTATATTTTAAACTGAAAATCATTCTTACATACTTCTGCTTTTTATATTTTTAAACCTTATTTTGATACCCAATTTATTGTTTTATCACAAAACATGTAAAAAATTATTATTAAATTAAAATATAAATGTTTTTTTATTGCCTCACAAGCAGTAATGTCAAACTCAAAACTCTTTTATCTCAAGTGGGCTGGAGCAGCAAAACTACATGATAAATGTGTGAAATTACAGAGAAAGTTGGTTCATTGCCCAGACTGTCCTATAATTATAAAATACACATTTTTGGTTAATTCAAAGAAACTTTCTTCTTCTTTCTTTCTGAATCCACTGTATAAAAGTGTACATTTTTAGACATTAAAAATTTAGAACTTTCTGTCATTTAATTGTTCATCTATTACTTATTTGCTTTGGTGTAGAGCATAGGTGTCCAACTCCAGGCCTTAAGGGCCGGTGTCCTGCAAGTTTTAGATCTCACCCTGGGTCAACACACCTCAATCAAATCATTAGTTCATTCCCAGGCCTTTGGAGAACTTCAAGACATGTTGAGGAGGTCATTTAGCCATTTAAATCAGCTGTGTTGGATCAAGGACACATCTAACACTTGCAGGACACCGGCCCTTGAGGCCTGGAGTTGCACACCCCTAGTGTAGAGTGATGGGCAATGAGAGCGAGTGGGGTCATCAATAGGAAAAGCTTTAAAATACAATTAAAACTTCAAAAATGTGTGCACTCCTTCAAATTTTTCAGATTTCCTGATCCAGGCCGGATTGGAGTCTTTGCCAGGCCCATTATGGCCCTGGGGCCTTATGTTTGACGCCCCTGTTCTAGAGAAAAAGGCTTGTAGCAATCATTCAGGCCAATACATTTTGTTTAATCACAGGTTTTTCGCGTGATTGGGCGAACACACAGTGCTAAACTCTTGCTAAACAAAAGCATAAAAAACTCATAAAACGTCAGTGGAGGTCCTCGGTGTGTTTACATGGACATGACAGGCTGTCCTGGTTTGGATCATACTGCATGCATTTCCCCATATACAAGATTATAAAAACATCAAAACTGACAGTGAAAAAATAAAAGTGGACATGTTCTGCTTTGGGTCCATATATTTCTACACAATCGTGCATTTTATTGTGTCATTTTGCTTCCGTTTACTACCACATTGGATCAAACAGCCTCAGTGAGGTTAAAGTGCTGATTTTCACTTTGACTTTAATGAGCTTAATTACAATATTGCATTAACTGTTTAGGAATTACATTGTTTTATACAGTCCCACGTTTTCAGGGAAAAATGATAACAACTGTGTCCCTGTGCAAACACTTAGTATACTGTTTAATTGTTATTTGTTCATGAACTTAAATGTGGTCTTCATATAAGCTTCATATAATGAGGTGAGTACACTCTGTGAGCCATAGGATCCAGCTCAGCCTTCAGACTGCTCTAAATGCTCTGTTTCAGGCAATGTTTTCTACTTTCTGCTATTTATGATGTTGTTAAGATAATACAGTCATCCCTGCCACACTGCTTTGGCTAGTTGCACAGAAGCCCCCCACTCCCAGTTTCCATTAACGGCGGACAACTAATCAGAATAGAGCTGGTTTATAAGGGGAAAGAGTGAAAACAGTTTGCACCTCAATTCATTCTCAGTCTGAAACAATGTCACGTGTATACAACGAATGAATACGTTTGAGAGAGTTTCCACCATGTTGTTACAACAACACTTTGTCTTTTGTGTTATAATTATATATCATTTTAAATAAGAGTTCTTTGATTTTATTGGGCAAAACACAGTATTTGCAGGGGAGAGTAAAAAGATTATCCATTAATATAAGCATATGAGCGAAGTCTTACTTGGTTCGTAGTAATCATAGATGACAACCGTAGCTTCCTGGACTTTTGCAACTTTATACTCAATAATCAGAGGAATCTGGACACACATCTCCAGCGTTGTCACCTGGAAATAAATTTATAACTTAAGCTTCAGTATTTACACTCAGACACATCAGTGTTTGTGAGCCACTCACTGAGTCCAGGTACAGGATGACTTTTCCCGGCTGCGTCTCCACTTTCTTTACAACGTCGTTAGTCTCGATGCCAACCGGCGACAGACTGAAGCCACTCAGCAGCCCCACCTCCACGATGGCCATCCCCGTTGCACTCAGGCCCAGACCATACACCAGCCTGCAGAGGACCGCAACACCACACAAAGGAAAAGAAAAAAAACATTTAAATGATATTCAAAATGTTATTCTAATTAAATCAAATTTTATTTGACTCTTAGCCTGTATTAAGTGTCTTGTAAATTAAAATAATAAATTTAATTGCTATGAAGTACTTCTTTATTTATCTTTGGAACTTTCTCAAGAGTATAAACATAATTAGGGTGAAATTTACCGACAATAAATGATACATTTTATTTATTTAAAAAGAAGGAGCAATAAAAAATAATTTCTTGATGAACAGAAATTAATTGAAATGTTTCAGCAAACTTGTCAGAGCAAAGACCAAATAACCACAGTGATTAGAAGTTATCTGTGTATTGTTTTAGGCACTTTCCAAAAGTGAATAAATATATTTGGAGATGTATTGGTTTCAAAAAGGTTATTTCTAACAAATGTTTCAGTTTTTCTCGGGTCTGTTGTCAAACTGACATCTGGTGTTTTTGGCTGATTATGTTTTATTGTTTGTAAACAGACGATGATCGCTGGAAACGCTTCTCACACATCCTGCTGATTGCTGTGCTGATGAATCTGTTGCATCAAGCTGTTGGCATGTGAAGAAACAGATGCCGACCCGCTCACCTGGTGCAGATGTACAGATGTGCAGAGTTTACTTCGCTGTCGACCAGCTCGACGTACAGCTCAAACGCTTCCTGTTCGCCAGCTTCTCGCCTCCTTCTCCTCATCTCCTCGTTCCTGACGTTGTAGAAAACGTTAAGCTGAAGGAAGAGAAGAACCAAATTTACAAAATAAGAATGAGAATCACGCAGAGGTTTAAAGGAAAAATGCAGCTTCTTTATTGTTTCTTTAGTTAAAAGTACTTGCTGTAAGTAGCTTCTGCAGAATTTCACTAAAGCTTTCTGCAGCATTGACCCAGTGGGCAGTCTGACATATGTGCTTCTGTTCTTTAACTTTTTAACTACCACAATTTAAGTGGCTTTGTTTTTGACATAATCTGAACAACTATTGTTCTTACTATTATACCATTCGGCAGACTGAACACAGACCAGGAGGAGGTGCTATTACACGAGTGACATGTCCTGTTACCTGAAACAAGGCGAGTCCACGACCTTCTGCTGTCACCTGCAGGATTAAACTTTCTTCTGGAGTAATCTAAAGCATAAAAAACAATCTCTATGTTTTTATTGACAGATTATTGCAGATTTTTTTTTATTGCTGTGCACTAAACAACTGTTAAAAACTAAATTAAGTCCTTAACTGGACTACAAGGAGTAGGCAACTCCTTTAAGAAGACTGACTCACACAAAGCAGTAAATCTTTTAGGGCATTTTTAGGAAATATAAAATAGTTCCACGTTTTTCCTTTCAATATGAGGGAATATGACAGAGCTGAATTATCTGTATAATATTACATGCTGGATGTAATCATTTGTTTCACTGTTCCATGAACTCTGCTTTGGTCAGTTGCTGACAGCCTTCAATAACCAGCCGATATCTGACTCATTCCCACAAATATTGCTGGATAATACTTCAGCCGCTGTTTTCTGATAACGCTGGCTCATCTGTGTACCTGTTGGCTCTGATGGAGCAGGTAGTTCTCGTTGTTGATTTGGAAGGAGGCGACAGTGGTCGAAGGGTCGATGTCCACCCTGATTGTGACGTCAGTGTCGTGCGACCCAATGCGAGCCGCGAACATAGACAAAGCCTGGAGAGCCACAACTGTGTCCTGAAAGAAAAAACGAGACTCGCAGTCACATGGTACACGTAAGCAAACGTGTGTCTGTGATATGGGGGATTTCAATCCCTGATGATCCTTTGCTTTGATATTCATTGTTGATTTCCTGTTTACAGCTGAGGATGGGAGTCTGCTATTCAGCACATGTCTGTGCATCTGTTTTAGAGAAAATCTTTGCGAGACAACGCCTCACTGGGCTTTACTCACTGTGGTGTATTTGGATCTACTGGCAGTTTCCCCATCTGCCTCGCATGTTCTGCATGTACGAGTGGCCATGCGTGCTAAGAGGTTAATAAGTCTTTAGTCACTACATACCCAGACGGCCACAGTTGCCCTCTGATGTGACATATAACCACAGTTGGGGACTTTTTTTTTTTAAACATGAATCCAGTTTAACCAGTAGAGAAAAAGTCCTTTATTTAGAGTTGACAGGGCCAACAAGTCTGTTTTTTGTTTTGTTGGTGTTAAAAAGAAGATGATGCAGAAATCAAAAGCCTGTGTAACTTTTTTTTCCCCCTGACATCTTTGATCTGGTTTATTTCATCCTCGCATGTCTGTAGTTATCATGTGGTTATTGTGTCCCTGTGGCTCAGGAGAACTTTATTCTCCCAAACTCCACTGCAGAGATTTGGAAAGAAGACAATCACAGTCAGTGATGTATGCCAACATTTGTGGCTCCAGTGACAATTCAGGCCAGCAGGAAGGTGGATTGAATCTAAATAAACTACAATTAGTCTGTTTATGGTGTTAAAGGAACAGGGCAGCCCTGTCCACTGATGTCTTTTTAATCATTTTTGGATAATGATAGAGCTCCATGGCACAGATAAACACAATGCATTAAGTTCTGCATGAGCTCTGCTTTTTGACACGTAGTTTTTGACAAGTGTAGTCGGATGATAACAAAGAGAGGGAAGGTAGTCAGAACTGAGGGGATCGAACTACCAGAGGGCAACATTGCAGACATAGAGGAAAGCTCCCAGGCCTCTGGTAGAGGACCCGAGCTTGAGGGATTAACTGCCCACAGAGGTGAGTGGGGAATGAATATATATATAGTAACGGAATACATGTACCAGCGTTACGTATTTAAAATACAAAATATGAGTAACTGTATTGCGTTACAGTTACCGTTTAAAAAGGTGATATTTAAAATACAGTTACTTTGTTGAAATAAATCGATTACACGGCGGTCATTTCCTGTTTCAAATGTTAGGCTATACCCTCTCTATTTTTGGTAATTCCACGTGAAAAACCAATAAAAAAAAAATTTAAAAAAACACGCATGAAGAGACTCTAATGCCTGTGTCTCAATCTCGCGACCCATGTTACCCCTATTTCTATAATGACGTGAAAAAATATTTTTTTAAGGATTGGTACAATCTTAATAATTTGAAGATTACATTCATGTACTTCTGTTTGGAGTTAAGATCTGACCTGAGTGCTTCCAAATCCTCCTCTGTGGTTTCTTTGCTGGCTGAGCCACTTCATGAGGTTCAGACCCTCTGGGATTGAGTTCAGCTTGTAATGAGACAGCAGCACGTAGGACACCATCTCAATGTCAGAAGAACGAGGTTGCCACGATGAGGACAGGCCGTCATCCAGGGAGAACCACATCGGCACACCGTCTGCTCACAGAAAGACAGGGAATAATTCAGATGATTTATTTTTTAAAAAGAGAAGCAAGGTGATCAAAAAAAAATATCTGGGGTAAAGACTCCCACAAATAGCTAAAAGTCAAAGCCAAGAAGTGGATTATTTTTCCAGCCATGCTAACTCTCGGATAATTCAATTAAAATGCTGAAAAAGACACCAATAAAAGAAACAACATCTGATTCAGTCACTAAAATTACCAGAGGTGAGGCATAGCAGACAGGCTTGTTTTCTAGGCCTCACCAAGCTGACCTGGAGGTTGGAGCTTGGTCCTGTCTAGCTGTCTGCAACATTACAGAGTTTTCTGGCTATGAACTTTTCAAAATAAGAAATAATTATTTATAATAGTGATTTTTATTATACAGACTAATTAATCATACAAAGACTAAAGGACACCATTCTTCAAGTAAAACCACCGTATGATCCAAAAATGTTTTTAACTGAATGTAACAGTTCTGTTCACAATCAAATAATGTAGATTTGCATGAAACTATGAGAATGAGGTGCATGAAGTTATAACAACCCTCAGAGAAAGCTTATGTCCCCCAAATGTTAAACTGGCTTTTAAGACACAGCTGCTGTTGTACCTCTTATCTCAGCTCGTCCAGTCAGATTATTGAGTGCTGATTGGGCTTTGGAGCTCCCTGCCAAAGCCAGAGCGTAGGTGAGTAGACTGAGGCTGTAGTTGCTGGAGACACCAAGAGCAAGATGGGTCTCCAGGTACATCACGGCTGCAGACACCTTGGTCTCATACAGAGCCTGACAGATATGGAATAGGGTAGCAGTAGGTGAGACGACAGGTTGGTACAGGCACATGTAACAATGTCAGGCCAAATTAGATCTTATCCATGAATGTGAGGAAAACAGAGACTTTCTCTTTATCGATTGGTTAATGATAATAACCATAAGGCATGGTCAGTTTTGGTTTTTAAATTGATTTTTACATTAAAAATACTACAGAAGCCTAGATAATTAAAATGCACAAGAAGTTTTTTTGTACGTCTACTTGGTAACTCTTATAAAGTGAACACTGTTTAAGCTTCTTCAGCCTGTCCATTGTTGCTACTGCATCTGCAAGCCACTCTGCAAGGCACTTTGCAACCCATCTCCACCCCAGGTCATTGTTTTTATGCTTTTAAGACTTCTGTGGCATATCTTCTCCATTTATGCCTGCTCTGTTATGTGCTTACTGCTTCCAAATATAAATGACTGCAGATGGAAAGTTTTGACTTCAAAATATGAGTCACCACCCAAACATGTGTCACAAGTTAACACAATAAATATTTTGTTTATCCTAAAGTTCAGCAATTATATTGTAACTACAGTTAAAAGTTACCATAATAAACAGAAAATATATCAAAAGGAACTTAAATAAGGAGACACATAGCTCAATAAAATAGGTATGACAGAAAAATAATCTTAAAGAGTTAAAAGCCAATCAAAAATCAAATAAATAAAACTAAAATAAGTATTAAATATTAAAAATATTTCTAACTCAGCAAAGGAAAAGCTTAATATAAAATTGCTCCCCATGTTTCAGTCTGAGAGGCGGACCCACACTAATCTCTCAAAATGTCCCTGGAAAGTGTGTCTAAACAATGGCATCTCACCTTGACGCTAGCATCTTCCAGCAGGGCGATGAGGACGTAGGCCGTGAGAGAAACAGGCCCGTCCAGGCCTCCCTGGAGCTCGGTGTGGATCACCCTGCCGGGCTCCAAGAAACTTCCATCATGCCCTTGCTGGCTGGCGATCCAAGCTGCCACACTGTGCAGCACGTTGGAATCAATGTTGATGAAGGGCCGTGCCTGCAGGAAACACCTCAGCACAAAAGCAGAGAGCCTGTGCAAAGAGACTATCTGCTATTAGTTTTCCTGAGTTTTTCAGTTATATGAGCATGTTACTGATGTTTTCTTTTAGACAGACCTGGTATATTTATCACATACCAGGTGCTTCCAGATGAGTCCTGCTCTCCAAAGGCGCTAAAGGAGCCATCTCCTCTCTGAAAGGTGAGCTCCCGCTCATAACCTGGTGAAGAGGACATCAGATGATGGGAAAAAAGGCAAAGACAAATGACAAATCTAGAGGTTCTTAACCTAGAGAAATAAATGAGATGTGCATTTTAAATGTGTTTATTCAACAGGGTGTGATCAGATGTTCCTAAAGTGTGAGGCACCTGGGGTATGAATTAAAAAAAAGAAAGAAAAAAAAACCTCATGGACACTGCTCACGTAATGGATCGGTATTTGACAGGGCTCCACACAAACGCAAAGCAGATGAAGCATCGCCAAATATGTTTCCAAACCAACTTTCTTCCAAGTCAAAGACTAGAAAATCTGATGAAACATATCTTGCCTTTGGCTTCACCTGCACAAGTGCCAAGGTATGTGGGGCATCGTTTGTAAAGTGAAACATGCTGAAATCAACGACAACATTTTTCCACATTTAACTCAAAACCTTACAAAAACATGTTTTTTGAGTCATTTTTCACAACATTTAGCATGAAGTGATTGTGAAGTGGAGACTGCAGCTGCCGAGAGTCCATTACTGCTGAACCTTTGGATGGCTGTAAAAACGGATCTTTTCAGCTAAATCACGGGACGTCCTGGTAGACAAGAAGTGAGGCAGCTCATGGCAGTGAGAAGTGACCATCATTGGAAAGCAGACACAATCTGACCACTACCGGCACTCTTTTGCACTGGAATTTTTCATAAAGCTTTTATTTTGGTATTTCCGTTGAGCCATACAATACATTTGCATGTTAGCTAAATATTTAGTTTCCTGTAACATTTAAATATAATATTTAGATTGAACATTTAACATCCATCCATTTTCTTCCGCTTATCCAGGGTCGGGTCGCAGGGGCAGCAGCCCAAGCAGAGAAGCCCAGACCTCCCTCTCCCCAGCCACCTCCTCCAGCTTATCCGGCCCTGCATTCCCAGGCCAGCCGAGAGATATAATCTGTCCAGCGTGTCCTGGGTCTGCCCCGGGGCCTCCTCACAGTGGGACATGTCTGGGAAAACCTCGCCCAGGAGGCGCCCGGGGGCATCCTTATCAGATGCCTGAACCACCTCAACTGGCTCCTTTCGATGTGGAGGAGCAGCAGCTATACTCTGAGCCCCTCAGCCAGAAAAGATTGGAGTGCGCACTCCGCAAAAACTGAGTTTTCGAAAATCTCCAACTTGACAGGAGTTATTATGTGTGGACGATGGGTCAAACGCATGCTTTATCAGCCTCTTTATGAAAAATACCCATGTAGGTGTGGATGTAGCGTAAAAGAGTTAGTAGTTTATTTTATTACTACCTGTAATTTATTGGTTATACCGCCGGATGCTAACGTTAGCACGGCTCTCAGCCTCTTGCTCAACACCATAAACAAACAACAGCTTGCCCACCCCGATGGGGTTTTTATTGTCGCCGGCGACT
Source organism: Simochromis diagramma (assembly GCF_900408965.1). Classification (NCBI taxonomy): domain Eukaryota; kingdom Metazoa; phylum Chordata; class Actinopteri; order Cichliformes; family Cichlidae; genus Simochromis; species Simochromis diagramma. Next base: position 22,430,598 of record NW_024387492.1, read on the forward strand.
TTAACAAAGCGTGCCTAAAGACTGTGCTTCCTAAATTTGTCCAGTTCGTGGACTTTGCTACGAGAGGAGAACACACTTTGGACCATGTCTATTCAAACATCAGGCATGCTTTCAGAGTGACACCCCTCCCCCACCTGGCTGGATCTGACCACCTCTACATGTCCCTCACCCCCACCTACACCCCCCTGCTGAGAAAAACAAAGCCCCAGACAAAGACAATAAAAACCTGGCCTGAAGGAGCCCTTTCTCAACTGCAGGACTGCTTCTCAACAACTGTATGGGATTTATTCTCCAGCCACAACCTCCAGGAGTACACGGACACTGTACTCTCGTACATCAGGAACTGTGTTGACAATGTCACCGTCAACAAAAGGGTCAGGGTGTTTCCAAATCAAAAACCCTGGATGAATAGCGAAGTGCAATCCCTCCTAAAAAGCCGCAACACTGCCTTCAAGTCAGGGGACAGGGCTGCGTATAGGGCGGCCAGGGCAGACCTGAGTAGAGGCATCAGGAAAGCTAAGGCTGCCTATAGGAGGAGGATTGAAGATCACTTTGCTGACAACGACCCCAGAAAAATGTGGCAGGGGATCAATCACATTACCAACTACAGAAGCAATAACCAGGCAACATCTAGGACTGATGCCTCACTGGCTGAGGATCTAAACCGTTTCTTCGCCCGCTTTGAGACGACCAAGCCCTCAGCTGCCACACCACTTCCACCCGCCCCCAGCACTGGCACACTAACACTTAGGGAGCACCAAGTGAGGTGTGTTCTAAGGTCAGTGAATCCCAGGAAGGCGGCAGGTCCTGATGGAATACATGGAAAGGTTCTCAGAGCATGTGCTGATGAACTGACCGGAGTCTTCACTAAAATCTTCAACCTTTCCTTGTCATCAAACACCGTCCCGCCCTGCCTCAAAACCTCCACCATCATCCCCATCGCCAAGAAGACAGCTGTGGCCAGCCCAAATGACTACAGGCCTGTTGCACTTACGCCTGTAGTGATGAAGTGCTTTGAGAGACTGGTCTGTCAGCACATCAGGGCCGGTCTGCCTCCCACTCTGGACCCCCACCAATTTGCCTACAGGACAAATCGTTCCACCGAGGACGCTATCACCATAGCGCTCCACACTGCGCTGAGTCACCTGGAGCACAGAGGAAGCTATGTGAGAATGCTCTTTCTGGACTTCAGCTCAGCATTCAATCATATCATCCCGGAGATCCTGGTCCAGAAACTGTCTCACCTGGGACTCTCCACCCCCATCTGCCTCTGGATCAAGGACTTCCTGACAAATAGACCACAGTCTGTCAGACTCGGCCCCCACCGGTCCAGCACCATCACACTCAGCACCGGGTCTCCACAAGGATGTGTTTTGAGTCCCCTCCTGTTTACGCTCTACACATCCGACTGCTCCCCTACCCATCTCTCAAACACCATCATAAAGTTCGCGGATGACACCACAGTGGTTGGACTCATCTCAAGGGGGGATGAGTCGGACTACAGAGATGAGGTCAACAGACTGACTGAGTGGTGTTCAGTTAACAACCTCCAACTGAACACCACGAAAACTAAAGAACTTATCTTGGACTTCAGGAAGGGCAGAGCAGACCCGGCCCCACTTTACATTCACGGGAGCTGTGTGGAGAGGGTACACTCCATGAGGTTTCTGGGCGTGCAGATATCTGATGACCTCTCCTGGACTGCAAATACTACGGCGGTGGTTAAAAAGGCCCAGCAGCGTCTCCACTTTCTGAGAGTGCTCAGGAGGAACAACCTGGAGGAGAGGCTGCTGGTGACATTTTACAGAGCCACCATAGAGAGCATCCTAACGTACGGCATAACAACATGGTATGCAGGGTGCTCAGCTGCAGACAGGAAAGTACTGCAGAGGGTCATCAACACAGCCCAGAAGATCACTGGCTGCTCTCTGCCCAGCCTGGAGGTCACTGCAAACTCTCGGTACCTCAGCAGAGCTGGCAATATCATCAAGGACCACTCTCACCCCAGCAACCAACTGTTTGAACTATTACCGTCAGGCCGACGGTACAGGTCACATAAAACCAGGACAAACAGATTCAGGGATAGCTTCTTTCCCAGAGCTATCACCGTAGTAAATAAGCACAAAAACAATTGAACCTATTCCATACCGTCACTGTCATTATATTAATGCTGCTATCCTGTATATATTGTACATACTATTGTTTGAGTACTTACGATTGTTTTTTTTTGTACTTTTTATATTTTACATTTATATTTATTATTGAAACTTGCACCAAGGGAGTGGCACTCCAATTTCGTTGTACTCTGTGCAATGACAATAAAGGCTATTCTATTCTATTCTATTCTATTGCAGTTTACTTTTATTACTAAATGTTTGAGGTGCGAAATAAACTGAAATGGAGTTTGAAAACAATATATGGGTGTGTGTGTGTGTGTGTGTGTGTGTGGTTGGAGGACGTGTTTGTGCCGGGGGGAATTTTCTTGTAAAACAAAGGGGGAACCTAGCAAAAAAAGAAACCACTGAATTAGATGTAGATGATGAAGATAAAGGAGAAAGAAATGTAGCAGGGCCAGGTTTAAATTAAAAACCATTACTATCTAGTGAAAGATGTAAAGATGTTAACACTATGGACCAAGCACAAGCTATAAATATATAAATACCTGGATTTAGACTGGAACACTAGGCATTAAGCTGTCTGCATGAAAGGACAGAGCACAGTCTACTTTTTAAGGAAGCTAAGGTCTTTAATGTGCAAACAAGAACACATTTTTACTAACAGTGTTACCATTTTCTTTGTGGCTAGCTATCCTTTGGAGAAGCAGCATCACAGCCAGTGACAGTTGGAGGCTGAACAAGGTGAGTAGGAAGGCTTTGTGCTGGGGACTACTCTGAAGCTCCTAGAGGGAATTATTGAATCAAGGAAGTAGCCTAAATTCCTGATCATACTGAACAACACATCACATCCCCCACACAACCTGCTGGTCAAGTGTTTCCAGTAGGAGGTTCCTTCAGCTCAACTGTAAAAAAGACCAATATATATAAAAAAAGAAACAAAAACGCAAAGAACCTATAGCAAGTCTATAGTGCTCATCTTGGAACAGCAAATACATCTGGCACAACAGTGCATTCAGATCCTGATTCTGAGTGTAAACGCTACCACACATGACAAAAAAGGTCTATATATGAATATATTTTCTATCCAAAGGAAAGAAAAGAATATATAATGACTCCAAGATCAAGCTACTTTGTATTCTACAGAGATTTTTAAAAAAAGAAGAAAAAAAAAAGATTTTTCATATTTTTTTTCTATGAGAATTCAGACCTGGTTTGTGTAATCAAAAAGGCTTCGTAGCACTACCATGACTAGCAGAATTTAGTGTGTTTAATTTCCTTTTCGTGAAATTTTGTGTTGCTGCAGTACTGAGGACAGGGCTAAAAACATCAGTACTGGTATAGCAACTGAAACCTATCCTCTGGTAAGTTTCCAAATGTTCCCAAAACATTGTGTCTACCTCCACAATCTGTCATGCCAAAGTGAAAACAAGAACCTCACTGGTCTCCTATTCAGATCAGATGCTGCAAAATCAAACCTGACGAAAAGAAAACTGAACCTACCATAAGGGAAATACAGCAACATATGCAAACCTGAGTAACTAGGTGTAACCAAAGACAAATAAAACATCAAAGAAATGGGTTTGTAAACCACACACAGTAGGAACTACAGTTGTTATCACTTCTCACATGAAAACCCCAATGCTTGTAAAGTAACTGATTAAAAGAAAACAAATAGTTATGTCTATAACTTCTGTTCCCTGAAGGAGAGGAACGAGGTGAAACACATAAGTATGGGATATCATGCCCTCGTGTGTCTTGGCTGAAGAAACCTTTATTCACGCCTTTAAGGCAGATGACGTGTGATGACATGCACATGGCCCCGCCTGCACATATAGCCGCTGTCATCATAGTCATCCCTCAGTTCGATAGCCGCTCTTCACCGAGCCAAACTGCTCAGTGGGGCCACCTTGTGTTGAGATGTCGCCTTTCTCACCCGACGGCACGGACACGGTCGGGGCTGAAAGCCAACAGCTCGCTGATTCTGATGTTTCGGCGGGTCCGCGCTTTGTGTTTACGCCCTTTTTGCGCTGATTCTAAAGCTGTTAGTTTTATCTCTCTCCAAACTATATTGACTGAACCAGCAGCAAAAGAAGATCCAAACTACGCTTCACATAAACATCGTCATGAATTCCCTCTTACTTTTGCTGTTTTGCTTCCAACACGATAAAAATCACACTTCATGCACAGCTCTCGCTCTCTGTGTACTTCAAGAACAGTTTCCTGTCTAAAAATCTGTTTTCTGCATTATTCGCTTGCTTGTTACGCACAGGTCTACCGTTTTTGGCTGCTGTTTTTTTTTTTCCTTTTACTTACTTCCGAAAAGAAAACCTAATTTCTGCTGTTCAATAGGCTTTTGAACAAATGTAAACTTCTTTAAATTATGCAAAATGCAAAACGCTTAGCCGTGTCTCTAATAAAACCTCTGTAACTTCAGAGGTAATGTTCGTATGTTGATTGTTAGATTTGTATTGTTGATTGTCATTTATGCTTAGAAATATTTACTTATATATGCTTAGAGTTTTGTAATTAGTTGTAGATTGGTAGAGGTTTTGATCCTTGATAGTCTGCAAACTTTGTGTGTATTAGACAGCACTCTGGGGGCATGTGAGAGGTCGTACCGTGTCTTATTGTTTTATGGTAGGATTAACGTAGTTGCGTCTGTTCTAGTCTAAGTGCTCTTTGTTTAGATGAACTGCAGGACTTCCTCACCGTGTTATCTAGGATGAACCATCTAGGGTGAGGGGGAGGCTACCCTCTTCCTGACCAAGGATGTTTGACCCTTTGATCAGCAGTCCACACACACACACACACACACACACACACACACACAGAGACAAGGTACTCTTTGTGTGTATGTAGACGTCATATGTTAATGAACTTATGCATATTCATGTAACCTCAATAAAAGAACAGTGGTACGGGAGAACGGACGAGAGCAACTGGGGTCAAGCGAAGGAACGGTGCCTGTCCGGTTCTCTCCCGTGCACGAGAAACATGAAGAAGCTTGCCTACTTGTGTCTTGCTTTGCAGTGTAATTATATTGTCTTCAACGTTCCAGCGGATAGATTCAAGCTACAAACATATCATTAATTGGTCCTTCGAGAGCCGGATCCCTGGGATCGCATTCACCGAGGGGAGGGGGAGACACGCTGAAAGACTGACGTCAGCCAGGAAGTTCCTGTGGATTCGCTGTCTGTCGTTTCTCCTCGATGAATGGCGATCGGCGGGATTCGAAGCTGATATTACACGCTAAGCAACGCCAAGTAAGTTTAAAGAGGCCGACTCTATAACCGTGTCGTTGTGCAGTCTCCGCCATTTGGTGAGGCGTTGAGAAGTTCGCTGCTTTGTGGAGCGATAACTGGGTTTGTGTCCCGAAAAAGAGGTTTTGGTTAAATCGCCCAAGGGTCCCAGCGTCCTGGGAGTGTCCGGTTGAAATCGCCCATGGGTGTTGTGTCACCGAGCGTCCCTTCATTGGTTTTTGTCGCGCGAGTGGGTGAGCGTCCCACAACTGGGTCAGGGTCCTGCTTCGTTCCGGTTGTGAAGTCCGGCTAAGGCCTATTTGGGTGTGTCATTGTTCTCGTCGTTTTGGTTGTTGTTGTTGTGTGAGTGATGGTGCGGAGCAAAACACGTGGTCTGTGACACCGACTCTGTGTTGTTATTCAATGGGTTACTAAGCAACCAAGAGTGAGTCGGAGGGAGACAGACGTTTGTGCTGGACTTTGCTCCTGGCAGCACAAAGTATTTAAATGAATAAAAGAAGAGCGTGTGGAGAGGGCCTGCCACATCAGCAGCACTTAAGATGTGCTCTGGTGAATGGCTTTCCCCCACCCCCTTGCTGACACAAAATGTTTATTCTTTAGCTTGCCCTGATCGACAGCAGCCTGTGTGCCAGACCATAGATTTAATTGAGGTGGATAGTTGTTAAAAGTAATCTACATTAAGCTTGTGGTTGCTCAAATTCAGTACAATGACATATGAGGTGAAGTGTTATAGATAAATATTTAAGCTAATGAAGTGCATAGAGGCACTTGACCTGTGTGAAAGACTGTCGTCTTATTATGAGCCATTGTTGAGATATAGAGCACACCTGTGAAAACAACTGAAATGCTGAACCCTGTATGAAACATCTAAAAGTACATGATGGAGAAGCTGTATTGAATATGAAAGTGTAAGACTTTGCCACTGTGGGCAGAGCATGCAACTACTGTGTGATGTTGCGTTGCGTTTTTTTTTTTTTTTTTCTTCTGAGCTGATGAGCAAGCTACACATTATCGGATCAAGAGCTGTCTGAGAACTACTCAAAGAGAGGGAAACAGAGCTCTGATAACTGTGATAACTGGAGTGTGCAGCGTTCCCGTGAGCAGTTTTCCTGCACCTTGACTCGTGTGTGTGTAGCATCAGCATCATGTTTTTGTTTATTTGTTTTGTTGGGTTAATAATAATTAAATAAACTGGCGATCATATTTATGGATCTCCATGGCATCATCAGCCATGTGATTTATTTATGCAGATGAAAAAGAGAAAGAATTTATATTGTAGATGAAAAATAAATCATAGGGAAAAGGTTTTGTGTTGATCAGCCAAAAACAACCACGATTTTATTTTTTGCTTTTAAGAAAGGATTGTTCACAAAAACAGAGAGAGAGATGTGTGTTGATTAAGCAGTGATGATAATACTGAACATGTCTTAGTTTGTCACTTTCAGGTGAAAAGCAGACCTGAATCAATTTTCCACATGCAGCAGTCGGAAGAAAGTTATACTTTAACATCATTGGAAACATGCAGGCCAAGTGTCTGGCTGACTTATTTACAGTGCCATGTGTTTCTCAACCTCACAAGCAAGCTCACTCCTCCCTGAAGATAAGGAATGCAGCTCCAAAGCAATAACATGATAAAGAGACAGCAGCAAGTCCTGAGCACAAAAAGTCCCAGCAAAGCAGCAGCAATGTGGATAAACAGCAGCAGCAGAAGAAAGCAAACCCATCTTCCTGTCTGATTGGATGAATTCCACGGAGGGGCGAGCAAGATGGCAGTGGCAGCATGTTGAAATGCTCAGAAAGGACTGAGTGACTCGGGCAAGCCACATGCGGCTAGCATGCTGGCTAGCGACATGACAGAAATGGACCCTTCATGATGCATTCAACGTGCCAGCGCTGTGGTGGGAAAGGCTCCATCATAAACACGCCCTGCGCCCTGTGCAGAGGTTCAGGCCAAGAAGAAGAAGACGATGACTTCCAAGCCCAAGAAGGTCGGCCTCAGCGTGGGCGAGCTGATTGTGAAAGCCGTGGCCGCTTCCAAGGAGCGCAACGGCCTGTCTGTGGCCGCTCTCAAGAAGGCTCTGGCTGCCGGAGGCTACGATGTGGACAAGAACAAGGCCCGTGTCAAGACCGCCATCAAGAGCCTGGTGGCGAAGGGCACTCTGGTGCAGACCAAGGGCACCGGGGCCTCCGGATCCTTCAAGATGAACAAGGCTACTGAGAGCAAAGCCAAGAAGCCCGCCGCGGCCAAAGCCAAGAAACCGGCAGCAGCTGCTAAGAAGTCGCCCAAGAAGGCAGCAGCAGCACTTCAGCCACTAGCACAAAGTCAACCGCATCAGAGGAGGGACAGGACAAAGCTGAAGGAGAAACTGCCTGCTATTGGACTATTGAAGTGGCAGAGGACAATAGTGAGAGTGGTGAGAACACAAATTTTGTTATTAAATGTGGGAAATCAAAATTTGGGTTAGCAAACCTGGGGAAAAGAAAACTGACTGCTTAAGTTGGAAAATTGTGAAGGAGTCTGAAACACTGCGAAAATAGAAATATATACAGAATCACAACACACAAGCAGAACATGCATTAACCCTACTAACACAAACACAAGAGAGCTTATGAAGATTAGACAACATCTTAAGCGTGAGTCTGTATATCATTTTGTCCAAGTCACCCCGTGTGATGCAAAGACCAGTGGACTCACAGCACATTAGTTAAGAAATGATTAAATAATAGCAGAGAAGTGTGTAGGAAAGGCAGATGTAAGAACATGCTCTGCTGAATATGCAGCTCCACAGACATGCATTAAACCTGCCTAATAACACAAACACCCATGTAATGAAAATTAGCTTGTTATCTTTCATCAGTGTAAAATAGTGTCAATTTAGCAGACACTTGTTATCAAATACTGAATTTATCCTAAAGAAAAAAAATTGACTCTCTAGGTTGCAGGACAACAGTTTAACTTTTGTGGGGGAAAAAAGGATCCTGGTTTGACAAACCAGTGATCAGACAATAAATTTAGTGTTAAAATGGTAAATTGGGAGAAGCTTCCTGCTTGATTGATGCAGCAAGTAATTTACTGTATGAGGGGAAATTGTCTTTTGTGATACTATTTTGAAAATGCTTTTCTGTCGTCCTGTCAACTTAGTGGGTTAATAGCTGATATGCAAATTAGTTGATCGGTTTTAGATTAATGAAAGGTGACTGAATTCTAGCACGAGTGAATGAGATGTGTTGGAGTTGTTGTGTTGAGTTTCCTGCTTTGATGTGCGAGTGAATTCTGTATCTAGATACACAACTTTGAATACGTCAGAACAAACTTTTTTATGAAGTGCATGACAGCATGTCACATGTTTTATGATGAAGGGAAAAGGAAAATTGAATAAAATAGATCTGTGGCCTAAATGAGTGAAGAGCACAGACCTGGTGATTAAACTCATAGCTAATAAGACATTAGGGTTATGTTGTGAGTTGTGCAGCTGATGGTTGGTTTGGAGTGAATCTAGCTGATGATTCTTCTCCTGTTGTGAAGTTGATGAGGAGTTTGTGTCATGACTTAACAAGGCCTTTTTATTTTGATACTTTCACAGTGCACTGAAAGTTTGGTTTGATAATCTCTGTTATTTTTTATTTTTCATTTTTGAACAAGCACTGATTTTTGCTTGTGAATTTCTTTTCTTTGAGCAGATCTGCAAGTCGGGAATTAAAAGCGTTACACGTCGTCAAGAAAATTGTTGCAAGTGAGTTTCTCCACATTTAAAATGGGATCAGGAGAAAGCTACTTATTTGGGACAATTAGGAAATGAGAGTCCCCCCCAAAAAGGATTCAACGAGGAAATCCAGTCTAAATTATTTTTCTTTTTGAAATAACGTCGTTTTGCTGAGCGTGGAAACGAATGCGATGATAATTTCCACAATTAGCAAAAGAAGGAACCACTGAGTGAATGAGTAAGAATTTTAAAATAACTGACTGACTGACTGAACATGATTGTGTGAAGTTAACCCCCACCTGACAAAGGTGCAGATGAACCCATGTGTTTCCTTTTACAGGAGCAGAAAGATGACAGCAACACTCGAGGTTGCATGATGATTTAACCTTTTAAATGCCATTTTCTGTGTCTGTGCATTTATCAGGTGTGTTATTTATAGGCTTGTGTTGCTCACAGAGATAACTGTGACAAAGTATGCATACGCCTGCGCAAGCGCTAATACTTGCATTTTCTTTTCTTACAGCATGCCAGTTCTTCATGTGAATTGATGATGCGATTTATACCAGGACAACTGGTTGATGTTTTTTCCTACTACAGGATTTCTGGGTTTATGTGTGAGGAAAACTGTGTTTACAGGTTATGAGTGGTGATGCTGTTGCATTGTGTTGATGGGAAAATGTGAAGGTTACTTTGATAATGTGAATAACATGTGTGAAATTTCCTGTGTTGAGAACTGGTGTTACTTCTTTCCACAGCTATAGATGGCTAACTTTATGGTCTTTTTATGGCACCTCTGGAACCTGTCGACCTGCGTCTGACCACCAATGGTCAATGTGTGTTGCTAATGTTTGTTTTTCTATGACTGCGTGTAGAGGATTCGGCAGAAGCGGACAAGTGACATGAGAAAAACAAATAAGAGATACAGTGTTTCTGGGATAGTTTGATATGGGCTCATTAGCTGGCCACTTTTGAGCCCATAGTAATATATAAGTGGAGTGACTTTGCTTAAGAGCAGTCACTGATTACATTAATGTTGCCTGAGTACATGGGATGATCCATGTCTGAGGCGACTTATGAAAATAATTGTAGTTTACTGATTTGAGAAAACCTGCACATGACACTTGTCTTGCTGATGTTGAATGCTTCTTGTTCTTATGATACAATTGTTTACAGGTATGAAGTTTGATTTTACTTCCAGATTTTGCTTTCCAGGCCATGATGGTGTGTATGCAGGCTCCTGGGAGAGCCAGGTGTTAAGCAAACTTAATATGCAAAACACACTAACATTTTTATTGCAGGATTATAGGTCCAGGGTGGTGTTGCTCCAGGGGAGGAGATGCCCTGATGTTGCCTGGGATATGATCTAGCTAATCTTTTTCTTTAAGACAGGAATCCAGGTTTGGTGAGTTGACGCATGGGTGTGTCCATGCGTCAAGAGGAGGGGTCCAAGGATTAACATTAAACAATGTTTTTTATTATTGTTGCAGTGATTTGTGTGATTAGCCGTTTTATTTACAAATATTAAACCTATGCAAGTGGTGCACCCATGTTCAGATGAGGCTTTGATGGCCTATAAGTGAAGTTCACTGAACTAAAGAATGTGGCTTGATGATTGTTGACATACTCTCCAAATAGTTTGTCTTCCTAGCAAGGAAATACAGGTGCAGCAGTAATCTCCTGAGAAATCTTCAGAGGCCCAGTGAGAAGCGCATAGCTGACAGGACCAGGCAGTGGTTGAGGTCAAAGGTCAAGCCGGTTGGGGCCCATCATGAGATCAGACCTTGGAGCCACAGCAAGGACCATTTTAACTGCCTGCAAAATAGCGAGAGACCCTCCTGGATTTATCAGAGCCACTGCAAGAGGTCGAGGTCCCAGGAAACCCCAGCACCCTCAAGACAGCACAATAGAGAAATCTCACACTTGGTTGTTTCAGTGGTGAGGGGGGAGTGCTGATTGAGCCCCCGTAGGGTAAGCTCGCACTTCAACCTCCAGCCTCTGATCAACTCTAGGGCAACCAAGTGCGAGGCGTGACGGACCTGTGTGCGACCAGGACCCTCTTGGTTACCTTGACTACGACGCTCATCCTTATAGGACCCCAGCTGGTGCCGGAAACAGCTGAACCAGGAGGAAGGCAGAGGAGATGGACACATGACAACTCTCACCTAAGAGAGACAGATCCAGCAGGCCCAAAATCAGGACTATGCATGACGAGAAGGAGTGCCTGAGAGGATCGTCCACAGGATGGGAGCTGAGGCCAGGAGAGAGGCTTCAGGAGGATCAGAGATCATCTTCAGCACAGCAGACATCACACAGAGAGCTGTGCTACTGAGCTTCCAGGAGATCAAGAGGAGACTTCCCACAGCAAGATTTTAAATAAAATGAAAGATTCAATATTGACGCTGAGAAAGACAATTAAGGTGTACGACGTGCCCTGCCTTAAATCTTCAGCAGCGTTGGGACATGAAAACTCGAGGGATGAGGGCTCCATCGACAGCGCAGAAGGAGTTCGAGGATGACATCATGATTCTGTGAAAAGCACAGGAACCAGAAGCTATGGTGGTGATGACAGCAGTTTCCTATGAACATCACCTAACGCTGTGCCACTGTACTGTGCATACGATGACACTCTGAAGGCTGCTGGGATCATAACAGCAGTAAGATGACGGAACCCAGCACCCTTTCCACAGAGAGCTTTTTCTGCAGAGCGTGGACAATGGCAGAGTCATAAATATCCCCCTCACAAGACGAAGGTCTGAAGTCAGGTGATGGGGGCTGGTAAGAGGCCATAAAACTGGAGTGCTGAGACCCATGTTGACGAACAACAAAACCAACTGGTATGTTTGAATGTCTATTCTACATACATTTGGACTCTGGTCCTATGGACAGTGATGGAAACAACTGGAAGAGACATTCATGACGCCCTGCAGAGCTTAAACCACTCTGCAGAGAGACATGTGATGTGTACACCCGGAGGAAGCATCACCAAGCTGAGATGTTTTTGAAAATGTTATCTTCTTATTTTCACTATTAAATTAACAATTTCTTTGTTTGTTTGTGGGATGCAGTTTGCCATGAGATGAGATCAATGAGGAATGGGATAACTGCTAATACATTTGTTAAACTGTGTACCTTTTCAGTAATTTAGGGTGATTTGACATATGCTGAGTATAAAAATGTTTGCATTGAAACTGTCAGACATGAGGTATTCATACCTGGGAACTTTTCAAGCATAAAGGTCAAAAAGGGGGGAAATGTTAGATTTGTATTGTTGATTGTCATTTATGCTTAGAAATATTTACTTATATATGCTTAGAGTTTTGTAATTAGTTGTAGATTGGTAGAGGTTTTGATCCTTGATAGTCTGCAAACTTTGTGTGTATTAGACAGCACTCTGGGGGCATGTGAGAGGTCGTACCGTGTCTTATTGTTTTATGGTAGGATTAACGTAGTTGCGTCTGTTCTAGTCTAAGTGCTCTTTGTTTAGATGAACTGCAGGACTTCCTCACCGTGTTATCTAGGATGAACCATCTAGGGTGAGGGGGAGGCTACCCTCTTCCTGACCAAGGATGTTTGACCCTTTGATCAGCAGTCCACACACACACACACACACACAGGCAAGGTACTCTTTGTGTGTATGTAGACGTCATATGTTAATGAACTTATGCATATTCATGTAACCTCAATAAAAGAACAGTGGTACGGGAGAACGGACGAGAGCAACTGGGGTCAAGCGAAGGAACGGCGCCTGTCCGGTTCTCTCCCGTGCACGAGAAACATGAAGAAGCTTGCCTACTTGTGTCTTGCTTTGCAGTGTAATTATATTGTCTTCAACGTTCCAGCGGATAGATTCAAGCTACAAACCTATCATTGATTCTTTCGTTTTTGATGTACTGCAGAATATTTTTATAAAATCCCAGGCCAGGAAAATCACCTTCATGTTTTTCTGCGTTTTATCTTCAACTACTTTGACACAAAGGCATCTGCTGTGATGCTTACACCTTTGATAAAGTCTTGCGAGGGTCAGCCTCCTTTTTATAGATACAAAAATATGTAAATGTACTGATCTGAATTATAATATTTCTGACTGTCTGAGGCAAAATTTCCCAGATTCAAATCTAATCGAATTGAATCGAATCGTGGATCAAATCAATTCGGGACCTTGTGAATCGAAATCAATTCTAGAAATCAGTGACGAAACCCAGCCCATATGCACGCCCTGCAGAGCAGCCACCAAACCGGAATGGGACCACCACATCCTTAGTGAGCGGTAGACCCAGCAGAAAGGACGGTATGAGCCACTGAAGGGGCTGTAACGTCCAACCGATAAAACCGCAAAATTTTGTGCGGTGATGCCCAACTAGCTGCCGCACAAATATCAGCTACAGGCACCGCTTTAAAAAGAGCCCACGAGGTTCCCATTCCCGTGGTGGAATGAGCTCTCACCCACTGGGACAAAGCAAGACCTCTGGTGCCATATGCCAGTGAGACAGCCTCTGTTTAGACAGAGCGAAGCAGACAAACAGCTGGTCACATAAACGCACATTCTGAGTGCGTTCAATGTAGGTGCATAGCACACGCACTAGACAAAGAGAATGCATCCTCCTCTGCTCCTCAGATGCAAAAGGAGAGGAACAAATGCTCAGCAACTCAAACTCCATTGAGCTAATAGATGCAGGCATGAGCTTGGGAAAATAGGCAGCATTTGGACGCAATATGACCTTGTGGCCATCAGGTGCCGAAGCCAAAGCGAGAAGTAATGTAGTCTTATATGAAAGAAATTTCATATCCACAGACTCAATGGGTTCAAACGGTGGGCTACAAAGGGCCTCCAGCACCAAAGACAAGTCCCAAGCAGGGACACTGGACTTAAGCACAGGTCTCAGCTGGCAAACCCCTTTCAGAAAACGTATGGCGAGGGGATGTGCGCCTGGTGTCACCCCGTCAAAGTCAATATGACAAGCAGATATAGCTGCTAAATAAATCTTAATTGTCGAAAATGAAAGGCCCTTATCCAGCAGCTCCTGCAGGAATGTCAAAACATCCACAATAGTGGTCTGAAATGGGAGAGTGTGGCGGTCCTGGCACCATTGCTCGAAGGCTCGCCATTTGTAAGCATACAAGCCTCTTGTACAGTGGCTTGCAAAAGTATTTGGCCCCCTTGAACTTTCCCACATTTTGTCACATTACAGCCAAAAAAATGAATCAATTTTATTGGAATTCCACATAAAAGACCAACACAAAGTGGTGTACACGTGAGAAGTGGAACGAAGATCATACATGATTCCAAACATTTTACACAAATAAATAACTGCAAAGTGGGGTGTGCGTAATTATTCAGCCCCCTGAGTAAATACTTTTTAGAACCACCTTTTGCTGCAATTACAGCTGCCAGTCTTTTAGGGTATGTCTCTACCAGCTTTGCACATCTACAGACTGAAATTCTTGCCCATTCTTTTTTGCAAAAGAGCTCCAGCTCAGTCAGATTAGATGGACAGCGTTTGTGAACAGCAGTTTTCAGATCTTGCCACAGATTCTCGATTGGATTTAGATCTGGACTTTGACTGGGCCATTCTAACACATGGATGTGTTTTGTTTTAAACCATTCCATTGTTGCCCTGGCTTTATGTTTAGGGTCGTTGTCCTGCTGGAAGGTGAACCTCCGCCCCAGTCTCAAGTCTTTTGCAGACTCCAACAGGTTTTCTTCCAAGATTGCCCTGTATTTGGCTCCATCCATCAACTCTGACCAGCTTCCCTGTCTCTGCTGAAGAGAAGCACCCCCAGAGCATGATGCTGCCACCACCATATTTGACAGTGGGGATGGTGTGTTCAGAGTGATGTGCAGTGTTAGTTTTCCGCCACACATAGCGTTTTGCATTTTGGCCAAAAAGTTCCATTTTGGTCTCATCTGACCAGAGCACCTTCTTCCACATGTTTGCTGTGTCCCCCACATGGCTTGTGGCAAACTGCAAAACGGGACTTTCTTATGGTTTTCTGTTAACAATGGCTTTCTTCTTGCCACTCTTCCATAAAGGCCAACTTTGTGCAGTGCACGACTAATAGTTGTCCTATGGACAGATTCCCCCACCTGAGCTGTAGATCTCTGCAGCTCGTCCAGAGTCACCTCTAGGCTGCATTTCTGATCAGCGCTCTCCTTGTTCGGCCTGTGAGTTTAGGTGGACGGCCTTGTCTTCGTAGGTTTACAGTTGTGCCATACTCCTTCCATTTCTGAATGATCGCTTGGACAGTGCTCCATGGGATGTTCAAGGCTTGGTAAATCTTTTTGCAGACCTAAGCCTGCTTTAAATTTCTCAATAACTTTATCCCTGACCGGTCTGGTGTGTTCTTTGGACTTCATGGTGTTGTTGCTCCCAATATTCTCTTAGACAACCTCTGAGGCCATCACAGAGCAGCTGTATTTGTACTGACATTAGATTACACACAGGTGCACTCTATTAGTCATTAGCACTCATCAGGCAATGTCTATGTGCAAGTGATGTCCCAAAATGTGGGAAAGTTTAAGGGGGCAGAATACTTTTGCAAGCCACTGTATGTGTTGTACCGAGTGAATCGACTGAAAGGGAACACCAACAGCTTTACTGACAAAGAAAATTAGTTCAGAATTTTCAAACAAAGATGGGATTAACAAAGGCTAAAGTTCTAACCTTGGTTCGAATATCCCAGACAAGCCCCCATTTTTACAACCAGCTTTAAGTATGTATCAAGGAAGAAAATGTATTAAAAACAAACCTTAAAAAATAAAAGTTAAAGAGGGTTGATACTAAGTGGAATAAAAGAGTGTGGGTCCCACTATGAATCTCCAACCTGAACATTTTCTGTATTTGATCTTGAATTTGACCTTGTTAATTAACAGATTTGAAAACATCCTCATAAAGCTAAAACTAATATAGGAATAGTAGCCACACGTTTGTCAGAGATCCTTCTGTGGCATGTTAATGTAACATGGTGCATGACTTGTTGCTCTACCTTGCATCATGTAGTTTATGGCTTGGTCGGTGGTTTTCTTGCTATCCTGTCCTGTGGCGTCCAGATACTGGAGAACGTAGATGTTTGGTGCAAAGTTAATCATGTTCTGTTCCCCACAGCCATAAGGCATTTGGATCAGTGAGTCCAGACCACTGATGGATGGACCGAGGATATCACCTTCATCGAGATGGAAACAAGAAAAAAAAAAAAAAAAAAAAAAAAAAAAAAAAATTGTATTTAATGGAAAAACAGAGCACAGATGAGTCAAATTTTCAAACAGTAGCTTTTGGTTTGAGGAGTTACATGGTATAATCCAGAAATGCTTTTCATATCAGCAGCAAAATTTACAGTTAAACTTCTTGCATTTAAAAAAATAGAAGACAATAATAGATACTTATAAGTATAAGACATTTTCCGCCATGAAGAAAAAAAAGATTTGCCACATCAAACCAATACTCAACTTAGCAACAGTAACGGAGTATTTTCTCCCGTTAACTGGAGTTAACGGGAGAAACATACTCCCGTTTAACTGGAGTTAAACAGTTCAATGTCTCTTGAGAAACACTCTAAACAACTTGTCCGGAACTGTTTTTATCATCTAAGAAACATTTCTAAACTCAGACTACTGGCATCAAAGGCAGAACTTGAGATGATTATTCATGCTTTTATCTCTTCTCGTTTGGATTATTGTAACGGTCTTTTAGGTACGTGTCTCAACAAATCAGCTCTGGATCGCCTTCAGTCTGTACAAAATGCAGTGGCAAGACTTTTAACTGGTGCAAACAAGAGGTCACACATTACTCCAGTTTTGGCTTCTCTTTATTGGTTGCCTGTAAATTTAGGGTTCATTTTAAAATTTTAGTTGTAACTTTTAGAGCTCTGCACAGTGAAGCTCCCCAGTATATCTCTGACCTGTTGAAACCTCATGCTTCATCCCGAGCACTTAGGTCTTCAGGTCAGAGGCTACTGGTGGTCCCACGTACTAGGTCTAAACATGTGGGGATCGGGCTTTTCAGGCACTGGCACCTAGGCTGTGGAACTCTCTGCCGTTGTCTTTACGCTGTTTAGACTCTGACTCCTTTAAAAAGCAGCTGAAGACATTTTATACAAACGGGCTTTTAATTAATTTTAACTTGTATGTCTGATCTTATTGTAAAGCACTTTGTGGTTTTTATCTGTGAAATGTGCTATATAAATAAATTTTACTTACTTACTAAATATAACTGCATAGTACATATCAGTATAGAAGGATGCATGTTAGAAGTTTGAGGAAAGGTGGGATAATTATTTCTGTAGTACTTTGGAACAGTGGCGTTAATTAATATTAAAATTACCACAGTCAGCTTACCCTGGAGGGAGCATTTAACAAAAAAAATCTCTAAATTTTATGTATGTATAGGTGTGGGGTAAATTTTGAAGTAAGTTTTTTTTTTTTTTTTTTTTTTTTTTACTTACGGATCAGTAAAAGGTTTTAGATGTTATCTCTGTACATGCTGTAAAGGCTGCAAAGGAAATTGGTGCCTCTTACCTGATCAGAATCAGCGGATTTTTCTTTTTGAATGAACATTAGCATATTAAATGAGGCCATTTTACTTTGATTCCATTTGTAATTTTCTGAGCTTACAGGCCCTTGAAGTAAACTATTGAGGGTTGGAGTTTTATGCATTTTTAATTCAAATTTTTTCAGCATTTTTAATCTCTTAGAAAATCATATGTCCAGGAGATATCCACATGACAATTTTAGGGCTGAAAAATGTATTTAAACTCTGTTAAAAACTGCAAAAATCAACATATGCAAATGTAAACTTATTCCATGACTGACAATCTAAATCATAATAACAATAATCTGCAGTAATTTAATATTTATGAGGAAGAGGAACAAAAACAATCACTGGTACCCTGGATGCTTAGTCTGTTTTTTGATAACTTACTGGAAGAACCCTTTTAAAAAAGGAAAGAAATTGGTAAATTTTAAAAGGGCATATCACCACGATATGGGTAAAGTGGTGATTGTTCCACTGTTTTTTTCATCTTCTAAATTTCAGTCAAAAAGGCACCTCCATAGTTTTGTAAGTTCAGGATAGTACTTTCTTACGATAATACACTAGGCTCTATCCAGGTACTTCCCTCACCTGATGAAAAGCCGTCTGGAATAAATCATTTCCTGCTAAGTCCTACACGTGACAAAGGACATCTGTGGAATATTTCCAAACTTTCCAAAGTTTGTGTGTGAAAACAACTTCAGTAAACCTTATTTTTAGGAATTATTGTCTTCTGTTTTGTTGTTTACCATGAATCAGCCTGCAATCTCAGGTGATCTGAATCTGTTACTCAAGGTTTCTCCCTGGTGTGTTTACATACCGACAGCCATAACTGAAGCTCTCTCGCTGCCCTCCACACATCTGGTGGGAAGGTAAACGTAACGTTTCTAGACAGGCTCATCCCTGCTGGTAAAAGCTCAAGCAGCAGGGAGGTGGAAAACGACTGTTCAAGACCTTCGGCCTGCAGGATGAATGGACATGCAAAAGATGAAGGCAAACAAAAATGGTGAGTAAGAAATGGGAAACGCAGAGCTGTGAAACCAGGTCAACATTTCTTTAGTTACAGTGGAGTAGATGGCGAGGATTGGTCACGTTAGCAGAGTTCCCTGCCTGTTTGTGCTTTAGATGGCTGACAGGCACTTTACAAACAGGATATGACACGTTCAACTTCCACTGTCACAATTTCACAAGTTATTTTGTTATCTGTTAAAACCTGGAAAATGCTCCTTCTCAGTAAAAGCTAATAGAGAGATTTGGTGCCCCTCAGGCCTTAATCACACAGGCCTAGAGACCAATCAGTAACCCCATAACAAGATCTAGTCAGACTAAAGACTAACAATGTAGTAGTCTTATAACAGGCTCTATTATAACAGAAGTTCATATTGATAATAAAATCTAAGCATGGGAGTTAAAGTTCTACAAAAACAACAAATAAATGTATTTTTAAGCCAAATTAATTATTTGAACTGTTTTGGGACTGTGGAAATTTTTCACTGCGCACCTTAACTAACACTGTTGTGTGGACAGAGTCAGACACTGCATCCGAGTTGGCTTTCACAGAGATGGGGATCTCCCCGAGGACCAGCGGCCTGATGGGAACGAGGACGGTGGCTCCGCTTTCACTCTTCACAAACACCGGATGAACACCGGGCGTGGAGTGCTGCTCGTTGTCTGGGAAGACGAACTCGAAGGTCTCACTTTGTGCAACAGTGACGGTGACCTAACGACAAAGGCACAGAGTGATCACATTTAACGTGGCACAAAGGGAGTCGGAGGAAACCAAAGAGGCCTGTTCTTTCATGAAAGGGTTTAAAGAACATATCAATTTTCAGAAATACTGATGCCACCTTAGATTATGGCAACTTGACACGTAAAGAACCCCCAATATACATTGGTTAAACAGAATTTCGCATTTAAAAAGACGCAGATATGTGTGGGAAAGGTCACATTTTAAGTGTTCTCAACACTCTCGGTTTCAAAGAAAACAAAGAAACTCACCACTGATACTAGCAAACCTCAGCAGTTACAATCTATTTGCCACCAAGATCCTGGACACTGAACTGAAAAGCAGCCACCCTTCTATTATAACTGTCTGCTTATGGTTCATCTAGGTGGCAGCATCTTACAAAAATCTAACTCTGCTGTACTGTATTGTGATTTAATAATGTATGGCAGGCAGAAGCTGCCATAAGTATGCAACAATTAATTAAATGCCCAAAATTTATTATTACATAAATACATACATATTATGATTACATGTAATAAAAATAAATATTTATTTAAAAAAATAATATGGGAAATAATTAATCTATAAATTCGACATAAATGTATATTTCTGACTTAATATTCTTTATTTGTTTTCTTATTGCCTCAAATCCCACAAATAGATAAATAATAGTTAAAAAACTTTACAAAATGAAATTAAAGTTATCATGATCAAAACTTAACAAGAAAGCACACACTCTTAAAATAACAACCGATAAACTAATAAAAACAATAAAGAATTTTCCAAGAGGGCAAAAGCTGTTGAACTATTAAAGAAAAGGTTTTCTCTTACGTAATACTTTGAGAAGTAATTCTTTGATGTCCATATTTATATTCCTATTATAAAATATAGGACATTCTTTAGACCCACACAGTTGAACATGTTTTATTTTAAACATGTACTTTTCTTTTCTAACTTATTCGTTTAATTTATTTTTGGCAGTCCCTCCATAATAAAGCTAATTTAGCACCGTACCAAGGGGGTTAAAAATGACCCATTTGTCTAATGCTGGCAGAACTCTTATATTAATGTACACTCTGCCTGTGTGTGAGGAGAAGCAGATTCACCGTCTGGTCCTCTTGGAGGAGTTGAACAGAATGATCTCCAGCAGCCATCTCCTCGCACCCGGATGAATGAAGGCCGGAAGATGTAAGGACAGGAAGAAATCCTGGAACACTGTCAGCTGCAGGAAGGTTGCATAGAAAAACCTGGTTACAAGAGATGCTAATGCTAACAGCTACTGCTCAGATTAATAAGCCAAAAAGCCATACTGTGAATAAATTTAATAATACAGGGTTAAAAATTAAAATGAATTAAATATATAAACCTTAATACCTCTGCTGGTTGCTCTACAATTCCAGTCCCAGATTCTCAGACATCACAAAGGCAGTGGCAATCCAGGTTGTGATGCTGTCTGGTACAGTTTAGCGCTATTTCCTTTGTGTTTGAATTACTGCAACAAACGGAAAAAAAAAAAAAAAAAAAAAAAAAAAAAAAAAAAAGAGAGAGAGAGAACTTTAAATTTAAAAAACTGCATCTGACCCAACTGTTTCTGAAGAATCATACCGTGCAGGTCATCAGCTTTCTTACAAACAGTATGTTTGCTTACTGACTTAAAATGTTAGGTGTTGGAGGTGCGTTGTCTTTTGTCTTTGCAGGTTGGAGAATGTGGTTATTTGGAGAAAAAAAAAAAGTTCTTAAAAACTTAGATCCTGACCATTATCTATGAGATCTCTGACT
The DNA here is from genome assembly GCF_900408965.1 of Simochromis diagramma. Classification (NCBI taxonomy): domain Eukaryota; kingdom Metazoa; phylum Chordata; class Actinopteri; order Cichliformes; family Cichlidae; genus Simochromis; species Simochromis diagramma. The sequence goes on from NW_024387492.1 coordinate 22,451,709, forward strand.
GTTTGTGGCTTCACCTTCTTTGTGTTGTTTGAGCCTTTGTTTTGCACCACAGCTTACTCAGCGTTAGCTTGGTAATATCTTTATCATTTCATAAGTATGAATGTATATGGGACATTATCTCCTAAGGTTATATGCCAAGGTAACAGCAAAAAAAATAACACCCACTCACATCCTGGGCCATTTAACCTCAGTAAATCACATGATAGAGTGAGGCTAGGATTCACAATGGGTTCACCCGAAACCTTGGCTGATTGTGACTGTGGTGTGAATATGGCACGGCGGGACCACAGATCGCAATTATGAGCCATTTATTTACATCTCATCACACCACAATACACACCGACCCCTGAGTCCCCATGTTTTAACTCTGTGGGCGTGATTAAGGATGCACGGCATCCACCCTCCTGCACGGCACAGGAGACCACGTCCCACCACAGTGAGCCAAAACAGTTTTCACACCTTGGCTGTGTGATTAGGTAGAGGAACAATAGGGGGTCCAAGACCCTCTTGGGGACACTCCCATAGGGTTTAAAAATCTGGGGACTCTCCACCAATTACTCTTGGAACTGAAAAGCTTCTTGGATTAGAGGTGAAGCATCTTCAAGAAAACTTAAAGACGCCCAGACGCTTTTCTTTCCAAACTTAGACCACAATTACCTGGATCAGGGGTCAGCAACCTTTAACACCCAAAGAGCCATTTGGACCTGGTTTCCACGCAAAAGGAAAAAAAAAAAAACACTGGGAGCCGCAAATGCTTTTTGACATCTAAAATGAAGATAACACTGTATATATTGTTTTTATATATATATATATATATATATATATATATATATATATATATATATATATATATATATATATATATTTATGCTTTGTGTGAACAACTAAGGTGTGTTGCTTATGAAATCTATGAAGTGCTACAGAGAAAATTACATTTAATTATGTAATTAACACTCTTAAAGAAATATAACAAAAGGAAAGACGCCCAGCTGAACTAAAATGATCCATGTAGCAAACAAATACTGTTGTGAGCTGCCACCCTACTCGCCTTTGGGCTTTTGGATCCTTGACCAAAAGCACTATACTGCTAAAGAAAAGAAAAATAGATATTTGCCGGCTGTATGCATACAGCAACCGTGTGTGAAAAGTGGTCAATAAAGAGATGCTGAAAAGCGTGTTCATGCAAACATCGTCAGGCTTGCCATGGTACAATGGGACTTCTGCTCCTGAACCTCTGCGCACAGCGTCTGCAAATCGGGGCTGTACGAAGTCACTTTCATCTTTACGCAGGATTGTAACCTGTCATCTGTGAGGCATGAGCGGTGTTTGTTTTTAACATAGTTTACGGTGGAGCTGCTGACATAATGTGGATCCAAAGGTCGATAATTGGCCTACCTAGGGCTGAAAGTCTCGATAAATGCGTGGTGTTTCAGCGGATATACCGGCTTCCACGAGTGTGACGCTTATTTTGAGCGATGAAAAAATAATAGAATATAATTGTATTCTTATATTTCAATATCACAATAATCTTCCAATTTAGCACTACAAGTTAAATAAGAACTAACATAAATAAAATACACTTCAACTAAACACTTCTAATTTATTTTCCCAAACCACGTGGAGCCGCACTATAAGGACTAAAGAGCCGCAGGTTGCCGACCCCTGACCTGGATGAATGAGAACCTTCACAGAGAACAAAAGTAGAGGCTTTTCCCAAACTATAAACATGTTTATTTCTGCTGTTAACTTTGGGGTCTGTGGATTTATTGGACATTAGAGGAACTGCATTTCTTGACAGCCTCTTGGCCTCACTTCTGCTAAGTGGACTGATTGAATTCAACATCTCCACCTGTTTTACTCCTGCTATTGTCATGGTCTCTGTGCCTGTTCGGCAGACTCAGTATGGCTACAAGTGTTTCTGTATATTTTGCCCCTTCTCGCTCCCCTCTTGTGCCCTGCGCACTACCGGGGTGGAGTTCATTGTGACTCCCGCCCATGGCTCCCGCACCTGCAAACAATCATCTGATCAACACTCTCACAGGCTCCCTACTTAAGGCTAGAGATGGCACGTACCACTTTTTTATGTCCGATACCAATATCATAAATTTGGATATCTGCCGATACCGATATCAATCCGATATAGTGTTTTTTTAATCAATAAAACTGTTTTTTAAATATCTTGCTGCATTTTGCCTAAGTTCATACTCAAGTTTAAAAAAAACAACAACAACAACAACAACACTAAAGCTATTCTGTTATACCTGTATGCAAAAACTGTTTTCATAGTTCAGCAATGCTGATCAATCTAATAAACTTAAACCTACACCATCCTCCCTATTCTGGTATTTTAAAGAGTACTTAACTACCTATTGAAACCCTATTAGAGTACCTAACTAATAGGGTTTCAACTCCCAGCAACAAAAAAAAAAAAAAAAAAAAAGGGAACCCTCCACCTCATGATGCTTACTTGACGTAATCAACTTTAATTTGATGCAGTGTGGAAAAAATGCACAGAAATCTTTTTTTTTTCCAAGAAATATTAAATAGATTCAACATCTTTCTTCAACAGAATTGCAGACTGCACAGCCTTCCCAAAGGAAAAAGTACTATAGCTTACTAGGGTATATTAGACTTAATAGTTACTATATACAGTAATGGACTTCTATTCATTTTACATCAAATTAAAACTTTGGGTGTAAGATTCAGATAATTATTTATTAAAAGCTAGACATTTTAAATGAGAATGAGAAAGAAAAGTATGTGCCAGTTACCAGCCGTCAGCTACATAGAAAAAGATCCTGGTGTAGAAAGTAATATTAAATAAATTCTAACAACAGCTTATCAAGCTGCTTGCTGTTGTTGTTCAGCCGCTGGTTTCCTCTTTTCTGGTGCAAAGTGGGCCAAAAACAAACAAGAGAGACGGACTCGCACAGAAAAGCCGATCAGCTGATCATTATGGAGGGGAGGGAGAGAGAGGCAGTCGCTCCATATCGGTTGTTAAGCTTAACGTGAGAATGCTTTACAAACATTCAGAGATGAACTTACACACTTGCTTTACTTCTCTCTGGGATAACTTTTTCGGAGATGAAATGCCGGATTGGTAGCGAGGCTCCAAATGCTGAACCAGACCACCGACACCTCTTGCACGCCACAGCCACTCTATCACGTGATGCATACTGCTCCAACGTGCTAAGGTTATGAGGCAAGTTACAGCGTGTCGCAAGTTTTGTGAGGCGCTTTTGTGATATTTAATGGATCGGATTACATTTTTTATTTCTTTCCGATATCCGATCCAGTAATTTAGGTCAGTATCGGACCGATACCAATACGTAATATCGAATCGGTCCATCTCTACTTAAGGCAGCCACTGGGAATGCTTCGTCGCTGGATTATTGTGTAACCTTCGTCAGTGTTTCCTGTATTCAGCAGCTTTCTTCAAGTTTCTCTTTGAAGTGCCTATTCTGATACCAATCTCCTCTTTTCATGCCTGACTCTGCATGCCCCACCCGAGGACCTGCTACTGATCTGTTGTGAGTGTGGTGTGTTGGTGCGGTGTGAGCGCGAAAAGGAATCCCTGGGAGGATAAGTCCTGTGTCTGAATTAACCGTGTGCGTTTTCCCCTCACTGCCCTCGTGACCCCTAGAGACCCCAAATCCCTTTCCTTCACCTGTACATAGTGGCACTCGGTGTGAAGAAAATAAACTGCCTTGATATTGCCTTTTGCAGTATTTTAAATGCAACTGTCTCAAAATAATGTGACCTGTGTTCTTATATCAACTGTTCAAGAAAATTGTGCTTTGTGTGTGTGAAATTCTGGTGTCTGTGCTGCAGCCTTACAATTTACATAAAATTTGAAAACTTTTGTTTAAACTCTATTTTTCAATATGTAGAGTAAAGGTCACATGAAACAGCAGGAGGCAACTGTTTCTACAGTCTGACACTGAAATATCACCTGGTGTTTGTGTCCATCCAGATCCAGGTCTCTGGAAAGTACCAACGCACACGTTCCTTTTGTTGCTCTCCACGTAAATCCTCTGTCGCAGTAATGTAAAACATTATCTCCCCTGCTGTTTAAAAAAAAAAAAAAAAAAAGTGTATCAGTCACGTTAGCATTACAGATCCACAATGATTAAAATGTTTGATACTGTTTAACACTTACGGAAGTCGTGCATTATTTGATACGTTTTCAAACTGGCATCAGTGAAAACCACAAGATCACATGACTGTACAAAAAAACAGAACTATCATTACATATTATTCATTTTTAAATAAAGTGAAGACTGTCCATCTTCCCTCAGTGAAAAAGAGGAAAACCAAACCAAAACTATGTTATGAGTTATAAGTAATTACAGAAATATTACACATGTCAAAATATTAGAATTATGGCTTTAGTGTAGGTATAAGTGAGTTAAAAGCTCAGGCACAGACTGCTCTGAACACTCAGGGTCACAGTTGTTTCTACTCTTGGATCTGTTTGATATTATATCTGTAAATATGAGCATCTAGGGCACACAATGATCACGGAAGGCCCTCCCATGTCAGAGCCTGTTATAAGATAAGTAAGGACTATTTTGTGATTCAAACAATGCTTCTTGAGTCAAAGAATAGCTGAAAATGAGCAGAGTTGGTCCTTTTTAATCACTAAATAAACAGAAGCAATGTCTCTCTGTGGAGGCTAACCTTGAAAACAGAGTGTGGATCCCCCATTTTTGGTGTTTCATTGTTGCCGTCAGCCATGGAATTGCCAAACTCCTTCATCTGCTTCATCACCTGAAAATATCATCAGCAATATAAGAGCTGCTACTGTTACACCCCATAAAACTGAACAAAGCAAACTGGGACAGAAAAAAAAGCTCTTGTTTAAAACCAGCTAACATGTCTAATAAAAAAGTTCAGCCTTGTTAAACTGATACTTGGGTGGGGAGGCAGGTTTGTTTTCCCAGGTGAACATGAAAGGGATCATATACCAGGAAGCATATGATTATAAAAGGCAGAGAACATTTAGCTAGAAAACAATAAACTACAGAGGACCCCAAGGAGATATGGAAGCTTCTAGTATTCACAGGTTACACTGTTGTAAACAATAAAGCATGTTATGTGATCAACAACAGTCAGTACGAATGAAAAACAGATGAGTGAAAGGCTCCAAGTTTGATCTCTCAAATTAAGGATCAGATTGAAGTAAGTAAGCTGCCTCACATGCTGATATTTAATTATTAACATTTTAAGAAACCAATAATTGTTTTAGTTTGAGAAGCTGAATTACATTTATACAAACTATCCTATCATGTACAGGGAGTGCAGAATTATTAGGCAAATGAGTATTTTGTCCACATCATCCTCTTCATGCATGTTGTCTTACTCCAAGCTGTATAGGCTCGAAAGCCTACTACCAATTAAGCATATTAGGCGATGTGCATCTCTGTAATGAGAAGGGGTGTGGTCTAATGACATCAACACCCTATATCAGGTGTGCATAATTATTAGGCAACGTCCTTTCCTTTGGCAAAATGGGTCAAAAGAAGGACTTGACAGGCTCAGAAAAGTCAAAAATAGTGAGATATCTTGCAGAGGGATGCAGCAGTCTCAAAATTGCAAAGCTTCTGAAACGTGATCATCGAACAATCAAGCGTTTCATTCAAAATAGTCAACAGGGTCGCAAGAAGCGTGTGGAAAAACCAAGGCGCAAAATAACTGCCCATGAACTGAGAAAAGTCAAGCGTGCAGCTGCCAAGATGCCACTTGCCACCAGTTTGGCCATATTTCAGAGCTGCAACATCACCGGAGTGCCCAAAAGCACAAGGTGTGCAATACTCAGAGACATGGCCAAGGTAAGAAAGGCTGAAAGACGACCACCACTGAACAAGACACACAAGCTGAAACGTCAAGACTGGGCCAAGAAATATCTCAAGACTGATTTTTCTAAGGTTTTATGGACTGATGAAATGAGAGTGAGTCTTGATGGGCCAGATGGATGGGCCCGTGGCTGGATTGGTAAAGGGCAGAGAGCTCCAGTCCGACTCAGACGCCAGCAAGGTGGAGGTGGAGTACTGGTTTGGGCTGGTATCATCAAAGATGAGCTTGTGGGGCCTTTTCGGGTTGAGGATGGAGTCAAGCTCAACTCCCAGTCCTACTGCCAGTTTCTGGAAGACACCTTCTTCAAGCAGTGGTACAGGAAGAAGTCTGCATCCTTCAAGAAAAACATGATTTTCATGCAGGACAATGCTCCATCACACGCGTCCAAGTACTCCACAGCGTGGCTGGCAAGAAAGGGTATAAAAGAAGAAAAACTAATGACATGGCCTCCTTGTTCACCTGATCTGAACCCCATTGAGAACCTGTGGTCCATCAAATGTGAGATTTACAAGGAGGGAAAACAGTACACCTCTCTGAACAGTGTCTGGGAGGCTGTGGTTGCTGCTGGACGCAATGCTGATGGTGAACAGATCAAAACACTGACAGAATCCATGGATGGCAGGCTTTTGAGTGTCCTTGCAAAGAAAGGTGGCTATATTGGTCGCTGGTTTGTTTTTGTTTTGTTTTTGAATGTCAGAAATGTATATTTGTGAATGTGGAGATGTTATATTGGTTTCACTGGTAAAATAAATAATTGAAATGGGTATATATTTGTTTTTTGTTAAGTTGCCTAATAATTATGCACAGTAATAGTCACCTGCACACACAGATATCCCCCTAAAATAGCTAAAACTAAAAACAAACTAAAAACTACTTCCAAAAACATTCAGCTTTGATATTAATGAGTTTTTTGGGTTCATTGAGAACATGGTTGTTGTCCAATAATAAAATTATTCCTCAAAAATACAACTTGCCTAATAATTCTGCACTCCCTGTACAAGGAAAACATCTCATCTTCTTCACATATCTCTTAACCTTTCACTTTAAAAACATTTTTCATAGGATTCAATGCAGTCTTCTGAACAATACTCAGTAAACCCTGATTGCCTCCATACGAATTAGGAGGATAAGGAACAGCCAACGTGCTGATTATCAAATGTCAATGAGTTGCCATCAGTTCATCAGTCATCAATTGTGAGCACCTCTGTAAAAGAAGACAGTTTAGCAGCGTGCTGGGTATGTGTTAACACAATGCCAAAGTTATCCCAGGAGTGCACATCCCAGTAAATTCCTTCCAAGGTCAGACTGTGCAATGCTCACAGAAACTGCAAGATATCCAAGAGCTACATCTGAGACTCTGCAAACATCGATTAGCAAGTTAAATGCAAAAGTTAATGACAGCGCACTTAGAAAAATACAGTGCTTTGCACAGTCAAAGTCTAGATTTAGATCTAGACTTTGACTGGGCCATTCTATTTTTTTTTTTTTTTTTTTTTTTTTTAACTATTCCATTATTGCCCTGGCTTTATGTTTAGGGTCGTTGTCCTGCTGGAAGGTGAACCTCCGCCCCAGTCTCAAGTCTTTTGCAGACTCCAACAGGTTTTCTTCCAAGAGTGCCCTGTATTTGGCTCCATCCATCTTCCCATCATCTCTAACCAGCTTCCCTGTCCCTGCTGAAGAGAAGCACCCCCAGAGCATGATGCTGCCACCACCATATTTGACAGTGGGGATGGTGTGTTCAGAGTGATGTGCAGTGTTAATTTTCCGCCACACATAGCGTTTTGCATTTTGGCCAGAAAGTTCCATTTTGGTCTCATCTGACCAGAGCACCTTCTTCCACATGTTTGCTGTGTCCCCCACATGACTTGTGGCAAACTGCAAACGGGACTTCTTATGGTTTTCTGTTAACAATGGCTTTCTTCTTGCCACTCTTCCATAAAGGCCAACTTTGTGCAGTGCACGACTAATAGTTGTCCTATGGACAGATTCCCCCACCTGAGCTGTAGATCTCTGCAGCTCGTCCAGAGTCACCTCTTGGCTGCATTTCTGATCAGCGCTCTCCTTGTTCGGCCTGTGAGTTTAGGTGGATGGCCTTGTCCTGGTAGGTTTACAGTTGTGCCATACTCCTTCCATTTCTGAATGATCGCTTGAACAGTGCTCCGTGGGATGTTCAAAGCTTGGGAAATCTTTTTGTAGCCTAAGCCTGCTTTAAATTTCTCAATAACTTTATCCCTGACCTGTCTGGTGTGTTCTTTGGACTTCATGGTGTTGTTGCTCCCAATATTCTCTTAGACAATCTCTGAGGCCATCACAGAGCAGCTGTATTTGTACTGACACTAGATTACACACAGGAGCACTCTATTTAGTCATTAGCACTCATCAGGCAATGTCTATGGGCAACTGACTGTACTCAGACCAAAGGGGGCTAAATAATTACACACACCCCACTTTACAGTTATTTATTTGTAAAAAAATGTTTGGAATCATGTATGATTTTCATTCCACTTCTCACGTGTACACCACTTTGTATTGGTCTTTCACATGGAATTTCAATAAAATTGATTCATGTTTGTGGCTGTAATGTGACAAAATGTGGGAAGGTTCAAGGGGGCCGAAAACTTTTGCAAGCCACTGAATGGGCTGTTTGGAAGAGCTGCCAGGATAAATCGTTTTCTCTTTAAATAGAAAATGCCAGTACAGCTTAGGTTTGCAAAGGTGCATCTGAACAAACCACAAGACTTCAATGTCCTTTGGATAGATGAGACCCAAGTGGAGATTTTTTGGTCAAAATACAAAGCACATTTGGGGAAAACCAAACGCAGAATATAAGCACAAACAACTCATAAAAACTGTCAGCACAGTGGTGGAGGGTTAATGGTTTGGACTTGTTTTGTAATCACAGGACCAGGTGCTTGTGACCTGAACTTCTCTGTATGCTAACCAATTCTAGAGTCAAATTTCAGGCCATCAGTCTGACAGCTAAAAGTTTGGCACAAAAACAAACAGGAGAATGGTGCCAAGCAAAGCAGCAACAACAGAATGGCTGACAAAGAAAAGAATCAAAGTGTCTCAATGGGCCAATAAACATCCAGACCTCAACCTAATTGAAATGCTGTGGTGGGACATTAAGAGAGCTGTGCATAAATGCATACCTGCAAAATTACGATTAAATGAGGCAACATTGTAAAGTAGAACTGAATCAAGCAATTTAATCGTGAGATAAACGTAGTTTTACTGTCAAACTTTTATTTTCACATGAATGTATACATACAGTTCTTATCTTAACATTTTACATACCGTCTCCGTGGTGATGTCATTGTCTGATCCCGCCCACTGCGTCGCCTTGTCAACCACCAGGATCCCGACTACTGAGTTGGGCTCCAGTACACTCACATTCAGGGTCACAGTCTCAGCTGGCCTCTTTACAGCACTGCTCCAACTAAGCGACACCTGCCAATCACAGGTTGATTAGTCACAAATTTGCAAAAGTACCATTTTACTCGTTATTTCCTGTTATATATGTCCTGCTCTAATGGTGGATGTTCATATTAAACATGCACAAAAATTTTAAACCATAATGTAAAAATAAGTCATCTCTGTGAGCAAAAATGTGAGATTTCAAAATTCTGAGGTTTGTTTTTTTGTTCACTTTTTTTTTCAAGTCTTTGATGTGTATGAAATCAGTGAAAAATAATGTGCCAAATGTGGTCATCTTAGGCGCAAACGTCCTGCCTACTAATTAGACAAAGTCAGCCTGAAAAGCTAAAAGCAAGACCAGTTTAAGAAAAATAAAGATTATTTAGAACTTTAATAAAGTCAGGGAATAAGTCAGTTAGGATAGTTAGGAGTTACGTATAAAGGTCCAGTCAGACCATCTTTTAACATAAGAAATATATTCACAATAATATAATAAAGAAATATTATTCCTGGTTGTGAACAGATAGTCACAGGATGTTCAGAGACACACACTAGCATTATGGCACAGGGCAGTAGAAGATATAAACCTAATTGGGATAAGAAATGGACTCCAGAGCAAGAAGACACCAGTTCATGTTACCTTTGCAGGTTGTTGTCTTTTCATGAGCTTTTAGGCTTTTTCACAAAACACAATATTTTGCTTGTTTTTCTAATTGCTAGATAGTCAAAGAAGGACACCAGGCAGAGGGCAAACTTATTTCTCCAACACTGACACAACTTTCATTCAACTATTCTTTTCTTTTTCTTCTTTTTTTTTTTTTTTTACTAAGACTAGACTTTGAGAAAAGATGACGGTTACTCACTGCTGAAATGTTTGCTGGGAAATTATTATCATGTAACTTGGATTGTTTTTTCTTCACCTTTTTTTCCAACTTCATAACCTCATATTCACACAATTCAAGAGACAAATTAGTTTATTTTTCAAAGAAAAAAATGAACAATGAAAAATCACCTGGTTTTGTAAAAACTGCCTGATTGGCAGCTGGATTGCATCATTGATGACCTCTCCGCTGGGGTGCACACAGTAAACGATGATGCAGGCCAGAGGAGCCCAGGAGACTTCTGGGACCAGAGTCAGATCAGAAGAGCCTTTCCCGGCAGAAATCGCCTGACCTCTTGACTTCACCTTTACACACAAGATACAGACGGAAGGTCTCATAAGAAGCTGGAAGCATACATTCGTCTTTCTTTGCTTACAGCAATAAACTGAATACTTAAAACTTCTTGTCACCACTACTGGAAAACAAACAACTTTCGACAGTTGGAAATGTGCTTTATTTAAATATTAATCAAATTAACTACAAATTAGACAAAGTGTAATAATATTTGATGCTTTTTTTCATACCAGGTAGTGAATCTCATTCAATGGAAAATTACTTTCAATGTGCAGCAGAAAGGGCGAACCAACCTGAAAGAAGGTCAAATGGTGACGTTACGTATGAGTATAAATGTTCTACAACCACAGTCAGTAATTGGCTGTAAATCTGTTTTTTGAAGATGTACACTGGAAGAGTCATTCTAGAAGCCTCACCATCTTCACACAAGCAGTCACTTGGAAGCATTGTACAGCGCTTTGAGGGCCCCGAAAAGCGCTATATAAAATGCAATCCATTATTATTATTATTATTATTATTAACTAAGTTAACTTTAATTTGAAAAAAAACTGAATGTTTATAATTACTAAGCAAATGTAAATAAAACAAATGGTTATAAAGAACTCTTTTTCTAAGTGCACAGTACAGTGCACGTGATTGAGGTGTGTTTAAAGGACATCTAAGGTAACCATAGACTATTTTGGCATGTTACCTGCATGTTTACAATGCTGACACAAAGGTAATTTTAAATAGTTCCTTGTATTCTTCAGCTTTACCTCTGGAGGTGTGAAGGGTTTCTGAATCTGCAGGTAGCTCTCACTGGGGGATGTGTAGCTTCGCTGTATATATAGATTGCTATGGCTGTCCTCAAAAGAAGCCTGAGAAGAAAAAGAGATACCAAAGATTTTAAATGTAATTTGAAATCATGATCATGCTTTTGGGTTTAATTTCTGTTTTAGTTAACACCGTAAATATTTTTCATATTAATTTATTTATCTATTCAAGTGTAATTTCTTTTGTACATGATTTTCTTGTCAGGTGTGGATTTTTCACAGTAGATTACTTTATTCTTGCCTGTAGCTATTAGCACTCTCCACCTAGCAACTACAGAATAAAATAAGCCTTTAGCTTTTTAGGTACAATATGTGAGTTGTAAAATCCTGCTGCTAAATAAAAATACATTTAAGCAAATAAATGATAATATCACAAAAAAAACCCACACAAGATAAACAATATTAAACAAACATGTTGTGCTTTTTCTTGTTAGATATTAAATATGATAAAATCATTTTTCATTATACAGTTACCTTTAAAATTTTGTTTTGTGTTATGAATATAGTTAATGCAAAATAAATCTTTAAAAATCACATAATTCAGTTGATATTCAGAATTATCATAACACCCTGATATAATAAAGACATATATTCCAAATTTTTCACAAGTTATACTTAGCCTATTTTCTAAATTAAACTTAGAATTGAAATTAAATTAGCTTTCAGTTGGCCCCTGAATTGGTAAACACATAATTTTGTCCCTCTTCTATGCAGATGAGACACCAATTTATATTTCAGCGTAGTGCAATATGTCCTAAAACTTTAATGCATTTTACCATTTCTTTCGATATAAATACATAATATTGAAAAAATATCAGCAGATGTCAATGATCTATCTACAGAGTATATTTGTTCAATTTAATGTTGACCAGTACATTTGAAATCATATGTTTAGCTGTTGCAGTGACTCATTTGTTAATTAAAATTTAAATATAAATTAAAAGTTAATTGAAAGTACTAATTCTGTAATTTTTTTTCCAAAATTGGATCCTAAATTAAGAAATAAGCTGTGTCTGAAAGCAAAGGCTAAACAGATAAAGTAAAACAATAATAATTTTCAAGATTTCTTAATAGAACTAAAGGCCTTGTACTTAATCCCACATCCAGACATTTTAAAGTCAAATTTTGAAATAATCTGTCTTATAATATTTAGTCAATGAGGGTATTATTGTATAACTTACATCAATACTGAGCATGTCTGTTTCACTCGTGATTTCAATGCTGAAAGGTATGAGTCCATCTGCAGGGACAGGAAACTTCATTTCTTTAGGTAGCATCTCCTTTGGACTTTCTGAAGTTCCTGAACTGTTCGATGTTTTAGGCTCCGTGTCTATCACCATGTCTCCGATCCAACCCCAAAATCTTTGCTTTTGCTGAATCACTGAAACTTCAACAAAGCTTTGGCGATCCTCCAGTGACAGTGGCTGATTGTTGTATGTAGATATTTTCAGCTACAAAATTAGAAAAAAAAAATTAGCATAATTGTTTTACATTAACACTGGAATATCTGTTATCTGTACAGCTCAGACTCTGCATTTCACTTAAATGCTGCCTTCTTACCCTGGCGCTGAAGGTTAAAGAGGGCCTCAATAATTTGTGATATTCTTCAAAGGAGACTTTATATCTGGTTATTGACAAACCTACTGTTGCCGTACTGTTATATGTAATGCCTGAAAAATGAGACGTAGTCACAGGAGTCAGCACCACAAACAAGAACAAAAGCTGGTTAGATTCCAAACAATAATGTAGACTATCTCCCTGACTTTGTAATTAAAAAAAACTATAGCAGTTTAAAGTCCCACAGTAGAGAGCATCTGAAAAAAAAAATACTCACAGCGCTTCACTTGGTTCCCATTTTGTCATGTTATAGCCTTATTATTATAAAATAGATTAAATTCATTTTTCACCTTGTCATTATGAGGTACACACAACACCACATAATGACAAAGTGAAAGAAGTTTGCTTAAAATTCTGGCAAATTTATCGTATGTCGTGATATTCAAACGTGCAATGGTCCCATTAACACTATGCATCACATAGCTGTGTGTGCATGTCAGGCCAACCAAGCCACGAAGTCCTAGAGATTGTTTGTAGACCTCTAAAATTGTAAAGAGGCACAATCTGGAGTAGGGTACGAAAAAAAGTATTGAAGGTCCGAATGAGCACACCGACTCCCCCCATCCAACCTAATGGTGCTTGTGAGGTTCTGTAAAGAAGAATGGGAGAAACTGCCCAGAAATAGGTGAGCCAAGCATGTGGCACCATAGCCAAAAAGACTCAATGCACTTCAACAAAGTATTGAGCAAAGGCTATGAATACTTATGTACATGTGATATTTTTGTCTTTATTTTTAATACATTTTGCAAAATTTTCAAGCAAATGTTTTCACTTATCATTACGGGATATTCTGTGTAGAATTTGGGGGAGAAAAATGATGTTTTAATTGTATGTAAATAATGTAAATATTGTAATACACACTAATTTCACAAAAATATGAGCTTGGACACTGCCTGGAATAAAACTCTACGCCTGGAAATGCTGAAACTCAGAAGTTAGAAGTACTTAAAACAATATATGAAATACATGCATACAGAACATAACAAAAAGTAAAGAAATAAGCTGTAAATTGTCACTTCTGATCTGTACAACCATCTTTTGGTATTTCAAGTTAACATTTATAAATAAAATCTGAATTACCTGTGAGGTATTCAGTCACATGAGCCACAACTGTTACGTCTCAGCGTTTCCCCTCGTAGTACATCATTTTGGAATCATTTCTCATTTGGAAATAATCAGGAGCATCAAATGTGAAGCTTTCAGTACCCTCAATCTGATGAAAAGGAAACTGTTATGTGTTAATCTATGATGGTTAAGTTTAAATAAACTGATATATTTCAAATGTTGTAATCAGGAAAGCAGAAGTTCTTCAGTCAAAAATGATTTAATCAATATAAAGAGAAAGGTAAATTAGTAATCTTAAGCGTTGATATATTACAAATATCATGCATGTTACATTATTAGTTTACGAGACGTATAAATGTATGTTTATACTACATTTAGAGCTATTTTTTCACTGTGCAGAAAACTTACTATTTAGAAAAAATGTAATTAAAATGCTTTCAGTCTGTAATTTTATTTTAATAGTTTAAATAAAGAAAATAAACAAATTCAGATCGTGGGGAGAGCTATAATGATAACTGTACAGCTGAATATTAAAGGAATAATTACACAATGATTCCAATGACATACGAACCTCTCTGTCCTCATAGTAAAACTCGACAGTACCGTGAAGTGATAAATGAACGTCCTATTTCAGGTGTCCCTGAACGGGCTTCCCGTAAGGTGTACATGTGGATGGAAAGATCATAATAATCCTGAGGAAGCAACTTGGTTCACACATAAAATGGATCAAAGCCAAGTCTCACTTTGCTGTGACGGAGACCGCCAGAGGGTCCTCACAGTAAAATGGACATCCGGAGCATCGATCAAAAACCTCAAACTTTGGCCAGCACTGCAACCAAAAGACACACACACATGTGGATATTCATATCTTGTGGGGACATCAATTGACATAATGCTTTCCCAAGCTGCTTACCCTAATGAAATATGAATGCTAACCCTACCCAATTGTAACCCTGTTACTAAACCACATTTTGAGTCTCAAAAATGCCTTCAAAACTTGTGGGGACCAGGAGTTTGGTCCCCCTAAGGACTGTTGGTCCCCACAGTATAGTAAACTTCCTATTTTTGGTCCCCGCAAGATACGAATACATGCTCTCTTCTCACACACACACACACACACACGCACACCCAATTAATATGTTTTTTATTCTTCAAAAGGAGGAAGCTGTACATGTAATGCTGGATAGAGAAAACATCCATACCATATTGAGCCACAGTGAAGTACTTCACACTTGAAATGTCCTGCAACACACAGAGGATCTTTATAACATCACCTCTCTTTGTTCTTTTTATAAGGAAAATCTATTCCTTCATTCTTTCACTCAGTCTGACTTTAACTGGTGTGAATAAATGTTACAGCCACAGAAGTCCCCTTCACATTCACAGCACGAGTTGTGAGTTACTGAAACTTAAGATAGTTGTTTATATGAAAGGGACTCTTGCCTGTGCTGCTATTTATCCATTCAATTGTTCCGATGGAATCTGCCCTGTTACAGAGTTATCCACTGCAGAGAGGTCCGATTATTAATCACACAAGATCAAATACATTTAAAAAACGCAGCAGTGATTTCTCTGACCAGAAATCATGCACAAATATCAAATAAAAATATCCAAGAACCAAAAATATTTAGATTTTGTACTTTTGCTTGTCTCCAAAACAAAGGGTTAGGGTCACCAGTGATGAGAAGGTTAGTATAAATCAAAACTACGAGTAAATCAGGTACGAGCAACACTGACATACTCTTTGAAGCAAAGATGAATAAGTTAAAGGAAATGATTCCATATGTTTATTAAATGTCTTAATAGATCTTGTTAGGGAATCAGCCTTATATTTTAATGCAAACCTGGAGATGTGGAGGTGAGACATTTTTCATACTGTGCATTAATTATAGGTTTCCTGTCAAACAGATTAGTGCCACTGACCGCATGAATGTCTTTGCACAAAAGATCTGACTTTGGCAGAAGCAATCAGTGGTCAGGTGGATTAGATTGAATTATCAGAGGCCTGTCCAGCTTAATTACCCTGCAGAGGTTCACCTGCTAAAGGACTTACTTTGACTGTAGCGATGATGGTCCACTGACCCAGAGGAGGGTTTTCAGACAGCTGAAACTCTTTGGACACAACGCCAAGGACGCTGTCTGCAGCCAGCCACTGCCTGAGCAGGTTTCCCCTCGGATCCTGGACCAGGAAAAAACGTGCTGATCAGACGATTTTCAGAATTTCAGTTTGTGCTTTGAAAAACGTCCAGCAAGTTTAGAGGCAAGTGACTGATTTAGCCACCAGTGCTGACGAATGCTAGTGAATGCTAGTGCAAAGAAGAAAGTTCATGGCTGGAAATTCATTAATTAAAATGATGCTGATATGAATATGAAGTATGTGTAATAGAATTAACTCATCATCCAATCAACCAGACGCAGAAGTTGTTCAAGTAAAACTCCCCTGAGATCTTTTAAAAATAGTCTCTGATCTTGCCCTCTTGTCCTCTCTTTCTTCCATGCTTTTGGTACAATAACCTCATTCTTACCCTGATGATGATGTCCACGGGGCTGATGAAGGGCTTCCCATCAGAGTGAATGGAAACAACTCTGATCTTCACCGTCTGCCCAGGTAAGTACATTACTTTGTCTGTTTGAATGAAGGTGGCGATATCTTCGAGATCCAAGTGGAGCTTTGTGGAGCTGGAGAAAACCTGGACTTCTCCTCTGTGACCTTTGACCTCCAGTATGTAGGCCTCCCTGTGATTGGGCTCGCTGTCACTAATCTGCAAGAATTCAACATGGAAGGAAATTCATCAACACTTAAATGACAAACAGTCACATTATCATCTTAACAAATTTAATCTGGCATACAGAAAGAGCAGGTTTTGAAAACGCTCCAAGTTTAAAGTTTAAAGTTTCTCGGATGTAATCTGAACCGTGGAGGACTGAGAGCTCGCCTGTGGTCCAGATGAGAGAATTAGCCAAAATCTGCTCAACATCCATTTGAATTTTACCTGATGGTGTCTGTTTGTGCTCTAAAGAATCAGAGTTACGCCTCTCCTCGCCGACCTGCTCTCAAACAGAAAACTGGTCTTTGTTCTGGGCTCTGAACTTTTACCAGGAAGTTGCTTTTAGGGGCCACAAGGGGGCATCAAAACCCACAATTTCAGCTATGATTTTAAAGCTGAACTGTAAAATCCTGTTTTCAAAAAGTAGTCCAAAGTGTTATTGTTTATTTTCTAATGATTGTGTGTCATATTTAAAAAGAAATAAGGCACTTATTAGCATAGTGGGACATAGTAAACAAGTACAGTAAGTGCAAACAAAAAATAAAACTGACTTGAATTGTAGAAAGCTCAGACTGACTTTACAAAGACTGACCTTTGTATTTGTTACAGAGGAATTTCTTACTTACAGGCGGCAAAGTCAGCAGTGTGGTTGAACCTTAGAAAGAGAATTTCACAGTGAGATTAGAGCTATAATTAATTAATTGTAAATTAATTGTTAGTGGCAGATACTTACCCCCTTCAACTTTAACAGATTGTGAGGCCATTGTTAGGTTTCCACGAACAATGTGAGCAGATACAGTGACCGGTGAAGGGATCAGGATGGTGACTGATATAGATGTTGGGATTCCATGTTGGAGGGCTTTGGGAGCAAGGAGCAGGTAGGAGGGCTGAGGTGGGGGCTGAGGAAAAAACCCATAATGAATAAATATATTTATTTACACCCAAAAAAACGTCATTAAGAATAACAAGTTGGTGTAGAAAACCTGAAAGGGCGAATGGAAACAGAAACCTTCCCCACTGTGAACATTTATTATTTTATTGGAACTAATTTATTAAAAATATGTACTTACATTAGTTTAAATCTATATCTTTTAATCAACTTGTGCAAAAATGACTGTAAGGCAATAAAACATGTTTGTAAAAATAATGAAAATTCAGCTTAGATTCAATGAATTTTTAACACCACTCCTGCAGTTTTGAACTGACTTTTTATTTTCTAAAATGTAGGAAAATATATTTAAAAACTGTAGATACACAGATGAGCAGAAGAGGGAAAAACACTCATGAAGAAGCAGTTTAAACTGTCCAGGTGAGTCCTGTAGTTCAGCCTGTGTGCTTACCCGTTTGTGGTTTTCTGGGCGGCAGTGAGAACGATGAGGCTGAAAATGCCCCACACCTGGAGACGCTCCATTTGTATCAATGAAATTCACTCCAGAGAGCTTCTCTCAGTACTGAAAGCAGGTAATATCAGTTTTGCCTTCATACCTGCAGACAGTAACCACACCCACCTCCTACTTCTCATCATCATCATTATCCGATATCACCTGAAGAATTGAACCAGGATCAGTTTACCTGAATCCCACTGGGAGGCTTTTATTTCTTGTGCTCTGATTCAGGTCATAATGAGAGTAGAAACACATAAACAGGCAAATATTTACAGCAACAGTAGTACAGCATACCTCTCCTGTATATATATTTTTGTATCACCAGGGGCATCTAGTATCAGAACAGAGTCAACCCAAGACCAATGATTGGACAATTAGTTCACTACAGTTGTACCTGGAGGAAGGATTGTCGTCTCCTCTCCAGAAAAAACTGGCAGAACTGATCATCGGGTTTTACATTCTGGGAACCAGACCTGTAAGTGATCACAAAGTTAAAGCAGGTGAAGAAGAAAGCCCACCTGGTGTGTCTAGTGTTCAGTCATTTGGTGGCTTTGAGTTTAGCGAGGTTTATGTTTTTTGTTTCTGACCAAATTATTAATGGATCCTCGGCTCCCTCAAGCCAGCGTTTCTGCTCTTTGAGCTCCAGTTTCGCAGCCAACAGTTCCCAGTCACTGTTGTCAGTGTTGCATTTAGCTGGGGAGAGACATGAGAAGCAGGCAAAAGGATACATTTGCTCTCCTTTGTACTGAGATTAACTTGTGCAAATTTTAACCACGTGAAAAAAAATTACTCATAACCATCTCACAGACATAACATTATGTACAGCTACTTTCATTATCATTTTTTTTACTCTTTTTCTCCAATTGATCCGCGTTAAGTTCAGTAATAACTTCTTACAGTAATAAGTCCTACCACTAATTAATCTTTCAATCTTAAATATGATCAACTTCTCTCTAATAATTGGCTATGTACCACAGGCCTTCAAGCTAGCAGTAGTTAAACCGTTACTTAAACAGTCATCACTTGATCCAGAACTCTTAGATAATTATAAGACAATCTCCAAACTTCCTTTTGCTTAAAAAT